>NW_027491099.1:1478750-2957500 GCF_021521415.1 Bidens hawaiensis
GTGTCATGGCAATTGAAGAAGCAGCCAACTATCTCAATTTTAACTGCAGAAGCTGAATACATTGTTGCATCTGCCTGCTGGGCACAAGTCCTCTGGATTCAAAATTAGATGCTGGAATATGGTTTGAACTTTCTAAACACCCCTATTTACATTGATAACACTGCTGCATCTTTTATTGTTAAGAATCCTGTGCAACATTCCAAAACCAAGCACATTGAAATCAGACATCACTTCATAAGAGATTTTAGTGAAAAGGATTAATTGAAGTAACCAGAGTTGATACAAGTGAGAATGTGGCTGACATATTCACAAAACAACTTGATAGAACCAGGTTCAACTTTCTTCTGAAAGCCCTGGGAATGATCAACTCTAATGAAGTCTAATTTATGATGTGTGCTTGACTGTGCTAAATGACTATCTTTTCAAAGTTTTGATTGAATGTTGTTTGTGTGCATGTGATTGAATATGATATTTTCATGTCAACTGATATGTGCATTATCTTATTATGTGTGCAAAATTTGGTATCCTTGATACTTATGCATGTTTATTAGTTGATATGTGTATGTGATGTCATGATGAGTGATATTGATGTGAATTACTTAATTGTCGATGCTTATCTGACATCCTTGATTAAATGCTTGATTATGTGAGTTATCTAATCATGTGATATTATTGGGATAGGCTAGACCTTGAATGTTAGTACTGTCGGCTTGTTTTGATGATGTTGTATATGATTGAGATTTGAGTATGTTACAATTGTTTGTGTCAAAATGAGTTTTTGTGTCAGAATTAAATGATAAAATGAATTTTCCAATTAATTTTGCATAATCACATTATTTTGTTCAAAACATGAGCAAGTTATTAATGGTGCAGAGATATGATAAGACTATTCAGTTCAAGCTTTAAAGAAGGTCAAAAAGAAGGTTTTTAATGAAAAGTCTCAAAAGATTTACTTTTGCTAAAAATAATGTCATTTGCCCAAGTCTGAGGAGCATATACTTGTATATGTTTGGTCCTATCATCTACTTGTAGATTTGAACGGACAGCCATTAGTCTAAAGACTGAAAGCATTTGGAGCAATTGTAATTTGTTATTTCACTTAAAACTATGTCATTGACTCTAAGCCTAAGGGACATATACATATGTGTGTGTTTGGTCCTGCAGACTACTTGTAGACTGCCAGGATAGCCATTAACATGGAAACTAAGAGTAATTGGGGTGATTGACCTTGTTAATATGGGAAATGATAGTACATTGACTACTTAGCCAATCATATGGATTTAATAGGCTGAAAGGACACTTAGTATAGTCATTAACATGTATGGTTTCTTTCCCATGATGTGTAAAATCTAAGGTGATATAAACATAAAGAAACTGCTAAAATTTATGTGGAGTTACATTGTTGTCTATGCATGTTCCAAGATAAATCTTTCCAAATGATAGGCATAAAAGTGAATATCCAGTCATACCCGAGCCTGTTGGTATTTGGTCCCCAAAATGAAGCATCTTATTTAGAATGACAAAGAACAAAAGTGAACAAGTAATTTTGAATTTTTAATCAACCAAAAGTTGATATATGTTCATAAGTTTTTAAGAAAAAAACAAACATGAGGGTTAATCATATAACTATAGGGGGTGGAGGCAATAATATAAGTCTTAACATCCTGAATGAAAGGCATGTTATTTAAACTGTAAGTCCAACGTTCAACCTCAAATATTTTGGCAAACTTGAAAAGAAATATCAAAATAAATATGTTCTATCATTAAAAAAAAATTTAAACCTAATCCATGGGGTCAAAGTCTAATCGGGCCTTGAGAATAGATATGGAGCATCAGGAAACAATATTTGTTATCCATTAAATATTATGCATCTTAATTGAACATTAAACATATCACCAAGTAAATGAAATTCATGCTAAGTCTAGACCTGCTGTTAACCTATCTATGTTGTCATAATAATGCTGAGAATGAAGTATTGAAAAACCTACTTAGTCAATATGATCCCATACTTGAGATCTTTTCAGTAAAAGAAAGAAATTGTTTTGTAAAGAAACATGACTGAAATTTGATCTCTAAATGCACCATTTGCTCTTAAACAATGATCTTTAATGAAAAATATTGATGATATTTGGTTTAAGTCAAAAAGAGTTGCATTTTGCCTCAAAAAGGTTGAATAAGTATTTTCGGGCAAGGTTTGATGTTTTCTAACCTTCCCAAACACAAAACAGTTGATTAAGTATTTTCGGGCAAGGTTTGATGTTTTATAACCTTTCCGAGCAAGCTTAGTCACTTTGGACTAAGTTTATGATTTTCGGGCATGCTTTGAAGTTTTTACACTTTCCGGGTAGTGTATACTTAAAGTTCTAACTTCTCGAGCATGCTTGAAGTCTAAGCATGAATATGTGGCCAAGCAAGCTATTAACAAGTATAAATTTTTCGGGCACACTTAACTGAGATATTTCTTGTTCCTAGCAGGCTTTGCATCTTATATGCTGCATATGATAATTCTAGAAAGCTTTGTGAGCTTAGCTTTAGTCTACCAAGCAAGCTTTGTAATTTTAAGTGTGCTAGAAAACTTCACACTCTAGTACACTTAATGATTGGTGTGAATATGTTTCTTTGAAATTACAAGTGTTTTCGAGCAAACCTTGTTTTCCGAGCACACTTTATATTTCAGGCACACTTTGAATTTTCAAATGTTCCCCTAATATACTTGGGTAATTTCAAACTAACTTTTCGAGTACACTTGTGTTATGAAACCGCTTCTAGCACAATATGTATTCTTTTAAGTTTTTCGGGCATACTTTGCACCAACGTATACTTGACTGATTATTTGTGAACTATACTTTTACGGGTAAGGTTAGTGATTAGATTAATTATTCGAGCAAGATAAGTAAATTAGATGTGTGTTTTTTGGGTATTTTAGTTGATTCCTAGCAAGGTTGCCTACTTGATATTTAATACTTCGTTATTTTATCTTGTGATTTAGTTCTCAAGCAATCTTGTATTTCGAGTAAGCTTTCTTCACTTTAACCTCTAATTTGTACCAACCTATAACCGAGTAAGCTTTGAGTAAGTGGAATATACCAAACATGCTTTGCAAAACTCACCTTGACAATTTCCGAGCAAGGTTTGCTAAATTTGCTAACTTGGAGTTGGATGTTTTCAAATGTGTAAAAAGTTAAATTGGGTAAGGTTCCTGTTTGACAGCTAATAACTCACTAAATGACAAAACGCATTTAAAACCCACTTTCAAAAGATATATGATAGGGAGTGAGATATATTTTTCAACATTATTTTTCCCTCTCTCTCTCCTTCCACTGCTTACTCAAAGAAACCCAAACCAACTCACCGCATTCAAATTTAATCCAAACCCTAACTTTACCAGCCCTCTAATTCCGACTTGGTAAGCAATAATAATATGTTTTCCGACCACGATTAGATGTAATGGGCTTTGATTATGTATTTTTTCTAACGCTCTGTTTTGTGTATAGGTTATAAACTTGTCGAAGAACAGGTTCTTAATGATATTTCTCTCTTTCTTCTTCAATATTATAATTTGAAATTGCTTAAAGTAATGAACTTTTAGGCTAATTTCACTTTGAATATGTTTGATTGTGTTTTTCAGATATGGCGGACCAATATGTTCCTAGATACTTCTTTGAGAAAAAGCACAACATGTGCGCTCTTTTGCAAGTCACGCCAGATAACGAAGAAGTTGCCTCAATTATACGATGGTTGCAACGTTAAAACATCCGGTTTGCACTAACATAAAATCCTGCAATATACCGGAACCATTCGTTTGATTTTTGGAACTTGGCAACGTTGATTGATGATGTGAATGGCCGAAGAATAGAAGCCACCGTTGCTAATATTGAAATACGTGTGGATGAGGCTGTGATTCGGAGGTGTCTACAGTTAAATGACGATAACCCTAACCCAATCCATCTTACAACAACTCAATTATACAAAATTTTTATCAAGTGTATGGGTTATCATGGGGATACACATGATGGGCAATTCCAAAAGGGCATGTTCCCTACTATTTACAGATTTTTGATCACCACATTATACAGGGTTTTACACCAAGGAAAGGGTTTTGGACCCTCATGAGCAGAGATTTGGCAAAAGCCGCTGTTGCGGTACTATTTGACTATCCTTTCAAATATTCAAGAATGATATTCGAATGATTAGTTCAAAATCTATATAAGCCAACCAAGCAGAAGTTCTTGGCTTATCCGAGGTTCCTGCAAATCATTTTCAATTAAGAGTTGGAGAACTTACCAACTACAGGAATCACACATCTCCTGCAAAATCCATATACGTTTAAAAGAATTGAGAATCTGGCTAGCACAAGCAGATTTGATCCGGAGGAAGTGTATGAAGATCTTCCCTGGTTGATGTTTGATGATATACAAATACCTCAATTGCATGTGCTATTGTCTGAAGAGGAGGATGTTGTTGGTGGTAATGATGAGAGTTATGGAGGTTATGATAGTTCTGATAGTGATGAAATGATGATGATGATGCTGGGAATATGAAAGGAGGAGATGCAAACTTTGAGGTAATTGTACAACCTCAGGGGGAGCATCAAATTATACCAGCACAACCTTCAACACCATTTAACACTCCACCATAAACACCACCCCACCCACCATCACCCATTGACCAAACCTATCAAACTCCACCACAATCACCACCTCAAATCTCCCAAACCTCACCTACTCAAACACCTACTCTTGCCCTACCCCATACTGAACCATTACATCAATCCCCACCTCAAACCAGATCCCAAACGCCACCTCAATAACTAACCCAAACGCCACCTGAATCAACTACACCACCAACATTTAGCATCACCCACACCAGAACACTTTTATTACCAAACATCAATACCCTACCCTCCACAAGTGAAAATATTTTTGAAGAATCATACCCAAAAATCACACAAACCCCCCCAACCAAATGACTCTGAACCCTAACCATTTCATATGTCACCACCCACTACCCCACCCCACATTTCAGGCCTCTACAAAAGAAACTTTGAATTGATAATTGAAGCTGTGAAGTTGAGGAATGAGAATGAAGGGTTGAGACTAGAGAATGTAGAACTGAAAACACAGTTGGCCCTGGCACAATCTAAAATTCGAACCCTGTAGCAAGAGGTTGAGAAGACCTCAGCTGTCCCAAAACAGGGGGAGATTATAAATAGGGAAACTGATGTTAATAAGGCTAATGATGCTGATGATGTTGAAATGGTGGATGCAGGAGTTAAAACAACTGATGTTGATGGTTTGACATGTTTGTTAAATGCATATGATGATGATGAGGATAGTGAAGAAAGGAGGATGAATGATGTTGAATATGAGGTTGATGAATGTGATAAATAGAGATGAGGAAAACGGAATAGGTGAAAAGGAGACTGAGGTTCAAGATGAATTGACTAATGTGGAATAAAATGTGGCTTCTATTGATGTGGTCACTGATGTTCTGACTGATACCTTGACTGAAGGTCAACTGAGGTGATTATTGATGACAATGCTGCTACTGAGAAGCTTACACTCACTGAACCAGAAATTGAACAACCTGAAAGCTCTAAGAGGGTAGAGTATGATGCAGAATTGGAGGCATTAGAGAAGGAAATTGATGAATACCATTCGGAAAATGAAGAAGATTTGAATAGAAAAATGGAAAAGGGAAAATCAAAGGTTTATGAAGAAGAGTCTGTTAAGGCAAATCTTGTTGATGAAAGATTGATTGATGAAGAGGAAGAAGCCTCTCCTGCTGCCAGAAGAGAATTTGAGAATGTGGTGAGAGAAACAAGAGAAAGGGAGATAATTTCCCAGATCTTGTTTCCTAAAGAGCTAGCAGTAGCAGGAAGCCTTGATTGATCAAGCCTATGTTGCTAAAGTAATTGATGAAGAAGAGGCTGATGATCAAGTGGTTATTGAGGATTTGATAAATTTGAAAAGAGATGAGGAAGTGGACAACTCCTTGGGTATGGTGGTAAGCTTGTTTAAAACTCAAAATCAGCCAGAAGATGAAACAACTGAAACAGCTGAGCCAACAAATGTGATTATGGAGTTAAATGTGGAAGAAGAAATTGGAGAATCCATATCTTCAATTTTTGCTAAGAAATGGGCTAAACAGGTCAAAGATGATACTACACAGAACCCAAGTGAATGGTTAGTGTGGATGATCCAAAATATGGAAAGAAATATTCAAGAAAGAGGGATGACTTGAACCATATGCACCAGCTGAAAGAGCTGAGGCAGTTAAAAAGGGGAAATGGGATGAGAAGAACAAGTACTTTGTATAAAATCCTGAGGATGAAGAATGTCCACTGAGGCCAACCCCTTTGCAGACATTAAGACTAGAAGAATTTGTTCAAAGGGTACCCAATGTTCCAATCCTTGAGCATCCAACTCCTAATGAACCAAAGATTGATGATGTAGATGAAACTACAGAGGAGGAGGAGGATGATGATGAAACAGATAATGATGATGAAAATGATAAGGGCAAAGATGTTTAAAGTGCTAATGTTATATCCCTACAAGTTACAATAACTGAAGAACAAAGGGAAAACATTGAGCAGAGTTTGATCGAGGCTAAAAAGAAAAATCATTTGGTTATGAAATTAAGAAGGAATAAAACCTTATCTTCTTTGAATGATGATGAACTGCAGAAAATGTTGGACAAAGAAAGAGATGCTGTTAAAAAGAAAATGGAAAAAAAGAACAAAGATGCCCAGAAATACAGAGAATATTTGAGGAAACATGGGTATTCTGAGAAAGAGCTAATTCACTTCAAATTTGAAAAGCTAAGAGAAGCCTATATTGGCACCAGAGAACAAGTGAAAGAAAAGTTTATTAGAGAAGATGAGGAGGCTGAAAAACTTGAGGCTTTGAAAAAGAAATTTGGAGGAATGTGTGGATACTTGTTGGAGAAAGGGATGAAACCTGACATGGTTTAATGTTTGGATAAGGCTACACTTGAATCAATTTTTAACAACATGAAAAGAAAGGAAAACTTAAAGAGGGTACAACCTGAGCCCTCAACTGTGCACTCCAGGAAAGATGAAGATGAACCCCCAACAAAGAGACGAAGAATCAGGACTCTAAGAGAGAAGATGAAAGAACAATTTCAAGAAAAGGATGATGAGCAACCCATCCCAGTGGAATGGAAACCAGAACCAATTGATGAACCGATAGTTCCATGGAAAAATGAAAAAATGAAAAATATTTTTGAGGGATGTCATGGTGAATCAAAAGGGAATGGATGTGAATGCCTTCAATGCATTGGATAAACATAAATTGAAGGAACTTTTTTATATGCAAAAGTCTGAATGGGAAAAAGTGCTCTTGGAGGGAGAAAATCCCAGAAGTTTCATTGGAGGAAGGTTTGTGCCTGCGGGTTTATTGAAAGATCCAAGAATGGCTGAGATGATTACAAGACTTGCAAGGGATGCTGGTGAAAACTTTGCTGATCTAATCTATTATCCTGGTGAGCTGATTGAGTCAATATATATGAAAGCTTTTGCTTTCACAAGGCCCAGCAAACCGATAAAGTCTATACCAACCAGGCCTTCTGCATCAAGGCAACAACCAACAACATACAGAGGTGAGTCAAGCAGAGTTGGATCACAAAGAACAACAAGACCACAATCACTTGTGGATCTTCCAAGAACTCTGTACTTTGACTCAGTATCTCAGTCTCTAATGGTGATTATGGAAAGCAAACAGTTGAGAGACATAATTATGAGAGATAATTTTGCTAAATACACTCAAGAACAACTGGAGAAAATGACCACACTTGATCTATATGACTATCATGACACAAGCAAGTTGGCTGGAAGACAGAAGAATGAACTCTCCAAGTACCTGAAAGATGAAGCTGACAAGGGATTCCCATTCTTAAAAGATAAGAAAAGCTAGAAGCTGACAAAGCAGGATAGAACAAGAAGGGCTACCAAGTTGAAAAAGATAGCCGGTGCTGAATTGAATTACCAGTTGAAGGTCAAAGATAAGAATCCGTTGTAAAACATGAACACGTGTATAAGCCTTGAAAGGAGAATGACAGGCCCAAAATACACTTTTCAAAAGAATGGCATCATTGCTGCAATTGAATACAAGGAAACTACTTGCCATTATATTCTTCGCAATTCAGATGGAATTATATTGGGCATAATCAGAAGAGATGAAGACCTGACCTATTTGCATAATGAAGATCTAAGAGATATAAGGGATTTGGACATTCCTGAAAGTCACACTCATTACCAAATCCTTTCTATCTTCAGATAAAGGGCAGGAACTTTGATTGTGAATCGAAGACAAGCTGCCTACAATGCAAGAAGAAGATAAAGATCTTTAGAATAGGCTTTTTTTGGTAATGTCTACGGACAAATTTTTGAATATGTAATAGTTTTCACTTTTGTTATGTAAAAAGTTTGATTTCGATTTGAATATGTATTTTGACTAAGTTTATGTAACCTTAGAAATGTTTTGGGACAGCTGAGGTGTTCCAATCTAGGGGGAGATTGTTGAGTCAAGATTTGACCTAAAAATGATCATAAGGGAGATTGGAATCTTCTCAACCACCTCAGACATCCGAGCAGGGTGTTACTTATCCGGCATGATATGTTGCCTATCGGGCAGGGTTACCTTCTTGAAGTCTTCTTTAGTGATAATCCGAGTAGGGTTCACTACATCTAGAAAAGTTGTTCTTCTAGTCGGGTAAGGTTTGCTTAATAAAGTGGAATCCGGGCAAGCTTGTTGAAAGTTATCAAGTACTTACTTTCTCGGGCAAGGTTCAACTCAAAGAAAGCTACAATGTGTCGAGCACACTATGGTTGCTTAATAAGTTGTCAAACAAATGAGTTGAAGGGATTCTTGAAGAACATTATGGTAGTAGGATCTTTTCGGGCAAAGTCCAGTAAGGTCAAGAAGATTGAAGTCTACCCGGTGAGTAGTTTCATAGGTAAAATACTCTAAGTAAAGTCTACCCGGAGAACTGTACCCGAGCACACTTTAAGGTTACCAAGTCTTAGTAAAGGAAGTCAGAGCATAAAGTCTACTCGGAGAAGATTACTGCTACAAGGCCTACCGGGAAGACTTGTTTTACACTTAGTATAGTTTTGAATATGTAATTTGAATATGTATCAATCATTAGGGTTTCTAGAAGGAATGACAGCTGTCAGGAGTTGGCAGGCCTATAAATAGAATATTTTAGGGCACGCCTCCTACAGATTTGCTTTTAATCTTTTCAGATAAGATCGAATATTCCTGATTGAGTGTGACGGCTATCCTAGGTTATCATTGAATATACATTCCGACAAGAAACCCTAATAGATTATCATTTGTATGAATTGCTTTGTATAAATGGAAATCTTTTGAGTTATTGTTCGTGTCTGTTACATTTATTAACCTATCAACAACAAATCTTGTTTGTTTCTAATTCCGCCATTAACGAACAAGAATCTTTCCTTATTTAGCAATACGTCTTTAACCTTCTTGTCGACACAATATGTGTGGGTTATGACATTGTTATTGAGTATTGAGTGATTATTCGGGATCGACACACAGTTTCCCAGAAAACGAATCATTTGATTCGTTCAAATCACAAATAACGAATCAACCGATTCGTTATCATATTTAAATACACGTGTCACACGAAGTAGATTTAAATAATTAAAAGTTAACATGAATTAAATAACGAATTAGCAGTAATTCGTGCTTAATTCGTTAAGTTATGTATAACGAGCTAAAGGTCATTCGTTACAGAGTGGCGGAAGCGAATTAGGTAAATGAATTGAATTGTAATTCCTTGTAAATGATCCTAATTCGTTTGTCATAAATAACGAATCAGAATTATTTAATTCTAAATTGAATAAATAAATCAAATAAATAAAAGAATCCCAATGATTAAATACCTTTACGTGTTTTACGATCAAACGCTTAACTTAAAAATAAATTAAATAATATGTAAACGAAAAGGAAAAATCTTTTTGATATTTTTCGTTTTTTGAAAGTAAAATGTTTTTGTATTTTTGTATGTTTTTCAAAAGTAGTACGTATTTTTGGATTTTTTTTGAGTTTATGCAGAGAATCATATTGACCAATTGCCCTTCCATCATAGTTTTATATTTCAGCGATATAGTGACGGGCGTTAAGTCAGTCATTTATATTGTTGCCCACTTAAATCTTATAACAAACCTTCAAGCGTGTTTGTGATATGATTAATGATGACCGTCGTTTGAGTCAATCAAAAACCTAATTATTCTAAATAGTTGGAGCAAGTAGGGTATCTGTCACACCCCGGTCGTAATGGCGGAAAACCGAGGCGTGGCGACTAGGTCGTGATTGATTGAGCACAATAGTATAAAAGTCTAAATGCATAAACATAACCAAACTGTCAAATATTACATCATCCAGGTAACATGAAACAAATTGTTTTAATACAAAATATCAAGTTTCCAAACAACTCCTAGCCTAGCCTTCATCTCTCTAAGGCCTCTATCAGCTATTAGCTACTTCCTGCTTCATTTCCTGAAAACATGTAATAAAACGTCAACTACAAAAAGTAGATGAGTGAATTCATAGGTTAACTAATACTGTAGTGATAAGCCCTACACAAGCATACTAGGCTAAGTTGTAGGGGTTTATATATAGGGTGTACCATCGGCTAACCCACCACTCCTACAACTTATCCTACTATGCTTGGTATGCTTATCATCTCAACTGAATCTGCAAGAGTTTCGTATAAAGATTCCAATTATTGTTTCCATGCATGCAGGAGGAACGGTATCAAGGATATATGTATAAGATACCCAAGAATCATATGTAACCATGCCATGATGAAAAATGATAATGATGCATAATGATCACACAAGACCTGACATCGACCCCACACAAGACCACACTATGCTACTTGATTTCCTTGATGGTAACCCAAATCGATCACTTTGGGTACCATGAGAGAATTCTAAAGCGTACTTTAGTATCTCTTGGATTTCCTAATCGATCACTTAGGAGATCCTTCGGATCCTTAATCGAACACTTAAGAGATCCTTCGGATTCTTAATCGAACACTTAAGAACCCCATAGGTCACGTGTATTCTAAATCGATCACTTTAGAATCCCACATCTAGTGACGGCCTGTCTACCAATCGACCACTTGGAGATCAAACCTATGCACTATTGTGACCTATATTGCCACTGTTCACACGATCACAAGACTGACCAATGAATAATGTGTTTTCATGATAAAGTATAACGGGTACATGACTTGATTTCCAAACGTCCAATGTTCCCTAAACGCTGAGTGATTCCCATATTTACTCCTGAATATTTGATTATGCATACACAACTTCCGAGAAAGTTAAGGTACGCGTAACCTGCCATGATTACTTGTTTTCCCAATGTTCATTGTTTGCAAAAGATTTGTCAAGTGTTTATGATAAGTAATGTTTGAATAAATGTGTTTTGTCAAAACGTGTACATTTACCATGTTTTCACCCCCAATGATTTGAAAGGCTTTAAAAGAAAAATGGGGGCTATGAACTCACCTTGTTGACTAGGTGTGGTTGCTAGGGCGGTCGGGTGCTGTCAAACGTCGATCCTCTAAGTCTAGACAAGGACATAATAAGTTAACAACGCAGTTTAAGTCTAAGAGTGTAAGCCTTACACGATCTCGAGCAAAAACTAGGTTTTAAAGACGAAACAGCTTGGTTCTGACCTGATTCGATCGAATAGGAACACATTCGATCGAATAGAAACACATTCGATCGAATAGACACTCATTCGATCGAATAGAAACACATTCGATCGAATAGAAACACATTCGATCGAATAGACAGACGTTCGATCGAATACGAAGCTCATTCGGTCGAATGAGTTGGAGACCATTCGGTTGCTTTCCTATTCGGTCGACTGGACTGGTTCGATCGACACATTCGATCGAATGAACTGATTCGATCGACTGGTTCGATCGACTGGACTGATTCGATCGACTGGTTCGATCGAATGAGTCTGATTCGACTCCTTCAAGCTGGGCGACGGAGATACCCACGGGTTTTCCAGATTTTCCAGATTTTTGACCCAAAATCGAAGTTTTTGACATGGAAATGCTTGGGATTGAAAGGGGTATCGATTCCTAGTACTTTTAAACACAAAAGCTTGCATTTTGACACCAAAAATGACGGTTTTTGACCAAGAACACACTTGACACAAAAGTCGGAGTTTTTGCTCGATTCGGGGCGGGTTTTGGTTGTAAAAACGTATGATTTTCAAGAAGATCTTACCGACAACAACGATAAACAGATTGGTGGACTCGAATCTTAGATTGGATGACTTTCTCTCACTACTCTCTCTCTAGAAATGGGAGTGTTTGGGTGGGAAGTGTTGGTGGAAATGAAAGAGATGGTGTAAGAATACTTGATTTTCCGCTTAAATACTCGGGTGACTCGGGTTCGGGTTTAGGCTACCGACGGGTCAAGACTAGTCGAGTTCATAAGTTTTTAAACAAACTAAAACTTTTTCAGCAAAACTTTTATAAACCATTTTCCGATTAATATTTTCCAGGCGTAAATGTCGTTTTATAAAATAAACATTTCAAATGATAAAAGCAGATTTCTCCAATGATATGGGTTCCGAACTTATCGTCCAGAACCCCAAAGTGTATAGTTTCCGATGATTCCTTGATTTTTGTCTACCAGTCAAATTCCAGGGCGTTACATCCTCCCCAACTTAGGGGAATTTCGTCCCGAAATTTAGCTTTTTAGTATACTTGATGCATCGATGATTAAGATTACATGATCCCATGATGACCACTATGCGCCACCACTTCTAATATTCGTCTCAGGCACCACCCAAATCAAGCCGAAGGGGCTTATATATAGGGTGTACCAGCGGCTAACCCACCACTCCTTCAACCTTACTTGGGTGTTTCCTTCGACTCCTATTAGATCAATGACACACAGGACGACACACTATTTTCCACTACAAGGCATCATCCTCAAGCTTTACATCAGACATATTCATTTCGGATTGAAGGGGTTTATATATAGGGTGTACCAGCGGCTAACCCACCACTCCTTCAATCTTCCGCGAATATTACCCTCGGTAATTCTTGAATTCAATGTCTCACAGCTGCCACGCTAACTATAAGTCCCTAATTCCAGGTTTCGCTTCAGACATATTCAACTCGTGCCGAAGAGGTTTATATATAGGGTGTACCGGCGGCTAACCCACCACTTCTTCAACCTTTGTCGAATATTTCTCTACACGAACCTTGAGTTCACGACTTCTAGTTACACAATAGCATATTGCTTATACACGTATACACCTGTGACCTTGATGTAATTATATTCCGGACTATAATTACGAGCTCACCTTGTATCAATGTATAAGCTCTATTGTGTGCGGCTAGAAAATTTGACACGACACCACACACATACACACAACCATGCTCCATGAATGCAAGAATGAATGACAAATTTTTGGCTTAAATAATGTATAAATTTCCCCAAAATTCATATGATTGAGTAGATATGACTTGTGCTCCCAGCATGAGCCCTGAGTAGCCAAATTTGTGGATGCAAATAAAAGAATACTTATAAGCATAATAAGGCAACACGATATTCATTGAATAACACAATTATTTGATACATGCTGCAAATGTTATATTGACTTCTAGACAATAGATTACAAGAATAGAGACTAAGAGAACAGATGAGGGTATTTCTCCTTCATTTGATCTTCGCGTTCCCATGTAAACTCGGGTCCGCGTTTGTTATTCCATCGAACATTCACAAGCGGTATGCGGCTACGCTTGGTCTTCTTGACCTCGCGATCCAAGATTTCGACGGGTTCTTCAACAAAAGCAGATTGTCGTTAATTCGAACCTCGTCGACGGGAATGAGAAGGGCCTCGTCAACAAGACACTTCTTTAACTGCGAAACATGAAAAACATTGTGAACTCTACCGAGTTCCGGCGGCAGCTCAAGACGATAGGCAACTGGTCCGATCCTTTCAAGGATTTTGAATGGTCCAACATACCTAGGAGCGAACTTTCCCTTCTTCCCGAAACGGACTACGCCCTTCCAGGGGGAAACTTTCAGCAGAACACGGTCACCAACTTGAAACTCGAGTGGCTTGCGTCGTTTGTCTGCGTAGTACTTATGCCGACAACGGGCGTCTTTGAGTCGCTGTTGAATGATAGCGATTTGATCGGTTGTTTCCTGTATTAGTTCCGGGCCGATGATCTGTGAATCCCCGGTCTCGGACCAACACAAGGGTGAGCGACACTTGCGACCGTAAAGAGCTTCAAACGGCGCGCATTTAATAGAAGAGTGGTAACTATTGTTGTAAGAAAATTCTGCCAGCGGCAGATGAGCTTCCCAACTATTACCGAAATCAAGGATACAAGCTCTCAACATGTCCTCTAGGGTTTGTATGGTCCTCTCGCTCTGCCCATCAGTTTCTGGATGATAGGAAGAGCTAAGCTTCACACTTGTCCCAAAGGCCTTTTGCAAAGATTTCCAGAACCTGGAAGAAAACTGCTGTCGCGATCAGACGTAATGCCCTTAGGCACACCATGACGGGAAACGATCTCACGAATGTATATCCGCGCCAACTTTTCCGTAGTGTAGTCCTCACGAACCGGGATAAAGTGAGCGGATTTAGTTAGAATGTCCACAATAACCCAAATTGAGTCATGACCGCTAGGCGTCCGCGGTAGCTTGGTGATGAAATCCATAGCTAACTCTTCCCACTTCCACTGAGGAATAATAGGTTGCTGAAGCAGCCCAGACGGCCTTCGATGCTCTGTCTTGACTCGCGAACAAGTCAAACATCTCATCACGTATAAAGCGATGTCTTTCTTCATCCCGGGCCACCAATAATGAGGTTTAAGATCTTGATACATTTTGCTGCTGCCGGGATGAATCGAGTATCTGGACTTGTGGGCTTCACTTAGAATAAGCGTTCGAAGAGGCTCAGAGTTTGGGATCCATGCTCGATCAAGAAAATAGAGGATGCCGTCCAACTTGGTTTCGAATTTCTGTTCGGCTCCACACGACAAAACGCCCTTGAGATCTCCATTCACAAGCGCCTGATTCTGAGCTTCGCGAATTAAGGAGGGAAGATTGGATTGAATTCGAATAGAGTGCAGCTGGGTCCTTTCTTTACGACTCAATGCGTCAGCCACCACATTAGCCTTTCCCGGGTGGTAGCGGATTTCACAATCGTAATCGCTGAGAAGTTCGACCCAGCGTCGCTGCCTCATGTTCAACTCTTTCTGATGGAGGATGTGCTGTAAGCTCTTGTGGTCGGTATAGATGACACACTTCGTGCCGTACAGGTAGTGTCTCCAGATTTTTAAGGCAAACACCACAGCACCCAACTCGAGGTCATGCGTGGCGTAGTTCATTTCGTGCACCTTGAGTTGTCGAGAAGCGTAAGCGATGACCTTCCCTCGTTGCATTAAAACGCAACCGAGGCCTTGATTTGAAGCATCGCAAAAAACGGTAAAGTCATCGTCACCTTCCGGAAGCGATAGAATCGGTGCACGGCAAAGTTTATTCTTCAGAGTTTGGAAGGCTTCCTCTTGATCTCGTCCCCACACGAAGGGTTCTCCCTTCTGAGTCAGAGTGGTCAAAGGCAAGGCAATCCTGGAGAAGTTTGAGATAAATCGGCGGTAGTAACCAGCCAATCCAAGAAATGAACGGATTTCGGTAGGTGTTTTAGGCGCTACCCAATTTCTGATGGCTTCTACCTTGGCAGGGTCGACGTGTATGCCGTCGACATTGATAACATGTCCCAAGAATTGAACTTCCTTTAGCCAAAATTCGCACTTGGAGAGCTTGGCATATAGTTGTTCCTTCCTGAGAAGCTCCAAAATAAGCCTGAGATGAAGCTCATGATCGGTCCTCGAACGAGAATAAATGAGAATATCGTCTATGAAAACAATGACAAACTGGTCGAGATATGGACGGCAAACGCGATTCATCAGATCCATGAAAATGGCGGGGGCATTGGTCATTCCAAAAGGCATAACCATGAACTCGTAATGACCGTAACGAGTTCGGAACGCAGTTTTCGGGATATCCTCTTCCAGAACACGCAATTGATGGTAACCAGAACGCAGATCGATCTTAGAGAAAAACGTAGCACCCTGAAGCTGATCAAAGAGATCATCAATTCTCGGTAACGGGTACCGGTTTTTGATGGTCAGTTTATTAAGCTCCCGATAGTCAATGCACATACGGAAAGTCCCATCCTTCTTTTTGACGAAGAGTACTGGGGCTCCCCATGGAGACGAGCTAGGGCGAATGAATCCCTTGCCAAGAAGTTCTTGAAGCTGATTCGATAATTCTTGAAGTTCCAGCGGAGCTAGACGATAAGGAGACTTAGCAACAGGGAGAGCACCAGGAATAAGATCGATACGAAATTCCACCTGCCTGCTAGGAGGAAGTCCAGGCAGCTCATAGGGAAAAACATCAGAAAATTCACGCACGACAGGGAAGTCCTGCAGTCTCTTGACTTTGGATTCCTTGAGAGTAACACGGGCTAGAAATGCGGGATACTTCTTTTGAAGGTACCGACTGGCTTTTAAGCAAGAAACGATTCTTAGGCATCCACCCGACCTATCCCCTTGAATGGTTAGAATTTCACCAGAAGACAGAGGGATACGAATAAGTTTCTCGGCGCAGATTACTTCCGCGCGATTGCTAGACAGCCAGTCCATTCCCACAACTAGATCGAAGCTTCCAAGACGAAAAGGTATAAGGTCAATACTGAACGATGTGGTGACAAGAGTAAGGGTGCAATATCGAATGACAGACCTCACTTGTGTGGACTCTCCACTAGCAAGTTCAACAACCAAGGCAGGTTCCAACTCGGAAATTTTTAATTTCAGCAAAGGAACCAATTCGCAAGAGACAAAACTCCTATCAGCTCCTGTATCAAATAGGACAGACACCCAATTGTTGTTAAGAGTAAACGTACCAGTAATAACATCGGGGTTTTGGCGTGCTTCGGCAGCTCCAATGGTGAAGGCCCTCCCGCGAGCCGGAGGAACGTTGGTGACGCGAGGGCATCGATTTCTGTAATGGTCCATCGCGCCACACTCGAAGCAGCCTCGAGCAGGGTTAGGCTGAGGGTTAGCATTCCCCACAGCCAATTGGTTGCCAGGACTCCTGCAGCGCTCCACCAGGTGTCCGAATCGTCCACAATTTGTGCACTTGCGGCACAACTCACTTGTTGGGTGATGATAAGAACATAAGTTGCACTTGGGATGCGGCCCAGTATATTCCTTTCTCGGTCTTCCCTGAACTGTTGCGGCTGAAACGGGGGCCATGGAGTTGATAGGCGTAGCACCAGTGATCGCAGTTAAGTAGGTCGCTTTCCGCTTCCTATTGTTCCCCTTTTTCGCTTTCCCATCGGAAGATTTGCCCTTATCCTGATGCAAAACACCGGACCTGAGCTGTTCCCTGGTCAAACGGGCAGTGAGATCGATCACCGCCTTAAGTGTAGTGGGGTCAACTGCAACCGCAATGCCCCTCATAGAGTCCGGAAGACCGCTGATGTATTGCTCGACAGCGCGTGAAGCTGGGGTAACCATGTGGGGCACCAATAGGGAGAGTTCATGAAATCTCTCCGTGTACTTCATGTGATCGGCGCCCTTCATCGTGTGCGCCCTAAACTCAGCCTCCAATTTCTGGAGTTCGGTTCTCGGAACGAACTCCTGCGTGACTAGCTCAACAAACTCGGCCCAGGGCAAGGCTAAGACCGCGTCTCGCCCCCTGGTTCTAATCTCGATATTCCACCACGTGAGAGCCCGTTTGTGGAACATACTCGCCGCGAATTTGACCCTGAGTTCATCCGGGCAAGAGCACATGTTGAATGAAGCTTCGACTTTCTCGAACCACTGGAGAAGACCAGCAGCTCCCTCGGATCCATTAAAGCTCGTAGGCCCAGTGTTAGTAAAAGCCTTATAGAGCCTGTCGGCCTGAAGAGTAGGATTCGGTTCTGGGGCTTGTGGCGCACCCGAGGTTCCTTCTTGCCTTAGGTTGTTAACCAGACCCGGAAGAACTGCTGCAATTTGCTGCGCTATGATGGCAGCGAGGTCAGCAGGGTCAGCATTAACGGACGAGCGACGAGGAGGCAATCAGAAAAAAAAAAAAGAACGCGCAAGAATGATACCGGGAATAAGAATAACAGGATAAGGAATAGCCAAAGAATACATCGCTACGATAGACACAATTAAAGATGCAGCACATAAGCACATAGCAAGCACATAAGTGTGGGCGTGTGATAGTGATGCATGAATTATCTAGAGTTAAGGGTCCTAGGTTATAGTCTAGGTCGGTTTCCTAATTCCCTATAACCATTGGCTCTGATACCAATCTGTCACACCCCGGTCGTAATGGCGGAAAACCGAGGCGTGGCGACTAGGTCGTGATTGATTGAGCACAATAGTATAAAAGTCTAAATGCATAAACATAACCAAACTGTCAAATATTACATCATCCAGGTAACATGAAACAAATTGTTTTAATACAAAATATCAAGTTTCCAAACAACTCCTAGCCTAGCCTTCATCTCTCTAAGGCCTCTATCAGCTATTAGCTACTTCCTGCTTCATTTCCTGAAAACATGTAATAAAACGTCAACTACAAAAAGTAGATGAGTGAATTCATAGGTTAACTAATACTGTAGTGATAAGCCCTACACAAGCATACTAGGCTAAGTTGTAGGGGTTTATATATAGGGTGTACCATCGGCTAACCCACCACTCCTACAACTTATCCTACTATGCTTGGTATGCTTATCATCTCAACTGAATCTGCAAGAGTTTCGTATAAAGATTCCAATTATTGTTTCCATGCATGCAGGAGGAACGGTATCAAGGATATATGTATAAGATACCCAAGAATCATATGTAACCATGCCATGATGAAAAATGATAATGATGCATAATGATCACACAAGACCTGACATCGACCCCACACAAGACCACACTATGCTACTTGATTTCCTTGATGGTAACCCAAATCGATCACTTTGGGTACCATGAGAGAATTCTAAAGCGTACTTTAGTATCTCTTGGATTTCCTAATCGATCACTTAGGAGATCCTTCGGATCCTTAATCGAACACTTAAGAGATCCTTCGGATTCTTAATCGAACACTTAAGAACCCCATAGGTCACGTGTATTCTAAATCGATCACTTTAGAATCCCACATCTAGTGACGGCCTGTCTACCAATCGACCACTTGGAGATCAAACCTATGCACTATTGTGACCTATATTGCCACTGTTCACACGATCACAAGACTGACCAATGAATAATGTGTTTTCATGATAAAGTATAACGGGTACATGACTTGATTTCCAAACGTCCAATGTTCCCTAAACGCTGAGTGATTCCCATATTTACTCCTGAATATTTGATTATGCATACACAACTTCCGAGAAAGTTAAGGTACGCGTAACCTGCCATGATTACTTGTTTTCCCAATGTTCATTGTTTGCAAAAGATTTGTCAAGTGTTTATGATAAGTAATGTTTGAATAAATGTGTTTTGTCAAAACGTGTACATTTACCATGTTTTCACCCCCAATGATTTGAAAGGCTTTAAAAGAAAAATGGGGGCTATGAACTCACCTTGTTGACTAGGTGTGGTTGCTAGGGCGGTCGGGTGCTGTCAAACGTCGATCCTCTAAGTCTAGACAAGGACATAATAAGTTAACAACGCAGTTTAAGTCTAAGAGTGTAAGCCTTACACGATCTCGAGCAAAAACTAGGTTTTAAAGACGAAACAGCTTGGTTCTGACCTGATTCGATCGAATAGGAACACATTCGATCGAATAGAAACACATTCGATCGAATAGACACTCATTCGATCGAATAGAAACACATTCGATCGAATAGAAACACATTCGATCGAATAGACAGACGTTCGATCGAATACGAAGCTCATTCGGTCGAATGAGTTGGAGACCATTCGGTTGCTTTCCTATTCGGTCGACTGGACTGGTTCGATCGACACATTCGATCGAATGAACTGATTCGATCGACTGGTTCGATCGACTGGACTGATTCGATCGACTGGTTCGATCGAATGAGTCTGATTCGACTCCTTCAAGCTGGGCGACGGAGATACCCACGGGTTTTCCAGATTTTCCAGATTTTTGACCCAAAATCGAAGTTTTTGACATGGAAATGCTTGGGATTGAAAGGGGTATCGATTCCTAGTACTTTTAAACACAAAAGCTTGCATTTTGACACCAAAAATGACGGTTTTTGACCAAGAACACACTTGACACAAAAGTCGGAGTTTTTGCTCGATTCGGGGCGGGTTTTGGTTGTAAAAACGTATGATTTTCAAGAAGATCTTACCGACAACAACGATAAACAGATTGGTGGACTCGAATCTTAGATTGGATGACTTTCTCTCACTACTCTCTCTCTAGAAATGGGAGTGTTTGGGTGGGAAGTGTTGGTGGAAATGAAAGAGATGGTGTAAGAATACTTGATTTTCCGCTTAAATACTCGGGTGACTCGGGTTCGGGTTTAGGCTACCGACGGGTCAAGACTAGTCGAGTTCATAAGTTTTTAAACAAACTAAAACTTTTTCAGCAAAACTTTTATAAACCATTTTCCGATTAATATTTTCCAGGCGTAAATGTCGTTTTATAAAATAAACATTTCAAATGATAAAAGCAGATTTCTCCAATGATATGGGTTCCGAACTTATCGTCCAGAACCCCAAAGTGTATAGTTTCCGATGATTCCTTGATTTTTGTCTACCAGTCAAATTCCAGGGCGTTACAGTATCGTATCACAAGGAGTATGTGGTTAATGTATTCGTGTAACAGATTTCCAATTATGAAGTGACTGAAATTTAGTGCTGATCACACAATCAATTTTTAGTAAATGTAGAGAATTTCAAACAGTTAACAAGAAAATCACACCCGGGAATTCAAGTAAGCAACCAAACAGTATCTCATGCAACCTAACAGATTTATTATTAACGATTAACTAAAAACTGATCAACCAGACAAAACCTTAGACATCAACAATTACTTTACACACGGCACTGGTTATCAAACAGTCCTTACCAGTGTGACTCAGTTAAGGATAATTGTACCTTTTATCGTATTCAATCTAACCAAACAGTTATATGACTAATTATCTAGCAACTGGTAACAGATCGTTCAGACCAATGAAAACCTAAACCGACCGAACACACAAAAATACTAAACATCAATAATCATATATCAATCTTCAATAACAAAACATAAGTATTCTTAATTACATGAGAAAAACTGTAAATGGGTACAAACTATACATCCTGGTTGCGATTCTAGGAAATTAACCGAGCCACGACATCATCGAATCTTCAATACGGATGATATAGATCATAGATATGGTCTTATAACGAGCTAGGATAGTGGAAATCGCCTATAGGACTGCTGGAAATCGCCTCTTGGTTCTAAAAACGGAGTTTGGGTTTTCTAAGATGAAAAATAAGATATAAACCAAAAATCCCGTCTGCACCCCACATCGCGATAGGCGATGGGGTCTTTAATGGTCCATCGCGTATCGCGATGGACCAGAAAGTCAACTTATTTTTAACCCCATAGCGATACGCTATGGGTCTTCAAGGGATCCCATCGCATATAGCGATAGGTCTCCTCACCAGCAAAAATCATTAAACTTCTCGTTTCGCGTGCTGGACATCCCGGGTCTTCATTCTGTGCTACAACAGGTCCATATTGAGTACTTTAACGCCTGTGACCTGAAATCCAATAATACACGTATGAAGTATCGATAGTTCTAGAATAAACAGTTAAAACTAAACAATAAACAAACTAAAACATATACAAATTAACCGACCATCACATCCCCACACTTATCTTTTGCTTGCCCTCAAGCATAACTCTAAAGCAAACATCGACCTCCATCATAGGTATGTAGATTATCACCATTAATACTAGTAAGGTTTAAGGTCATACCCAGTTTTCCAGACTGACACTGTTTTTAGATTGACATCTCACAAATACGGTTAAATGCTATAATATAAACAATAGAGCCACCCAGACAGGTGTACTTTGTTTCCGGTTAAGGCACACATGCTCATACCACTCGTAATATAACATCTCTCCTTTTGGTTTAATATATGGACAAGCAAAAAATGTGCCAGTATCACTCAGCTCTCAATATCACTCATAAGTACATATTAATCCATCAAGCTGCTTTGGCACAAATGAAAATCAAGAGGTCTTTAAAAGGGTTGTAACGGGGCCAGGTGTAAGGGTATGGAAGGGAAATATTTAAGTAGCTCAAACGATCCGACCCGGCTTATTACAAAATATCTAAATAAACGAAACTACTATACAACTAACTGACTGATTATATGCATCTAAATAAGCAAACTATCAATATACTGATTTCCGTTTTTTTTTATATAAACAAACTTCAACGAACTACAGAATACATAACTTAATATAAACAGACATCTTTTTGTCTTTTTCTCTCTTTTTTTACTAAGAATAATAACGTGATGCTTAACCATGAGATAAATACAAATAAAAAGCAAAAACAAATACAATTACAGATACAAATAAACCTAGTAAGCCGGATCGTCTCGTAACATAATGTCGGGGTTAAACAAACGAAAAATAAGTCTAAGAAATGTTTTCTAAGGGACCCAATCCCCCGCCCCTCACATTAACCTCACCTCATATGTGTAATAATGAGGCCCCAACCCCCCAATACCCACACTCACGCTCATCCAGACGTGGTTAAACTTAGTTGCCTCTATCACTTTTGCATTTTGCCAACTGTGATCCCGAAATCCATGAACATCAGTGAAAGCACTCAAATGATATGTGTTTACTATATATTATATGTGTATTATATATATTTGGGTCAACTCACACACGTACCGGAGGAATAGGGTTGACGATATAAACATGTGTACCTGTCCCCATGACTCGTTATTTCCGCCTAAACGACCCCATTTTCAACTTCTCGTAATAAAAACATTTGTGAGTAAGACTAATGAGACGCGGAAAAACCAACCATGACCAGAAACCTATGACTTGGCATTAATGGAAATAATTAACAGTTAACAACTTTGGTTTCTGAACACTCTTCGAGGTACTATCGGGCTAAAATTTTTCAAATTTCCCCCATCCCCACACTTGAGGTTTACATTGTCCTCAATGTAAGAACACTTAATATTGTCCTCAAAGTTAAAAAATGATAGAACAATTAATACACATTTGAGGGACGGGGTTGAAATTGAATTTTTGACTATTAAGCAATTTTAAAATTTTGGGGCTCATGTGTGGCAGTTCTACTAACAATTATACAGTTACACTTTTAACGTTTAAAATAATAAACAAAATGAAATTATGAAACTGAAATCACCTTATATCAACGTGACTGGAGAAGGACCAGTCGGCTCGTGAACTCTCAAAAACACTCGTGTACTCTCGTCTCATCCAATTACCAAACTGACAATCGAACATGCAAAATCTCGAGATGTGTAGAAGCAAGCTTCTCACAAGTGTAAGACATAGGTCTTTTAAGAATTATGAAAATGAATATTTGTTAATTTTAATAAAACAATTACCGAGCCAAATTAATTCGTTTCTTAATAAAATCTGTTAAGTTAGTTAAAAACGTTAAAAGACCTAACTCACTTTCGTAGGAATCACGATTGCATTTAGCGTATGCAACAAGCCTTGTAACCCCCCGGTAGCCCGGGAGGACGAATGGGGTCTCGTGAGGGTTTATAGTGAACTACACCCACAAAGTTCGATTACAACAAAATGTACAAATAAAGTCAAACACATCCGCAATCAAAAGATATAATAAACATATAATCCCAACCAGTTACCCAAACATGATCCCCCAAAATATAATATAATATAATACAGACCATGATACTAATAAAAACAAAATAAAGTGAAAAAGGGTAACCAAAAAGCTACTGTACTGGCGGATCATCATCTGCCTCGTCCTGCGGGTCCACCGCAATGATCAATTACTGAGGGAGCGGTACCTACGAAGCAACAAACAATAAACGAAAGTAATCATCATGGCGAGCCAAGTGGGCCCGCGTCTCTTCCCGCTGTGCCGGAACGGTCTCTAAAATCTGCTGCTGCTGCAGATAAATCATATCTAATGTGACTGGCTGCTGCGGCTGTGAAGATGATGATGCAGATGCCTGTCTCAACGGATGTTGCTGCTGCGGTAGCTCGATATGTGTAGTCGGACGGCGCTGCCTATGTATCGGAACACCTCTCTGAAGAGAAACTGCATCCTCCGATGTGACACCCGGTAATTATTTCACACTCTAATCTATATACTTGATTTAAATTATGTGTTGATTATATAAGTTATATGACGTATAAACCATAGTATACTTGAAATGTGAACGAGAACAGTAGTAATGCCTATAGGATTGTATAAAGTGCCGATGAGAACGACTATATGATAAAGACAGCCCAGTAATAGTCAGAGGTAACAAACATATCAAGCTAAATATATACCTATGATCCAACATAAGGGGTAATGGTAAGACCATGCCCAGTAATGTTCTAATACTCTAATTAGGACCAAAACGCCATAAACGTTTAAATAATGGAATATAGTCGCCGAACCGGCCAAATCAATGATACATTATACAGTGAGACGACCAAGATATGAAACTATGAAGGAATTAAAGGTATACTAGTCAAAAATAATATGAAGTTAATAATTTAAACAATCCATAAAGGATTACAATATGGAGCACTATTTAACCAAATATAACTCCGGGCTAAATTTAAATATACATCATACCGGGAACCAAAATAAATACGGGTTCCATATCATCTATAATATACCCAAAGTTCAAACAGAAGAGTGGAAAAACTCTGCGTGACATTAGGAAACCCGTGGGAAGAATCCTTGCGAAAAAAAAACCCTAAAAACCAAAAATCCTTTTCAAAGACCCTGTGCTCAGACCCTGCGGGAAGACCTGCGGGAAGACCTGCGGGAAGAACCTGCGGGAAGACCCTGCGGGAAGACCTGCGGGAAGACCCTGCGGGAAGACCTGCGGGAAGGGAATACCGCCCAAAATGAGCCAGTCTATGCTTCTGGAAGATCTTATCTTTTACCTACCAAGGTATGGGCACAATATTGAAAGTACCACAAGATCAAGCAAAATCTTCCTAACCATTCCCTATGGCCGCCTACCCCCATTACATCAAATAAACAGCAATAAAAACCATGCTTTGACTAACTATTTCACTTTATGGTGTAAGATTTGACACCCTTAAATCAAGGGATTGTAATCTTTTGGATCCCCCAAATCAAGGGATGTGTTCCCTTGGGTTTGCCTATAAATAAGACCAATTATTTTGATGAAAAACACCACACACAAACTCATACAAACCCTTAAACACACTCCAAATTTCTCTCTTTTCATGGCTGAAGAACAGCAGCAGCGCAACACCAAGCAACCGCCTCTTTGCAACCCAATTTCTCTATAATTCTGCCCTGAACCCTCTGAACCCTATATATCGTTGGAAAGATAGAAGAAATCCTTAAACCGTAGTGGAAAGCCTTGAACGGATCTCTGCCCGGAAAACTCGGTAAGAAGCTTTGAACCTTCGAAGGTCACTGCTGGGAAACTGCATTTTCCAGCAGTACCCACCTCTCTTCTTTTGTTCATATCTCACAAACTACTTGGTATTTTTCGGTGATTCTTGTTTAGAAATCCAAGGAAACTCGTAAGGATCACGAACCATCTTTCGAATATCCATTTCCGGCTTAATTTCAGCACTTGGTAAGCCTAAAAGTCTAATTGTTCTTCATAAAATACTTGCTGGAAAATGGTTCATTTCTGTCCAGCCAACACACACTCGTTTCCTTTGATTTTAACACTTGTGTTCATGTTTAATAAACATATTCTAGAGCCTACACTACAAGACCATCATCCAAGAGCCTAAACACGCTCAAGAACGTCTCGAAAAACCGACATTTCCAAGGTAATAAAATCTTATTATGTTTAATAGAAAAACATGGATTAAGCCTAAGATACATATATTTAATGAGGTGATAAATCATGAATATAAACTTGAAGTGTGACATATAAGTAAGGATAAATCATGTTAAGTAAAAGATATTAAGGATTTAAAGGGGTGTTTAAGGAAGGTTAAGGTAAAAATGATCTTCAGTAGTAAAACCCATTTATAAATAAACAAGATGATCTAAATGTAAAAATGGAATTTTGGTTATGTTAAACTTTACAAAGGATATAACTAACGTATTAAAAACCGTATCGGGTTTGTCATAAAAGTAAAAATAATAATAGTAATAATAATAATAATGATAAAATATGAGTACTAGTAAGATATATATAATAGATGCTTATAAGATTTAAAAAGGATATTAATAATACTTATAATATATACATAACAAAATAAGTATACAAGTCATACACATATATTCCTATATATGTGCAATAAATATAAAATACGGGTTTTTGTGATGGACATTGCGAGTAACTGGAAGGGTGGAGGTGCCGGTAGTCGGGACGTCCTGTCTAGGCTGGTAACTGAATATATCATAGATGGGCCCGTTACCTACCTGGGGACTAACGATGAGAGCTCCAAAACCTATTAGGCCAAAGCATGTCACGAACGTCATGATTACCGACTAATAATTTGTATCGAGCATTCCCTAATGCTCGAAGGTTATATATATAAAGAGAATATAACGGGCATATATATAACAAGTATAAGACGTTGTCTAACGTCCATATCGCTAAGGTATAAAAATACATATATACCGCCACCTCATAAGTATGTATCGGGCTAAGTATTAATAGTGGTATAAGTATTATGTACTGAAGAATGTACGTATACGATATAATACAGGAAACTCACCAAGTATAACGGAACATTATTCCTCGATTTAAGGTGAGTCTCACAGCCCCTATTTTCACTATTTTCTCTATGTTTTAAACTGTTTTCGGGGCGAGGGACACGTGTTTAAATATGTTTTATCATGGTGTATATCTTGATTTACAATGTGCGTGTACATGAGATATTTGGCGCGCTCATGGTACATAAAGTCCCCGGTATATATTGTAACCATAAACTATAGGCAACTATAGCCGAGGAACTCTACGGGTAGTACTACTGGTCTGACCAACCCACTCGTAAGTGGTCGCGCCACTTTATAAGACGGGTGCTTAGTTTTCCGATTTATTTATTCCCTCGTGGACTCGTGGGATGTTATGTGGGGCTTTATGGTGTATATATATAGTCAAGGAATGGTTACGAACTCATGTATTCACGTTACACTGCAAGTCATGGATATTGCATTCATGACGTTATGAGAATTATATTAGAAAGCATTTTATCGAGTCACAAAACTTGTGAACTCACTCAGTTTATACTGATTAAATTATTTTACGTGTCTTTCAGGTATTTAGCTACGTGGAGAGGTCACGGTGTCTCACTACGGTTTTATGTTTAACTATGAAAATTTCATGTATGAGGATTTTATATTTTGGAGTTTTCACGGTTATATCTCCATTCGGCAGGACATAACTGTGAAATCTCAATATGTTATATGTAAACTTTTTATGGATATTTTTGTAAAACTTATATTATGAATGAAATCCTCATGTATTTTATCATATAGTTGTTTGCTTAACCGCGCTCTCGAAAAACCTTTCATGAGTCGCACACCGGTTGTTTCCGCCTATGGACCGGGTGTGACAGACTGGTATCAGAGCCAAGGTTATAGCGAACTAGGATTCAACCATGAGTCTAGACTATAACCCCTTAGATTCCCTCGTGAAAACGTTTTTCATGCATGACATGTTTTCAAAACTTGCATTACACGAGAGTGCACGTGTCTTCACGACACCTTTATCGCAACTAATGGTCTAGTATAGGAATGACCAAAATAAGGGATAGGGAAAAAAAAAAAAAAAAAAAAAAAGCGATATTATCACTAATTAAACCTTAATCCTTTCAGCGATGGCCTTCCCGAACAATGATCCATATCATGGCCTAGCCATCACTGACTCCGACTCCGGCTCTGACTCTAACACTGATAGCAGCAGTGTCCATATGAGCGACGTTGTTCCAATTCCTGATGATCCTATAGAGATCTCCGATGACGAGCCTACCGAGGTAATCAGGCTCGATGAGGACGACAAGGTAACCTATGACAACGACGACCTTGAGGAGATGGAGGAGCTGGCTGCAGTGCCCTCCGAGGAGATACGAGCCGCCGGGCTGAAAAGGTATGCCACGGACTCCGACGATGAGGTGCCCCGGACTATACATGAGGTAGGCGAGTCCTCACGCCCCCAAGGGCGCGCTACCTCCGATGATACAGAGGTCCCCGTACCACCGACCGCAGCAGCCGCCGAGGCTGAGAGAAAGGCCCTTGAGGAATGGCTCATGGATTGGGAGCAGAGGGTCGAGGTGTTTATGGAGAGCGTGAAAGGCAAGGCCTGTGAGACCAGTCTCCGCCTTGATAATCACTATGACTTGATCTCCGATGCAAGGATGAGGATACTGAAGTTGGAGCATATGGTAGGGGATGCATTGCACTTAGCTGATGTGGGAGCGAGGCGGGCCGCTGCCGCCGAACAAAGAGTGATGAGATTGGAAAATGAGGTTAAGACGATTCAAGCCGTTTTGGGAGACGTGTTTCCACCACCGCCACCACTGATGCCATGAAGCGACTATAGACTAGTATTAGCGGGTAGTAATCATATGTATGGGAAGTAATATATTACGGGCTACGACCCGATCTTTTGGCAAAACGCTTGTATGTTGTAGGAGTTTGTAGTAGACTTAAACATAAACTTATGTAATCAAATCTTTTGATGTAATGAAGTTATGTTTATGATATATGAGTATGAGTATACGATGTGGTATAATGAGATGTAATAATAAAATCTATGTATGCGAGTATATGATTGATAAGTATGACTATAAGCAAATATATGGGTGTGAATGTAATAAGTATCGAACCCTACAACTACTTACATACAAGCGTGATGCCAATACTAACCGATCCTTCTTATTCTCAACTTGAAGGAAAATGCCAAGGAGAAGGAACGACAGTTTACCTAATACACCTGCGCAATTACAAGAAGTCATAGCGCAAGCGATAGCCGCCTACGAAGCCAGTAGGGGCGACTCAAGTCAAGAACGAAGGAATTCCGCAAACACTGAAAATGTAGTTCCAGAGACTGGCGGTGAGGAACGAGGATGTTCCTACAAAACTTTCATGACATGCAAACCGTGGTCCTTTAAGGGAACGGAAGGAGCCATAGGAGTTATCCGTTGGATCGAGAAGACAGAATCTGTGATAGCAATCAGTGGATGCACAGAAAAACAGAAAGTGTTGTACGTGACATGTATGTTTCAAGATGAAGCCCTATCGTGGTGGAATTTACAAGTACAAACCCTAGGCCGAGACGTGGCCTATGGTAAGACCTGGAAAGAGTTAAAGGAGATGATGGAAAAGAAATATTGCCCAAGGACTGAGATGCAGAAGTTGGAAAATGAGTTCTGGACGCTCACCATGAAGGGAGCCGACATCACAGCATATAACACGCGATTTCACGAGCTATGCCGAATAGTTCCTCATATGGCCACCACTGAAGAAAAGAGAGTTGAAAGGTACATCTGGGGATTAGCAACAGTTATCAGGGGACCAATCATGGCCACTAGGCCTGCGACCATGGCCGAGGCTGTTGAACTAGGTCTGAGTCTGACAGAAGATGCAGTACGAGCTGGCACCCTAGGACAGCCAACTCAGAAGGAAGCAAGCCAACCATTCTCCCAACGCAGCAACAGCCGCCATAACAATCACAAGAGGAGCTGGGCCTCTCGTAATCAAGGGTCAAGTTCCAAGGAACCCCCTGTCAAGAAACAAGAAACTGTGAAAGTGTATGCCGCCCAGACCACGGATCAACCACGGAAGACGTATAGCGGGTCAAACCCGTGGTGTGACAAATGCAAGTATTATCATGTTGGTGACTGCTCAAGTATTGTGTGTAAGCATTGTCACAAGAGAGGGCATGTGGAAGCTAAGTGTAGAATTAAGAATGGTGCAGTAGTTGTGAAGCAAGAACCGGGGAAAACGACACCACGAGCTTGTTATGGGTGCGGAAATACGGGTCATTTTATCAAGGACTGTCCGCAGATGAAGAATACAGCTCAAGCTAGGGCTTTTGTTATCGGGGCGGGTGAAGCTAAGGAAGACCCAAATGTCGTCACTGGTACGTTCCTACTTAACAACCACTATGCGTCTGTGTTATTTGATACTGGTGCGGATTTAAGTTTTATATCCACTGAATTTAAAGACCTACTTGGTTTAGCACCTAGTAAATTAGCAACGCCCTATGCTATAGAATTAGCTAATGGCAAACAGTTACGATCAGACGATATAGTGGAAAGTTGCGTACTAGTGATGGGAGAACATGAATTTAACGTAGATCTGTTGCCGATAGATTTAGGAAGTTTTGATGTCGTTATAGGCATGGATTGGTTAGCAAAGAACCATGCTGAAATTATTTGTTATGACAAGCAAATCCGCGTACCCTTGGCAAGTGGTGAAACGCTGACTATTCAAGGGGAAAGACGTGGCACTGTGATGAAGTTAATTTCGTGTATGAAAGCACGAAAGTGCTTGCGAAAGAAGTGTCAAGCTTTCTTAGCCCACGTGGTGGAGAAGAAGGATGAAGAAAGGAAGATAGGAAGTATACCTATAGTGAGAGATTTCCCCGAAGTCTTTCCAGATGATCTACCAGGGTTACCACCTCAAAGACAAGTGGAGTTTCGAATCGATCTAGTACCAGGAGCTGCACCAGTAGCGCGAGCACCTTATCGATTAGCTCCCTCGGAAATGCGAGAACTATCGAATCAATTACAGGAGCTACTAGACAAGGGTTTCATACGCCCGAGCTACTCACCTTGGGGAGCCCCGGTACTATTTGTCAAGAAGAAAGACGGTTCGTTCCGTATGTGTATTGATTACAGGGAACTTAACAAACTGACCATCAAAAATCGGTACCCTTTACCGAGGATTGATGATTTGTTTGACCAATTACAGGGATCTAGTTTCTATTCCAAGATAGATCTACGATCCGGGTACCATCAGCTGAAGATACACGAGGATGATGTACCAAAGACTGCGTTTCGAACGAGGTATGGTCATTATGAATTTCTAGTCATGCCTTTTGGGCTAACGAACGCACCTGCCGTGTTCATGGACTTAATGAACCGAGTGTGCAAACCTTACCTAGACAAGTTCGTGATAGTGTTTATAGATGACATATTAATTTATTCCCGAACGGAAGAGGAGCACGAGCAACACCTTCGATTGATTTTAGAATTGTTGAGAAAGGAGAAGTTGTATGCAAAGTTTTCAAAGTGTGATTTTTGGCTAAGAGAAGTACACTTTTTAGGCCATGTCGTCAATAAGAAGGGAATTCATGTTGACCCTTCAAAAGTAGAGGCCATTAAAAACTGGGAAGTGCCGAAGACACCGACGGAAATACGACAATTTCTAGGGCTAGCAGGCTACTATCGGCGATTTATTGAAAATTTCTCGAAGATAGCACAACCCCTTACTGCGCTCACACAGAAGGATAAACCTTTTAATTGGGGAGATAAACAAGAAAAGGCGTTCCAGTTGCTAAAACAGAAGCTTTGTAGTGCGCCTATCCTAGCTCTACCTGAAGGGACGGATGACTTCGTAGTTTATTGCGATGCTTCGCATCAAGGACTTGGTTGTGTCCTTATGCAAAGAAATCAAGTCATCGCGTACGCGTCACGACAACTCAAAGTGCACGAGAAAAATTACACCACTCACGATTTAGAATTGGGCGCAGTGGTGTTTGCACTTAAGATATGGCGTCATTACTTATACGGCACCCATTGCACAATCTACACCGATCATAAAAGCCTACAACATATATTTGATCAAAAAGAATTAAACATGAGGCAACGACGGTGGGTTGAATTATTGAATGATTATGATTGTGTGATCAAGTACCACCCTGGAAAGGCGAACGTTGTAGCAGACGCTTTAAGCAGGAAAGAAAGGGTGAAGACATCACGTGTTAAAGTCTTAGGGCTAACTATAAGTACGAACCTCACCACCCTTATCCACGAAGCCCAACGAGAAGCTTTGAAATCTGATAATATCAAAGACGAGGGTCTCCGTGGTATGGTTGACAACTTAGAATCCAAAGAAGACGGTACCCTGTACTTTGTCAACCGAATATGGGTTCCTCTCAAGGGAGGATTACGTGAAAGAATACTTGATGAAGCCCACAAGACGAAGTATTCCGTGCACCCCGGTGCAGATAAAATGTATAAAGATGTAAAGGGATACTATTGGTGGCCTAATCTTAAGGGTGATATAGCAAATTATGTGGGAAAATGTTTAACTTGCGCAAAAGTCAAGGCGGAATATTAGAAACCATCCGGATTATTACAACAGCCCGAGATTCCCATGTGGAAATGGGAACAAATCTCGATGGATTTCATTACGAAGTTACCTAGGACTCCAGGAGGTTATGACACCATATGGGTGATAGTCGACCGGCTAACCAAATCCGCGCATTTCTTAGCTATCAAAGAAACGGATAAGATGGAGCGGTTAGCTAGACTATATATAAAAGAGATCGTGTCAAGACATGGAGTCCCAGTCTCGATTATTTCTGACCGCGACAGTCGATTTACGTCTCATTTTTGGAAGTCGTTACAAAAAGCTTTGGGCACGCGATTAGATATGAGTACCGCCTACCATCCCCAGACTGACGGCCAAAGCGAACGAACTATACAAACATTGGAGGATATGCTAAGAGCGTGTGCAATTGATTTTGGTGGTAGCTGGGATGTTCACCTTCCTTTGGTGGAATTTTCATATAATAATAGCTACCACACGAGCATAAAGGCTGCACCGTTCGAAGCTTTGTATGGTCGTAAGTGTAGGTCGCCCTTGTGCTGGGCGGAAATAGGCGATAGACAAATGACGGGTCCCGAACTAATTCAAGAAACTACTGACAAGATATTTCAAATAAAAGAACGACTGAAAACGGCCCGCGATCGACAGAAAAGTTATGCGGATGTGAGACGCAAGCCTTTGGAATTCCAAGTGGGAGATAAAGTTCTTTTAAAGGTCTCGCCATGGAAAGGAGTTCCGAGGTTTGGAAAGCGGGGCAAGCTCAGCCCAAGATATACCGGACCGTTCGAGATCCTGGAAAGGATAGGTCCAGTGGCCTATAAGTTGAAGCTACCGGAAGAACTTAACGGGGTACATGACACATTCCATGTGTCGAACCTTAAAAAGTGTCTATCCGATGAATCTTTAATTATACCTTTAGATGAAGTACATATTGACGATCGGTTACATTTTGTTGAAGAACCGATAGCCGTTACAGACTGGAAAGAACAAAAACTACGAAGAAGTCGGATTAAGTTAGTGAAGGTACAGTGGAAATCTAAAAGAGGACCCGAGTTTACCTGGGAAAGAGAAGATCAAATTCGAAAGAAGTACCCACACCTTTTCCCGGACCCAACTATAACGGATAACTAACAACAAATTTCGGGACGAAATTCTTCCAACAGGGGGAGAATGTGACACCCGGTAATTATTTCACACTCTAATCTATATACTTGATTTAAATTATGTGTTGATTATATAAGTTATATGACGTATAAACCATAGTATACTTGAAATGTGAACGAGAACAGTAGTAATGCCTATAGGATTGTATAAAGTGCCGATGAGAACGACTATATGATAAAGACAGCCCAGTAATAGTCAGAGGTAACAAACATATCAAGCTAAATATATACCTATGATCCAACATAAGGGGTAATGGTAAGACCATGCCCAGTAATGTTCTAATACTCTAATTAGGACCAAAACGCCATAAACGTTTAAATAATGGAATATAGTCGCCGAACCGGCCAAATCAATGATACATTATACAGTGAGACGACCAAGATATGAAACTATGAAGGAATTAAAGGTATACTAGTCAAAAATAATATGAAGTTAATAATTTAAACAATCCATAAAGGATTACAATATGGAGCACTATTTAACCAAATATAACTCCGGGCTAAATTTAAATATACATCATACCGGGAACCAAAATAAATACGGGTTCCATATCATCTATAATATACCCAAAGTTCAAACAGAAGAGTGGAAAACTCTGCGTGACATTAGGAAACCCGTGGGAAGAATCCTTGCGAAAAAAAAACCCTAAAAACCAAAAATCCTTTTCAAAGACCCTGTGCTCAGACCCTGCGGGAAGACCTGCGGGAAGACCTGCGGGAAGACCTGCGGGAAGACCTGCGGGAAGACCCTGCGGGAAGAACCTGCGGGAAGACCCTGCGGGAAGACCTGCGGGAAGACCCTGCGGGAAGACCCTGCGGGAAGGGAATACCGCCCAAAATGAGCCAGTCTATGCTTCTGGAAGATCTTATCTTTTACCTACCAAGGTATGGGCACAATATTGAAAGTACCACAAGATCAAGCAAAATCTTCCTAACCATTCCCTATGGCCGCCTACCCCCATTACATCAAATAAACAACAATAAAAACCATGCTTTGACTAACTATTTCACTTTATGGTGTAAGATTTGACACCCTTAAATCAAGGGATTGTAATCTTTTGGATCCCCCAAATCAAGGGATGTGTTCCCTTGGGTTTGCCTATAAATAAGACCAATTATTTTGATGAAAAACACCACACACAAACTCATACAAACCCTTAAACACACTCCAAATTTCTCTCTTTTCATGGCTGAAGAACAGCAGCAGCGCAACACCAAGCAACCGCCTCTTTGCAACCCAATTTCTCTATAATTCTGCCCTGAACCCTCTGAACCCTATATATCGTTGGAAAGCTAGAAGAAATCCTTAAACCGTAGTGGAAAGCCTTGAACGGATCTCTGCCCGGAAAACTCGGTAAGAAGCTTTGAACCTTTGAAGGTCACTGCTGGGAAACTGCATTTTCCAGCAGTACCCACCTCTCTTCTTTTGTTCATATCTCACAAACTACTTGGTATTTTTCGGTGATTCTTGTTTAGAAATCCAAGGAAACTCGTAAGGATCACGAACCAACTTTCGAATATCCATTTCCGGCTTAATTTCAGCACTTGGTAAGCCTAAAAGTCTAATTGTTCTTCATAAAATACTTGCTGGAAAATGGTTCATTTCTGTCCAGCCAACACACACTCGTTTCCTTTGATTTTAACACTTGTGTTCATGTTTAATAAACATATTCTAGAGCCTACACTACAAGACCATCATCCAAGAGCCTAAACACGCTCAAGAACGTCTCGAAAAACCGACATTTCCAAGGTAATAAAATCATATTATGTTTAATAGAAAAACATGGATTAAGCCTAAGATACATATATTTAATGAGGTGATAAATCATGAATATAAACTTGAAGTGTGACATATAAGTAAGGATAAATCATGTTAAGTAAAAGATATAAAGGATTTAAAGGGGTGTTTAAGGAAGGTTAAGGTAAAAATGATCTTCAGTAGTAAAACCCATTTATAAATAAACAAGATGATCTAAATGTAAAAATGGAATTTTGGTTATGTTAAACTTTACAAAGGATATAACTAACGTATTAAAAACCGTATCGGGTTTGTCATAAAAGTAAAAATAATAATAGTAATAATAATAATAATGATAAAATATGAGTACTAGTAAGATATATATAATAGATGCTTATAAGATTTAAAAAGGATATTAATAATACTTATAATATATACATAACAAAATAAGTATACAAGTCATACACATATATTCCTATATATGTGCAATAATACGGGTTTTTGTGATGGACATTGCGAGTAACTGGAAGGGTGGAGGTGCCGGTAGTCGGGACGTCCTGTCTAGGCTGGTAACTGAATATATCATAGATGGGCCCGTTACCTACCTGGGGACTAACGATGAGAGCTCCAAAACCTATTAGGCCAAAGCATGTCACGAACGTCATGATTACCGACTAATAATTTGTATCGAGCATTCCCTAATGCTCGAAGGTTATATATATAAAGAGAATATAACGGGCATATATATAACAAGTATAAGACGTTGTCTAACGTCCATATCGCTAAGGTAAAAAAATACATATATACCGCCACCTCATAAGTATGTATCGGGCTAAGTATTAATAGTGGTATAAGTATTATGTACTGAAGAATGTACGTATACGATATAATACAGGAAACTCACCAAGTATAACGGAACATTATTCCTCGATTTAAGGTGAGTCTCACAGCCCCTATTTTCACTATTTTCTCTATGTTTTAAACTGTTTTCGGGGCGAGGGACACGTGTTTAAATATGTTTTATCATGGTGTATATCTTGATTTACAATGTGCGTGTACATGAGATATTTGGCGCGCTCATGGTACATAAAGTCCCCGGTATATATTGTAACCATAAACTATAGGCAACTATAGCCGAGGAACTCTACGGGTAGTACTACTGGTCTGACCAACCCACTCGTAAGTGGTCGCGCCACTTTATAAGACGGGTGCTTAGTTTTCCGATTTATTTATTCCCTCGTGGACTCGTGGGATGTTATGTGGGGCTTTATGGTGTATATATATAGTCAAGGAATGGTTACGAACTCATGTATTCACGTTACACTGCAAGTCATGGATATTGCATTCATGACGTTATGAGAATTATATTAGAAAGCATTTTATCGAGTCACAAAACTTGTGAACTCACTCAGTTTATACTGATTAAATTATTTTACGTGTCTTTCAGGTATTTAGCTACGTGGAGAGGTCACGGTGTCTCACTACGGTTTTATGTTTAACTATGAAAATTTCATGTATGAGGATTTTATATTTTGGAGTTTTCACGGTTATATCTCCATTCGGCAGGACATAACTGTGAAATCTCAATATGTTATATGTAAACTTTTTATGGATATTTTTGTAAAACTTATATTATGAATGAAATCCTCATGTATTTTATCATATAGTTGTTTGCTTAACCGCGCTCTCGAAAAACCTTTCATGAGTCGCACACCGGTTGTTTCCGCCTATGGACCGGGTGTGACATCCGATCCCTCTGGTGGTGGTACCTGTGGAACCTGTCGGACCGGGACCAATGCTACTGGATACTGTTCTTCAACAATCCCGGCCCAACGGGCCTCCGATATCCCAAAAACACCCGTGGCGGGCCCCAACGTAAAAATATCTGGTCGGATAGCTCTCAAATACCCCAAGTCAGTCAGCGATCCTCGTAAAATAAGGCCCTAAAGGTAAGCGTGCCGAGGATCCCTTAGTCTGCTACCCCGAGCGAATGATGTGAGCAGGAGCATCGCCACATTGGCCGGTCGCTGGCCAAGGATGGAATATAAGCACAGCAGATCTAAGTTGCTGCACATCTCATGGCCCGAATGTCGGCCGACGAGAGTACATGCAACGATCCTGTGAATGTAGCGATGGACGGGGTTCCTAATAGAAGACTCCACAACAGCATTGGAGTGGGCCCCTTCGGCGATCTCCTCCCAATACGGGTCGAGCTGGGTCTCCGTGAGCCAGTTCTCACGGGGCGCCTGAGCATGTGTCGTGTAACCATGTTTACTCTGGTGGAAGGTAGGCGCCTGAACCTTCTCGGCCGTGTAAAATCCAGTGGCCACCGCGAAATCTGGGACGGACATCTCGTACAACTGTCGTCCCAGTGAGAATGAAACCGCGCGTGGCTCACTGAACTCCGTGGGCGTAAAGTCAAATGTCGAATAAAACTCAAGTGTGAGCTCGACATACGAAATCGAGTCACACGCAAGCACATCTGCCCACGGAGCTGTCAAAAGTGCCTGTACCTGGGTGCCGATCTCCAACTGAAGCAGCAATGTCCAATCAAATTAGCGGTGGTGGAGAAGCTACATCTGTCGTATCCGCTGGAATCTCGTATACTTCTCCGACGTGAAGTCAAATCGTATAAACTGATGAGGAATTCGTCCATCACCCATAATATCTGCGGGCTCGATGCCCGGTACCATCTGCACCTTGTCATTACCGTAGCGGATGACACGAGGGTTAGTCCGCTGCCTCTTACGCAGGGTGCGCGAGGACTCTGGTGCATCAGCCATATCTGCAAACTCAAGCAAACAAGTTAGAAATGTTAATATGGCGACGACCGTATAGCATTTCGGTCGCGGTCGTCCCATATAATAAAATAATATTAAAATATTAATAAAATATTAAAATAAAAATAAATAAAGACGAAAAATTCGGGGACACCCTGCGCGTATATCTAAAAACCAGATTAACCCGCCTGAATGGAGATTGAGTACGGGCGGGTAATCAATTCACAATTCAAAGTATGATTGTGTCCCCAAGACTCGATTAACAAAAACAAAATCAAACCTGACTCGACACGACTCGATTAACCACACCCAACCAAACAAAACAAAAGACAAACATACATAATTGACACAAACTGATCAACTGTCTCGAAAAATGTGCAAAGCAAACAAGTAATATGTCGAGTTGGGTTTCGAAGTATTAATAAAATATTCTAAAAATATGTTCACATAAATCGTTTAAAATCGAACAGACAGGCATCATTAGTTTCATAATAAAATAATGATTTTTTTAAACGTGAACATCAAAAACCCGACTTGTCACATTGAACAATCCCGATTAGTCAAATGAATAACCAACCCGACCAACCCGACCAACCTGTCAACCATAATCCCAAAGTAACAACTAGGAATCTGCCCAACTCGAACCCAAACTTCTAAACCTAACTTCAACGTCGCTCTCGTAACCCGATATTGTAAACCCAACCAACCCACAACTTAGTTAAACTACCTACTCGACAACTCAATAAACGGACAATATATAATATAACAATAATAAAAATTACCTCGATGTCGGATCTGAAAGTCAACAGAATAATAATAATAGCAGAGACGTAAACGGCAGTGGCTGGGATTGGTGGTGGTCGGAACAACGGCAGTGGTGATTGAACGGTAGCGTTGGTGGGTTTGGGGTGTTGACTGGGTCAATGGTGGAAGACGGCAGGGTGGTGGTGGGTTTGTAGGTTGGAGGTGATATTGGTGGTGGTGGTAGTAGGAGGGTGGAAGGGTAGCGGCGGTGGTAGGGTGGTGTGCGGTGGGTGGTGTAGGTGAGCGGTGGCGGATTAACATGGTGGAGAGGTGGATCGTGTGCGACGGCAGGTGTTGGTGGTGTGGATTGGAAGTGGTGGCTGGACGGCAGCGGTGGGTGGAGGTCGCCGGAAAGAGAAGGAAGAGAAGGGGAGAAGACGAAGGAAGAAGAAAAGAAGAAAGAAAGAAAGAAGATGATGTTTATAAAGTACCCGGGTCGGCGGAGCTCCATGACCCATCGCGTACCGCGATGGGTTAAAACGGGTCTGAGCGCGTACCCCCGCCCAATTCGGGACAATTAGGGTTTAACCCCATCGCGGTACGCGATGGGGTGATATGCCAAGCCCATCGCGTACCGCGATGGGTTCAGAAGTCAGATTTGAAATTTTTCGAAAACGCACATGTTTTGGCATCTCGACATCACCCTGGACACGTTCAAGACTGAAAATACCTTTACATACCTGGAATGACGTGTACTACACCAATGCTTACCAAACTTCTCTAATTTCCCATTCCTCAACAAGCTTCTCCACACTTGGCGTTTACTGCACAAAACTCGAGACGACACTAAGTACAAGACTCAATAAAATAAAAACAAAACTGGACAGACACTTACAAACCCCAGGTTGCCTCCCGTAAGCGCTGAATTTAAAGTCTACAGCTCGACAGTGCCTCAAACTCAGTTATCTTCATAAACCAGTGAAGTCACGATAAAATTCACCGATTCCTTATCCAGCTCGTGTATGACCTTCATCTCCAAATATGGCTTCAGTCTATAGCCATTTACCACTTGCCTCAAATAATCATCGAAATCTTCAATCTCGTACTGACCATGATTTCCAACCCTCACAATCAAATACGGGCCCGTCCACTTACTTTTCAACTTACCCGGGAAGAGTTTCATCCTCGTGTTGTACAACCATACTCATTGACCAACTTCAAAATTCTTCGACCGGATATTAGCATCATGAACTTTCTTCATTTTCGCCTTGTAAGGGGATGCGAAAATTGTAAGCCAATTTTCTCGCTTTACCTTCATCATCATAATCCATGTTAACCTGTTTAGTAGCCCAAAACGCTCTTTGTGCAATTTCAACCGGTAAATGACAATCCTTTCCATGCACAAGTCTATAAGAAGTGGTTCCAATTGGCGTTTTATAAGCAGTTCCGTAGGCCCACAAGGCTTCGGTCAACTTGGTTGACCAATCCTTTCGGTCCGTCCGAACAGTTTTCTGTAAAATCTGTTTTATTTACCTATTGGAAACCTCAACTTGTCCACTCGTTTTGGGATGGTAAGGATTTACAATCTTATGATCAACACCATATCGTTTAAGCAATTTATCGAATTTAAAATTCATAAAATGAGATCCCCCATCACTTATGATGGTTCGGGGGACTCCAAATCTCGAAAAAATATTACTTTGAACAAAATTGCAAATGCCTATGTGATTATTTGTCCTAGTGGCTATCGCTTCAACCCATTTAGAAACGTAATCGAGGGCCACTAGGATGTACAAATTACCGTGTGAATTCGGAAACGGGCCCATGAAATCGATCCCCCAGACAACAAAAATGTCAACAACTAAGATCGGGTTCAAGGGCATCACGTCCCGCTTAGAAATACTCCCGAGTTGTTGACACTTTATACAGTGTGTCGCGAACTCATGAGCCTCCTTAAATAATGAAGGCCAAAAGAAACCACTCGTTAAAACTTTTCGAGCGGTTTTCTGGAATCCTCCTCGGGTATGCATCGTCTGATCATCTGATCTGAACCAATTTTAAACAAATCTGGATCGTCCCAGATGTACTGTTTAGCTTGGGACATCAATTGTTTCTTCTTTCTCCTTGGCCAATGCTCTGGTAAATCACCTACAACTTCAAAATTAACAATATGAGCAAACCAAGGATTTTGTGAAACTGCCATGATATGTTCATCCGGGAAGGACTCGTTAATGGGCCCATCAGTGTTCCCATTTTCCACCATAATTCGGGACAAGTGATCTGCAACAACATTTTAACTCCCTTTCTTGTCCCGAATCTCTAAATCAAATTCTTGCAACAGCAAAACCATCTGATAAGTCTCGGTTTTGCATCCTTTTTGTCCATGAGGTACCTGACAGCAAAATGGTCAGAATATATAATAACTTTACTACCCCAAATATATGACCGAAATTTATCTAGAGCATATACTACTGCTAGTAACTCCTTCTCGATTGTGGTATAATTTAATTGAGCATCCGAGAGGGTATTACTTGCATAGTATATAGCAACGGGTTTCTTGTCGACCGTTGACCCAAAACTGCCCCGACCGCGTAATCACTTGCAACACACATTATTTCAAAAGGTAAACTCCAATCGTGTGATTCCAAGATCGGGGCTTCAACTAATTTCAATTTCAAAATGTCAAAAGCCTTAGCACATTCATCATTAAAGTCAAACGGGGCATCCATAAGCAATTAATTACATAAGGGTTTGGTAATGTCACTAAAACCCTTAATAAACCGTCTATAAAACCCGGCATGCCCCAGAAATGATCTAATGCCCTTGACATTGGTGGGATGAGGTAAAGAGGAAATGACTTGGACCTTAGCCCGGTCCACCTCGATCCCTCGATTCGAAACAACATGGCCCAATACAATTCCCTCTTGGACCATGAAATGGCTCTTTTCCCAACTAAGAACCAAGTTCGTTTCGACACATCTTTTTAAAAATCTTTCGAGTTGGTATAAACATGACTCGAAAGATGTGCCGAAAATCGAAAAATCATCCATGAAAATTTCCAAAGACTCCCCCACCATATCCGAAAAGATACTCATCATGCACCTCTGAAAGGTGGCGGGGGCGTTACATAACCCGAATGGCATTCGCCTAAAGGCGAATGTGCCATACGGGCACGTAAACGTGGTCTTTTCCTGATCTTCAGGATGAATAGCTATCTGGTTATACCCGGAATACCCATCTAAAAAACAATAAAATTTTTGACCCGATAGCTTTTCGACAATTTGATTGATAAACGGAAGCGGAAAGTGATCTTTTGATGTTGTCGCGTTCAGTTTACGATAATCAATACAAATGCGCCACCCGGTTACCGGCCGGGTGGCGACCTCGTTACCTGAGTCGTCCTTGACGACTTGGATGCCCGCCTTTTTCGGTACTGTCTTTGTCGAGCTCACCCACGTGCTGTGTAATATGGCAAAAATATTGCCAGCATCTAACCATTTCAGCACCTCCTTCTTCACCACTTCCCTCATGTTCGGGTTCAACCTCCGCTGAGCATCATGCACGGGTTTGACAGCCGGATCTGTTAAAATTTTGTGCATCACAATTGAGGTACTGATTCCCTTCAAATCCGCTATCGTCTACCCGATTGCTTCTTTATTCACAACCAGCACCTCCATCAAAGCATTTTCCTGTTTAACAGATAAGTTAGAAGCCATAATAACAGACAATGTATTATTCTTACCAAGAAAAGCATATTTTAAATGCTTTGGAAGCTCTTTCAGCTCGACTTTCGGTGCTTCCAGCATTGACGGCTTCAACCCGGTATCAATCTTCTCGGGAAGCGGTTCCACCTGAACTGACCATGGTGGATGGTCTCCTCGCACAGCTGCGATCTCCATCAGTCTTTCCTCATCTTCCAGCAACTTGTCTGTTTCCACCTGTAATCTATCAAACAAAAAACACGTCTCTGCTGTGCCATCCGAACTGACGACAAAGTCGTATAGTGGAGTGCACTCGTCAATGACATCAGCCATAAAGCACTCGTCATCGACCGGAGAGTTATCTCCACATGTGAAAACATTAATTCTCAGCTTACGGTTACCGAATGCCATGTCAACAGTACCATTTTTACAATTAATGTTGGCATTTGCTGTAGCCAAAAATGGTCTACCGAGGATAACCGTATGCTATTTAGTCCTCTCACCCGAAACATAATCGAGGACTAAAAAGTCAACTGGAAAGTAAAAATCTTCCACCTTGACAATAACGTCAGTCAATATTCCTCGGGGCAGTTTCGGTGTCTGGTCAGCCAAGACAACCGTGGTGGCAGCCGCACGAAGCGGGTCAAAATCGTACTGGTCGTATAAACTGCCCGGGAGAATACTGATTCTAGCTCTAAGATCTAGAAGCGCCCAAGTCATTTTAAAATCACCCACATGAATCGGTATAAAGGGCGTTCCTGGATCTTGTAGCTTGGGTGGAAGTGCACCCGAAAGAATTGCACTCACATTGTCGGTAAAATCATTATGTTTAGGAATCTTATGACTCCTTTTCTGTGTGCACAATTCTTTTAAATACTTAGCATAGGCGGGAATTTGTTTTATGACATCTAAAAGAGGAATGTTAATTTTGACTTGTTTAAACGTTTCCCACATCTCTTCTTGTTGCGGGCCTCGTTTTGATGCCAACAAAGTATCGGGATATGGAACAGTTTTCACCTTTTCCTTATCCTTAGAGTTGTTGGTGTCATCCTTCGGAACCGATTTATTATTTGTAGTTTCACTTTTGTTAGGTTTATTTAATTCAATCTGTTCTGGCTCGTCATCACTGACGAGATTTTCATCAATCTCTTCCACCACCCCATCAACCAAAGGTGGTGGACCCCAACCTTATTATCATACTTCTTACCATTACGTAAAATACTTACCTGATTGACATGCTTTTTCGAACTGGAACTGTGATGATTCGGGTTGACTGTGGTGTCGCTCGAAAGTTGGCCCGCATTCTTTTGTAATTTCGCCATGTCTGAAGCGAGCTGACCGATTTGCGTCGTCATTGCCTCCGACGATTTATCCCGTAACTCGAACTTTTGCTTTGTCTCGGCTTTTTGATCAGTCATGGCTTTTCATCCGAACTACCCGAGGACCGCTTCTGCTGATCCTGATTACCCAAATAATTTTTACCCCGGTTACCGTCTCTGTTATACCGCAGATTCTGATTACTCGAGCCCTGTTGATAACCGCTTTGGCGGTAATTACCCTGCGATCTGTTCTGACTCGATCCCTGAAAGTTCGGGTACAACTGAGAAGACGCGTTCCCGTAACAAAAATTCGGGTGGTTCCTCAGGTCTGGGTAATATGTGTTCGAATTGAACCCTTGGCCTTTGGAATCCTCGTAAGCATAACTGACTTCCTCGGTATCATCCTCCTCGTCATCATAAAACTCGGGGCAATTTTCTGCTTTGTGCCCGAGTTCACCACAATCTTCACAAACCGGGAATTTTACTCCAACTTTCCCGACTTCTTTCTTCTTACCCTTTCTGTACCCAGCCAGTTCATGTTCTAACTCAGCAATTCTTTCAGACTCACTCGTGACTGACTTAACTGATCTACCAACTTCTTCGTCTTTCAGCTGCTGCTTCTGCCTTGGAATCTTCACACATGAACTCTAAAAATTCCCAATCATCTTCCTCAAGCTGATTTAACAACTGACTATTACACGAAGCCTTAAGATGCTTTCGGTCCTCGTATGTCAAACCATCAACAAAGTACTTTACCAGTTCCCATAGTTCGATTTGGTGATGTGGGCATTTTCTGATCATATCCTTATATCTGGTAAAAGCTTCATGGAATAACTCACCTGGTAACTGTGAAAAGTGACGGATGTCTGAACGGGCCTCGGTAGTCTTCGACTGTGAATAAAACTCGTTTAGGAAGACTTGTTGCATCTCAGCCCATTTTCTGATACTATGTGTTAGTAACGAGATAAACCACAGTTTCGCTTTGTCTTTTAACGAGAACTGGAATAACCGCAACCGGACTTCATCCTGATCGAACGTACCATCACCAATAGACCCGCAAATAGCCGAAAAATCGGCTAGGTGTGAATACGGGTCTTCCGAAGCTATCCCGTTGAAATAAGGAACGATGTTGATGTAAGATGGCCGGGACTTGAAGGTTTGTTGTCCCGGCACTCGTTCCTGTGGGACCAACGGGGATGCTCCGTCTGAGATAGCCGGTCTGAACCGACTGTTAACACCATGAGCCGGGGCTATGTAATTTCTCCTTTGCCCCACGGCGTTTCCCATACCGCCCCGGTTAACCGGAACACCACGAACTCTTTCGGGCCGTTCCGCCCGATTTACCCTTTCTCGATCCCTTCATTGTCTGTTAACTGGTTCAGCCCTTCTTCGATTAACGTGCTCCTCCACTTCATCTTCATAATTATTTTCACCCTCGACTTCTGGTTCACCAACCTCGTTCTCGGGTTCAACCTTCCGATTTCTCCTAACCCATCGATCAACCTCATCATCAGCTGCCCGAAAACCCTCGTTTCCATTATTTTCTTCACCCTCATCCTCATCTTCAGTCGGAACACTCGATCGAACATCATCAATATTTATCCGAACTCGACGGTTTGAGTTATTGTTTGGAACGGATGGTCCGGCTTGTTCAAAGTTGAGGTTTAGGTTTCGGTTTCGGTTTTGATTTCGGGTTCTGGAAGCATGAGCAGAGTTGTTTTGGTTATTCTGCTTATTGAAGTTTGGTGGATCGGGTATGTTTTCTGGGTGAAAGATGTTATTTTGTGGAAGTGGATCTTGGTTTTGGTTATTGTTCTGGTTCTGGTTCTGGTTTTGATTCTGGTTCTGGTCCTGGTCTTCCATTTGTGAGTTTCTGTTTTGTACTCAGTTCTGCCGAGCTACTCTCTCGATTTCGGGCTCGTAAACTAACGGAGACTGTCGACCCGAATGGCGGGTGCGCATAAACCTGTAATCTTCACAACTAACACAACCCGCGTAAAATACAGAAAAATAAAATTAAAAATAAAAACTGAAAGCCGAAATTAAGATTAAAATTAAAATTAAACACAAAAAATCAAATAACACGAAAACACTAAGCGCACTAACTCCCCTACAACGGCGCCATTTTTTATGACCGTCGTTTGAGTCAATCAAAAACCTAATTATTCTAAATAGTTAGAGAAAGTAGGGTATCGTATCACAAGGAGTATATGGTTAATGTATTTGTGCAACAGATTTCTAATTATGAAGTGACTGAATTTTTGTGTTGATCACACAAGCAATTTTTAATAAATGTAGAGAACTAAGTAATGAACACGTAAATGAATTTCAAACAGTTAACAAGCAAATCACACCCGGGAATTCAAGGAAGCAACCAAACAGTATCTCATGCAACCTAACAGATTTATTATTAACGATTAACTGAAAACTGATCAACTAGACAGAACCTTTGACGTCAACAATTACTTTACACACGACACTGGTTATCAAACAGTCCTTGCCAGTGTGACTCAGTGAAGGATAATTGTACGTTTTATCGTATTCAATCTAACCAAACAGTTATGTGACTAATTATCTAGCAACTGATAACAGATCGTTCAGACCAACGTAAACCTAAATCGACCAAACACACAGAAATACTAAACATCAATAATCATATATCAATCTTCAATAACAAAACATAAGTATTCTTAATCACATGAGAAAAACTGTAAATGGGTACAAACTATACATCCCGGGTGCGATTCTAGGAGATTAGCAGAGTCGCGACATCATTGAATCTTCAATACGGATGATATAGATCATAGATATGGTCTTGACACGAGCTAGGATAGTGGAAATCGCCTATAGGACTGCTGGAAATTGCCTCTTGGTTCTAAAAACGGAGTTAGGGTTTTCTAAGATGAAAAATAATATATAAACCAAAAATCACGTCTGCACCCCCCCATCGCGATACGCGATGGTGTCTTCAATGGTCCATCGCGTATCGCAATGGACCAGAAAGTCAACTTATTTTTAACCCCATAGCGATACGCTATGGGTCTTCAAGGGATCCCATCGCGTATCGCGATGGGTCTCCTCACAAGCAAAAATCATTAAACTTCTCATTTCGCGTGTTGGACATCCCGGGTCTTCATTTTGTGCTACAATAGGTCCATATTGAGTACTTTAACGCCTGTGACCTGAAATCCAATAATACACGTATGAAGTATCGATAGTTCTAGAATAAACAGTTAAAACTAAACAATAAACAAACTAAAACATATATAATTAACCGACCATCAGTTAATTGTTCAATTAAGGCACAAAATATCAGAAACTATCAGGCTCTAATCTCGGTTTATGCTTAATTTGATTTTTTACCAAATCACTCCAACTTGACTTAAACCATTATAATGCCGATCAAAATTTGAATTTATAGAAATTTTTTAGCAATGCATCAAGTTTCCTTTACTGTGAGTGAGTATGCACCAGTCCATCTATCGGCTTACATACATTGTATCCCCTCGTGTCCATTTCTTATTGGTATTGAGACGCGCGTAAGGGAGGAACAAATGTATGACTAACAACGTATTTTGATCAAGTCAGTAGTTTAGTTTGTACGAAGTACAATAGGGATCAAGTTTAATGACTTTGGGTTTGCTCTAAAGCGATTGAAATATTCATGCATATGAATACCCAGATGATTAAGCCGCATCAAGACTCACAGTGTCCATAATCCTAACGCTTATTATTTCTTTATTTTATTTTTGGTGATCAGACAAATATAAACCTTGAGTATGACAGGCTATTACAGTTCTGCCATCCATAACGAGACTTTTGGTAGAGACTAACACCTCTTTCAATTTGGCGTTTCTTTATATTTATATCACATACTTTACTCTAATAACTTGTTTAAGACCTATCAATGCACCAATGCAATTAAGCACTCAGTCTTTTAAGCTTATTTCTTTCTAGATATGGGGTCAAATGATCAATGTACTATCATTTTCTCTTTTTTGCTTCAAAACACAATTTTTGAGGAGCATAAAAATAAATTCAATCGCCCTAGTCACTTTCAGTCTATAGATTAATGGCTATCCTATCAATCTACAAGTAGATAACAGGACCAAAACATGCAAGCATGTTTCACAAACTTAAATAACCGACATAGTTTTCAGTGAAAGAATAAAGTAAAAAAACGCATAACAAACGCCCCAACTACGTTCCATTGTCAGGTAAATGGCTATCCTGAACATTTACGAGTCAACATCAGGACCAAACATATACACGTATATGTCCATCAAATGTAAGTAATTGACATAATTTTCAGCGAACGTATGCAAAATTTTTTTGGATTTTCTCTATACATACTTAAAAACACAATCTTTTTGTATTTTTCGGATTTTTCTATACATACGAGAAATTCACAGTCATTTTGTCTTTTCAAAATTTTAGAACAAAAAGGCACTATATTTTATCTTTTTCAGATTTTCAATAGTTTTTGGCTTTTCTCTATATAAACTGAAATCACTATATTTTTGTATTTTTCAAATTTTTACCCCTTAAAACCCAAAACATAAACAAAGTAAAACAAAAACTAGTAAAATAAACAAAGAAAGTTAAGATAGTTATTCTTGTTGAAGGACATCAGCAAGTGTCTTCAGACCGTTTAAACCAAGTAAAAATTTAAAATGAATTTTGCTAATGCCTTGGTAAACAAATCTGCTCGTTGAAAATCCGTGTGCACTTTTTCGATATCGATTAGTTTCTTTTCAAAACAATCTCGTATGAAATGATACTGAATCTCAGTATGCTTAGTTTTAGAATGTTGCATAGGATTCTTGGTGATACTAATGGCAGTAGAGTTATCAATAAGAATTGGAGTAGTAAGAAATTTCAAACCGTAGTCGCGTAAATGTTGTTGTATCCATAAAACCTGTGAACTGCAACTCGAGGCTGCCATATATTCTGCCTTTGCGGTTGAAATTGAGACCATTGTCTTCTTCTTACACTTCCAGGAAACAAGCCGGCTTCCTAGAAATTGACAACTTGCTGAAGTCGATTTAAAGTTGATCTTGCAACCTCCATATTCTGAATGGGAAAACGCAGTGAGTTTAAAGTTATCGTCCTTTGGATACCATAACCCAATGCTAGGATTACCCCTCAGATACTGAAGTATACGTTTAACAACTGCCAGGTGAGTCACTCGAGAACTTGATTAGTACCTAGCACACAAACAAACTGCAAACATAATGTCAGGTTGAGAAGTAGTTAAATACATTAAAGAACCAATCATAGCACGATAAAGGGTAGGATTAACGGTATCCTCCAATTCATCCAGTGATAAATTTTGACCCATGGGGAGAGGAGTTGAAGGGGTTTTTCCGACAGATATCTTGAGTTGGCTCAAGACGTCATTCACATATTTTGTCTAATGAATGAAGATTCCATTGTTAGATTGGTGAACCTGCAACACTAAGAAAAAATCCATCTCTCCCATCGAGCTCATCTCGAATTTCGTTTGCATAGACTTCTCGAAATCCATACACAGCTTTTCGTTTGTTGAGCCAAAGATAATGTCGTCGACATATATCTGGACAAGGAGCAGATCATCACCAAAAGATTTATAAAAGAGAGTGTTGTCGACAGTTCCTCGCTTGAAGCCGTTATCAGTCATATGGTCGGCAAACGTGTCATACCAAGCTCTCGAGGCTTGATGGAAACCATACAGGGCCTTGTTTAATCGGTAAATGCGGTCCGGATAATCATGATCTTCAAATCCAGGAGGTTGTAAAAGAAAAACTTCTTCATGGAATTCTCCATTGAGAAACACAATTTTCACATCCATCTGATAGACCTTGATATACTTATACGCAGCATAGGCCAAGAAAATACGCATAGCTTCCAATCGAGAAACAATAGCATACACTTTGGTGTAGTCAATGCCTTCTTGCTGATGAAATCCTTGAACAACAAGTCTTGCTTTATTTCGAAAAATCACCCCACGGTCATCATTTTTACACTTAAATACCCACTTGGTAGGAATCGGCTTCTTTACTCTAGCAGGTTTATCAATAAGATGCCATACACCCAATCTTTGAAATTGTTTCAGTTCTTCCTGCATTGCCTCTCCCCAAGATGGTTCAGCAAGAGCCATACGAACATTTGATGGTTCAACTTGAGAAAGAAAGCAAGTGTATTTAGCCAAATTTATTACCCCAGAAGTGTGCATAGCAGTATAAACACCTAAAATATGATCATCACTAGAAGAAGCAATATGATGACGTGTTTGCACACCTACATGAAGATCACCAATAATGTTTTCTTGAGGATGATAAGAATGAATCCGAAGAGTCGGATTTTCAGGCACAACAACTATTTCAGATAAATTAGTGATATTCTCCTCAGCATCATGAGATGATTCACCAATCTCATGTGTTTCAGGAAGAGGAGCTGAGGAGGAATCCACAAAATGACCATCATCAGATAAGATCGAAATCACATCAGATTTATCAAGGAGGTCATCTTGAGAAGCATCAACATAAACATGACTAGAAGCTCTTGAAGGTAAGAATTGATCTTCAAAGTAAGCACGCACCAAGTCTTCATCTGGTTGCTCAGTTAGTCGAGTGAATGAGTCAAATAAACATTCATAATTAAACATCCAGTCGAGTCCTTTACCTTAAGGAGGTGTAGTGTACCTTTGGCAATCAACATGGTACCATTCTTCAACACGTCCAAAAGTAAAATTAAATACCCTTTTCTTAGGTGATGCATATCCTAATAAATACCCTTCAACAGCTTTCTCATCAAATTTACCTTAATCTCTTTTCAACATTGTACACGGACACCCAAAAGGCTCCAACTGGTTCATGTAGGGTTTTCTGTTGTTTAAGAGCTCATAACTTGTCTTCTTAAGCTTCTTTACAGTCAAAACTCGATTAAGAGTATAACAAGCAGTATTCACAGCCTCGTTCTAGAATTTAATGGGAAGCTCAGCAACACCATTATGTTGTGGTATATAACGGGCACTGTATTCTAGATGAATTCCTTTTTGAATACAAAAGAAATCCAATATAGTGTTTTTGAATTCAGTACCATTGTCACTTCGATTTCTCCTCACCTTTTCTTGTAAAGTGATTCGATCTTAGTGATTAAGTTTTGAACTAGAACAGTTGTTTGATCTTTCAAACTCATAAATAAAACCCATGAATATCTTGAATAGTCATCAGTAACTACAAGACAATACCAATCCCCAGCAATACTAGCACGATTCACTGGACCAAACATATCCATATGAAGTCGTTCTAAAGGAGTATTAATGGAATTAAATAACTTAGAAGGATGCAACTTTTTCTTTTGTTTTCCTTTCTTTCAAGCAACACAGCGGTCAGTTACCTTAAAATGTTTCAAAGAAACACCATCGACCAATTCATTTGCTATTAAATAATTCATCTTACGAACATGAATATGACCCATTCTACGATGCCATAGAATAGAGTCCTTCTTAGTTGCTTTAGAGACGAAACATGTTTCAATTGATGTAGATAACTTAAAACTCATATTTAAGACATATTTAAGACATAACTTAGAACCTTGTTTCAATAATTGTTTCATAATTATTAATCCTATTAATAAATAGACAAAACATAGCGGAATATAAATTAGTAATCATCACTTATAGGAAACATACGGGATCCGGCTACAAACAATACGAGTACGATACGAACCAACCAAAGAAAAATAAATATTAACTGACAATATTTAAGTTTACCTCGGTTAATAAATAACCAGTTGAGACACAAAGGGATAATGAACAATGCTAGGTAACAATAAGAACAAGACCCAGCGGCGGAGGATCTTGGAAACAGACGGCAACATCGGCAAACAATGGCGGCAGCGGAGGCGGTAGTGCAAAGTAGCACAGCGGCGGCCGCGAGTTGGTGAGGCGGCGGCGGTTCTCTGGTGGAGTAGGTAGCCGGCAGCGAAGGTGGGGTAGAGAGAAAGAGATGGTTGTCACACCCCGACCAAAGGCGGCGGAACATGCCGGGGCACAACGTGATTGGACAAATAAACAAGACACTATTTAAAGTGAAAATATTTAATCAACTCATTTTATTTTATAAATCAATAAACAACACATCTCGCTCATACAAATAAATTGAATACAAGTAAACAATTATATTGTTCGTTTTACTAATATCCTAATAGTCTTGGTAACATTTTTTCGTCAAACATGTAACATTTCATAAAATAAAGTTTATCAACACAAAAGTTGGTGAGCAATTCATAAGTTTGAGCATATAATTATATAGTAAGAAAACCCACAAAACTTGTATACGAAACCATAAATAAAAGCAATAACTTGGATAAATAGATATCGCTAATAGAATTACGTTAGTGACACCTAGCTATAAGGGGATGCCAAATAGTCTAGGATTTTGTAGTTATCGTTAATTTAATTACGTTAACGACACCTTGCTATAAAGGGATACCTAATAGTCAAGGATTTATAGATCAACCAAACGAAAGCGATAAACACATTGGCATATAGAACACCAAATCACGCAATTATTTAAGAAAAGTATACAATAACGTTTGTGGTTTAAGATTCAAGTATAAAACATTTAGATTAGATAAATATGAAATGTCACCCCAAAACAAAAGATGGAAAACGGGATATGAAAGTACTCACGTTCAAGCTATAAACTTGATTTGGTAAAAATGGCGAGTAACCGGAAGGATGAGGTTTAACGGGCAAGTTCTAGGTGAAAGGGAGTCTTGAATTAAAAGAGTTGTATTGAAGGTCTTTAAATAAAATAAATGTTGAGAAATGTAAACAATTAAAGTTCAAAGTTTAAAAATGTAAATATTTAATTAAGTGTAACAATATTCCTTTAAAAATGTAAGTTTGCTCGAAACCGAGTTAAAGTATCTAACCTTAATATTTACTAAACCTATGTTAAGTAACAAGGTGGGAGAAATGCAAAAATGCAAGTTCCTTTGGGATAAAGATACTAACAACGCACGTTAAGAGAGTGTTCATTTTTGTCGGTCCTACTATGTTATGAGATCAAGTTGGATCCAACATTTCCAAGTACCTAGGAAAATAATTAAAATCAGTTTGTGAACTATTTTTAAAGAAATATACAAGTCTTGATAGCTAAAAACACACGTGTGTGTCTTAAGCGAGTAAAAAATCGGATTGGTTCGGTTTCCATCTCACAAAAAATTTATAGATGGTTTCTACATGACCAAATAACCAAGAACTTGTATAATAATGTACAAATGAAAATACTTAAGTTTTACAACCAAAAGGTTAACAACAAAGTTTTTAAACGAAAGTTCGGTTTGGTTCGGTTTCCATCTCACAACAAGTTCATAGATGGTCTCCACATGCCCAAATACCCAAGAAATTGTAAATATGACAAACAAACTAAAATGAGCAGAAGTTAAGCATGGTTAGTATGTATAAACAAGTTATATAAGTATATATATATGTATATATATATCAAGAACAAAAAGTCCTCCATGAAGCCTTGCTTTACGAGGTCCGAAACATAACCAACCGGGGCCGGATAAGTAACTACCAAAGGTAACAAAGGGTGTCTATTATATATATGTTGCAACAACAAGCTTGAATCATATGGAGTTAGTAGAAAACAAAGGAAACTCTTGTTTGACTCTTGAAAGTCAAACAAGTAAGAACTTCAAGATTGGAGCTTAGAACTTAGGTTGAGAGTGTTTGGTGAGTATGAGCAGGTTCAAATGAGTGGTGAGGCTTGGTGTTATAAAGGATAAGGTGTTAGGGTTATCCATAAGGTTGCTTAGAGATTTCCAAGCATTTTGATTGGTTAAGAGGGTCAAACATGTGATAAAACAAGCCAAAAAACGAAATATATGCATCAGTGGTCACTAGGCGCCGCGCGACCGATTCACCCTACCCTGGGCGCGCGGCGCAGCGTGTCCAAAGTGGTGTTGGCTGGTCCATCTCGTCTAGTGTGGTTCGTTTCGCGTCCCGGAAGTTCGTTTTTGATGTAATTTGATCGCTTTAAAGGCGTTTTCAAATCCGTAAAAGGGGTATTTCAAATTGAACAAATGGGAATGATTTGGTAACATAAAATCCAATATTTTATAAATTTGAAATGTTCGGGATATAAATCGGGTCAATTTACGTGATAAACAAATACATAAACGAATACTAATAGAACCCGAAATTGACAAATGTCACAGTATCCCCAACTTTTTGGAAATTTCTTCACAAAATCAGAAATAAACCCAAAGAAAGGTAATTACTAACGAATGTCGCTTTTTGTAAAACAATTGCAAGAAAAAAAAAATTTTTATCAAAGAATAACGTCAAATTCTTGCATGATTCGAAAAACGCTACAAATGAGAAAACATATTAAAGGCACTTATATATAGGATGTACCAGCGGTGTATCCACCATGCCCTTATCATGATTCTCATTTCTATCATTTTTCTGCCATCATCCTCGGGTCTGAGTTATCGCACACAACCGCACTTACTATGGCTTCCATACGGAGATTTCGATAATTAAGTGTGCACCCATAATTATTTAGATCGTCGTATGGTCCACATGGTTCATCCTATTGTGTGGTTTAATAGACATATTTATTTCGAAATCTTAAACATTAGAAACGTACATAAATCTGTTAAATTTTACACATATTGATAAAACAATACCAGCGGTTGAAAATTTTGGGGTTGACTTTTTAAATAAGTCAGAAAATGGAATAAATAGTTAAATCATTTAAATCTTAAAATATAAACCAAGGTGAAAATATCAATTTGGTTTAAATAAGTAAAGACGATCGAATAATATAAAATTTAGGGCAAACAATTTCGAAATGAGATTTGAATTCAAATGTCCTCAATGTGTAAGAATAAGTAAATCATTAAAATCCTTGGTTGAAAGTCGGGTCACTAAATTAGTATAAAATCCGATGAGTGAAATTTTAATTATGAGAACTCCGATAAAAGGAAGTGAGAAGTCCAATAAATGAAAATGAGAATCTAAAGAGTGAAACTGAAAAAATCCAATAGGTGTAAATGAGAAGCCCAATAAGTGAGTACATGAGACCGGGATAAACATTGATACAATTAATAATAGCGTGCGACGAGTTTCATATGTGAACAAACTTGAGGTTATAAGCAATTGAGAATATGATTGCGTGAAATGTAACAACATGAGAAATGAGGTGAGCTTCTTGGGGTGACACATCAACATAAATAATATAGTATTTGATTAACAACCAAAACAATCGATAAAATGTGATAAAACGTGAATACAGCCAGTATTGTGAAACCATTTATATAATCATCATTATAATAACGGTTTCTAATAGCGCCAAAACTTGCGGACAACCACACATAGGCTGCTTAATAGCTCAAATGAAACATGGTAGAATAATGCATAGAATCGTGTTTACATAAATGCTCAAATATGATAACACAGTCATGAAAATATCGTTTAAAAGATAAACGAGATTTTAGCGAAATTGAGGTTTTGAAAGTATTACACAAATTGTTATTGAATAGCTTGAATTTGGTGATGAATAATCAAGATGCAAAACGAAATCTCATGTGCATAAAATAACCATTGAAACCTTTCATCAATTGAAAAGAGAATCGTAACAATCGTGAGACTCAAATAAATGACGAAATATGTTAATCGCGTATTATATACTCTTTTGAAAGTAATAGAATGAAATTGAAAATCAAGTCTTAAATAAAGTCGTTCAATCATTTCCAAGAAAATGTATAAAGCATCGCGGTAATGCGTAGCTAAAGAATCATTTTGATCATTATCGTTAGTTGCATTACGTTAACGACACCTTTCTCTAAGGGGATGCCAAATAGTCTAGGATTTATAGATCAACCAAACAAAAGCGATAAACACATAGGCATATAATCATAGAACGCCAAATCGAGCAATTATTTAAGTAAAGTATACAATAACGTTTGTGGTTTAAGATTCAAGTATAAAACATTTAGTTTAAATAAGTATGAAATGTCAACCCAAAACAAAAGATGGAAAATGGGGTATGAAAGTACTCACGTTCAAGCTATAGACTTGATTTGGTAAAAATGGCGAGTAAACGGAAGGATGAGGTTTAACGGGCAAATTCTAGGTGACAGTGAGTCTTGAATTAAAAGAGTTGTCTTGAAGGTCTTTAAATAAAATAAATGTTGAGAAATGTAAACAATTAAAGTTCAAAGTTTAAAAATGTAAATATTTAATAAATTGTAACAATAGTCCTTTAAAAATGTAAGTTTGCTCGAAACCGAGTTAAAGTATCTAACCTTAATATTTACTTAACCTATTTAAGTAATAAGGTGGGAGAAATGCAAAAACACAAAAATGCAAGTTCATTTGGGATAAAGATACTAAAGCGGGTCTTAACGAGTGTTTCGGGTTGTTGGTTCGGGTCTTGATAATTGGTCAAACCCAAAGTCAACTTTCCAATATAATGAATGTTATGAGATAACTCAATAAAAATTAATAAGACTTAACCAAGTATGTAGTTCTATTGTTTTAGAACTAACAACGCACGTTAAGCGAGTGTTCGGTTTTGTCGGTCCAACTATGTTATGAGATCAAGTTGGATCCAACATTTCCATGTACCTAAGAAAATAATTAAAATCAGTTTGTAAATTATTTTTAAAGAAATATACAAGTCTTGAGAGCTAAAAACACACTTGTGTGTCTTAAGCGAGTAAAAAATCGGATTGGTTAGGTTTTAATCTCACAACAAGTTCTATATGGTTTCCACATACCCAAATAACCAAGAACTTGTATAATAATGTACAAATGAAAATACTTAAGTTTTACAACCAAAAAGTTAACAACAAAGTTTTTAAACAAAATTTCGGTTTGGTTCAGTTTCCATCTCACAACAAGTTCATAGATGGTCTACACATGCCAAAATACCCAAGAACTTATAAATATGACAAACAAATTAAAATGAGCAGAAGCTAAGCACGGTTAGTATGTATAAACAAGTTATACAAGTATGTATATATATATATATATATATATATATATATATATCAAGAACACGAAGTCCTCCATGAAGCCTTGCCTTATGGGGTCCAAAACTTAACCAACCGGGGCAGGATAAGTAACCACCAAAGGTAACAAGGGATGTATATTATATATTTGTTGCAATAACAAGCTTGAATCATATGGAGTTAGTAGAAAACAAAGGAAACTCTTGTTTGACTCTTGAAGTCAAACAAGTAAGAAATTGAAGATTGGAGCTTATAAGTTTGGTTAAGAGTGTTTGGTGAGTATGAGCTGGTTCAAATGAGTGGTGAGGCTTTGTGTTATGAAGGATAAGGTGTTAGGGTTATCAATAAGGTTGCTCTAGAGATTTCCAAGCATTTTGATTGGTTAAGAGGGTCAAACATGTGATATAACAAGCCAAAAAAAACGAAATATATGCATCAGTGGTCACTTGGCGCCACGCGACCGACCTACACTGCCATGGTCGCGCGGCGCGGCATGCCCAGGGTGGGGTGGGCTGGTCCAGCTCGTCTAGTGTGGTTCGTTTCGCGTCCTGGAAGTTCGTTTTTGATGTAATTTGATCGTTTAAAAGGCGTTTTCGAATCCTTAAAAGGGGTTTTTCAAATTGAACAAATGGGAATGATTTGGTAATATAAAATCCAATATTTTATATTATTAAAATGTTCGGGATATAAATCGGGTCGGTTTACGTGATAACCGAATACAAAGAGAACCCGAAATTGACGAATGTCACAATGTTGGTTAGGGTTTCTTGTATCTTTCTTGCATAATGCCTAATGACATATTAACTAGTTAATCATGTCGAGCCACCAAGCCCATATCAAGTTTAATCCTTTTAAACGTTCATATCTCGTTCGTGGGTAGTTAGTTTTGAATAAGGGTTGAATGTGTAACTATTATATAAATTAACAAAAATTGATATAAGTTCAAGTACCAAACTTGTAAATTCAAATGTAAAAGCTTGTAGAGCTTTTTATCAAACACTAGTAGCATTTCAATTTAGAGCTTTTTCTCATCCTCTAAAAGCTTTAAGCTCCTCTTACCAAACAATAGTTTTTATTAGATAGAGCTTTTTCTAAAAGCTTGTAGCTTAAAAAGCCCTTTGCCAAACATACCCATAATGTCACTAGTTATGTTGTCAATGAGTCGGTGGTGAAGTAGTAAGGGAGAAACTTGATGCTTAATATGAACCAGGTGTCATTCCTACCTCCTACATATAGTTTTGGCGGCATTGAGTGATGATGAAAGAAAAGGTGAGTAAGTGACGTTCGCTAGCTGGATTCTTGAACTGAACGGTTTTTATCCGACCACATTGTCGTGCTTTTGGTGAGTATTCACAGGCGTTGGCTATAGGTGAGGGTTTTACCTGGATTGAAAGACAGTTTTATCCTGATATGATAATTTTGATAAGTAGTTCATTTAACGAATTTATTGACCTTTAATAAAAGCTGCAAAATTATTATTTAATTAATTTTAATAGACATGAATCAAACGATAACGTAGTATAAAACTCATACTATCATGCTCTAAAAACCACAAATCCTGATTTTTCAATAAGTTTTTTTCAAACTCAATCCCAAACATACTCTAAAAACTCATACAAACTCAAAAGTTGATTATGTTATTTAAAGGGAACTGGTTACTAGTGGTGTTCAACTCCGGTATTGCCACGAGAACATAAATGTACCGTAAAAGATACACATATGTAGCTTTGTGAGCAATAAATTTTTTTAGATTATTTTTATTTTCTACATTTCAAATCTAACAATATAAAGAAATTGAAAGAAGTTTTAAAACTTGATTAATTAGTAGTAGTTTTCATGGTTTTCTCATATACATGTATATGTATATATAGTACATGTACATGTATAGGTGAATTCATTTGAGATCAAAAAAATAAAAATTAGAGGAACAATGTATTTTATATAAAAACTTCATTTTTATTGGTAATAATGTAACATCCGAAGTTTATCTAAAATAGATCAATTGCATCACTTATGTTACTGTATGAGTTTATTATAAAATAGGTAATTTGTTGGTTCAAAAACTACATGGAAATTTGAAGGTGTTAAGGGTCCTAAATGACATATTTTGTATCGTAATTTCAAGCATTATCTTAACCTTCTTTGTTTTTTGTTACGTGTTCTTACTCGTGTTTGTGATTTTGGTGCTTGCAATTCTAATTCATGTGCATCGCAAAGCGAAACTTATATTTTGATTTTAACATTTTGTTACATATGCGTAATATTTATGTGTTCTTGATTTTTTTTTTTCAAATCATGAAATGCTTATACTATTCTTTGAATTTGAGTAGTGATACAATCATGCAAACTCCTATTTAGATTAACAATGGTTATCTAAAATCTTATAGGATAAGTTTAATATTTAAACGTCTTAATCTATTTATTGTTAATTGTGTTTGATTTGGATTTGAAGTCGTACTGTTTTTCCTATTTAATGTTTCAATGTTTTCAGAATGAATAAGAAAGAATTATTACTTTAGGTCTATTTTCTTTTCTTCTCTTGTGTTCTTGAGAGATTAACGGTTGTCTCGAATAAACTGTATCAATTTGTGCTATCATTGAGCCTTAGCCTAACTGGCGTTGTTGATCTGTTCTTCACGTTGGTAATCGAAATCATGTATAAGATGATAAACCTATAGCTAAAACATACATGTTACAACAGAGAGAGTTGTCGTGGGTGATGAGAATGATCCAGAAGACATGATTGTCAGCTTGGTCGAGTTTCCCTTTAAGATGTATATTAATTATGGTGATTAGTGTTCTTGAGAAACCGAATAATATAGAGGGAGAGAGGGTGACGAATTTTGTGTCAGGTTTAGAGTTATGTCATTTGATGTTAATTAGTCTCTCGATATATTTATATACACCTTTTGGGAAACCCTTGATTATCAAGAAAGGGTAATTTGGTCCATTAACAATTACCTAGCTAATATAATAATAAGGTATAATTTAATATTTTGATATAATTATTATGTAAATGATAAAGATGGCCACATATAAATATACATATCCATGTATTTATTCTTACATTTTCCCACTTGGCCGAGTAATCATTTATTATGAGCATTAGATTAGTCTGTAGATTTTTAACACTCATTTTAGTTTTAAACATAAACTGGAGAAGACAAATATAGTCATTGAATTGAATATCAGCTCAAGACCCCCACTAATCATACTGTTGTCCTTATTTAAAACCTAAGTAGTTATGATTAAAATTTTATAAGTAAGCTCTTCAAATATTTGATTTGTATACTAATTTTTCTATATCTCATTATGCATGCAGAACATATTAAGAGATACAAAATCAAAATTGATGAGGAAAGTTAATAGTTAGTCATTCATAAAACGATATACAGTTACATGGTCATTAATATCCCGTCTTTATTATAAGCGCTTTCATAAGACTTATGGTTGATAGAAATTTGGTTATAGGATCCTTAAGCATATCATGAATGTATTCGATTTAAGAATGTAGTTTCCTCAATTCGTTCACAAACGAATAATGTATTTCATATCGAAATTAAATGCAACACCTCTCAAATTATTACTGTTTGAGAAAACATGGTAGCTGATTTTTTCACAATAAGTCTACAATATATAATTTATATGGAGTTAATAAACTTATGAGTCCAACGATAAACTTTCAACAAAATTTATTGACAATTGCGTTGTGATTTAACCAACATATTATGCAATTAAAATTTAGAGTGTTGTTATCAGTTCATTATAACTCCTCCATTAGATAGATTTATCTGCTGACATAAAAATATATCCCGAAAATTACATTATGTTATCTTTAAAGGTAACAAAGTCTAGAGTAATCAATCGGTTTGAGTTCTCACTTCTTTATTTTAAATTATCGTGTCTCATTCCAATCTAAAGATATTTTAATACCCTTTTTGATCTTAACATTAATATAGACATATCCAACTAGAGTGTGTTGCAATTTTGAGTAATATCTGAACGAGTATAGACTTGAACCTATATAAGGCTTCTACTTAATGAAGCATAATGAAATAATCTCAGTGATCCTATTATCCTTTTAAAGAGAGCGATATTGTTTGTTACAAGTATAAGGACCCTTATAAGTTATTATTTATAGAACAAAACTAATGTCCCTTTGGGTCTATCTCGGTATGTTATGATATTTATCACATAAGGGATATCTCTTGAGATCTACCATATCAAAGTATGTATAAACAATACTTAGTTATGTAACATATGCTTGCCAAAAGAATGTCACCTATATAAGGACAAGTTTGTTTTTAGTTTTTCCCACTCTTCTTGAGGTATATACATTGATCCACTTAGTTCTTTATGAAAATTATTGTATCAAGATTTCATTACATTTTGATGTTTGCATTAACCCATACATGAGTTATATTGACTTACAGACTAAGTGTTTCTTGACCATCAATTTAAAACTTTCAGATTGTTTTATGAACATATAAATATACAAGTCAGTTGTTAGGGAAAGTTGTTTTAAATGTTCAAGTAATGTGACTTAAATATTATAAGCTACTTGAACAATGATAATCCTCAAAGAAATCCATTGTAATATAGGTAAGAAGATTCTTTGATGATTTATTCCCTCTTGAAATTTAACCTTTAATAATCAATCGTGCTTATTTGTGTCTTAACGTTTTTATTAGGATTTAGTTTAGTTATGAATACTCTTGTGATATTCAGAGCACGATTTCTTTAGTTATGAATCCTTTGTTATTTGAGGATAAAGGATCCCAGAGCACGATTTCTTTATCATTCGTTATCTCTCCAACTTCCTGCTCTCCTATTGCTGGCGAGAGAATGTGGATTATTGGATTTTCAAATCCTCAGGAATCTTCAGAGATGAGGCTAAGTTTGCTAAGGCGTCTGCCCCAGCGTTTTCTTCCCTCGGTACATGTGTAATACTAAATATTTCGAAGGATTTCGATAACTCCTTCACAACATCTAAATATTTCATTAGTTTCTCACCTTTAACAGCATACGAGCCATTAAAGTGGTTAGTTTCCAATAAACAATCTACATAAACTTGAAGATACCTGATCCTCATGCTTTTGGCTAATTTCAAACCTGCGATTAAAGCCTCGTACTCTGCTTCATTTTTTGTTGCTTGGAATTCCCAAGCTATGGACTGGGGTAGTATGTCCCCCTGTGGCGATTTCAGTAGGATCCCTAATCCTGTTCCTCTCATGTTGGATGCTCCATCTGTGAAGATTATCCAAGGATCCTTGGTTTTTTCCAGTTGTTGGACTTCCAAGTTAGCTTCTTTTTGTAGATCACTAGTAAAATCAGCCACAAAGTCCGCTAGTGCTTGAGACTTGATTGTTGTTCTTGGCTCGTACTGGATATCATATGCACTTAATTTTACAGCCCACTTAACCATTCCACCTGACAACTCTGGTTTTCTAAGAACATTCTTTACATGATAGTTAGTTCTCAAAATAATAGGATGAGTTTCAAAATAATGTCTCAGTTTAGTAGAGGCCATAATAAGTGCAAGAATCAACTTTTCTAAAAGAGAATACCTGGACTCCGCATCTAGAAGACTTTTACTTACATAGTAAACAGGATGTTGTTTACCTTCATGATCCTTTACCAAGAGGGCACTCACTGCATTTCCTGAGACAGCAAGATATAGATATAAGGATTCTCCATCCACGGGCTTCATCAGAGCCGGAGCTGAGGATAAGTAATCGTTCAAGGCTGTAAGCGCAGCTTCATGCTTCTCCTTCCACTCAAACTTCTTATTCTTTCTAAAGATGTCGTAGAAGTCCTTGCACTTCTCGGATGATCTTGAGATGAACCTATTAAGAGCGGCTATCCTTCCTGTAAGCCTTTGGACATCCTTCGCGTTTGCCGGAGATTTCAGGTTGAGGATGGCTTCAATCTGTTCGGGGCTTGCTTCAATTTCTCTTTTAGTCACCATATGTCCCAGAAATTTTCCAGCCTTAACACCAAAGTGGCATTTTGACGGATTCAATTTCATGTTATAATGGTCAAGGATATTGAATGCTTCCTCGAGGTCTCTAAGGTGATCCTCAGCTTTCTTTGACTTTACCACCATATCGTTTATGTATACTTCCATAGTCTTGCCCAACTGATCCTTTAACATCATGTTGACCAGTCTTTGGTATGTTGCCCCTACATTTCTTAGTCCAAACGGCATAGCAGTATAACAGTATATGCGGGTAGGTGTCATGAATGCTGTATCTTCTTGATCAGATGGTTCCATCTGAATTTGTTGAAATCCAGAGGAAGCATCCATGAAGGTAAGCATTTCATGTCCTGCCGTTGTATCCACCATGGAGTCTATATGTGGTAATGGGAAAGGATCCTTGGGGCATGCCTTGTTTAAATCGGTAAAATCGACACACACCCTCCACTTTCCATTCTTTTTTGAAACAACGACCACATTAGCTAGCCATCGAGGATACTGAACCTCTCTGATCATACCGGCCTTAAGAAGTTTTTCAACTTCTTCTTGTATGATCGTGTTCCTCTCAGGAGCGAATTTCATTCGCTTCTGAAGGACGAGTTTAACAGATAAATCAAGGCCGAGTTTATGAGTGATTACATCTTTTGAAATACCTGTCATGTCAGAATGCTTAAAGGCAAAGGTAGATCTTCTTCTCCCTAAGAAGGATATCATATCCTCCTCAATCTTACTGGGGATACTGGATCCTAGGAACACCTTTATTTCTGGATCTTCGGGGTCCAATGATACTTCCTTAAGGTCTTTCTCACGAGATTCCAGCACGTCCCTAGGATGTTGCTGTAGTTGCTATGCTATAGTCTGGTTGGCTGTTGGCTTCATTGATGATGAATAATAGTTCTTGGCCTCTGCTTGGTCATCCGCTATTTTTACAACTCCGCAAGGAGTAGGTAGCTTGATGCATTGGTGATAAGTTGAGGCTACTGCTTTCATTCCATGGAGCCAGGGCCTACCTAAAATAACATTGCAACAAGAAAGGTTATCTATAACACAAAAATTTTGGTATGAGTTTAACACTTCGATATAAATTGGGAGGTTGATGTCCCCCAATGTCTACTTGGTTTCACCACTGAAACCGACTAGCACCGATGTTCTAGGAATGATTTCTGAATCCGGGATGTTCATCTTCTTGAGGACATCATGTTGGATAATTTTGACCGAGCTGCCACCGTCCACTAGGATCTTGCGTACATAATGGTTAGAGATAAATAAAGTAATAATCAAACCGTCGTGATGAGGATCCTGAATGTTCACCTTGTCTTCCTCATCGAAGAAGATTCTCTTGTCTGTTGTTAATGTGGTTGAAACTATTGGACGATCCCCGTTATCCATCTTGGTCTCTTTGGCAAGTCTTTTTGCTCCGGAGATGAAATTTACCGTTTGCATATCCAGCTTATCCTGATGAGGATCCTAGATCCTTGAATTGAAAAAGATTCCCTGATCAGTCACTCGAGTAGTGGGGATGAGCGATCTTCTCTCATCTTCCAACTCGAATTCTTCTACGGGACTTTCTTCTATAGCACAAGAATCTTGAAATAATTCGTAGTCTCTGGAGACAAAGTTAATCACATGAGCATCTGGCGGTGGCGGTGTTGCTTTCTGTGGAATATCTTCATAATCCTGGATCTTGAATTTCTTCCTTCCCAAGAGTTCCTTAAAGTTACCCTTGCTCAGGAGATATCCAATTTCCCTCCATAAGTCGATGCACTCGTCTGTCGCGTGGCCAAATCTTCGTGAAAGGCGCACCACTTAGACTTGTCCTTGAAGCCGACAACCTTCTCATTCTTTCGGGGCCACCTTGCTTTTTCTCCCAGATCCTTCATGGCACAGATCAAGCCATGAGTATCTACAGAGAAACAATAGTCGGAGATGAAAGGATAGTCTTCATCGTCATCTCCTTCTTCAACTGCCTATACGTTCTGATTGTTGAACTTGGCGTACGGCTTTGAATGGTTGTTCCTATTCCAGGATCCTTTAATCTTTTCGGGAGTTTCTTGTTTTGTTTGTCCCCCGAGATGATCCTGGATCCTTTTATCTTCTTCTAACTGGATGTATCTTAATGCCTTATTTCTGACTTCATCTAATGTCCTGCACTGAGTCATCAATAAATCATCATAAAAAGGAGAGCTCTTTTGAATTCCCATCTTGAATGCTTCAACAGCAGTAGTCATATCAAGGTTTGGGATTTCTAGAGCTTACTTGTTGAACCTGGTAACGAAATCCCTAAGGGATTCATCAATAGGCTGGATAACACGATATAAATCACTAGTTAACCTCTCAAATTTCCGACTACAGGAAAATTGAGTGTTAAACAAATTAACTAAATGAGAGAAAGATGTAACCGAGAAAGGGGGGAGACTTAGTAGCCATTTAGTGCATCTCCCGTTAGTGTGGCTCCAAATCCTTTGCAAAGGAAAGCCTCCTTGAGCCTTTCAGGAACATGATTAATTTCCATCCTTTCCCTATATTGGGCAACGTGCTCCTCAGGATCGGTGCTCCCGTCATAAGTCTTCATGTTGGGAGTTTGGAACCGCTTCGGGATTTCTGGAATTGGACGGACCACTCCTGGCACGCTGGATATCATATCCTTAGGCTTCTGAAGTTCCCTAGCCATAGCCTGATTGATACATGTATCCTGCATAGAGCCAAGGTTTGTGTCTAAGGATATGTGATTATAGGCGTTACCTCTTGGTTGGTTGAACGTTGGCATCCCAAAAGTGTAGTTAAGATAAGAGGCATCTGCTACAGTAGCAGGTCCACCAGAGGCAATGGTCTGCATGGGGATGATGTCCCCTTCATGGACCTTGGAAGACCTTTGATGGTGAATTCCTGAGGATCCTTGATTCTGCCAGAAGGATCCTTGAGGATACAACCCAGAGGATCCTGGTTGAAGGATGGATGATCCTTGTTGAAGGAACGAGGATCCTTGAGTTTGCTGACCCATGGACGCTTGTTGAAGGATAGATGATCCAGGCTGAAAGAACGAGGATCCTTGAGTTTGTTGACCCACGGACTGTGGTTGTAGGATAGATGATCCTGGCTGAAAGAACGAGGATCCTTGAGTTTGTTGACCCACGGACCCTGGTTGTAGGATAGATGATCCTGGCTGAAAGAACGAGGATCCTTGAGTTTGTTGCCCCACGGACCCTGGTTGAAGGATGTATGATCCTTGCTGAAGGATCGAGGATCCTTGAGTATATTTTGAGCCACGGATCCTGTAGTAGTGAAATCCAGCACCCTAGGCATCAAGGGAGTCTGATCCTCCGCTGGCCTCTTTCTTTTCTTGAGATCTTCAATTTCATGTAGGATCCTCTGGATGGTTTTGTTCTGCTGCTCCATGTATGCCTTAACCTGTGAAAACATTACAGAAACATCATTGTTAGATTTGACCACCTAAGTGGCAGCAGTGATTTTTGAGCTCTAGGAGACTGGAATTTGTGTCTTGTTTCCAGCCGCGGTGGTCCTTGGTGCTCCCGTAATTGGAGGAGGCATCGGCGGCAACGTTCTTGATGAGAGAGAAACCGAGAACGGCATGGTTGATGAAGCAGAGGTTGATTGAGAGGCCATTGCAAGTGTATAGGGTATGAAAAAATGAAAATTGATGAGAATAATACGGATTATAGCACCAATTGCCCCACGGTGGGCGCCAAATTGTTTTGGACAAAAATCTACTAAGGATCAAGTATCCAAATTCGTAAAAGTGAGGTATAGTGCTAACACGATAATGACAAGTGTGTAATCGTAATATTGGTGAACACAAAGGTTTGATCACGAAGGAAAAAACCCTTAATCACGATAATCTTACTACGGTCAAAACTTATCGAGGTAATCTTTGGAGAAATGACGTCGGTCAAGGATTAACGAGGTAATCGTTGGTCAAGTCATTTCACTCAAGGATCAACAAGGTAACCTTTGGTCGATGAGTATATGATTATCGTAATCTCCGGCACAAAAAACCCCGGACGGTGAAAACTATCACCGTCAAGTATATTGATAAAAAAAGGTAGTTACAAGCGTTTGTGGAGTTGATGATTGTTGAGTCAGACAATTGACAAAATGGGGAGATTGTTGAGTCAAAGATTTGACCAAAAAGAGGTACATAGAAGATTGGAATCTTCTCAACCTCCTTAGAATTCGCTAAGTATGGATCCGGGCACACCTTAAACTTCCAAGCAAGCTTTTACTTAGCCGGGTACGATATTTTGTCTATCGGGCAAGGTTTACTTCAAGTAGTCTTCTTTAGGGGATATCCGAGAAGGGTTTGCAAATTAGTGCATTGCCGGGCAAGGTTCACTAGTTTATGTAAATCCGAGCAAGGTTCACTTTATCAAGCAAGTCTGTTCTTCATAGCCAAGTAAGGTTCACTCCGAAGTAAGCTTTTGGCTAACCAAGTCCATGAAGCCAAGTGATTGGAAGACCGGGCAAGGTATTCTTTAATAATTATGGTCCGAGCAAGCTTGATGTATAAATGGAATATCTCTAAGTAACATCGGGTAAGGTTCAACTCAAGCAAGGAACAGTACTCCCGAGTACACTTTGCTAATAAGTTATTGTATAGCAAGGAGTTGATTGGACCATCGAAGAACAAGGTTACTCGTAAGGGTTTGTCAGGCAAAGTCTGGCAAAGTCAAGAAGACTGAAGTCTACCCGATGAGTATTTTACTTGGTAAAATACTCTTCAAGTAAAGTCTACCCGGAAACTGATCTCGAGCACACTTCTATGTTACCAAGTCTAAGGCAGGCAGAGTACACAGTCTACTCGGAGAAGTTTACTTATCCAAAGCCTACCCGGAAGACTTGTTTTACACTTAGAATATTTTCTGATTATGTAATTTGAATATGTATGTACGTTTGGGGTTTCTTGAAGGACTGACAGCTGTCCTAGGGTGGCAGGCTTATAAATAGAATGTTTTAGGACACGCCGCCTAAGACGGATTTTGAGCCTTTACACTTTTCGGATAAAAAAGAATATTTCTTGAAAGTGACGGCTGTCCTAGGATTCGTACGGATATAACCTTCCTTCAAGAAACCATAAAACGATTATCCTATTTGTATGATGAATGTTATATAAATGGAAATCTTTTGAGTTAATCTTGTTTGTGTTGGTTATCATTGAATACTTATTAAGCAACCGTATGTTTGTTATTGATTCCGCCTTTAACAAACGGATATCTTTCTAAATATAGCAACCCGTCATTAACTCCCTTGTCGACACATCAATCTGTGTGAGCTATGACATGATTTGAATAAGATCCAGCTGAAATCGAGGGACCAGACAAGTGGTATCAGAGCTCGATTACTGCTATTTTAGAAATATTGTTGCTGATTGAAGATTTGAAGAAGAATGACGTAAGCAGACCACTGTTCCATTGATTTGTGACGTCAGCAACTCTGTTCTTTATTTTTTCTTCCAGATCTACAATAATTTGGTGTTTTCTCTTCCTTGTTTTATTTAAAGTTTTAATCTTTATATTCATATCTTGTTCTTATCAAATCAGACATCTCAGATCTGAACAATCGAGTCTCAAATCTGAATATTTTTGAAACTCTGTTTTTATTAAGAAATTACTTTTGTTTTCACAAATGTCTGGTTACGAGGAACAAGAGGTGTCTACTAACAAGATTCCTAGATTGTATGGACAGGAAAATTTCACAAAATGGAAGGTTTTGTTTGAAGCAGCCGTTTAGCTACAACGATGTTGATATGTGGAACTCCATCAAGAATGGTCCACAAGGAGAAGTTGAAGAAGATGCAAATGCAGCTGCAACTGCTGCTGTAAGAGAAAGAATGAGAAAGGTTGATGAAAAGGCTTTAGCTATGTTGAAGCTAGGTCTGTCTTGGGAAATACTCATCAAGGTTGCACATCATCCCAATGCCAAGGCAATGTATGATGCAATACTTGAAATGTTTGAGGGAAATGTTGAACTCAAGAACATCAAGAAGCAGAGACTGAAGCAGCAGTTAGAAATATTCAAGTATAAAGAAGGAAAAAGGTTGAAATCAATTCTAGAGAGGTTTCTGGGAATTGTGAATGAGCTCAGAACCACAGATTATGTCATGACTAATTTTGATCTCAACACCAAGCTGCTGAACTCTATGCCAAAGGAATGGTATACTGCCTGCAAGTTCATTCTTACAAAGCACAACTTCAATGAGCTAAAATTAGATGATGTAGTGTGTTTTCTTCAAGCTCCAGAAATAGAAATGATAGAAAATGAACTGATTAAGGAGGAAAGACACTGCTTCAATGTTTCAAATGCATTGATTGCACCTATGGGTAACTTGACTACAGAGAATCAACAACAGATTCCAATCATTGAAGAACCTGTTGAACTCAATTCTGATACTCCAAAATCATTTGTTGGTGTTAGCAAAAGTAATCAAGGAAATAAGCAAAGATTCAATGTGCAGCTGATTGATGACACTGATTCTGCATCTATGGCAAGTGGAAATGTTCCTCACACTAGTAGTGGACAGGGTCAAAGCACTGATACACAGGCTTTTCTTTGAATGTTCACTGAGTCATATAATGCATTTGTTTCAAAGAATTTAATTCACACAAGTGTAGTGCAAGATGATCTTGAGCATATAGATGCTGATGATTTGGAAGACATGGATTTGAAGTGGCAAGCTGCCATGTTAGCATTGAGAAGTAAGATGTTGTATAATAGAACTGGTAGATCTCTGGTTTTTGGTCCTAATGAAAGGATTGGATTTGACAAGTCAAAGGCAATCTGCTACAATTGCCAACAGCCAGGACATTTTGCCAGAGAATGCAACCTGCCAAGGAAGTATCAGATGAATCAATTCCAGAATCAACAACAAAGAGGTCAGCGGCAATACCAGTAAAATCAGCAAAGAAATAACAACCAAAACTTCAACAACAACTTCAATCACAACAACAACTACAATCCCAACTTCAACAACTTTCAGCCTCAAATGAATAATCTTAATCAAAGTATGCAACAGAATCAAGGTTTTCAAATGAACAACAATCAAAACCTTCAAGCAGTTCAAAACGCTCCAAACAACACTGTTCTAGTCAACCAAAATCAACCAAGAAATCAATGAAATGTGGCAGTGACTACACAACAAGAAGGTAACTTTGATTGGAGCAATCATGAAGAAGACATTGCAGATGATATCAAGAGGGAAAATGTAGCATTCATGGCCATAATAGAGAAAGAAACTGGATCAACTTCTCAGGTACACTCTGCTCCTACTATTGATTTAAATGAACTTATAAATGATTTGAAAACAAAGGTAGGCAAGCTGGAAAGTGAGTTTTTTAAGAAACAAAGTATCATCAATGCATATGTAGCTAGTGAACTGATAAGTGAAGAAATGATGAAAAGTTTGGAAGATGACTTCATGAATAGTTACAGAGCTCAGAAAAGATTTACAACTGAGATTGATGGGTTGAAGAAAATGATTATAGAAGAAAGGGTACTGAACACAAAACAGCAAACTGAAAATGAATTCTTCAAGAACTTGGTATCCACTGGAAACATCTGTGGAATTCTGAATCAAGTCAAGAAAGAAGCCAGATACAAAGCAGTACCACCACCATTCAACAACAACTTTATGCCAAAAGTTGATAAAGAGATAAGAAATGCATATTTACAACAATTCAAAGATGTCTTTCAAGATAAAGGAGAACTTGTGGATTTGTATAAGAATGTTGAGGTGAGTGAAGAAGGAGAGTTTGTTGTGAAGAAAGAACTGAAAGAAGAAAAGTCAATTGAGGTTCAAGTCTCTGAAGATGACCTTGAGTCAATTGACTTGAATCAAGATGACTTGAGTGATTTGAGTGATCAAATTACTGAGGAGGAAAATAAAGCTGCTGAAAGAGGAAGAAGATTCAAGAAACTAGAATCCATTGACAAACTTTCAAAGTATCCACCTGTCACATCAAGAATGAAGAAACAAAATGAAATAACCAAGAGAGGACATGTGTCGTTTGATATCTGTGAAGGATCAAAACCAAGTTATAATGCAGTGAGACCTCCAAGCAAAGCTCTACTGAAAAGAATTTGTCACACCCCGACTAGGTAGTTGCGGAAGTGTAAAACGGGAATGTAACAGATAATACTGGTATCAACAACATTGTTTATAAAGAAATTCACAAACTAATTTACATCATATTACATGGGTTGGTACTATGTTTACAAACTAGATGAGAATCACATAACCGGTTTACGAGTTTTTTATTTAATATTATATATGTGCGTCTATTCACAGCTATTCAACTCTCCTTCTAACATCAAGCACGTAAGCAAATCATTCCACTTTTGCTTTACCTGAAAAGCATGTTAAAACGGGTCAACTACGTCTAGTTGGTGAGTTTCAAGTTTCACGAGTATCAACGAAATCAGTATACGAGTTCGTAAATTTTACAGTGTGTATGTATACATGTATGTGTATGATGTATTATCCTAAGCCACAAGTGAAACCGAAACGAGCTAAAACACATGGCCACCCCTGCCCATGCACTCCCGTTAGCATTTAACAGCCACTTTGCCCCAAATATGTACTATGTCTAACTCCACATAGCAGAATGTAATAAGTGTAAATGACAATGTGCAACTGTGTTAACATGTTCCGGCATACCCCACCGGCTCTGTCAGTTGGGTTTGTCAAAACGATAGTACTATCCACACGTCACCGGCACGAAGTTAATCACTTGTGTTTGTGGGGACTTTCAAGTGTTAGTACTTAGATAATTCACATCATCACACTTTTTCAAGTATATAAGTATATGTAAACATGCTTTCCACCCCAAAAGTTCGTAGAACAGTTTAGAAAGTGGGGGTCGTGAAACTCACCTTATCGTATTTCGCACAAAAATTAGGTATCAATAAGTTAGGTGACTCGCTTATAGCCTGATTCCTATAAACGGTATCGTATCGTTAATACAAGTACAGTGTTTAGGCTAAATCGGGCTGTATAACTAATTTGGGTATAGCTGTTAGGCCAAGAACATGACCATAGTCTTAGATTGTGACGTTGTATACTATGAAATGTTTAAAACTGGATTTGGCTCAGTTTCACCGTTTCTCGAGCCTAGCCCAGTTGATCGTTTATGTGTTTCGGGATTAGGTAAGATCACATAAACTTAAGTAAATATATTGATTGATAAAATAATTTGATTTATGAAAGAATTTTAAGGTTTCTGTATCTGGTTTGATCGCAGGGTTCGTTTCCGTTTTCACACGGGTTTGATTATACGAAACACGTACAATCCACCCGAATTGTCCGGAATTCTCGTAAAAAGTTCATTTTTATCAATTTCATTCAAAAATATGATATTTGACCACTTTTGACATTTTGACATACCGGTCAGTCCGTTAAACACAAAACTGCCGGTTTCGTTAAAACAATTATAATTTAAATCTTTGATTAATCATAACTGAATATTTGCTCATATATAAATTATGTAAATTTTATTAAAAATACATTAAAACATGGAGAATTTTATAAAAATATTTTCAGAAATTTTATGATTAATTATTTATTTATAAAAATTCATTTAATAGATTTTAATCGTATAATAAATGGCCCGTTTATATCAAACGACTTCCTAAAAATCCGATAATTTTTAAAAATGGCCTCAATGTTATTACATAGCCCATGCAAAACCTCCAGAACCTAACTCTTTTGAAAAAATGCCTTTTTGTGCGTTTTTCGACTGTTAAAATTCGGTTAAATCATAATTGCACAAACCATACTTAGGCATTTCCAATGATCCCCAAACTTTACCAGTGATCTTACCATCACATATTAATCACCAAAGCCAAGTTTCAGAATTCTTCAATATGTTTAGATATTTTTCCCAAATAAACGCTCATAAACGGAAATAAATTAACCAAATATTCTCCGTTTATCGAAAAATTACCAAATTTGAACAGGGACTCATTTATATAATACCTAATGTCCCTGCAAATTTTCACAAGCTAAAAACAAGCACGTCACAACCTAATACTAAACAGCCCTTAAACGAGTGTTACGGGTTTACCTTGTCGGTTTTCGATGAGTTTTGCTAGCTAAAACGACTCTCCGGGTCTCGGGTTGCAAACTCAGTGTATCTACATATCATATAACATCAAACCAAGCATAAATAATCCATGTGACAGCCTTGATAATTAGGGTTTCAGTTTTGGGTTCAAACCGAACTTTCAAACGGTAAAAACGTTGTATTCATGATCTAATCCGCGTTTTTGACCAAAAAAGTATATGTTCCTGGTTTGTAAACATGTTTAACATCAAAACATGGTTTTACTTGTTTTTTATGGTTTTTGGATGGTTAAACATGTTTAAAACTAATCAAGAACTAATTTTCCATGATTAAACCTTACTAATCAAGCATGTAATCTCATGTATTTAGAGGTTTACCTTTAGGGTTTAGGCTGAAAAATTTGAAGAAGTCAGCTGAGATTGTTCTTGGATGGTTTGGAATGTGAAAAATATCTTTAAAGTGTGACTTATGTAACAAGCTATACAAAGGGGTCCATCCCCCCCCAACATGCGGTCGCAACTAATAAGGGCCCATTGGGCCTCTTTTTGGCCCAATGGTGCCTCGTTTTTCATTCCAAGCGTAAAATTTGGTCCAAAATTTAGTTCGGGTTCGGTTTTTCGCAAGAAAACTAGTTCGAGTGCGAAAACCAACGCGAAAACGAATGTTTTTTCAGCTTCTTTTTGTAAAATAAGAAAAACGTACTGACTCGTTGTAAAAATCCAAAATATTTTCACGGGTTGCCTAGAACATGTCATATATGTGTTTTATAAATCTTTTTCGGCTTCATGGATGCTACAATGCTCGTTTTGATATTAACAATTGCGTTTAAACTTGTAGAGTATCGATAAACGAAACCTTTTTCGTTTAAAGAGTTTTAAACGTACTGGGGCCTAAATATCAATATGTTAGCCTCTATAATATATATATAACTCGTATATGACCCCTCAGTATGTATACGGGTTATAATTAGTATCGATCGGTTACTCGTTTAAGCACTACGAATTAACCAATTTATCGTTTACTTGCTACGTAGTGAATATAGTATACCTCGTTTTGTCACGAATGTCACATTCTCCCCCCGTTAAGAAATTTCGTCCTCGAAATTTAATGTGTCATCTGTTTTCTTTTTAGGGAACAGGTGTAGGTATTTCTTTCGGAATTCGTCCTTTCGTTCCCAAGTATATTCGGGTCCTTGTTTTGAATTCCACCGAACTTTTACCAATGAAATTTTGTTGTGTCGTAACTGTTTGGTTTTCCCATCCACAATTTCTACCGGTTCCTCTACGAAGTTGAGCTTTTCGTTGATCTGAACATCTTCCAGTGGTACTATTGTCGTTTCATCAGTCAAACACTTTTTCAGCTTCGATACATGAAACACGTCGTGAATAGTGCTCAGTTCTAAGGGTAGTTTTAATCGGTAAGCTACGGGACCAATTTATGCAATAATCTCAAAAGGTCCGATGTATCTCGGGGCTAGTTTACCAGTCTTTCCAAATCTTATAACACCTTTCCACGGCGATACTTTTAAAAACACCTTATCACCTATTGCAAAGATAACGGTTTTCTGCGAACATCGGCATAACTCTTTTGTCGGTCGCGGGCAGCTTTCAATTTTTTCTTAATCTGATGAATCTTATCGGTGGTTTCCTGAATTAAATCGGATCTTGAAATTTGAGTATCACCCACTTCTGTCCAACATAGTGGTGATCTACATTTTCGCCCGTATAGAGCTTCATAAGGTGCTGCTTGTATACTACTGTGATAACTGTTATTGTAAGAGAATTCAATGAGCGGGAGGTGTTGATCCCAATTCCCTTTGAAGTCCAGTACACAAGCACGAAGTAGATCTTCTAAGGTTTGGATGGTTCGTTCGGATTGACCATCGGTTTGGGGATGGTAAGCCGTACTTAGGTCGATTCGGGTTCCCAAGGCTTCTTGTACTGCTTGCCAGAAATGTAAAGTAAAGTGACTGTCTCGATCTGAAATAATCGAAAGAGGTACTCCGTGTCGGGATACAATTTCATCGATGTAAATTTGAGCGAGTTTTTCGGTGGTGTAATTGTTACGGATGGGAATAAAGTGTGCGGATTTGGTTAATCGGTCAACAATTACCCAGATAGCATTGTGTCCTCGGGAGGTTTTAGGAAGGTGCGTCACAAAGTCCTTGGTAATTTGTTCCCATTTCCATTGTGGGATTTCGGGTTGTTGTAACATTCCCGAAGGTTTTTGATATTCCGCCTTCACCCTTGCACATGTTGCACATTTACTTACATACACGGCTATATCCTTTTTCATGCCAGGCCACCAGTAAAATTCTTTAACATCTTTATACATCTTATCAGTACCTGGATGAATAGAATATTTGGACTTATGTGCTTCTTCAAGAATCAACTTTTGGAGTTTATGAAGTGTTGGAATCCACACCCGGTTTTTATAATAGAATATTTCATCAATTTTCTTCTCAAAATTCTTTTCGTTCCCATGTAGTTCTTCCTTCTCTAACTGATCTGCTTTTAAGGCTTCGTCTTGTGCAACACGAACTTGTTCGGTTAGGCTACTTTGAACAATCATTCCGGGTGCTCGTACCCTTAATGGTTTGACTCTGTCTTTTCAGCTTAAAGCATCAGCTACTACGTTGGCCTTACCCGGATGGTATTTAATCTCACAATCATAATCATTTAACAGTTCTACCCATCTCCTTTGTCTCATGTTTAGCTCTTTCTGATCAAATATGTGTTGCAGGCTTTTGTGATCAGTATAGATGGTACATTTGGTGCCATACAAGTAATGTCTCCAAATCTTCAATGCAAAGATAACTGCTCCCAATTCCAAATCATGGGTCGTATAATTCTTTTCATGTACTTTTAATTGTCGGGAAGCATATGCTATACTTTCTTTCTTTGCATCAGTACGCATCCTAAACCTTTACGAGATGCGTCACAATATACCACCAATTCATCAGTTCCGTCTGGAAGGCTTAATATTGGAGCCTCACATAACTTCTGTTTTAACATTTGGAAGGCCATTTCTTGTTCTTCTCCCCATTCATGCGCTCGATCTTTTTGAGTTAGGAGGGTTAGAGGTTGGGCAATACTTGAAAAGTTTTCAATGAATCTTCTATAATACCCGGCTAGTCCTAAGAATTGGTGAATTTCTCTTGGTGACTTAGGCACCTGCCAACTTTTAATGGCCTCAATTTTACTTGGGTCTACTTGGATCCCTTGATGGTTCACAATGGGCCCCAAAAACTGTACTTCTTGTAGCCAAAATTCACATTTGGACAACTTTGCGTATAACTTCTCTTGCCTCAATAATTCTAAGATTTCCCGCAAATGTTGTTCGTGTTCCTCCTTACTTCTTGAATATATCAAAATGTCATCGATAAACACTATCACGAACTTGTCAAGGTAAGGTTTGCAAACTCGGTTCATGAGGTCCATAAATACTGCAGGTGCATTTGTCAACCCAAACGGCATAACCAAAAATTCATAGTGACCATACCGAGTTCGGAAAGCTGTTTTTGGTACGTCTTATTCCTGAATTCTTACTTGATGATAACCAGATCTAAGATCAATTTTTGAAAAATACTTCGCACCCTGGAGCTGATCAAACAAGTCATCAATTCGAGGTAAGGGGTATCTATTCTTTATAGTCACTTTATTCAATTCCCGGTAATCAACACACATTCGAAAACTCCCATCTTTCTTCTTTACAAATAACACTGGTGCTCCCCACGGTGAGTAACTAGGTCGGATGAAACCCCTGTCTAACAATTCTTGCAATTGGTTGGATAGTTCTTGCATTTCAGAAGGTGCAAGTCGGTAAGGTGCCTTAGCAATGGGTGCTGCTCCTGGTTTCAAGTCAATACGGAATTCAACTTGTCGGGTCGGTGGTAAACCATACAACTCATCGGGGGATACATCTGAATACTCGCGTACCACTGGGATGTCTTCCATTCGTTTTTCCTCGGGTTCCTTAACTGTTACACTTGCCAAGTATAAAGTACAACCTTGGCGTAAATATCTCAATGCCTTAAGTTGGGATACGAGAGGCAACATAGTACCAGATTTCTCACCTTGAACAATCATCGCCTCATCATTCGGAAGAGGTATCCTAACAGTCTTATCCTTACAGACAATTTCAGCTTTATACTTAGATAGCCAGTCCATACCGACTATAACATCGAAACTTCCCAATTCCACTGGAAGTAAATCAATAAGGAATGGGTGGTCGTTTAGGATAAGGGAACAGTTTCAGACTATTCGGTTAACGAGTATAGACTTACCGTAAGCGAGTTCTATAGTATATGGTTTTGTTAGTTCACTAACCGGCATATTTTCTAAAGGTAAGAAGTTAACAGATATGAAACTTCTATCGGCGCCCGTATCAAACAAAACTGAAGCATACTGACCCGAAACTAAGAATGTACCTGTCACCACATTTGGATCATGACGCGCTTCACCCGGTCCTAATACAAATGCGCGTCCCCTAGCTGCGTTGGAGGTTGATGCTTGTGTTTGGTTTTGCCTTCTCGCTGCACCCTGGTTCAGATTGGGGCATTATCTCCGAAAGTGTTCCGTACTGCCACATTCATAGCATGCACGGAGGTTCGTGGTAGGTGGGGTTTGTTGGTTGAGTTGTGGGTGGGTTGGTTGAGGTCGAGGTAGTTGAGTTGATTGCGGTGGACGGTTAACAGTGTTGGTGGGGGTTCTACAGTTGGGGGCATAGTGTCCCATTCTTCCACATTTCTGACAAATGATCGGTCTGCAATCACCCACATGATGAAAGTTACATCTTCTGCACTTCGGTAACGTCCCTTTATAGGTCTCTTGTTTTACATTAGAACTGGTCATGGCATAACTTCGGGTATTCGGACGGGCCCGTTTGTTTGGAGGGTTTCCTTGCATCCTTGTCCCATAATCAGTTCGTTTTAAACTTGTTGTTTCACCTGGCATCCTTATCACTCCACTTCTCATCAGATCTAAAGTAACGACACCCGTTTGAGATACATCACTTTCTAATGTTGGGTGGGCTACTGAATTCACTATACTTCTCATAGCAGGGGTCAGTCCCCAGATATAACGTTCAATTCGCTTCGCTTCCGGTGTAACTAACCACTGAACTAAGCGGGATAGTTCGTTAAAATGATTTGTGTATCCCACATGGTCCGCTCCTTTCATTTCCAGATTCCATAACTCGTGTTCCAACCTTTGAATCTCACTTTTAGGACAAAAATGCTCTAGCATGAGGGTTTTTAATTCAGTCCAGGACATACGATTAATAGCATCTTGTCCCCTTATTTGGACTATCGTATTCCACCACATCAGCGCTTGGTCTAGAAACATACTGGTAGCAAATTTGACCACGCGGTTCGGTGGACACTCACTGATTCGGTCTTTTCTATCCATTTGACCAGCCCGCTAGGTCCTTCAATACCCTTAAACTCAATCGTTTTACATGATGTAAATTGTTTGTACGCGTACTCCTGACGTGGGGGTTCGGGATTATTACGATCATTACCAGTATTTGGTTGAGTGTTATTATTAACAGTTGGGTTGATAACCGGTACGGGGTTTGGGTTCGTGATATTATCAGGGTGCACAACAGGTTCTGGGTTCCCAATGACATTCATAGTTGGGCGAGTGTTGTTATTATTTATGACATTATCAGTATTCACCGGGGTAGTAACACCCGGGGCTACATTAGTGTCCGGCGGAGGTGTATTAACAGTGACCGGAGTGGTGCTCGTAGGTTGAGTAACAGTATTGTTGGCACGTATGCCTGCAGTGACTTGTGCTACAATTGTTGGTATCACTGCTTGCAATTGTCGAGCAATCATTTCGGTCACTTCCGCCTCGGATAAAGGGTTTGCCTTCTTTGGGGCCATTCTATAAAATAATCAATTATATAATAATTAATATCGTTCACTATAACCAGCACAACTTTACGATATTATAATTTCACAACACACAACTATGCCAAAGAAAACACATTTGTATTAATTATAATCATTACTGTACATATGCATCCAAAATTAGCGCATAGGCTTAACGTGGTATAGGCCAGCGCTTATATATGCGTATCAAAATTTGTCACTAAGTGACATAAGACTTAACCCGATAAGGGCCAGTGCTTGTAATAGTACCAAACTGTAAACAACTCCCAAGCCAGCCCAACACGCTGTAACAAAATGCTGCTTGGGATATCAAAAGACTATATACATAAGGCTAGACTACTATGTCCTATCCATTCTTTGTAACATGAACCCATAACCAAACAACAGCAGCCACTAGGGCTGCATTAACCGCTAAACATACTCCTAGTAGTATCATTGCCCGATCTTGACGCCCGTGGCTGTAAGCACTAGATCTTTGCACATTTCTGATTTCTTGCTGCATGTACAACATGTGATATTGCATATCATGTCTATGCTGGTTTAGGTTACTTATCGAATGTGATTGTTCTAAAATCTGATCAGTCGCTAAACCCAACCATGCTGAATCTGAATGACGAGGTGGCTCGGGTACCGGGGCGGGTAAACCCCAAGTAGGAATAGGTATCTCAGTGACCTGGACACGTGATGTTTCTCCCCTATGGTACGTAGATCGAGGTGGGGGAGAGGTGTGCTCAGGTGGCCGCACTGAAATACGAGCGGTTTGACGGTTTCTAATAGTGGGTGGGGGTACTGATGTATGCTGTACAGGTGGAGTAGGGGATCTGGGTGCTCTAATCGGTGAATGATAAGCACTAGTCGCTCCAGCCTCTAGCCTAGGTGTTTCCCTAGGAGGGTAACTATCACACCTGTAGCCCGATAAATCAGGCTGGTCGGTCGGCACCTCATGTGGCACTACAGCGTCCCCTAAACTCTCACTCATCTCTTCTTCTGATTCATCCCCCGTTTCCTCTTCAGGGTCCTCATCTTCTTCAGGTAAAGCTGGTACCGCAATAGATAAACGATAAACAGACCTCGACATGTTCCTGCACGATAGTTAGTAATAAGAACAATATTTCATAATAGTATTAATCTTAATAAAATACAAGCAGGTATTTATACACATGAGCACAAATAATCGTTTATACATAGATATTTATTTATTATTATATCTTATACACATATGTTGCTGTTTTTACCTATTCGATTTTTTATCGACTTCTTCTCGAATTCCCTCGTACAAACAAGTCCGTTATTACGTTCCGGACCATAATAACCCACTTGTCCATTCGCGTTCATCACGAGAATCATCAGTGTATATTATTTAATATTATTTTATTCCCAGAGTTAATCGAGCCTACGGTTATCTTAGGGTATCCTAAGATAACATCCTAATTCTTTATAACCAATGGCTCTGATACCAACTTCTGTCACACCCCGACTAGGTAGTTGCGGAAGCGTAAAACGGGAATGTAACAGATAATACTGGTATCAACAACATTGTTTATAAAGAAATTCACAAACTAATTTACATCATATTACATGGGTTGGTACTATGTTTACAAACTAGATGAGAATCTCATAACCGGTTTACGAGCTTTTTATTTAATATTATATATGTGCGTCTATTCACAGCTATTCAACTATCCTTCTAACACCAAGCACGTAAGTAAATCATTCCACTATTGCTTTACCTGAAAAACATGTTAAAACGGTTCAACTACGTCTATTTGGTGAGTTTCAAGTTTCACGAGTATCAACGAAATCAGTATACGAGTTCGTAAATTTTACAGTGTGTATGTATACATGTATGTGTATGATGTATTATCCTAAGCCACAAGTGAAACCGAAACGAGCTAAAACACCTGGCCACCCCTGCCCATGCACTCCCGTTGGCATTTAACAGTCACTTTGCCCCAAGTATGTACTATTTCTTACATCACATAGCAGAATGTAATAAGTATAAATGACAATGTGCAACTGGGTTAACATGTTCCGGCATACCCCACCCGCTCTGTCAGTTGGGTTTGTCAAACCGATAGTACTATCCACACGTCACCGGCACGAAGTTAATCACTTGTGTTTGTGGGGACTTTCAAGTGTTAGTACTTAGATAATTCACATCATCACACGTTTTCAAGTATATAAGTATATGTAAACATGCTTTCCACCCCAAAAGTTCGTAGAACAGTTTAGAAAGTGGGGGTCGTGAAACTCACCTTATCGTAGTTCGCACAGAAATTAGGTATCAATAAGTCAGGTGCCTCGCTTATAGCCTGATTCCTATAAACGGTATCGTATCGTTAATACTAGTACAGTGTTTAGGCTAAATCGGGCTGTATAACTAATCTGGGTATAGCTGTTAGGCCCAGAACATGACCATAGTCTTAGATTGTGACGTTGTATACTATGAAATGTTTAAAACTGGATTTGGCTCAGTTTCACCGTTTCTCGAGCCTAGCCCAGTTGATCGTTTATGCGTTTTGGGATTAGGTAAGATCACATAAACTTAAGTAAATATATTGATTGATAAAATGATTTGATTTATGAAAGAATTTTAAGGTTTCGGTATCTGGTTTGATCGCAGGGTTCGTTTCCGTTTTCACACGGGTTTGATTATACGAAACACGTACAATCCACCCGAATTGTCCGGAATTCTCGTAAAAAGTTCATTTTTATCAATTTCATTCAAAAATATGATATTTGATCACTTTTGACATTTTGACATACCGGTCAGTCCGTTAAACACAAAACTGCCGGTTTCGTTAAAACAATTATAATTTAAATCTTTGATTAATCATAACTGAATATGTGCTTATATATAAATTATGTAAATTTTTGTAAAAATACATTAAAACATGGAGAATTTTAAAAAAATATTTTCAGAAATTTTATGATTAATTATTTATTTATAAAAATTCATTTAATAGGTTATAATCGTATAATAAATGGCCCGTTTATATCAAACGACCTCCGAACAATCCGATAATTTTTACAAATGGCCTCAATGTTATTACATAGCCCCTGCGAAACCTCCAGAACCTAACTCTTTTGACAAAATGCCTTTTTGTGCGTTTTTCGTCTGTTAAAATTCGGTTAAATCATAATTGCACAAACCATACTTAGGCATTTCCAATGATCCCCAAACTTTACCAGTGATCTTACCATCATATATTAATCACCAAAACCAAGTTTCAGAATTTTTCAATACGTTTATCTATTTTTCCCAAATAAACGCTCATAAACGGAAATAAATTAACCAAATATTCTCCGTTTATCGAAAAATTACCAAATTTGAACAGGGACTCATTTATATAATCCCTAATGTCCCTGAAAGTTTTTACAAGCTAACAACAAGCACGTCACAACCTAATACTAAACAGCCCTTAAACGAGTGTTACGGGTTTACCTTGTCGGTTTTCGATGAGTTTTGCTAGCTTAAACGACTCTCCGGGTCTCGGGTTGCAAACTCAATGTATCTACATATCATATAACATCAAACCAAGCATAAATAATCCATGTGACAGCCTTGATAATTAGGGTTTCGGTTTTTGGTTCAAACCGAACTTTCAAACGGTAAAAACGTTGTATTCATGTTCTAATACGCGTTTTTGACCAAAAAAGTATATGTTCCTGGTTTGTAAACATGTTTAACATCAAAACATGGTTTTACTTGATTTTTATGGTTTTTGGATGGTTAAACATGTTTAAAACTAATCAAGAACTAATTTTCCATGATTAAACCTTACTAATCAAGCATGTAATCTCATGTATTTAGAGGTTTACCTTTAGGGTTTGGGCTGAAAAATATGAAGAAGTCAGCTGAGATTGTTCTTGGATGGTTTGAAATGTGAAAAATATCTTTAAAGTGTGACTTATGTAATAAGCTATACAAAGGGGTCCATCCCCCCCAACTTGCGGTCGCAACTAATAAGGGCCCATTGGGCCTATTTTTGGCCCAATGGTGCCTCGGTTTTCGTGCCACACATAAAGGTCGGTCCAAAATTTAGTTCGGGTTCGGTTTTTCGCAAGAAAACTAGTTCGAGTGCGAAAACTAACGCGAAAACGAGTGTTTTTCAGCTTGTTTTTGTAAAATAAGAAAAACGTACTGACTCGTTGTAAAAATCCAAAATATTTTCACGGGTTGCCTAGAACATGTCATATATGTGTTTTATAAATCTTTTTCGGCTTCATGGATGCTACAATGCTCGTTTTGATATTAACAATTGCGTTTAAACTTGTAGCGTATCGATAAACGAAACCTTTTTCGTTTAAAGAGTTTTAAACGTACTGGGGCCTAAATATCAATATGTTAGCCTCTATAATATATATATAACTCGTATATGACCCCTCAGTATGTATACGGGTCATAATTAGTATCGATCGGTTACTCGTTTAAGCACTACGAATTAACCGATTTATCGTTTACTTGCTACGTAGTGAATATAGTATACCTCGTTTTGTCACGAATGTCACAGGATTAAACAGAATAAAAAATTGAATGAAGTTAAAACAGTTGCATGTGAAAATTTTATTCCTGTTTACCCTATTTTCTCAAGTGTTGAAGACTTTGACATTGGAGAAGTAGAAACAACGGAGGAATATGAAAAGAGGAAATCAAGACAAAAGGAAAGCATAAAGGAAGAACCCTTATGTATAAGAGAAATTGTTTTTGTTAAAGGGAAAGTGGAAAGAAGTGACATAAGGATAGCTGAATTTGTTCCCTTCTTCATTGATTTTGACAGTTTAAAATCTAAAAAGACAATTGGAGTTGATTCACCATGACCAAGTGAAAGGTTCAAGAAACCAAAAGAAGATGAAGTATTCAAAGGAAAGGTTGGGTGCAAGAAGTGTGATGAATATGGTCATCATACAGACTCCTGTAATGAAAGATTTAAATTCAAGCCTTTTCATGTCCCAGATGAAACAAAATATGGACAAGACATTATGGCCTATAAAATGAAGTATGAAAAATATTTGGGTATGGGAAAGGATTGTGCAGAGGAAGTTCTGGAAAAAGAGAGCCAAAGGCCTTCACTAAAAGTCAAGAAACATGTGAACAAACCTGTTAACAAGTGGATGTTCACTCCTCTGAATGACATATGGTACATGGATAGTGGATGTTCTAGGCACATAACATGTGACAGGGGATCTCTTGTCAATTATGAAGAAAAGTACGAAGGTCCAGTAGCTTTTGGGAGTGATGAAAATGGTGGAAAGATTGTTGGAAAAGAATCTTAACAAATCGGAAAGTCTCATTTGATAATGTATTTCATGTTGAAGGTCTTCAGTACAATCTGCTGAGTATATAACAAATGTCTGATAAGGGATACAAAGTCAGTTTTGATGATTCACACTGGTTGATTCTAAAACCTGAGTTTGTGATTCAACCTGAAATGATTATGATGATGGCACCAAGAAATGGTAACTTGTATGAATTGAATATGAAAGATGATGTTTCAAGAGGAGGTGCATATTTTGTTTCCAAAGCCACTGAAAATGAATCAAAATTGTGGCATAGGAAACTGTGTCATGTGAACTTGAAGAACATGAACAGACTTGTTAAAGGTGAGCATGTCATAGGCTTACCCACAAGAGAATTCAAATTGAAAGATCACTGTAGTTCATGCCAAAAAGGAAAACAACACAAATCTACTCATAAGGCAAAGCTTATCAACTCAATTGATCAAGTACTTAAATTACTTCACATGCATCTCTTTGGTCCTGTAAGTGTACCAAGTATAGGGAAGAAAAGATATTGTCTTGTGATCATTGATGACTATTCAAGATACACTTGGGTTTATTTCCTAAGTACCAAGGATGAGACTGCAGAGTTGATTAAAGGTTGTGTGACAATGATTGAGAAAAACTGAATAATAAGGTTAAAATGATGAGAAGTGACAATGGTACAGAGTTCAAAAATAGAGTTATGGAAGAATTCTATGCAGAAAAGGGCATACTACAACAATTCTCAGCTCCTAGAACTCCTGAACAAAATGGTGTAGCAGAAAGAAGAAATAGAACATTGATTGAAACTGCAAGAACCATGTTAGCTGATGCAAATTTGCCTGTCACTTTTTGGGCTGAAGCCATAAATACAGCCTGCTATGTTCAGAATAGGATACTTGTCAACAAAAGGCATAACAAAACTCCATATGAAATATTTCAAAACAAAAAGCCTTTCATTAAGTTTTTCAAGCCCTTTGGATGCAAATGTTTTCTACTGAACACAAGAGACTATTTGAACAAGTTTCAAACAAAGTCCCTGGATTGTTTCTTTGTTGGATATTCTACACACTCAAAGGCTTACAGAGTTTATGTGAAAGACCACTTGAGTGTTATAGAATCATCTGATATTGTCTTTAATGAGAACCAATTCAATACAGTTGATGGTGCATCATGGCTGTTTGATCATGAAAAGTTAATAAGGTCTTTCAAGATTTATCCTGAAGACTTTGATGAATCTTTCGACAAGACCAGTGAAATTGAAGAGAAAAAGAAGAAATCATTGGACTTGGAAGAATTATGGAAAAAGGTTGCTAGAAAAGAAAAGGAGTATACTTTTGTGAAGAATTCCTCATGTGATATTGGTGAACCTGATCAAGAAAACAATCACAATGTTGAATATGATCATACTGAGAACAATCAAGACAATCAAGATGTACAGAATGATCAAGTTCAGAATGAGGGTGACACAAGCAACCAAGCAAGTGGAGAAGAAACGGCATCTACAACAAGATTTCAAGATCAATTTCAAAGATTGAACTTAGAAAACAATGGTGCATCTACTTCAGGACAACATAATGATGAAGCACCGGAATTTCATGATGCAAAAGCTGATTTGATCATTGAAGAACCAGAGCTAAATGAAACAAATCTTGACACAAATTTGTCTACAAATATGATTATAGAAACTCCTTATGTGGAAAAGAATCATCCTTCTGAAACATCATTGGTGATTTGCATGAAAGAGTTACAAGAAGTCATTCTGAAATTGCAAACATCTGTCTTTACTCCTACTTTCTATCCCAAATAGAGCCAAAGAACATTGCTCAAGCACTAAAAGATAATAGTTGGGTAGAAGCAATGTAAGAGGAACTGGCACAGTTCTGAGACCTACATGTGTGGGATCTTGTTGATCAGCCAATAGACAGATATGCAATAGGAACCAAATGGGTTTTTAGAAACAAAAGGGATGAAAGGGGTTTGGTAATTAAGAACAAAGCTAGACTTGTTGCACTGGGATGTCTTCAAGAAGAAGGAATAGACTTTGAGGAAGTCTTTGCTCCTGTTGCAAGACTTGAAGCAATCAGGATTTTTCTTGCATATGCTGCCTCAAAGAACATTAGAGTGTTCCAGCTTGATGTTAAGTCTGCTTTTCTTAATGGAAAGATTGATGAAGAGGTGTATGTAGCTCAACCTCCAGGTTTTGAGGATCCAATGTATCCAAACAGGGTGTTTAAACTAAACAAAGCCCTTTATGGAATGCATCAGGCCCCTAGAGCATGGTATGATAAGCTGTCAAATCATCTTCTTGAAAATGGTTTCAAAAGAGGAGCCATTGACAAGACACTCTTCTACAAAAGAAAGGGATCAGACTTGCTTCTGTTACAAGTGTATGTGGATGACATCATCTTTGGATCTACAAATGAATAAATGTGCATGGAGTTTGAAAGGGTAATGAAGTCCAAATACATCATGAGTTCTATGGGAGAAATGAACTTCTTTCTTGGATTGCAAGTTCAACAGAAAGCTGAAGGGATCTTCATTCACCAAAACAAATATGTACAGGACATCTTGAACAAGTTCAACTGTCATGAGTACAAGACTGCTTCAACTACAAGATTGCAGATGAAAGGGGGAGCCTGTAGATGAACATGAATATAGAGCCAAAATTGTATCTCTGATGTATCTGACTGCAACAAGACCAGATATCATGTTTGTTGTATATGTGTGTGCAAGATTCCAATCAAGTCCAAAAGTCTCCCACATGAATGTTGTTAAAAGAATATTCAGATATTTGAAGGGAAGACCAGACTTAGGGATTTGGTATACAAAGAACCAAGCTTTTGATCTGATTGAATATACAGACAGTGATTATGATGGCTGCAACATGAGCCGAAAGTCAACCTCAGGAAGATGCCAATTTTTGGGTGAAAGGCTAGTATCATGGCAATGCAAAAAGCAGACTACAGTCTCAATCTCTACTGCTGAAGCTGAATATGTTGTCGCATCTGTCTCCTGTGCACAAGTTCTATGGATTCAAAATTAGTTGCTGGACTATGGTTTGAATTTTCTGAACACCCCTATTTTTATTGACAATACTGCTGCATATTTTACTGTTAAGAATCCAGTTCAACATTCTAAAATTAAGCACATTGAAATCAGACATCACTTCATCAGAGATTGCAGTGAAAAAGGTTTGATTGAAATGCAAAGATTTGATACAAGTGACAATTTGGCTGACCTATTCACCAAAACACTTGATAGAACCAGGTTTAACTTTCTTCTGAAAGCCCTAGGAATGATCAACTCTGATGAAATCTGATTAAGGATGTGTGCCTAGCTGTGTGTCTCTCTGTGTTAACTGCTTATGTTGTTAGAGATTACACATTTTGAATGTTTAGTGAATATGCTTGATTATGTTGCTTAATTATGTTACTTAAGTATGCTACTAAATATGTTAACTATTATGTGTGAAAAAATTAACATGATTGAATGGATTTATATGTTTGCATGTTTATCAGTTAATGTGCATTTGTGATGTCAGGATAAGTGTTCTTGTTATGAATTACTTGCTGATGTAAGCTTATCTGATATCATTGCTTAATTGCTTGAATATGTGCTTTATCTGATCTTCTGATGTTATTAAGATAAGTTGGAATTTGATTGTTAGTACTGTCTACTTGTCTTGATGATTTCATGTTTGATTAAGATTTGAATATGTTACAACTGTTTGTGTCAAAATGTGTTTTATGTCAAAATTAAATGATGAAATGAAGATTTTCCAATGAATTTTACATAAATACTCTATTTTTATCAAAACATGAGCAAGTTGTTTAATGGTGTAGAGATATGATAAGATTATTCAGTTCAAGCTTTAAAAGAAGCTTAAAAGAAGGATTTTTAAAGAGAAGTCTCAAGAAGTTGTTTTTGCTGAAAATTATGTCATTTGCCCAGTTGGAAGGACATGCACTTGTGTATGTTTGGTCCTAGAATCTCTACAGATTCAAAGGATAGCCATTGACCTGAAAACTGAATGCATTTGGGGCAATTATGACTGGTTTCTTATTCCTTCACTTAAAACTATGTCAATAGCTCTGACTTTGAAAGGACATATATTAACATGTATGTTTGGTCCAGTTAACCACTTGTGGTCAAACAGGATAACCATTAACCTACCAATGAAGAGATATTGGGGTGATTGAATATTAAACTGTGTTTATATGGGAAATGATAGTACATTGACTGCTTAGGCAATCATATGGATTTATTAGGCTAAAAAAGACCTTAGTATAGTCATTAACATGTATGGTTGCTTTCCCATGATGATGTAAAATCTAAGGTGATATAAACATAATGAATATGCTAATCTTTATGTGGAGATACATAGTTGTCTTTGCATGTCTCAGTATAAATCTCTCCGAATGATAGGCAAAAAAGTGATTACCCAGTCATACACGAGCCTGTTGTTATTTGGTCAACCAAAAATGAAACATCTTTAAATATAACAAAGAACATGTGTTAGAAAAGTTAAGAAAATATCAAAAACAAGGGGAAGAATGAATAAATCAACCAAAAGTTGATAAGTGTTTTAAATATTTTATCAAACAAGAGGGTTACAACTAAGAACTACAAAGATGTTGACAAAATCAGTCTCATCTTGAATGAAAGGCCTGTTATTTAACTGTAAGTCCAACGTTCAACCTCTATATATGTTTGAATCTCAAAAAATACAAAAATACAATAAGTTCTGTCATACAAAAATAATTTTTGACCAAATACAGGAGGTTGGAGTCAAATTGAGGTGATCTGGGGAAAGCCAAATAAGCTTTGAGAAGAGATATGAGGCATCATAGCACAGTGTTGACCATTAATGCATTATGCTTAAATTGAACCTTAATCATATCACCAAAGAAATGAAATTCATGCTAAGTTTATACCTGCTGTTAACCTATCTATGTTGTCATAATAATGCTGAGAATGAAGTATTGAGAAAGCTACTTAGTCAATATGATCCCATTCTTGAGATCTTTTCAGAAAATGGAAGAAACTGTTTTGAAGAGAAATATAACTGAAATTTTATCTCTAAATGCACCGTTTGCTCTAAAACTATGATCTTTAATGAAAAATATATTTTGACAAGTGGTTTAAGTCAAAAAGTGTTGCATTTTGCCTTTAATTGGCTGAATATGTAATTTCGGGTAAGTTTTGATGTTTTATAACCTTTCCGGGCACAAAAAAGTTGAATATGTTTGAATATGTTACATCGGGTAAGGTTTGATGATTTATGACCTTTCCGGGCAAGTTTAGTCATTTTTTACTAAGTTTATGATTTTCGGGCATGCTTTGAAGTATTTACACTTTCCGGGTAGAGTACACTGTTGTACTCATTTCCCGAGCAAGCTTGAAGTCTTGAGTTGATTATGTGGTATAGCTAGCTTTTAACAAGACATTCTTGTTTCGGGCAAGCATTGCATTTTATATGCTGATTATGAGTTCAAGAAAACTTTGTGAACTTATGATTAGTACACTGAGTAAGCTTTGTGATTTATGTGAATATGTTGTTAGGAAAGGTTTGTTATTCTTTCCAGGCACACTTAGATAGCATTATTTAAGTTTGTCATTTTCGGGTATGGTTTGACATGTTGAAATTCCCTCGAGTAAGGGCATACCTGATGATTGAATGTGTTTATCCTAGCAAGCTTAGTGCTAACATAGGATTTTCGGGCAAGCTCTTTGAAATTTTAGACTATAGCACACATAAATGTTTATAGGTTTTAATTTTATTCCTAGCATGCTCTGTGATATGTGTGTTTATGATTTCTTTGAAATTACAAGTGTTTTCGGGCAGACTTTCTTTTCCGGGCACACTTTATATTTTGGGTACACTTTTGTTCCCTGAATATACTTGGTAATTTCAAAACTTAACTTTCCGAGTACACTGTCTGCTAGAAGTCCTTTCCGGGCAAACTTTGTACTATATGAAGGTTATTCGGGTATACTTTGCATTAGAAAGGTGTTCGGGCACAATATTCTCTTGAAAGGTTGCTCGGGCACACTATGTTTTCAAGTTTGCTTGATTGAATATGTTATTTAGTATGATAAATTAATTATGTTTCTTATTCTGATAGCGTTTATGCTAGATTATGTTTTTAATTTGAATTTGAGAAATCAATATGGGTGTCTTGATTGATTCCTAGTAAGGATGTTTATTTGATGTTTATACTTGATTATTTATCTTGTGATTAAGTTCTCAAGAAATCTAGTATTTTGGGTAAGCTTTCTTCATTATGTCTTAACTTTAAATTAATTAGCTTGATCGAGCAAGGTTTATAAATAGAAGGATTCGGGCAAACTTTGTATATTCAAAAATGAAAATTTTCCAAGCAAAGTTTGACCGGGTAAGCTTTGTAAGTGGATGTAAACCGAGTAGACTTTGGATATATTAAATTTTTCGAGTAAGGTTTTATTAACTCAAAAGATAAATATTATTTTAAATATATCAAGTGGATAATAATTCACAAAAAGACAAAGAGCATTTAAAGCCCACTTTCAAAAGGTATATAAGAGGGAGTTAGGCAAAATTTTCAACACTACTTTTCCCTCTCTCTCCTTCCACTGCAAACTGCTTACTCGCAAAGAAACCTAACCGACTTATCGCATTTTGCTTCAATCCAAACCCTAACTTGTATCAGCCCTCTAATTCCGACTCAATAAGCAACATTAATGTGTTTTCCGACCACGATTAGACTATTATGGGCTTTGATTATGTATTTGATTACTAATACTCTGTTTAAGTGTTTAGGTTATAAATTTGTCGAAGAACAGGTTCTTGATGAAATTTCTCACTTTCTTCTTCATTTTTATTCATTGAAATTATCTAAAGCACTGAACTTTATGACTAATTTCATTTTGAATATGTTTGATTGTATTGTTCAGATATGGCAGAAGAAGAAGAAGTTCAACCTAAGTATGCTTTTGAGAAGAAACACAATATGTGTGCACTTCTGCAAGTCACACCTGACAACGAGCCAGTGGCACCAATGATAACCTGGATGGCTCAATCAAATGTCAGGTTTGCTTTCACTGAAAGTCCTGTTATCTACAGAAATCATTCATTGGATTTCTGGAGATCTGCAAGATTAGTTGATAATGTTAATGGTCGGTGAATTGAAGCAACAGTTGCAAGACAAGAGATACAAGTCACTGAAAGAATGATTAGACGTTGCTTGCAGTTGCGCGATGACGATCATAACCATATAAACTTTAATACTGATCACCTGATGAGAATTTTTGAAAAGACGATGGGATATCAGGGGATAGTACATGAGGGGCAATTTCGAAAGGGAATATTCCCTATGTTGTACAGATTTTTGATACACCATGTGATACAAGGGTTTGCTCCACGGAAGGGGTCATGGACTCTAATGAGTCATGATCTAGCTAATGCCACTATTGGTATTGTATATGATCTGCCTTTTAACTTTTCAAAGATGATATTTGAAGGCATGGTGGGAAATTTAAAGAAGGCTGAGGTAGATAGATTTTTGCAGTATCCAAGGTTTCTACAGATAATTTTTAATCAAGAATTGCAAGATCTACCCATTATTGGCATAACCCACCTACTCCAGAACCCTGACACTTAAAAGAGAATTAAGAATCCGGGTGTGGCCAATCGATTCAATGCTGAAGTTCCTTTTGAGATTTTACCATGGTTGTTAGACCATAATTTGGATGTGATGCCAGTGCCTGAGTTAAGCTCAGAGGAGGAAGAAGTTGATGATGTTGAGAGTGATGATGGTGACTCTAATGATGGAGATGATGATGTGAACGGAGATGATGGAGGAGCCGGGGTAGCTATGGACATTGTTGCACCTGATCAGGGGGAGCAACTTGAGCAAATTGATCAGCCTATTCCAACACCACCACAGTCACCACCACACCTTGACCAACCAATTATACCACCAACACCACAAACACCACCAACATTTAGTTCACGTCATTCTGATCCATTCATTTCAAGCCCACCTTATACACAATCACCACCACCATCCTTATTCCAAACTCACACCACAGAACAACCTGAGTTTGAACATTTCACCACATCACCACCTTCAACACCACCCACTGACACTGACCTTCTAACCTTGTTGAAAGAAAATGCTGAGTTGAGAAGAAATGAGGAGGTGACAGAGGAGAATGTGATGCTATTAGAGAAGTTGGTGCAAGCAAACTTAAGAATTCAAGCCCTGGTGCAGGAGGTTGAGAAGACCTCAGCTGCCCCAAAACAGGGGGAGAATGAATCTATACCAACTGTCTCTGGTGTAAATGTTGAAGAAACTGGAACAGTTGTTATGACTGCAGACAGTTTAAAATTGATTATGACTGAGTATGATGATGAAGAGGAAAGTAGTGAGGAGAGGAGGATTGAGGATGAAGAGTATGATGGTGACAGATCAGATGTTGGTGAACAAGACTATGATTACAATGAAGAAAGAATTTATGAGGAGAATGTTGAGAGAGTGGATGAGACTGAAAAGACAAATGTTGAGGAAAATGTAGAGAATGTAGCTGCAACTGATATGGCTACTGATGTCTTAACCGACATTCAAATTGAGTTGATACAACTGAAGTGTTAAATGAAGGAGATACTGTTGTTGAGGAGCCCATCACTCAAACTGAACAACCAGAAAGCTCCAAGAGGGCAGAGTATGATCATGAGCTAGAAGCATTAGAAAAGGATATTGATGACCATGTACAGTTAGAGGATGAAGAGGATGTAAGGAGGAGGATTGAGAAAGGTAAGGCAAAAGTCAGTGTAGAAGAGCCTGTTGAGGCATATCAAGAAAAAGATGTGTTGTTTACAGATAATGATACTGCTGATGCAAATGCCCTGAGAGAACAAGAGAACATCTTAAGAGAAACAAGGGATAGGGAAATTCTAGCCCAGTCCATGACTCCTGAAGAAATTGCAGAACAGGAGATCTTGATCAAACAAGCCAAACTTGCAAAAGAAATTTTTTGATGATGTGGCTGATCAAGAAGTAATTGAAGCCTTGATTAAGCTGAGAGAGCAAGAGGAGGCTGAAAAATCATTGGCTATGGTGGTTAGCAAGTCAACAATCAGAAACTGCTGAACCAACCAATCTGAATGCTGGTCTGATTATTGAAGAAAAAATTGGTGAGTCCATTGCTTCAATGGCTGCCAAGAAATGGACTTAGCAAGTAAAAGAAGATCTGAAGTAGAATCCTACTGACAGCTGGTCAAAAAGGGTGAATGTTCCTGAGCCTCATGAAACACTTAACCAGAAAAGAGAAAGACTTTCTAAACTTCATGTAGGTTCCCAGCCGGATCTACACGAGATATCGCGTTCTACGTAGGTGCGGAATCCCTACGTAAGACGTTACGAGTATAGAAAACAATACGAGCTAACACACGATACGATAACCAAACACACGTTGTATTCCAACCGTAAACACGTGATACTATGATCACTGAATACAAAACTCTCTGACTCGAATACACAAAATAAAAACTCTTAATCTAATGAATAAGCCGTAACAAACAGCTTATATAGACACGACAACTTCGCCTGGTATGTTCAGGCGAAGTTGTCCCTAACTTCGCTTGTCTAACAAGTTCGCCAATATAAGCGAACTTGTTAGTAACTTCGCTTACATACAAAACTCAAAACTAACTAACACGATTAAAGACACTCGACACTGAACTACTGACATCATGCACCAACAGACTCCCCCTTGGCAGTAGCTTCATCTCTTTAGCTTCAAACACGTGTCTTGTAATCATCAATCTTCTATCTTCAAGCATGCACTCCTTCTCGAACACAAACCGAGACAACTCTTTGATATTTCCTTGCTTCGTCTTTCCAAGCAGGAATAAAAAATATCTTCTTGTCATTCAACACTTGCAAATCAGCTTGCGATAAGTTTACCAAGTGCATCGGATCGTACACTCTAAGCAGCTCTTGTTCATCTTCGTCTTCCATCACTGCCTCAGCTGTCTCACAATCTACAAACCACCACTTCAGGTCTTTAAGCACATCCTTGGGCATTAGCTTCATCGGTACTTCTTTCAAACACCGGATCGGTTTATACTTCATAATCATCCAAGGCTTTCCATCAGCTCTCAAACCTCTATTCTTGTCTTCAACAAGTTTTCCCTTTTGTGGCTTCAACAGCTCAAATTTCTTCTCTTTTATACTCTCTTTCCACACAATTTTCCCAATGACTCTAGCCATATTATCGTCACTTCTGTTTATCAATCCCAATCTGGCTAAGTCTTTCACTTCACATTCTGACAGTGTATTCAACGATCTTAACATCCTTCTAAAGTACTGAAGACCGTCATACCTTTTAATCACGAAGAGCCTCAACTGCTCATCATATATCCAGCATATAATCCCTTTCTTCGCTTCAGCATAACCTTTAATGTTGTAACTCTTCTTAAACATTGTAGGGACCGCCGGTTTCTTCGTTTTGACGAACCACTGAGCATAGCCTTCCTTCCATCTAGGCTGCTCTTCCCATTCAGACTCATCACTTGCCTTCTCTTTACTCATATCTGCTTTCTCAACATCTGGAATGTCATGCTCAATATTTTCCTCAACTATCTCTCCCTCTTCTATCTCTGTATCAATCACAATCTCTTCACCAATCTTCTCAATCACATCACTCGGTAGTACATCATCATCACCAACTAAAACATCATCCATCTCTTCTACATCCACCACCACCACATCATCACCACCAGCTGCAGTTTTCGACTCCCCCTTAGTTGTGGAAGTTCCAAGAGTTTGACCAGTTCTTGGCAACTCACCACCTGCATCTTTCGATGCATTGGGATCATCGTGTCTATCATTTCGTCTCTTGGTCCTCAACTCGTCGCCTTTACAGCTCGTCTCCCCCTGAGATGCCAAGAACTCCTTGAAAGCATCTATGATTTTTCCATGTTGTACCAGCAGGGACGACTGCATCTGATTCTCTGCAACTAGGCGTTGAATAGCCTGGGTCTGGATAAGATTAATCCTTGACTGCTCTGCCATGACCCGTTCAAGTGCTGCTATTCGTTCAGAGTCTGATAGGGTTGCATCGAAATCGAACCTCATATGTGATATATCTTGAGTGTACTGAGGAGGGATTTCTGATGTCACCGGGACCTCAGAAGTAGAGATAGACGTAACCGCAGGTGGTATCGTCACCGATAGCCCTGCAGTGGCCACAACAGTCGACTCAATAAATTGTGCCACGACCTCCGATGGAGTAACAGTCGGAGGCGGCAATGAAACGATCTCAGAAGTCGAAAGTTGGAAAGTAGTGGGTGGGAGGCCAAATGTAGATGAGGTAGCCACCACGGGAACAACCGTAGCGCTTGGCCCTGTAACCTGTAGTGATGAGGGAACCATTGTCATACCGGATAGTGCTGGTGGAGTGAAACGTACCACCCTAGAGCTCTCACCGGCTCCCGATCCTGCACCTATCCGTTCCCTTCTTGACCTCCGGATCAACTGTTGTACCTCTTCCTCATAATCAGACTCGCTATCATCATCTGTTCTCTTTCTTTTCCCATGTAGTCTTTCTCGAGTTACCATAATCCTTCTTGCCTCTGCCACATCATCATCAGAATCAGAACCAACCACCGTAGCAGCTGTCCTAGTAACATTCACAGTCGAAGCACGTTCAACCGGAACCTGTACGTTTTCCTCTGGATCCACCCGATCCATATCAAAGAAGCCTTGACCACCAAATTCTGCATCAAGGACCACGTTCTCCTCCGGTGACACAACAGGAGCAGCAGGTATAGCTTGAGGTGCTCCTGCCTGTTGTGGTGCCGGGTCCCTAAACTCGTCCCCTTGAGCAGGCACATACCCCGGGTTGATCAAGTACCCAAAGAGTGGAGTATGTCGAAGACGGAGCTCAGGTTTGCTCCTCGCACTGGAGGATCTACATTGGGCGAAGATCCGTTTGTTCACACTCTCTACATATCGGATCGGACAGCGCTGAGGAAGCGTTGGAGCAACATGATTCAAGATCATTTGTAGGAATCTTGGATACATGATGAATCGCTCACGCGCCATCGCTCTTCTTTGACGATCAATCTCATAAAAGACCATCTGACTAAAGCTAAATCGCTTGTTGTAAGTCAGAGCAGTCATTGCTGACTGCATGGTCGCGCCCATGCCATCAGTGCCCGCCTTTCTCCCTGACATGCATACAATCATGACATGCATGAGAAAGCGCCACTGGTCAAGTAAAAATCCTTTCCTCCTCTGCGTATCCCCCAAGGGACCAGAGTATCCCATTCTCAAAAACGCTCCATCACGGAAAGGAGCTACAAACTCTGTTGGGTCATCCCTTGTCTCATTCCCAAATCGTAAAGCCGCCCGGATTTGTTCAGAAGAGAACTGAACAATCTGATTGTTGACTGTTGCGCGCATCACCGGGGGCTCGACTCTACAGTCGTATTCCACGGTCTGCCAAAAATCCTCAATATTGGGCAAGGATATTGGCAGAGTTGTTGTAATCGCGTGGAATATCCTCGAGCGTAAAAGAAATGTGATGATTTAGCGGAAATCATCAACTCCGCTCGCCTCCGGGTCTAATGTTATGTACATGTTGTGACCCGGGAAGAACTGTCTCTGGTGATCACCTCCGTCATCACCGCCTGCACCACCTGCTCCAGCTACAGCAGCCATATCTGCAACAAACAGGCTAAGTTAGATAAACGTCAAAGTGAATCACAAGTTCGCCTGTTACCATGAGCGAAGTTGTGATCAATTCTGTATAGGCGAAGTTAAAGGTGGGGCGAAGTTGGGAAACAACTTCGCTTCAACTTGAACTTCGTCTGATAACAGTTAAGTAAAATGGTCTAGGCGAAGTTAATGATAACTTCGCCTAATCACAACATCGCCACATAAACTGTTTCAAAATCTATAATCAGGCGAAGTTAAACCTCAGGCGAAGTTACGGATAACTTCGCCTAAACTGTAACTACGCCGAATTTGAATCGGCAACAGTTAGGGATGTTGAACGACGTGCAGATGATGATTTTGGAGATCGAGGACTCCGAAATACATGATTTTATGAAGTTTTAGACGTTCTAGTAGTTTACTATCACGTAATAACAAGTTTGGAATCGGGTGTTTAAGGTTCAAAAGAACGAGGTCGAGAATCGAGTCGAAACGACCGATGATTAACCTCAAAAGACATTGATAATATGATAATCGAACCCTACACACCTTGAATCAAGGATTGGAATCGAAATAAGAACACAGACGCTTTAGATCGATAAGTTCGCTAAGGTTTCGGAGGATAAGTTCGCTGAGATTTTGAAATAATGAAACTGTTTGACCTTTAACTTCCTTTATATAGGGTCAAAGTTAGTACAGGCGAAGTTATCGATAACTTCGCCTATTCTAGGCGAAGTTATGAACAAGTTCGCCTGTATTTACAAAACCAACCCCTATACTTTTAACAATTTTCAATAAAGTTTCAAAAACATCCTTTAAAGCGTTAAATGATACGATCAAGACCAAGTAACCAGGTATAAAATCAAACAATTACAAAAGTAACAAAAATTTGAAAAATTAAAGTACACGGGATCAAATTTCAGTCTCGACAGGGACTACCATGTTTTAGAAAAGATCCGAACAGGAATCATACTAATTTCGTGACTGTCACACAGATCCGTGTTCAGCTGTATTATGACATAAAGAAACAGGTTGTAAGCAGGTAATATACTTAAAATGGTTTTCATCGTTTCTGTGATACGAGTTAGGTTCAATTAAGCTCAAAACTTAAGTGGGCAACAACTCAGAGATTATGATGCCTCCTAACTATTCTCAAGGCGTATTTGGCTTTCCCCAAGTCACCCCGAATTGACCTCGACCCGTAGTGTCTGATTAAGTAACAATTACTCTTCGATCTTAGACTCCGCTTCCCGTTCACTTTCTTGCGTCTTGATTGATAATCATTAACATTATGAATTCTAGAATACATTTTTTTTTTTATTTTAACATGTATATACACAACTTCAAGTAGAAAACAACTGCAAGTCCCGAATCTGGATCACTGCAGCGTCTTGACACGCTATCTTCACGGGAATCAGACCACTCTCGGGCTCGTGTATGACTGGGTAATCGCTTTTCTGCCTATCATTCGGAAAGATATGTATGAAGACATGCACAACTCTTAAGGAGTTTCCACATAAAATCGAGTAGATTTAGTTAGTATCACTTCTACTTTTACGCACCATAAAAAGCTACCATGACATACAATGACTGTTCTAAAGTCTTTTAAGCCTAATAACTTCACTAGTTAAGCACACACAATCAGTATATCTATCACTTTCCAAGGTTGGATCAATTTTCTGTTAATCATAGTAAAGTAACTTCTTACGAAGTAGTAGACTTGAAAAATAATTTCATCTCCCGAAAAGAAAAATTTTAACATCAATCGCCCCGACCAACTCAAAGTCTTCAGGGAAACGGCTATCCCGAAGATCCAATGGATCAGCTGTACCGACCACATACTAGTATGTGTCCTTGTAACTAAGTATGATCGACTAATTTTCAGCGAAAGAATGAAAACACATCATAAACCGCCCCGGTCACTTTCAGTCATCTGGTTAATGGCTATCCTCATCTTCTACAAGTAGAAATGAGGACCAAACATATCCGAAGACATGTCCTTCAAACTGAGGCAACCGACATAATTCTAAACGATAGTGACGTTTTTTTTTTGGTTTTTTTTTTTTTATTTATAAAAACAAACATATGACATGGTTACTCGGGATTGATCATCCCATTCAGCTCAACAAGGTTTTGAAATCTAGTTTTATCAAACGCTTTCGTGAACAAGTCAGCGAAATTATCTAACGTGTCAACCTTTTCGAGCTCAATCAGTTTCTTCTCAGCACAATCCCGTATAAAATGATGACGTATGTCAATATGTTTAGTTTTACTTTGCTTCACGGGATTGTTAGTTACTGAGATAGCAGCAGTGTTATCAATGCAAATAGGAGTAAGTGAGAAATTCAGACCATAATCGCGCAACTGTTGTTGAATCCAAAGAACCTGGGAGCAGCAGTTGGATGCTGCCATGTATTCTACTTCACAGGTTGAAATTGCGACTGAGGTCTGCTTCTTGCATTGCCACGACACTAGTCTGCCACCAAGAAACTGACATCCACCAGTTGTAGACTTCCGACTCTGATTGCACCCTCCATAATCAGAATCTGTGTAAGCGACTAGCTCCAAGTCTCCTCCTCTCGAGTACCACAACCCCAGCTTCGGCTTGCCTTTGAGATACCGCAGTATCCTCTTCGCACCCTTCAAATGAGATTCTTTTGGGTTTGCCTGAAAGCGTGCACAAAGACAAACAACAAACATTATATCAGGCCTAGAAGCACTTAAGTACATTAAAGAACCAATAATAGCCCGATATTGGGTTGGGTCCACGTCTGCATCGTTGTCTGAATCAGCACCCAATCTGTGATTGACGCAGACTGGAGTATCATATGGAGTGCTGTCCTCCATCTGGAAGCGTTTGAGAACATCATGGACATACTTCGTCTGATGAATGAACATCCCGTCTTTCTTCTGATCAACCTGCAATCCTAAAAAGAAAGTTAGTTCACCCATAGCACTCATTTCAAATCTCTTCTTCATGACAGCCTCAAACTCCTGACACATGGCGACCTTTGATGCAGCAAAGATAATGTCGTCCACGTAGACTTGCACCAGCAGAAAGTCGCTACCCTTTCTCTTGAAGAACAATGTGCTATCAATTTTACCTCTTTCAAACTCATTCTCAAGCAAGTAATCTGATAAGGTTGAATACCAGGCACGAGGTGCCTGATGTAGTCCATACAACGCTTTACTTAGCTTGTACACGTGATCGGGAAAGTCAGGGTCAGGAAAACCCGGAGGTTGCTCAACATACACAACCTCGTCGACTTTACCGTTTAGGAACGCACTCTTCACATCCAACTGAAAAACCTTCATCTCCTTTTGAGCCGCAAATGCTAAAAACAGCCGAATGGCTTCCAATCTTGCCACAGGAGCAAACACCTCATTGTAATCAATCCCCTCTTGCTGATTAAAGCCTTTAACAACCAGCCTCGCCTTGTTCCTGATAACAATCCCTTTCTCATCTCTCTTACATTTGAAGACCCATTTCGTGCCAATCGCATGCACATTTCTTGGTTTTGCAACCAAGTTCCATACTTCCATTTTCTTAAACTGAGCTAACTCTTCTTGCATGGCTTCGACCCACGAGCTGTCCTTAAGAGCCATTTGATAGTTCTTTGGTTCAATCTGGCTGATAAAGCAGGTGTACAAGCACTCGTTGATTATGCCTGATTCTTTAATGCTTGTGTAAACACAGGTGTGCTCATTCAAGCTTTGTCTTGTTTGTACACCGGCGGACAGATCACCTATCACATTCTCCAAAGGATGATCTTTGTGAATTCTCGTAGTCGTAACCGAACTGACATTCAGATTATCTTCCAAGTTCGAAGATAGCTCATCAATGGGTGATTGATGTTGAGAGTGAAACGGATTGATGAATTCCTCTTCAGTAGAGGCAGCAGGGGTATTGACAACATTTGACGAGGAAGGCTGACATTCATCATACTGTGGTCGTTTCACCAAAGTGTCTTCCTCATCGCATATCATCTTCGTAGCAATTCTTTCCTCAACTTCTGCAAAATCCAAATAAGGCATGTTAAAAGATTTAAAGAGTCTATCATAGTCGAAAACCCCAGCGGGTCCCGTGCTTGGTTTTGGTGATTTGTAACTTATGATATCAGTGTTACACACCACCTCAACCTTGCGGTTCGATGTATTAAAGACCCGTCTGTTGGGAGTCCCAACAACGTATCCGACTAAGATTCCTTCGTCGGCTACTTCACCAAATTTAGAATTGGTCTTTAATATCGAACATGGGGACCCGAATGGTTCAAGACCACTCAAGTTGGGTTTTCTCCCATGCATAAGTTCATAACAGGTTTTATTTAATATTTTAACAGTTAACACTCTATTAAGGATATAACAGGCTGTTGCAACAGCTTCAGCCCAGAACACCACGGGAAGTTTCGAATCAGCCAGCATGGTTCTGGCTCCTTCAATTAAGGTTCTGTTCTTCCTCTCAGCCACTCCATTTTGTTGCGGTGTATACGGTGCGCTGTTTTGGTGTTCTATCCCCATCTTTAAGCAGAAGATCTCCATCTCATAGTTCTTGAACTCAGTTCCATTGTCACTCCTGATGAATTTAACCCGTTTCCCCAGGATATTCTCAACCTTGGTAATCAAATTCTTTACCATCTGCACTGTTTCATCCTTTGACTTCAGGAAATATAACCAGGAATATCGTGAGAAATCATCAGTGATCACCAAGCAGTAAGATGTTCCTCCTAGACTTTTTACATTCACGGGACCGAAGAGATCCATGTGAAGTAATTCTAGGGTACTGACAATTGAATTGACCTTCTTGGTGAGATGGGATTTCTTGTGTTGCTTTCCCTTTTTGCATGATAAGCATTTGTCTTCAAAGTTGAAATTCTTCAAGGGAACACCCAGCACAAGCCCATTTTTGACAAGGTAGTTCATTTTCTGAAGATGAATGTGCCCCATTCTCTTATGCCACAACTCGGACTCCGATTCAGTCGCTTTTGACAGAAGACACGATTCTTCTGTGGCCATCTCAGTCGATCTCATATCCATGATTTACGTATTCTTCACTCTTGGAGCCTTCATAACAATCCAATCCTCTGGTATCTTAAAACCAGGATACAACACAATCGCTTCATTCTTTGTAAAATGTACGGTGTAGTCTTTGTCACAAATCTGCGAAACACTCAGCAGATTGTGCTTCAGTTCTTCAACAAAGTTTACTTTCTCCAAAGTCATCTTTCCACTCGACACCGTCCCTATTCCTGTAATCCTTCCACCGCTCTCTCCTGCGAAACTCACTCTTCCTCCTTGAACAGGTTTCAAGTCGTGTAACAATTTCTTGTTACCCGTCATATGCCGGGAACAGCCGCTATCCACAACCCATTGATTGTTGGCAGCCTTGTTCAACTGTTCCTGCACGATTAAAGCAGATGATTAAAATCTGGGGACCCAAGACCGATTGGTCTTGGGTCGATACATTCCGTACCTTGGCTGTCCAAAGTTAGTATCATAATGATTTCTGTGAGTCCTAAAATAATTAGTCCAAAACTGAGATCTATTTCTTTGAAAACCTGGATTAGTCCATTTTCTGAAATTTGATGGGTTTTCATTTTTACCATTATATTGATTAACGTTAGTTCTTTTCTCAGATTTTGAAGTTCTCACACCTCTGAATTTCTGCTTCAGAGGGCAATCAGCAACAAGGTGTCCTAATTGATTACATCTAAAACAACTCCTGTGTCCAATTTTCTTATCAAAAGTTGTCTTAGATGTTGAGGCTGTATTACTGCCCGTTTGTCTCACATATGGCGGGACATACTGGTTTAGTGGAGACTTCTTTTCAGGTGTTTTCTTTTTCTCTCCATTTTTTGGTAACACTTCCACTTGTTTTGTCTCACTCGACTCAGAAGACTTGTCTGAGTTAGATGAGACAGGACTCAGAGCAGAAATCTTAACACTTGTAACAGGCTTACTAACTTCTGGTTCTTTAATCGTTACTTTAACCGGAACTGTCTGACCATAGTCAACATCGACAGAATTCTGATTACTAGGGTCATAAGTGTAATTATGATTGAAAGGTGGTGGAACTTCATGATAACCAATTCCTCCCCTTTTTGGGGAACCTTGATCACTAACGAGGTGATCAAGTATAGCGGAGGAATTTCTGAATTGCTCCAGTTTCCTGTTAAGTTCCACCACTTTTACCTGGTGATCAGCTATCTGTTTTTCCCTTTCAGCTATTAGTTTGGTTTTTTCTTCTAGAACCTCATAGCTAAGATCAATCACTTGAATTTTTTCAGCAAGCTTTGCTTTAAGACTTTTAATATCTTTCTCACTAGCTTTAATTTTTACTTTGTAACTATTTTCTCTAGCTTTAGTGAAATGATGATCTTCTTTTAAAGTTTTAAATTGCGCATCCAAACTAACAAACTGATCAGTTATAGTTGTCAGTTGTTCAGACAGATGTTCACACTTAGTACAAGGGAGTTCGGTACTTACCTCGGAGAGCTGGTCTGCCACATCTGCCATATAAGCTTCATTTTCGCCAGTTCCCTTCTCACTATTTGCAGTTTCGATTTTTGCCAAATTGGCCTGTTCAAATACTTCTTCAACATGCAGATTCCAGTTGTACTCCTCGTTCTGTCTGGAAATCATGGCTCTATAGTCATTACCACTACCACTCTGCTGTGTAGATCTGTTTTGACTGCGTTCTACACGTTCATTTTTGCATTCTTTTGCAAAGTGGCCATTCTGCTGACAGTTATAACAACGTACCTTCGACTTATCAAACCCTGGCCTCTCTCCGACAAACTTCCTGCCAGTCTTCTTCATGAACCTCTTAACTCTTCTGACAATCATAGCCATCTGCCACTGCTGATACATCTCCTCCAGATCATCAGCATCGATCTGATCATAGTCTTCATCCAAAATTGCAGGATCAACAATCTTACCCTGAATGTAGTTCTCATACGAAGCAATAAAAGATGCATAGAGAGCAAACTGCTGTTCAGCAGATTTAACACTCATGGGCATCTTCGAGTAGTTGTTGTTTGACACACTTGGGGAAAAACTACTCTTGGTCGCTTGAGGTTGAGAAGCATTTGATCCTCCAGCTACAAAGCACACATCACCGTTCATGTTGAGAGATACATGTCCTTCGTGTGTTGAGTTAGCGCCTGACTCTCCCTTAGAGTAATAAGCAGATGATTCAGTTTTCGAACTTGATCTAGAGTTAACCTTTGCACCATACATACCCGGATCTTGAACCTGATCGGTAGGTGTCTCCTTTCGTACCGTTCAAACGTTCTTAGCTTGTTAAGTGCTGTCTCCAGGTCATAGTCAGCAAAGTCTTTGTCTTCTCTCATCAACACAGTATACATCTACCATTTCGGTAGGAGAGCATCAAGAAGCTTTTCAACAATCTCATCTTCTTTGTAAACAATTGAATAGTTGTTTAGTTCAGTCATCAGATGATAATATCTAGTGATGATATCATCAAGTGATTCATTCTTCAGATACTTGAAGACCGAGAATTGGGTTTTTAGAAGTTTAATTTTCGAGGCACGAATTCCCACATTGCCCTCAAACCGGTTCTCAAGTGCTTCCCAAAGCTCTCTAGCAGTTTTATACTTTCGGAAGGTGTGGAGTATCTCTTGTGGAAGAGCCATTGTAATTGCTGCATGAGCTTTGCTTTCTGCCTCATACATTTTCTTCTCCTCTTCTTCCATCTCTTTGTATTTCTTGATCTGATCACGACCCTCATACTCAGCAGTAGGTGGAATGTAACCATCTTGTATGCACACCCACATCTTGGCATCTTGATACTTGACATATTGTTCAAAACGATCTTTCCACGCTACATAATCAGTTTTCTTAAGCATCTTAGGTGCCTTTGTAGCCGAACCCGCTTCTACTTCCATCTTTACCGGTTCAGTAATGTTTATCGAAGACATCTTTCTCAAAACTCAAAGAAATCCGAAAATCAAAAATTTTATTTTCAAACAGCTCTGTAGGCGAAGTTGTGAATAACTTCGCTTAAGACTTAACTTCGCGTGAATTTGTAACTTCGCTCACTTTCTTAAATTCGCCGGATTGGCGAACTTGAGAATAACTTCGCTTAAGTTGAGCGAACTTGGGAGGTAGGCGAAGTTGTGGGTAACTTCGCTTGAGGTAAGAGAACTTGAAGAGGTAGGCGAAGTTGTGGATAACTTCGCTTAACCTTATATCTTCGCCGAAACTTTACTAACAGTGACGGCAACTTCGCCTGATGAACACAAACTTTCTGCAGATTAGATTTCTGGGTTTTTCGAGGTTTGTGAAGGTGTTATGGGTTGTTTATGATTGTAGGAGGTGAGTATAGCACAAAAACTCAGAAAAGTCGTCCCACGAATAGTTGAACGGAACGATTTCTATACCCGCGTGATAATCCCGAACCACACAATCGAGCAAATGCTCTTATACCAATTGTAGGTTCTCAGCCGGATCTACACGAGATATCGCGTTCTACGTAGGTGCGGAATCCCTACGTAAGACGTTACGAGTATAGAAAACAATACGAGCTAACACACGATACGATAACCAAACACACGTTGTATTCCAACCGTAAACACGTGATACTATGATCACTGAATACAAAATTCTCTGACTCGAATACACAAAATAACAAACTCTTAATCTAATGAATAAGCCGTAACAAACAGCTTATATAGACATGACAACTTCGCCTGGTATGTTCAGGCGAAGTTGTCCCTAACTTCGCTTGTCTAACAAGTTCGCCCATATAAGCGAACTTGTTAGTAACTTCGCTTACATACAAAACTCAAAACTAACTAACACGATTACAGACACTCGACACTGAACTACTGACATCATGCACCAACACTTCATGAAGAATTTGCTGAAAAAGTCAATAGGTTTGCCAAGACCCACATGAAGAGAAAGAGTACATATGAGCAGCCTGAGCATGAAAAAGCTGCTAAGAGGGGCAAGTGGGATGATAAGAACAGGTATTTTGTTGAAACACCAGAAGATGAAGCTAGTCCTATAAGGGCTGTCCCACTACAAACCTTGCAACCAGGTGAAAGAGTTCAAGGTGTCCCTGATGTACCAATCAGAAGTGAACCAGATCATCCACCCTCTGATGAACCAAAGATTGATGCTATGAATGACTTAACTGAAGGAGAGGATGAGTCTGAGGATTCTGATGATGATGATGATGACCCTGAGAATGGTGAAGGGAAAGGAGGGGAAGCTGTTAATGTTGAGTCCCCACATGTTGAAATGACTGATGAACAGAGGACTAAAATTAAACAAAGTTTGATGGAAGCAAAATTGAATAATCCTTTGGTAAGAAAGTTGAAGGCTATTGGTGTAAGCTTTGAGAGCATTGCTAAATTGAATGATGATGAACTGAAAAAGAGACTGGATGAAGAAAATGATAAAATTAAAAGAGTCATTCAACAAAAGAATAGAGATGATCAAAAATTTAGAGAATACTTGAGAAGACATGGTTATTCAGAAAAAGATCTCACACATTACAGATTTAGCCAACTTCAAGATCTGTATAACTATGAAAGATAGAAGGTGATTGAGAAATGTGTTAAAGAGAATGAGAAACTTGAAAAGATTGAAATTTTGAAGAAAAAGTTTGGAGGAATGTGTGGATACCTGCTGGAGAGAGGTATGAAGCCTGAAATTGTTGAGCATCTGTCAAGAGAATCAGTGGTAGACCAGTATAATAAATTGAAGAAAAAAGAAAAGCTGAAAAGAGCTCAAACTGAAAGGTCTACCAAACAGGCTGAAGAAACTGATGAACCTCATGCTAAGAAAAGAAGAATTCAAACCTTGAGGGAGAAGACAAAAGAACAAGTCAGCTCAGTTGAAACCCCTACTCCTCAAGAAGTAAAGCCTGAACCTGAGGATGAACCATTTGTTCCTTGGGAGAATGAAGAGATGATCAATATTTTGAGGAACATAATGATCAAACAAAGGGGAATAAGTGAAGCAGACTTTAATGTCTTGGAAAAAGAGGATCTGAAAAACCATTTCTATCTTCAAAAGAATGAATGGGAAAAAGCTTTAAGAGAAGGTGAGAACACAAGATACTATGTAGATGGAAGATTTGTACCTGGTGGGTTGGCAAAAACTCATGGAATGACAAAAATGATACTAGAACTTAAAGAGCATGGAGTAGATGTTGTTGAACTTGCCAATCTTCCAACTGAAATGGTAGAGGCCATCTACATAAAGTTTTTCAACTTAATACCTGGGAAACCAAAGAAGTCTATTCCTTTCAGGCCTCCAATTTCAAGAAGATTTCCACAAGGTGGAAGAGGTCAAGGAGGAAGAGGTGAATCAAGTAGTTCTGCACAACAAAGAACCAGACCACAATCTGATGTGGATCTACCAAGAGAACTGTACTTTGATTCCGTTACTGAGTCATTGAAGGTGATTATGGAAAGCAGACAATTGAGAGAGATTGTTGTTAGGAGTGACTTCCGTGAATACAATGAAGAACAACTGAAAAGGATGGTGACTCTTAGATTGTATGATTATCGGAACAGAAACAAATTGGCAAGTAGACAGATGAATGATCTGTCAAAATTCTTGTATGAAGAAGCTGACAAAGGGTTCCCATTCTTAAAAGAAAAGAGAAGCTGGAGAATGATTCAGCTTCACAAGTCAAAGAGGACAGAAAAATTGAAGAGAATGGACATTGCTGAAAGAGACTATGTGATGAATGTAAAAGATAGGAATCCCCTATCAAATATGAACACATGCATTAGTCTTGAAAAAAGAATGACACGGCCCAACTACACAGTGCAAAGGAATGGTATCATTTCTGAACTAGAATCCAAAGAAAATGCCGGCACTATGTACTGAAAAATTCTGATGGAAAAGTTCTTGCCATAATCAAGAAAGATGCAGATTTGACCTACTTGAATAATGAAGACTTGATGGATATAAGAGATTTGGTGATTCTAGAAGGGCACATTCGCTACCAAATTCTCAATATCTTTAGGGAAAGAGTTGCATCTGTAATAGCAATGAGAAGACAAGCTGCCTACAATGAATGGAAAAGACAAAATTTCTAGAATAGGCTTTCTTATGTAATGTCTACAGACAGTTTTTGAATATGTAATTTGTTTATATTATTTGAATATGTAATTTGACTTTTGATTTGATGTGTATTTTAACTAAGTGTAAGTAACCTTAGAAATGTTTTGGGTCAGCTGAGGTGTTCCAATCTAGGGGGAGATTGTTGAGTCAAACAATTGACCTAAGGGGGAGATTGTTGAGTCAAAGATTTGACCAAAATGAAGTACATGGAAGATTGGAAGTGTGACATTCATGACAAAACGAGGTATACTATATTCACTATGTAACAAGTAAACGATAAATCGGTTAATTCGTAGTGCTTAAACGAGTAACCGACCGATACTAATTATGACCCGTATACATACTGAGGGGTCATATACGAGTTAAATATATATTATAGAGGCTAACATATTGATATTTAAGCCCCAGTACGTTTAAAACTCTATAAACGAAAAAGGTTTCGTTTATCGATACGCTATAAGCTTAAACGCAATCGTTAATATCAAAACGAGCATTATAGCATCCGTTAAGCCAAAAAAGATTTATAAAACACTTATATGACATGTTCTAAGCAATCCGTGAAAATATTTTGGAATTTTACAACGAGTCAGTACATTTTTCTTATTTTACAAAAAGAAGCTGAAAAACACTCGTTTTCGCGCTGGTTTTCGCACTTGAAGTAGTTTTCTTATGAAAAACCGGACCCGAATTAAATTTTGAAACAACGTTTACGCGTGGCACCAAAGCCGAGGCACCATTAGGCCAAAAGGAGGCCCAATGGGCCCTTATTAGTTGCGGTCGCAAGAAGGGATGGAGCCCCCTTTGTATAGCTTGTTAAATAAGCTAGGAATTAAAAATATAAGTTATACCAAATACATCCTAGAAACCTCTCAGCTATGTTCTTCAAGTTTCAGGCAAAGTTTTGAGGTAAACCCTCATAATTTTCATTGATTTCATACTTAATTAACATAGTTTAAACATGAAAAATAGTTCTTGATTAGTTTTAAACATGTTTAACCATCCAAAAACCATAAAAATCAAGTAAAACCATGTTTTGATGTTAAACATGTTTAAAAACCAGGAACATATACTTTTTTGGTCAAAAACGCGGATTAGAACATGAATACAACGTTTTTACGGTTTGAAAGTTCGGTTTGAACCCAAAACCGAAACCCTAATTATCAAGGCTGTCAAATGGATGATTTATTCTTGGATTGATGTTATATGATATGTAGATACACTGAGTTTGCAACCCGAGACCCGGAAAGTCGTTTAAGCTATCAAAACTCATCGAAAACCGACAAGGTAAACCCGTAACACTCGTTTAAGGGCTGTTTAGTATTAGGTTGTGATTTGCTTGTTTTTAGCTTGTGAAAATTTGCAAAGACATTAGGGATCATATAAATGAGTCCCTGTTCAAATTTGGTAATTTTTCGATAAACGGAGAATATTTGGTGAATTTATTTCCATTTATATGCGTTTATTTGGGAAAAATAGCTAAACATATTGAAAAATTATGAAACTTGGTTTTAGAAATTAATATATGATGGTAAGATCACTGGTAAAGGTTGGGGATCATTGGAAATGCCTATGTATGGTTTGTGCAATTATGATTTAACCGAATCTTAACAGCCGAAAAACGCACAAAAAGGCATTTTGTCAAAAGAGTTAGATTCTGGAGATTTTGAAGGGGCTATGTAATAACATTGAGGCCATTTGTAAAAATTATTGGATTTTTCGGAGGTCGTTTGATATAAACGGGCCATTTATTACACGATTATAACCAATTAAATGAATTTTTATAAATAAATAATTAATCATAAAATTTCTGATAGTATTTTTATAAAGTTCTCCATATTTTAATGTATTTTTAATAAAATTTACATAATTTATATATAAGTACATATTTAGTTATGATTAATCAAAGATTTAAATTATAATTGTTTTAACGAAACCGGCAGTTTTGTGTTTAACGGACTGACTGGTATATCAAAATGTCAAAAGTGGTCAAATGTCATATTTTTGAATGAAATTGTTAAAAACGAACTTTTTACGAGAATTCCGGACAATTCGGGTGGATTGTACGTGTTTTGTATAATCAAACCCGTGTGAAAACGGAAACGAACCCTGCGATCAAACCAGATACCGAAACCTTAAAATTCTTTCATAAATCAAATCATTTTATCAATCAATATATTTACTTAAGTTTTTATGATCTTAACTATTCTCGAAACGCGTAAACGATTAACTTGGCTAGGCTCGGGAAACGGTGAAACTGAGCCAAATCCAGTTTTAATCATTTCATTGTATACAACGTCACAATCTAAGACTATGGTCATGTTCTGGGCCTAATAGCTATAACCAAACTAGTTATACAGCCCGATTTGGTTAAAGCACGGTACTAGTATTAACAGTACGATACCGTTTATAGGAATCAGGCTATAAGTGTGGCACCTGACCTACTAATACATAATTTCTGTGCGAACTACGATAAGGTGAGTTTCACGACCCCACTTTCTAAACTGTTTTACGAACTTTTGGGGTGGAAAGCATGTTTACATATACTTATATACTTGAAAACGTGTGGTGATGTGAATTATCTAAGTACTAACACTTGAAAGTCCCCACAAACACAAGTGATTAACTTTGTGCCAGTGACGTGTGGATAGTACTATCGGTTTGACAAACCCAACTGAAGGCGCCGGTGGGGTATGCCGGATATACCTGTTTACGCAGTTGCACATTGTCATTTATACTTATTACATTCTACTATGTGGTGTTAGACATAGTACATACTTGGGGCAAAGTGGCTGTTAAATGCCAACGGGAGTACATGGGCAAGGGTGGCCATGCAGTGCAAGCTGTCTTGGGTTCACTTGTGGCTTAGTATAATACATCATACACATACTTATATACATACGTATTGTGAAATTTACGAACTCGTATACTGATTTTGTTCGTACTCGTGAAACTTGAAACTCACCAACTAGATGTAGTTGACCCGTTTTAACATGCTTTTCAGGTAAGCCGAAGTTGGAATGATTTGCTTACGTGCTTGGTGTTAGAAGGAAAGTTGAATAGCTGTGAATAGATGCAAATACGTACTAATGAATAAGGAACCGAGAACTTGTTATGTGTTTTTCATCTAGTTTGTAAACATAGTACCTACCAATGTAATATGATGTAAATTAGTTGTTGAATTTCTTTATAAACAATGTGGTCGATACCAGTGTTATCTGTTACATTCTCGTATTACGCTTCTGCAACTACCTAGTCGGAGTGTGACAGAAGTTGGTATCAGAGCCATTGGTTATAAAGAATTAGGATGTCCCTTAGGATACCCTAAGATAACCGTAGGCTCGATTAACTTTGGGAATAAAATAATATTAAATAATATACACTGATGATTCTCGTGATGAACGCGAATGGACAATTGGGTTATTATGGTCCGGAACGTAATAACGGACTTGTTTGTACGAGGGAATTCGAGAAGAAGTCGATAAACAATCGAATAGGTAAAAGCAGCAACATATGTGTATTAGATATAATAATAAATAAATATTTATGTATATAAACGATTATTTGTGCTTATGTGTATAAATACCTGCATGTATTTTATTAAGATTAATACTATTATGAAATATTATTCTTATTACTAACCATTGTGTAGGAACATGTCGAGGTCTGTTGATCGTTTATCTATTGCGGTACCAGCTTTACCTGAAGAAGATGAGGACCCTGAAGAGGAAACGGGGGAAGAATCGGAAGAAGAGATTAGTGAGAGTTTAGGGGACGCTGTAGTGCCACATGAGGTGCCGACCGATTAGCCTGACTTATCGGGCTACAGGTGCGATAGTTACCCTCCTAGGGAAACACCTAGGCTAGAGGCTGGAGCGACTAGTGCTTATCATTCACCAATTAGAGCACCCAGATCCCCTACTCCACCTGTACAGCATAAATCAGTACCCCCACCCACCATTAGAAACCGTCAGACCGCTCGTATTTCAGTGCGCCCACCTGAGGACACCTCTCCCCCACCTCGATCTACGTACCATAGGGGAGAAACATCACGTGTCCAGGTCACTGAAATACGCATTCCCATCTGGGGTCTACCCGCCCCGGTACCAGAGCCACCTCTTCTGTCTGATTCAGCATGGTTGGGTTTAGTGACTGATCAGATCTTAGAACAATCACATTCGATAAATAACCTTAACCAGCATAGACATGATATGCAAGATCACATGTGGTACATGCAGCAAGAGATTAGAAGTGTGCAAAGATCTAGTGCTCACAACCACGGGCGTCAGGATCGGGCAATGATACTGCTAGGAGCATGTTTAGCGGTTAATGCAGCCCTATTGGCTGCTGTTGTTTGGTTGTGGCTTCATGTTACAAAGAATGGATAGAACATAGTAGTATAGCCTTATGTATATAGTCTTTTGATATCCCAAGCGGCATTTTGTTACAGCGTGTTGGGCTGACTTGGGAGTTGTTTGTAGTTTAGTACTATTACGCATATACAAGCACTGGCCCTTATCGGGTTAAGCCTATGCGCTAATTTTGGATGCATATGTACAGTAATGATTATAATTAATACAAATGTGTTTTCTTTGGCATAGTTGTGTGTTGTGAAATTGTAAAATCGTAAAGTTGTGCTGGTTATAGTGAAACGTTATTAATTATTATATAATTGATTATTTTATAGAATGGCCCCGAAGAAAGCAAACCCTTTGTCTGAGGCGGAAGTGGCCGCAATGATTGCTCGTCAACTACAAGCAGTGATACCAACAATTGTATCACTGCAAACACAAGTCACTGCAGGCATACGTGCTAACAATACTGTTAATCAACCTACAGCACCACCACGGCCACTGCTAATATACCTCCGCCGGACACTAATGTAGCCCCGGGTGTTACTACCCCGGTGAATACTGATAATGTTATAAACACTAATAATACTCGCCCGACTATTAATGTTGTTGGGAACCCTGAAACCGTTTTGAACCCAAATAATGTCACGAATCCAAACCCCGTACCGGTTATCAACCCAACTGTTAATAATAACACTCAACCAAATACTGGTAATGATCGTAATAATCCCGAACCCCCACGTCAGGATTAGGCTTATAAACAGTTCACATCGTGTAAACCAACTGAATTCAAAGGTATTGAGGGACCGAACGGATTGGTCAAATGGATTGAAAAGACCGAGTCCGTAATTAATATTAGTGAATGTCCACCAGACCGTGTAGTCAAATTCACTACGAGTATGTTTCTGGATCATGCTTTGATGTGGTGGAACACAGTGGTCCAAATAAGGGGACAGGATGCTATAAACCGTATGTCCAGGACCGAACTTAAAACCCTCGTATTAGAACAATTTTGCCCAAGAGATGAGATCCTGAAATTAGAACACGAACTTTGGAATTTGGAGATGAGAGGCGCTGATCATTTAAGTTACACAAATCATTTCAATGAATTGACTCGTTTAGTACCATGGTCAATTATTCCGGAATCCAAGCGCATTGAGCGTTATACTTGGGGACTGACCCCAGCCGTGAGAAGTATAGTCAATTCCGCAGCCCACCCAACTTTAGAGAGTGCCGGGTCACAAGCTAGCGTCGTTACTTTTGACCTTACAAGAAATTGTGTATTAAGAGTTCCAGGAGAATCATCCAGTTTGAAACGAACTAGTTATACCTCTAGAACACAAGTGAAATCTCATAATAAACGAATATGTCCTACAACTCAGGACTATGCTATGACCAGTTTCGACATGAAACATGATACATACAAAGGGTCATTTCCGAAGTGTGGAAAGTGTAATTTGCATCATACTAGAAAATGTCGAACGATCATATGTCAAAGAGGCGGAAATATTGGGCATTATGCCCCAAGTGGTAGAACAATAATGAATACTTCAAACCGACAGTTTCAAACAACCCAACCTCGCCGTTCACAAACACCTAGTCCCCAACCAATCCGACAACAATCTAATCAGCAAACTCCATCTACAATGAACCCTCATACATGTTATAAATGCTGCAGTAGGAAACACTTTAGGAGACACTGCCCAAAATTGAATCCCGACGTAGTAAAAGGACTAAACCAAGGGCAAACATCAACTTCCCATCCAGCTAGGGGACGCGCCTTCGTAAACGGATCGGACGAAACGCAACAAGACCCACATGTAGTAACAGGTACATGCTTAGTTTCTAATCATTGAGCTTCAGTCTTAATTGTTACGGACGCCGATAAATGTTTTGTAGCTACTAACTTCTTATCATTGAGGAAAATTTCGGTTACCGAATTAACAAATCCTTATACTATAGAACTCGCTAACAATAAGTCTATGATTGTTAACCAAATAGTTCGTAACTGCCCTTTTATCCTAAACAACACTTCCTTCCTTATCGACCTATCCCTAGTAGAATTAGGAAGTTATGATGTTATAGTCAGTATGGACTGGCTATCTAAGTTTAAAGTAGAAATTATTTGTAAGGATAAGACTGTTAGGATACCTCTTTAGAATGATGAGGCAATGAGGTTCAAGATGAGAAATTTGGTACCGTATTACCTCTCGTATCCCAATCTAAGGCACTAAAGTAATTGCGCCAAGGTTGTACATTATACATAGCGAGTGTGATAGTTAAGGCGGGACCCGATGAAAACCAAATAGAAGACATCCCAGTGGTACACGAGTAATCAGATGTATTTCCTGATGAATTGCCTGGTTTAACACCGACCCGACAAGTTGAATTCCGTATTAAGTTGATACCGGGAGCAGCACCCATTGCTAAGGCACCTTACCGACTTACACCTTGTAAAATGCAAGAACTGTCCAGCCAATTGCAGAAGTTATTAGATAGAGGTTTTATCCAACCTAGTTATTCGTCGTGGGGAGCCCAAGTGTTATTTGTGAAAAAGAAGGATGGAAGTTTTAGGATGTGCATTGATTATCGGGAATTGAATAAAGTGACTATAAAGAATAGATACCCCTTACCTCGAATTGATGACTTATTTGATCATCTTCAGGGTGCGAAATATTTTTCGAAAATTGGTCTTAGATCTGGTTATCATCAAGTAAGAATTCAGGAAGAAGATATACCAAAAACGGCTTTCCGAACTCCGTATGGTCACTATGACTTTTTTGTTATGCCGTTTGGGTTGACAAATGCACCTGCAGTGTTTATGGATCTTATGAACCGAGTTCGCAAACCCTACCTTGACAAATTCGTGATAGTGTTTATCGATGACATTTTGATATATCGAGAAGTAAGGAAGAACACGAACAACATCTGCGGGTAATCTTAGAATTGTCCAAGTGTGAATTCTGGCTACAAGAAGTCCAATTTTTAGGACACATTGTGAGTCAACAAGGAATCCAAGTAGACCGATGAAGTATTTTATTACAAAACGGGGTCTGGCTTCTTACAATTCATAATCTTCGGGAACTAATTCTTGATGAAGTACACAAATCCAATTATTATATTCACCCAGTTACTGATAAGATATATAAAAATGATAAGGAATTTTATCGGTGGCCTGGTATAAAGAAGGATATAGCCTTGTATGTAAGTAAATGCACGAATTGTGCACGAGTTAAGACTGAATACCAAAGGCCTTCGAGAAAGTTGCAACAACCCAAAATCCCACAATGGAAATGGAAATAAATTACCATGGACTTCGTATCACACCTTCACAAAACCTCCCGAGGACATAATGAGATTTGGGTAATTGTGGATCGATTAACCAAATCCGCACACTTTATCCCAATCCCTAACAATTACTCTACCGAAAAACTCGCCCAAATTTACATCGATGAAATTGTATCTCGACACGGAGTACCTCTTTCGATTATTTTCGATCGAGATTGTCACTTCACTTCACATTTCTGGCAAGCAGTACAAGAAGCTTTGGGAACCCGAATCGACCTAAGTACGGCTTACCATCCCCAAACCGATGGTCAATCCGAACGAACCATTCAAACCTTAGAAGATTTACTTCGTGCTTGTGTACTGGACTTCAAAGGGAATTGGGATCAACACCTCCCGCTCATTGAATTCTCTTACAATAATAGTTACCATAGCAGTATACGAGCAGCACCTTATGAAGCCTTATACGGGCGAAAATGTAAATCACCACTTTGTTGGACAGAGGTGGGTGATACTCAAATATCAAGATCCGATTTGATTCAAGAAACAACCGATAAAATTTATAAGATTAAACGAAAGTTGAAAGCCGCCCGGGACCGACAGAAGAGTTATGCCGATATTCGTAGAAAACCATTATCTTTTGAAATAGGCGACAAGGTGTTTTTTAAAAGTATCGCCGTGGAAATGTGTTATAAGATTTGGAAAGACTGGTAAACTAGCCCCAAGATACATCGGACCTTTTGAGATTATTGCAAAAATTGGTCTCGTAGCTTACCGATTAAAACTACCCTTAGAACTGAGCACTATTCACGACATGTTTCATGTATCGAATCTGAAAAAGTGTTTGACTGATGAAACGACAATAGTACCACTGGAAGATGTTCAGATCAACGAAAAGCTCAACTTCGTAGAGGAACCGGTAGAAATTGTGGGCGGGAAAACCAAACAGTTATGACACAACAAAATTTCATTGGTAAAAGTTCGGTGGAATTCAAAACAAGGACCCGAATATACTTGGGAACGAAAGGATGAATTCCGAAAGAAATACCCACACCTGTTCCCTAAAAAGAAAACTTATGACACATTAAATTTAGAGGACGAAATTTCTTAACGGGGGGAGAATGTGACATTCGTGACAAAACGAGGTATACTATATTCACTACGTAACAAGTAAACGATAAATCGGTTAATTCGTAGTGCTTAAACGAGTAAACGACCGATACTAATTATGACCCGTATACATACTGAGGGGTCTTATACGAGTTATATATATATTATAGAGGCTAACATATTGATATTTAGGCCCCAATACGTTTAAAGCTCTTTAAACGAAAAAGGTTTCGTTTATCGATACGCTATAAGCTTAAACGCAATCGTTAATATCAAAACGAGCATTGTAGCATCCGTTAAGCCAAAAAAGATTTATAAAACACTTATATGACATGTTCTAAGCAATCCATGAAAATATTTTGGAATTTTACAACGAGTCAATACGTTTTTCTTATTTTACAAAAAGAAGCTGAAAAACACTCGTTTTCGCGCTGGTTTTCGCACTCGAACTAGTTTTCTTATGAAAAACCGGACCCAAATTAAATTTTGAAACGAAGTTTATGCGTGGCACAAAAACCGAGGCACCATTGGGCCAAAAGGAGGCCCAATGGGCCCTTATTAGTTGTGGCCGCAAGAAGGAGGGATGGAGCCCCCTTTGTATAGCTTGTTAAATAAGCTAGGACTTAAAAATATAAGTTATACCAAATACATCCTAGAAACCTCTCAGTTGTGTTCTTCAAGTTTCAGCCAAAGTTTTAAGGTAAACCCTCTAATTTTCATTGATTTCATACTTAATTAACATAGTTTAAACATGAAAAACTAGTTCTTGATTAGTTTTAAACATGTTTAACCATACAAAAATCATAAAAATCAAGGAAAACCATGTTTTGATGTTAAACATGTTTACAAACCAGGAACATATACTTTTTTGGTAAAAAACGCGGATTAGAACATGAATACAACGTTTTTACGGTTTGAAAGTTCGGTTTGAACCCAAAACCGAAACCCTAATTATCAAGGCTGTCACATGGATGATTTATGCTTGGTTTGATATTATATGATATGTAGATACACTGAGTTTGCAACCCGAAACCCGGAAAGTCGTTTAAGCTAGCAAAACTCATCGAAAACCGACAGGGTAAACCCGTAACACTCGTTTAAGGGCTGTTTAGTATTTGGTTGTGACGTGCTTGTTGTTAGATTGTGAAAATTTGCAGGGACATTAGGGATCATTTAAACGAGTCCCTGTTCAAATTTGGTAATTTTTCGATAAACGGAGAATATTTGGTGAATTTATTTTCGTTTATGAGCGTTTAATTGGGAAAAATAGCTAAACATATTGAAATATTATGAAACTTGGATTTGGAGATTAATATGTGATGATAAGATCACTGGTAATTTTTGGGGATCATTGGAAATGCCTATGTATGGTTTGTGCAATTATGATTTAACCGAATCTTAACAGCCGAAAAACGCACAAAAAGGCATTTTGTCAAAAGATTTAGGTTCTGGAGATTTTGTAGGGGATATGTAATAATATTGAGGCCATTTGTAAAAATTATCGGATTTTTCGGTGGTCTTTTGATATAAACGGGCCATTTATTACACGATTATAACCTATTAAATGAATTTTTTTAAATAAATAATTAATCATAAAATTTCTGAAAATATTTTTATAAAATTATCCATATTTTAATGTATTTTTACAAAAGTTTACATAATTTATATATAAGTACATATTTAGTTATGATTAATCAAAGATTTAAATTATAATTGTTTTAACGAAACCGGCAGTTTTGTGTTTAACGGACTGACTGGTATATCAAAATGTCAAAAGTGGTCAAATGTCATATTTTTGAATGAAATTGATAAAAACGAACTTTTTACGAGAATTCATACAATTCGGGTGGATTATACGTGTTTTGTATAATCAAACCCGTGTGAAAACGGAAACAAACCCTGCGATCAAACCAGATACTGAAACCTTAAAATTCTTTCATAAATCAAATCATTTTATCAATCAATATATTTACTTAAGTTTTTATGATCTTACCTATTCCCGAAACGCGTAAACGATTAACTTGGCTAGGCTCGGGAAACGGTGAAACTGAGCCAAATCCAGTTTTAATCATTTCATAGTATACAACGTCACAATCTAAGACTATGGTCTTGTTCTGGGCCTAACAACTATAACCAAACTAGTTATACAGCCGGATTTGGTTTAAGCACGGTACTAGTATTAACAGTACGATACCGTTTATAGGAATCAGGCTATAAGCGAGGCTCCTGACCTATTGATACATAATTTCTATGCGAACTACGATAAGGTGAGTTTCACGACCCCACTTTCTAAACTGTTTTACGAACTTTTGGGGTGGAAAGCATGTTTACATATACTTATATAATTGAAAACGTGTGGTGATGTGAATTATCTAAGTACTAACACTTGAAAGTCCCCACAAACACAAGTGATTAACTTTGTGCCAGTGACGTGTGGATAGTACTATCTGTTTGACCAACCCAACTGAAGGCGCCGGTGGGGTATGCCGGATATACGTGTTTACGCAGTTGCACATTGTCATTTATACATATTACATTCTGCTATGTGGTGTTAGACATAGTACATACTTGGGGCAAAGTGGCTGTTAAATGCCAACGGGAGTACATGGGCAAGGGTGGCCATGCAGGGCAAGCTGTCTTGGGTTCACTTGTGGCTTAGTATAATACATCATACACATACTTATATACAAACGTATTGTGAACTTTACGAACTCGTATACTGATTTTGTTCGTACTCGTGAAACTTGAAACTCACCAACTAGATGTAGTTGACCCGTTTTAACATGCTTTTCAGGTAAGCCGAAGTTGGAATGATTTGCTTACGTGCTTGGTGTTAGAAGGAAAGTTGAATAGCTGTGAATAGATGCAAATACGTTCTAATGAATAAGGAACCGAGAACTGGTTATGTGTTTTTCATCTAGTTTGTAAACATAGTACCTACCAACGTAATATGATGTAAATTAGTTGTTGAATTTCTTTATAAACAATGTGGTTGATACCAGTGTTATCTGTTACATTCCCGTATTACGCTTCCGCGACTACCTAGTCGGGGTGTGACAGGAATCTTCTCAACCTCCTCAGAATTCGCAAAGTATGGATCCGGGCACACCTTAGACTTTCGAGCAAGCTTTTACTTAGCCGGGTACGATATTTTGTCTATTGGGCAAGGTTTAATTCAAGTAGTCTTCTTTAGTGGATATCCAAGCAGGGTTTGCAAATTAGTGCATTGCCGGGCAAGGTTCACTAGTTTATGTAGATCCGGGCAAGGTTCACTTTGTCAAGCAAGTCTGTTCTTCATAGCCAATTAGAGTTCACTCCCGAGTAAGCTTTAGGCTAACTAAGTCCATGAAGCCAAGTGATTGGAAGACCGGGCAAGGTATTCTTTAATAATTATGGTCCAAGCAAGCTTGATGTATAAATGGAATATCTCTAAGTAACATCGAGCAAGGTTCAACTCAAGCAAGGAACAGTACTCCCGAGTACACTTTGCTAATAAGTTATATTATAGCAAAGAGTTGAAATGGATCATCGAAGAACAAGGTTGCTCGTAAAGGTTTATCGGGCAAAGTCTGGCAAAGTCAAGAAGACTGAAGTCTACCCGGTGAGTATTTTACTTGGTAAAATACTCTTCAAGTAAAGTCTACCCGAAAACTGATCCCGAGCACACTTCTATGTTACCAAGTCTAAGGCAGGCAGAGCACACAGTCTACTCGGAGAAGTTTGCTTATCCAGAGTCTACCCGGAAGACTTGTTTTACACTTAGAATATTTTCTGATTATGTAATTTGAATATGTATGTACGTTTGGGGTTTCTTGAAGGAATGACAGCTGTCCTAGGGTGGCAGACCTATAAATAGAATGTTTTAGGGCACACCGCCTAAGACGGATTTTGAGCCTTTACACTTTTCGGATAAGAAAGAATATTTCTTGTAAGTGACGGCTGTCCTAGGATTCGTACGGATATAACCCTCCTTCAAGAAACCCTAAATCGATTATCCGATTTGTATGATGAATGTTATATAAATGGAAATCTTTTGAGTGAATATTGTTTGTGTTGGTTATCATTGAATACTTATTAAGCAACCGTGTGTTTGTTATTGATTCCGCCTTTAACAAACGGATATCTTTCAAAATATAGCAACCTGTCATTAACTCCCTTGTCGACACATCAATCTGTGTGAGTTATGACATGATTTGAATAAGATCCACCTGAAATCGAGGGACCAGACAATGATCGATGTTACCAAGTAAGCTAGTGAATAGAGAAAATATTTGGTTCTGCTCTAGTGTGTGTGAGAGTACATGTGTTTTCTAACTGATCACAATCTCCCTTATATACAAAAAATAATAACTCAGGGGAGTTATGATTAATAAAGACTATTAACTAAAAATCCGCCATGTCTTCAATATAATCGTAACAGCCATTTTGACCACGTGCTCCATCATTCAGGCTGCGAAATAGGTGGTAGACCAGGTCTTCTAGCCGTTTCACTTATTAAATATCAGCCTTCATATAAGATACAACCGATAATAGCAGCAAATACCGAGGATCCATGATCCTGACATAGCTCTGGAACTCTTCAGAGGGATAATTAATCCAGACTCGTCAATATCTTCTTGACGTTAGTTAATAAATAATAAGTACTGTGGATCCTTGATCCTGACGGGATCTGGAACACACGCTAAGGATAACTGATCCAAAACATATGCCTAGATAACATATCCACAGTGCCAAATTTCTGTGCACTAACAACGATTACACACGAATTGATATCGGGATTGTTAATTAAATGGATTGTGTTTTCAACTCATATATATATATATATATATATATATATATATATATATGGACTATTTTGATATAGATTGTGTTGATCAATATTTTAATATGCTTTTCAGGTAATTAAATGAAGTATGGAAGCTTCGCGAAGAGCGCGGGAAAATGGTGATGTGTGTTTGAATGAAAAATGTTGACTTAATGTTGAACTTGTAATTTGAATTAAAATCGTGAAAGATGACACGTGTAATAACTCTGATGGTCAAATAAAGTTCAACATTCGTTTGATATGTATACTTAAATGTGATTGGCTGAAACAACGTCTGTCATCACTCGAAAGACTTGGTCAAAGTCTTTCGCTGTTTAAATTAAGATTTTCGGGGTGTGACAGAAGTTGGTATCAGAGCCAATGGTTATAGTGAATTAGAAATTTTCGGTAAAAATTTCTAAACTATAACCCATATATTCAAACACACGATTTTCTCTCCTCGCGAAGCAAAGGTATAATCAATTAAATGATTATATATATATTTTTTAATAAAAATAAATAAATAAAGTTGTAAAGTTCAATGTTTAAAGTTTTATCTATATGAATATATAGATATATTTTGTTTACTAGCGATTACATATTACAAATTATGTAATATGTCACATTCACACACTATTATTAAGATTCTCAACATCGACAGCAGGTCAAAGGACCGCCCCCAACGACCTCTGTTGTACCATTCATGCACTGCGTCAGTGCCTTTTCGATGAATCTTAATGTTCATTTTTGAAAAATTATTCACACACACTCGTAGAGCCTAGTTCCCACTAACCTTTGGACCATATTTCTTCTTCCTACGCTAGATTCGTTTAAAATTGTTACTAATTAAGAATAAGGATGTGAACCTATCTCTCCAGATTCTCATGATGTGTAACTCCGTTAACGATATTGTTGTTGTAAACTCTTAGAACCTATTTATGAAATACTCGGATTTCTAACAACTCCCTCTTATTACTACAACTTAGAAATTTTGGTAAGGAAAATTTGAAACTTGTGATTGGTGATGATACGTATTCACACCTATTTAGTAGTTATTTTAGTAACTCTAAACAAGTACGATAATTTTCCATTATCACGATTATATTTTGGGTTGATTGTTGATTATTATGTGGTTGTGAATATTTCTTATATTTATTTACACGCCTTCAATAATTAATAATGACCTTTGTCTATTTCTGCTATTCGAAAATAACAGTAAACCACCCAAAATAAGGCAAACACCTGCTATTAGAAGATCCACGTTATCGACCTTATTTGAAAAATTAGTTCAACAATTCATGCAATACATTAACGCCACATTGAAGCAACAATCAAGGAAGTAGTGCAAATAAAGACACTAGCAATGGAGCTACTATTTGAAATCCACTAGGAAGAGTAAGATTGAAAGTGTCTATGATGATTCTAAGAGTTATTATAACCCAATAGTATGCATTAAGCTGAACATTAAGTAAATAAGAAATTCAGTAGATATCAATAAGCAAATCCAATGTTGAACAAGAAGTTCTGTAGCTAGCAATAAGCAAACCCAATGTTGAACAAGAAGTTCGGTAGCTAGCGATAAGCAAACCCAATGTTGAACAAGAAGTTCGGTAGATAGCGATAAGCAAACCCAAGGTTGTTTTGATAAATGAGCATCCCAAATTCAAAAATTAGAATGCTAGAGAAAGATCCATGGAAACTCTTAAGTATTCACTGAGTTATCACTGAATAACCATTATGTTCTTGTACTTATCAATACTAGAGCCAAGTTAAGTTTGACTTCTAAACGATAAGGGTTATCTCTTGTTAGAAGACCAACCGACTTAGATAAAAGGTAGTCATTAAGTTTACTTATGAAAATAAAAACCACCATAGTCATTAGTTACTTTAATCTTTCGATAGAAACCCATAACCTTTGTAATGATCTATATATTGAATTAGACAACCTCAATATAGACATAGGCTAATTATCTGAAAATCATGTTGAGATCGTGGTTCAGAAAGGCTAGTGTGTTTACCACTCGCCAATGGTGAAACCCTAGCAATCCATGGTGATCAATATGATACCAGATTGACGATTGTTACCAAGACACGCAAGTTATTGCATGAAAAATACCCTACACCTTGAGATATGCCTACAATTGAAGTTTGTGTAGAAGTTTTCCCCTTTGGATTTTCCTAGATAGTTTCCGTCAAGACACTTCAAGTTTAGACTAGATCTTGTACAAGATGACGCACCGATATTTAGATCTCCGTACAGATTGGCGTCATTAGAAACCAAAATCTATTCAAGCAACTCCAGGAACTGGAACTGAACAAACTGACCATTTGAATTCGATGCCCGTTATCGAGAATTGATGATCTATTTGATTAGTGTCAAGGTGGACCTAATCCATACCCGAAGATCAACTTACCAAGTAGATATCAATAGAATAAGACCTTCTAAAGACATTTAGAAACACGATAAGATCATTATAAGTTTGCAAGTCATACCGGTTAGATTGACAAATAAGTTGTAATCTCATGAATATGATATGCAAATCCTACTTGGATGACATAAGCACATTTATTCACAAACCATTAAAATTCACGAACAACACTTTTTGAGAACAGTTAAAGGTAGATATTCTCTAAGTATGATTTATGAATTTGGGAAATTCATTATGTTGGACACATAATTAGTAAGAAAGGTATACATGTAAAGATTGAAGCAATTGAAGATGTAGAGACACCAAGGTCTCCTACCAAAGTGCGACAATTTTTAGGCCCTACTGAGAATTATTGGAGATGCATAGTCAAGATTAGGTTGACCTTTGACGACATTAACATAATAGGATAAGAAAATATGTCTAAAACAATAAGATAAGAGGAACCTTCTCAATTACTGAGCCAAAATTTTGTAATGCACTATCTTGCCCCTCCCAGAAATAGCACATTGATTTGTAGTGATTATGATGTAATACGCTTAGGTCTTGTATGTATGCTTAGGCCGAAAGACAAAAGACGATAGTCCATGCATCATGATAACCCAATGTGCATAAGAAGCATTATACAACTCACATTTTAAGCTAGGAGTTGACGTTTTTACTCTTAAGACTTGAATTAACCCCTCTTTTTATAGAGCAAAGTATACACCAACTATGAGGGTTTTCTATGTGTTGTAGAATCAAATGGAAATTCAAAATGGGGCAGCCCATTGAAGTAGAACTACTCAATAATTACAATTGCGATATTTGTTACCACGCTGATAAAATGAATATTGTAGCTGATGATTGAGTATAAAAGAAAAGCCTTCACATATATGTACGCTGGGATTAACGTTACAAACAAGTCTTATTGGAAAACTACAAGGCAAAGCCTTGAAGAAAGAGAAATCTAAAACTTATTGTAAAGAGTTTAGATGCCTCGATATGAAGATTTAGGACGAACGCATAAGTCGAAATGCTCAATTCATCATAAATTTCTAAACAAATTCCCACAAAACACCTAAGTAAGCACGACACTCTTTAGGTAATAGTAAATCGATTAATTTATTCTCTGCCTATTAGGAAAAAGATAAGATGAAGAAATGATTGATTCCTGACAGAAAGAATGCTAGAGTAATCTTGTAAGGTGAATTGACAATTATGGTCCGGAACATAATTGTGAATTTGCAGGTGCATTTGAACTCTAATATGGCTTTCTATGTCAAGGATCGAGTTAACTCTCCAAAAATCTACGAAATACTCCCCTACCATTGGCTTATTTTTTTTAAGCAATTACCTTCCAGCGTTAAAATTCCTCAATTGGGAGCCTTATACGGAAATAGAATTTTTCAACCATCACATTACTAAGCTAAGCTAGAGGGAAATTGAGTCTTCATTATATTGGAATCTTTCGAAATTGCCAATCGAGCTGGTCCAATTGTGTCTAGGCTCGAATTACCTTCGACAGTCAGTAGGATACGCGACACATTCCACGTATTAAATTTAAGGAAATGTCTAATCATTCCTATCAACAAGAGTCCATGTGGACATCATGATTCGATTCATAGAAGAACCTACATAAGTTATGAATAAGAACATTCATAAGCTTAGGCGAAATTGAATCAAGTTAGTCAAAGTCAGGTAAAATACAAGACTTGGTTCTGAGTTCACTTGAGAATGTCTACAACAGTTAAAAATAATATACCTTTATCTATCCTGGAAAGATCAGACTCGAATACCACCTCCTAAATTTTCCGGACGAAAATTCTTAAAGGAGGGGAGAATGTGACACCCGGCTAAAAATTAGCCTAAACCGCGACTAATATAATCTGGATTAGCCATAAAATTTCATCATTATGAGAAAAATCTTCTTTATTAAAGATCTAGACGTTTCAAAGTCAACAAAAAGTGCAAAAATCGCCACGTAACGAGCCTGACGTGGAATAACCTCGGGTAACGAGTCAAAAAGTAAATAAATCCTTAAAGAGGCTAAACGATTTCGAAAAATTAAAATACATGTTAAAGTAGTCGATAAAATGTATAAACTTAATTTTAGAAGGCTCGAATTGCAAAAATTGCAAAATAAGTAACCCGAGTGTTGGTGGACGACCTGGTAAGGAGCCAACGTTAACAATTTCCAAAAATTAATTTCTTAGGCTTGTATTATCAATAATCCAATTTCGTTCAAAGTCTGACAAAAATTAGTAGAAACAAGATTCGTTTGATTAGCTAAAATTCGTTAGACGTTAAAAGGGAAAAGATTATTTTTTAAAAACCCACATTTTTCCCACCCCCATGACACCTCACCCCCTCCACCTCTATTTTCCACCAATCAACTCCTAACAACCAAGACATCTAATGATTACCACATTCTAGAACATCTTGAGTTGTAAACACCCCATTAGTCCACCAATACACCCTACCCCATTACTCATCACACTACTCACTCTCTTTCTCTCTTTAAATTCATGGCACAAACACACACACTTACACACACCAATTCAAATCATAAATCAAACACACAATCAATATTTAGGAAACTATGATGGTTTGATCAAGAAGCTAGAAGATTAAGCTATTATGAAGAGAGTAGGAAGGAGGCACACTACCCTCACACCCATAACACCACCATCCTCATCTTTCAAATCATCAAGAACAACAAGACATGGGATTTTCGGAAAGGCTACAAGACAGTGAGTTTCTCTATCAAACCCCCCTCGATTTTTAACTGGAAATGTTTTCGAAACGATGTTTAATTGTGTTTTGGGGGAAAAGCATATTCTTTATTACATATTGATTTCGTTGATGTTTTATAAAGGCATTTTATTTTCAAATTGGTGTATAATGCGAGATGAGTCTAGCTGGCTAAATAATTGTTAACCGAATTAGTAAGGGCACAGAAATATGGGTAGATCTATCGGGGTGACGCCCCCCACTTCCATTCGTGTTGGGTTAAAAGTGGGTATATTTTGAGTATGGTATGTTTCGAGTTATCAACTGTGATGTCATACGCAATGTTGTATTCTTTGCTCGTCTACAACAGCTCAATTTGTTTAAGAAATGAAATGCCTATTGTTTTGTGATGTAATGACGGTAGATCATTACACACGGTTGGTGATATAATGGCGGTAGACCATTATACACTGGATATTTTGGATATAATTCGGGGTGTAGTGGCGATTACACACGAATTGATATCGGGATTGTTAATTAAATTGATTGTGTTTTCGACTCATATATATATATATATATATATATATATATATATATATATATATATATATATATATGATATAAAGGGAAACTCACCAAGACATTGTGTTGATCGATATTTTAATATGCTTTTCAGGTAATTAAATGAAGTATGGAAGCTTCGTGAAGAGCGCGGGAAAATGGTGACGTGTGTTTGAATGAAAAATGTTGACTTTATGTTGAACTTGTATTTTGAATTAAAATTGTGTAATATGATACGTGTAATAACTCTAATTGTCAAATAAAGTTCAACATTCGTTTGATATGTATACTTAAATGTGATTGGCTGAAACGGCGTCTGTCACCACCCGAAAGACTTGGTCAAAGTCTTCTGCTGTTTAAATTAAGATTTTCGGGGTGTGACATAATGCAACAAAAAACTTATCGCGAAAAAGCTACAATGAAAATAGACGCATATCAAAATGTCAAGCCGAGGCTCAGATCGGTATCATGGCTGCAACATACGTTTCATGCCAAAAATCAAAGCATCATCATAGCCATAAACCGATCTCAAGAGGTGAAATAGCAATGGGCTTGGGTCCGCTACATGGATTAATAAAAGGCATTTAGTGTTTTGTAATAGTATGCAATTATTTATAGTGTATTGTTTGATGAACAAAAGCTGTACAATAATGGTAGAAATTGAAATACTTGTTGGAATAAGCTATCCAAAAGCAGCAAGGAGATTGAAGAGGTAGGTCCCAGCAGAGCCCAGTTGGACCCGCAAGACTCACCTTGAAGAGGGACGTCTGCGCAGTTGGACCCGCAAGACTCACCTTAAAGAGGGACGTCTGCGCAAAGACCAACTGGATCCGCAGGACCCCCCATGCTCAGAGAGATGACGTCCTTACGCGCAGTACGCAAGCTGTTCCCGCAGGAAAAGCCTCCCAATGGTGACGTACCCCGCCTGTTCCCGCAGCTACGGATACTAGCCATCAGGGAAGGCTACCCGCACTAACAGCAAGGCTACACGCACAAGGCACTAACTCTCAAATAATTCAGTAATGTCACCTGAAGAAAGAATGAGCAAGCCGGAAATACTCCCGCCCAAAGCCGGGAATACTCCCGCCCAAATGAGCCAGTCCATACGCTACTGGAGGATCTTTTGTACTATACCTGCCAAGGTATGGACAAAAGATCTGACCAAAGCAGCGACAGCTCACTGAAAACAGTACGACGAGGAGCACGCTCTAGTACTTAATGTCACTATCAGCCGCTGCCTACTCACCAACCCCTGTCGTGGCACGCACATAGCCTGCAGTTGGTGGAAAAGGAATAGTACACAGCCGGCCATGTCACTATCAGCCGCTGCCTACCCACCAACCACCAGCATGGCACGTGCGTAGCCCACAGTTGGTAGAAAAGGAATATTATACAGCTGGCTGTACCTGCTTGGACACCTACCTTCGGCTATAAATACTCCAACACCTTGGAACGGTTTCATTATCTTGTATCTTATCTGCTCTAGCTATTTCTCTTAATATACACTTATATTCAGAGCAATCTAGTCTGATTCTCACGCCGGAGGGTGGTCACAAGGAGGTACCCCCCCTTCTCAGTGACGAGCTCACGGTGTCTGTTTTGCAGGTCATCAGAAGAATAACCATCTTGCCGGACCTAACCCTCGTGGGAAACATCTATTTAACCCCCAGATTATCCGTAATCTACCCGGGGTCACTTAGTGTTTCTTCATTGGCGCCATCCGTGCATAAAAGCTAGAACTTATTCTTTTTCAGTTTTTTCAAAACTTCTGGAAAGATGGTTAACGTTACTCCGGTCCCAAGGCCAGCGAGTGACCAAGAAACCCCGGTAACTAAAACCCCAGCTACTGGGGGGAACACCGGCGAGTACACAAATTTTACTAACACTACCCCGGTTACCCAAGCCGGGGCAAGTGCAGTAAATTTTACGAACACTACCCTGGTTACCCAAGCCGGGGAAAGTGCAGTAAACAATCCTTCACTGGGATTCACCGATACCCAGTTGGAGAAACAACAGACGAGACTCCCCCACCAAACACTTGATCAAGTTAAAGCGTGGGCGGAAGCACGTCATAGGGAATTCCAAGCTGAGTTGGATGAACGCTTACGTTCACTCCAACAGGCTGACGAATTCGGAAGCACTCGACAACAGCTCAACATGAGCAATGAGTGCGAATACTGGGACGATGATCGGGAGGAGTCCGACATCGACGTAAACCCTCGTCATAGAACGAAAGGGAAGCGCAAAGAAATGGACTTCCAACCGAGAAGGAATTTTGGAGAAACCTTCAAACCAAAAAACGCGGGACGAAACCCACGTGACTTCTCCAAAACCTTTAGACCAACTGCTGCAAATGCGGGAACGTCCAAATTTGCAAGGGACATTGCGGAAGCAATTGCCCCGAGAAGTGCCAAACAAATGTCCAATATAGGCACATATGATGGTATATCTAACCCAGACGATCATTTGAACAGATTCATAGCGGGGGCAACCGTCAGCAATTGGACGGAACCCACGTGGTGTTACATGTTCCAAATGACGCTTGTTGGGGCAGCCAGAGCGTGGTTCGACCGTCTACCGGTCCACCACATCTACGATTGGGCAGACTTCCAGCAGAAGTTCAGCCAACACTTCAGCCAACAACGAAAGTATACCAAAGAGCAATGGACGATCCTCAACTGCATCCGAGAGGAAGATGAGTCATTACTAGACTTCATCACTCGCTTCAACTCAAAGAAGCTGAGTCTGGGTACCATAAGCGAGGATCTTGTTCGCGCAGCTTTCATCCAAGGCGCCGAATACCCAGAGATTTATTCGCACATTGACGGGTAAAGACGTCATGCCATCCACATGGGATGCCATCATGACAGCAGCTAAACGCTTCGCGGAAACGGAAAAGCAACTGGGTAGGGATCTTCCCCAGAGCACAAACCTCTACACTCAGAAAACAAGAGAAAACAACGTCCTTACCGCCCGACTAAACAAAAAGAGGAAGCTAGGTATTTGGCAGTCAAGGGTAAACTTTGACACCTCATCCGGCTCGCACCCTCGGTTAGGCGGAAAGGATAACATGCAGTTGTCGAACCGGAACTACAGATGGACGCCACTCACCAAAAGCGTCACCGAGATTTTCGCCACCGAGAGGCTCCCATGGCCAGAGGCTCCAATTATCCGACAGCGTCCAAACGCTGATCAAAGCAAATCCTGTGACTTCCACAGGACAAAAGGCCACACCACCGAGGAATGCATAGACTTGAAGGACGTCGTCGAAGCATTTGTCAGAGATGGGAAACTCACACACCTCGTGGCGTAATGAATGCTGAGCAGGCTAATGCGTGTAGAACCCCAGTTGGGGAAAACACGAATGATACTGCAGCTTCAATGTTGGAGACTACATACTGCGTAAACAACGAGATTCCGAACCAAGTGCATATCGGCTCGAAAGGCTCGATGACACCCCCATCCCAAGAACATGGAAGGGAGCTCAATTACGCAGGCTGCATGTAGATCAATTCCAAACTTGTAAAGAAAAGGCCTAGAGCCACTTCTAATGGAAATGATTCTCCTTATCACATTGACGCTGATGGTCTTACATTTATACTTATGAACTTTCCACACTGATATGCCGGTATTCACCGCATAAATAAGTGGGGAAGTAAGTTGTTGCGTGTGGACGGCGGCAAAACCCGCATAAACACAAAAAACGGCAAAAAATTCTAAGAGATGAGGACAACCTTCACGCAGGTCAGTTATAGGTAAAGTTTGGGCATCCCACTAAATGAAAGTGACGGTCCTACCCGCACAATCATGATAGAGGAAACTGAACATTAACCTATTGACAACCGCGCGTCGAAAGGTTTAACTTATTCAAAACACTGATATGCCGGTATTCACCGCATAAATAAGTGGGGAAGTCGTTGCGTTTGGACGGCGGCAAAACCCGCATAAACACAAAAAAACGGCAAAAATTTCTAAGAGATGAGGACAACCTTCACGCAGGTCAGTTATAGGTAAAGTTTGGTCATCCCACTAAATGAAAGTGACGGTCCTACCCGCACAATCATGATAGAGGAAACTGAACATTAACCTATTGACAACCGCGCGTCGAAAGGTTTAACTTATTCAAAACACTGATATGCCGGTATTCACCGCATAACTAAGTGGGGAAGTCGTTGCGTGTGGACGGCGGCAAAACCGTATAAACACAAAAAACGGCAAAAATTTCTAAGGAAAAGATGAGGAAAACCTTCACGCAGGTCAGCTATAGGTGAAGATTGGTCATCCCACTAAATGAAAGTGACGGTCCTACCCGCACACTCATGATAGAGGAAACTAAACACTAACCAATTGACAACCACGCGTCGAAAGGTTAACTTATCCAAAACACTTGGAAAATTGCTAAGTTAAACTAAAGTATGCACGAGCGAATCATATATTGTTTATGAGGCACAAGTGCCAAATTAAACTATAATATGCATGAGCAAGTCATATAACGTTTATAAAGCAATTTATTAAGTGAAAGTGACGGTCCTACCCGCACAAACATTTATATTTCATAAAAAATTCAAACATTACAAGAATGGCCAGGTATCTACCCGCCTACAGTAATGTAAATCTATCCTAACGGTGGGAAGGGATCTCAAGGTTCAAACTTCAGGACCATTCCCTCCAAACCCATTCGAACCAGCACCATCAGTTTGCTGTGGCGGTTCAAGGAAAGTCTTGAGAATGGTTAGCCCATCATCTGCAGCAGCAATTTCGTTCACCTTCTCCACCACTGGATGCGGGAAGGCAGCATACTGGTTCACTGCTTGGTCATAGGCAGCTTCAGTGTCCACGTCATAAAGAGGGAAGTTGGAAGGCGGGATGCCCTTCTCAACAAACCCCAGACCAAGCAGGAAAACAGCCTTTTCCCCATCCTCGTAGGAAGCGTTGAGGGCTGCGCTCATGGCATCGTCATAAGATGTGTTCGTGAAGATCCGATGCACAACCTACAAAGAGAAAAAAATATATCAAAAACTTTTCTAAGTATAAAGAAAAGCGTAAAGACAATATGAAGCTACGCAAACCTGCGACAACGCTTCTCGTAGAAGCCATTCCTTGGTGATCAGAGCTTCCTGGAGGGCAGCTTGAGCTTGGTCACGGGCGCGTTCGGCTTCACTTTTGTTAAGGTTGGCAAGCAACACTTCCTTAACAGCAGCCTCTTCAACGCCCTTCAGCTTACGCTCAGTGTGGTCAAGCATACCCCTCTGGTCCAAGATCTCTTGGAGCTTCTTGGCGTCTTCCATGGCCAAGGCATCATGAGCCTGCTGGAGCCTCTCTAGTTTGGCTTTAAGCTCCTCATTCTCGGTGTGCAGAGGCTCAGCAACAGCTTCAGCTTTGGTGGCCCTCTCGGTCGCATTCCGCGCAGTTTCCTTAGCCAACCTAAGCTGTTCTTTAACAGCTTGGGTAGCCTTGGAACGGGCCTCGAGCCGGGCCAGAACTTCAACCTCGAGGGCCTTGAAGGCCTTTTCCTTCTCCTCAGCAATGGCGGAAAGTCTCCTGTTCTCCTCCCGGATAGCCCGCGCCTGGGCCACTTCCTGGCTACGCGCCGCCTTTAACTTGTCGTTTTCACGACAAAGCAACTCGACGCGCGGCTGCATCCGGGCAAGGAGAATCTGAAGCTCGTTCGTCAGCCTACCCTCCTGGTAGCTAGACATAGCTTCCCCCAACGCACCACTTGGGGCTGCGTGACGCGCCCACTCGACGTAGTCCACAGCCGTCCGAAGGGTTGTTCCCCGGCGGATGTTCCACCGCGGAACATACACCTCATTGGAATCCGAAACTGCAAAAACAAAAAGCAGTTAGGAAAAGATGATAAAAAAAAATAGGCCAAAATAACCCTACGCACCTGTAGGGTCGACAACAGGCCGGTAGCCGCCAAACCCATCACCCGAACCTAAGGGATATCCATCCAAGAGGTCAGGCAGATGGGAAGGAGGCAGAGATTGGCTAGAAGCCCCAACGCCGAACATACCTGATGAACCGGCCGGGGGCATGGTTGAGGCCGCCGCGGTAGAGACCATCGTAGGTGAACTCACTGGAGGTGAACTCACAACCGTGGCCGCCGCTGCGGAGGAGCCCGCAGAGAAAATCACCGCCGGCTCAGTGAAGGATGCAGTAAAGATGGCACTGACAGCCGGCGGAGATGACGTCACAATTGGAACAGTTGCCTCAACGGGATGAGCAACTTAACCAACACTGCAAACAGGCGCAGCTGCCTGGGTCATCGCCTCGGGTAGGTTGACCAAACCTACCTTCGTGGGTCCAGAACTGCTCCTTCCCGCATCACTTTGGAATGCGGTTACATCCACGCGTGCATGAAGACAAGATATTAAAAACAATGGCGGAAAAAATTGCGGGTAAGATAAATAAAAAGTACTTACGAGTTTTCTTAATCTTGAAGGTTCTGACGGGCGGGGACGAACCCGATGGAACTGGCCTCTTCACGCCAGTCACGGTCGTAGAACTTGGTCGCGCGGAGGTGGCAGCTGTCTCAACCTCCGAGACAGTTGTCTCACCACCACCAAGGTTCCCTGCCGCCTCCTCACTTTCGGTCTCCGAGTCAGACCGGTTCCCCTGATCGGCAGTGGAGGCAACCTTCGCCTTGTCCTTCACGCCGGCAGCTTTCTTCTTCCTCACGAAGAAAGGACCATCTGCGGATTCCTCATCAGAAGATTACAAAATTAGAGAAACTCCAGCAGAGGTTTGAGCATGAAGAGGGCGAGGGTTAATGAAACCCTTTCCTGGCCGCGTGGCGCTCAGAATTTCGTGGCCTGGCGGGTAGACCTCCACAAACCGATCCGCCGTTTGCTCCAAGATGGGAAACTCGTTCTCGTCGAGAGCACGAGTACCCAGCCGAGCGGGACCACCGCTCTCACGCGGTTGCAGAAGCGACTGCAAGTTGTTCCCCTCTGAAAATAAACAGAAACAGTTAGAAGAAAAACCCTAAATCAGCAAAAAGATATGAAGCATACCGTAAGGGATAGAGTTCAAACCGTATTCGAGGACGATGGGAATCTGTGGCGCCTCTGCCCCAGCATCCTTCCATACCCGGCTCATCCCAAGCATCACCATCCCAGACTCCGCAAAGCGGTAAACCGGAGTCTGGATCCGGGAGATCTTGGTAAACCATTCCGCCTCCTGGTAGTTGGAGGCGTGAAGGTTCGGGAGTGCCCTCCCGTTCTTGAATGTCATCGCAATAGGGACGACACGGGCAGAGATATAGAACTCCCGCTTCCAAGACCGAAGACTGCGCTCGGTAGCACAGATCTTCAAACCCTTGATCCGAGTGATCAAGGTGTACCAGCCCTGAATGCACCTCCAGGAATAGAAGGTCATCAGGCGGTCGACGCGGGGCTCAACGCCCAGAATGTGGCACACCCATTCAAAGTGGCGAACCTTTGCGATCGCCATCGGGTGCACCTCCGTCAAATGTACACCGTTTTTCTCCAAAACACGGTACACAAACTTCGTCAATGGGAACCTGAGATTCCCATAGATGAAGAATGCAGCATACACCCCTATCTTGCCCTTGGGGGCATCGTACACCGTCTGGTAAGGCTCAGGAAACTCAGGCTCGAAAGGCTCGAGCATGAAATTCTTGACGATGTACTGATAAAGGTCGACGGAAAGAGCACACTGGCACTCGCCAGCAGTACTCTTATCGTCCTTGTCAGACGCGGACACCGGATTCTCAGAGTATACGTCGGACTCCTCGGCAGTAGCCTGAGGATCACGAATGGAAGACATGTTGAGGATGGAAAGAAGAACAATTTCAGGAGAATGCTCGACAGAAGTTAGAGTATTCGCCGGAAATCGCTTAGAAGAAAAAGTGAAAGTGTGAGTTGAGATGCATCCTCTTCCCCCTTTATATACCCATCGCAATGAATGCGATGAATTTAATGCGGGGGAGACGGAAAAGCGCAGGAGCAATGAAACTATGACACGTGGAAAGAGCAAGCTGGCAACAGCTGTCGACAAGACACGCACCGTAAACTTCGCGCCCACGCGCCCGAAATCTCGCGCCCACGCGCCTGAAAAAGCGTCTGGAATGACCATATACTGTCACGTCGCCATATCTAATGGAAATGATTCTCCTTATCACATTGACGCTGATGGTCTTACATTTATACTTATGAACTTTCCACACTGATATGCCGGTATTCACCGCATAAATAAGTGGGGAAGTAAGTCGTTGCGTGTGGACGGCGGCAAAACCCGCATAAACACAAAAAACGGCAAAAATTTCTAAGAGATGAGGACAACCTTCACGCAGGTCAGTTATAGGTAAAGTTTGGTCATCCCACTAAATGAAAGTGACGGTCCTACCCGCACAATCATGATAGAGGAAACTGAACATTAACCTATTGACAACCGCGCGTCGAAAGGTTTAACTTATTCAAAACACTGATATGCCGGTATTCACCGCATAAATAAGTGGGGAAGTCGTTGCGTTTGGACGGCGGCAAAACCCGCATAAACACAAAAAACGGCAAAAATTTCTAAGAGATGAGGACAACCTTCACGCAGGTCAGTTATAGGTAAAGTTTGGTCATCCCACTAAATGAAAGTGACGGTCCTACCCGCACAATCATGATAGAGGAAACTGAACATTAACCTATTGACAACCTCGCGTCGAAAGGTTTAACTTATTCAAAACACTGATATGCCGGTATTCACCGCATAACTAAGTGGGGAAGTCGTTGCGTGTGGACGGCGGCAAAACCCGCATAAACACAAAAAACGGCAAAAATTTCTAAGGAAAAGATGAGGAAAACCTTCACGCAGGTCAGCTATAGGTGAAGATTGGTCATCCCACTAAATGAAAGTGACGGTCCTACCCGCACACTCATGATAGAGGAAACTAAACACTAACCTATTGACAACCACGCGTCGAAAGGTTAACTTATCCAAAACACTTGGAAAATTGCTAAGTTAAACTAAAGTATGCACGAGCGAATCATATATTGTTTATGAGGCACAAGTGCCAAATTAAACTATAATATGCATGAGCAAGTCATATAACGTTTATAAAGCAAGTTATTAAGTGAAAGTGACGGTCCTACCCGCACAAACATTTATATTTCATAAAAAATTCAAACATTACAAGAATGGCCAGGTATCTACCCGCCTACAGTAATGTAAATCTATCCTAACGGTGGGAAGGGATCTCAAGGTTCAAACTTCAGGACCACTCCCTCCAAACCCATTCGAACCCGCACCATCAGTTGGCTGTGGCGGTTCAAGGAAAGTCTTGAGAATGTTTAGCCCATCATCAGCAGCAGCAATTTCGTTCACCTTCTCCACCACTGGATGCGGGAAGGCAGCATACTGGTTCACTGCTTGGTCATAGGCAGCTTCAGTGTCCACGTCATAAAGAGGGAAGTTGGAAGGCGGGATGCCCTTCTCAACAAACCCCAGACCAAGCAGGAAAACAGCCTTTTCCCCATCCTCGTAGGAAGCGTTGAGGGCTGCGCTCATGGCATCGTCATAAGATGTGTTCGTGAAGATCCGATGCACAACCTACAAAGAGAAAAAAATATATCAAAAACTTTTCTAAGTATAAAGAAAAGCGTAAAGACAATATGAAGCTACGCAAACCTGCGACAACGCTTCTCGTAGAAGCCATTCCTTGGTGATCAGAGCTTCCTGGAGGGCAGCTTGAGCTTGGTCACGGGCGCGTTCGGCTTCACTTTTGTTAAGGTTGGCAAGCAACACTTCCTTAACAGCAGCCTCTTCAACGCCCTTCAGCTTACGCTCAGTGTGGTCAAGCATACCCCTCTGGTCCAAGATCTCTTGGAGCTTCTTGGCGTCTTCCATGGCCAAGGCATCATGAGCCTGCTGGAGCCTCTCTAGTTTGGCTTTAAGCTCCTCATTCTCGGCGCGCAGAGGCTCAGCAACAGCTTCAGCTTTGGTGGCCCTCTCGGTCGCATTCCGCGCAGTTTCCTTAGCCAACCTAAGCTGTTCGTTAACAGCTTGGGTAGCCCTGGAACGGGCCTCGAGCCGGGCCAGAACTTCAACCTCGAGGGCCTTGAAGGCCTTTTCCTTCTCCGCAGCAATGGCGGAAAGTCTCCTGTTCTCCTCCCGGATAGCCCGCGCCTGGGCCACTTCCTGGCTACGCGCCGCCTTTAACTTGACGTTTTCACGACAAAGCAACTCGACGCGCGGCTGCATCCGGGCAAGGAGAATCTGAAGCTCGTTCGTCAGCCTACCCTCCTGGTAGCTAGACATAGCTTCCCCCAACGCACCACTTGGGGCTGCGTGACGCGCCCACTCGACGTAGTCCACAGCCGTCCGAAGGGTTGTTCCCCGGCGGATGTTCCACCGCGGAACATACACCTCATTGGAATCCGAAACTGCAAAAACAAAAAGCAGTTAGGAAAAGATGATAAAAAAAAATAGGCCAAAATAACCCTACGCACCTGTAGGGTCGACAACAGGCCGGTAGCCGCCAAACCCATCACCCGAACCTAAGGGATATCCATCCAAGAGGTCAGGCAGATGGGAAGGAGGCAGAGATTGGCTAGAAGCCCCAACGCCGAACATACCTGATGAACCGGCCGGGGGCATGGTTGAGGCCGCCGCGGTAGAGACCATCGTAGGTGAACTCACTGGAGGTGAACTCACAACCGTGGCCGCCGCTGCGGAGGAGCCCGCAGAGAAAATCACCGCCGGCTCAGTGAAGGATGCAGTAAAGATGGCACTGACAGCCGGCGGAGATGACGTCACAATTGGAACAGTTGCCTCAACGGGATGAGCAACTTAACCAACACTGCAAACAGGCGCAGCTGCCTGGGTCATCGCCTCGGGTAGGTTGACCAAACCTACCTTCGTGGGTCCAGAACTGCTCCTTCCCGCATCACTTTGGAATGCGGTTACATCCACGCGTGCATGAAGACAAGATATTAAAAACAATGGCGGAAAAAATTGCGGGTAAGATAAATAAAAAGTACTTACGAGTTTTCTTAATCTTGAAGGTTCTGACGGGCGGGGACGAACCCGATGGAACTGGCCTCTTCACGCCAGTCACCGTCGTAGAACTTGGTCGCGCGGAGGTGGCAGCTGTCTCAACCTCCGAGACAGTTGTCTCACCACCACCAAGGTTCCCTGCCGCCTCCTCACTTTCGGTCTCCGAGTCAGACCGGTTCCCCTGATCGGCAGTGGAGGCAACCTTCGCCTTGTCCTTCACGCCGGCAGCTTTCTTCTTCCTCACGAAGAAAGGACCATCTGCGGATTCCTCATCAGAAGATTACAAAATTAGAGAAACTCCAGCAGAGGTTTGAGCATGAAGAGGGCGAGGGTTAATGAAACCCTTTCCTGGCCGCGTGGCGCTCAGAATTTCGTGGCCTGGCGGGTAGACCTCCACAAACCGATCCGCCGTTTGCTCCAAGATGGGAAACTCGTTCTCGTCGAGAGCACGAGTACCCAGCCGAGCGGGACCACCGCTCTCACGCGGTTGCAGAAGCGACTGCAAGTTGTTCCCCTCTGAAAATAAACAGAAACAGTTAGAAGAAAAACCCTAAATCAGCAAAAAGATATGAAGCATACCGTAAGGGATAGAGTTCAAACCGTATTCGAGGACGATGGGAATCTGTGGCGCCTCTGCCCCAGCATCCTTCCATACCCGGCTCATCCCAAGCATCACCATCCCAGACTCCGCAAAGCGGTAAACCGGAGTCTGGATCCGGGAGATCTTGGTAAACCATTCCGCCTCCTGGTAGTTGGAGGCGTGAAGGTTCGGGAGTGCCCTCCCGTTCTTGAATGTCATCGCAATAGGGACGACACGGGCAGAGATATAGAACTCCCGCTTCCAAGACCGAAGACTGCGCTCGGTAGCACAGATCTTCAAACCCTTGATCCGAGTGATCAAGGTGTACCAGCCCTGAATGCACCTCCAGGAATAGAAGGTCATCAGGCGGTCGACGCGGGGCTCAACGCCCAGAATGTGGCACACCCATTCAAAGTGGCGAACCTTTGCGATCGCCATCGGGTGCACCTCCGTCAAATGTACACCGTTTTTCTCCAAAACACGGTACACAAACTTCGTCAATGGGAACCTGAGATTCCCATAGAGGAAGAATGCAGCATACACCCCTATCTTGCCATTGGGGGCATCGTACACCGTCTGGTGAGGCTCAGGAAACTCAGGCTCGAAAGGCTCGAGCATGAACTTCTTAACGATGTACTGATAAAGGTCGACGGAAAGAGCACACTGGCACTCGCCACCAGTACTCTTATCGTCCTTGTCAGACGCGGACACCGGATTCTCAGAGTATACGTCGGACTCCTCGGCAGTAGCCTGAGGATCACGAATGGAAGACATGTTGAGGATGGAAAGAAGAACAATTTCAGGAGAATGCTCGACAGAAGTTAGAGTATTCGCCGGAAATCGCTTAGAAGAAAAAGTGAAAGTGTGAGTTGAGATGCATCCTCTTCCCCCTTTATATACCCATCGCAATGAATGCGATGAATTTAATGCGGGGGAGACGGAAAAGCGCAGGAGCAATGAAACTATGACACGTGGAAAGAGCAAGCTGGCAACAGCTGTCGACAAGACACGCACCGTAAACTTCGCGCCCACGCGCCCGAAATCTCGCGCCCACGCGCCTGAAAAAGCGTCTGGAATGACCATATACTGTCACGTCGCCATAACTTCCTGCACGTCCTGAAACTGTCAGAAGAAACCGTCGGACGACGCTAACGTCCCTTCAACAGTTTGGACTGTTCTTATCCTTTCACCAACTCTTCGAATTTCAAAAAGATTCAAAAAAATTCAAAAAGATTCAAAAGTAAGAGGGACTATACCCTCTTACCTTGGTAACCAAGTAACCGTAAGACAGGTGCGGGTACAGTGTCAAGGCAAAACCCTTCACATACTTAGCACATGCAGGGAATTGAAGACAAGAATACCTTGGCAACCAAGTAACTATAAGACAGGTGCGGGTACAGTGTCAAGGCAAAACCCTTCACACACTTAGCACCTGCAGGGAATTGAAGCCAAGAATACCTTGGAAGTAAAGTAACTATAAGACGAGTGCGGGTACAGTGTCAAGGCGAAACCCTTCACATACTTAGCACTCGCAGGGAATTGAAACCAAGAAGGATCTTCTGGGCCATGCTTGCGGAAAGGGAAATAACATCCCCGCATAGCGGGAACGTTGAGAACTAGATTGTTTGAAACTCCAAGATGGAATTGGTTGCTTAACATAATTGATCACTATGTCTAAAACTACCAAAACCTCGTGGAGAATCTACACAAGTGAAACTCAACGCTCCTGACTTGCAAGGAGGTTACACACCTACCCGCATCATACCCAAAGATCAATCAGAAAAGTCGGAAATTTCTGCACGTGACATTAGGAAACCCGCGGGAAGAATCCCCGCGGAGAACCTTAAAACTAAACCCTTTTCAAAACCCCTTGCTTAAGTCCAAAAGTTCACCTCACTTATTAACAATTTATGAGAAGAACATTGGACTGGGGGGACTTGAAGAGGTAGGTCCCAGCAGAGCCCAGTTTGACCCGCAAGACTCACCTTGAAGAGGGACGTCTGCGCAGTTGGACCCGCAAGACTCACCTTAAAGAGGGACGTCTGCGCAAAGACCAACTGGATCCGCAGGACCCACCATGCTCAGAGAGATGACGTCCTTACGCGCAGTACGCAAGCTGTTCCCGCAGGAAAAGCCTCCCAATGGTGACGTACCCCGCCTGTTCCCGCAGCTGCGGATACTAGCCATCAGGGAAGGCTACCCGCACTAACAGCAAGGCTACACGCACAAGGCACTAACTCTCAAATAATTCAGTAATGTCACCTGAAGAAGGAATGAGCAAGCCGGGAATACTCCCGCCCAAAGCCGGGAATACTCCCGCCCAAATGAGCCAGTCCGTACGCTACTGGAGGATCTTTTGTACTATACCTGCCAAGGTATGGACAAAAGATCTGACCAAAGCAGCGACAGCTCACTGACAACAGTACGACGAGGAGCACGCTCTAGTACTTAATGTCACTATCAGCCGCTGCCTACTCACCAACCCCTGTCGTGGCACACACATAGCCTGCAGTTGGTGGAAAAGGAATAGTACACAGCCGGCCATGTCACTATCAGCCGCTGCCTACCCACCAACCACCAGCATGGCACATGCGTAGCCCACAGTTGGTAGAAAAGGAATATTATACAGCTGGCTGTACCTGCTTGGACACCTACCTTCGGCTATAAATACTCCAACACCTTGGAACGGTATCATTATCTTGTATCTTATCTGCTCTAGCTATTTCTCTTAATATACACTTATATTCAGAGCAATCTAGTCTGATTCTCACGCCGGAGGGTGGTCACAAGGAGGTACCCCCCCTTCTCAGTGACGAGCTCACGGTGTCTGTTTTGCAGGTCATCAGAAGAATAACCATCTTGCTGGACCTAACCCTCGTGGGAAACATCTATTTAACCCCCAGATTATCCGTAATCTGCCCGGGGTCACTTAGTGTTTCTTCAGAGATGAGTCAAAGTTAGCTGATGTAGCAGTTGAGAATGTACAAAACAAAGACATTCGAAGGATTGTCGAAGATTAATAACCACCGATGATGCATAAGATGAACTCATCCACCTTATATCAGAAAAAAAATGTTCAAGACATGTTAAAGTCCCGGACAAAAAGACAAACCGAGCAAACAGTTGCCACTAAAAAATTGAAACATGTTTTTTCTTGATGAATAATCCCAAATCAAAAAGCCATTTGACCATAAAAGAATATCCACCAAACAAAAACCCAAACTGAAACTGAAATAAGCTATTATTAGGGCTGAATTTGAACCCAAAAAATAATCACCAAGCACAAATTGGGAAAAATGAATATCAATTAAATCAGAAGGCACAACTCCAACGGACAATGATTGTGATAGGCACAAATAAACGAATAACTAATAGCTAGAAGAACAAAAGAGGTAATCAATTTGCATGAGGATAAGTGCAATCGCATGAACGTAAACACTATTACGACACTTAAACTCAGAAGCGTAAGTCTCCAAAGACGTTAAAACTCCTCTATATGTATTATATGTATTGATGGTTGACGGTCGTCAAGCAGCAGCAACCATCACCGTCAACGTAAACAAATAATGTCTGCCGGAAAAAGGGGGAGAATTACAACGTATGAGGGAGTGGCGACACGGTCGCTACCTTAAATCACGACCGTAATCGGAAAAACCCACCACCCCATCGTCGCCTAAGGTTCAAAAATTAGTGTCCTTGAAAGACCGAAACGGAACCCCGCAACACAGCATTGGGGAAAGGCGGCGCGGGTCGAAGGAGAAGCTCATCAGGCAGGGGAATGGGACAATAAAAGAGTTGTATGAAAGTCAAAGACCCAATGTACAACTTACCATGCAGAGTGTACAACCAATTATGCAAATTTTATATACATATAATTTTCAAGCAGTATGTGCAACACTGGATGTGCACAAAATTGTACACAATGCTATTTCCATTATACATCTCCACCGTCAGATGCATCCACTGATGCTCCTCAAACACATTTTGATGACTCTTCATCCCATATCCATGTTTTAGACACGCGATGTTGGAATCTTGCATCTGGCGTACAACCACACACTCTCTCACGTTGTTCTCCAACATTCAAGGTATTACCATTGTCAGGCATCCGCTACCATCGTGACCGTCGTCTTCAACCATATGCCCACCTACTGTTGCTGGGTTCTATTTGGAAACCCCAGGCGACAGTGGTGTGCTGGAATCGATGATTTGCGACGGTGACGGTGCAATTTCCGATATTTGTTGTTTCTGGTGGTGCGGCAGTGTGGGGAGAATCCGGTCTCCATCAAAATATTTTGGGTTTCGCAATCCAGACATCCGGCGAATTAATGGGGTTGAGTTTTCGTTCGATGATCACGATTAAGGTATTTGTAAATATGTGTTCAATTAGTGTGAACTTTGAGGGAATTTTGCGAAATTTACGGATTGGAAGCTCGATATTTGTTGCATTGTTGGGGATTTGTTTCGCTCATAAATTATTATTGAATTTTATGATCCAATTTGGCAAACAGCTGACTTGCTGTTGCCGTTGGCTGTTCAGGCATCGGTTCATTTGTGTCGGTGCCGTTTACGGGTACGGACCTCGATTTATGTTGTTACCAGTTTCGTATCGGAAACGTATGTGACAGTCATTTGATGTTGCCAGTGGTTTGGCAGGTGTATGTGCTTCTTTTTCGTGTTGATACTGCGATGACAGTCATATTGTGTGCGCTTTATCTGTTTGTAGCGCATGCGCTGATAAAGCTAATGTTTGCCATAATGATAGTAGCGATTTTGCTGTTGGTTGTTTTAGTTGTGGGTGCATTTGTGTCGGTTCCATTTTATGTCCTCTTCGTTTGTCTCATGAATCATATGTTCGGCCTATGATGACGGTCCATTATTTGGAATGGTAACATAGATGCAACCATAAAGGACATCTGAGCCACAAACGTTTATGGACATCTTTAGCCGGTTATCTGCTTAATTTTCTTGCCCTTCGTTCGGTTTTATTTTTTGGTACACTTTCATTTATGTTCATTTTTGGTACACTTTTTTATGGGCATCGGTGCTCCAATGTTTTTCGACGACTATGTGTTCCATCTTCTTTGATCGTTTATGGATCACCACATATCATTTCGGGGTTCGAATTTAGAACCCTAAGTCTCGGTAGCATGGTGATAACAGTGCCCTTTTGTGTAGAGATTAAATTCTGGCATGTCTACTCCGCTCGTATATTATTCATTTATGAACATGGCATTGCTCTTTATGGTCTACTCCTGTGAACACTAATCTGTATTACCGAACTGATCGTATCTTCATTTCGACTGGAGATGATCAAGAAAGGTATGCTATATATATTGGTTCATCAAATGGGTTATATCATTCATCTATTTCTTATTTCATGTTCAGAATATTATTTGATCTACCTTTGTGCGTTAACTTGCATATATTACAATAATTGCCTATACACATGTTAACTCACATATAATATTATCATTTCTTATAGTGCTTCTAGGAGCATTTGTCACTTGTCTGTGAATAGAGGCTGAACTCTATACTAGAAATGTTAGTTATTTATAATCAAATTGTGAATCTTTGTTCAGATGGTGGCTTTCACAAAATCAAGTTGCTTTGCAATTTTACATTCGAGGTGGAGATGGCTGTTGAACCTTTGTGTGTGCAAGAGGTTAGTCTCATTTACTTATTGTGTATATATGTAATAATGTATAAACGTGTGATTTGTTTGAAACATGTGGATATGATACTGGTGTATCTATGTTCAACTAATGGTCAGACTCAGTCATCTTAGAGATATGATATTACTGGGTTATTACCACCTTTTGCATGATAGAAATATTTAAGCCAAAGTGGTCGCTTAGGTAACGGGTCATTGAATATTTTGGCATGTTAGAGATGATAGAAAATCTAAGTTCAACTAATGGTCAGGCTCAGTCATCTTAGAGATAGAAGATAACACGATTGAGTTGTTAGAGATGCATCATAAGACAGATCGATCTATTAGTGATAAAGCCTAAGCTGAATTGACCGGTTACATTACTCAATTTACTATTTGTGTTTTAACTTTTAAGCATTGTGTTTTTGTTGTTCAATTTACCTTTTGTTCTCGAGGTATCTCTACGCTCTGCTAATTGGCGAGACAGCCTATCATCTTGCAACCATGGCGGAGATCTGATCCTCTAGTAATTTCTCTACTTAACTTTGATCTTTGTGTAATAGGTTGTTTGATTTCTTATTGATCTGTAGTAATTTGTTTTCGGTTAAAGTTCTATGTTTCTGTTTGCTTAACAATTAATGACAAATATGATATGTATTTAATCACTTATTCTTTGGGTTGCATAAGGCAAGTGTGGAAAGCTGGGAATCTGGTCATCCGGGCCGATAACTTTAGGCACGTTTAAATGTGTTTATTCTATTGTTTTGTGTAAATATATTTCAAATTATGTACGTTTCGTACCTAAATATATGGCTAATACTATAATAATTTACTTTTTGGGTTAGTGTAATGTAATTGTGTGATGTGTTAGTAGAATGAAAGGCCCTTTCTTTTCACTGTTTCTCATCATCCAACCCCCCCCCCCCCCCGGCAACGTGGGGTCTGAACACTAGTTATTATTATTATTATTTTTTATTATTATTATTAATATTATTTACCCAAGCCTGTAAGTTTTAAAGTTTGGACTAGTATATTTTGGACATAATATCCATTTAAGCGTTAAATTACGATGATGGTAAGTAAATGATGCATGTCAACGGTTGAATCCAAAAACTTAATATAAAAAGAAATTTTGGGTTTAAGCTCCACTTTTGACTAAAAATATAGATTTCATATTAGACCACGCGTTGTTTTTTTTTCACTTATGGTGGTGTTTTTGGAGGTGAAATGAAGATGATCGGTGGGTTGGTTCGTGGTGGAAACGTCCAAATATTTTTTTTATTGTTTTCCATACAATGTAATCAAATATTTTTTATACTGTATTTTATACAATAACTGAATTATTTTTTACTGTATTTCATATAATAATTATTTTGAACTTGGTGTTGGATCGATATCTAGTATGCTGCAAAATTCATAGCTTTTTACCCCATTGTTACGATTGTTTTACCTTTAACCTTTAACGAATATCCATTGCTTTATGCATAAAGTTACATATTGTTGACTGATGTAGGTACCATGGTTAAAGTGAGCAATAATCGAGTCTAAATGAATAAGAAATCAGCTCAAACGGGACTCAAATGAACCGGTGCGCGTACACGAAGATAAACAAGTCAGAAGTCGAAAAATGAAGACCAACAGAACTAGACAGCGCAACATACCACCTAGTCCCCATGTTGCCCAAATCCTCTAGCCACAACCATTTTGTCCTACTATTGGCTTGTGGGCTTGTTTGTACCTAGTTTGGCTTGTTAATCAAGTTTAAGTAATCTATTTAAACCCTATAAAACCCTATGAATGAAATTATACTTCATCTCAGCCATCTCAGATCTGTTCTAGGGGAGAAACCAAGAAGGAAGAGCTTACGGTTCTATATTTTATCCTTTGGTTGTCGGTTTTCTTGTTTTAACGATTTTAAGTTCGTTTATGAGTTTTAATCATTCAAACCTTTTGTAATCAGATTTATATGAACATGTTTATCACTTTTATATATATATTTGTTACTGTTCATTGGTTATGATTGGCTAGATTGGTTAGAATCACCTAGGTTTGATGTTTAACAGTTTATATTAACTAGTTTATGGTGCTTAACGTGAGGTTGATTGTTTATCTATTGTATAGTTCATATTTTGTGATTTTATTCCGTGTATACCCACTGCCCTAGATGTGTCTTAGGTTACATGTGCCCCGTGTGATTGATTATTGCATGAATTAGATTCGTGCAGTTGTTAGTTACATAGTTTGGTTAATCTTGCTAGTTAGTTGATCGGGTTAGTTGTTGCGAGACCCCGTGCGGGTTTCCCATTGCCAGCTAGGTTAAATTTGTAAGTTAAGTTATTTTGTCCATAGTATTGAATTACCCCTATTCTTCTAGTTTTGTAATTAACTCGAGCCTTAGTGAGATCTTTAACTTAGACGTGGACCAAGTGATTAGTTATTAGGGTACGTAGATTAACACCATGAACTAAAATCTATCAAGACGTTGTTAGGGTTTTCTATTAAAACTAACTGTAGGGACCCAGTTTCCTTGACCTCACCTATGTTAGCTTATCTTTAGAACCCTGGGTTCAACTACATGTTAGCACCCGTGTCATCTTACGACCGTTAAGTCATTTTACCATTGTGGTTCGTTTTCTTATTATTGTTAGTTCCATTAAGTTTCACCGTTAGTTAAGTTAAATTAGTTAAGTTAGTTTTATATAAATAAGATAGGTACACTTTGTGTTCGATATCCGGACTTCCATTAGACTATGCTGCTACGCGATAGGTACACTTTGTAACATCTGGCAAGAATTTCGCTAATGTAATCATGTTTATCATCCTAATATCGCCTTATTAATAAAATCTTTCTTTATTAAAGTTCTATCTCTTGCAAAGTCAACAAAAAGTTAAAATTCTGACTCAAAACTAGTAAAACGTGCAAAAACCTCGGGCAGTGAGCCAAAAAGTAAATAAATCATTAGATTGATTTAGGAAGGTTCAAATCGCGAAAACTGGAAAATAAGTAAGCGCAAGCCAGTACAGGACGCGAAAAGGACTCAACCTTAACTATTATCAAGAAAATAGTTTTTTTTCTCCATACTGTCAGGAATTTAATTTCGTTCAAAATCTGACAAAAATTATTAAAAACGGTATCCCTTTGGATATCTAAATCACGCAATAAGTTAAACGAATAACCGAAATCAAATTAGTTTATAACCAAAACCATTCACATACCCTCCCCCCTTTGGCCGCCCCCCCTCCCCCGACACATCATCAAACTACCTCCCTTGTGCCCCAATGCTTGGCCTCCATATCATCTTGTTAATCATTAAGTCTTCTAGAATGCAAGTTGTGTTGTAAGACACTCAAGCCTCCACCCAATCAAACTATAATCCCATTCATCAATCAACCCTCTCACTCACTCTCCTTATAAGCTCGGCCGAACACCCCTATACAAACACACATAAACCAAATTCAAATATTAAACACACACATACACAATCAAAAATCAAGAAATCATGAAGATTTGATCAAGACCAAGAAAGATTAAGATACTAGGAAGAGATTAGGAGGGAGCCACACCACTCTCACACCCATAACATCACCATTCTCATCTTTCAAATCTCCATGAACAAGTAAGTTTTTGATTAAGGATGATTACTAAGATTAGAGGCATTATATTAGTTGTTCTTGAATTTGATTGAAGCTTGAAATTTTGAAAATATTGGTGGTGATGTATGTATGTATGGGCCGTATGTATATATGTGTAAGAGGGAAGATCAAACTCATTTAGACATGCATACATTCATCCTAAGGATCGTACATTGTTTGCTAAGTTTGATTTTAGGTGTTGTTTATCATTTGATTGTTTGATAGAAACTTGAACGAACTTGATGTTAGGGTTTGATGTTAGAATTTATTTAGGATAATTATTGATCAATATTATGATAACATGGATTTGAATTATTGGAAGATTGTTGTTGGAGATAAACAAAATAACAATTTGTTCATAAGTTAAAAATTGGGGATTTTTGGATATGGGATTAATTAAGGGATTTCGGATAGATTGGTGAATCAAAAAATGTTATGGAATAATAAAATTGAGAATGAAATAGGATATATGCTAGTAAACTCATAAAACCCTTAGTTAGTTCTTGAAGATAGTTAAAGTTGCTAAATAGGGAAACTTTAATTAATGAAAAGTTAAATTTTTTATTTTGATGTGAATACTTGATATAAATGTCTTCAATATGTGATGAATTACAACTTTAAACTAAGATAGGGTGGATGATTAAAGAATAGATAAGTTAGCACATTGATTGAATTAGCAAACCACTTAATAGAAATAGAAACTTTGTTGAATTTAAAATTGAAAGAATGAAATTTGAATAGAATAATTAGGATGCATGAAACTCTATCAAACTAGTTGAATGAAATAAACTAGGATTCATACTTAATCAAATTTGAAAGATTGAATAAGTTAGAATTATTAAAAGTTATTATAATAAGAAACTCTGTTACATTAAAATTTAGAAAATTCATAAGAATACATAATCTTGTGATTTGAGTGATTTGTTAGAGAATGATAATGATAGGAATGATGTAAATTGATTGATTATAGTAAAGAATAAAATCATTAGCTAATACTTGATTCTTTAAAAAGACATACTTGAATCATGAACTTAGATTCTTCCAGAATAGAATAAGAACTTTTTTGAAAAGCAATGTTTTATCTTATTGTGAACTCATAAAATAAGTTAAAAATCTGTATTCTTAGGTTATATAATAATATTTTTTTATATAAGAATAACAAACTTTATTAGTAACATTGTTGACAAACTTAGAATATGAACTAGAAGCTTAAAACTTGTTTAAATGTGTATTGTAATATTAAGTGATCAAAACTGGCATTTTTGATGAATTATGTGATACTATATGTGTAATTAGTCCATAGGATAATTTGTATGGATTTATTTGACTTCTTTGACTCGTCGGAAACATTAACGGTCGAAAAATAGGCTTTTAAACGTAAACCGACACGACTATTAGGGATTGTTTTAGAATAGCCCTTAAAGTTATAAAATACTCATATATAAGATAAGTTAATATATGGGAAAAATACAAGATGATAAAACTTAGTCCTAAATGGTTCGTGTCGCGAAAACCGACACGGAAACGCTAAAAAGTTGCTATTTTTAGAAAATGTTATTGAAAATGAAAACATCATATTTTTACATTGTAACTTATAAAACTTGACTAATATATATGTAACAAGTATTTTTCAAGATTTTAAAGTTACATTTATACGAAAAACCAAACGATTCGTTTTCTAAACATAAAACCGACAAACCGACAAGAATTATGAAAAATAATATATTAATATTTTTTTTAACTTTCCATCAACTGAAACATAAAATATTTAATTATATTTATGTATTTTAATTTCTTATTAATTGATTTAGTTATTTAAATAATAGTTAACGAAAACCACTATGTATACTCGTTAACTTAATAGGAACTTATTTGCTTATATGCTTGTGTGGGCACTAGATTAGGATTAATAAACTAATAGGATGCTTTTATTAACAAAACGTGTACTAATATAGGACACGAGATTTTGGAACGAGAAGCTTCAAACCGTGAGTTTCTCTATTGATCCCTCGTTTTCTAATCGTTTTTATTGTGTTTTGGAGGAAAGGCATATTATTTATATTGATATTTTTATTGAAATTTTTATAAATGCGTTTTATTTTACAAACCGTTTAAAAAGTGGGGTTAGTCAACAATTGGTTAAATAACTGTTAACCGAATTAATAAGGGCACATAAATATTGGTAAATCTATAGAGGTGACGCCCCCATTTCCAATCGCGTTTGGTTGAAAATGGGAATATTTTGAGTATGGTAGGTACCGAGTTATCAATTTTGATAGTCATACACTTGTTGTATTCCTTGCAAGTTTACAACAGTACGATTTGTTTAAAAGGTAGAATGCTTCGTTTTCGTGGTAAGTTCGATTATTGGAAAATATTATTACCATGTTAAAAACACGGTAGGAAAGGCCACCACCGTTTCTTATGGTAATAGATTTTGAATAAAAGAATGGTTGTTGAACCGTGTTATGGAAATATATATGATACGAATTCTTTATTATGTTACTTGATATATTGTCAATCATTACGATTTTTCATGACGAATTATATGGAAGTTTCGATTGCGTTATTTTCATTATATTATAATATATGTACTTATATATGTGTGTGTGTTTGTATATATATATATATATATGCTACTTTTAATAAAGAAAACTCACCAACATACGTATTGACGTTAATTTTAATATGTTTTTCAGGTAAGTGAAGGTTTCGAGGAGGCATGGAAAGGAGGGCGGATTGTGTTTGAATAATTTAGAAAATGGGAATTTAATAAAATCGTGCGGTAGCACGTGTATAAGACTCTGATATTATAAATTATATTTTACTTAATTAAAGTTAATCTTTTATTATTAATTATTCTATTGTTATTGGCTATCGACATCTGTCATAACCCGAACAACTTAAGTTAAGTCTTCCCCTATTTTAAGTTAGGATTTTCGAGGTGTGACAGAAGTTGGTATCAGAGTCAATAGTTATAGAGAATTAGAAAATATAAGATTTTCTAAACTATAACCGAATATTCAAACACACGCTCCTTTCCCGCCTCGCGAAACGGGAAAGTAAGGATATATTAATAATTGATTATTACTAAGTTGCTTTAATATACTTTTCAAATGGCTCCGCCTTATATTATTGTGATTGATACCGAGACGAGTGACGATGGGGCACCATTATCCCCAGTTGAGTTCTCACCAGTGGCTGCTTCATGTTACCCCAACTCGACTTCGAGGGTTACGCCCCTTAGGGTGTACTCTCGAAAGAGAACAAGGGCTAACCGAGATGCAACCACCTCTGATGTGGTGATCCCTCTAACTTAGACCCCACCCCACGACCGCCCCCCTCACCGGAGCCAGTGGTCGTGGAAGGTCCTACCGAGCGTGAGTGAATCATCTCCCTCGAAGGGAGGTTTGCAGCCTACGAGACCATCATCCACGATCTCGTGAATCGTGTTCTAGGTGTCGATCACAAACAAGGAAACGTCGACTATTCATACGTGTCACTATGTGTTCGCCATTGAGAACCGAGGGATGAACACCTAGGCAAGGGTTAGAGGTTTGGAGTCGAAGAATGAAGTTATAGAGCAGTGCATGCACTTCTAAATGGGCCTTCACTAGATCGGGCTCATAAGTAGTATTTGTAGTTGGGTAGGATGTTATGTAACTAATCTTAAACTTGTTGTCTTTTGGGTACTTGTTGTTATCTTTTAGGTACTTATAAACTAGGGGTGGTGATTATAAGGTGTAGTATGTATTATACCTAATTTTGTATGTTTTGATGACAATATAACCCCCCCTTTGTATGGTTATATATATAAATGTTATGGATCATGTTATATTAATCTCTCAAGTTTAGAAAATATTTTTCCAAAAATAACAAATTATATTCTTTTTCAAAAAGAAATCATGGCACCTAAAACAAGACGAACTACTACCAACCAAGCATCCTGATTACCATCTTCTCAAGAAGAGTTAGCTCAAATAATCGCTCAACATGTGAACATGACACACGAGCAACGCGAGGCTAACTGTAATTCAAGCCAAAACACTCGAAACACAACTAATAACATAACCGAAGAAACCCTTACAACTGAGACTCTAAACGAAAATCCCTCAGGTAGCACGTTTCGCGGGTGCTCATACAAAAATTTTCAAGGTTGTGCCCCGAAAGAATTTACCGGTGCCGAATGACCTTTGGAAATTATCCGATGGATCGATAAAATGGAATCTGTCATGAAAATAAGTGATTGCATTCCTCTCGAAAGGATAAAAATATGGAGTATGTTCATTCTGTGATAAGGCACTTGAGTGGTGGAACTCCATAATTCAAAAACTTGGAGAAGATGTCGCTTACCGTCTAACCTGGGAAGAATTGAAAGAGATGTTGCTGAAAAAATAATTTCCCCGAAATGAAGTTCAGAAGATCGAATATGACTTCTTGCAGTTAAAGATGGAAGGTGCCGACATCGGAGGATTTACCTCCAGATTCAACGCATTGGCACGACTAGTACCCCCGACTGGTTACGTCCGAATATGCATGAATTGAGAGGTACATCTGGGGCTTAGCACCCGAAATCCAAGGAATGGTTACCTCCTCTAAAATAACCACTATCCAGTCTGCCAGAGAACTGGCAAAATCCATGACTGGTAATGTGGTTCTCATGGGTATACTGAAAGATACCGGAAAGAAAGTGGTCACCCGAGAACCCAACCAAACTTAAACCGGTATGAATCAAAAACCCGAGGAATTCAAGAGGAAGTGGAATGGGAACCCTGGAGGACAATACAAGAGGAACTTTGTAGCTGGACGGATGTTTGTTGCCAACACGAGAGGAACTGGAGGAAGCTTTAGACAAGCGCCTGCATGCAACAAGTGTGGGAAAAATCATACTGGTGATTGTTGGAAATGCAATCGCTGCAACTGGTTAGGTCACGTGACACGCGACTGTTACGCTAGGATCATACCATCCGGATCAGGAAACCAAAACCCGAGATGTTTCGAATGTGGTGTTGTAGGACATTAGAGGAAAGACTGTCCAAAATTCAAAGGTCAAAACACCAATGGCAAGGCATTCGAGATGAACGTGAAAAAGGACCAGAAGGATTAATCCGTAGTCACCGGTACGTTTCTCGTCAATAATCACTATGCTTATGTACTTTTCGATACCGGAGCTGACTTAAGCTTCGTTTCCAAACAATTCGAGCCACTGTTAGGAATAGAGGACAGTAAGTTAGAGACCAACTATTCCATCGAATTATCTAATGGAAAGTGAATCGAAATAAGTAAAGTCATACGTAACTGTAATATTCTGTTAGCTAACCATAAGTTCAATATCGATCTCTTACCCGTCGAACTAGGAAATATTGATATAGTTGTAGGAATGGATTGGCAGTCCAAGAATGGAGCCGATATAATATATTCAGATAAGTTGGTTCGTTTACCAATCCAGAACGGTGAATCCCTGACCATCCAAGGAGATCAATGTAATCCCGAGTTAAAACTCTCCAGTATCACAAAAACCCGTAAAATTCTACGTAAAGGATATCCAACATATCTCGTTAATGTAGTTGATACAAAAGCCAAAGGGCGAAGGATAGATGATATTCCTGTAGTCAAAGATTTCCCAGAAGTTTTCCTTAAAGATTTGTCTAGATTACCTCCTCAGCGTCAATTCGAATTCAGAATCGATCTGGTTCAGGATGCCGCTCCGATTGCTCTATCTCCATACAGATTGGCACCATCGGAAATGCAGGAGCTATCTAATCAGCTTCGGGAATTACTGGATAAATGATATATAAGGCCATGTTTCTCACCTTGGGGAGCTCCTGTCTTATTCGTGAAAAAGAAAGACGACTCTTTCGGAATGTGCATCGATTACCGAGAACTGAACAAACTCACCATCAAGAATCGGTACCCACTACGGAGAATTGATGATTTGTTTGACCAGTTGCAAGGATCAAGCTACTACTCGAAGATTGACTTGCGATCTGGATACCATCAGTTACGTGTTGCAGAGTTTGTAAACCATACTTGGATAAATTCGTGATAATATTCATTGATGATATACTTATCTACTCACGAACCAAGGAAGAACATGAACAACACCTGAAGTTAATCCTAGACTTGCTGAAGAAAGAAAAATTATATGCCAAATTTTCTAAGTGTGATTTCTGGCTTCGAGAAGCTCACTTCCTGGGGCATGTAATTAATGAAAACAGTATCCATGTTGATCCAACAAAAATTGAAGCAATTAAGAACTGGGAGACACCAAGGTCACCCACTATTATGACAATATTTAGGATTAGCTGGCTATTACCATAGATTCATTGATAATTTTTCTTCTATAGCCCAACCCTTAATCCAACTAACCCAGAAAGATAAGATATATGATTGTATAGCAAAACAAGAAGAAACTTTGCAACTGCTTAAGCAAAAGTTGTGTAGTGCACCAATCTTGTCCCATCAAGAAAGAACCAATGGATTCATAATTTACTGTGATGCGTCACGATTAGGTCTCAGATGCGTTCTTATGCAACGAAATAAGGTAATAGCCTATGCATCACGACAACTCAAAGTGCACGAGAAAAATTATACAACTCATGACTTGGAATTAGGAGCAGTTTTTTTGCACTCAAGATTTGGAGACATAATCTCTATGGCACCAAGTGCACGATCTTCACTGATCACAAAAGTCACCAGCACATATTTGATCATAAAGATCTAAATATGAGGCAACGAAGGTAGGTGGAACTAGTCAACGACTACGAATGTGACATTCGCTACCACCCAGGTAAAGCAGATGTTGTAGCTGATGCCCTGAGTAGAAAGAAATGAGAAAAGCCACTTCGTGTCCGTGCATTAGGATTAACAATTCAAACAAGTCTTACCACTCGAACATGTGATACACAAAAAGAATCTTTAAAACCTCGGAACATAAGAACCAAGAGATTGCGAGGTCTTGAGTGTGAATTCATAGTAAAGTCTGATGGTACATTATACTTGATCGATCGAGTTTGGGTACCACGTTATGGAAATTTGCGAAACTTAGTAATGAATAAAGCACATAAATCCAATTACTCAATCCACCCAGGATCAACCAAGATGTACAAAGATCTCAAAGAATTCTATTGGTGGCCTAACATGAAGGGAGATATAGCATTTTACGTTAGCAAGTGTCTGACGTGTTCAAAGGTGAAAGCTGAACACCAAAAGCCATCTGGACTATTACTACGGCCTGAGACTCCACAATGGAAATAGGAAAACATTACCATGGATTTTGTGACCAAACTGCCAACTACCCCCAATAACCATGATTTAATTTGGGTTATTGTGGATCGATAAACAAAATCCGCTCATTCCATTCCCATCAATGAAAACGATAGCCTGAAGAAGTTAACAAGACTATATCTGAAAGAGATTGTAGCTAAACATGGCGTACCTTTTTCAATCATATCTGACAAAGACGGTCATTTCATTTCTCGATTTTGGCAATCCTTACACGAATCCTTAGGCACATGATTAGACATGAGCACCGCTTATCATCCACAAACTGATGACCAAAGTGAAAGAACCACCCAAACGTTGGAAGATATGTTTCGAGCCTGCGTTCTCGATTTCGGCAAAAGTTGGGATACTCATTTACCGTTAGCTGAATTTTCCTACAATAACAACTACCACTCCAGTATTAAGGTTGCACAGTTTGAAGTTTTATATGGGAGAAAATGTCGATCCCCTCTTTGTTGGGCTAAAGTTGGAGAGAAACAACTGACAAGACCTGAAATTGTTCAGGAAACCACCAACGGGATCTTCCAGATCAAAGACAGGTTGAAGGCTGCGGTAGACCGATAAAAGAGTTATGCTGACAATCGCTGAAAACCATTGGAATTCCAAGTGGGAGATAAAAATCTATTGAAAGCTCACCCTGGAAAGGAGTGATCAAATTCGAGAAGAAAGGAAAGCTGAGTCCTCGATACGTTGGACCATTCAAGATCACCAACCGAATTGGTCCAGCAGCATGTAAACTCGAATTACCTTCAGAATTGAACGGAATACATGACGTGTTCCACGTATCAAATTTGATGAAATGCTTATCCTAATTGATTGTTCCAGTTGAGGATATTCGAGTTGATGACAAGCTCCGATTCGTCGAAGAGCCTATAGAAGTTATGGACTGGAAAAGTACAAAAGCTTAGACGAAATCGAATCAAGCTATTCAAAGTTCGTTGGAATTCAAGACTAGGTCCTGACTTCACTTGGGAACGACAAGATCAGATGAAACGAAAATATCCTCACCTATTCCCAGTAGAGTCTGAAGCCAATGAAACTTCCTATATTTCGGGATAAATTTTCTTAAAGGTTATCATCCTAATATCGCTTTATTAATAAAATCTTTCTTTATGAAAATTCTATATCTTACAAAGTCAACAAATAGTCCAAACTCCGACTAAAAAAAAGTAAAACGTGTAAAAACCTCGGGTAGTGAGCCAAAAAGTAAATAAATCATTAGATTGATTAAATAATCTAAAAAATTCAAAATATATATATTAAAACATGTGAGACAATATATAAACATAATTTAGGAATCCTCGAATCGTGAAAACTGGAAAAAAGTAAGCACGATATAGTACAGGACCCGAAAAGGACCCAACCTTAACTGTTATCAAGAAAATAGTTTTTATGCTCTATACTGTCAGGAATTTGATTTCGTTCAAAGTATGACAAAAATTATTAAAAACGAAATCCGTTTGGATATCTAAATCATGCAATACGTTAAACGAATAACTGAAATCAACTAGTTTATAACCAAAACCCTTCACATACCCCCCCCCCTTGTCCACCCCCTGACACATCATCAAACCACCTCTCTTGTGCTCCAATGCTTGGACTCCATATCATCTTGTTAATTATTAAGCCTTCTAGAATGCAGGTTGTGTTGTAAGACACTCAAGCCTCCAACCAATCAACCTATAATCCCATTCATCACTCTACCCTTCCCACTCCCTCTAGCTTATAAGCTTCGCCGAACACCCCTATACACACACAAACCAAATTCAAATAATAAACACACACATACACAATCAAAACTCATGAAATCATGAAGTTTTGATCAAGATCAAGAAAGATTAAGCTACTAGGAAGAGATTAGGAGGGAGGCACACCACTCTCACACACGTAATATCACCATTCTCATCTTTCAAATCTCCAAGAACAAGTATGTTTGAAAATATGTTTGTATGTGCCGTATGTATGTATGTATGTATGTATGTATGCATGTATGTATGTATGTACGTACGTACGTACGTACGTACGTACGTATGCATGTATGTATGTATGTATGTATGTATGTATGTATGTATGTATGTATGTATGTACGTATGTATGTGTTTTGGACAAAAATCTGCCAAGGATCAAGTATCCAAATTTGTAAATGTGAGGTAAGGTGCTAACTCGATAATAACTAATGTATAAGTGAAATCTTGTTGAACACAGCGATGCGATTACGAGGGAAAAAGCCCTTAACCAAGATAGTCTTACTTCGGTCAAAACTTATCAAGGTAATCTTTGATAAAATGACTTCGGTCAAGGATTAATAAGATAATCTTTGGTTGATTGACTTCAGTCAAAGATCAACGAGGTAACCTTTGGTCGATGAGTATGTGATTATCGTGATCTCCGGCACAAAAAACCCCCGGACGTTGAAAACTATCACCGTCGTATATGTTAGATAAAAAACGGGTGTTACAATTGTTGTAGAGTAATAACAATTGTTTGCTAAGTTTGATTTTAGGTGTTGTTGATCTTTAGACATGCATACATTCATCCTAAGGATCGTACATTGTTTGCAAAGTTTTATTTTAGGTGTTGTTGATCTTTTGATTGTTTGATATTAACTTGAATGAACTTGATGTTAGGGTTTGTTGTTAGAATGGATTTAGGATAATTATGGATCAATAGTTTGATAATATGGATTTGAATTATTGGAAGATTGTTATTGGAGATAAACAAAACAAGAATTTGTTCATAAATGAAAAAATGGGGATTTTTGGATATGGGATTAATTAAGGGATTTTGAATGTATTGGTGAATCAAAAAGTGTTATGAAATAATAAAGTTGAGAATGAAATAGAATACATGCTAGTAAATTCGTAAAACCATTAGTTAGTTCTTAAAGATAGTTAATGCTGCTAAATAGGGAAACTTTAATTAATGAAAAGTTAAAATTTTGACTTTGATGTGAATACTTGATATGAGTTTGTTCAATATGTGATGAATTACAACTTTAAACTAAGATAGGGTGTATGATTAAATAATGGATTAGTTAGCACATTGATTGAATTAGCAAAGCACTTACTAGAATTAGAAACTTTGTTGAATTGAAAATTGAAAGAATGAAACTTGAATAGAATAACTAGGATGCATGAAACTCTATCAAACTAATTAAATGAAATAAGTTAGGATTCATACTTAATAAGATTTGAAATATTGAATAAGTTAGATTATTAAAAGTTAAAAGTTACTATAATAGGAAACTTTGCTAGATTAAGATTAAGAAAATTCATAAGAATACATAATCTTGTGATTTGAGTGATTTGTTTGAGATTGATAATAAAAGGAATGATGTAAATTTATTTATTATAGTAAAGAATAAAATCATCTAAAAGCTAATACTTGATTCTTTGAAAAAGACATACTTGAATCATGAACTTAGATTCTTTCAAATTAAAATAAATAGAACATTATTAAAAATTAATGTTTTGATTATTGTGAACTCATAAAATAAGTTAATAATATGGATTCTTAGGTTATAGAATAATATTTGTTCATATAAGAATAACAAACTTGATTAGTAACATTGCTGACAAACTTAGAACATGAACTAGAAGCTTAAAACTTGTTTAAATGAGTCTTGTAATATTAAGTTATCAAAACTGGAATTTTTGATTAATAATGTGATATTATATGTGTTATTAGTCCATAGGATATTTTTTATGGATTTATTTGACTTATTTGACTCGTCGGTAACTTTAACGGTCGAAAAATCGGCTTTTAAACGTATACCGACACGACTATTAGGGACTGTTTTAGAACAGCCCCTAGTTATAAAATACTCATATATAACATAAGTTAATATATGGGAAAAGGACAAAATGATAAAACTTAGTCCTAAACGGTTTGTGTCGCGAAAACCGATAAGAAAACTTTAAAAATTTTATATTTTAAGAAAATATTAACGAAAATGAAAACAACATTTTTACAAGATAACTTATAAAACTTGACTAATATATATGTAACAAGTATTTTTCATGTTTTAAAAGTTACATTTTATACACAAATCCAAACGATTCATTTTCTAAACATAAAACCGACAAGAATTGTGAAAAATAATAGATTAATATTTTTTTAAAACTTTCCATCAACTGAAACATAAAATATTTAATTATATTTATGTATTTTATTTCTTATTAATTGATTAATTATTTAAACTATAGTTAACGGAAAACCGAACTATGTGTACTCGTTAACTTAATAGGAACTTATTTGCTTATATGCTTGTGTGAACACTCGATTAGGATTAATAAACTACAAGGATTTTATAAACTAAAACCAAGTTTTTATTAACAAAACGTGTATTAATATAGGAGACGAGATTTTCTAACGAAAAGCTTCAAATCGTGAGTTTTCTCTATCGACCCCTCGTTTTCTAATCGTTTTTATTGTGTTTTGGGGGAAAAGGAATATTATTTATATTTATATTTTTATTGAAGTTTTTATAAAAGAATTTTACTTTACAAACCGTTTAAAAATTGGGATGAGTCAAAAATTGGTTAAGTAAATGTTAACCGAATTAATAAGGGCACAGAAACATTGGTAGATCTATCGGGGTGACGCCCCCCATTTCCAATCACATTGGGTTGAAAATGGGAATATTTTGAGTATGGTAGGTATCGAGTTATCAATTTGGATAGTCATACACTTGGAGTATTCCTTTCCAGTTTACAACAATACGATTTGTTTAAAAGGTAGAATGCTTCATTTTTGTGGTAAGTTCGATTATTGGAAAATATTATTACCATCTTAAAAGAACGGTAGGTAAGGCCGCCACCGTTTCTTATGGTAATATATTATGAATAAAAGAATTGTTGTTGAACCGTTGTTTGGAGATATATATGATATGAATTCGTTATTATGTTACTTGATATATTTTCAATCATTACGAATTTTCATGACGAATTATATGGAAGATTTGATTGCGTTATTTTCATTATATTATAATATATGTACTTATATATGTGTGTGTGTGTGTGTTTGCTACTTTTAATAAAGAGAACTCACCAACATACGTGTTGACGTTTATTTTAATATGCTTTTCAAGTAAGTGAAGGTTTCGAGGAGGCATGGAAAGGAGGGCAGGTTGTGTTTGAATAATTTAGAAAATGGGAATTTAATAAAACCATGCACTAGCACGTGCATAAAACTTTGATATTGTAAATTATATTTTACTTAATAAAAGTTAATCATTTATTATTAATTATTTCTATTGTTATTGGCTATCGATATATGTTATAACTCAAATGACTTAAGTTAAGTCTTCCGCTGTTTTAAGTTAAGATTTTCGGGCTGTGACACACTTGCCGTTTGTGGAAAGTTTAGTTAGGATTGTTTGGTTTTATAAATTTGAGATGTAGTGTTGAATTGCGAGAATTAGTTATTAATATATATAGCTTTTCGCACATCAAGTTTTTGGCGCCATTGTCGGGTACACGGTTTGAGGAGATTAGAGAACGACCCGAGTTTGGTGACTTGTCTTTGTATTTTGGTATATATGTAGATTAATATAGTTAGTTTAGTTTTTATTTTACTGTGACATTCATGACAAAACGAGGTATACTATATTCTTTACGTAACAAGTAAACGATAAATCGGTTAATTCGTAGTGCTTAAACGAGTAACCGACCGATACTAATTATGACCCGTATACATACTGAGGGGTCATATACGAGTTATATATATGTTATAGAGGCTAACATATTGATATTTAGGCCCCAGTACGTTTAAAACTCTTTAAACGAAAAAGGTTTTATTTATCGATACGCTATAAGCTTAAACGCAATCGTTAATATCAAAACAAGCATTGTAGCATCCGTTAAGCCGAAAAAGATTTATAAAACACTTATATGATATGTTCTAAGCAATCCGTGAAAATACTTTGGAATTTTACAACGAGTCAGTACGTTTTTCTTATTTTACAAAAATAAGCTGAAAAACACTCGTTTTTACGCTATTTCTCACACCCGAATTAATTTTCTTGCGAAAAACCGAACCCGAACTAAATTTGAAGTGGGCTTTTCATGTTTGGGCTTGTATAATTAGAGTAATGGGCCAAAACAGCCCATTAAGGGCCTTCTTTGAATTCCGATCGGAACACCCACCAAACATCACATTCTTTTATATAACTTACATCCTAAGCTTTATCATTCATTACAATTCATAATATTTGAAGTCCAAGCAGATCTAACTCCTGTTCTATCAACTCCCCTTCAAAACCCTAAGGTAAGATCAAGTTTTATGAAAATTTAACCAAGTTTGATTCATATAATTAACATATAAACATGTTTTAGTTAGTTTTAAACATGTTTAACCATCCAAAAACCCTAAAAATCAAGTAAAACCATGTTTTGATGTTAAACATGTTTACAAATCAGGAACATATACTTTTTGGTCAAAAACGCGGATTAGAACATGAATACAACGTTTTTACGGCTAGAAAGTTCGGTTTGAACCCAAAACCGAAACCCTAATTATCAAGGCTGTTACATGGATAATTTATGCTTGGTTTGATGTTATATGATATGTAGATATAATGAGTTTGCAACCCGAGACCCGGAGAGTCGTTTAAACTAGCAAAATTCATCGAAAACCGACAAGGTAAACCCGTAACACGCGTTTTGGGGCTGTTTAGTATTAGGTTGGGACGTGCTTGTTTTTAGCTTGTGAAAACTTGCAGGGACATTAGGTATCATATAAATGAGTCCCTGTTCAAATTTGGTAATTTTTCGATAAACCGAGAATATTTGGTGAATTTATTTCTGTTTATGAGTGTTTATTTGGGAAAAATAGCTAAACATGTTGAAAAATTATGAACCTTGGTTTTGGAGTTTAATATGTTATGGTAAGATCACTGGTAAAGTTTGGGGATCATTGGAAATGCCTAAGTATGGTTTGTGCAATCATGGTTTAGCCGAATTTTAATAGCCGAAAAACGCACAAAAAGGCATTTTGTCAAAAGAGTTAGGTTCTGGAAATTTTGCAGGGGCTATGTAATAACATTTAGGCCATTTGCAAAAATTATCGGATTTTTCGGAGGTCGTTTGATATAAACGGGCCATTTATTACACGATTATAACCAATTAAATGAATTTTTATAAATAAATATATAATCATAAAATTTCTGATAGTATTTTTATAAAGTTCTCCATGTCTTAATGTATTTTTACAAAAATTTACATAATTTATATATAAGTACATATTTAGTTATGATTAATCAAAGATTTAAATTATAATTGTTTTAACGAAACCGGCAGTTTTGTGTTTAACGGACTGACTGGTATGTCAAAATGTCAAAAGTGGTCAAATATCATATTTTTGAATGATATTGATAAAAACGAACTTTTTACGAGAATTCCCGACAAATCGGGTGGATTGTGCGCGTTTTGTATAATCAAACCCGTGTGAAAACGGAAACGAACCCTGCGATCAAACCAGACACCGAAACCTTAAAATTCTTTCATAAATCAAATCATTTTATCAATCAATATATTTACTTAAGTTTTAGGTGATCTTACCTAATCCCGAAACGTATAAACGATCAACCGGGCTAGGCTCGGGAAACGGTGAAACTGAGCCAAATCCAGTTTTAAACATTTCATAGTATACAACGTCACAATCTAAGACTATGGTCATGTTCTGGGCCTAACAGCTATACCCAGATTATCTATACAGCCCGACTTAGCTTGAACACTGTACTAGTAACGATACGATACCGTTTATAGGAATCAGGCTATAAACGAGGCATCTGACTTATTGATACGTGATTTCTGTGCGAACTACGATAAGGTGAGTTTCACGACCCCCACTTTCTAAACTGTTTTACGAACTTTTGGGGTGAAAAGCATGTTTACATATACTGATATACTTGAAAACGTGTGATGATGTGGATTATCTAAGTACTAACACTTGACAAGTCCCCACAAACACAAGTGATTAACTTCGTGCCGGTGACGTGTGGATAGTACTATCGGTTTGACAAACCCAACTGACAGAGCCGGAGGGGTATGCCGGAACATATGTAAACCCAGTTGCACATTGTCATTATATTTTTACATACTGCTATGTGGTGTTAGACATAGTACATACTTGGGGCAAAGTGGCTGTTAAATGCCAACGGGAGTGCATGGGCAGTGGAGGCCATGTGTTTTAGCTCGTTTCGGTTTCACTTGTGGCTTAGTATAATACATCATACACAGACATATATACATACACACTGTAAACTTTACGAACTCGTGTACTGATTTCATTGAAACTCGTGAAACTTGAAACTCACCAACTAGACGTAGTTGACCTGTTTTAACATGCTTTTCAGGTAAAGCAAAAGTGGAATGATTTGCTTACATGCTTGGTGTTAGGAAGAAAGTTGAATAGCTGTGAATAGACGCTGATATAATACTGTTTAAGAAGCTCGTAAACCGGTTATGTGTTTTTCACTTAGTTTGTAAACTTAGTACCTACCAATGTAATATGATGTAATCTAGCTGTTGAATTTCTTTATAAACAATGTGGTTGATACCAGTGTTATCTGTTACGTTCCCGTATTACGCTTCCGCAACTACCTAGTCGGGGTGTGACAGAAGTTGGTATCAGAGCCATTGGTTATAAAGAATTAGGATGTCCCTTAGGATACCCTAAGATAACCGTAGGCTCGATTAACTCTGGGAATAAAATAATATTAAATAAGATACACGAATGATTCTCGTGATGAACGCGAATGGACAAGTGGGTTATTATGGTCCGGAACGTAATAACAGACTTGTTTGTACGAGGAAATTCGAGAAGAAGTCGATAAACAATCGAATAGGTAAAAACAGCAACATATGTGTATAAAATATAATAATAGATAAATATCTGTGTATATAAACGATTATTTGTGCTTATGTGTATAAATACTTACATGTATTTTACTATGATTAATATAGAAGGATATTATTCTTATTACTAACCATTGTGTAGGAATATGTCAAGATCTACTGATCGTTTACCTAATACCCTACCAACAGAGCCTGAGGAGGAGGAGGAGGATCCGGAAGAGGAAACTGAGGAGGAACCAGAGGAAATAGAAGAAGGTGCAGATGCGGTAATTCCTTACGAGGTACCCGCAGATCAACCCGACTTATCGGGTTACCGTTGTGACACCTATCCCCCTAGGGAATCCCCTAGGAATGTTGCAGGACAGGGAGCTACTAGTGCTTATCATTCACCTGTTAGAGCACCCAGATCCCCTACTCCACCTGTACAGCATAGACCAGTACCCCCACCCACTATTAGAAACCGTCAGACTGCTCGTATTTCAGTGCGTCCACCTGAGCACACTTCTCTCCCACCTCGATCTACGTACCATAGGGGAGAAACATCACGTGTCCAGGTCACTGAGATACCTATTCCTACTTGGGGTTTACCCGCCCCGGTACCCGAGCCACCTCGTCATTCTGATTCAGCATGGTTTGGTTTAGCAACTGATCAGCTTTTAGACCAATCACATTCTATAAATAACCTAAACCTGCATAGACATGATATGCAAGATCACATGCGGTACATGCAGCAAGAAATCAGAATTGTGCAAAGATCCAGTGCTCACAGCCACGGGCATCAGGATCGAGCGATGATACTATTGGGGGTATGCTTAGCGGTTAATGCGGCCCTAGTGGCTGCTGTTGTTTGGTTGTGGCTCCATGTTGCAAAGAATGGATAGGACATAATAGTCTAGCCTTATGTATATAGTCTTTTGATATCCCAGGCAGCATTTTGTTACAGCGTGTTGGGCTGACTTGGGAGTTGTTTGTGGTTTAGTACTATTTCAAGCACTGGCCCTTATCGGGTTAAGTCTACATGTCACTTAGTGACAAATTTTGATACGCATATACAAGTGCTGGCCTATACCAGGTTAAGCCTATGCGCTAATTTTGGATACATATGTACAGTAATGATTATAATTAATACAAACGTGTTTTCTTTGGCATAGTTATGTGTTGTGAAAGTGTAATATCGTAAAGTTGTTTTGATCATAGTGAAACGATATTGATTATTATATAATTGATTATTCTATAGAATGGCCCCGAAGAAAACAAACCCTTTGTCTAAGGTGGAAGTAGCCGCAATGATTGCTCGTCAACTACAAGCAGTGATACCAACAATTGTAACACAAGTCACTGCAGGCATACGTGCTAACAATACTGTTAATCAACTTACGAGCACCACCACGGCCACTGTTAATACACCTCCGCCGGACACTAATGTAGCCCCGGGTGTTACTACCCCGGTGAATACTGATAATGTCATAAATAATAATAACACTCTCCCAACTATGAATGTCACTGGGAACCCAGAACCTGTTGTGCACCCTGATAATATCCCGAACCCTGTACCGGTTGTTAACACAACTAATAATGATAATACTCGAACCAATACCGATAATAACAATAATAATAACCGAGAACCCCCGCGTCAGGAGTACTCATACAAACAATTTACATCATGTAAACCGATTGAGTTTAAGGGTATTGAAGGACCTAGCGGGCTGGTCAAATGGATAGAAAAGACCGAATCAGTAATTAATATCAGTGAGTGTCCACCGAACCGCGTGGTCAAATTTGCTACCAGTATGTTTCTAGACCAAGCGCTGATGTGGTGGAACACGGTAGTCCAAATAAGGGGACAAGATGTTATTAATCGTATGTCATGGACTGAATTAAAAACCCTCATGTTAGAGCATTTTTGTCCTAAAAGTGAGATTCAGAGGTTGGAACACGAGTTATGGAATTTGAAAATGAAAGGAGCAGACCATGTGGGATACACGAATCATTTTAACGAACTGTCCCGCTTAGTTCCATGGTTAGTTACACCGGAAGCGAAACGAATTGAACGTTATATCTGGGGACTGACCCCTGCTGTGAGAAGTATAGTGAATTCAGTTGCCCACCCGACATTAGAAAGTGCTGTATCTCAAACGGGTGTCGTTACTTTTGATCTGATGAGAAGTGGAGTGATAAGGATGCCAGGTGAAACAACAAGTTTAAAACGAACTGATTATGGGACAAGAATGCAAGGAAACCCTCAAAACAAGCGGACTCGTCCGAATACCCGAAGTTATGCCATGACCAGTTCTAATGTAAAACAAGAGACCTATAAAGGGACGTTACCGAAGTGCAGAAGATGTAACTTCCATCATGTGGGTGATTGCAAACCGATCATTTGTCAAAAGTGTGGAAGAACGGGACACTATGCCCCCAACTGTAGAACCCCCACCAACACTGTTAACCGTCCACCGCAATCAACTCAACTCCCTCGACCTCAACCAACCCACCCACAACTCAACCAACAAACCCCACCTACCACGAACCTCCGTGCCTGCTATGAATGTGGCAGTACGGAACACTTTCGGAGATACTGCCCCAATTTTAACTCGAGTGCAGTGAGAAGGCAGAACCAAGCACAAGCATCAACCTCCAATGCAGCTAGGGGACGCGCGTTTGTATTAGGACCGGGTGAAGCGCGTCATGATCCGAATGTGGTGACAGGTACATTCTTAGTTTCGGGTCAGTATGCTTCAGTTTTGTTTGATACGGGCGCCGATAGAAGTTTCGTATCTGTTAATTTCTTACCTTTAGAAAATATGCCGGTTAGTGAACTAACAAAACCATATACTATAGAACTCGCTAACGGTAAGTCTATACTTGTTAACCGAATAGTCCGAGACTGTTCCCTTATCCTAAACGACCACCCATTCCTTATTGATTTACTTCCAGTGGAATTGGGAAGTTTCGATGTTATAGTCGGTATGGACTGGCTATCTAAGTATAAAGCTGAAATTGTCTGTAAGGATAAGACCGTTAGGATACCTCTTTCGAATGATGAAGCTATGATTGTTCAAGGTGAGAAATCTGGTACGGTACTGCCTCTCATATCTCAACTTAAGGCATTGAGATATTTACGCCAAGGTTGTACTTTATACTTGGCGAGCGTAACAGTTAAGAAACCCGAGGAAAAACGAATGGAAGACATCCCAGTGGTACACGAGTATTCAGATGTATTCCCCGATGAGTTGCCTGGTTTACCACCGACCCGACAGGTTGAATTTCGTATTGACTTGATACCGGGAGCAGCACCCATTGCTAAGGCACCTTATCGACTTGCACCTTCTGAAATGCAAGAACTGTCCAACCAGTTACAAGAATTACTGGACAGGGGTTTTATTCGCCCTAGTTACTCACCGTGGGGAGCACCAGTGTTGTTTGTAAAGAAGAAAGATGGGAGTTTTCGAATGTGTATTGATTACCGGGAATTGAATAAAGTGACTATAAAGAATAGATACCCCTTACCTTGAATTGATGACTTGTTTGATCAGCTTCAAGGTGCGAAGTATTTTTCAAAAATTGATCTTAGATCTGGTTATCATCAAGTAAGAATTCAGGAAGAAGACGTACCAAAAACAGCTTTCCGAACTCGGTATGGTCACTATGAATTCTTGGTTATGCCGTTTGGGTTGACAAATGCACCTGCAGTGTTTATGGACCTCATGAACCAAGTTTGCAAACCTTACCTTGACAAGTTTGTGATAGTGTTTATCGATGACATTTTGATATATTCGAGAAGTAAGGAGGAACACGAACAACATTTGCGGGAAATCTTAGAATTATTGAGGCAAGAGAAGTTATACGCAAAGTTGTCCAAATGTGAGTTTTGGCTACAAGAAGTACAGTTTTTGGGACACATTGTGAACCATCAAGGGATCCAAGTAGACCCAAGTAAAATTGAGGCCATTAAGAATTGGCAAGTGCCTAAGTCACCAAGAGAAATTCGTCAATTCTTAGGACTAGCCGGATATTATAGTAGATTCATTGAAAACTTTTCAAGTATTGCACAACCTCTAACCCTCCTAACTCGAAAAGATCGAGCATATGAATGGGGAGAAGAACAAGAAATGGCCTTCCAAACGTTAAAACAGAAGTTATGTGAGGCTCCAATATTAAGCCTTCCAGATGGAACTGATGAATTGGTGGTATACTGTGACGCATCTCGTAAAGGTTTAGGATGCGTACTGATGCAAAGAAAGAAAGTAATAGCATATGCTTCCCGACAATTAAAAGTACATGAAAAGAATTATACGACCCATGATTTGGAATTGGGAGCAGTTATCTTTGCATTAAAGATTTGGAGACATTACTTGAATGGCACCAAATGTACCATCTATACTGATCACAAAAGCCTACAACACATATTCGATCAGAAAGAACTAAACATGAGACAAAGGAGATGGGTAGAACTGTTAAATGATTATGATTGTGAGATTAAATACCATCCGGGTAAGGCCAACGTAGTAGCTGATGCTTTAAGCCGAAAAGACAGAATCAGACCATTAAGGGTACGAGCACTCGGAATGATTGTTCAAAGTAGCCTAACCGAACAAGTTCGCGTTGCACAAAATGAGGCCTTGAAGGCAGATCAGCTAGAAAAAGAAGAACTACATGGAAATGAAAGGAATTTTGAGAAGAAAATTGATGAAGTATATTATTACAAAAACCGGGTCTGGATTCCAACACTTCATAAACTCCGAAAGCTGATACTTGATGAAGCACACAAATCCAAATATTCTATTCATCCAGGTACTGATAAGATGTATAAGTATGTTAAAGAATTTTACTGGTGGCCTGGTATGAAAAAGGATATAGCCGTGTATGTAAGTAAATGTGCAACATGTGCAAGGGTAAAGGCGGAATATCAAAACCTTCGGGAATGTTACAACAACCCGAAATCCCACAATGGAAATGGGAACAAATTACCATGGACTTTGTGACACACCTTCCTAAAACCTCCCGAGGACACAACGCAATTTGGGTAATTGTGGATCGATTAACCAAATCCGCACACTTTATTCCCATCCGTAACAACTACACCACCGAAAAACTCGCTCAAATTTACATTGATGAAATAGTATCTCGACACGGAGTACCTCTTTCGATTATTTCCGATCGAGACAGTCACTTTACTTCACATTTCTGGCAAGCAGTACAAGAAGCCTTAGGAACCCGAATCGACCTAAGTACGGCTTACCATCCCCAAACTGATGGTCAATCCGAACGAACCATCCAAACGTTAGAAGATTTACTTCTTGCTTGTGTACTGGACTTTAAAGGGAATTGGGATCAACACCTCCCGCTCATTGAATTCTCTTACAACAACAGTTATCACAGTAGTATACAAGCAGCACCTTATGAAGCTCTATACGGGCGAAAATGTAGATCACCACTATGTTGGACAGAAGTGGGTGATACTCAAATTTCAAGATCCGATTTAATTCAGGAAGCCACCGATAAAATTCACCAGATTAAGCAAAAATTGAAAGCTGCCCGTAACCGACAAAAGAGTTATGCCGATGTTCGCAGAAAACCGTTATCTTTTGAAATAGGTGATAAGGTATTTTTAAAAGTATCGCCATGGAAAGGTGTTATAAGATTTGGAAAGACTGGTAAACTAGCCCCGAGGTACATCGGACCTTTTGAGATTATCGCAAAAATTGGTCCCGTAGCTTACCGATTAAAACTACCCTTAGAACTGAGCACTATTCATGACGTGTTTCATGTATCGAATCTGAAAAAGTGTTTGAATGATGAAACGACAATAGTACCACTGGAAGATGTTCAGATCAACTAAAAGCTCAACTTCGTAGAGGAACCGGTAGAAATTGTAGACGGGAAAACCAAACAGTTACGACACAAAAAAATTTCATTGGTAAAAGTTCGGTGGAATTCAAAACAAGGACCCGAATATACTTGGGAACGAAATGACGAATTCCGAAAGAAATACCCACACCTGTTCCCTAGAAAACCGATGACACATTAAATTTCGAGGACGAAATTTCTTAACGGGGGGGGGGGGGGATGTGACATTCATGACAAAACGAGGTATACTATATTCTTTACGTAACAAGTAAACGATAAATCGGTTAATTCGTAGTGCTTAAACGAGTAACCGACCGATACTAATTATGACCCGTATACATACTGAGGGGTCATATACGAGTTATATATATGTTATAGAGGCTAACATATTGATATTTAGGCCCCAGTACGTTTAAAATTCTTTAAACGAAAAAGGTTTTGTTTATCGATACGCTATAAGCTTAAACGCAATCGTTAATATCAAAACAAGCATTGTAGCATCCGTTAAGCCGAAAAAGATTTATAAAACACTTATATGACATGTTCTAAGCAATCCGTGAAAATATTTTGGAATTTTACAACGAGTCAGTACGTTTTTCTTATTTTACAAAAATAAGCTGAAAAACACTCGTTTTTACGCTATTTCTCACACCCGAATTAATTTTCTTGCGAAAAACCGAACCCGAACTAAATTTGAAGTGGGCTTTTCATGTTTGGGCTTGTATAATTAGAGTAATGGGCCAAAACAGCCCATTAAGGGCCTTCTTTGAATTCCGATCGGAACACCCACCAAACATCACATTCTTTTATATAACTTACATCCTAAGCTTTATCATTCATTACAATTCATAATATTTGAAGTCCAAGCAGCTCTAACTCCTGTTCTATCAACTCCCCTTCAAAACCCTAAGGTAAGATCAAGTTTTATGAAAATTGAACCAAGTTTGATTCATATAATTAACATATTAACATGTTTTAGTTAGTTTTAAACCTGTTTAACCATCCAAAAACCCTAAAAATCAAGTAAAACCATGTTTTGATGTTAAACATGTTTACAAACCAGGAACATATACTTTTTGGTCAAAAACGCGGATTAGAACATGAATACAACGTTTTTACGGCTAGAAAGTTCGGTTTGAACCCAAAACCGAAACCCTAATTATCAAGGCTGTTACATGGATAATTTATGCTTGGTTTGATGTTATATGATATGTAGATATACTGAGTTTGCAACCCGAGACCCGGAGAGTCGTTTAAACTAGCAAAATTCATCGAAAACCGACAAGGTAAACCCGTAACACTCGTTTAGGGGCTGTTTAGTATTAGGTTGTGACGTGCTTGTTGTTAGCTTGTGAAAACTTTCAGGGACATTAGGGATCATATAAATGAGTCCCTGTTCAAATTTGGTAATTTTTCGATAAACGGAGAATATTTGGTGAATTTATTTCCGTTTATGCGCGTTTATTTGGGAAAAATAGCTAAACATGTTGAAAAATTATAAAACTTGGTTTTGGAGTTTAATATGTGATGGTAAGATCACTGGTAAAGTTTGGGGATCATTGGAAATGCCTAAGTATGGTTTGTACAATCATGGTTTAGCCGAATTTTAATAGCCGAAAAACGCACAAAAAGGCATTTTGTCAAAAGATTTAGGTTCTGGAAATTTTGCAGGGGCTATGTAATAACATTGAGGCCATTTGTAAAAATTATCGGATTTTTCGGAGGTCGTTTGATATAAACGGGCCATTTATTACACGATTATAACCTATTAAATGAATTTTTATAAATAAATAATTAATCATAAAATTTCTGAAAATATTTTTATAAAATTCTCCATGTCTTAATGTTTTTTTACAAAAATTTACATAATTTATATATAAGTACATATTTAGTTATGATTAATCAAAGATTTAAATTATAATTGTTTTAACGAAACCGGCAGTTTTGTGTTTAACGGACTGACTGGTATGTCAAAATGTCAAAAGTGGTCAAATATCATATTTTTGAATGATATTGATAAAAACAAACTTTTTACGAGAATTCCGGACAAATCGGGTGGATTGTGCGCGTTTTGTATAATCAAACCCGTGTGAAAACGGAAACGAACCCTGCGATCAAACCAGACACCGAAACCTTAAAATTCTTTCATAAATCAAATCATTTTATCAATCAATATATTTACTTAAGTTTTATGTGATCTTACCTAATCCCGAAACGTATAAACGATCAACCGGGCTAGGCTCGGGAAACGGTGAAACTGAGCCAAATCCAGTTTTAAACATTTCATAGTATACAACGTCACAATCTAAGACTATGGTCATGTTCTGGGCCTAACAGCTATACCCAGATTATCTATACAGCCCGACTTTGCTTGAACACTGTACTAGTATTAACGATACGATACCGTTTATAGGAATCAGGCTATAAACGAGGCATCTGACTTATTGATACGTGATTTCTGTGCGAACTACGATAAGGTGAGTTTCACGACCCCCACTTTCTAAACTGTTTTACGAACTTTTGGGGTGAAAAGCATGTTTACATATACTGATATACTTGAAAACGTGTGATGATGTGGATTATCTAAGTACTAACACTTGACAAGTCCCCACAAACACAAGTGATTAACTTCGTGCCGGTGACGTGTGGATAGTACTATCGGTTTGACAAACCCAACTGACAGAGCCGGAGGGGTATTCCGGAACATATGTAAACCCAGTTGCACATTGTCATTATATTTTTACATACTGCTATGTGGTGTTAGACATAGTACATACTTGGGGCAAAGTGGCTGTTAAATGCCAACGGGAGTGCATGGGCAGTGGAGGCCATGTGTTTTAGCTCGTTTCGGTTTCACTTGTGGCTTAGTATAATACATCATACACAGACATATATACATACACACTGTAAACTTTACGAACTCGTGTACTGATTTCATTGAAACTCTTGAAACTTGAAACTCACCAACTAGACGTAGTTGACCCGTTTTAACATGCTTTTCAGGTAAAGCAAAAGTGGAATGATTTGCTTACATGCTTGGTGTTAGGAAGAAAGTTGAATAGCTGTGAATAGACGCTGATATAATACTGTATAAGAAGCTCGTAAACCGGTTATGTGTTTTTCACTTAGTTTGTAATTTTAGTACCTACCAATGTAATATGATGTAATCTAGCTGTTGAATTTCTTTATAAACAATGTGGTTGATACCAGTGTTATCTGTTACATTCCCGTATTACGCTTCCGCAACTACCTAGTCGGGGTGTGACATTTACTTATTATTAATTGTCTATTTTTTAGTTTACTAAGTTTTAACTAATTTTTTTCTACTACTATCTGGTGCCCGTGATATGTTTCTGTTTAAATTTGTAGTAATGGAGACTTACAGGAATGGATTCAAAGAACAAAAACGTTACACCATTTGGCAGATGGAGATAAAGAGGATTTTTTATTTCAAAGAGAAAAATCGAGTGAAACCCCGGTTACGTTTGATATTTGATTTAAGGGGGGAATCTTCTGTGCTATGAAAACTCATCCGGTGAATTCATTGAGCAAATACCAGATCCGGATGAGGTACTGTTTGATTGGTTACATATCCACCATGATACAAATCTAAATACCCCATTTCCAACCCAACAGGCTTTAGATGGAATTCAGATTGGTTTAAAGAGTCAGTCCCAACTTAGTGGGCCGATTATCGAATTTGAATATTGTTGAGTCAAAGATTTGATCAAAATGAGATATATGGAAGATTGGAATCTTCTCAACCTCCTCAGAATTCGCTAAGTATGGAACCGGGCACACCTTGGACCTCCGAGCAAGATTTTACTTAGCTGGGTACGATATTTTGTCTATCGGGCAAGGTTATCTTCAAATAGTCTTCTTTAGTGGATATCCGAGCAAGGTTTGCAAATTAGTGCATTGCCGGGCAAGGTTCACTAGTTTATGTATTTCCGAGCAAGGTTCAATTTATCAAGCAAGTATGTTCTTCATAGCCAAGTAAGGTTCACTTCCTAGTAAGCTTTTGGCTAACCAAGTCCATGAAGTCAAGTGATTGGAAGACCGGGCAAGGTATTCATTAATAATAGTGGTCCAAGCAAGCTTGATGATTGAATGGAATATCATTAAGAAATATCGGGCCAGGTTCAACTCAAGCAATGAACAGTACTCCCGAGTAAACTTTGCTAATAAGTTATTCTGTAGCAAAAAGTTGAATTGGACCATTGAAGAACAAGGTTGCTCGTAAGAGTTTGTCGGGCAAAGTCAAGAAGACTAAAGTCTACCCGATGAGTATTTTACTTGGTAAAATACTCTTCAAGTAAAGTCTACCCGGAAAATGATCCGAGCACACTTCTATGTTACCAAGTCCTGAAGGATGGCAGAGTACACAGCGTATTCGGAGAATAAAGATTAATGCAAAGCCTACCCGAAAGACTTGTTTTACACTTAGAATATTTTGTGATTATGTAATTTGAATATGTATTTACGTTTGGGGTTTCTAGAAGGAATGACAGCTGTCCTAGGGTAGCAGGCCTATAAATAGACTGTTTTAGGACACGCCGCCTTAGGACAAGACAGAGAGTGACACATTAATTGAAATATAATATTTTTGTGTGACGGCTGTCCTAGGATACGTACCGGAAAAACCCTCCTTCAAGAAACCCTAAATCGATTATCCAATTTGTATGATGAATGTTATATGAATGGAAATCTTTTGAGTAAATCTTGTTTGTGTTGGTTACATTTGAATACTGATTAAGCAACCGTATGTTTGTTATTGATTCCGCCTTTAACAAACGGTCATCTTTCTAAATATAGCAACCCGTCATTAACTCCCTTGTCGACACATCTATTTGTGTGAGTTATGACATGATTAAGTAAGATCCAGCTGAAATCGAGGGGACCAGACAAGTGGTATCAGAGCTCGTTGCTGCTATTTTGGAAAGATCGTTGCTGATTGAAGATTTGAAGAAGAATGACGTAAGCAGACCATTGTTACATTGAAAGGTGACGTCAGCAGCTCTGTTCTTCATTTTTCTTCCAGATCTACAATCATTTGGTGTTTTCTCTTCCTTATTTTGATTAAAGTTTTAATCTTTATATATAAATCTTGTTCTTATGCATCAGACACCTAAGATCTGAACAATCGGTTTTCAGATCTGATTATTTTTAAACTCTGTTTTTAGAAAGAAACTGCTTTTGATTTTTCAAAATGTCTGGATACGAGGAACAAGAGGTGTCTACTAACAAGATTCCTAGATTGTATGGACAGGAAAATTTCACTAAATGGAAGGTCTTGTTTGAAGCAGCCGTTTGTTACAATGATGTTGATATGTGGAACTCCATCAAGAATGCTCCACAAGGGGAAGCTGAAGAAGGTGAAAATCCAGCAGCAACTGCTGCTGTGAGAGAAAGGATGAGAAAGGTTGATGACAAGGATTTAGCTATGTTGAAGCTAGGTCTATCTTCGGAAATACTTACCAAGGTTGCACATCATCTCAATGTCAAGGCAATGTATGATGCAATACTTGAAATGTTTGAGGGAAATGTTGATCTCAAAAACATTAAGAAGCAGAGATTGAAGCAACAGCTAGAAATATTTAAGTATAAAGAAGGAGAAAGGTTGAAATCTATTCTGGAGAGGTTCTTAGCAATTGTGAATGATCTCAGAACCACAGACTATGTCATGACTGACTTTAACCTCAATACCAAGCTGCTCAACTCTATGCCAAAAGAATGGTACACTGCCTGCAAGTTCATCCTTACAAAGCCTAACTTCAATGAGCTAAAAGTGGATGATGTAGTGAGCTTTCTTCAAGCTGCTGAGATAGAAATGATAGAGAATGAGATGATAAAGGAGGAAAGACCCTGCTTCAATGTTTCAAATGTGCACCTGCGGGTAATTTGACTACCAAGAATCAACAGCAAATTCCTATCATTGAAGAACCTGTTGAACTTAATTCTGATACTCCAAAATCATTTGTTGGTGATAGCACAAGCAATCAAGGAAACCAGCAAAGATTCAATGTGCAGCTGATTGATGACACTGATTCTGCCTCTATGGCAAGTGGGAATGTTCCTCACACTAGTGGTGGAATGGTCCAAGAAATGATACACATGCATTGTTGTCAATGTTCACTGAGTCATATAATGCATTTGTTGCAAAGAATTTGATTCACACAAGTGTAGTGCAAGATGATCTTGAACAGATAGATGCTGATGATTTGGAGGACATGGATTTGAAGTGGCAAGCAGCTATGTTGACTCTTAGAAGCAAGAGGCTTTACAACAGGACTGGTAGGTCACTCCTATAATGAAAGAATTGGTTTTGACAAGTCAAAGGCCATTTGCTACAATTGCCAACAGCCTGGTCATTTTGCAAGAGAATGTAACATGCCAAGAAATTTCCAAGTAAACCAATTTCAGAACCAACCAAGAAATCAGCACCCTCAGTATCAACAACAGCCTCAATATCAGCAGAGAACCAAACACCAACAACTTCAAGAACAATCCCAACTTCAACAACTTCCAATCTCAAATGAACAATCATGATCAAGGAGTGCCTCAAAATCAAGGTTTTCAAAGAAACAACCAAAACCTTCAAAGTGTTCCAAACAACATTGTTCCAGCCAATCAAAACCAGATCAGAAATCAAGGAAATATTGCTGTAACAACACAGCATGAAGGTAACTTTGATTGGAATAATCATGAAGAAGATATTGTAGATGATATCAAGAGGGAAAATGTGGCATTCATGGCTATAATTGAAAAAGAAGCTGGATCATCATCTCAGGTACATTATGCTCCTAGTATTAATTTAACTGAAATTATCAATGAACTGAAAATGAAAGTAGGCAAGCTGGAAAGTGAGTGTTTTAAGAAACAGAGTATCATCAACGCATATGAGGCAAGTGAACTAATGAGTGAAGAAAGGATGAAAAGTTTAGAAGAAGATTGTGTAAACAGTTATAGAGCTCAGAAAAGATTCACAACTGAAATAGATGGGTTGAAGAAAATGATTATAGAAGAGAAGGTGCTGAACACAAAACTGCAAGCTGACAATGAATTCTAGAATAACTTGGTCTCCACTGGAAACATCTGTGGAATTCTAAACCAAGTTAAGGAAGAATACAAGTACAAAGCAGTACCACCACCTTTCAACAACAACTTTATGCCAAAAGTAGATAAAGAGAAAAGAAATGCATATCTACAACAATTCAAAGATGTCTTTCAAGATAAAGAAGAACTTGTGTATTTGTACAAGAATGTTGAGGTGAGTGAAGAAGGAGAGTTTGTTGTGAAGAAAGAGTTGAAAGAAGAAAAGTCAATTGGAGTTCAAGTCTCTGAAGATGACCTTGAGTCAATTGATTTGAATCAAGATGACTTGAGTGATTTGAGTGATCAAATTACTGAAGAGGAAATTAAAGCTGCTGAAAGAGGAAGAAGATTCAAGAAGCCAGAATCCATTGACAAACTTCCAAAGTATCCACCTGTCACATCAAGAATGAAGAAACAGAATGAAAGAACAAAGAAAGAACATGTTTCTTTTGACATTTGTGAAAGGAAGAAGATAAGCTACAATGCAGTGAGACCTCCAAGCAAAGAACTATTAGAAAAGTTAAAGCAAAACAGCAAGAAAAGGGTAAAAGAAGATGTGAATGTTGAAAACTTTATTCCAGTTTACCCTATTTTCTCAAGCATTGAAGACTTTGACATTGGAGAAGTAGAAACAATGGAGGAAATATGAAAGGAGGAAATCAAGACAAAGGGAAAATACAGAGGAGGAACCTTTGAGTTTAAAGGAAATTATATTTGTTAATGGAAAAGTGGAAAGAAGTGACATAAGGATAGCTGAATTTGTTCCCTTCTCAATTGATTTTGACAGTTTAAAATCTAAAAAGACAATTGGAGTTGATTCACCAAGACCAAGTGAAAGGTTCAAGAAACCAAAAGAATATGAAATATTCAAAGGAAAGGTTTGGTGCAATAAGTGTGATGAGTATGGTCATCATACAGACTCCTGTAATGAAAGACTCAAATTCTAGCCTTTTCATGTCCCAGATGAAACAAAGTATGGACAAGACTTTGTGGCCTACAAAATGAAGTATGAAAAATACTTGGGTATGGGAAAAGTTTGTGAAGAGGAAGTTCTGAAGAATGAGAGTCAAAGACATTCAATGAAAGCCAAGAAACATGTGGATAAACCTGTTAAAAAGGGTAAATCTCCTGTGAAGTATGAAAAAATTGTCATAAAGAACTCTCAGCCCTTGAGAATCATTCCTAAAAGAGATACACAATCTGTAAAATCTGATAGTTCTCAAGGATCATCAAGCAGTGAGAAGACAAGAAGTAAAGATGCATATCCTAGAAAGAAACCAAAAGAACTCACTGGTGATGAGAAGTTTCTGTTAAAGCATGGATATTAACCACAAGGTTTTCTTTGGAAACCTAAAACAGAAACAAAGGTTGAGAAAGCTCCTGATGTGAGAGACTACTGTGAAAAGAAGGACTATGTAATAAAAGAGTATGCCACTTACTCAGCTGAGTACCAGAATTCAACCTCACTAGTTAAAACCCCAAGAAAGTGTGGTTATGAAACAAACAATTTAGACAATCTAGAACTCACTCATGAAGATCCTGAACCAACAACACTCACTTCCTAAGCTGTGTCTGAAACTGAATCTGATGAGCTGCAAGTTGATAAGGCTTGCACTTCATCACTCAACTAATCAAACTTTTTCTTATATGCAGGAACAGTCCACTCCTCTGAATGATATATGGTACATGGATAGTGGATGTTCTAGGCACATGACTTGTGACAAGAGGTCTCTTGTCAATAATGAAGAAAAGTTTGAAGGTTCTGTAGCATTTGGGAGTGATGAAAATGGTGGAAAGATTGTTGGGAAATGAATTTTAACAAATGATAAAGTCTCATTTGATAATGTGTTTCATGTTGAAGGTCTTCAGTACAATCTACTGAGTATATCACAAATGTGTGATAAGGGATACAAAGTCAGTTTTGATGATTCACATTTTTTCATCTTAAAACCTGAGTTTGTAATTCCACCTGAAATGATTATGATGATGGCACCAACAAATGGAAACTTTTATGAATTAAATATGAAAGAAGCTGTTTCAAGAGGAGGTGGATGTTTTGTTTCAAAAGCCACTGAAAATGAATCAAAATTGTGGCATAGGAAACTTTGTCATGTGAACTTAAATAACATGAATAAACTTGTCAAAGGTGAGCATGTCATAGGCCTACCAACAAGAGAGTTCAAATTGGAAGATCATTGTAGTTCCTATCAAAAGGGAAAACAACACAAATCTACTCATAAGCCAAAGCTCATCAAATCAATTGATCAAGTACTTGAATTACTTCACATGGATCTCTTTGGTCCTGTAAGTGTGCCAAGTATAGGAAAGAAAAGATACTGCCTTGTGATCATTGATGACTATTCAAGATATACTTGGGTTTATTTCCTAAGTACCAAAGATGAAACTACAGAGTTGATTAAGGGTTGTGTGACAATGATTGAAAACAAGTTGAATAAGAAAGTTAAAATGATGAGAAGTGACAATGGTACAGAGTTCAAGAATGGAGTTATGCAAGAATTTTGTGGAATATTACAACAATTCTCAGCTCCTAGAACTCCTGAACAAAATGGTGTTGCAGATAGAAGAAATTGAACTTTATTGAAGCTACAAGAACCATGTTAGCTGATGCTAATTTACCTGTCACTTTTTGGGCTGAAGCCATAAATACAGCCTGCTATGTTCAGAACAGGGTGCTTGTCAACAAAAGGCATAAAAAAAATCCATATGAAATATTCAATAACAGAAAGCCTTATATCATGATTTTCAAGCCCTTTGGATGCAAATGTTTTCTTCTGAACACAAGGGACTATTTGAATAAGTTTCAAACAAAATCCCTAGATTGTTTATTTGTTGGATATTCTACACACTCAAAAGCTTACAGAGTATATGTGAAATACCATTTGAGTGTTATAGAATCATCTGACATCATATTTAATGAGAATCAATTCAATACAGTTGATGGCATGGCTGTTTGATCATGAAAAGTTGATGAGGTCTTTCAAGATTTATCCTGAAGAATTTGATGACTCATTCTACAAGACCAGTGAAATTGAAGAGAAAAAGAAGAAACCACTGGACTTAGAAGAATTGTGGAAGAAGGTTGCTAGAAAAGAAAAGGAATATACTTTTTTGAAGAATTCCTCATGTGACATTGGTGAACAAGATCAAGAAAACAATCACAATCCTGAACATGATCATACTGAGAATAATCAAGACAATCAAGATGTACAGGATGATCAAATTCAAAAAGAGGGAGACACAAGCAACCAAGCAAGTGAAGGAGAAACTGCATCTAGTGCCAGATTTCAAGACCTGCTTCAAAGACTGAATTTAGAAAATAATGGTGCATCTACTTCAGGACAAAATAATGATGATGCACCAGAATTTCATGATGCAGAAACTGATTTGATCATTGAAGAACCAGAACTTAATGAGTCAAATCTTGACACAACTGTGTCTACAGATATGATTGTTCAAATTCCTTATGTAGAAAAGAATCATCCTTCTGAAAACATCATTGGAGATTTGCATGAAAGAGTTACAAGAAGTCATTCTGAAATTGCAAACATCTGTTTGTACTCCTGCTTTCTATCCATAATAGAGCCAAAGAACATTGCTCAAGCACTAAAAGACAATAGTTGGGTGGAAGCAATGCAAGAGGAACTAGCACAGTTCAGAGACCTACATGTGTGGGATCTTGTTGAGAGGCCAATTGACAGATATGCAATAAGAACCAAATGGGTTTTTAGAAACAAAAGGGATGAAAGGGGTTTAGTGATTAAGAATAAAACTAGACTTGTAGCACCGGGATGTCTTCAAGAAGAAGGAATAGACTTTGAGGAAGTCTTTGCACCTGTTGCAAGACCTGAAGCTATCAGGAATTTTCTTGCATATGCTGCATCAAAGAACATTAAAGTGTTCCAGCTTGATGTTAAGTCTGCATTTCTAAATGGAAAGATTGATGAAGAGGTGTATGTAGCTCAACCTCCAGGTTTTGAGGATCCAATGTATCCAAATAGGGTGTATAAGCTAAATAAAGCCCTTTATGGATTGCATCAGGCTCCTAGAGCATGGTATGATGAGTTGTCAAATCATCTACTTGAAAATGGTTTTAAAAGAGGAGCCATTGACAAGACACTCTTCTAAAAAGGAAAGGGACCAGACTTACTACTGTTACAAGTGTATGTGGATGACATCATCTTTGGATCTACAAATGAACAAATGTGCATGGAGTTTGAAGGGTTAATGAAGTCCAAATACAACATGAGTTCTATGGGTGAAATGCACTTCTTTCTGGGATTGCAACTTCAACAAAAGGCTGAAGGGATCTTCATTCACCAAAATAAGTATGTGCAAGACATTTTGACCAAGTTAAACTGTCACGAGTACAAAACTACTTCAAATCCAATGGACACCAAAGAAAAGATGATTGCTGATGAAAAGGGGGAGCCTGTGGATGAACATGAATATAGAGCCAAAATTGGATCTCTGATGTATCTGACTGCAACAAGACCAGATATCATGTTTGCTATATGTGTGTGTGCAAGATTCCAGTCAAGTCCTAAAGTCTCTCACATGAATGTTGTTAAAAGAATATTGAGATACTTCAAGGGAAGACCTGACTTAGGCATTTGGTACCCAAATAACAAATCATTTGACCTGATTGCATATACAGACAATGATTATGATGGCTGTAACATGAGCAGAAAGTCAACCTCAGGAGGATGTCAATTTTTGGGTGAAAGGCTAGTGTCATGGAAATTCAAAAAGCAGACTACTGTCTCAATCTCTACTGTAGAAGCTGAATATGTTGCTACATCTGCCTGCTGTGCACAAGTTCTATGGATTCAAAATCAGATGCTGGACTATGGTTTGAATTTTCTGAACACCCCTACTCTTATTGACAATACTGCTGCATATTTTACTGTTAAAAATCCAGTTCAACATTCTAAGACTAAGCACATTGAAATCAGACATCACTTCATCAGAGATTGCAGTGAAAAAGGTTTGATTGAAATGCAAAGAGTTGATACAAGTGACAGTTTGGCTGACCTATTCACCAAACCACTTGATAGAACCAGGTTCAACTTTCTTTTGAAAGCCTTGGGAATGATCAACTCTGATGAAATCTGAATAAGGATGTGTGACTAGTTATGTATCTCTATGTGCTAACTGATTACTTTATTTAGAGGTTTCACAAATTGAATGTTCAGTGAATATGCTTGATTATGTTACTTGAGTATGATATTGATTATGTTTCTTGATATGTTGACTGATATGTGCTTAAACTGTTTTTGAGTGCAAAAGTTTGATATGATTAAAGTTTATGCATGTTTATCAGTTGATGTGTGAATGTGATGTTAATATGAGTTCCTTTGTGTTGAACTACTAGTTAGTGTGCTTATCTGACATCACTGCTTAATTTCTTGATTATGTGTACTATCTGATCATTTGATGTTATTAAGATAGGCTAGACCTTGAATGCTAGTATTGTCTGTTTGTCTTGATGATATCATGTTTGATTAGGATTTGAATATGTTGCAACTGTTTGTGTCAAAATGAGTCTTATGTCAAAATTATATGATCAAATGAATTTTCTAATGAATTTTGCATAATTACTTTATTTTGGTCAAAACATGAGCAAGTTGTTTAATGGTGTAGAGATATGATAAGATTATTCAGTTCAAGCTTTAAAGAAGCTTAAAAGAAGGATTTTTAAAGAAAACACTCATGTAGTTATTTTTGCTGAAAATTATGTCATTTGCCCAGTTGGAAGGACATGCACTTGTGTATGTTTGGTCCTTAAATCTCTACATTTGGTGCATTGACCTGATAACTGAATGCATTTGGGGCAACTATAACTTGTTTCTTATTCTTTCACTTAAAATTATGTTAATAGCTCTGACTTTGAAAGGACATATATTCACATGTATGTTTGGTTCTGTTAACCACTTGTGGTCAAACAGGATAGCTATTTACCTGATAATGAAGAGATATTGGGGTGACTGAATATTAAACTGTGTTTAAATATGGGAAATGATAGTACATCGACTACTTAGCCAATCATATGGATTTAATAGGCTAAAAAGACCATAGTATAGTCATTAACATGTATGGTTGCTTTCCCATGATGATGTAAAATCTAAGGCGATATAAACATAATGAATATACTAATCTTTATGTGGAGATACATAGTTGTCTTTGCATGTCTCAAGATAAATCTCTCCACATGATAGGCAGAAAAGTGATTACCCAGTCATACACAAGCCTTTTGTTATTTGGTCAACCAAAATGAAACATCTTTGAATATGACAAAGAACATGCTTTAAGAAAATTTGAGAAAATATCAAAAAAAAAAAAAAAACAAGGGGAAGAATGAATAAATCAACCAAAAGTTGATAAGTGTTTTAAATATTTTATCAAACAAGAGGGTTACAACTAAGAACTACAAAGATGTTGACAAAATCTGTCTCATCTTGAATGAAAGGCTTGTTATTTAACAATAAGTTCAACGTTCAACCTCTATATATGTTTGAATATCAAAAATACAAATAGATTCAATAAGTTACGTCATACAAAAAACCATTTTTGACCAAATACAGGAGGTTGGAGTCAAATTGGGGTGATCTGGGGAAAGCCAAATAAGCTTTGAGAAGAGATATGAGGCATCATAGCACAGTGTTGACCATTAATGCATTATGCTTCTAAATGAACCTTAATCATATCACCATAGAAATGAAATTCATGCTAAGTTTATACCTGCTGTTAACCTATCTATGTTGTCATAATAATGCTGAGAATGAAGTATTGAGAAAGCTACTTTGTCAATATGATCCCATTCTTGAGATCTTTTCAGAAAATGGAAGAAACTGTTTTGAAGATAACTACAGCTGAAATTTGATCTCTAAATGCACAATTTGCTCTTAAACTATGATCTTTAATGAAAAATAGATTTTGACAAAGTGGTTTAAGTCAAAAAGTGTTGCATTTTGCCTTTAATAGGTTGAATATGTATGTTCGGGCTAGGTTTGATGTTTTATAACCTTTCCGAGCATAAAACGGTTGAATATGTTTGAATATGTATTTTCGGGTAAGGTTTGATACTTTTTAACCTTTCCGGGCATGCTTAGTCATTATTTACTATGTTTATGATTTTCGGGCATGCTTTAAAGTGTTTACACTTTCCGGGTAGAGTACACTGTTGTACTCATTTCCCGAGCAAGCTTGAAGTCTTGAGATGATTATGTTTTACTGCTAGCTTTTAACAAGAAATTCTTGTTTCGGGCAAGCTTTGCATTTTATATGCTGATTGTTAATTCCAAGCAAACTTTGTGAACTTAGGATTAGTACACAAAGTAAGCTTTGTGATTTGTATGAATATGTTAGGAAAGTTTTGTTAATCTTTCCGGGAACACTTAGATATTATTATTTAAGTTTTTCATTTTTCGGGTATGGTTCGATATGTTGATATTTCTTGAGTAAACTAAACTGTTTAGTTTAATTCTCAGGCATACCTGATAATTGAATATGTATATCCTAGTAAGCTTATTGTTAACATAGGATTTTCGGGCAAGCTCTTTTAAATTTTATACAATAGCACACTTAAATGTTTTTGTTTTAATTTCATTCCTAGCATGCTCTGTGATATTTTTGTTTATGATTTCTTTGAAATTACAAGTGTTTTCGGGCAAACTTTGTTTTCCAGGCACACTTTATATTTCGGTTACACTTCTGTTACCTCAATATACTTTGTAATTTCAAAACTTGACTTTCCTAGTACACTGTCTGTTAGAAGTCCTTCTCCGGGCACACTTTGTACTATAGGAAGGTTATTCGGGTATACTTTGCATAAGAATGTTGTTCGGGCACACTATACATCAGGAAGGTTGCTCGATCACACTATGTTTCCAAGTATGCTTGATTGAATATGTTTTTAAGTATGATTGATTGATTATAATTCTTATTTCATGAGGGTTTATGCTAGATTAAGTCATTTAATTTGAATTCAAGAAATTTATATGGGATCATAAATGATTCCTAGTAAGAATGATTATTTGATATTTCATACTTGATTATTTGCCTTGTGATTAATTTCTCAAGAAATCTAGTATTTCGGGTAAGCTTTCTTCAATAGTACTTTAAATTACTTTGCTTGACCAAGCAAGGTTTGATGTTCTTATTTTAATCGGGTAAGCTTTGTGTAAGTGGATGTATACCGAGTAGACTTTGGATATATTAAACATTTCCGAGTAAGGTTTGCTAAAAGGGTAAAGAAATGTTTTAATTTATCAAGTGGATAATGTTACTGTGTGACAGCTAATAACTCACTAAACGACAAAAGGCATTTAAAACACACTTTCAAAAGGTATATAAGAGGGAGTTAGGCAAAATTTTCAACATTACTTTTCCCTCTCTTTCCTTCCACTGCAACTGCTTACTCGCAAAGAAACCTAAACCGACTTATCGCATTCAACTTTAATCCAAACCCTAACTTGAATTAGCCCTCTAATTCCGACTCGGTACGCAAAAATAATGTGTTTTCCGATCATGATTAGACTGTAATGGGCTTTGATTATGTATCTGATTACTAATATTCTGTTTTTATGTTTAGGTTATAAATTTGTCGAAGAACAGGTTCTTGATGATTTTCTCTCTTTCTTTTTCATTTTTATACCTTAAAATTATTTAAAGTACTGAACTTTATGACTAATTTCACTTTGAATATGTTTGATTGTGATGTTCAGATATGGCAGAAGAAGAACAATCCAAGTACTTCTTTGAAAAGAAACACAATATGTGTGCACTTTTACAAGTCACACCTGACAATGAGCCAGTGGCAAGAATGATTACCTGGATGGATCTATCAAATGTCAGTTTTGCTTTAACTGAAAATCCTGTCATCTATAGAAATCACTCACTTGATTTTTGGAGATCTGCAACACTTGTGGATGACATAAATGGCCGAAGAATTGAAGCCTCTGTTGCTGTCCATGAGATACATGTGACAGAAAGAATGATCAGAAGATTTTTGAGGTTGAATGATGATGATCATAACCCAATAAACTTCAATACAGCACACCTGATGAGAATATTTGAAGAGACTATGGGTTATCAGGGAACTGTACATGATGGGCAGTTTCAAAAGGGGATGTTTCCGATGCTGTATAGATTCCTCATTCACCATGTGATACAGGGGTTTGCTCCATGGAAAGGATCATGGACCTTGATGAGTCATGATTTAGCAAATGCTACTGTTGGAATTATTTATGATCTACCCTTCAACTTTTCAAAGATGATATTTGAAGGACTGGTAGCAAACCTGAAGAAGGCAGAGAACAAAAGGTTCTTACAATATCCAACGTTCCTGAAGATAATCTTTAACAAAGAATTACAAGATCTACCCACTATGGGAAATACACACCTACTGCAGAACCCTGACACATACAAGAGAATTAAGAATCCGGGTGTGGCCAATAGATTCAATTATGAAGTTCCTTTTGAGATCCTACCATGGTTGTTGAACCATGACTTGAATGTGATGCCAGTTCCTGAGTTAAGCTCAGAGGAGGAAGGTGGAGATGATGTTGAGAGTGATGATAATGGTTCTGATGATGGAGATAATGATAGTGATGGAGATGAAGGAGGAGCTGGAGTAGCTATGGATGTTGTTGCACCTGATCAGGGGGAGCAACCAGAGCAACAAGAACAACCCATTATACCTTCAGCACCACAAACTCCACCACATCAAACCACTCAATCCCCACCCCACATCGTAACCATAAGCCAACCTGAAACATCAACACATGTATCACCAACACCATAAACACCACCAACATTTAGTCCAAGTCATTCTGATCCTTTTATTCCAAGCCCACCTCATGCAAAATCACCACCACTATCCATATTTCAAACCCACACCACAAACCTAGAACAACCTGAACATGAAACATTCTTCACAACACCACCCACAACACCACTCACTTACACAGACTTATTCCAGAGAAATCTGGATTTAGTGTTAGAAAATGCTGAATTAAAGAGAAGGAATGAGGAGGTGACTGGTGAAAATGTAATGTTGATCGAAAAGTTGGTTCAAGCTAAATTGAAAATCAAATCCATGGAGAAGGAGGTTGAGAAGACCTCAGCTGCCCCAAAACAGGGGGAGAATGAGAATATGCCAACTGCCTCTGGTGTAAACGTTGCTGAAACTGTAACAGTTATGGAGACTGCAGACAATTTAAAATTGATTATGAATGATTATGATGATGGAGAGGAGAGTAGTGAGGAGAGGAGAGATGAGGACGATGAGTATGATGGTGATAGATCAGATGTTGGAGAACAGGACTATGATTACAATGATGAAATAAGAAATTTGGAAAGAGATGAAGAGAATGTATAAGAGACAGTGGATAAGATCAAAAAGACAAATGTTAATGAGAATGTAGCTGCTACTGATATAGCTACTGATGTCTTAACTGATATACAAACTGATGTAGAAACTGAAGTAATGAATAAAGGAGATACTGCTACTGAGGAGATAGTGCTCACTGAACCAGAAACTGAACAAGCAGAATGCTCCAAGACTGTAGAATATGATGAGGAAATGGATGAGCATGATAGAGACATTGATTATTTACCTCCAGAAAGTGAAGAAGAATTAAAGAAAAGATTAGACTAGGGAAAAACAAAAGTCACAGAAGTAGAGCCAGTCAAGGCATATCCAGAAAAGAATGTGTTGTTTACAGATGATGATACTGCTGATGCTGATGCCTTAAGATAACAAGAGAACATTTTAAGAGAGGCAAGGGATATGGAAATATTGGCCCAAACCCTGACTCCAGAAGAAATGGCAGAACAGGAAACCTTGATCAACCAAGCCAAATTTGCAAAAGAAGTTATTGAAGAGATGGGTGATCAAGAGATGATTGAGGAGTTGATTAATTTGAGTAGAGTTGAGGAAGCAGATAACTCTTTGGCTATGGTGATCAGTATGTTTCAACCACAGAGCCAAACTGAAAGTAAATCTGAAGAAATGCCCCAAAAGGAAACTGAAAGGGAACCTGAGAGGCCAACTGGTGAAACCGTTGAAGAAATGTTGGCTAAGGCCTCAAGAATACATGAAAGAGTGGAAAGATTTGAGATGAAATACTCAAGGAAAAGGAAAGCCACTGATCAGGGGATAAAAGATGATCATCAGAAAACAAAGAGAGGGAGATGGGATGAAAAGAATAAATGCTATATTGAGACTCCTGATGATGATGGTGAAAATGATGCTAGCCCAATCAGGGCAGTTCCACTACAAACCTTGCAACCAGGTGAAAGGGTTCAAGGTGTTCCTGATGTACCAGTTAGAACTGAGAAAAATCCAAATCATCCACCCTCAGATGAGCCAAAGATAGATGCAGTCAATGTATCAACGGAAGAGGACGATGAAACTAATGATTCTGATGAAAACAATGATGATCAAGAGAAAGGAGGTGAAGCTATCAATGTTGAATCTCCATAAGTTGAAATGACTGATAAGCTGAGAGCCAATATTGTGTTAAGTATGAGAGAAGCAAAGAGAAGTCATGCATTGGTTGTAAAGTTGAGGAGATATGGGATAAGCTTTGAAACTTTGGCCGATCTTGATGATAATCAGTTGCAAAAGGGACTTGATAAGGAGAGAGATGGCCTCAAGAAAAGTATGGAAGAAAAGAAAAGGGAATGCCAAAAATTCAGAGAATATCTCAGAAGGCACAATTATTCAGAGAAAGATCTGTCTCACTTCAACTTTGATCAACTTCAAGATCTGTATAACAGTGAAAGAGAAAAAGTGACTGAGAAGTGTGTTAGAGAAAATGAGAAACTTGAGAAGATGGAAACTTTGAAGAAAAAGTATGGAGGTATGTCTGGATATTTGCTGGAGAGAGGCTTGAAGCCTGAAATTGTTGAGAACCTTACAAGAGAATCAGTGTTGGACCAGTACAATAAACTAAAGAGAAAAGAAAAACTGAAGAGGGTCCAAACTGAGAGCTCTACTAAACAGTCTGAACCAACTGATGAACCAAAAACAAAGAAAAGAAGAATTCAAACTGTGAGAGAGAAATTAAAGGAACAAGTCAGATCAGATGAAACTCCTACCCACAAGAAGTGAAGCCTGAACCTGAAGATGAACCCATTGTCCCTAGGGAAAATTAAGAGATGATAAATATTCTAAGAAGGGTTATGATTGATCAAAGGGGAATGAGTGAAGCAGATTTCAATGCCCTGGAGAAACAAGATTTGAAAGAACTTATTTATATACAAAAGGCTGAATGGGAGAAAGCTTTGAGGGAAAATGATAACCCTAGAACCTTTGGGGATGGAAGTTTTGTGCCTGCTGGATTGGCAAACACTCTTGGTATGGCAAGAATGCTGTTGGATCTTAAAGAGCTAGCAGGACAGAATATTGTTTATTTGGCTAACCTTCCAACAGAAATGGTAGAGGCCATCTACATTAAAGTTTTCAACTTAAGGCCTGGAAAACCAAAGAAGTTTATCCATTTTAGGCCTCCAATCTCAAGAAGACAACCACAAGGAGGAAGAGGTGAGTCTAGTAGATCTGCACAACAAAGAACAATAAGACCACAATCCAATGTGGATCTTCCAAGAGAACTCTACTATGATTCTGTCACTGAATCTTTGAAGGTGATTATGGAAAGTAGACAATTGAGAGAAATTGTTGTTAGAAGTGACTTTCGTGAATATACTGAAGAACAATTGGAAAGGATGGCCACTCTTAACTTGTATGATTACAGAAATAGAAACAGAATGGCAGGAAGGCAGATGAATGATTTGTCAAAGTATTTGAAAGATGAATGTGACATTCATGACAAAACGAGGTACACTATATTCATTACGTAACAATTAAACGATAAATCGGTTAATTCGTAGTGCTTAAACGAGTAACCGACCGATACTAATTATGACCCGTATACATACTGAGGGGTCATATACGAGTTATATATATGTTATAGAGGCTAACATATTGATATTTAGGCCTTAGTACGTTTAAAACTCTTTAAACGAAAAAGGTTTCGTTTATCGATACGCTATAAGCTTAAACGCAATCGTTAATATCAAAACAAGCATTGTAGCATCCGTTAATCCGAAAAAGATTTATAAAACACTTATATAACATGTTCTAAGCAATCTGTGAAAATATTTTGGAATTTTACAACGAGTCAGTACGTTTTTCTTATTTTACAAAAATAAGCTGAAAAACACTCGTTTTTGCGCTATTTCTCACACCCGAATTAATTTTCTTGCGAAAAACCGAACCCGAACTAAATTCAAAGTGGGCTTTTCATGTTTGGGCTTGTATAATTAAATTAATGGGCCAAAACAGCCCATTATGGGGCCTTCTTTGAATTCCGATCGGAACACCCACCAAACATCACATTCTTTTATATAACTTACATCCTAAGCTTTATCATTCATTACAATTCATAATATTTGAAGTCCAAGCAGCTCTAACTCCTGTTCTATCAACTCCCCATCAAAACCCTAAGGTAAGGTCAAATTTTATGAAGATTTAACCAAGTTTGATTCATATAATTAACATATAAACATGTTTTAGTTAGTTTTAAACATGTTTAACCATCCAAAAACCCTAAAAATCAAGTAAAACCATGTTTTGATGTTAAACATGTTTACAAACCAGGAACATATACTTTTTTGGTCAAAAACGCGGATTAGAACATGAATACAACGTTTTTACGGTTAGAAAGTTCGGTTTGAACCCAAAACCGAAACCCTAATTATCAAGGCTGTTACATGGATGATTTATGCTTGGTTTGATGTTATATGATATGTAAATATACTGAGTTTGCAACCCGAGACCCGGAAAGTCGTTTAAACTAGCAAAATTCATCGAAAACCGACAAGGTAAACCCGTAACACTCGTTTAGGGGCTGTTTAGTATTAGGTTGTGACGTGCTTGTTGTTAGCTTGTGAAAACTTTCAGGGACATTAGGGATCATATAAATGAGTCCCTGTTCAAATTTGGTAATCTTTCGATAAACGGAGAATATTTGGTGAATTTATTTCCGTTTATGAGCGTTTATTTGGGAAAAATAGCTAAACATATTGAAAAATTATGAAACTTGGTTTTGGAGTTTAATATGTGATGGTAAGATCACTGGTAAAGTTTGGGAATCATTGAAAATGCCTAAGTATGGTTTGTGCGATCATGGTTTAACCGAATTTTAACAGCCGAAAAACGCACAAAAAGGCATTTTTTCAAAAGAGTTAGGTTCTGGAAATTTTGCAGGGGCTATGTAATAACATTAGGGCCATTGGTAAAAATTATCGGATTTTTCGGAGGTCGTTTGATATAAACGGGCCATTTATTACACGATTATAACCTATTAAATGAATTTTTATAAATAAATAAATAATCATAAAATTTCTGAAAATATTTTTATAAAATTCTCCATGTCTTAATGTATTTTTACAAAAATTTACATAATTTATACATAAGTACCTATTTAGTTATGATTAATCAAAGATTTAAATTATAATTGTTTTAACGAAACCGGCAGTTTTGTGTTTAACGGACTGACTGGTATGTCAAAATGTCAAAAGTGGTCAAATATCATATTTTTGAATGATATTAATAAAAACGAACTTTTTACGAGAATTCCGGACAATTCGGGTGAATTGTGCGCGTTTTGTATAATCAAACCCGTGTGAAAACGGAAACGAACCCTGCGATCAAACCAGACACCGAAACCTTAAAATTCTTTCATAAATCAAATCATTTTATCAATCAATATATTTACTTAAGTTTTATGTGATCTTACCTAATCCCGAAACGTATAAACGATCAACTGAGCTAGGCTCGGGAAACGGTGAAACTGAGCCAAATCCAGTTTTAAACATTTCATAGTATACAACGTCACAATCTAAGACTATGGTCATGTTCTGGGCCTAACAGCTATACCCAGATTATCTATACAGCCCGACTTAGCTTGAACACTGTACTAGTAATAACAATACGATACCGTTTATAGGAATCAGGCTATAAACGAGGCATCTGACTTATTGATACGTAATTTCTGTGCGAACTACGATAAGGTGAGTTTCACGACCCCCACTTTCTAAACTGTTTAACGAACTTTTGGGGTGAAAAGCATGTTTACATAAACTGATATACTTGAAAACGTGTGATGATGTGGATTATCTAAGTACTAACACTTGACAAGTCCCCACAAACACAAGTGATTAACTTCGTGCCGGTGACGTGTGGATAGTACTATCGGTTTGACAAACCCAACTGACAGAGCCGGAGGGGTATGCCGGAACATATGTAAACCCAGTTGCACATTGTCATTATATTTTTACATACTGCTATGTGGTGTTAGACATAGTACATACTTGGGGCAAAGTGGCTGTTAAATGCCAACGGGAGTGCATGGGCAGTGGAGGCCATGTGTTTTAGCTCGTTTCGGTTTCACTTGTGGCTTAGTATAATGCATCATACACAGACATATATACATACACACTGTAAACTTTACGAACTCGTGAACTGATTTCATTGATACTCGTGAAACTTGAAACTCACCAACTAGACGTAGTTGACCCGTTTTAACATGCTTTTCAGGTAAAGCAAAAGTGGAATGATTTGCTTACATGCTTGGTGTTAGGAAGAAAGTTGAATAGCTGTGAATAGACGCTGATATAATACTGTATAAGAAGCTCGTAAACCGGTTATGTGTTTTTCACCTAGTTTGTAAACTTAGTACCTACCAATGTAATATGATGTAATCTAGCTGTTGAATTTCTTTATAAACAATGTGGTTGATACCAGTGTTATCTGTTACATTCCCGTATTACGCTTCCGCAACTACCTAGTCGGGGTGTGACAGAAGTTGGTATCAGAGCCATTGGTTATAAAGAATTAGGATGTCCCTTAGGATACCCTAAGATAACCGTAGGCTCGATTAACTCTGGGAATAAAATAATATTAAATATATACACGAATGATTCTCGTGATGAACGCGAATGGACAAGTGGGTTATTATGGTCCGGAACGTAATAACAGACTTGTTTGTACGAGGAAATTCGAGAAGAAGTCGATAAACAATCGAATAGGTAAAAATAGCAACATATGTGTATAAAATATAATAATAAATAAATATTTGTGTATATAAATGATTATTTGTGCTTATGTGTATAAATACCTGCACGTATTTTACTATAATTAATATAGAAGGATATTATTCTTATTACTAACAATTGTGCAGGAATATGTCAAGATCTACTGATCGTTTACCTAATACCCTACCAACAGAGCCTGAGGAGGAGGAGGAGGATCCGGAAGAGGAAACTGAGGAGGAACCAGAGGAAATAGAAGAAGGTGTAGATGCGGTAATTCCACGCGAGGTACCCTCAGATCAACCCGACTTATCGGGTTACCGTTGTGACACCTACCCCCCTAGGGAATCCCCTAGGAATGTTGCAGGACAGGGAGCTACTAGTGCTTATCATTCACCTGTTAGAGCACCTAGATCCCCTACTCCACCTGTACAGCATACACCAGTACCCCCACCCACTATTAGAAACCGTCAGACCGCTCGCATTTCAGTGCGTCCACCTGAGCACACTTCTCTCCCACCTCGATCTACGTACCATAGGGGAGAAACATCACGTGTCCAGGTCACTGAGATACCTATTCCTACTTGGGGTTTACCCGCCCCGGTACCCGAGCCACCTCGTCATTCTGATTCAGCATGGTTTGGTTTAGCAACTGATCAGCTTTTAGAACAATCACATTTGATAAATAGCCTAAACCAGCATAAACATGATATGTATGATCACATGAGGTACATGCAGCAGGAAATCAGAATTGTGCAAAGATCCAGTGCTCACAGCCACGGGCGTCAGGATCGAGCGATGATACTACTGGGGGTATGCTTAGCAGTTAATGCGGCCCTAGTGGCTGCTGTTGTTTGGTTGTGGCTCCATGTTGCAAAGAATGGATAGGACATAGTAGTCTAGCCTTATGCATATAGTCTTGTGATATCCCAAGCAGCATTTTGTTACAGCGTGTTGGGCTGACATGGGAGTTGTTTGTGGTTTAGTACTATTTCAAGCACTGGCCCTTATCGGGTTAAGTTTACATGTCACTTAGTGACAAATTTTGATACGCATATACAAGCGCTGGCCTATACTAGGTTAAGCCTATGCGCTAATTTTGGATGCATATGTACAGTAATGATTATAATTAATACAAATGTGTTTTCCTTGGCATAGTTATGTGTTGTGAAATTGTTATATTGTAAAGTTGTGCTGGTCATAGTGAAACGATATTGATTATTATATAATTGATTATTCTATAGAATGGCCCCAAAGAAAGTAAATCCTTTGTCTGAGGCGGAAGTGGCCGCAATGATTGCTCGTCAACTACAAGCAGTGATACCAACAATTGTAACACAAGTCACTGCAGGCATACGTGCTAACAATACTGTTAATCAACCTACGAGCACCACCACGGCCACTGTTAATACACTTCCGCCGGACACTAATGTAGCCCCGGGTGTTACTACCCCGGTGAATACTGATAATGTCATAAATAATAATAACACTCTCACAACTATGAATGTCACTGGGAACCCAGAACCTGTTGTGCACCCTGATAATAACCCGAACCCAAACCCTGTACCGGTTGTTAACACAACAAATAATGATAATACTCGAACCAATACCGATAATAATAATAATAACCGAGAACCCCCGCGTCAGGAGTACTCATACAAACAATTTACATCATGTAAACCGATTGAGTTTAAGGGTATTGAAGGACCTAGCGGGCTGGTCAAATGGATAGAAAAGACCGAATCAGTAATTAATATCAGTGAGTGTCCACCGAACCGCGTGGTCAGATTTGCTACCAGTATGTTTCTAGACCAAGCGCTGATGTGGTGGAACACGGTAGTCCAAATAAGGGGACAAGATGCTATTAATCGTATGTCATGGACTGAATTAAAAACCCTCATGCTAGAGCATTTTTGTCCTAAAAGTTAGATTCAAAGGTCGGAACACGAGTTATGGAATCTGGAAATGAAAGGAGCGGACCATGTGGGATACACGAATCATTTTAACGAACTGTCCCGCTTAGTTCCATGTTTAGTTACACCGGAAGCGAAGCGAATTGAACGTTATATCTGGGGACTGACCCCTGCTGTGAGAAGTATAGTGAATTCAGTTGCCCACCCGACATTAGAGAGTGCTGTATCTCAAACGGGTGTCGTTACTTTTGATCTGATGAGAAGTGGAGTGATAAGGATGCCAGGTGAAACAACAAGTTTAAAACGAACTGATTATGAGACAAGAATGCAAGGAAACCCTCAAAACAAGCGGGCTCGTCCGAATACCCGAAGTTATGCCATGACCAGTTCTAATGTAAAACAAGAGACCTATAAAGGGACGTTACCGAAGTGCAGAAGATGTAACTTTCATCATGTGGGTGATTGCAAACCGATCATTTGTCAAAAGTGTGGAAGAACGGGACACTATGCCCCCAACTGTAGAACCCCCACCAACACTTTTAACCGTCCACCGCAATCAACTCAACTCCCTCGACCTCAACCAACTCGCCCACAACTCAACCAACAAACCCCACCTACCACGAACCTCCGTGCCTGCTATGAATGTTGCAGTACGGAACACTTTCGGAGATACTGCCCCAATTTGAACCCGGGTGCAGTGAGAAGGCAGAACCAAGCACAAGCATCAACCTCCAACGCAGCTAGGGGACGCGCGTTTGTATTAGGACCGGGTGAAACGCGTCATGATCCGAATGTGGTGACAGGTACATTCTTAGTTTCGGGTCAGTATGCTTCAGTTTTGTTTGATACGGGCGCCGATAGAAGTTTCGTATCTATTAATTTCTTACCTTTAGAAAATATGCCGGTTAGTGAACTAACAAAACCATATACTATAGAACTCGCTAACGGTAAGTCTATACTTGTTAACCGAATAGTCCGAGACTGTTCCCTTATCCTAAACGACCACCCATTCCTTATTGATTTACTTCCAGTGGAATTGGGAAGTTTCGATGTTATAGTCGGCATGGACTGGCTACCTAAGTATAAAGCTGAAATTGTCTGTAAGGATAAGACCGTTAGAATACCTCTTTCGAATGATGAAGCTATGATTGTTCAAGGTGAGAAATCTGGTACGGTACTGCCTCTCATATCTCAACTTAAGGCATTGAGATATTTACGCCAAGGTTGTACTTTATATTTGGCGAGTGTAACAGTTAAGGAACCTGAGGAAAAACGAATGGAAGACATCCCAGTGGTACACGAGTATTCAGATGTATTCCCCGATGAGTTGCCTGGTTTACCACCGACCCGAAAAGTTGAATTCCGTATTGACTTGATACCGGGAGCAGCACCCATTGCTAAGGCACCTTATCGACTTGCACCTTCTGAAATGCAAGAACTGTCCAACCAGTTACAAGAATTACTGGACAGGGGTTTTATTCGCCCTAGTTACTCACCGTGGGGAGCACCAGTGTTGTTTGTAAAGAAGAAGGATGGGAGTTTTCGAATGTGTATTGATTATCGGGAATTGAATAAAGTGACTATAAAGAATAGATACCCCTTACCTCGAATTGATGACTTGTTTGATCAGCTCCAAGGTGCGAAGTATTTTTCAAAAATTGATCTTAGATCTGGTTATCATCAAGTAAGAATTCATGAAGAAGACGTACCAAAAACAGCTTTCCGAACTCGGTATGGTCACTATGAATTCTTGGTTATGCCGTTTGGGTTGACAAACGCACCTGCAGTGTTTATGGACCTCATGAACCGAGTTTGCAAACCTTACCTTGACAAGTTTGTGATAGTGTTTATCGATGACATTTTGATATATTCGAGAAGTAAGGAGGAACACGAACAACATTTGCGGGAAATCTTAAAATTATTGAGGCAAGAGAAGTTATACGCAAAGTTGTCCAAATGTGAGTTTTGGCTACAAGAAGTACAGTTTTTGGGACACATTGTGAACCATCAAGGGATCCAAGTAGACCCAAGTAAAATTAAGGCCATTAAGAATTGGCAAGTGCCTAAGTCACCAAGAGAAATTCGCCAATTCTTAGGACTAGCCGGGTATTATAGAAGATTCATTGAAAACTTTTCAAGTATTGCACAACCTCTAACCCTCCTAACTCAAAAAGACCGAGCATATGAATGGGGAGAAGAACAAGAAATGGCCTTCCAAACGTTAAAACAGAAGTTATGTGAGGCTCCAATATTAAGCCTTCCAGATGGAACTGATGAATTGGTGGTATATTGTGACGCATCTCGTAAAGGTTTAGGATGCGTACTGATGCAAAGAAAGAAAGTAATAGCATATGCTTCCCGACAATTAAAAGTACATGAAAATAATTATACAACCCATGATTTGGAATTGGGAGCAGTTATCTTTGCATTGAAGATTTGGAGACATTACCTGTATGGCACTAAATGTACCATCTATACTGATCACAAAAGCCTACAACACATATTCGATCAGAAAGAGCTAAACATGAGACAAAGGAGATGGGTAGAACTGTTAAATGATTATGATTGTGAGATTAAATACCATCCGGGTAAGGCCAACGTAGTAGCTGATGCTTTAAGCCGAAAAGACAGAATCAGACCATTAAGGGTACGAGCACTCGGAATGATTGTTCAAAGTAGCCTAACCGAACAAGTTCGCGTTGCACAAGATGAGGCCTTGAAGGCAGATCAACTAGAAAAAGAAGAACTACATGGAAATGAAAGGAATTTTGAGAAGAAAATTGATGAAGTATATTATTACAAAAACCGGGCCTGGATTCCAACACTTCATAAACTCCGAAAGCTGATACTTGATGAAGCACACAAATTCAAATATTCATCCAGGTGCTGATAAGATGTATAAGGATGTTAAAGAATTTTACTGGTGTCCTGGTATGAAAAAGGATATAGCCGTGTATGTAAGTAAATGTGCAACATGTGCAAGGGTAAAGGCGGAATATCAAAAACCTTCGGGAATGTTACAACAACCCGAAATCCCACAATGGAAATGGGAACAAATTACCATGGATTTTGTGACACACCTTCCTAAAACCTCTCGAGGACACAACGCAATTTGGGTAATTGTGGACCGATTAACCAAATCCGCACACTTTATTCCCATCCGTAACAACTACACCACCGAAAAACTCGCTCAAATTTACATCGATGAAATAGTATCTCGACACGGAGTACCTTTTTCGATTATTTCCGATCGAGACAGTCACTTTACTTCACATTTCTGGAAAGCAGTACAAGAAGCCTTGGGAACCCAAATTGACCTAAGTACGGCTTACCATCCCCAAACTGATGGTCAATCCGAACGAACCATCCAAACTTTAGAAGATTTACTTCGTGCTTGTGTACTGGACTTCAAAGGGAAATGGGATCAACACCTCCCGCTCATTGAATTCTCTTACAATAACAGTTATCACAGTAGTATACAAGCAGCACCTTATGAAGCTCTATACGGGCGAAAATGTCGATCACCACTATGTTGGACAGAAGTGGGTGATACTCAAATTTCAAGATCTGATTTAATTCAGGAAACCACCGATAAAATTCACCAGATTAAACAAAAATTGAAAGCTGCCTGTGACCGACAAAAGAGTTATGCTGATGTTCACAGAAAACCGTTATCTTTTGAATAGGTGATAAGGTATTTTTAAAAGTATCGCCATGGAAGGGTGTTATAAGATTTGGAAAGACTGGTAAACTAGCCCCGAGATACATCGGACCTTTTGAGATTGTCGCAAAAATTGGTCCCGTAGCTTACCGATTAAAACTACCCTTAGAACTGAGCACTATTCACGACGTGTTTCATGTATCGAATCTGAAAAAGTGTTTGACTGATGAAACGACAATAGTACCACTGGAAGATGTTCAGATCAACGAAAAGCTCAACTTCGTAGAGGAACCGGTAGAAATTGTAGACGGGAAAACCAAACAGTTACGACACAACAAAATTTCATTAGTAAAAGTTCGGTGGAATTCAAAACAAGGACCCGAATATACTTGGGAACGAAAGGACGAATTCCGAAAGAAATACCCACACCTGTTACCTAAAAAGAAAACCGATGACACATTAAATTTCGAGGACGAAATTTCTTAACGGGGGGAGAATGTGACATTCATGACAAAACGAGGTACACTATATTCATTACGTAACAATTAAACGATAAATCGGTTAATTCGTAGTGCTTAAACGAGTAACCGACCGATACTAATTATGACCCGTATACATACTGAGGGGTCATATACGAGTTATATATATGTTATAGAGGCTAACATATTGATATTTAGGCCTTAGTACGTTTAAAACTCTTTAAACGAAAAAGGTTTCGTTTATCGATACGCTATAAGCTTAAACGCAATCGTTAATATCAAAACAAGCATTGTAGCATCCGTTAAGCCGAAAAAGATTTATAAAACACTTATATAACATGTTCTAAGCAATCCGTGAAAATATTTTGGAATTTTACAACGAGTCAGTACGTTTTTCTTATTTTACAAAAATAAGCTGAAAAACACTCGTTTTGCGCTATTTCTCACACCCGAATTAATTTTCTTGCGAAAAACCGAACCCGAACTAAATTTGAAGTGGGCTTTTCATGTTTGGGCTTGTATAATTAAATTAATGGGCCAAAACAGCCCATTATGGGGCCTTCTTTGAATTCCGATCGGAACACCCACCAAACATCACATTCTTTTATATAACTTACATCCTAAGCTTTATCATTCATTACAATTCATAATATTTGAAGTCCAAGCAGCTCTAACTCCTGTTCTATCAACTCCCCTTCAAAACCCTAAGGTAAGGTCAAATTTTATGAAGATTTAACCAAGTTTGATTCATATAATTAACATATAAACATGTTTTAGTTAGTTTTAAACATGTTTAACCATCCAAAAACCCTAAAAATCAAGTAAAACCATGTTTTGATGTTAAACATGTTTACAAACCAGGAACATATACTTTTTTGGTCAAAAACGCGGATTAGAACATGAATACAACGTTTTTACGGTTAGAAAGTTCGGTTTGAACCCAAAACCGAAACCCTAATTATCAAGGCTGTTACATGGATGATTTATGCTTGGTTTGATGTTATATGATGTGTAGATATACTGAGTTTGCAACCCGAGACCCGGAAAGTCGTTTAAACTAGCAAAATTCATCGAAAACCGACAAGGTAAACCCGTAACACTCGTTTAGGGGCTGTTTAGTATTAGGTTTTGACGTGCTTGTTTTTAGCTTGTGAAAACTTTCAGGGACATTAGGGATCATATAAATGAGTCCCTGTTCAAATTTGGTAATTTTTCGATAAACGGAGAATATTTGGTGAATTTATTTCCGTTTATGAGCGTTTATTTGGGAAAAATAGCTAAACATATTGAAAAATTATGAAACTTGGTTTTGGAGTTTAATATGTGATGGTAAGATCACTGGTAAAGTTTGGGAATCATTGAAAATGCCAAAGTATGGTTTGTGCGATCATGGTTTAACCGAATTTTAACAGCCGAAAAACGCACAAAAAGGCATTTTGTCAAACGAGTTAGGTTCTGGAAATTTTGCAGGGGCTATGTAATAACATTGGGGCCATTGGTAAAAATTATTGGATTTTTTGGAGGTCGTTTGATATAAACGGGCCATTTATTACACGATTATAACCTATTAAATGAATTTTTATAAATAAATAAATAATCATAAAATTTCTGAAAATATTTTTATAAAATTCTCCATGTCTTAATGTATTTTTACAAAAATTTACATAATTTATACATAAGTACCTATTTAGTTATGATTAATCAAAGATTTAAATTATAATTGTTTTAACGAAACCGGCAGTTTTGTGTTTAACGGACTGACTGGTATGTCAAAATGTCAAAAGTGGTCAAATATCATATTTTTGAATGATATTAATAAAAACGAACTTTTTACGAGAATTCCGGACAATTCGGGTGAATTGTGCGCGTTTTGTATAATCAAACCCGTGTGAAAATGGAAACGAACCCTGCGATCAAACCAGACACCGAAACCTTAAAATTCTTTCATAAATCAAATCATTTTATCAATCAATATATTTACTTAAGTTTTATGTGATCTTACCTAATCCCGAAACGTATAAACGATCAACTGAGCTAGGCTCGGGAAACGGTGAAACTGAGCCAAATCCAGTTTTAAACATTTCATAGTATACAACGTCACAATCTAAGACTATGGTCATGTTCTGGGCCTAACAGCTATACCCAGATTATCTATACAGCCCGACTTAGCTTGAACACTGTACTAGTAATAACAATACGATACCGTTTATAGGAATCAGGCTATAAACGAGGCATCTGACTTATTGATACATAATTTCTGTGCGAACTATGATAAGTTGAGTTTCACGACCCCCACTTTCTAAACTGTTTAACGAACTTTTGGGGTGAAAAGCATGTTTACATAAACTGATATACTTGAAAACGTGTGATGATGTGGATTATCTAAGTACTAACACTTGACAAGTCCCCACAAACACAAGTGATTAACTTCGTGCCGGTGACGTGTGGATAGTACTATCGGTTTGACAAACCCAACTGACAGAGCCGGAGGGGTATGCCGGAACATATGTAAACCCAGTTGCACATTGTCATTATATTTTTACATACTGCTATGTGGTGTTAGACATAGTACATACTTGGGGCAAAGTGGCTGTTAAATGCCAACGGGAGTGCATGGGCAGTGGAGGCCATGTGTTTTAGCTCGTTTCGGTTTCACTTGTGGCTTAGTATAATGCATCATACACAGACATATATACATACACACTGTAAACTTTACGAACTCGTGAACTGATTTCATTGATACTCGTGAAACTTGAAACTCACCAACTAGACGTAGTTGACCCGTTTTAACATGCTTTTCAGGTAAAGCAAAAGTGGAATGATTTGCTTACATGCTTTGTGTTAGGAAGAAAGTTGAATAGCTGTGAATAGACGCTGATATAATACTGTATAAGAAGCTCGTAAACCGGTTATGTGTTTTTCACCTAGTTTGTAAACTTAGTACCTACCAATGTAATATGATGTAATCTAGCTGTTGAATTTCTTTATAAACAATGTGGTTGATACCAGTGTTATCTGTTACATTCCCGTATTACGCTTCCGCAACTACCTAGTCGGGGTGTGACAATGAAGCTGACAAAGGATTCAAGTTCTTAAAAGAAAAAGAGAAGTTAGAGAATGATTCAACTTCACAGGTTAAAAAGGACAGAAAAATTCAAGAGAATGGGCATTGCTGAAAGAGACTTTATGATGAATGTCAGAGACAGGAATCCATTGTCAAATATAAACACATGCATAAGTCTTAAAAGAAGAATGATACGCCCTAACTACACAGTACAAAAGAATGGCATTATAGCTTAAATTGAGTATAAAGAAAAAGATGACCATTACTTGCTGAGAAACTCAGATGGAAAAATACTAGGGATCATTAAGGAAGATGAAGACTTGACCTACCTGCATGATGAGGATCTAATGGATATAAGAGATTTGGTCATACAAGAAAATCATACTCATTACAGAATCCTTAATATCTTCAAAATGAAAGCTGCATCAGAGATAATCAATAGAAGACAAGCCGCTCATAATTCAAGAAAGAGACAAAATCAATAGAATAGGCTTTGTGATGTAATGTCTTCGGACAACTTTTGATTATGTAATTTTTTTATGTTATTTGAATATGTAATTTGACTTTTAATTTGATGTCTATTTTGACTAAGTTTAAGTAACCTTAGAAAGGTTTTGGGTCAGCTGAGGTGTTCCAATATAGGGGGAGATTGTTGAGTCAAAGATTTGATCAAAATGAGATATATGGAAGATTGGAATCTTCTCAACCTCCTCAGAATTCGCTAAGTATGGAACCGGGCACACCTTGGACCTCCGAGCAAGCATTTACTTAGCCGGGTACGATATTTTGTCTATCGGGCAAGGTTATCTTCAAATAGTCTTCTTTAGTGGATATCCGAGCAAGGTTAGCAAATTAGTGCATTGCCGGGCAAGGTTTTGCCGGGAAAGGTTCACTAGTTTATGTATTTCCGAGCAAGGTTCACTTTATCAAGCAAGTCTGTTCTTCATAGCCAAGTAAGGTTCACTTCCTAGTAAGCTTTCGGCTAACCAAGTCCATGAAGTCAAGTGATCGGAAGACCGGGCAAGGTATTCATTAATAATAGTGGTCCAAGCAAGCTTGATGATTGAATGGAATATCATTAAGTAATATCGGGCAAGGTTCAACTCAAGCAAGGAACAGTACTCCCGAGTACACTTTGCTAATAAGTTATTTTATAGCAAAAAGTTAAATTGGACCATTGAAGAACAAGGTTGCTCGTAAGGGTTTGTCGGGCAAAGTCGGGCAAAGTCAAGAAGACTGAAGTCTACCCGGTGAGCATTTTACTTGGTAAAATACTCTTCAAGTAAAGTCTACCCGGAAACTGATCCGAGCACACTTCTATGTTATCAAGTCCTGAAGTATGGTAGAGTACACAACGTACTCGAAGAATAAAGATTAATGCAAAGCCTACCCGGAAGACTTGTTTTACACTTAGAATATTTTGTGATTATGTAATTTGAATATATATTTACGTTTGGGGTTTCTAGAAGGAATGACAGCTGTCCTAGGGTGGCAGGCCTATAAATAGACTGTTTTAGGACACGCCGCCTAAGGACAAGACAGAGACCGACACAATAATTAAAATAGAATATTTTTGTGTGACGGCTGTCCTAGGATACGTACGGAAAAACCCTCATTCAAGAAACCCTAAATCGATTATCCAATTTGTATGATGAATGTTATATGAATGGAAATTTTTTGAGTGAATCTTGTTTGTGTTGGTTACCTTTGAATACTGATTAAGCAACCGTATGTTTGTTATTGATTCCGCCTTTAACAAATGGTCATCTTTCTAAATATAGCAACCCGTCATTAACTCCCTTGTCGACACATCTATTTGTGTGAGTTATGACATGATTAAGTAAGATCCAGCTGAAATCGAGGGGACCGGACAAATATGCGGGGATGGAAAACCACAACACGAAACATACTCAATCTCCATTCGGGATGTGTCGAGGTTTAAAAAGTCTAGTAAAAGAGTTAGAAGGATGATATATGGGCACAAGGATCATGTTTGATGAGAAGTTTGAATTCCCCACCTCACTTTACTGAATCATTTTCGTCGGAATTCAAGAATTGGTGGATCAAGCTTAATTCAGATTTTTGGGCTTACATGAGTTGTACAATTAGTGTTTTCACTACTAATTGTAAGAGGAAAGTGCTAAGGAGTATTGAGGGGAAACAGATAATGGAGAAGCCTCCTGATTGAGGTTTAGGGAGTGTGTCCGGTTGAAGACTCATATATAAACTTAGCGCTTCCCGGGAGGCAACCCGGTAATATGTTTCATTTTATTTAGTTTTATTTTTGGTTTTAATTCTCCGGTACTCCAGTTGCTTCTTTTCTTGTTTTCAAGTTGTTCAAGGGTTGGTTGATGACAATTGATGAGATGGTTATATGCAAGTGTGGTGACGCTTGTTGATTTATTGATTGGTTGAGAGCCGCATTCTTTCGTGAGTTGTTGGTAGAGAGCACCTGAGTTTGAGGCTTACGTTTGAATTGGATGGCACGGATGATGACTCAGGACACACGACCACTGCTATTTATTGGGGGAGTCTGTTCCATTTTTCATTATTTATTTTGTTTTTGTCTTTTTCCTTTCTCATATTGAGGACAATATGAGATTTAAGTTTGGGGATAGGGAATTGATATATTAAATATACTAATAAATAACAAAAATAAAATTAAAGAAATGTTTACAAGAAAATTGATTAAAAACGGTAAAAGATTTTTAAATTTTGTCCCTTGAGTCATTCAAGTCTGTGATTTCACCACCTTTGAGTTGGACCAGGAACTTAGGTATCGGCTTATCTTGCTAGTTAGTTGATTGGGATAGTCGTTGCGAGACCATTTGCGGTTTTCCCATTGTCAGCTAGGTTAAATTTATAAGTTGAGTTATTTTGTCCTTAGTATTGAATTACCACTCTTCTCCTAGGTTTGTAATTAACTCGAGCCTTAGTGAGATCTATAACATAGACATGGACCAAGTGATGAGTTATTAGGGTATGTAGATTAAAAACCATTAATTAAAAGCTATCTAGACATTGTTAGGGTTTTCTGGTAAAACTAACCGTTGGGATCCAGTTTCCTTGATCTCACCTATGTTAGCTCATCTTTTGAACCCTGTTTTCAACTACATGTTAGCACCCTGTCATTTTACGACCATTAAGTCATCATACCTGGGCGGTTCATTTTCTTATATTCGTTAGTTCTGTTAAGTTTCACGTTAGTTAAGTTAAATTAGTTAAGTTAGTTTTAAATAAATAAGATAAAGACATATATTTTTGAAGCAGGACTTAGATTAGGGTTAATTCTCTTTGCCATTCTCACGTGTCTTTCTGCTCGATATCTGGACATCCATTAGACTGTGGTACTACGTGATCGGTACACTTGTCGTTTGTTGAAAGTTTATTTAGAATTGTTTGATTTTATAAATTTAAGACTTAGTATTGAATTGCGAAAATTAGTTATTAATATTTATATATAGTTTTTCACACATCAATATCTTCATTTTCTTGGAATTTTCTTTTATAAAGATTGCTAATAAGAGTTTTTCGTTTCATCTTCTAAGCTCCCTAATTTGAAAAAAATAAAAATTAAACCATGAAACCATAATCAATTCCAGTTTACATATAAACTTTAAATCCCTAATTAATTCCTATTTACATTTTTCAAATATCCAATAAACCATAATCAATCATTTAAATATTCAATTGCCTGTAAACAATTCCAAATTAACAATTTATATAAAAAAATTAAACAATTTCAATTTTAGATATAAGTCAAGTAGAAGTCGCACAGTGGAGGAGGGAATGAAGGATCATCGACCATCGGTTTCTCGGATGCAGCATGAAGGACTGGAAACCTGAGGAGGGCCGAATGGGGTCGGGCCAGCCTGGGGTGGATAGTGGCGGAATGAAACTTTGTTTTCTTGTTAATGTTTGGCGTAAACCAAGCATCCAAGCATAAACGAATAGCGTCGAAGCTTTAAACTTTGATTGCGCTTAATTGGTTTTAGTTTCTAATTTGGTTGGTCTTTAAAAAAGAAGGGTATGTTTTAGGGGTAGCGAAATACAAAACCACAAATAAAAAAAAGAAATTGCACTACTGACGAAAAGTTGAAAAGTAACGAAGGCTATCCTTGGTTACTCACTACATTCATCTTTAGGGTTGGTGGTTCTTTAGTTAACCCAATGACCACTGAAAAGGAAGGTAAATTATGAATTCTTTGATTTCATCAAGGTGTTTTAAATGAATAAATTATTGATCTCTAGTGTTATGTAAAATGAAAATAAAAATGAATAAATTATTGATCTCTAGTGTTATGTAAAATGAAAATAAAGTACTTTAGAAGTTAGTCAGTTAGTGTTAGGAGTTAGCTAGTTAGTAGTATATACGTTTAGGAGTTAATAAAAATAGAATGTTATATTGGATAGTTGACGAGATTACACAGAAGTATAGATAAAAATTTTATATTCTTAGTTACATTTTTTTAGGAGGTCAGGGTTAACTTTTAAGTCTCGATCGATAAATAGACACGAAATAAAAAATATAACTTAAAAAACTGATTTCAACTCTCAAATTCTGACTTGGTTTTACTCTTGATAGACCCTAAATTGGTTGCATCTCATCTTGACAATCCCTAACTCGGTTGCCTCTATTTATAATGTTAACTCTATTTATAATCTTTTGCGGGTAAACTTCAGCTGGTCAGGTCTGTTCTGTCGTCCTTATATAGTTACTGGTCTGCTGTTTTCTCACTTCCTTCTAGACTTATTGCTGATCTTGAAAAACGGATTAAAAATTTCCTTTGGGACTTTGGACACAAAAAGGGAAAGCATAAAGTTTCGTGGGATATTGTTTGTCAGCCGAAAAGTGAAGGTGGTTTGGGTATCCGGCGTATTCGGGATGTCAATAACTCTCTTCTGGTTTATCATATTTGGAGTTTAATCAATGATCGTAATTCGTTGTGGGTTAAATGGATGCATGAGTATAAAATGAAGGGGCGAAATTTTTGAAGCTTGCAGATTCCTAAATCTTGTACTTGGGGGTGGAGGAAAATTCTTCAGATTCGTCCCCGTATTAGACATTTTATATGGCATGAAATCGGTAATGGGAGATCTACTTCAGTTTGGTATGATAAATGGGATGATTTATGTCCTTTAAGTGATTATATTAACCTGAGAGCAATACATGGGGCTGGTTTGACTTTAAAAACCTGTGTCAATGATGTTGTTCATCATAATAACTGGGGATGGCCGCCTGATTGGATTTCGAGATTCCCAATTCTTTCGAACTTAAAGGGGGTGAGTATTTATCCGGAAAAGAGGGACAAGATCGTGGTAATGGATGAGAATGGGACTTCTATGAATTTCTCGGCTTCAGGAATATGGCAACTTCTTCGAATACCGGCTGATAAGGTTTCTTGGATGCATGTTGTTTAGTTCTCTCAATGTGTTCCAAAACACTCTTTTATGTTGTGGATTGTGCTTCATGATAGATTGAGCACGCAGAATCGTATAATGGGGTGGAATATTGGTGGGTATCCAAATCATAACCTGTATTGCTGCCTTTTATGTAATGGAGAGCCGGATTCTCGTAATCATCTCTTCTTTGAGTGTAAGTTCTCCTCTGAGGTTTGGAGTATTGTCAAATTGAAAGGTAAGTTTCAGGGGTGCATGAATGGTTGGGCGAATATTCTTCAATATGTGTCTCAATTTGGAATGCCCAACTCTATTGATAATGTTATTAATCGGCTGTTACTTGGGGCTTCGGTTTACGTAATTTGGAAGGAACGAAATAACCGGTTTTTCAGGAACTCTTGGAAGACTCCAAAGATTGTTGCTGATGAAATCATTAAGGGTACTCGCCTAAAGCTAATGACTCTAAAGTTCAAGAATTCAAAACGGGTCAATCGGGTTCTCGAAGATTGGCACTTTCCGAGGGGAGTTTCACACCAAATTGATGATAATGGTTGATTTGTTTTTGTTATGTTTGTTTCTTTGGTTCTTGTGTAGGTTTTAGCAGTGTTTACCATTGTTTGGTGGTTTTGGTTTTGTTTACTCTTGTATGGCATGTCATACATGAGAACTAATATGGCACTTTGTCATATTACTTGTTCTTTGTTGGTTGTGTGGAATGAATTTAACCGGGTAAAACCCTTTACCCAAAAAAAAAACTTAACAACCCAACTTCATCATTAAGCAACCCATTTAATAACCCTTTTAAATTTTGGGCTGGGCCCTATTATCGGGCCAAACAACAATTGAGCCAACAATCACACCCAATTGTTATACCAGACTCACTCCCCAGTTTTCGACATGAACTAACGGTCTTCAACTTCACGCTTGTCATTCTTTTCATGATTCTCCCAATAAATTTCTTAATCTCCTGTAGTGTTCTATGGGCTCCACTTGGCTTGAACAAACACTTGTTTCTTTTGATAATTAAACGTTTTACCTTGCGCTTGAATGTCTTCATTGACGCGCTTTTAACTTCTTGAACACTTTTCTTTGGAAAATGAAGTTTGGAACATAGATCTTCGATTTGAATCTAACTTGTAATCAACTTGTATTTTTTAGACTTGTAAATTTTTCATTATAATGCTAGCTCGTTTACCGGGACTTGTTATCTTGAGGATGATCTTGTAGAATCGGTTATTGGTCCTTATCACTGTCATCAAAAGCTTACATGTATCATCATTAATGGTTTGCAAATCATGTTCAATGTGAATCTCACGTCCACCTTTTGTTGCTAGAAAAAGACTTATGATATTGCATTGTAAGCTTGGGATCTAGTAGACATCGATCAAGCAGAACTGCTCCCTTGTTTTTCCTTAATTAAGATTGACCTTTTTCAAGAATATCAATACAAGATACATCTCCGAACTTCACCTTTCCTGTGAATTGTTCCTTCAATTCATATGAATACACTTTATTACTCGTCATCTTTCTCCATGATTCGATGCTTCGTTGTCGAGATACCAAATATCTTTTTCCATCGGCTCGGTTTAGAAACGCTTTGGAATCACCCCGCCTTCATTCAGAAAAATCCTTTCTTGAAAACCTCTTATCATAAATTAAGCTGGATCCAGACTCTCGTTTTGGTCAACTTCGCTTTTTTCTTATCGCCTTCATTCTTCATACATTCCGGGCACATAGACGCAAAGTGATCGAATTCATCACCTTGGTAACACTAAACCTTTTATCTATCCTTTCTTCCCCTTTGACGATCATTTGTTCTTCTTTGATCCATCTGACTAGACCCACGATCTTGGCCCTCTCGGTTTTTACAACCATCTTGGTCCTCATTGTGCCAGTCTTTGCCTTGCCCTTTGTACATATTTCGGTTTTGATAAAAAAGGTTCATTTCTGTAAAACATTGACATACCTTGGTTGTCAGTTTGGGTCTCCTTGTGTTGTATACACTCTCCGTATGCCATTAGATGTCCCAAGACAATGTTAAACTCAATGGTTTTCAAATCAACTATTTTCTCAATTGAGGCTGTCACACCCCGCCTAATAATAGAACATGTGGAGGCGCAACAACATTTGTACCATAGCTCAAAAGACACTAAATAGTTATAGTGACAATAACTAATTAATTTATTAATATCAGAGTAAAAAAGTGTTCAAAAAACAAAACAAATCCAAAGAAAATACATCAATCTCCAACAAATGTCTCGCATCTTCAATAATCACATATAGCTACCTACGATATGCATAAAAAAGATATATTTTTTCAACATAAAGTTGAGCAAGTAATTGTTTGGTTTTAACAAGGTTATCAAAGTCATATATTTTAATCAACATAGCGTTCTGTTGGTTATTTGCGGCCATCTATAAAGAAATTAACAAAGTTCAATTTAGTATTTTCGAAATCAATAAATTTTAATCGTTAATACCGTTTAATGTCTCCAAGACAATTAATGATTAAAATCTAGAACCCAACGTTTCATTCAAATAGAATTTAGGTGACCTTTATCCTACTATTCAAATTAACAACGTAGTCAACATTTGACAATTGCAACCCATTGCAACTTCTAGTTTTATGGGACCGGTTAAACATCATATGTTTTGTTGGCATGTGTAATCCCATCAACACCTTTGAACGCCATGTGTCGGTGACCCTATTCACATGGTTTCCAAATCAAGTCATCCTACTTACACACACGTGTGAGTTTACACATACAAGTGCTTAGGTGACCATCATCCCAAAAGTATTGTAAACTCATTTCTAAATATTCTAAGTGTTGATATTTATTTATTAGATCATATCTTAAATAAATATAATGGTGTTTGTCTAGCTTGTTATTGGGTATGACCCGACTTGGATCATAACGTACTAGCCACATCAACTCTAATATGTGTCTTGGGCAGACCGATTCCTACAATCTCCCACTTGCACAAGATAAATAGAAGATTGATGCAAGTGGCAAATACCGCCTAAAAACGGTTTACTACCCTTAATACGTATGACAAAGCGCCATTCAATAACATCATCCCCTTCAAGTCCCTTACTTGAAATGATTTAGGTGAATCTATCATTTATCCTTTTGCCTCATATGTCATGTTAAATCCTGAGACACAGAGTGATCATTCTCTGTCGATTTAACTTTTCAGGCCTTAGACATTTAACTCTCAACGAATAAGAGGGACAGATCCCCTATTGACTACATACGTCTCTTACTATCACCTTGTACTATACTTGAGCTCAGCCTTATGTACTGACACGCTTCAGAGCAGCGAAGAACTAAGTCAAAGTATAATAGTCGATGAATATCAAGACCCAATATGTATCTCAGGTCGGAGGATACTATGGTGTTCGCCTTTACTCAAATTTACTTATGTTCACAAATCACAAGGATTCCATGCAGTAAAATTTGAGGGCGGGTCAGTCCAATATTTATATCCCATAAATATCTATGAACCTTGGTAGCAAACCCTTGCTCTATATTCATGCCTTTTGAATGACCACCAATCCAAGTTCATAATAGTCTTACCTTCATACTTGTTTCCACAAATATGAACGACTACGGACATTTTGAATAATTAACTTATTCACAGATTTAAACATGCTAAAATGGAACATAACTCAAATGTCATAATCATAAACAATAATCATATGAATGAGTCAAAATAACAATCGTTCCGATATCCAAATACAAAATAGATCAAATCCAATCACTAGAATATCGAAGTCCTAAGGCGCAAGTATGACCCTCATGCTTCGGCCATTCAAGGAACTTCGTGAACGTATCCGCAATGTTTTGATCAGTGTGAACTTTGCGAATACATATCTTTCCCTTTTCAACTTCATCCCTCATGTAGTTGAATCTCTGCATAATGTGCCTAGTCTTTTGATATGCACGAGGTTCCTTGATTTGAGCAATCGAACCTTCATAGTCACAAAAGATTTCTAGAGGGTCCTGAATGGTACGGACTACCCCTAGATCAGCAATGAACTTTCTGATCCACGCAGCTTCTTGAGCTGCCAATGAGGTGGCGATGTATTCCGATTCAGTGGTGGACAAGGCTACCATGTCTTGTTTTGCGCTCTTCCAAGAGACAGCACCACCATTTAGAACGAAAACATATCCCGATTGTGATCGAGAATCATCTCGATCAGTTTGGAAACCCGCATCAGTGTAACCCTTTAAAACGAGTTCCTCCTTACCAGAGCCATATATAATAAACATATCCTTAGTCCTCCTAAGGTATTTCAATATGATCTTAACTACCAGCCAATGGCTAGTTCCCGGATTTTGTTGGTATCTACTTGTCATGCTCAAAGCGCATGACACATCCGGTCTGGTGCATATCATGGCATACATGATGGATCCTATAGCAGATGCATATGGGATTCCACTCATTTTGTCTTGCTCATCCTTTGAGCTTGGACATTGAGAAACACTCAACATTGTTCCTCTTTGAATAAGTACCAAACCTTTCTTAGAGTTTTCCATCTTGAACCTTTTCAAGATTTTGTCAATGTATGCACTTTGATTCAAACCTATCAACCGCCTTGATCTATCCCTATAGATACTTATTCCAAAAATATAGGCGGCTTCACCAAGATCTTTGATGGAAAAATAATTCCCAAGCCAGGCTTTTACACCTTCCATGGTTGGAATGTCATTCCCAAACAAAAGTATGTCATCAACATACTGTCACACCCCGATCGTGATGGCGGAATAATCGAGGCGCGGCGACTAAGTCGTGATTGTTGAGCACAATAGTATAAAAGTCTAAATGCATAAACATAACCAAAATGTCAAATATTACACCATCCAGGTAACATGAAACAAATTGTTTTAATACAAAATATCAAGTTTCCAAACAACTCCTAGACTAGCCTTCATCTCTCTAAGGCCTCTAAACTTGCTAGGGATTTCTTGCTGCATTATTTCCTGAAAACATGTAACAAACTGTCAACTACATAAAGTAGATGAGTGAATTCATAGGTTTAAAGAAAAAGAGTTTATACACAAACATACTAGTATAGGTTGTAGGGGTTTATATATAGGGTGTACCTGCGGCTAACCCACCACTCCTACAACTTATACTACTATGTTTGGATATAATACCCGGTTTTAAGATGGTTTGTAAGAAAAGGGTCTCTTGGTTTTCCCAAAGAGGTTTTTGTAGTAAGTAAAACATGAAATGTTCTCCTGGACTCTCAGCGGGCTTATTATTCTCCCATTAGAGTCGTTTGTGATAAGATTACTCAAAGATTTGTGGTCTCCCAACGGTACATGTAGCACATAGCAGTTAAGCATAAATAAGGACATATAGATTTGAGCATGCTAAGTTTACTAGATAAACCAACACCAAGATCCCACTGTTTACTAGTATCCAAGATGATGGTGAATAAATGATGATGATGATGAATGATGATGAAACTCAATGATCACACAAGACTTGATTGATCCCACGCAAGACTTAAACCAAGACTACCTCGTTCTTGTCATCCAGGACTCAGCTAGGTTCTACCGAGAGTAGGATAGACTCCCCAAAGAATCCTGGGTTCCCTTGGTCCCTACCGAGACTAGTATAGGTCCTCAAGAGTTATGGATTTCACCGAGACTAGTATGAAATCCCATGAGTTACGAGTGCCACCGAGAATAGAATGCCACTCATGGTCGCGAGTTCTACCGAGAGTAGAATAGACTCTCGCGTCCAATTCAACTCATGATGCTTTGATCTCTAGATTTCCATGCTGACACAATGACTATGATGATATGAATATGATTCCCATTCCCATGATGTCAATGTTCATAGAATTTCCCATACTCATTGATTTCCAATGTTTTTAGATCTCCATAAGTTGATGGGTTTTCCCCATGTTCATAGATTTCCAAAGTTTATAGATTCTTAAAAAGCTTGTGGATTTCCGCACGTGTGTAGAAATCCAAAAGTTTATAGTTTAAAGAGTGTTTGCATAAATGATTTTATCCAAACGTGTAAAGTTACCATGTTTCCACCCCATAGTTTTGAAAAGCTTAAATAGGGGCTATGAACTCACCTTGATCTCGGGTTAGGATGGTGCTACAATAGATCTCCTTAGCCTAGAGTTGAACATATATATAAGGTTAACAACGTGCTATAAGTCTAAGAAAACGAGCTTACGCGGCCTCGAGCAAAAACTGGGTTTTAAAGACGAAAACAGCTTGGTTCTGGCTTGATTCGATCGAATAGGAACACGTTCGATCGAATAGACACACATTCGGTCGAATCTGAGGCACACTCGATCGAACTAGAAACACATTTTGTGACAACCGGTAAATTCCCAAACCCATAAGCCAAGTAATCAACCTAATAATTAGGTGATTGTAAATATTAAGCGCGTGCATTTGTTATGTGCGCCCTGCGCGAGCGCGCCATGTTAGTCAGCGCGTGCAGTTGTTATGTGCAACCTGCACGAGCGCACCATGTTAAGAACCAGCGTGAGCATATGTTATATGCGCCATGCGTGAACGTTTTGGCCTTATGTTTTCATGAAACTTTATGTTGTCTAAATGGGTTGACCGTCACGCATGAGGCTAAGGCGGGTGCATCCCAAAACCAATTATGCGCGTGCGGGAGGGGAACTAACCTACCCGCATGGCGGGAACGTTGAGAGCTAGTTTGTCTGAAGCTCCAAGATGGAATTGACTTCAACATGACTGATCACTATGTTGAAATACCAAGACCACCTGGAGAATCTACAAATGAAACTCAAATGTCCCTAACTGCGAGAAGGTTACGTATCTACCCGCAGCAAAGAAATGTCCTTCACGCAGAAAGCTATGCGCACAAAGTTATACGCGCAGAACACTTAGTCTATTCTCCATTTATAAGGAGATTACTCCCGCCCGAAAGGAAACAGTAGCGTGTTTCAGAGATTTTCCACTTTTTACTGTACACTGACAAAAGTACCTGAAAAAGCACACTGTAACATGAAAAGTCAACTGTCAGCCACCCTATTCTCACCAACCCCAGACCTGCATGTCCTGTCCAAATCAAATCAAAATCTTTTATCCACCACTCCACTCTTAAGTAAATAATAATAACTTCCATACTTTATCATCATTACATTTAGATATGAAAAGATTTCAATCCCCTAAAGCAAGGGATTGTGTTCCCTTGAGTTTGCCTATAAATTTGTAACCTAAATTATCACCCAAAACACACTTCAAAGAACTACAAACTTGCACTAATCCTCTCCCAAGCATCCGTTGTTTTCATTTCCGATCCTGTTACTAGGTAAGCCGAGAATATAACCTTGAGATCTACTTTCCAACCCTTATGTTCTCCCATTTCTTGATCTTAATATATATACTTCTTGTTATTTAATCGTATTCTAGACCTTCGATTCCGAGGCCAACACCAAGAAAACCCGAATCTCGATTAATCCCTTAACAAGAACCACAGGTGAGTCTCACAGCCCCTATTTTCACTGTTTTCACTGTTTTTAAACTACTTTCGGGGCGAGGGACACGTACTTAAATAATGTTTTATCATGGTATACTTACAAGCTATGCAAACGATTACGTGTTTAAGTTATGTTTCATGATGAGCAATGCGAACAGTTATCTATGGTATTTCGATGTTAGTGCACCAGATTCGAGTAAGTGATCACTTTACCATTGGAACTCTAAGGGTAGGGACTGCTGGTTTGATCCGCCCACTCGTAGGGGTCGCACCTCTTACACAGACGAGTGCCTAGTATGGTCATGGGGCAGTACTATGGGTTTGAGCCCGCTCGTAGAGGTCGCTCCTCTTACGCAGACGAGCGCCTTGTTTTCCGGCACAACGTCCGCGCGTAACCCGCGGGACGGTATTACAGTATTATTCGCTCGTAGTGGCAGCGCCACTTACTCAGACGAGCACAGTTTTCCAGAAGTGTCCGCGCGTAACCCGCGGGACGGTATTACATTATTTTAGCTCGTAGTGGCAGCGCCACTTACACAGACGAGCACAGTTCCCAGAAATGTTCGCAGCGTAACCCGCGCAACGATTTTATCAGAATATGTTGATAGATCTATGTTTTACCAAGCATGTGTTTAATAATGCTATCAGAATTATGTTTCAGAATGATTTGTATCAAGATTATGATGCAATACGATTTATCAAGTTACTAAAACTTGTGAACTCACTCAGTTTATACTGATTCAAATATTTTTACGTGTCTTTCAGGAGATAACTAGGTAGCGCATGGAGTCACACTTAGAGCACCTCACGCTGAACATCTAAAACTAGCTTTTTGGAAGATTTTAGTTCTATCCCTTCGATGCGCGTGGTTGTACCCGCCGCGCAAAGGGGATATGCCGTGGAAATCTTCAACAGTTTTTATACTTGGATGTTTTTATGTAATCTTTAAACAATGTAATGTATTTGTATTAAACATTTCATGCGCAATGAAAATCTTTGAATGTTTTGCAATGGCCCGTGCTTAATTATCAATCCCCACTCGTGCACGCCCGGCTGTTTCCGCCGCTCAGGGCCGGGTGTGACAGATTGGTATCAGAGCACTGGTTATAGCGAACTAGGAAAAGAAGTTTTAACCTAGACTATAACCGTTGGGGAATCGCATGAAATATTTTTCAAAGAAAATATTTTCAAAAGAAACTATACACACACTTAGGAACACGGGTCACACTGTCTAGTAAATAACGATAACATTATGTGCTCAGAGTACATGCGCTAAGTTTGATATATTTCCATTCTCTTTTAAAGCGAGAATGCCTCCAACTAAAGCCAAGGGAATTACCATGACACCCGAGGAACTCGCGGAAATAATCGCGCAAGCAATTGCGACACATGAGGCCAGCAAGGCCGAATCAAGTCAGGGTCGTCAGAATGAGACCCCAGAACCCGAATCAGGAGCCTTGGACAAAGGATGCTCCTATAAGACATTCATGGCCTGTAAGCCTTGGCCATTCAAGGGAACCGAAGGGGCCATTGGGCTCTACAACTGGATTGACAAGATGGAGACAGTCCTCTCCATTAGCGGATGTAGTGAGAACCAGAAGGTCCTTTACGCGACCTGCATGTTCCAAGAGGCAGCTTCGTCTTGGTGGAAGCTTCAAACGAAAACTTTGGGGCGAGAAGTTGCTCTCCACAAGACCTGGGAGGAACTGAAGGAAATGATGATGAGAAAGTTCTGCTCTCGCGCAGAAATCCAGAGTCTACAACAGGAATTCTGGAACCACGCCATGGTAGGAACGGATATCGACGCCTACAACAACCGGTTCAACGAACTTTGCCAGTTGGTGCCAGATATGGCAAACACGGAGGAAAAGAAGATCGAGAGGTATATTTTTGGGTTACCTCCTGTTGTTAGGGTTCCGCTCAACGCCGCAGCGCCTCCAACCTTTGATGAGGAGGTAGCGCGGGCCATCACCCTTACAAGGGATACGGTCCGTGCGGGTATGTTAACTACGCGCGGAACCGAGCAGCGAACCTCTGATCCCAAGAGGAAATGGAACTCTCACCACCGAGGGTCCGACTCCAAGCAGCCACCGTTCAAGAAGCAGGAAAGCGCAAGGATTTACGCGATTCAGGCCGCGGAGCCACCACGAAAAGGATACAGTGGCCCTTACCCATGGTGCAACAAATGCAAGTTTCACCACGAGGGTGAATGCGCGAGCGTCACGTGCGCCAAATGTAACAGGCCAGGACACAAGACGGTGAATTGCCGTGCTAAAGAAGCTGGAGCCAATGACAACTGCTACGCATGCGGAAAGCCAGGGCATTTCAGTCGGGATTGCCCGCAAAGGGGAAACCAAGCTCGCGGGAGAGCTTTTGTGATCAGCGCGGGTGAAGCTAAAGAAGAGCCGAATGTGGTAACCGGTACGTTTTTGCTTAACGGCCATTTTGCATCTGTCTTATTTGATACTGGCGCTGACCTGAGTTTTATATCCGCTGAGTTTAAAGACTCCCTAGGCCTAGCAACCAGTAGACTAGACACGCCTTATACTATAGAACTAGCCAATGGTAGGCAGTTATGCGCGAACGAAAGAACTGAACAATGTGTAATAGTCATGGGAGGTCACGGGTTCAATATTAACTTGTTGCCAATAGACTTGGGAAGTTTTGACATTGTGGTAGGTATGGATTGGTTAGTCGAGAACCGCGCGGAAGTTATTTGCCATGAGAAGCAGGTTCGGATCCCACTGTTGAACGGAGAAACCTTGGTAATTCAAGGGGAAAGAAGGGGAGTTGCGACGAAGCTGATTTCGTGCCTAAAGGCGCGTAAGTGCCTAAGGAAAGGGTGCTACGCCTTCCTGGCGCATGTAGTAGAGAAGAAAGGAGATGAGCGAAGAATTGAAGACTTACCGGTAGTGCGCGAATTTCCAGAAGTTTTTCCTGAAGATTTGCCCGGATTGCCGCAGCCGCGACAAGTAGAATTTCGTATTGATTTAGTCCCAGGAGCTGCGCCAGTAGCTCGAGCGCCTTATCGACTAGCTCCATCTGAGATGCAAGAGCTATCCAATCAGTTACAGGAACTATTGGATAAGGGTTTCATACGCCCAAGCTTTTCACCCTGGGGAGCTCCAGTACTGTTTGTTAAGAAGAAGGATGGTTCGTTCAGAATGTGTATTGACTACAGGGAGCTGAACAAGCTGACAGTCAAGAATCGGTACCCTTTACCGAGGATTGACGACTTATTTGACCAGTTGCAGGGATCCAGTTATTATTCAAAGATAGATCTACGGTCAGGATACCACCAACTTAGGGTCCATGAGGAAGATGTGCCGAAAACAGCCTTCCGAACTAGATACGGCCATTATGAGTTCTTAGTGATGCCTTTCGGGCTAACTAATGCGCCGGCTGTGTTCATGGATCTGATGAACCGCGTGTGCAAACCATATTTGGACAAGTTTGTGATTGTGTTTATAGATGATATTCTGATTTACTCTCGGACCAAGGCCGAGCATGAGCAACACCTGAGATTGATTTTGGACTTGTTGAGGAAAGAAAAGTTGTATGCGAAGTTTTCCAAGTGCGAGTTTTGGCTTAGAGAAGTTCACTTTCTCGGTCACGTTGTAAACGAGAAAGGAATTCACGTTGATCCTTCCAAAGTCAAGGCCATCGAAAACTGGGAAGCGCCAAAAACCCCAACTGAGGTGAGGCAATTCCTAGGACTAGCTGGCTACTATCGACGCTTCATTGAGAACTTCTCCAAAATAGCTCTACCTCTGACCGCGCTAACTCAGAAAGACAAGAAGTTTGTTTGGGGCGAAAATCAGGAAGCAGCGTTTCAAATGTTGAAACAGAAGTTATGTAGTGCGCCAATTTTGTCTCTGCCCGAGGGGACGGATGACATCGTCGTTTACTGCGACGCTTCACATCAGGGACTCGGATGTGTCCTTATGCAACGAGACAAAGTCATAGCGTATGCCTCACGCCAACTCAAGACCAATGAAAAGAACTACACAACGCATGATTTAGAACTTGGAGCGGTTGTCTTCGCGCTAAAGATTTGGCGCCATTACCTCTATGGTACAAAGTGTGTAATCTTTACGGATCACAAGAGCCTTCAACATATATTTGATCAAAAGGATTTAAACATGAGGCAACGAAGATGGGTGGAGTTGTTGAATGATTATGATTGTGAAATTAAGTACCACCCTGGAAAGGCGAATGTGGTAGCAGACGCGCTAAGTAGGAAGGAGCGAATAAAAACGCTACGAGTCAAGGCTCTAAGGTTGACCATTCACGCAGATCTCTCTACCCGCATCCGAGACGCTCAGCAAGAAGCCTTGAAACCAGAGTTTGTTAAAAACGAATGCCTTGGGGGTATGGTTAAAAGTTTGGAACTGAAGGAGAACGGCAATCTATATTTCGCTAACCGCATATGGGTCCCTCTCAAGGGAGGATTGCGCGAGCAGGTATTGAACGAAGCTCACAAGACGCGGTATTCCGTACATCCTGGCGCAGACAAGATGTACCAAGATGTTAAAACGCTGTATTGGTGGCCCAATCTTAAAGGCGCCATCGCGACGTATGTCAGTAAGTGCCTGACGTGTTCGAAGGTAAAGGCTGAATACCAGAAACCATCAGGGTTGCTTCAACAGCCAGAAATTCCCATGTGGAAGTGGGAACAAATCTCTATGGACTTCATCACCAAACTGCCAAGGACACCTGGGGGTTATGACACAATATGGGTTATTGTGGATCGGCTAACTAAGACAGCGCACTTCCTGCCGATCAAGGAAACCGATAAGATGGAAAAGTTAGCCCGATTGTATATTCGAGAAGTAGTTTCAAAACATGGAGTCCCAGTGTCCATCATTTCTGATAGAGATAGTCGGTTCACCTCAAGGTTTTGGAGATCGTTACAAGGAGCTTTAGGTACTCGTCTTGACATGAGTACGGCATATCATCCTCAAACGGATGGGCAAAGCGAGCGAACAATCCAGACATTGGAAGATATGCTACGCGCGTGCGCAATCGATTTCGAAGGTAGCTGGGATACTCATCTTCCATTGGTTGAATTTTCTTACAACAATAGCTATCACACAAGCATTAAGGCTGCGCCGTTCGAAGCTTTGTATGGGCGCAAGTGTAGATCCCCACTGTGCTGGGCTGAAGTGGGTGACAAGCAAATGACTGGTCCAGAATTGATCCAGGAAACAACAGACAAGATTTTTCAGATAAGGGATCGCCTTAAGACAGCGCGCGACAGACAGAAGAGCTACGCAGATGTGCGAAGGAAACCATTGGAGTTTCAAGTAGGGGATAAAGTACTTTTGAAAGTCTCTCCATGGAAAGGAGTCCCCCGTTTCGGTAAGCGAGGAAAGTTGAATCCGCGCTACATTGGACCATTTGAGATCCTGGAAAGGATCGGTCCGGTTGCTTATAAACTCCGTTTACCCGCCGAACTCAGTGGAGTTCATGATACGTTTCATGTGTCCAACCTCAAAAAGTGCTTATCTGACGAAACGTTGATTTTGCCGTTGGAAGAGATTCACATCGACAAACAGCTGCACTTCGTAGAAGAACCTATAGCAGTAACCGATTGGAAAGAACAAAAGTTACGCAGGAGCAAAATCAAGTTAGTAAAGGTTCAATGGAACTCGAGGCGTGGGCCTGAGTTCACTTGGGAAAGAGAAGACCAAATGCGCAAGAAATACCCACACCTCTTTCAGAGCATAGCTTCTGACAGCAACGTCTCCTAAATTTCGGGACGAAATTCGTTTAACGAGGGGAGAATGTGACAACCGGTAAATTCCCAAACCCATAAGCCAAGTAATCAACCTAATAATTAGGTGATTGTAAATATTAAGCGCGTGCATTTGTTATGTGCGCCCTGCGCGAGCGCGCCATGTTAGTCAGCGCGTGCAGTTGTTATGTGCAACCTGCGCGAGCGCACCATGTTAAGAACCAGCGTGAGCATATGTTATATGCGCCATGCGTGAACGTTTTGGCCTTATGTTTTCATGAAACTTTATGTTGTCTAAATGGGTTGACCGTCACGCATGAGGCTAAGGCGGGTGCATCCCAAAACCAATTATGCGCGTGCGGGAGGGGAACTAACCTACCCGCATGGCGGGAACGTTGAGAGCTAGTTTGTCTGAAGCTCCAAGATGGAATTGACTTCAACATGACTGATCACTATGTTGAAATACCAAGACCACCTGGAGAATCTACAAATGAAACTCAAATGTCCCTAACTGCGAGAAGGTTACGTATCTACCCGCAGCAAAGAAATGTCCTTCACGCAGAAAGCTATGCGCACAAAGTTATACGCGCAGAACACTTAGTCTATTCTCCAGTTATAAGGAGATTACTCCCGCCCGAAAGGAAACAGTAGCGTGTTTCAGAGATTTTCCACTTTTTACTGTACACTGACAAAAGTACCTGAAAAAGCACACTGTAACATGAAAAGTCAACTGTCAGCCACCCTATTCTCACCAACCCCAGACCTGCATGTTCTGTCCAAATCAAATCAAAATCTTTTATCCACCACTCCACTCTTAAGTAAATAATAATAACTTCCATACTTTATCATCATTACATTTAGATATGAAAAGATTTCAATCCCCTAAAGCAAGGGATTGTGTTCCCTTGAGTTTGCCTATAAATTTGTAACCTAAATTATCACCCAAAACACACTTCAAAGAACTACAAACTTGCACTAATCCTCTCCCAAGCATCCGTTGTTTTCATTTCCGATCCTGTTACTAGGTAAGCCGAGAATATAACCTTGAGATCTACTTTCCAACCCTTATGTTCTCCCATTTCTTGATCTTAATATATATACTTCTTGTTATTTAATCGTATTCTAGACCTTCGATTCCGAGGCCAACACCAAGAAAACCCGAATCTCGATTATTCCCTTAACAAGAACCACAGGTGAGTCTCACAGCCCCTATTTTCACTGTTTTCACTGTTTTTAAACTACTTTCGGGGCGAGGGACACGTACTTAAATAATGTTTTATCATGGTATACTTACAAGCTATGCAAACGATTACGTGTTTAAGTTATGTTTCATGATGAGCAATGCGAACAGTTATCTATGGTATTTCGATGTTAGTGCACCAGATTCGAGTAAGTGATCACTTTACCATTGGAACTCTAAGGGTAGGGACTGCTGGTTTGATCCGCCCACTCGTAGGGGTCGCACCTCTTACACAGACGAGTGCCTAGTATGGTCATGGGGCAGTACTATGGGTTTGAGCCCGCTCGTAGAGGTCGCTCCTCTTACGCAGACGAGCGCCTTGTTTTCCGGCACAACGTCCGCGCGTAACCCGCGGGACGGTATTACAGTATTATTCGCTCGTAGTGGCAGCGCCACTTACTCAGACGAGCACAGTTTTCCAGAAGTGTCCGCGCGTAACCCGCGGGACGGTATTACATTATTTTAGCTCGTAGTGGCAGCGCCACTTACACAGACGAGCACAGTTCCCAGAAATGTTCGCGCGTAACCCGCGCAACGATTTTATCAGAATATGTTGATAGATCTATGTTTTACCAAGCATGTGTTTAATAATGCTATCAGAATTATGTTTCAGAATGATTTGTATCAAGATTATGATGCAATACGATTTATCAAGTTACTAAAACTTGTGAACTCACTCAGTTTATACTGATTCAAATATTTTTACGTGTCTTTCAGGAGATAACTAGGTAGCGCATGGAGTCACACTTAGAGCACCTCACGCTGAACATCTAAAACTAGCTTTTTGGAAGATTTTAGTTCTATCCCTTCGATGCGCGTGGTTGTACCCGCCGCGCAAAGGGGATATGGCGTGGAAATCTTCAACAGTTTTTATACTTGGATGTTTTTATGTAATCTTTAAACAATGTAATGTATTTGTATTAAACATTTCATGCGCAATGAAAATCTTTGAATGTTTTGCAATGGCCCGTGCTTAATTATCAATCCCCACTCGTGCACGCCCGGCTGTTTCCGCCGCTCAGGGCCGGGTGTGACACATTTGGTCGAACCAGTTGGAAAAACTCGTTCGGTCGAACATGGAACTTGTTCGATCGAATAGACACTCGTTCGATCGAATACGAAACTCATTCGGTCGAATGAGTTGGAGACCATTCGGTTGCTTTCCTATTCGATCGACTGGACTGATTCGATCGACTGGTTCGATCGAATGAGTCTGATTCGACTCCTTCAAGCTGGGCGACGGAGAAACCTACGGGTTTTTCAGATTTTCCAGATTTTTGACCCAAAATCGAAGTTTTTGACATGGAAATGCTCGGGATTGAAAGGGCTATCGATTCCTAGTGATTTTAAACACAAAAGCCTGCATTTTGACCCCAAAACAAGACGGTTTTTGACCCGAAAACTCTAGAAACGAAAATGGGTGTTTTTGCTCGATTTGAGGCCGAAAATGGTTATGAAAATGGATGATTTTCAAGAAGATCTTACCAAGAATAACAACAAACAGATTTGTGGACTCGGATTTGAAGTTTGAAGACTTTCTCTCTCTAGTTTCTCTCTCTAGAATGAGAGTGTTTGGGTGGGAAGTGTTGGTGGAAATGAAAGAGATGGTGTAAGAATACTTGATTTTCCGCTTAAATACTCGGGTGACTCGGGTTCGGGTTTAGGCTACCGACGGGTCAAGACTAGTCGAGTTCATAAGTTTTTAAACAAACTAAAACTTTTTCAGCAAAACTTTTATAAAACCATTTTCCGAATAATTATTTGAAATCTTTTTAAATAAGAACATTTAATTTTTCGAAAGCATAAAAATTAATATTTTTCAGGCGTAAATGTCGTTTTATAAAATAAACATTTTAAATGATAAAAGCAGATTTTTCCAATGATATGGGTTCCGAACTTATCGTCCAGAATCCCAAAGTCTATAGTTTCCGATGATTTCACGATCCTAGTTTACCAATCGAATTTCAGGGCGTTACACATACAATACTAGGAAAGTAATGATGCTCCCACTAGCTTTCTTATACACACAAGCCTCATCAGCGTTTTTGATGAATCCAAATTTCTTAACTTCATCATCAAAACGGTGATTCCATCTCCTAAATGCTTGTTTCAATCCATAGATTTATTTCTTTAACTTGCATACTTTATTAGGATGTTGTGGATCGACAAAACCTTCAGGCTGAACCATATAGACATCTTCTTCAAGATGTCCATTTAGAAAAGCGGTTTTGACATCCATTTGTCAAATCTCATAGTCATAATATTCGGCTATGGCAAATAATATTCTAATAGACTTTAGCATCGCCATGGGCGAGAAAGTTTCATCATAATCAACCCCTCGAGTTTGAGTGAAACCCTTTGCTACGAGTCTAGCTTTAAAGTATCCAAGTTTCCATGCATATCAGTTTTCTTCTTGAAAACCCACTTACTTCCAACCAGTTTGGAATTAAGAGGTGGAGCAACCATGTCCCATACTTGGTTGTCATGCATGGTGTCAGGTCCCCGATTTCAGCTGGATCTTACTTAATCATGTCATAACTCACACAGATTGATGTGTCTACTAGGGAGTTAATGACGTGTTGCTATATTTAGAAAGATTACTGTTTGTTAAAGGCGGAATCAATAACAAACATAATAGTTGCAATTAATAATCAGAGGTAGATAACAGAAACAAGATTCACTCAAAAGATTTCCATTTATATAATTTTCATCATACAAAGTGGATAATCGATTTAGGGTTTCTTTTAGGAAAACGGTAGTAACTCATTAAATATTATCGTATTCACCCGCCTATATTTCCGTATTATGTCTCTGTCCACAAGTATGCCCTAATTATTCCTTTTATAGGCCTGACACCCTTGGACAACTATCATTCCTTTTAGAAACCCTAAATACAACGTACATAATCACATTACATATTTAAAATAATCGAAGTGTAAAACAAGTCTTCCGGGTAGGCTTTGCATCAATCTTCATTTTCCAAGTACGTTGTGTACTCTGCCATCTTTCAGGACTTGGTAACATAGAAGTGTGCCCGGGATCAGTTTTCGGGTAGACTTTACTTGAAGAGTATTTTACCAAGTAAAATACTCACCGGGTAGACTTCAATCTTCTTGACTTTGCCAGACTTTTCCCGACAAACTCTTACGAGCAACCTTGTTCTTCAATGATCCATTTCAACTTTTTGCTATAAAATAACTTATTAGCAAAGTGTACTCGGGAGTACTGTTCTTTGCTTGAGTTGAACGTTGCCCGATGTTACTTAGTGATATTTCATTTCAATCATCAAGCATGTTCGGACCACTATTATTAATGAATACCTTGCCCGGTCTTCCAGGAGTGAACTTTACTCGGGAGTGAACTTTACATGGCTATGAAGAACAGACTTGCTTGATAAAATGAACCTTGCCGGGATTTACATAAACTAGTGAACCTTGCCCGGTAATACACTAATTTGCAAACCCTGCTCGGATATCCAATAAAGAAGACTACTTGAAGATAACCTTGCCCGGTAGACAAAATATCGTACCCGGCTAAGTAAAAGCTTGCTCGGATGTCTAAGGTGTGCCCGAATCCATACTTAGTGAATTCTGAAGAGGTTGAGAAGATTCCAATCATCCATGTACTTCATCTTGGTCAAATATTTGACTCAACAATCTCCCCCTTAGGTCAATTGTTTGACTCAACAATCTCCCCCTAGATTGGAACACCTCAGCTGACCCAAAACATTTCTATGGTTAGTTACACTTAGTCAAAATACATATCAAATCAAAAGTCAAATTACATATTCGAATAACATAAACAAATTACATATTATAAAACTGTCCGAAGACATTACAAAACAAAGCCTAATCTAGGAGTTTTGTCTTTTCCATTCATTGTAGGCAGCTTGTCTTCTCATTGCTATTATAGATGCAGCTCTTTCCCTAAAGATATTGAGAATTTGGTAGTGAATGTGCCCTTCTGGAATCACCAAATCTCTTATATCCATTAAGTCTTCATTGTGTAAGTAGGTTAAATCTGCATCTTTCTTGATTTGTGACAATCGTCAATTTCAGGTTAACTCCGTTAACTCAACTCCGTCAATTCAAACTTAAGATCACTAAATCTATAACGCACACCTCATTACATTTAAACTAGGGTTTAAATGACGCTTAACACTTACTACATGTGTAGTCTTTCGGGAATTGCACCGAAACGCAAACGAGTTGACGCAAACAATTGGTGAATAAACGAAAAACGTCGAAACAGTAATTATGTGATAATTATGTGTTAGACTTATGTGCTATGTGATCACATGGTTATAAACGTTAACTCAAAATGTAAACAAGTTAGTTTAAGCTAGTTAAGTAATACTTGTTGTATAGACTAGCTACCTATCGATATATAATTTGACATAACACTATCTGGTAACGCAAAACGCTGTAACGCAAAACGCTTAACGCCAAACGCTGAACGCAAACGCTAATCGCTCTATTTTTATATAACTTGTGAACTCACCAACCTTGTGTTGACACTTTTAGTATGTTATTCTCAGGTAGCCGAGGCGGGCGCGCGGTTTAAGAACATGCATTGCTTGAAACATTCTAATTATGAAAAATTTATTTTAAACTATTATCATTGGGTTTTAAGTCATCCTGCGTGACGTAACATTGTTTGCTATGGTTTTACGCTTCCGCATTTAATTATTCGTAAACGTTTTCATGGTTTTGAAACTTTGTTTTATGGTTTGATTATAACTAATGATTCCGATCCTGTTAGTTCACACCCTCTGGCGGTAAAACTCCGTTAGTGGATTTTGAGGGTGTGACATGATTATTGCCAGAACTTTTTCATCAGAATTTTTCAGTACATAGTGACCAGCATTTTCTTTGTATTCTATTTCAGCAATGATACCATTCCTTTGCACTGTGTAGTTGGGCCGTATCATTCTTCTTTCAAGACTTATGCATGTGTTCATATTTGACAGTGGATTCCCATCTCAGACATTCATCACAAAATCTCTCTCAGCAATGTCCATCCTTCTCAATTTTTCTTACCTCTTTGACTTGTGAAGCTGAATCAACTTCCAACTTCTCTTTTGACTTAAGAATGGGAATCCCTTCTTAGCTTCATCCAGTAAGAACTTTGACAGATTATTCATTTGTCTTCCAGCCATCTTACTTCTGTTTCGGTAATCATACAGCTTGAGTCTGGCCATTCTTTCTAGTTGTTATTGAGTGTATTCATAGAAATCACTCCTCACAACTATGTCTCTCAACAATCGGCTTTCCATAATTACTTTCAAAGACTCAGTAACAGTATCAAAGTAGAGGTCTCTTGCAAGATCCACATTGGATTGTGGTCTTGTTTTCCTCTCTTGCATAGATCTACAAGATTCACCTCTTCCCCCATGTGGATGCCTTCTTGAAATTGGTGGCCTAAAAGGGATAGACTTCTTTGGTTTACAAGTCCCCAAATTAAAAGTTTTGATATAAATGGCCTCTAACTTTTCGGTTGGAAGGTTGGCTAACTCAACAACATTCTGTCCTGCTAGTCTTTTCAGATCCAGTAGCATTCTTGCCATACCAGGAGTGTTTGCCAATCAAGCCGGCACAAAGCTTCCATCCACAAAGGTTCTTGGGTTATCACTTTCCCTCAAAGATTTCTCCCAATCAGCCTTTTGTATGTAGAAAAGTTCTTTTAAATCTCGTTTCTCCAAGGCATTGAAATCCGCTTCACTCATTCCCCTTTGATCAATCATAACATTCCTCAAAATGTTTATCATTTCTTAATTTTCCCAAGGAATTATTCTTTCATCTTCAGGTTCAGAATTTGATTCCTCTGGGATGGATGTTTCAACAATAGGCACTTCTTTTGATTTCTCCTTTTTAACCTGTTTCTTTTGTTTCTCCCTCAAAGTTTGGATTTTTCTCTTTTTTGCTTGAGGTTCATCAGTTGGTTCAGTCTGTCTGGTAGACCTTTCAGTTTGAGCTCTTTTCAGCTTTTCTTTTCTATTCAATTTATTATATTGGTCTACCACTGATTCTCTTGACAGGTGCTCAACAATTTCAGGCTTCATACCTCTCTCCAGCAGGTATCCACACATACCTCCAAACTTTTTCTTCAAAGATTCAATCTTTTCAAGTTTCTCATTTTCTTTTACACACTTTTCAATGACCTTTTCTCTTTCACTGTTATTCAAATCTTGTAGTTGGTCAAAGTTAAAATTAGACAGATCTTTTTCAGAATAGTTATGCCTTCTGAGATAATCTCTGTATTTCTGGACATCTCTATTCTTTTGTTGCATAAGCTTCTTGAGAGTATTATTTCCTTCTTGTAATCTCTTCTTCAATTCATCATCATTCATAGCAGCTAGGGTTTCGAAGCTTATACCAAATCTTCTTAACTTAATAACCAATGGATTTTTCTTATTAGCTTCCAACACACTCAGCTCAATGTTTGCCCTATGTTCCGAAGTCATTGTGACTTGAGGAGACACAACATTAGCAGCTTTGACAGTTTTTCCTTGATCATTTTCAGGGTCATCATCATTATCGTCTGAATCCTCAGACTCATCCTCTCCTTCAGTTAAATCATTCATTGCATCAATCTTTGGTTCATCAGAAGGTGGATGATCTGGTTCACTTCTGGTTGGCACATCAGAAACACCTTGAACTCTTTCACCTGGTTGCAAGGTTTGTAGTGGGACAACCTTTATAGGAATAGCTTCATCTTCTGGTGTTTCAACAAAATACTTGTTTTTATCAACCCACTTGCCCCTCTTAGCAGCTCTTTCATGCTCAGTCTGCTCATATGTCCTCTTTCTCCTCATGTAAGTCTTGGCAAACTAATTGACTTTTTTCGCAAATTCTTCATGAAGTTTAGAAAGTCTTTCTCTTTTCTGGTTAAGTGTTTCATGAGGCTCAGTCACATTCACCCTTTCTGACCAGCTTTTAGTTGGGTTCTTCTTCAAATCTTCTCTTACCTGTTCAGTCCATTTCTTGGCAGCCATTGAAGCAATGGACTCACCAATCTCTTCTTCAGTCATCATATCTGTATTCATATTGGTTGGTTCAGTAGTTTCAGCTGACTTCTTTTCTGGTTGACTTTGGGGTTGAAACATGCTGACCACCATAGCTAGGTAATTGTCAGCTTCCTCAGCTCTGTTCATCATAATCAAAGTTTCAATTGCTTCTTGATCAGCCACATCATCAATAATTTCCTTTGCAAGTTCGGCTTGTTTGATCAATATCTCCTGTTCAGCTATTTCTTCAGAAGTCATGGATTGAGCCAATATCTCTCTATCTCTTGTTTCTCTCAGAACGTTCTCTTGTTCTCTTAAGACTTCTTCATTGGCAATATCATCATCTTTAAATGCCACATCTTTTTCTGGATATGCCTTAACAGGCTCTTCTACACTGACTTTTGCCTTACCTTTCTCAATCCTCCTCCTCACATCCTCTTCATCCTAAGACTGTACATAGTCATCAATTTCCTTTTCAAATGCTTCTAACTCAGGATCATACCATGCCCTATTGGAGCTTTCTGGTTGTTCAGTTTGAGTGATGGGCTCCTCAACAGCAGTATCTCCTTCATTCAATACTTCAGTTGTCTCAACTCCAATTTTCATGTCAGTTAAGACATCAGTAGCCATATCAGTTGCAGCTACATTCTCTACATTCTCCTCAACATTTGTCTTTTCAGTCTCATCCACTCTCTCAACATTCTCCGCATCAATTCTTTCTTCATTGTAATCATAATCTTGCTCTCCAACATCTGATCTGTCACCCTCATATTCATCATCCTCAGCTCTCCTCTCTTCACTACTCTCCTCTCCATCATCATAAACATTCATAATCAGTTTTAAACTGTCTGCAGTCTCAACAACTGTTACAGTTTCTTCAACATTCACACCTGAGACAGTTGGCATAGATTTATTCCCCCCTGTTTTGGGGCAGCTGAGATCTTCTCAACCTCCTGCACCAGGGATTGAATTCTCAAGTTTGCTTGTACCAACTTCTCTAACAGCATCACATTTTCACTAGTCACTTCCTCATTTCTTCTTCTCAACTCAGCATTTTCTATCATTAAGTGCAGATTACTTTGAAATGTGTCTGTATGTGAGGTTGCAGGTGGTGATGTGGAAAAAGGTTCAAACTCAGGTTGTTCTGTGGTGTGAGTTTGGAAAATGGATGGTGGTGATGATTGTGTATGCGGTGGGCTTGAAATGAATGGATCAGTATGTATTGGGCTTGTTGTTGGTGGGGTTTGTGGTGGTGGAGATGTATGTGTTGATGATGGAATAATTAGTTGGTCAATGTGTGGTGGTGACTGTGGTTGTGTTGGAATAGGTTGTTCTATTTGCTCAAAATGCTCCCCCTGATCAGGTGCAACAATATCCATAGCTACTCCAGCTCCTCCTTCATCTCCATCTACATCATCATCTCCATTATCAGATTCATCATCATCACTCTCATCATCATCTCCTCCTTCCTCCTCTGAGCTTAACTGTGGCACTGGCATTATTTCCAAATTATGATCCAACAACCATGGCAGAAGTTCAAATGGAGCTTCAGAATTGAATCTGTTAGTAGCACCTGGATTCTTAATTCTCTTATAAGTGTCTGGATTTTGCAGCAGGTGGGTTATGCCACTAGTGGGTAGATCTTGCAATTCTCTGTTGAAGATTATCTGTAAGAACCTTGGGTATTGCAAAAACCTATCCTTCTCTGCCATCTTCAAGTTTGAAACTAATCCCTCAAAGATCATCTTTGAGAAATTAAATGGCAAATCATAAATGATTCCAACAGTGGCATTTGCTAGATCACGACCCATCAAGGTCCGTGATCCTTTCCTTGGAGCAAACCCCTGTATCACATGGTGAATGAGGAATCTATATAGCATTGGAAACATCCCCTTTTGAAACTGCCCATCATGTACAGTTCCCTGATAACTCATTGTCTCTTCAAAGATCCTTATCAGGTGATCAGTATTGAAATTAATATGATTATGATCATCATCATTCAACCGTAAACATCTTCTGATCATCCTTTCTGTCACATGTATCTCATTTCCAGCAACAGATGCTTCAATTCTTTTCCCATTGATATCTTCAACAAGTTCCGCAGATCTCCAGAAATCCAGTGAATGATTTATGTAGATGACCGGATTTTCAGTGAAGGCAAAACTGACATTTGACCGTGCCATCCATGTAATCATTCTTTCCATCGGCTCGTTGTCAGGTGTGAATTGTAAAAGTGCACCATATTGTGCTTCTTCTCGAAGAAGTATTTGGGTTGTTATTCTTCTGCCATATCTGAACATCACAATCAAACATATTTAAAGTGAAATTAGTCATAAAGTTCATTACTTTAGATAATTTCAAGGTATAAAAATGAAGAAGAAAGAGAAAGAAAAATCACCAAGAACCTGTTCTTCGACAAGTTTATAACCTAAACACATAAACAGAGTATTGGTAATCAGATACATAATCAAAGCCCATTATAGTCTAATTGTGGTCGGAAAACACATTAATGTTGCTTACCGAGTCGGAATTAGAGGGATGATTCAAGTTAGGGTTTGGATTAACGGTTGGTTGCGATAAGTCGGTTAGGTTTCTTTGGGAGTAAGGAGTTGCAGTGGAAGGAGAGAGAGGGAAAAGTAATGTTGGAAATTTTTCCTAACTCCCTCTTATATACCTTTTGAAAGTGGGTTTTAAATGCTTTTTGTCATTTTGTGAATTATTAGCTGTCACACAGTAACATTATCCACTTGATATATTAAAAACAATATTTATCTTTTAAGTTAATAAAACCTTACTCGGAAAGTTTAATATATCCAAAGTCTACTTGGTATACTTCCACTTACAAAGCTTACCCGAAAAATAAAACATCAAACCTTGTTTGGTCAATAAAGGTAGTTTAAAGTTAAGACATTATGAAGAAATCTTACCCGAAATACTAGATTTCTTGAGAAATTAATCACAAGGAAAAGAATCAAGTATGAAATATCAAATAATCATTCTTACTGGAATCAATTAAGATCCCCATATACATGTCTTGAATTCAAATTAAATAATTTAATCTAGCATAAACCCTAACGAAATAAGAATCATAATCAAACAATCATACTCAAAACATATACATTCAAGCATATTTGGAAATATAGTGTGCCCTAACGACATTCTTATGCAAAGTATACCCGAATAACCTTCCTATATACAAAGTGTGCCCGAATAACCTTCCTATAGTACAAAGTGTGCCCGAATAACCTTCCTATAGTACAAAGTGTGCCCGAACAACATTCTTATGCAAACAGTGTACTTGGAAAATGACAAACTTAAATAACAATATCTAAGTGTGCCCGGAAAGGTTAACAAATCATTCCTATCAACATATTCACACAATTCACAAAGCTTACTCGGTGTACTAACTTAAGTTCACAAAGTTTGCTTGGAATAACAATCAGTATAAAAAATGCAAAGCTTGCCCGGAACAAGAATTTCTTGTTAAAAGCTAGCTATATCACATAATCATGTAAAGACTTCAAGCTTGCTCGGGAAAATAGTACAACAGTGTACTCTACCCGGAAAGTGTAAAACACTTCAAAGCATGCCCGAAAATCATAGACTTAGTCAAAAATGACTAAGCTTGCCCGGAAAGGTCATAAATCATCAAACCTTACCCAAAATAACATATTCAAACATATTCATCTGTTTTGTGCCCGGAAAGGTTATAAAACATCAAACCTTACCCGAACATACATATTCAGCCAATTAAAGGCAAAATGCAACACTTTTTGACTTAACCCACTTGTCAAATTTATATCTTTCATTGAAGATCATAGTTTAAGAGCAAATGGTGCATTTAGAGATCAAATTTCAGTTGTGTTTCTCTTCAAAATAGTTTCTTTATTTAACTGAAAAGATCTCAAGAAAGAGATCATATTGACTAAGTAGCTTTCTCAGTACTTCACTCTCAGCATTATTATGGCAACATAGATAGGTTAACAACAGGCATATAAACTTAGCATGAATTTCATATCTTTGGTGATATGATTAAGTTTCAATTTAAGCATAATGCATTAATGGTCAACATTGTGCTATGATGCCTCATATCTCTTCTCAAAGCTTATTTGGCTTTCCCCAGATCACCCCAATTTGACTCCAACCTCCTGTACTTGGTCAAAAAATTGTTTTTGTATGACAGAACATATTGGATCTTTTTGTATTTTTGATTTTCAAACATATATAGAGGTTGAACGTTGGACTTACAGTTAAATAACATGCCTTTCATTCAAGATGAGACTGATTTTGTCAACATCTTTGTAGTTCTTAGTTGTAACCCTCTTGTTTGATAAAATATTTAAAACACTTATCAACTTTTGGTTGATTTATTCATTCTTCCCCTTGTTTTTGATATTTTCTTAACTTTTCTAACACATGTTCTTTGTTATATTTAAAGATGTTTCATTTTTGGTTGACCAAATAACAACAGGCTCGTGTATGACTGGGTAATCACTTTTTTGCCTATCATTCGGAGAGATTTATACTGAGACATGCAAAGACAACTATGTATCTCCACATAAAGATTAGCATATTCATTTTGTTTATATCACCTTAGATTTTACATCATCATGGGAAAGCAGCCATACATGTTAATGACTATACTAAGGTCTTTTTAGCCTAATAAATCCATATGATTAGCTAAGCAGTCAATGTACTATCATTACCCAAATAAAAACAGTTTAATATTCAATCACCCCAATATCTCTTTATTGGCAGGTAAATGGCTATCCTGTTTGACCAGAAGTGGTCAGCAGGACCAAACATACATGTGAATATATGTCCTTTTAAAGTCAGAGCTATTGACATAGTTTTAAGTGAAGGAATAAGAACCAGTCATAATTGCCCCAAATGCATTTAGTTTTCAGTTCAATGGCTATCATTTGAATCTGTAGAGATTCTAGGAACAAACATACACAAGTGCATGTCCTTCCAACTGGGCAGATGACATAATTTTCAGCAAAAATAACTACTTGAGTCTTTTCTTGTAAAAAAAATCCTTCCTTTTAAGCTTCTTTAAAGCTTGAACTGAATAATCTTATCATATCTCTACACCATTAACAACTTGCTCATGTTTTGATCAAAATAAAGTATTTATGCAAAATTCATTAGAAAATTTCATTTTTATCACTTAATTTTGACATAAAACCTATTTTGACATAAACAGTTGCAGCACATAATCAAATCTTAATCAAACATGATATCATCAAGACAAGTAGACAGTACTAACAATCAAATTCTAACCTTCTTAATAACATCAGAAGATCAGATAAAGCACATATTCAAGCAATTAAGCAATGATGTCATAAAAGCTTGTTCAAACAAGTAGATCATATCAAGAACACTTATCCTAAAATCACAAATGCACATCAACTGATAAACATGCAAACATATCAACCAAACAGTTATATTAAAACATTGCAAACTTGATCAGTTAAGGCACATAACAGTTAACACATTCAATAGCATAATCAGAATCATACTCAAGCATATTCATATAACATTCAATTTGTGAAACCTCTAAATAAAGTAATCAGTTAGCACATTAAGGTACACAATCAAGCACACATCCTTAATCAGATTTCATCAGAGTTGATCATTCCCAGGGCTTTCAAAAGAAATTTGAACCTGGTTCTATCAAGTGGTTTGGTGAATATGTCAGCCAAATTGTCACTTGTATCAACTCTTTGCATTTCAATCAAACCTTTTTCACTGCAATCTTTGATGAAGTGATGTCTGATTTCAATGTGCTTAGTTTTAGAATGTTGAATAGAATTTTTAACAATAAAGTATGCAGCAGTATTGTCAATAAGAATAGGGGTGTTCAGAAAATTCAAACCATAGTCCAACATCTGATTTTGAATCCATAGAACTTGTGCACAGCAGGCAGATGCAGCAACATATTCAGCTTCTGCAGTGGAGATTGATACTGTAGTCTGCTTCTTGCATTGCCATGACACTAGCCTTTCACCCAAAAACTGACATCCTCCTGAGGTTGACTTTCTACTCATGTTACAGCCATCATAGTCACTGTCTGTATATGCAATCAGATCAAAAGGTTGGTTCTTTGGATACCAAATTCCTAAGTATGGTCTTCCCTTCAAGTATCTGAATATTCTTTTAACAACATTCATGTGGGAGACTTTTGGACTTGATTGGAATCTTGCACACACACATACAGCAAACATGATATATGATCTTGTTGCAGTCAGATACATCAGGGATCCAATTTTGGCTCTATATTCATGTTCATCTACAGGCTCCCCCTTTTCATCTGCAATCATCTTTTCTTTGGTGTCTATTGGAGTTGAAGTAGTTTTGTATTCATGACAGTTGAACTTGTTCAAGATGTCTTGAACATATTTATTTTGGTGAATGAAAATCCCTTCAGCTTTCTGTTGAACTTGCAATCCTAGCAAGAAGTTAATTTCTCCCATAGAGCTCATGCTGTATTTGGATTTCATCACCTCTTCAAACTCCAAACACATATGTTCATTGGTTGAACCAAAGATGATATCATCAACATATACTTGTAACAGTAGTAAGTCTGATCCCTTTCTTTTGTAGAAGAGTGTCTTGTCAATGGCCCCTCTGGTAAAACCATTTTCAAGAAGATGATTTGACAGCTCATCATACCATGCTCTAGGAGCCTGATGCAATCCATAAAGAGCTTAGTTTAGCTTATACACCCTGTTTGGATACATTGGATCCTCAAAACCTGGAGGTTGAGCTACATACACCTCTTCATCAACCTTTCCATTTAGAAATGCAGACTTAATATCCAGCTGGAACACTTTAATGTTCTTTGAGGCAGCATATGCAAGAAAAATCCTGATAGCTTCAAGTCTTGCAACAGGAGCAAAAACTTCCTCAAAGTCTATTCCTTCTTCTTGAAGACATCCCAGTGCTACAAGTCTAGCTTTATTCTTAATCACCAAACCCCTCTCATCCCTTTTGTTTCTAAAACCCATTTTGTTCCAATTGCATATCTGTCTCTTGGCCTATCAACAAGATCCCACACATGTAGGTCTCTGAACTTAACCAGTTCCTCTTGCATTGCTTCCACCCAAATATTGTCTTTCAGTGCTTGAGCAATGTTCTTTGGCTCTATTTGGGATAGAAAGCAGGAGTAAAGATAGATTTTTGCAATTTCAGAATGACTTCTTGTAATTCTTTCATGCAAATCTCCAATGATGTTTTCAGAAGGATGATTCTTTTCCACATAAGGAGTTTGTACAATCATATATGTAGACAAATTGTTGTCAAGATTTGTTTCATTGAGATCTGGTTCTTCAATGATCAAATCAGTTTCTACATCATGAAATTCTGGTGCTTCATTATTATGTTGGCCTGATGTAGATGCACCATTGTTTTCTAAGTTCAATCTTTGAAATAGATCTTGAAATCTTTCTGTAGATGCAGCTTCTTCTCCACTTGCTTGGTTGCTTGTGTCACCCTCATTCTGAACTTGATCATTTTGTACATCTTGATTGTCTTGATTGTTCTCAGTATGATCATGTTCAAAATTGTGATTGTTTTCTTGATCTGGTTCACCAATGTCACATGAGGAATTCTTCACAAAAGTATACTCATTTTCTTTTCTAGCAACCTTCTTCCATAATTCTTCCAAGTCCATTGATTTCTTCTTTTTCTCTTCAATTTCACTGGTTTTGTAGAAAGAATCATCAAAGTCTTCATGATTAATCTTGAAGGACCTTATCAATTTCTCATGATCAAACAGCCATGCTGCACCATCAACTGTATTGAATTGATTTTCATTGAAAATGATGTCAGATGATTCTATAACACTCAAATGGTCTTTCACATATACTCTGTAAACTTTTGAGTGTGTAGAATATCCACCAAAGAAACAGTCTAGGGATTTCGTTTGAAACTTGTTCAAATAGTCCCTTGTGTTCAGAAGAAAACATTTGCATCCAAAGGGCTTGAAAAACTTAAGGTATGGCTTTCTGTTGTGAAATATTTCATATGGAGTTTTGTTATGCCTTTTGTTGACAAGTACCCTGTTCTGAACATAGTAGGCTGTATTTATGGCTTCAGCCCAAAAAGTGACAGGCAAAATTTGCATCAGCTAACATGGTTCTTGCAGCTTCAATCAAGGTTCTATTTCTTCTTTCTGCAACACCATTTTGTTCAGGAGTTCTAGGAGCTGAGAATTGTTGTAGTATTCCTTTCTCTGCACAAAATTCTTGCATAACTCCATTCTTGAACTCAGTACCATTGTAACTTCTCATCATTTTAACTTTCTTATTCAACTTGTAGGTAAGTCTATGACATGCTCACCTTTAACAAGTCTATTCATGTTCTTCAAGTTCACAAGACACAGTTTCCTATGCCATAATTTTGACTCATTTTCAGTGCCTTTGGAAACAAAACATGCACTCCCTCTTGAGATAGCTTCTTTCATATTCAATTCATACAAGTTACCATTTCTTGGTTCCATCATCATAATCATTTCAGGTGGAATCACAAATTCAGGTTTTAGAATGAAACAGTGTGAATCATCAAAACTGACTTTGTATCCCTTATCACACATTTGTGATATACTCAGCAGATTGAACTGAAGACCTTCAACATGAAATACATTATCAAATGAGACTTTCCCATTTGTTAAGATTCCTTTTCCAACAATCTTTCCACCATTCTCATCATTCCCATAAGCTACTGGACTTTCATACTTTTCTTCATAATTGACAAGAGATCTCTTGTCACAAATCATGTGCCTAGAACATCCACTATCCATGTACCATATGTCATTTAGAAGAGTGGACTGTTCTTGAGAAGTTGATCCAGTTTCTTTCTCTATTATAGCTATGAATGCTACATTTGCCCTCTTGATATCATCTGCAATGTCTTCTTCATGATTGCTCCAATCAAAATTACCTTCATGCTGTGTTGTTATAGTAACATTTCCTTGATTTTTGACTTGGTTCTGGTTGGCTGGAACAGTGTTGTTTGAAACATTTGAAGATTTTGATTGTTGTTTCTCTGAAAGGCTTGATTCTGAGGCACTCTGTAACGCCCTGAAATTCGATTGGTAAACTAGGATCGTGAAATCATCGGAAACTATAGACTTTGGGATTCTGGACGATAAGTTCGGAACCCATATCATTGGAAAAATCTGCTTTTATCATTTAAAATGTTTATTTTATAAAACGACATTTACGCCTGAAAAATATTAATTTTTATGCTTTCGAAAAATTTAAATATTCTTATTTAAAAAGATTTCAAATAATTATTCGGAAAATGGTTTTTATAAAAGTTTTGCTGAAAAAGTTTTAGTTTGTTTAAAAACTTATGAACTCGACTAGTCTTGACCCGGCGGTAGCCTAAACCCGAACCCGAGTCACCCGAGTATTTAAGCGGAAAATCAAGTATTCTTACACCACCTCTTTCATTTCCACCAACACTTCCCACCCAAACACTCTCATTCTAGAGAGAGAAACTAGAGAGAGAAAGTCTTCAAACTTCAAATCCGAGTCCACAAATCTGTTTGTTGTTGTTCTTGGTAAGATCTTCTTGAAAATCATCCATTTTCATAACCATTTTCGGCCTCAAATCGAGCAAAAACACCCATTTTCGTTTCTTGAGTTTTCGGGTCAAAAACCGTCTTGTTTTGGTGTCAAAATGCAGGCTTTTGTGTTTAAAATCACTGGGAATCGATAGTCCCTTCAATCCCGAGCATTCCCATGTCAAAAACTTCGATTTTGGGTCAAAAATCTGGAAAATCTGAAAAACCCGTAGGTTTCTCCGTCGCCCAGCTTGAAGGAGTCGAATCAGACTCATTCGATCGAATCAGTCGATCGAATCAGCCCATTCGATCGAACCAGTCGATCGAACCAGTCCGGTCGACCGAATAGGAAAGCAACCGAATGGTCTCCAACTCATTCGACCGAATGAGTTTCGTATTCGATCGAACGAGTGTCTATTCGATCGAACAAGTTCCATGTTCGACCGAACGAGTTTTCCAACTGGTTCGACCAAATGTGTTTCTAGTTCGATCGAGTGTGCCTCAGATTCGATCGAATGTGTGTCTATTCGATCGAACAAGTTCCTATTCGATCGAACGTGTTCCTATTCGATCGAATCAAGCCAGAACCAAGCTGTTTTCGTCTTTAAAACCCAGTTTTTGCTCGAGGTCGCGTAAGCTCGTTTTCTTAGACTTATAGCACGTTGTTAACCTTATATATATGTCCAACTCTAGGCTAAGGAGATCTATTGTAGCACCATCCTAACCCAAGATCAAGGTGAGTTCATAGCCCCTATTTAAGCTTTTCAAAACTATGGGGTGGAAACATGGTAACTTTACACGTTTGGATAAAATCATTTATGCAAATATTCTTTAAACTATAAACATTTGGATTTCTACACACGTGCGGAAATCCACGAGCTTCTTGGTAATCTATAAACTTTGGAAATCTATGAACATGGGGAAAACCCATTAACTCATGGAGATCTAAGAACATTGGAAATCAATGAGTATGGGAAATTCTGTGAACATTGACATCATGGGAACGGGAATCAAATTCATATCATCATAGTCATTGTGTCAGCATGGAAATCTAGAGATCAAAACATCATGAGTTGAATTGGACGCGAGAGTCTATTCTACTCTCGGTAGAACTCACGACCATGAGTGGCATTCTATTCTCGGTGGCACTCGTAACTCATGGGATTTCATACTAGTCTCGGTGAAATCCATAACTCTTGAGGACCTATACTATTCTCGGTAGGGACCAAGGGAACCCAGGATTCTTTGGGGTGTCTATCCTACTCTCGGTAGAACCTAGCTGAGTCCTGGATGGCAAGAACGAGGTAGTCTTGGTTTAAGTCTTGCGTGAGTTCAATCAAGTCTTGTGTGATCATTGGGTTTCATCATCATTCATCATCATCATTTGTTCACCATCATCTTGGACACTAGTAAACAATGGGATTCTGGTGTTGGTTTATCTAGTAAACTTAGCATGCTCAAATCTATATGTCCTTGTTTATGCTTAACTGCTATGTGCTACATGTACCGTTGGGAGACCGCAAATCTTTGAGTAATCTTATCACATACGACTCTAATGGGAGATTGATAAGCCCGTTGGGAGCCCAGGAGAACATTTCATGTTTGACTTACTACAAAAACCTCTGTGGGAAAACCAAGAGATCTTTTCTTACAAACCATTTTAAAAACTGGGAATTATACCCAAACATAGTAGTATAAGTTGTAGGAGTGGTGGGTTAGCCGCAGGTACACCCTATATATAAACCCCTACAACCTATACTAGTATGTTTGTGTATAAAACTCTTTTCTTTAAACCTATGAATTCACTCATCTACTTTATGTAGTTGACAGTTTGTTACATGTTTTCAGGAAATAATGCAGCAAGAAATCCCTAGCAAGTTTAGAGGCCTTAGAAAGATGAAGGCTAGACTAGGAGTTGTTGGAAACTTGATATTTTGTATTAAAACAATTTGTTTCATGTTACCTGGTTGATGTAATATTTGACATTTTGGTTATGTTTATGCATTTAGACTTTTATACTATTGTGCTCAACAATCACGACTTAGTCGCCGCACCTCGATTTTTCCGCCATCACGATCGGGGTGTGACAGATTGGTATCAGAGCCAGTGGTTATAGGGAATTAGGAAACCGACCTAGACTATAACCTAGGATCCTTGACTCTAGATAGCTCATGCATCACAATCACATGTCTACACTTATATACGTGCTACGTGCTTATGTGTTGCATATTAACTGTTAATCTCTTGAGTCATGTCATTATGTGTTCTTGGTATAATCTATGTCCTCTATTCTTAATCTTTGGCGTGTCATTGATTCTATTTAACGCTCGTTTCTTTTTTTCGTTTTGTCAAGAATGCCTCCCAGACGTGCACCCGCCCCCTTGGACTCCGCTGATCTAGCCAACCTTATAGCCCAGCAGATCGCGGCTGTGTTACCAGGCATGGTAACAGCCATCAGCCAGGGGCTGAGGCAAGAAGGAACCTCTGGGGCCAACCAAATTCCAGCTCAGAACGCAAATGAACCAGCAAATAAGCCATACAAGGACTTCATGGCTACCAAACCCACCAGCTTCAGCGGTTCAGAAGGCGCCGTTGGTCTCCTCCAGTGGATCGAAAAGATGGAGGCTGCCTTTGTTATTAGCTCGTGCCCTGAGACACTGAAAGTCACGCACGCGGCAAGCATGTTGTCTAAACGCGCGCTGACCTGGTGGAACAACGAGATAAGAACCCGCGGGCGTGAGGCTGCCTTGGCCATGACCTGGTCGGAATTTGTAGCTTTGGTTACCCGCGAGTTCGTACCTCGCAGTGAGGTGCAGAAACTTGAAGCTGAGTTTTGGGTGCACAGAATGAAGGGCGCTGATCACCAAGGGTACACGGAGCGTTTTCACGAGCTCTCCCTTCTCGTACCACACTTGGTCACCCCTTCCTCCCGGGCTATTGAGCTTTACATCAATGGCCTACCTGACACTGTCCGTGGAATCGTTATCGGGGCTGACCCATCAACCCTACAAGCGGCCATTGAACTAGCTGCCCGACTGACCCAGGACCAGGTTAAGACTGGGGTCCTAGCCAAAGGTACGGGCAAGGCCGCTGAGGGCTCATCCAAAAAGATCAACCGCATCAAAAAGCGTAAGGCTAGCAGTTACGCGATGGTTACTCCCGCAACCCCAATCAGCTCTGTCGCTCCTGCTCCCACCCCTTCAGGAAGGCCAAAGAGGGAGTACACTGGGGTTCACCCCAAGTGCGGCACTTGCCAATTTCATCATCCTGCCGGAACCCCGTGCTGGAAATGCACGAACTGTGGACGTTTGGGGCACCTAGCGGAACGCTGCAGATTTCAAGGTAATCAACTGGCGATACAGAGCAGCAGTTCCCAACCCAGCAACTCTCGAAGCTGTTTCGAGTGTGGAGCCATGGACCATTTCAGGAGCAGGTGTCCTCGTCTTGCAAATCTTCCTCCGGCCCGAGGCCGAGCCTTTACTATTGGCGCTGCTGAAGCTCGCCAAAATCCTGACGTCATTACTGGTACGTTCATCCTTAACAATCTCTGGGTTTCTATTCTATTTGACACGGGTGCAGATAGGAGTTTTATTTCTAGCGAGTTGGTCCCATTGCTTAATCTAGGAACCTCTGTCTTAGACCCCGCTTTCTCTGTCGAAATGGCAAACGGAGAGTCTACCCAAGTGAACAAAATCGTTCGCAATTGCACGCTTACGTTTGATCAGACGTCTCTTAACATTGACCTCATCCCTATGCATTTGGGAAGTTTCGATGTAATTGTTGGGATGGATTGGTTGTCCATCAACCACGCGGAAGTGGTGTGTGCTGAGAAGCTCATTCGCGTTCCTTGTTCTTCTGGCGAGTCCATAATTATTCAAGGAGAAAGATCAGGTAGATGTCTGAAATTAATCTCCTGCTTTAAAGCTCGGCGATGCCTTCGAAAGAAGTGTCTCGCCTTCCTAGCTCATGTCTCCATCAAGAAATCTTTGGGGAAGAAGCTCTCTGATGTCCCCGTTGTGCGTGAATTTCCAGACGTTTTTCCTAAAGACTTACCCGGACTTCCTCCTAGCCGGCAAGTCAAATTCCACATCGAGTTAGTTCCCGGTGCAACCCCCGTGGCAAAATCTCCGTATCGTTTGGCTCCGTCTGAAATGCAGGAATTATCGAGCCAGCTGCAGGAACTACTGGACAAGGGTTTTATTCGCCCTAGTTCGTCTCCATGGGGAGCTCCAGTCCTCTTCGTCAAGAAGAAGGACGGATCTTTCCGGATGTGCATAGACTATCGTGAGCTTAACAAACTCACAGTCAAGAATCGGTATCCATTACCGAGGATTGACGATCTTTTCGACCAGCTGCAAGGAGCCACCTACTTTTCCAAGATCGACCTACGCTCAGGTTATCACCAAGTACGCGTCATGGAGGACGACATCGCGAAAACCGCTTTCAGAACTCGTTATGGACACTACGAGTTCCTAGTCATGCCTTTTGGTTTGACGAATGCCCCTGCGGTGTTCATGGATCTCATGAATCGCGTTTGTCGTCCATACCTGGACCAGTTTGTTATCGTCTTCATTGACGATATTCTCGTTTATTCCCGCTCTAAAGCCGACCATGAGCTTCATCTCAGGCTTACCTTGGATCTGCTGAGGAAAGAGCAACTCTACGCCAAATTCTCCAAATGCGAATTCTGGCTAAAGGAAGTTCAATTCTTAGGTCACATCATTAACAAGGAAGGCATTCATGTCGACCCTGCCAAGATTGAAGCCATCAAAAATTGGGGAGCGCCTACAACGCCAACCGAAATTCGTTCATTTCTTGGTTTAGCTGGGTACTACCGTCGATTCATCTCGAACTTTTCAAAGATCGCGTTGCCCCTCACAATGTTAACTCAAAAAGGGGAACCATTCATTTGGAACCAAGAGCAAGAAGAGGCTTTCCAAACATTGAAACATAAACTCTGCCATGCACCAATCCTGTCGCTTCCTGAGGGTAACGATGATTTTGTTGTTTATTGCGACGCCTCGAGCCAAGGTCTAGGCTGCGTCTTAATGCAACGCGGTAAGGTCGTCGCTTACGCCTCGCGTCAACTCAAGAGTCATGAGAGGAATTATGTCACTCACGACTTGGAATTGGGTGCTGTGGTCTTTGCCTTAAAAATATGGAGACACTACCTATACGGTACGAAATGTGTCATCTTCACCGACCACAAGAGCCTACAACACATCCTCAACCAAAGGGAGCTAAATATGCGACAACGTCGATGGGTTGAACTCCTAAGTGACTATGACTGCGAAATCCGCTACCACCCTGGAAAGGCTAACGTAGTGGCTGACGCGTTAAGTCGCAAGGAAAGGACCCAGTTGCATGCGATTCGTATTCAGTCCAATCTTCCCTCCTTGGTTCTTGAAGCTCAAAAGCAAGCGATTGCTGGTGGTGATCTCAAAAATATGCTATCTTGCGGTGCCGAACGGAAGTTTGAAACCAAGTCTGATGGTATACTTTACTACTTAAATCGCATGTGGATTCCAAACTCTGAACCACTTCGAGAACTTATCCTGAGCGAAGCGCACAAATCCAGATACTCTATTCACCCAGGCAGTGATAAAATGTATCAGAATCTCAAGTCTCATTTCTGGTGGCCGGGTATGAAGAAAGACATAGCTTTATACGTCGGTAAGTGTCTAACATGCTCGCGGATCAAGACTGAACATCAGAGACCATCTGGCCTGTTACAAAAACCGATCATACCGCAGTGGAAGTGGGACGAAGTCGCTATGGACTTCATTACCAAACTCCCGCGGACACCCAGCGGTTATGACACGATTTGGGTTATCGTGGATTACTTGACCAAGTCTGCCCACTTTCTCCCTGTCCGCGATGACTACACTACGGAGAAGCTGGCGCGGATTTACATTCGTGAGATCGTAACCCGTCACGGTGTGCCTAAGGGCATCACGTCAGACCGTGACCCCTCTTTTGCGTCAAGGTTCTGGAAGTCATTTCAGAAAGCCTTTGGGACAAGTGTGAAACTTAGCTCTGCCTATCATCCTGAAACGGACGGACAGAGCGAAAGGACCATACAAACCCTGGAGGATATGCTCAGAGCCTGTATCCTTGAATTCGGTAGTAGCTGGGAGACTCACCTTCCTCTTGCAGAGTTCTCATACAATAACAGCTATCATGCTACCATCAAATGCGCACCATTCGAGGCACTCTATGGCAGGAAATGTCGTTCTCCACTGTGTTGGTCCGAGACCGGAGATTCTCAAATCCTCGGCCCGGAACTGATACAGGAAACCACTGACAGTATCGCCATCATCCAGCAAAGACTTAAGGACGCCCGCTGTCGACACAAGTATTACGCTGACAAACGCCGCAAACCTCTGGAGTTCCAAATAGGCGATCACGTAATGCTCAAAGTTTCCCCCTGGAAGGGCATTGTTCGCTTCGGGAAAAAGGGAAAGTTTGCTCCAAGGTACGTAGGACCTTTCAAGATCATCGAAAAGGTCGGACCCGTAGCCTATCGCTTGGAATTGCCTCCAGAACTCAGCCGTGTTCACAACGTTTTTCATGTGTCGCAACTCAAAAAGTGCCTCGTTGACGAGACCGCTCAAATCCCGATCGACACGGTTCACATCGACGACAAACTATACTTTGTTGAGGAACCTGTCGAGATCCTAGATCGAGAAGTCAAAAAGACTAAGCGAAGCCGGATACCTATAGTCAAGGTACGTTGGAACAACCATCGTGGACCCGAGTTCACATGGGAACGAGAGGATAAGATGAAGGAGGAATACCCTCATCTGTTCGCATAGTCATCATCTTTGTAATTCTAGAAATCTTGGAGTCTATGTAATCGTAATCATGTAATCAGGGACCAATATCAATCAATGAAGTATCATGTTGTTCCTATTTGCTTATAAATATTCTCTTATTTGCATAACACCAAGTTTGGCTACCCATGACTCGTGCTGGAAAACACAAGTTGTGCATACTTAATCATGTAAACATTGGGGTAAACTATGTATCATTGAGCCAAAATTTGTCATCATTCTAGCATTCATGAAGCATGGTTGTGTGTGTGTGTGTGGTGTCGTGTCGATTTTTCTAGCCGCACACAATGGAGTTTATACATTGATACAAGGTGAACTCGTAATTATAGTCCGGAATATAATTACATCAAGTTCACAGGTGTATACGTGTATAAACAATATGCTATTGTGTAACTATGAGTCGTGAACTCAAGCTTCGTGTAGGGAATTAATCAATGAATGTTGAAGGAGTGGTGGGTTAGCCGCTGGTACACCCTATACATAAACCCCTTCGGCACAAGTTGATTATGTCTGAAGCGAGACTTGGAATTAGGGACTCATAGTTAGCGTGGCAGCTGTGAGGCGTTAAATTCAAGAATTATTGAGGGAATTATTCATTGGAGATTGAAGGAGTGGTGGGTTAGCCGCTGGTACACCCTATATATAAACCCCTTCAATCCGAAATGAATATGTCTGATGTAAAGCTTGAAGGTGATGCCTTGTAGTGGAAAATAGTGTGTCGTCCTGTGTGTCATTGAACTAATAGGAGTCGAAAGAAACACCCAAGTGGAGTTGAGGGAGTGGTGGGTTAGCCGCTGGTACACCCTATATATAAACCCCTTCAACTTGATTTGGGTGGTATCCAAGACGAATATTAGGGGTAGTGGCGCATAGTGGTCATCATGGGATCATTTAATCTAAAACATCATTGCATCAACTATACTAAATTCTAAATTTCGGGACGAAATTCCTCTAAATTGGGGAGGATGTAACGCCCTGAAATTCGATTGGTAAACTAGGATCGTGAAATCATCGGAAACTATAGACTTTGGGATTCTGGACGATAAGTTCGGAACCCATATCATTGGAAAAATCTGCTTTTATCATTTAAAATGTTTATTTTATAAAACGACATTTACGCCTGAAAAATATTAATTTTTATGCTTTCGAAAAATTTAAATATTCTTATTTAAAAAGATTTCAAATAATTATTCGGAAAATGGTTTTTATAAAAGTTTTGCTGAAAAAGTTTTAGTTTGTTTAAAAACTTATGAACTCGACTAGTCTTGACCCGGCGGTAGCCTAAACCCGAACCCGAGTCACCCGAGTATTTAAGCGGAAAATCAAGTATTCTTACACCACCTCTTTCATTTCCACCAACACTTCCCACCCAAACACTCTCATTCTAGAGAGAGAAACTAGAGAGAGAAAGTCTTCAAACTTCAAATCCGAGTCCACAAATCTGTTTGTTGTTGTTCTTGGTAAGATCTTCTTGAAAATCATCCATTTTCATAACCATTTTCGGCCTCAAATCGAGCAAAAACACCCATTTTCGTTTCTTGAGTTTTCGGGTCAAAAACCGTCTTGTTTTGGTGTCAAAATGCAAGCTTTTGTGTTTAAAATCACTGGGAATCGATAGTCCCTTCAATCCCGAGCATTCCCATGTCAAAAACTTCGATTTTGGGTCAAAAATCTGGAAAATCTGAAAAACCCGTAGGTTTCTCCGTCGCCCAGCTTGAAGGAGTCGAATCAGACTCATTCGATCGAATCAGTCGATCGAATCAGCCCATTCGATCGAACCAGTCGATCGAACCAGTCCGGTCGACCGAATAGGAAAGCAACCGAATGGTCTCCAACTCATTCGACCGAATGAGTTTCGTATTCGATCGAACGAGTGTCTATTCGATCGAACAAGTTCCATGTTCGACCGAACGAGTTTTCCCAACTGGTTCGACCAAATGTGTTTCTAGTTCGATCGAGTGTGCCTCAGATTCGATCGAATGTGTGTCTATTCGATCGAACAAGTTCCTATTCGATCGAACGTGTTCCTATTCGATCGAATCAAGCCAGAACCAAGCTGTTTTCGTCTTTAAAACCCAGTTTTTGCTCGAGGTCGCGTAAGCTCGTTTTCTTAGACTTATAGCACGTTGTTAACCTTATATATATGTCCAACTCTAGGCTAAGGAGATCTATTGTAGCACCATCCTAACCCAAGATCAAGGTGAGTTCATAGCCCCTATTTAAGCTTTTCAAAACTATGGGGTGGAAACATGGTAACTTTACACGTTTGGATAAAATCATTTATGCAAATATTCTTTAAACTATAAACATTTGGATTTCTACACACGTGCGGAAATCCACGAGCTTCTTGGTAATCTATAAACTTTGGAAATCTATGAACATGGGGAAAACCCATTAACTCATGGAGATCTAAGAACATTGGAAATCAATGAGTATGGGAAATTCTGTGAACATTGACATCATGGGAACGGGAATCAAATTCATATCATCATAGTCATTGTGTCAGCATGGAAATCTAGAGATCAAAACATCATGAGTTGAATTGGACGCGAGAGTCTATTCTACTCTCGGTAGAACTCACGACCATGAGTGGCATTCTATTCTCGGTGGCACTCGTAACTCATGGGATTTCATACTAGTCTCGGTGAAATCCATAACTCTTGAGGACCTATACTATTCTCGGTAGGGACCAAGGGAACCCAGGATTCTTTGGGGTGTCTATCCTACTCTCGGTAGAACCTAGCTGAGTCCTGGATGGCAAGAACGAGGTAGTCTTGGTTTAAGTCTTGCGTGAGTTCAATCAAGTCTTGTGTGATCATTGGGTTTCATCATCATTCATCATCATCATTTGTTCACCATCATCTTGGACACTAGTAAACAATGGGATTCTGGTGTTGGTTTATCTAGTAAACTTAGCATGCTCAAATCTATATGTCCTTGTTTATGCTTAACTGCTATGTGCTACATGTACCGTTGGGAGACCGCAAATCTTTGAGTAATCTTATCACATACGACTCTAATGGGAGATTGATAAGCCCGTTGGGAGCCCAGGAGAACATTTCATGTTTGACTTACTACAAAAACCTCTGTGGGAAAACCAAGAGATCTTTTCTTACAAACCATTTTAAAAACTGGGAATTATACCCAAACATAGTAGTATAAGTTGTAGGAGTGGTGGGTTAGCCGCAGGTACACCCTATATATAAACCCCTACAACCTATACTAGTATGTTTGTGTATAAAACTCTTTTCTTTAAACCTATGAATTCACTCATCTACTTTATGTAGTTGACAGTTTGTTACATGTTTTCAGGAAATAATGCAGCAAGAAATCCCTAGCAAGTTTAGAGGCCTTAGAAAGATGAAGGCTAGACTAGGAGTTGTTGGAAACTTGATATTTTGTATTAAAACAATTTGTTTCATGTTACCTGGTTGATGTAATATTTGACATTTTGGTTATGTTTATGCATTTAGACTTTTATACTATTGTGCTCAACAATCACGACTTAGTCGCCGCACCTCGATTTTTCCGCCATCACGATCGGGGTGTGACATATAATATATAAAAGCTTTATGCTGATGGTATGTTTTTTTTATCTTGAATTGAAGTGCTTGTATGGAGGAGCACCAAAAGGCCCACAGCTAAGAGACTTGGAACGCGGGACTGATATTGTAGTTGCAACTCCCGGTCGTTTGAATGATATTTTAGAGATGAGAAAAATAAACCTGAACCAGGTTACTTATTTGGTGTTGGATGAAGCAGACAGAATGCTAGACATGGGATTTGAGCCTCAAATTAGGAAAATAATCAAGGCGATCCCCACACGCCGTCAAACACTTATGTACACTGCCACCTGGCCAAAGGAGGTTCGCAAAATTGCTGCAGATTTCATGAACAATCCAGTTCAAGTTAACATTGGCAACGTTAATGAACTTGTTGCCAACAAGTCCATCACTCAGGTACATTTGTTTATGCATAATGTCAACTGAAAAGTATTAGAGCGCATGTTAATGTAGGCCTGTTATCGAACTGAACGAACACGAAAGGAGCATGTTTGTGCTCGCTCGCTTAACTTTAGCGAACAAATGATCGAACACAAAGAATTAAATGACGGGTTTTCTGTTCGTGTTTGTTCATTAAGAGAATGAGCGTGTTCGTTTATGTTCGTTCATTAACAATATAAACGAACGGTTCAACAAAGTAACTGAATATAGATGAACACACACAGCTAATTTAAAAGGCAATTAAATGTAAATGTGAATGTGAACAACAATGTGTTGGGCTTAAATTAATCAAAACTAGACTAAATTGTGACCGAGTCTAAAAAGCAATGAATATATTAACAAACGTAAACTAATGTACATATCATGAACAGAAGTGAATGAACGTGACATGTGTTCATGTTTGTTTGCATTAAGTAAACAAATTCTTGCCAAACGGTTCACTGAATGCTCGGTTCGTTTACAAGCTTATTTAAATGTGTAATTGAGTTTTGTATGGCTGCAGTTTGTTGAAGTTTTGGGTCCAATGGAGAAACACAAGCGGTTGGAGCAAATATTAAGGTCTCAAGAACAGAGAGCAAAGGTTATAATATTTTGTTCAACTAAAAAGATGTGTGACCAGCTGGCACGCAACTTGACCCGACAGTTTTCCGCTGCTGCAATTCATGGAGATAAATCTCAAGGGGAGAGAGATTATGTGTTAAATCAATTTCGCTCGGGTCGGTCAACGGTACTTGTAGCTACCGATGTTGCTGCTCGAGGGTTAGATATCAAAGATATCAGGTTCAATATTAAAAACTATTATTGTTATTATCATTATTATCGTTATTGTTATTTAGAAGTTGATTGCACAGGGTGGTGATTATATTGTTTATTTAGAAGTTATATTGTTTACAGGGTGGTGATTAACTATGATTTTCCGACTGGTGTGGAAGATTATGTGCACCGGATTGGAAGGACCGGGAGGGCGGGTGCAACAGGAGAGGCTTATACGTTTTTCGGGGACAAAGATGCGAAACATGCTTCCGAGCTAATTAAGTTGTTGGAAGGGGCGAATCAACAGGTTCCAACAGCACTTCAAGGCATGGTGGCACGCGGTGGTGGTTTTGGCAGCAAGTTTAAACGATGGGGTTCGGGTGCTGGTGGTGCTGGTTTTGGTGGTCGTGGAGGACGGTCAGATTCAAGCTTTGGTGGTCGGGATGGTTGGAACTCGGGTCGGGGTGGTGGTCGTGACAGGTATTATTAATGAGGTTTTTTTAGTTAATACTGTTTTTTTTAACAAATGCAAATTTTGATGATTGTTGTATTGTTGCAGCAATAGGGGTGGTTACAATCATGGGGGTCAAGCAGGCAATAATGGATCAGGATGGAGCAGGGCTCGCAGCCGCAGCCCTGAGAGGTTTAACTAGCTACGTAGCTCAAATGAGTTTCGGTTTTTGTTTTCTGCTGTGTGATTTGGGGTTAGGCTCTGATATTTATTTGTTTTTGTGTCGGTGATGGTTTTTAAAAGATTAGTGGTTTTAATTACGGAAGTAAGAAGTCTAGCAGACTGTATAACAAAATGTGAAGGATCTTATTGGTTTTGTTGTTGGTTGTTTTGTTGAACTTTCTTATAAGATATATACAGAATAGACCACCTATTCTAATAGTGGTCTTTCATTATTTTAGCCTGACTTGTGAATCAAATTGTCACTCTTATTGCTGTTTAAAGTGTTGTCTGGTTTATAGGCTTCTTCTTGAGTTATGTTTTAGTTATATGCGAAATTTGAATTCAAAAGCATTTTAAATGGCTCGTGTTTGTGGGTTTATCGTTCATTTTGTGACGTACTATGTGTTTTCATGGGTTGACATGAACTCGGCGTATATATTCAAAAGAACGGGTTGCTTACTTTTTCATAATATTATAAGTTTTTGGTGTACATATTTTTATATTTTTAAAGCACTTAATGTTGAAAATGGCTCGTGTTTGTGGGTTTATCGTTCATTTTGTGACGTACTATGTGTTTTCATGGGTTGACATGAACTCGGCGTATATATTCAAAAGAACGGGTTGCTTACTTTTTCATAATATTATATGTTTTTGGTGTACATATTTTTATATTTTTAAAGCACTTAATGTTGAAAACTATGAATTTTTAACTTTTAAATATTTGATATACAAGTTATATTATAAGCTAAAACTTATTAAATTGTCTTTAAAACCTTGAACCACCAAACTAACCTATTGATGATATGTGGTCATTTGTGTATTTGTGGATCTAATCGGTTCACAATAAATTCTGTTAATGCAACTTATAGAAGCTTGTGATAAGAAACGTAGTCAAAACGTACCATGTGACCGTTAAAAACTATTTTTATGTCAGTCTCTATAATTTTACTATTCATGAAAATCTCTTTTCTCAGCCACACGTATGTATAAAGAATATATTCTCCTCAACGCCTCCCTAATATGTGTTGCATATTCATGTCATCGACCAAAATGGCTTTACGAAGTGACATATAATTATGCTAGTCTATACTTGTTGCTATCAAAGATTAATATAATGGTTCAAATATCTTTCTAGAAGGATATATATACGTTCGGTTCAACTTAAGTACACATATCTATATATAAATAGGTTAAAACTAACAAAATTATTTAAGTTGTAATACTATTTACAAGAATGTGTTTGAACTCATATTAGATATACTCACATCTTTATACAAAAAATTAGGCCAGATTTGTGTCGGTTTGCATTATTGATACATATTTATACTTTTTTTTAGTATTTTCGAAGTTCTTAGATAGTTGGATTAAGCTCAAGTGTTTCTTAAGCAGAGTTAGAACTTACGTCAAGAAAGCTTTTAAAGTAATCGAATAAATTTGAGTAACATCTTTTAAGTTCAAAAGGAGGCAAAGTCAACTCGTCTATAGCTCATACATCCATTTCAACAAGGACTTTACTTTCCATGTCATAGATATTTTTTTCTTAACCAAGTTTACCTTTTCCTTTTCTATGATAATGTTTTTAAGAATAACACGGATCCTGTGTTTTTTTTTTCTTCGAAAAGAGGATTATATTATAGTTGAGATCAGTGTTTTAAAAACCGGTTTAAACCGGTTAAATCGGATTTCGCACAATAAGTAGGTATTTTGAGTCCGGTACTTTTGGCCGGTTTGATAGAACATCGTACCGGCGGTTTTTGTCTAAAGTACCGGTTTTTACCGGCAAATCGGTTTTAAGTCCGATAATTTTTTTATATTTGCACTTTAAACTTTAGAATTATTTTTTAAAGATTGAATGCTTTTGCATTATTTTTTTAATATGGATTAACTTTGGATTAATTGTTTGTTATAAAATCATTTAGTTTTGGGTTATTTTTGGATTAAAGTTACATTTATAGAAAATTATAAGGTAATATTCAACCGGTTGAACCTCCCGGTATAACCCGGTTCAACCGGTTGTATCATTTTTTAACCCAATCCGGTACAAGTAAAATACCGGTTTTTAAAACATTGGTTGAGATGTACATACTTTTGTATCAGTGAATGGGAAAAAAAAAATCGTCTTTAGGTAGAGTAAACAGTGTGGAGCATTTAAAAAACTGTGAGATGTATTTAAAACAAAATTCCAAATTTGTTAAGTTACTCGGTGAAGGAGATTGGTACTACTAGAATATTGTTTGAATTAGTATAATGATAGATGCTCTGAATCAAAAGATCGATATTTTTAAAATTGAAATACAAGCATATCTCCATATACTCAACTCCCCTTATTCTCACCATAAACAACTTATTTAGAGCATTCTCAACTCATCATTCATCCATCTCTATAGTTACTTAATAATCACTACAATTCTTTCTTCTGTTTAATTTAATAATACGTTTTTATATCTTTATCATTACATTTTCTTTTTCCTTCACTCATAACCACGTTCAATAAAATTAAAAATAAATAGAAGCAAACAAAACGATCCCCAAATTAAAAAAAAAAAATCACTACATTTTATATCTTCACTACTCACAACCCCACCATATAATTTGCAAAAGCTCACAAATTTTGAGGGGATGAACTGAAAATGCTCTTAAATGGCAATTAATACAAATCTAATTAATTTGACTGGGTCATGGGTTCTGATCAGGAGCAGGAAACAGGTGGATTTGACCCGTTGGGTGAGTATGATATGTATCATATAAAGCTTTTGTAATGGTTGTAGGCAGTGTGTGTTTGTTTTTGGGTGCACATGATGAACTTAGAGCATCAATGATAGGAAGGTTAAAATGTCATGAAACTACCCAGCAAGCTGTTACAATAGAAAAAAACCCGCTCTTTAAAACACTCATTTCCTCTCCAGAGCCACAAAATCATCCACAGTTTTTACATATACTTGTAAAACATAATTATTAATTATTTATAATTTCGTATTATTTAATATAACGTAAAACTAAAAACTTTATATAGATAAATAAAAATAGGAGACAATGACATACATCCCCTCATTAATTGCATATTTACCCAACCCAAAAATTCAATTGCAATTTCCTCATCCTGCACACATTTACCCATTTTAATTTATTTTACTAAAACAATCCAAGCACAGGCTCATAAACACAAGTTCATAAAGTGCATATGACCATTTATTAAGATAACATGAGAACAGTTCACGAGTAAACAATGCTAGTGTCTAGTGTCTCAGTCATCAAGCTCAAACCATAAGTTCAGCAAACAATGCTCATAAACATAAATTCAGAAAGTTCACAATACCACTTATTAAGATAACATGAGAACGGTTCTCCTATGACTTGGTAGCAATTGCTTTAGCTTCAGTCAACGCGGGAATCAGCTTCCCTGATTGGTGCATAGCAGTGGTACCTACATATAAAAATGTTGTGAAAACATTACATTCTATTAATCACAAAATATGTAAAACATGAAGCCTAAAAACCCTTACTGTCACAGCCACCAATGTGCTTGCCACCAATAAACACATTTGGTACAGTTCGTTGACCGGTCCACTCGTGTAATGCTGCTTGCAGCTCACTTCCATCACCTTTAGACATAGATACAGACGTGTTTTAGACACATTCCAGTAAAGCAAATAAATCATCATTATGAAGGCAAAACATTATGTAAGGACTCGCGATTCATTAAAGTTTGTTGAGGTCGCAAACGAGCTGAGCTGCACTCAAGCTACTCGAGATCAAATTGACAAAAACCTCGAAACGAGCCAGCCTATTTTGAACTCAATCCGAACCCGAGCCTAAAATTAAGCTTCTTTAGTTTTCAACCCCGAGGTCGAGCCTTGTATGGGAAGCTCATTTAGGGTCGTCAAGCCTTCACGAGCCTTGTGTATTTTTAAGTGTTACCTCTTCTAGATGTCTATGTATTAATTTCACACTGCATAGCCAAGCTTTGGCTAGTTTAAGGTACTTGACAGCCAAGCTTAGGCTCGTTTAAGGTTTTTCTCAAAATACATAAAAAACAAACAAACAAAAGCCTATATGAATAATAAATAATAAACTTGCCGATCCTGAGCTTAAAATAAAGACTCACGAGTCGAGTCGAGTCGAGGCTCAGCTCGTTCACACCTTAGGGTTAAAATAACCACTTTTATTGCATTGTGAAATAAATATTATTAACATATATAAAAAATCCTAATCCAAATTATTAGGTGTATATTATTATATTAACAAGAGAAAGATGTAAAATGGATTAAAAAGAGAAAGGTAAATTGAGCAATCAGAATATAAATATAATATACAGGTGTAAATATAATGCTAAATGGAATGGAAGTGACTGACTTTCAAGATCAAGCTCGATAGCTTTGAAGGAAGATCCAGCCTCCGTCAGCAATTTTTTATATATATTTTTTTACAATTTAATACTAGTTTTGGTTATTAAAGATTATGGCCTTTCTACTCGTTACCGCATAAACTGCAACCTTTTTGGTCTTTAATTAACTTGTTTAGGTACGGAGGCTCCAACTTTTGGTTTTTACACAATTACCAAGTTAGTCTATGATGTTTTTTTAAAATAACAAGATTAAGTGTTAAGATTAAAAAGTTAAGGTTTTCATTTTCTAACAATATTAAGTACTAATTTTAACTTCCGTCAATTAACGGAATTCGTGTCAACTCACTGTCGTAACGCTCGGGTTTACCAATGCCCAGGCTTTAACGTTCGGATTTTACCAATTCCCGATTTTATCAACCGAATAAACATCGCTTTAAATATTTTTTTTTATGTTAATTTTTTCATATTTTAATTCAATTAATTTATATTTTGGGTTTTATTAAGGTACTTTTACTAACGTAACCAATGCCCACCGAATATACGTCAACTCGTTGTTGTAACGCGCTGCCTGGTTTTACCAGCCGAATAAATAATGTTTAAAATATGTTGACATTATTAAAATAATACATTATTGGTCCCTGACCTTTACCTTAAGTAACAAGAATGGGACATATATAGGTATTATAATTTCCGTTAAATATTTAGAACGAGTTACTTAAAAAAAGATAAGAAAAGATTGATTGATATAAAAAAAGAAGGTATTGGATTTATTAGATAAAATAATTGTACAATAAATGTGAAACAAAAATAAATAATAGATTAACTAATAGAAAAACTAAATTTAAAAGTAAAAATACGAATACAAAATAAATAAAAAACACCAAAGTAATAAATATTTTTAAGATCAACAAATGTTGAAAAATAACATTACATTGTGACTAGAGTTTATTTTCTGATATACAGGATGAACATGTCACGCTACAAACATATATATTAATTGGGAAATATAAAAGATCACTACGCAACTTTTGTGATTCGAATGACTTGCACGTGTCCAAAACACCTCCATTACTCTCCCAAAACATTCTTTTCTTTCTTTTTAATATTTTTTATACCTTTATCATTACAGTTTTCTCTCTACTCTACTCACAACAAATCCAACAAATATTAAAAAATAAATAGGGGCAAACAATGTTCCCCAAATGTTTCCCCAAATTTACAAAAAATCACTACATTTCTCTCTCCACCCTATAATTTACACTCACAATCACTAGCAACCTTACCCCATAATTTACAAACTCCCCACACATAATTATATAATTATAGAGGATGGGATGTAAATGCTCTTAGTAGCTACAATTATTTTTTTAATGTACTCTGCGACTACAGTCTGTTTTCTTAAATACAAGAAGAGTTTCTCGCACTACAAACATATATAAATCATGTCATCTTGCGTTGGTACAAAAACATGTTTACAAGTATTGGTGATATCTGGAACAAAGTGTTAAGTAACAAAATGCCAAGATGATTTAGTTTGGGCACCGGAATAAATGGTTCGATCTATGATGAAATTTGGAATGGAATTAACTAGATGTCTGCATCTTATGATTGCCATTGCAAGTAGGTTATGTAGTTTTTGTTGGAGTTAATTCCCGAACTGAGTTATGGGTCGGGAAGGTGGGGACGGTTCGAGCCAATGGATCGATCTCATTAATTATTTAATTATTGCAATTAGAGATAATTATCTATTTTATTTATTAGATGGAGATGGAATTTTATTTATAGATAAATAGGAGTTTGTGTTTTACTCTAATTGTATTCGAGCCTGTATATAACCCCAAAGAATTTATGTAAGGGTTAAGAGAGAATTGATCAAGTTTTGAGTTATTTTCTTGATTAATAAAATTGGTGAGTTGTGCCAAATATATTCTCGTGTTTAATTCGATCAGGGCCGTTAATTGGTATCAGAGTTAGGATTGAATAACCCCAAGATCGTAGGAGAAACAAACCAAGAACAACCGGGTCTGTGTTCGAGCGGCGAGACGAGGGTTGTAGATCGAACAGAAGGGATTTGTTCGTGTTTGTGTTGTTACCGCAAGATTCGCAGGTTTTGTACAAGCAAGGCAGCGCTGGTCTTGTTGTGATCACAAACCAGGTGGGTTCTCACCCTCTTGGTTACAAGAAACAAGAGCGTCCTTCTGTTTTATTCCAAACTAGGTTTTGGGTTTTGAAGGTTGTTGGGTCATATTTGTTTTTTTAAAGGAGAATAAAGTGGTCTCCCAAGTAAAACTAGGAGATATATTTGTGGCCACCGGTTACGAAGAAGAAGCAAAAGCAAAATAAACTTTTAAGCCATTAAAGTTTTTATTGCATAGTGACACATTTTTTTCAAGAGGTTTCTTGATCGGTGTTAAGCGAGCAAAAGGATCCGGTTCTGAAAAGTTGTTTAGGGTTGTTTTGTTTGTACTTGTTTCAACGGACTGGAGCAAGGGAGTTCGATACCGTTAAGTGTTTACCGACGGGAAAGAAAAAAGACGTCAATGATAGATGCCGAAGAAAGACCGATAATCCCACCCAAAGCGAACAGAGGATATCACTGCAGGTTACAAAGCTGAAGGTGTAGGTTCCCTGGATGGATCACACGAGATATCCCGGTCTACTCAGGTGCGGAATCCCTGCGTAGATCGTTACGAGCGTAGAAAGCAAATCAAACAAACACGATACGATAAACGAACACGTTATATTGATAACCGAACACGTGATACGATATCACTATTACAGACTCACGTTATCGAACAAACTCGTTAACCAAAACTGCTAACAACTATCAACTCGATTCACAATCAAGCCGTAACATCTAATATAAATACACGACAACTTCGCCTGATATGGTCAGGCGAAGTTGTCCATAACTTCGCTTGTTCAACAAGTTCGCCTAGGCGAACTTGTTAACAACTTCGCTTAAACAAAAACATAAATAACATTACAGACTCGATTACAGACTCTAGACTATGAACTACTGACATTTATGCACCAACAGACTCCCCCTTGGCAGTAGCTTCATATCTTGATCTTTAAGCTCTTGTCTTGTAATCCTTTATCTTCACGCATGCACTCCTTCTCTAACACAAACTGACACGACTCTTTGATACTTCCTCGCTTCATCCTTCCAAGCAGGAATATAAAAGATTTTCTTCTCATTAAGCACCTTCAGATCAGCTTGCGATAAGTTTACCAAATGCATCGGATCGTAAACTCTAAGGAACTCTTGTTCATCCTCGTCTTCCATCACAGCCTCTGCTGTCTCACAATCCACGTACCACCATTTTAGGTCTTTAAGCACATCCTTGGGCATTAGCTTCATCGGTACTTCTTTCAGGCACCGGATCGGTTTATACTTCATTACCATCCAAGGTTTTCCATCAGTTCTTAGACCTCTATCCTTGTCCTCAACAAGTTTTCCCTTTTGAGGCTTCAACAGCTCAAACTTCTTCTATTTTATACTCTCTTTCCAAACAATTTTCTCAATGACTCTAGCCATATTATCGTCACTTCGATTGATTAACCCCAATCTGGCTAAGTCTTTCACTTCACATTCCGGCCGTGTATTCAACGACCTTAACATTCTTTTAAAATACTGAACGCCGTCATACCGTTTGAGCACAAAGAGCTTCAACTGCTCATCATAGATCCAGCAAATAATCCCTTTCTTCGCTTCAGCATAGCCTTTGATATTATAATTCTTCTTGAACATGGTTGGAACAGCAGGCTTTTTAGTCTTAATAAACCAATGAGCATATCCTTCTTTCCACCTAGGCTGCTCCTCCCACTCTGTCTCATCATTCTCCATCTCAGTACCAATATCGGCTTTCTCAACATCTGGGATCTCGTGTTCAACATTTTCTTCAATTATTTCACCTTCTTCAATCTTATCTTCAATCACAATCTGTGCTCCAATCTTCTCAATCTCCTCATCAGGCAGCACATCGTCATCTATCATCACATCATCCTCTAGCATATCATCATCCAATTCTTTCAACGCATCTATCATATCATCATCATCATCAACCATCATCACCTCATCACCACCAACTGCACCTGCAGACTCCCCCTGAGCTGTGGAAGTCCCAAGAGCTTGAGTAGTTCTTGGCAACTCACCACCTGCACCTTTCGGTGCATTGGGATCATCGTCTCTGTCATTTCTCTTCTTCGTCCTTAACTCGTCGCCTCTACAGCCTGTCTCCCCCTGAGATGCCAAGAACTCCTTCATAGCATCTATAATTCGCCCATGTTCAACCAGGAGGGACGACTGTAGTTGATTCTCTGCTACAAGGCGCTGAATAGCCTGGGTCTGGATAAAGTTTATCCTCGATTGCTCTGCCACGACCCGCTCAAGTGCAGCTATTCTCTCCGAGTCTGAGAGGGTTGCATCGAAATCAAACCTCATGTTAGATGTATCTAGAGTATACTCAGCAGGGATCTCGAATGTAACCGGGACGTCAGAAGCAGTTGTGGATGTAACCGCAGGTGGTATCGTGACCGACAACCCTGCAGTTGCAATGACGGTAGACTCTACAAATTGTGCCACCACCTCTGAAGGAGTAAGCGTTGGAGGTGGTAACGACACAATCTCCGGAGTCGTCGTCTGTAGTGTGATGGATGGGATGCCGACAGCTGATGTAGCCACCACGGGAACATCCGCGGCGCTTGTAACCTGTACAGAAGTAGGAACAATCGACATACCTGACAGTCCGGATGGAACAAAACGTACAACCCTTGAAGTCTCTCCAGCTCCCATACCTGCACCTGTCCTCTCCCGTCTTGAACGTCTAATCAACTTGTGGATATCTTCTTCCTCTTCTTCTGATTCACTATCATCAACCGTCCTCTTCCTCTTCCCCAACGTCCTCTCACGTCTCACCAACATCCTCCTCGCCTCATCCATAACGTCATCAAGATCTGAGTCTGCCACCGTCGTAGCTGCTCTAGTAACAATCACTTCCCGAACCTGTGCAGTAGAAACCTGCACTTCTTCTTGTGGATCAAAACGATCCATGTCGAAGAATCCTTGGCCGCCAAATGCAGCATTAAGGTCTACATCCTCCTCAGCCGACACCACAGGCACAGTAGGTACATCACGAGTTGCTCCTGCCTGTTGTGGTTGAGGGTCTCTGAACTCATCCCCCCGAGCTGGCACATACCCCGGGTTTATTAAGAACCCAAAGAGTGGAGTATGCCTTGGACGACGTTCAGGCTTGCTCCTCGCACTCGAAGTACGGCATTGAGCAAAGATAAGTTTGCTCACACTCTCCACATATCTTATTGGGCGTCGTTGTGGCAAATTTGGAGCCACATGGTTCAAGATCATCTGGATGAATCTTGGATACATTATGAACCGCTCACGAGCCATCGCCCTCCTCTGTCTATCGATCTCGTAAAAGACCATCTGACTGAAGCTATAACGTTTGTTATAGGTCAGAGCAGTCATTGCGGACTGCATGGTCGCACCCATACCGTCAGTACCCGCCTTCCTCCCTGACATACACACAATCATGACGTGCATGAGGAAGAGCCACTGATCGAGCAGGAACCCCTTCCGTCTCTGGGTATCGCCCAATGGACCAGAATAGCCCATTCTTAGAAATGCTCCATCACGAAACGGAGCAACAAACTCCGTAGGGTCATTCCTAGTCTCCTCACCGAAACGTAACGCCACCCGTATTTGTTCAGACGAGAACTGAACTTCTTGGTTGTTGACGGTTGCTCGCATAACCGGGGGCTCAACACGGCAATCGTACTCCACCGTCTGCCAGAAATCCTCGATATTGGGTAAGGATATCGGCAGAGTCGTCGTGATAGCGTGGAATATCCTCGAGCGAATGAGGAATGTGATGATCTCACGGTAGTCTTCAACACCGCTCGTTTCCGGGTCTAAGGTGATGAACATGTTGTGACCCGGAAAGAATTGTCTCTGATTATCTCCGTCATCGCCTCCAGCACCTCCGGCACCTGCTACTGCAGCCATATCTGCAACAAACGAACCAAGTTAGATATACGTTAAGGTTTAACACAAGTTTGCTTATTACCATGAGCGAAGTTGTGATAAATTCTGTATAGGCGAAGTTAAAGTTGGGGCGAAGTTGGGAACAACTTCGCTTCATCTTTAAGTTCGTCTAATCATTAAAAAATTAAAAGGTCCAGGCGAAGTTAATGATAACTTCGCCTCACCACAACATCGCCTCAGGCGAAGTTTAGACTCAGGCGAAGTTACGGATAACTTCGCCTAAACCTTAAGTTCGCCTGAATCTGAATCGACAACAGTAAGCAGAATCAACATTGAAAAGTTTGGTGTTTCGGCCAATTTTGAAGATTTAGGAGACTAAAACACATGGTATTAAGGACATATAGACGATTAGGTTGTTTATGAACACGTGTAAAACAAGGTTTGAAATCGGGTTTAAGGATCGAACGTCCGAGGTCACTAACCGGTTGTCGAAACAACCTAGGATTAACAACCATGAACATCGATTATAAGATATAACGACACTACGAACCTTGAATCGGTAACGGAAACTGAGAAAAAGAATAAGGAATCGGAAAAACGACAAGTTCGCCGGAAACAGATAAGTTCGCTGGAATATCGGAGTAAGTTCGCTGCATTTGAAAATTATGAACAGTTTGACCTTTGAAAATCCTTATATAGGGGCGGAGTTATACAGGCGAAGTTACGGTTAACTTCGCCTAGGCGAAGTTATTCACAAGTTCGCCTGTTTAACAACATCGCCTATATTTACAAAATCAACCCTTATAATTTGAACATCTTGCAATTAACTTTTAAAACTTCCCTTTAAGAATTAAATAACACGATCAAGTCCAAGTAACCATTTATAAAAGCATACGACTACATAAAAAGAAAACTTTAACAATTAAAGTATAAGGGATCAAATTTCAGTCTCGATAGGGACTACTACGTTTTAGAAAAGATCCTAACAGGAATCATACTAACTACGTGACTGTCACAAAGATCCGTGTTTAGCTGTATTATGACATATAGAGACAGGTTGTAAGCAGGTAAATAACTTAAGATGGTTTTCATCGTTTCTGTGATACGAGTTAAGTTCAATTAAGCTCAAAAATTAAGTGGGCAACAACTCAGAGTTTATGATGCCTCCTATCTATTCTCAAAGCGTATTTGGCTTTCCCCAAGTCACCCCGAATTGACTTCGACCCTTAGTGTCTGATTAAGTTTGTAATTACTCTTCATCTCCTTCCCGTTCTCTCTCTTATTCCATGATTAAGAAGTCTTGATATGTTGAACTCTAGAATGTTTCAATAACTCATAAGTTTTTTTTTTTTTTTTTTTTTTTTTTTTATGATAAACATTTACATAGACTTCAGAGTAGTAACCAACTGCAAGTCCCGAATCTGGATCACTGCAGTTTCTTGAAACGCTATCTCCACGGGAATCAGAACACTTACGGGCTCGTGTATGACTGGGTAATCGCTTTTCTGCCTATCATTCGGAAAGATATATATGAAGACATGCAAAACTCGTAAGGAGTTTCCACGTAAAATCAAGTAGTTTTAGTTTGTATCACATCTACTTTTACGCACCATAAAAAGTTACCATGACATACAATGACTGTCCTAAAGCCTTTTAAGCCTAATAACTTCACTTGTTAAGCACACAGAATCAGTATATCTATCATTTTCCAAGGTTGGATCAATTTTCTGTTAAACATAGCTAACGAACTTCTTACGAAGTAGTAGACTTGAAAAATAATTTCATTTCCCTTAAAAAATTTTAACATTAATCGCCCCGACCAAAACAAAGTCTTCAGGTAAACGGCTATCCCGAAGATCCAATGGATCAGCTGGACCGACCACATACTAGTATGTGTCCTTCTAACTAAGTACGATCGACTAATTTTAAGCGAAAAAATGAAAACTCATCATAAACCGCCCCGGTCACTTGCAGTCCGTTGGTTAATGGCTATCCTCAAAATCTACAAGTGGAAAATGAGGACCAAAACATATCAGAAGACAAGTCCTTCAAACTGAGGTAACCGACATATTTTAAGCGATAATGACGTTTTTTTTTAAATATAACATGAAAAGCATGGTTACTCGGGATTGATCATCCCATTCAACTCAATAAGGTTTTGAAATCTCGTTTTGTCAAACGCTTTAGTATAAAGATCAGCGAAATTATCAAGCGTATCCACCTTTTCAAGCACAATCAGTTTCTTCTCAGCACAATCCCGTATAAAATGATGACGTATGTCAATATGTTTAGTTTTACTATGCTTCACGGGATTGCTAGTTACTGAGATAGCAGCTGTGTTATCAATGCAAATAGGTGTAAGTAAGAAATTCAGACCATAGTCGCGCAACTGTTGTTGAATCCAAAGAACCTGGGAGCAGTAGTTGGATGCCGCCATGTATTCTGCTTCACAGGTTGATTGTGTTGGAAGCGATTTTGGACGATCAAGGATTATGGGAAGTCGTTCAACCGGAAGAGGGCGCGGCTATTGATGCGAAGAAGAATGAAACGGCAAGGTCGTTTTTGTTCCAAGTTATGGAAGGTAATATTCTTCTTCAGGTTGCTCAATACAAGAATGCTCGAGAAATATGAGCGGCTTTGAAGGCACAGTTTGTTGGGGCCGAGCGAGTCCAAAAGGCTGGACTCTTAACGTTGAAAAGTGAATTTGAGAAACTCAAGATGGCGGGAGACGAGACTGTCGATCAGTTTGCGGGAATAATAACCGGTATGGTTTCAATGGCAACGGGTCTTGGTCACGTATTCGAGCAAGATGTTTTGGTGAAAAAGTTACTCGACGCGGTTCCAAACAAATACTTCAACCTGGTAGCATCAATCGAGCAAACTGTTGATCACGATAGTATGAGGTTTGAAGATGTTGTAGGAAGACTTAAGGCGCTTGAGGAACGTTTACAAGGAAGAGAGCGCACTTCTGAGTCTCAAAGTCAGTTACTTTTCAATCTATCAGACGGTAGTTACAAAAGCAAATCGTATGATCAGTCCGGTAACCGAGGTAGATGTGGGTCGACTTCATGGGAACATGGAAGAGGCTGGGATACCGGAGGACAAGGATGGTACCAAACCGAAGGACGGGTAAGAGAAAGGAAAGACCGCTCCGAGATTAAATGTTTTCGGTGTGACGAGATGGGACACTTTGCGTCCTCGTGTCCGGAACGAATACGAGAAAATCAAGAAGCAAATCTCACTCAAACGAATGAACCAGCCGATCATGATCTGGAAAGTTATTTAAATCTTCATGATACGGTTTACTTAAAAGAAGAACGAGTTAACCCGAAGAAAAGGCTTGAAGCCGAGAAGGTGGAAAAGGACACTTGGTATCTCGACAACGGAGCGTCGAACCACATGACAGGTAACCAGTCGTATTTTTCCGAACTCAACAAAAATATAACGGGTAAGGTAAAAATTCGGGGACGGGTTGTGTGTCGATATATGCGGTAAAGGAAATATTTTGTTGAAATCGAAAACCGGAGGTGATCGGGTTTTATCCGATGTTTATTTTATACCAAGTTTGAAAGATAATATAATAAGTCTCGGTCAAGCAACGGAGAACGGGTGTAATGTTCATATGAAGGAAGATTATTTGCTCTTATACGATAACGAGGGTAAACTTATGATGAAGGCGTTTCGAACGAGAAGCCGGTTATACACGATTAAATTAACTGTGGGAGTTCTGGGTTATGTTAAGAAATCCATCCCATTCAAACTAAGTTAAACGATTCGGGAACACAAGGGGATCAAGGAAAACTGTTGTTCGCTCGATTAGATGACAAGAATTGCGACCAAAGGCGCGGTTATGCGAGTTCATGCGGTCGAGGGAATGGTCGGGGACAAGGTCATAAAGGAGGTCGAGTTCGGGAGAGCCTAAAGAACAAAGTCATGGATCAAGAGAAGTTCCAAGAAGTGAAGACCAAGATGATGAGAACCAATATGATTATGAAGCCGAGAAGGTCAAGATTGTGGGTCAACTTAAACAGAACAAAAGAGACATGTTCGAGGTTAAAGGTCCACCTATTCCGATTCAGAAATTAAGGGGGTGATTTGTGACATTCGTCAATTTCGGGTTCTATTTGTATTCGTTTGTGTATTCGTTTATCACGTAAACCGACCTGATTTATATCCCGAACATTTCAAATATATAAAATATTGGATTTTATGTTACTAAATAATTCCCACGTGTTCAATTTGAAAAACCTCTTTTACGGATTCGAAAACGACTTTAAAACGAGCAAAATACTTCAAAAACGAACTTCCGGATGCGAAACGAACCACACTAGACGAGCTGGGCCAGCCCCCCCTCCCCCCTGGGCACGCCACGCCGCGCGGCTAGGGGCAAGAAGGAGCTCGCGCGGCGCTAGGGTGACATGCACACATTACGGGTTTTGTTTGTTGTTTTGTGTTTTGCTTGTTTGTTTAACCAATCTATTTTCATGTAAACATAAAAGAGAACCTTGCAAAGGAGCTTTGACCCTTACCCTACATATACACACCCATCTTCTTCATTTTACTCTTGCTACATCTCCAAATTCTCTCTCAAACTCCATAGATTCAAGGTTGTTATTTTCTTAGTATTCTTGAAGGTTTGACTTTCAAATGTCAAACCGAGTTTAATCTTTCATTCTAATTAGCTTTTATAATCTTATTAATACTTGAATATGGTGGTACAACATATATATAATACACACCACATGTTACCTTTGGTAGTTACTTCTCCGACTCCGGTTGGTTAAGTTTCGGACCTCATAAGGCAAGGCTTCATAGAGGACTTCTTGTTATTGATATATATACACTCACATAAATTGTTTGCACATATCATTTATGCTTAACTTCTGCTCATTTTAGTTTGTTAGTCACATGTACAAGTCTTGGGTATGTGGAGACCATCTATGAACTCATTGTGAGATGGAAACCGGACCAAACCGAACTTTTGTTAAAAAGACTTGTAGTTGACTTTTTAGTTGTAGAACTTAAATATTTTCATTGTACGTTATTATACAAGATCTATGATATATGGGTATGTGGAATCCATCTATGAACTTATTGTGAGATGGAAACCGAACCAAAACCGAACTTTTGTTTAAAGACTTTATTGTTAACTTTTGGTTGTAAAACTTAAGTTTCTTCATTTATAAATTATTATACAAGTTCTTGGATATTTGGACATGTGGAGACCATCAATGAACTATTTGAGAGATGGAAACCGAACCAAACCAAACTAAACCGATTCTTACTCGCTTAAGACACACAAGTGTGTTTTTAGCTATCAAAACTTGTATATTTCTTTAAAAATAGTTTACAAACTGATTTTAATTATTCTCTTAAGTACTTGGAAATGTTGGATCCAACTTGATCTCATAAAAAAGTTTGGACCGACAAAACCGAACACTCGCTTAACGTACATTGTTAGTTCTAAAACATTAGAACTACATACTTGGTTAAGTCTTATTAAGTTTTATTGTGTTATCTCATAACATTTATTATTTTGGAAAGTTGACTTTGGGTTTGACCAATTATCAAGACCCGAACCAGCAACCCGAAATACTCGTTGAAACCCGTTTTAGTATCTTTATTCCAAAGGAACTTGCATTCTTGCATTTTTACCCACCTTATTACTCAACATTGGTTGGGTAAATATTAAGGTTAGATACTTTAACCCGGTTTCGAGCAAACTTTCATTTTTAAAGGGTTATTATTATAAATTTGTAAATATTTTAAACCTTAAACTTTAAATTGTTGCATTTCTTATCATTTATTCCATTTAAAGACTTCCTAGACAACCTTTCAAATACAAGACTTCCTTTCACCTAAACCTTGCCCATTAAACCTCATCCTTCCGGTTACCCGTTATTTTACCGACCAAGTTTATAACTTGAACGTGAGTACTTTCATACCCCCATTTTTCATCTTTTGTTTTGGGGGTGACATTTCATACTTATCAAACTAAACGCTTTATTTACTTGAATCTTAAACCACAAACGTTATTGTATACTTTACTTTAATAATTGCTCGATTTGGTGTTCTATGATTCTATGCCTATGTGTTTATCGCTTTTGGTTGGTTGATCTATAAATCCTAGACTACTTGGCATCCCCTTGTAGCAAGGTGTCGTTAACGTAATGCAATTAAAGATAACTATAAAATCTAGACTATCTGACATCCCCTTATAGCTAGGTGTCGCTAACGTCTAGACTATCTGACATCCCCTTATAGCTAGGTGTCGCTAACGTAATTCTATTAGCGATATCTATATATCCAAGTTATTGCTTTTTATTGTTTCGTATGCAAGTTTTGTGGCTTTTTATCACTATGTACTTATATGCTCAAACTTATGAATTGCTCACCAACCTTTGTGTTGACAAACTTTATTTTATGAAATGTTACAAGTTTGACTTTTGTTGACTCAAGGACTTGACAAAAAACGTTACCAAGACTATTAGGATATTAGTAAAATGAATAATATAATTGTTACTTGTTTTCAATTTGTTTGTATGAACGAGATGTGTTGTTTATTGATTTATGAATTAAAATGTGTTTGATCTCATGTTTACCCTTACTAACACAGATCTAAGATCTGAGTTGATTCTCGATTAACCTAAATATGGATCTAGTTCATCATTGCCATTGATCTATAGTTAATATGTTATATATATTGTATGTGTATGTTAATAATATTAATATGAAGATTGAGAGAGAGATCGGACAGGGGTTCGTTAATTAAATCTCAAAACTTAAATAACTTGTGAATAGAGTTCACTATAAATAGAAGATAGGTCTAGTTCGCTAACATTCCCTAGAGAACTAGACACTACTTCGTTACATACATAAACAGATAAATAACCTTAACGAATCATCTCCTGATTCGTTAAACATCCTTAACGAATCAGGAGGAAACTAACTTAATTCTAGTTCGCTAAACATCCTTAGCGAACTAGACTAATACTTTAACGAACTAACTTAATATCTTAATCATTTATTACATTAATCAAAATGACAAATACATTAATAATAAATACAAAGACTCTAGACGCAAAACCGTGCACTAACAGACACCCCCTCGTCTTGAGCTCTTTGTCTTTAAATTAATTGAAGCGCTTGGACTGCCAGTCTCTGCAACTATGAATTCCATTTTCATAACACACACGCACAACACGTTGGAACTGCATAGCCAGGTCATAGTCTTCATTGCGCTCAATCAGAATCTTGTTCTTGTGCAGCACATCATTGTCGGTCTCTGTTAAATTCACCAACCACATCGGGTCAATGATATTTATCAGCTAAGTCTTCAACCCTGTACCAAGAACGATGAAGGCCTCGCCAGTACGATTATCATAGTACCAGCGGTTGAAGGATAGATACATGTGTTGGTTCATTGTCTTCACTGGCACCCGCTTCATCGTCTTCGGCGGCTTTACTTTAAGAACCAACTTCTTCCAACCAGTCCTTGTGTAAATCTCATTGAGACGCTTACGGATGGGAATCTGTGGTTTAAAAAATTTGAACCCGTGGTGCACTTCAAATAGAAGATGTTGGTGAAACCAACTTGCATGTTTATTCCCACCTCTATTAATGAATGGACGGTACGCCAGAGTACGTACGTCCCATCTCGGTAATGAAAGAACATCAGACATCCTTTCGTAGTACTGGACGCCTTTCTCCCATTTGACAATACATACTTTAAGATCAGACTCAAACATCCAAGAAATAATATTACCTTGCACCTTTGACACCGCCTTAAATGAAGTCTTCTGGTTGGCTTTGGCTCGTGCAATAGCTTCTTCTTTCTGTTCTTCATCAACAAACCTGAATGCTTTGATAATCTTACTTGCTTGCTTGTGTCTGAACCAACTATTAATCTACTTAAGAGATGGGTCGAGAAGCGAATCAGAATAGACATTCTTGCCTTTGGAATTCTTCTCAAGATGGTCTTCTGCTTCTTTAACCGTTTCTTCATTAAACACCGGAGCACCCTGATCAACATTGGTATGTTGAACCAGATCAGAGTAATCCTCAGCAGTCACATCTTCCACCTCAACCTCCTCATTCTCATAAATAAAATCCGTCCTCATCTCCACAGTAGGATCATTTAAGATCTCGTAATCATTAATTACCTTAGCATCCGGCTCAGTCTCTAACACGGTCATCTCGTCATCATTCAGACCAAACAAGATCGCAATCTGCTCTCGTGTCAACGACTTAACAACAAACTGCCCCACATCTATCTCATCAGCATTTACCATACTTCTAATCACCCCCTCACCATCCATAAATATAACCGTATCGGCCTCGATCATCTCAATCGGTTTAGCAGCCGTATAATCACGATAAACAATAATCTGTTTGCCCGAATCATCAACAGAACTCGTACCCGCACCAGAAGCTGGGTCTTAAGTTTGTTTAGGCTCACCACCAGCACCAGACTCATCAGGATCTTCCTCATCATTCTTGATCCTCTTTAAAGCATCATCTTTGCAAGTCAATTGCAAGATCATATCCTCTTGTTCTTTAAGCTTCACCCCCTGAGACTCAACAATCTCACGTAAGGCTTTTGTTTCTTTTAGACAGAAAGAAACATAACTTAGTAGTTTCTTCTGGTTCTCCATCAAGCATTCTTGATTCATACGATCAGCAGACATTTAGTTTTCATAAAAATGAAGAAGATTCAAAAGCATGTCTGTCTGACGGTTTGGTGGCATAGCATACAACGATGGATGAACTGGTTGAATTGGTCCCTGAGGCCTTGTAATTCTCATAAATGAGACATCACTAGGTGGAGGAGGCCTCATAGACGGTGTTGGAGGAACAGTAGAAAGTGTAGCAGACGACAATGGTATTTCAGTTAAGGCCGATTGTGGACGAGATGGTGGAACACCAATGAGTACACCAGATCCAGCTGATACTCGTCTCTTTGATGGAACCTCAGAAGCTGGTGCTTTACCCTTACGTTTACGTTCACGTTGAGCTGCAGTGGTAGCAGCCAACGCAGCTTTAACGGCAGCATGTTGCTCTCTAAGAGCTGCATCACCATCACCACCATTTCCACCATCATTATCATCATCATCACCATCGTTCCCACCTTCTCCTCCCTCACGCTCAGAATCCGAGTCATCATGGATCCAGCGATCCTCGGGAGGACATAGATAATCAGGGTTAATGATATGACCAATCATCCGTTTGTCCCGTGGCCTCTCCTTACAATAAAGCGTCATTCTACGCACCGTGTCAGCCTTCATGTGTTCTAGATCAAGGACATCTTCCACTAACGTTCGATCAATCACCAAGTTTGGGATAAGGTCTTGAATTATCAACTGTAGAAATCGGGGATACATCAAGAACTTCTTCTTCTGAGCCGTTTGTTGAACTTGTTCTTTCAGATGATCGAAAACCATTTCTGAGTAGTTGAATGGCTTGTTGAGAATAAGAGCCACAAATGCCGATTGCAAACTTATACAACATTCATCAAAACCACCTTTACGACCACCCATGCAATGAATCAGTACGTGTAACAGATACTTGTAAGGTGGGCACAGTCTGTTCTTGTTAAACATAGAATCTTCAATATTTCTACCATAAAATACCCTTGTAAATAGGCCCTTGATTAACCTTTTATCAAACTCACTTGGGTTATCATCATTATCCCCAAACCGAAGCACCCTCCTTCACATCAACATCCACAGTTATAGGAATTTGTTGATTGTTGCTCGAATATGATTCTCGGTGTCAACGAACTCAGCAGTATTCCAGAACTGCCTAATAATACTCTGATAAACCTTAGGTTTGGCAGTTATAGCATAATGTATCACCAAACGACGTAGAAATGCTAACATAACCCCAAACAGAGCTTCATCAGCAACATCTGAATCAACATAAGCACATATGTTGTGCTTCTTGTCGAAAGATAGCAATTGGACTTCTTCTTGTTCCTGAGGTTGTTCTTGATCTTGAGGAGCAACGGGTGGATCTTGATCCATTTGATCGGCCATTATACTGAATAAAATTAAACGAATATAAGCAATGTGAAGATGTAACATACATTTAGAATTTATATATGTATCTATTTATAGATGGTGTGTGTAACATCCTACTTTTGATTATAATAAATAAATGGAATTTTGTTTATTCGATGAAGTGTCGTGTGTCGGTTTTAATAAGTAAACTAATAGGAGTTGGGCTGGGACTTTAGATGATGAAATAAGAAATGGAATGGGCCTTAGGTCCATGGGCTTAAGGGAGTATAAATACCCCTTAAACCCTAAACCTTTCCATTTTTATCCATTCTCTACACCATAGCCTACACCTTGGAAAACACACACAAACACTATCCTATAACCCAAGCCGAGATTCGAAGGTGGAAACCCGATCCCGTTGGTGCTAGATCGTCGTGAAGAACCAAAACAACGTCAAGGCTTAACCGTGCTTGTAGTTTGACTCGTTTAAGGTACGTTTATAATTAGAAATCGTTCGTTTAGGTTCGGATTGGCTTGGGAAATCACAGATCTGTTCTTGTATGTTGAAAAAGAATCAAACACAACAAGTAATACTGAAATCCATTAACGTTTGATATGTTAATCGATAACCTAAAAGAACCCGTAACCTAGATGCCTAAATCGCACCCTTTAAACACGAGTATTTGGACGAACTAAGGGTTAGTGTTTGTAGGCACTATAATTCCGAATCCATTGATACCTAAATCGTGTTATTTGGTTAAGAAACGAAGGTTTAATCGCATATCTAACGTCTGGTGACTGTTATTGTTCTTGACAATTTTGACTTTGACCCTTGAGTCAAAGTCTGGATAAGTATATAGGCTAATTCGTCAAGGTTGGATAAGACGGAGCCAATTCGTTACGCTAACATAACGAATCAGGTGATTCGCAATTCGTTGTGATTACAACAGCGAACTAGGTCATTCGCTACTGGTCAATTCGTTATAATAAGGCAGCGAACCAGACAGCGGATCAGGAGATTCGTTAATGACCAATTCGTTATATTTATATAACAAATCAGTTGATTCGTTACTCATCATTCGCTATGTTAAGCTAACGAACTAGAAGGATGAATCAACTAACGAATCAGGCATGTAAGGTGACAAATCAGTAATGAATTAGTCTTAATTCGTTATAGCGATTGAGATAGCGAATTAGAAAAATAAATTAAAATCCTAATGGAAAATGTGTTAAGACAGTTAACGAAAATAAAATTTTTCCAAGCTGACTTGGCAGCTCAACCCCGCTGCCAGGGGCGCTTCCCCCGGACCCCCGTTCGTTGTGGGTTATATAAAGATAGAAATACGATATGAGTAGTAATACTTAATTGATACATGCAAATATTATACAGTTAGCCGTGCGTAGCTCAAGAAGGGAATAACTATTAACGGTGAACGTAACCGCATTCAGGTGAGTTTCTAGCCCCATTTCTGTGTTATGTTTTCGGGGCTGTGTACATACTCGATGTGATTGTTAATACATTTATCCTAAGTGATAAGTGTATGTCTTATGTGATTATGTAAAAGGTAAGAATGATTGCTTGTCGGTACGTGAACGATCTTTGGATATTGCACGTACTGTCAAGTTATAATGCTATGTACGAAATATGAATGATATGTATGTACGTTATGAAAGGTAAGAATGATCGATTGTCGGTACGTGAACGATCTTCGGAAATTGCATGCACTGTCAAGTTATAATGTTATGTATGGACTATGAACGATATGTATGTATGTTATGAACAAATGTAAGAGATAGAAAGGTAGAAAAGGGACTGTACCCTAATAATATTCAAGGCAGAAAAGGGACCGAGCCCTTTAATAATCTCGAGGCAGAAAAGGGACTGGATCTAATAATATCCAAGGCAAAAAAGGGACTGGACCCTAATAATATCCAAGGTAGAAAAGGGACTGGACCCTAATAATATCCAAGGCAGAAAAAAGGGACCGGACCCTAATAATATCCGAGGCAGAATAGAATAGAGTAAAGTAGAATTTGAGTTATGAAAGTGTGAATGAAATAATGTATGTAAGTAAAGTATGCAATGTTATTAACTAGAACTCACTCAACGTAGCTGACTTTTAGTATGCACGCAGGTGAGTAGAATGAAGCAGGTAGCTTGAGCGGGGCACATGGCAGAAGAATAAGAGTCTGACATCTGAAGACTTGTTATGTTATGTTTTGATTTAGAAAGACAAGATGAATGTTTTAAGACATGTTATGACTTATTATGTAATGTTTTATGAAAGTTTTAATATTCCGCGTATGTTGTTATTAACTCTGATGATTAGAACTATGTCGATGAGTAAATCCAACACCAAAGTAGGACTATCGGTAACGGGGTCTTACAGTGTGTTTAATTTTGTGTGTTAACGATGTATCGACGCGTTTAGACCTTTGGGATATTTGATTAAGTTACAAAGATTTATTAATTACAATAATTGGTGAAATTAATTAAATAAGATAAAATTGAAATGTCATTCTTTAAAAACAGCAAACTGATTCGTTAATGAAATATAACGAATCAATTGATTCGCTATCATGTAAATAAGTTAACGAACGAGACTTAGCGAATTAACTTGTAGTTCGTGTCAAATTGACGAATCTTAGGCTGATTCGTTAAAATACTTTATTCGCTAATCTAGTTTGTGTATTATCCTTAACGAATTAGACACGGAAGAGTTCCAGTTCGCTAGGGTTAACGAATGGTCGATAATTAGACTTAATCTTTGACAATCCTGGTCAAAGTCAAAATAAATATGAACACTGAAAGTCAACATGCTGAATCCAGGTTCGATTATCCCATAATAGACGTTGAATACCGAATCGACATTTTTAACACTCTCGGAAACACAATATAAATCTAATGGTGTTGATTTTGAGTGCAATCAACATGAAATGAGGTAGGTTAATAGGGTTTTTAACAGAGTATAAACACCCGAAACCATAAACAATCAATTGACCAGGCAAACAATAATCAAACACAGATTAACGTCCACCAAGGGTCTCGGAATCACATTCCGATCATAATAAAACCAAAATAAACTATAATAACACAATATGATATCGATTAAGCAGAGTTTTAAAACTCGTAAAACCCTTATAACAAAATTGCATTATTAGCCTATCCATACAGTGTCATTTTTGACGAAAATCACAAAGAATTGATAATCTATACCTTACGAACACAGTGATATACTTAAAGGTTCAAATTTCGGAGGTCGAGAAAATTAGAAAAAATTTGAATAGGGAGTCTTTAGGTATAAGGAAGGTGAAAGAACAGTGAAGGACGAATCGTTTCACACCTGTCCATTATACACAGTCCTTACACGCTTCCCTATGTACGAATCAAACAGATTCGTTAGTGATTTAAATAACGAATCAGCGGATTCGTTAACCTTATCTTAATACGTGGCATAACGAATTAAATTCAAATCGTGTCTTGAGTTTAATTTTAACGAATAAATAAAATAATTTTTTTAAAAATATTATACAATTAATAAATAAATGAATTAATTTAAAAAGAATTACCGAGGACCTTTATTTCGATAAACCAATACTTTAAAAAACCGTTTCAATTTTTGAAACCGATAAATAAATCATTTAAATAATATGTAAAAACAAAATGAAAAATATTTTTGATATTTTGTAATATATAAAGAATGTATTTTCATGAAAAGAATCCGAAAAAAGAAATAAAAAATCTTTTTGTGTTTTATATGTTTTTCAAAATCAGTACATATTTTTGGTATTTTTGTTGAGTTTGAGCAGAGAATCATATTGGCCAAATTGCTCTTCCATCACAGTTTTATATTTCAGCGATATTATGACTGGCGTTAAATAAGTCATTGGTATAGTTGTCCACTTAAATCTAATAACAAACTTTCAAGTGTTTTTTTTTGTGAAATGATTAATTGGTTCAATTAGAGCACAGAATATCAGAAACTATCAGCCTCTAATCTTGGTTTAAGCTTAATTTGATTTTTGCCATATCACCCCAACTTGACTTAAACCATTATATTGTTGATCAAAATTTGTTTTTATAGAAGTTTATGAGCAATGCATTGATTTTCTGTTACTATGAGTGAGTATGCACGAGTCCATCTGTCGGCTTACATACATTGTATCCTATGGTGTCCGTTTCTTAATGTTATTAAGACGCGCGCAAGGGAGGAACAAAGTATGACTAACAGCGGATTTTGATCAAGTCAGTAATTTGGAAATTTGTACGAAGTACGGAAGTGATCAAGTTTAATGACTTTGGGTTTGCTCTAAAAGCGAATGAAATATTCATGCATATGAATACCCAAGTGATTAAGCCGCATAAAGACTCACAGTGTCCAGAACCTCAAAGCTTGTTATTTGCTTTATTATATTTTTGGTTGATCAAACAAGTATAAGGCTTGAGTATGACAGGTTATTACATTTCTGCCATCCTCACCGAGCTTTTCTAGAGACTAACACCCCTTTCAATTTGGCGTTTCTTTATGTTTATATCACATACTTTACTCTACTTGTTTGTTTTAAGACCTACCAATGCACTAATGCAATTAAGCACTCTGTCTTTTAAGCTTACTTTTTGCTGGATTTGAAGTCAAAATAGTCAATGTACTATCATTTTCTCTTTTGCTTCAAAGACTCAATAATTTTGAGAAGCATAAAACAAAATAAAGATAAATTTAATCGCCCCAGTTAACTTAAGTCTATAAATAAATGGCTGTTCTATCAATTCAACATGTGAATAGTAGGACCAAGATATGCAAGCATGCTTCACAAACTTAAATAACGACATAATTCTCAGCGAGAAAATAATCTAAAAACGCATAACGAACGACCCATATATTTTCCATTATCAAGTGAATGGCTAACCTGATCATTTACAAGTAAATGTCAGGACCAAACATATACACGTACATGCCTTCAAATGTAGATAATTGACATAATTTTCAGCAAACGCATGCAAAAATCTTTTTGGTTTTTTTTTTCTATACATACATTAAAAACACAATATTTTTGTCTTTTTCTCTTTTCTTATAAACAAAAGTAAACTTCACAATCTTTTTGGATTTTCGTATTTTTCTGTATAAACATAAATCACATCTTTTTGGATTTTCAAATTTTTAAAATGTTTTTGGTTTTTCAAAGAAAATTTTAAAGGAAAAAACATTAAAGAAAAGAACTCACAATATTTTGTTGTTTTTTTTTAATTTTCAAATATTTTTGCTTTTTCAAGAATTTTTAATGTTTTTGGATTTTAACTATACATGGAAAAACACAATATTTTTGTATTTTCTAGTTTTTCACCCCTAAAACCAAAATAAATTTTAAAAGAAAAATGACATAAAATAAAGATAGTCATCCTTGTTTAAGGATATCAGCGAGGGTCTTCAATCCATTTAAACCAAGCAAAAATTGAAAACGCGTTTTTGTCAAAAGCTTTGGTAAACATATCGGCTTTCTGAAAGTCAGTATGTACTTTCTCAAGGTCAATCAACTTCTTCTCAAAGCAATCCCGTATAAAGTGATATCGAATTTCGATATGTTTTGTTTTTGAATGTTGTACGGGATTCTTTGTGATACAAATTGCAGCAGAATTATCAATTAAAATAGGAGTAGTAAGAAACTTCAAACCGTAGTCGCGAAGATGTTGTTGTATCCACAAAACCTGGGAACAGCAACTCGAGGCTGCAACATACTCAGCTTCGGCGGTTGAAGTGGAGACCGTTGTTTGCTTCTTACACTGCCAGGAAACAAGCCGGTTTCCTAAAAATTGACATCCTGCAGTCGTTGATTTGAAGTTGATCTTGCAACCTCCATAGTCCGAGTCTGAATAAGCAGTAAGATCAAAAATCATCCTTAGGGTACCACAACCCGATGTCTGGATTTCCCCTCAAATACTGAAGTATTCTCTTAACCGCAGCTAGATGAGTCACTCGTGGACTTGCTTGAAACCTAGCACAAAGACAAACATCAAACATAATGTCGGGTCGAGAAGCCGTTAGATACATTAAAGAACCGATCATGGCATGATAGAGGGTAGGATCAACGGTATCCTCCAATTCATCCGGTGATAAATTGTGACCCACGGGGAGAGGAGTAGAAGGGATTTTTCCGGCAGATATCTTGAATCGGCTCAAGACATCGTTCACATACTTTGTCTGGTGAATAAAGATTCCGTTAGCAGACTGGTGAACTTGCAACCCTAGAAATAAATTCATCTCTCCCATCGAGCTCATTTCGAACTTCGTTTGCATGGACTTCTCGAACTCCTTACACAACGTATCGTTTGTAGACCCAAAAATAATGTCATCGACATAAATCTGAACTAGGAGAAGATCGTCACCAACAGTTTTATGAAATAAAGTGCAGTCGACAGTCCCTCGTTTGAAGCCATTATCAGTCAAATGGTCGGCGAGCGTGCCATACCAAGCTCTCGGGGCTTGATGTAGACCATACAGGGCCTTGTTTAATCGGTAAACTCGGTTCGGATAATCAGGATCTTCAAAACCAGGAGGCTGTAGAACAAACACTTCCTCGTGTAGTTCACCATTGAGAAAAACACTTTTAACATCCATTTGATAGACCTTTATATTCTTATAAGAAACATATGCCAGGAAGATTCGAATCGACTCTAATCTTGCAACTGGAGCATAAACCTCAGTATAATCAATACCCTCTTGCTGATGAAAACCTTGCACCACCGAACATGCTTTGTTTCTGACAATCACCCCTCGATCATCTTTCTTACATTTAAATACCCACTTAGTCGGAATCGCTTTCTTGACTCTAGCAGGCTTGTCAATTCCCAAACACCCAAACGTGCAAATTGCTGTAATTCTTCTTGCATAGCCTCTACCCAAGAAGGATCTTGAAGAGCCATACGAGGAGTTGTAGGCTCAACTTGGGATAGAAAGCAAGTGAATTTAGCAATGTTTACAATTCCTGATGAATGTAAATCAGCATATGCACACAATACGTTGTTTTCTCTTGACGAAGCAACTTGATGACGTGTACGAACGCCCACATCAAGTTCTCCAATTATGTTTTCCTGTGGATGATAACCATGAATCCGAAGAGTAGGATTCTCAGGAACAATAACATTATCAAATAAGTTAGTGTAATGTTCACCAAGCTCGGGAGATGAAACATCACTATCAAGTTCAATAACTTGATCATTAACTTGCTCATCATCAGAAGAAGTAGATACATTATCAAAGGCAGCTGGAGAAGCAACATGAGGTTCTTCAGTTGGAGCTATAGGTGGAGCTTCAACATCATTAGAACTTGAAAATCTTGGAATGACCAAATGATCTTCAAAGTATGCTCGAACCAGATCTTCGTCTATGTGTTCAGTCGATGGAGTAAATGAATTAAATAAGCTATCATAGTAAAACATCCAGTCGGGACCTTTCCCTTGAGGAGGAGTTGTGTACTTTTGACAGTCCACATGGAACCATTCCTCAACACAACCAGACGTGAAGTTAAATACCCTTTTCTTTGGAGATGCATATCCCAAGAAATACCCTTCGATAGCTTTTTCTTCAAATTTACCCGTATCCTTCTTCAACATTGTACACAGACACCCAAAAGGTTCCAGGTACTTTAAGTTAGGCTTTCGATTGTTTAAAAGCTCATAACTCGTCTTTTTGAGTCGTTTTACTGTTAAAACCCAATTAAGCGTATAGCAAGCTGTATTCACTGCCTCATTCCAAAATTGGACGGGAAGCTTAGAATCAGCAAGCATAGTTCTTGCAGCTTCAATCAAAGTTCTATTCTTTCGTTCAGCAACACCGTTTTGTTGAGGTACATAAGATGCACTGTATTCTCGATGAATTCCTTTTTGGATACAAAAGAAATCTAATACAGTGTTTTTGAATTCAGTACCATTATCACTTCGGATTCTCCTCACCTTTTGTTTGTATAGTGATTCGATCTTAGTGATAAGGTTTTGTACCAAAACCGTTGTTTGATCTTTCGAACTCATAAATAACACCCATGAGTATCTTGAATAATCATCAGTGACAACAAGACAATACCAATCACCAAAAATACTCGCACGATTCACAGGACCAAACAAATCCATATGAAGTCGTTCAAGAGGAGTATTAATGGAATTTAATAACTTAGAAGGATGTGATTTCTTCTTTTGCTTGCCTTTCTTGCATGCAACACAGTGATCAAATAACTTAAAGTTCTTCAATGAGACACCCTCAACTAAGTCATTAGCCATTAAATAATTCATCTTTCGAACATGTATGTGACCCATTCTACGATGCCATGGAATCGAATCTTTCTCGTTTGCTTTCGAGACAAAACATGTTTCGATCAATGTTGATACTTTAGAACTCATATTTAAGACATAAATATCATTCGATCGTGGTGATCGCATGACAACCATGTCCTCGGGAATCACATAACCCGGTTTCAAAATAAGACACTCTTTGTCAGTAAATACCATTGTGTACTTCTTATCACAAATTTGCGATACACTCAATAAGTTATGATCCACTTTATCACAATAGTTAACCTTCTCAAACGTAATATGCCCATTTGAAACTTCACCTTCTTGTGTGATCATGCCCCCAGAATTCCCAACAAACGCTACATAACCCCCTTCAATATTTCTCACGTTGGTTAATAGGTCGAGATTCCCAGTGATATGACGAGAACATCCACTATCCATTATCCAGTTTTCACCAGACACAGTCTTGGATGAACCCTCATTCTGTTTAGTCATGCAAGCTGAAGAAGTTGAGTCACTGATTTTAGCCATACATGCAAAAGTTGTTGGAAGCTTTACACTTGAATCATCAGAATCAGACTCAGTATCAGCATCAGAAGATAGCTCGTTTCCACTAGCATCTTGAAAATTCTCAGTAAATCCAAACATTGCCAGATTTGCTTGATTGTTGTTACACAGCAATCTTTGAGACCAGTCATCTCCATCCAGGTTAGATAACAGTGCCTGACTTCCAGAAGACGATGGTTTCATACCAGAAGATTTCTCGACATCACTCCCACTTTTACCTGATGAATTCTGATCTTGGTTTCTAGGACCAGTGTACTCTTTCTTTGACTTATCACATTCCTTTGCAAAATGCCCAAACTCTTGACAATTGTAGCACTTGACCTTTAACTTATCAAACCCCAATTTCTTGTTCAATGAAGGAAGATTTTTACCCGTTCTCTGCATGAACTTTTTCACTTTCCTGACTATCATAGCCATATTCCACTTTAAATCCATAAGTTCTAGATCATCGGGATCAATTTGATCATAGTCTTCATCGGTTAAATCACTTGTTGCAATCTTGCTACTGACCAAATTCTCGTAAGAAGACATAAAGGCAGACAAGAAGGCAAAATTTTGTTCAGCCTCCTTTATGTTTACATTTGTTTGAGACAAGAATTGATTTCTCAGTGATGAATTTCCAGATCCTCCAGATGAACCAGAAACACCTGAAGATCCAGTGTTTCCAGCTGTGTAGAAACAGGCTCGTGGATCACTATACGTTGTTGTTATATTCTCACTTGTATTTTGTGTGAGAAAAGTTGTGATAGGAGTAATGGTTGAGCTCAATGGCATACTTCCACCATACAAAGCAGGATCTTGACTATCCTTTGAAGATTTTTGACATTTAAGATCATATTCGCGTGCCTCGATCTTTTGCATAAATTCTGATGCTGTCAAATCTTCATTGCTGAATAATTATTTTCTTTCAGAACCATCAAGAAAGTAGAGTAGGAACTTGGTAGTGCACTTTTAATGGTATCAATTTTATCAATCTCTGAAGTTTCCAATCTCATCTTATCCATTTAAGCTATTAAATGATTAAACCTTGTTATCATTTCTTCAACAGTTTCACACTTAAGCAGATTAAAGTTTCTGAATTGAAACTTGAGCATAACCTTTTTGCTTTCAGCGGTGTTTCCCATACTTCTCATACGGATATGTTGAAATAAAGAAGCACAAATCTTTATACTCCCTACTTGGTGAAAGATTTTTTCAGGTAAAGCCATAGTAAGAGTCGAATAAGCCTTTGTCTCAATTTCCAAAGCTTTCTTCTCTTCAACCGAGTATTGTGAGATAGCTTTAGGTGTAAAACCTATAGTATCATCCCCAATCATTGGAACGGTATAAACCTCATCCAAACAGTATGAACAATCAAGGTGAACAGAACCCAAATGAGCACGAAAACGGGGTTCCCATTTAGCAAAATCGCTAAATTTCATCAGACGTGGACATTTTGAATGTGAGCCAATCTCAGTGTCCAATTGTAACATTTGTTGCATCAACATGTTTTGAGAAGCTAGTGCATACATACCAGCCATTTTTGTAAAATTTTCAAACTTTAAGGATTGAAAATTAAAATTAGCTAACGAACTGAAAACAGTATAACGAACTGTGAACAGTTGTAGCGAATTGTAAATAGTAAACAACGAATTAAACCTTAACGAAGTTGAGGTTTATCAGGTAACGAATCAGATTTGAATTAAGTAACGAATCTGATGATTAACGTATCATATGGTCATCGAATGAGTCCAACTAACGAATTAACAAAGCGAATCAAGAAGTATAGGCTTAGCGAATCAGAAAGTATTTTGTAACGAACCGCTAAGATAAACTTAGCGAATAAGATGACGAACCAGCTACAGTTGATAGCGAATCAACCTATAGCGAATCAGGTTGTTACAACCGTTTGTAACAAACTCTGACACCTAATGCCACGTGGCAAAGGTTGTTATAACACAGTTTCCAAGGTGACCACGTGTCACACGAATTTGTGAACACGAATCAGATGGATTAGCGAACTGATTAAACGAATCAACTATAACTCATAGCGAATTGACGAAATGTGTTAACGAATTAAGTTGAATGGATTAACGAATCAAGCTCAGATTAACAAATCAAACTTGAATATTCATATCTTCAAATCTTCAAGGAAGATTTCCAGAAATCTGGAAATGAAGAATACGAACCCAGAAACCCAGATTTGTAATACACAACGAATTCACAACCAAATCACACAAATCAACTATCAAAATACTCGCAAATCAATCGCGAAACCACTCGTATCAACCCCGTAACCCAATTCATCAATATCCTTAACCAAACTAACCACAAACTGATCCCCTGTTCACAATTACCTTACCACACAAACACAATCCAACCACAATCAAAACTCAATTCCAATCAACCACAGTTCACAATTACCTTACCAAAACCAAAACTAATCCAATCCTTCCATAATCAAATCAGATCAACCTTAATTCTATTCAAACTCAAACCGAACATAAAATTAACGCAAACTAACAATTAAACATCTATAATAACGAGTTAACTATCAAATTCAAGAGCAAAAGGGCACCGAAAGCTCTGATACCACTTGTTTGATCTCAGGTTTACCCTTACTAACACAGATCTAAGATCTGAGTTGATTCTCGATTAACCTAAATATGGATCTAGTTCATCATTGCCATTGATCTATAGTTAATATGTTATATATATGGTATGTGTATGTTAATAATATTAATATGAAGATTGAGAGAGAGATCGGACAGGGGATCGTTAATTAAATCTCAAAACTTATATAACTTGTGAACAGAGTTCACTATAAATAGAAGATAGGTCTAGTTCGCTAACATTCCCTAGCGAACTAGACACTACTTCGTTACATACATAAACAGATAAATAACCTTAACGAATCATCTCCTGATTCCTTAAACATCCTTAACGAATCAAGAGGAAACTAACTTAATTCTAGTTCGCTAAACATCCTTAGCGAACTAGACTAATACTTTAACGAACTAACTTAATATCTTAATCATTTATTACATTAATCAAAATGAGAAATACATTAATAATAAATACAAAGACTCTAGACGTAAAACCGTGCACTAACAAAATGAGTTGATTAAATATTGTCACTTTAATAGTGTCTTGTGTTTTGGGCAATCCGTTGCATCCCGGCATGTTCCGCCGCCTTTGGTCGGGGTGTGACATGATTGTTGGAGTTAATTCCCGAACCGAGTTATAGGCCGGGAAGGTGGGGCCGGTTCGAGCCAATGGATCGATCTCATTAATTATTTCATTATTGCAAATAGAGATAATTATCTATTTTATTTATTAGATAGAGATGAAATTTTATTTAATAGATAAATAGGAGTTTGTGTTTTACTCTAATTGTAATCGAGCCTCTATATAACCCCAAATGATTCATGTAAAGATTAAGAGAGAATTGATCAAGTTTTGAGTTATTTTCTTGATTAATAAAATTAGTGAGTTGTGCCAAATATATTCTCATGTTTAATTCGATCCGGACCGTTAGCTTTTGTATTAGTTGTCAAACATATTGTTCTTGCTCTATCTATGGCTGGAATCTCATACTTGGTACTTTAAATTAATATTTAAATCTAGAAATTTATATTATTATCTTAATTTTGTTATTTACCTTAATTTTGTTAGATCTAGAAATTTATATTATTATCTTAATCTACAAATCAATCTTTAATTTTGTTATAACAGGTCACAATCCTCATGTTTACCTGTTTCACCCGTTAAAACAATGCATATAGTCAAGACTAAAACCCTTACCTAAATGGATCAACTTGCATACGGTAAATACAAATTAGGGGTGTGCGTGGTGCGGACTTGCGGTTTGGTGTGGTTTTGGGCTAAAACCAAACCGAAAACCAAAACTTCGGTTTTTAAAATTTTTAAATTTTGAAACCGTTTGGTTTCGGTTTTTGTTTTGGTTTCGGTCTGGTTTCGGTTTTGTCATTTGAGCTTGAAAATTTTAAGTCGAAAAGAAAGTTTGTCGAAAATAATAAATTTAGGTATAAATAATTTTGTTAATTGTTAATTAATAAACTATTATACACTTGACCAAAACTTTTTGAGTTACCTATTAATTAAATACTTATAAATTACTTAAAATGAAAAATGAAAAATAAGAAAATAAAAATCTATAAATTCGGTTCGGTTGTTTCGTTTTTATTACATGCATAACCAAAACTGAACCGTTAGTTTGATTTTTACAAAAACATAAAACCAAACCATCGGTTTTTGTTTCGGTTTCTTCGGTTTTGGATCAATTTTTTCGGTTTTTTGCACACCCTAGTACAAATATAACAAGACTAGAACACTCCTTGCTCATTTGATGTAATGAAAGCTGGTTATAACAAGACTACAACTTCCTTTTGCTCATTCGATGTAATGAAAAGCACTGTTATGTTTTGATACATGCCATTTGAATAAATGGATATATTATGGGACTATTGATGTTTATATTTGGGGCCACTATGTTTAATCTTTAAAGTATCTATCTTTATTAGTAACTAAGTATTGTGGTAATGCTAACAAATCAAACTCAAGACCCTAATATAGAACCATAAAGGCGTGGCTAGAGATGAAGAACTAGAAGTTTAAGTACCGCCACAACGCACGAATAGGCTAATTAGTAGATCAAATGTTGCCTTTCGCCGTAAAGCGCGGGTAAAAATAACAGTTCTTTCAATGATACATCTTGCATTATTTAGTTTTCTATTTTGATGTTTTAACATATCCATTATTGGAGGCTATGTACCAAAGCACATGTGAATGTTTTAAATCGTAATATACACGATATCATGGATATCATGTTTTACATGCCAAGAAGAATAAATAAAAAAACAATCATAAATGGACTTTCTTATTTGACATGAAGTACAATATTCATAATGTATATTGATTTTTCTTAGTCTTTTGATGTGAATTTCACAACATAAAACATTCCTAGGCTTTTGCTTTCATATTATCCTTCCATGTTATTTTGGTCTAGTCACTTTCCTTTTAATTAAGAGTAATCTTTCTTCTATTTGCGTTAAAACTTAAAACTTAACATATAATTCACTATTCACTCCTTCAGGTTAACAAAATTTTTTTTTTAAAAAAAATAGGATCATGTTGAAGCAAATTTTCTTCACATAGGGTTCAAGGTAGATGTGGCACGAGTGAGTGAAGGTGAGACTCTTCTGATTCAGGTCCGTCTTGGTGGCATGTAGTCGTTCATCATTTATACAACATTTTAAAACTCGATATGAAAATTCTGACGCTCAAATTAAGTCAGGGCCACCAAAATAATAACATGCATAGTATTTATAAACTATAATGAATATGTGACCTTATGAATCATTTTACCTCTTAGTAGAGGTGAGCAAATAAATTGATTAACTGAGTTGATTCTAAAATACAACCGAAACCGATTACGTAGAAATCAGTTTAAAAACGATTTGTAAATTTCTCCACAAAAACCGGTTAACCAAACCGAAACCGGCCAAAACCGGGCAAAACGCAAATAGAAACCGAAGTAACCTGGTCAAGAAACCGGTTTCAACCCGAACGAAAACTGATCATAAACCGGTTTTGACTTTTGTTGACCAAACCGAACTGGTTTCAACCCAAGTTGGTTTTAAGTTTTAAATAGGTTTGTAAACCTCTACCTCTTAGGACTTTGTTGGAACCCTATTTGATGTTTTACGAAACTAAGAGGATTCAATTGATGCTCTAAAGATAGTGGTTAGAGTTCGTGACTATACTCTAAAGAGAATGGTGATAAGGAAATGGTTGTGATTGTAACATTCAAGTATGGTATTCCCATTTACCTTTACAAATGTGACCCTCCTTTAGTATATAGAGGAGGAGATAATTATGATTACAGTTGTGTATCTTGCTTGTCCTAGCAAATAAATTCTTTGGCTAAGTTTCTTACTTCTAAGTCTTCATCCTTTAGTCTTTTACCTTTAGGACAATAGCGAGGTCCAGGAGACGTGGTTAGCCTTTCACCTGAATAGTAAACCTGAGAAGAGCTCCTTAATGTGATCCTGCTTGGTTCATTCCCTCTTGTTATCTCTTTCTCTTGGACCTTTATGGGTCTTTCTCATTGGGTTTCCATTATTCTCCTTTACCTGCTCTGTTATGGGTCGTCTCGGAAGTCCGTATGCGAGGTAGGCTCTTCAAGTCTCTCTAATACATTGTGCTCGTTATTTATGACGAGTATAACGGACTCATAACAAGTCTCTATTCTACCTTTGTCCTGACCTCTTGTGTGATCCACCTTTGACTTAAATTGAATGTTGATTCTCCATCTAGGAGCTTTCTTTTGGAACTATTGTTCTTTTTGACTTAGTCCCCCATTCATTCCAACAACATGCCCTGTCACTAAGGGGGTGTTTGTTTTTTCTTCAAACATCTTCAAGGGAGCTAATGTCTGCAGGCGCGCAGACATTACCCTTGAAGACTGTTTGTTTTTTTTCTTAAAACAGATCTGAAGTTATCTTCTTTCATCTTAAAAGAAAAGCAAGGAAATCTTGCTTAAAACATCTTCACAAAAAAACCCTACTCTTCTCCCTTTGCAGCCACCCTCTCATCCACTGCTCCTACCACCGTCCGCCAACACCACCACCCACCGTACGCCACCACCACCGTCCACCACCCACCATCCATCACCACCACCGTCCACCACCCACCATCCATCACCACCACCGTCCGCCACCACCACCACCATCCATCACCGCCACCACCACCATCCATCACCCACCACCACCACCATCCATCACCGCCACCACCACCACCATCCATCACCGCCACCACCACCGTCCACCACCCACCATCCATCACCACCACCGTCCACCACCCACCATCCATCACCACCACCGTCCGCCACCACCACCACCATCCATCACCACCACCGTCCACCACCCACCATCCATCACCACCACCACCATCCATCACCGCCACCACCACCATCCATCACCCACCACCACCACCATCCATCACCACCACCGTCCACCACCAACCAAAACCATCCATCACCACCACCCATTGTCCACCACCACCATCCACCGCCACTACCCACCGTCCGCCGCCACTACCACCATCCACCACCACCACCTTCCACCACCCACCAAAACCAAATCGGCATGGAAAGCAAAGACTAAAAACTAGATGTAACTTGAATAAATGACTTCTATCTTGTGAGATAAGTTTGACAGTTATGCAGACAGTATCAGCTTATAAAAACAAACAGTCTTATATTTTCAGCTTGCAGATCTTCAGACCACATCTTCAGTTGCAGACATGAAAACAGATGAAATCAGCTTGCAGACAGTTTATGTCTGCAAAAACAAACAGCACCTAAGGGTGTTTAAAGTAAAATATCCGACCCTTTCAGATAGTGGATTTCACTATCCGAATTTCGAATATCCAAAGTTCAAATCTTATATGGGCTTTTCAAGAAATCAAACAAACTGTATAAGTTTCATTAAATATTTCAAAATTAAAGAAAATTTTAACTCATCTTAAATATTTTTTTTACAAAATGAAAAAAAAGCTTGTTTTTCTAATCTATTTTTTTACTAAATAATAAATTTATCTAAACAATATGAAAACACACAAGTCAGCCATTTGCAATAAGAAAGAATAAAAAAGTAAAAAACAATAAACAAATGATCCTTGGTTTGAATACTATTATGAAGAAAGATATAGAGAAAGAGAAGCAGAAAAAGCGTGTGAAACCTTTGACTCCTCAAATCATTTCTCACCAGCCTTCTTTTTCTTCTTCTTCTTCTTCATCAACACTCCATATATACATACAAATACAATACAACCACATAATAATAATTGATGATCACCACCATCAATCCCCACAATAAAAAAAAAAACAACATCCTTAAACTCATGAACATCCTCACATGTCTCCTCGTATCCCTTCTTCTCCTTGTCTCAACCCAAACCGTCACTTCCGACCCACGTGCCACCCCAGCCGGAAACCTCACGTGCGGCACCACACGTGCCACCACCCAAACATTCATCCCGACATTCGTACGAGCAATGGAACAGCTCTCCAGCAACCTTAACTCCTCCCAAACCAACTTCGCCCTCGCAAACATAACATCCACCAACAACAACTCAAACCCATTTTACGCCTTGATCCAATGCCACCGTGACCTCCCACACACCGACTGTCTCGTCTGTTACGCCGTCAGCCGTACCGCCGTCCCGGCATGCCTTCCCGCCACCTCCGGCAGAATATTCCTCGACGGGTGTTTTGTTCGGTACGATAATTACAGCTTCTTTCGAGAAGCCGTTGACCCGGTAACCGATACTCGAAACTGTAATTCGAGTTTTTTAAATAATAATAATTTTGATGATTTTGAAGGTGGGGTTTTGGGGTTTAATAAAAGTGTTGGTGAATTGGTGGAGAATGTTACTTTAATGGCTGTTAATAATAATAATAATAACAGTGGGTTTGGGGTTATGGAGTTGAATGGGGTGTACGGGTTGGCTCAGTGTTGGGAGAGTTTGAGTAGTGATGAGTGCAGGGCGTGTTTGGATAAAGCGAGAAGCGAAATAATAAGTTGTTTGCCGAGTAGAGAAGGGAGGAGTATGAATGCAGGCTGTTTCTTGAGGTATTCTACTCACAAGTTTTACAATAATGATCAACAAGGAGATGGGGGTAGTTCTGGTATTTCACTTGTTCCCTTTGGTTTTTGGATCATGACCATATGGTTTCTGCAAAAAAGAAAGAAAAGAAAATATTATTTGATTTGATCAAGGTTGACTTTTTAGAGTCAATTATGCGGTTCTTGATTTGATTGGATTGATTTTGTGTTGTTTTTTTCTCATGATTATGTTTTTGGATCAATTTGGGAACTTTCCTATAATCTTTTTGGATTCATTTGTGATCCCATTTTTTTTCTGCTATTTCAGGCTTGTTTATTGTTTGATTTTTTTTTATACATTATCTGTTTCAAGTCTTTGATACTTGTTTTTCTCTTTTTGTGGCTAGTGGTGCATAAGATTATCATGTGTCAAAATTGGCCAATTTTCAATTTAATGGCTTCACTAGTATTTTTGACTTTTAAGTCTTACTTACTACATCCAGATTGAAATTTCAAACATAGTAGTTTTCAAATCCAAATTCTACAGGGCATCTTCAATTTTCAGTTCCATAGCATATTATTTTCATAAAATGCTGTCTAAGCCATAACAATTTCTTTAAAAATTTCAACTTTTATAGATAAATATTTTTGACCCGCGAAGTCAAATTTTTTTCTTGTTTAATATGGCGTTAGTTGGGAAATGTACAGGATGTTTCACTCTGTTTTTTTTTAAATACTCAAATTCAATTGAAATTTGGGTGTTTGTTTAGGTTAACCTACCTTGAAGAAATTTCCAAAGATATTTTCTTGACTTTTTTGTCTTGATCCATTTCTTTATTTTTTCTTTTTTGTTTTATGCTTAAAATTCAATTTTGGCTCATAGAAATTTAAATAAAGAATTTATTGTTAACCTATCAGTTTACTTGTATTTTTTTACTTAGAAGTTACTGTCATTGTTTACCTTCATAATGATTCAATATCACGTGCGTTTGACCGTAACACTTTGGACGTATTTTCAGCTAATATTTTTAAAGTACGATTTGTGTGACCGACAAAACGTGACTTTTTACAGTTCTTTCAAATTTTATCCGGTTTAAAGTTGTTCATGTTCCCATTTTTATGCTAAAATTTAACTTTTTGATGATTTTAAACTCAGTGAAAAGAAATATTGTAATGTTCATGTGACAAATGGATTATAATATTTTTATTTATTGATTTCAGGGCTTTCTAGTTCAGGAGCCAAAGTAGCAGTTGTTCTGGCTGCAGTTGCTTTCCTCATGATATCATCCTTTGCTGGTTATGCAGCACATATAAGAATATCAAAGCAAAAAGAAGGTAAATTTAAATATAAAGTCAAATAATTTGTTGACCTGAATGACTAAAATGTTGACTTATAATAACAGAGCAGAAAATTATGGGATTAATACCAAGTTCATATAACAAGTCGGGATTAATGTACAAATATGAAACGCTCGAGAAAGCAACAAACTACTTTGACGGTTCAAATAAGTTAGGTCAAGGAGGAGCGGGCTCAGTCTACAAAGGAACGCTTCCTAATGGAGATGTTGTTGCTGTGAAACGATTATTTTTCACTACGCGACAATGGGTTGATCAGTTTTTTAATGAAGTTAATTTGGTTAGTGCAATTGAACACAAGAATCTTGTTAAGCTTTTGGCTTGTAGTATTGAAGGACCCGAGAGTCTTTTGGTTTATGAGTTTCTTCCAAATAAGAGCCTGGATCATTTCCTTTTCGGTAACTTAAACGCTTTATATAGCTGCTTTTTAATAGTTTTTACTTTCAGGGTTAATACTTGATATCATAATAATCAAATATAATTTCTTATTTTTTTACGAAAAAGTTCATCAACCTAATCTTGGAATATTTGATTATAATTCTTTAAATTACGATAATCACATTGAAACCACGTAAATGTAGGAAGGTTTCGATATGACCAAGGTTGGTATTTTGTTTGCAGACAAGGATCATGTACATATTCTTAGCTGGAGTCAGCGGGTCGGGGTGATTCTTGGAACAGCAGAAGGTCTAGCATATCTACATGGCGGGTGTCATGTGAAAATCATCCACCGAGACATTAAGAGCAGCAACATTCTTCTTGACAAAGATTTTTCTCCCAAAATCTCGGATTTTGGCCTCGTGAGGACTTTTACAACCGATCGAAGTCATCTTACCACCGGCATTGCTGGAACTTTGTAAGATCCGAGGCATCTTCGTATACCTTTTCTTGCATAAAAACGATATATATGTATACAACCAAAAAGAGCAAAATAACCCACATATGCCTGGGTAAACGTAGAAGACAATTTTTTGCGAGAACAAAAATATAAAATGTGTAATTTATCTTTCAGCTTTGAAAGTTTATTAACTACAAGAAAATGGTTGAAATACAATGTTGATTTATCTAATCTAACACATAACCAGAGGCGGACCTATGTGTTGGGTTGGGGGGCCGCCTCCCACCTTAAAATTTTTTTAGTGTTATTTGTATGTGAAAATCCCGATCACCCCCTTTAAAATTAGTGTTAAGTTCCGATGTCGCCCCCCCAAGAAAATAATTCCTGGGTCCGCCACTGCACGTAACCTAAACATGTGTAGGTAAGCATTTAAAAATGACAAAAAAAAGTGTATAAAAAATTAGTCTAATGGTTTTTTATGCATATAACATAGACATTTCTATGTAGGAAGTAAAAGTTTATAAAATATGAACCATTTATAGGAAAAATCAATGATTTAAGTTTGTTCCTTTTGTTCTTGCGATAATTTAGTATTTTGTAATGTACTTCTTAATATAGCTCAGAAAGTAATCAATCATTGTTTTGTGTTATTTTCAGAGGATATATGGCACCCGAATACATAGTCCGAGGTCAACTGACCGAAAAGGCTGATGTTTTTAGTTTTGGAGTCGTGGTTCTCGAAATCGCTTGTGGCAAACGAAACAACGCCTTTGTAGAAGACACGGGCTCGCTATTGCAAACTGTATGGCTCAAAAATCATACACAATCTCAAACATTTTAACTTCATTATTTTGATTTTAATCGCATGTTGACGGACACAGGTTTGGAGGCTATACAAAGAAGGTGCTGGGTCGGACGTGATTGACCCGTTACTAAAAGGTGAGTTTCCTGAACAAGAAGCGTTAGAAGTGGTGCAAATCGGTCTTTTGTGCACGCAAGCGTCTGCGGCTTTAAGGCCATCGATGGCGGAAGTGGTTGACTTTTTGACCAAAAGGGGTGGAGATCAGCAGATCCCGGTCCCTAGTCAACCACCTTTTCTAAATACTCGGGCCCTCATCATGTCTCAACAGTTAAGCAGCTCGACGTTTAGCCCGTTGACCAAGGTGTGGATGTCGTTGACCGCCACATCACAGTCGTCCACGAACCTGAGTTCAGAGTGGCCCTTGAGAATTGATGAAACGAGTTCGAGTTAATCTTATTTTGTTGGCATATATGGTTTGAGTTTATAATAGAAAAAAGGAGATTTTTTTGGGAGGAGAATGTGCATGATTTTGGACACTGTCTAGGTTCATATTCTCTTTATTTTTTTTCTAATTATTTTTGAAATTATTTAGTATGGCATTGTAAATTTTTATGCTGTATACAAAGTATATTATATAGTGAGTGAGTTAAACTAATAAAAAGCTGTTATGGTATTTTTGTACTTTTTATAAATTATCTCAAGTTGTTTATTCATATGCTTCTTTTGGTATTTTACTTGGTTTCAAAGCAAAATAAAGAAAAGTAATTTTTACACTCATCTAAAACTATTTTTTTAATTACAATTTTATTTCACCTTCCCAATCTTAATATATGAAATAGTAAAATTAGTTGCCAAAATCACTACCTCTTTACACGGAAAATTCACTATTATTTGATGTGTGATATACTGATATACATATTCTTCAAAAGTTATAAAAAATGGTATAGAAGTGGATAGTAATATTCCTTAGTTTTATAAATATTTATTTTATAAATATTAAAGGTAAGAATGATTGCTTGTCGGTACGTGAACGATCTTCGGATATTGCATGCACTGTCAAGTTATAATGTTATGTATGGACCATGAACGATATGTATGCATGTTATGAACAAATGTAAGAGATAGAAAGGTAGAAAAGGGACTGGACCCTAATAATATCCAAGGTAGAAAAGGAACCGAACCCTTTAATAATCTCGAGGCAGAAAAGGGACTGGACCCTAATAATATCCAAGGCAGAAAAGGGACTGGACCCTAATAATATCCAAGGTAGAAAAGGGACTGGACCCTAATAATATCCAAGGCAGAAAAAGGGGATCGGACCCTAATAATATCTGAGGCAGAATAGAATAGAGTAAAGTAGAATTTGAGTTATGAAAGTATGAATGAAAGAATGTATGTAAGTAAACCCAGAAAATCAACAACATCAAGAACACATAAACCCAGAAAATCAACAACATCAAGAACCCTAACACAAACACAAACCCAAAAAATCAAGAACACCATCTCCTTCTAAGAACCCTAACCCATAAATCTTATACAAATACATAAATTAACATCATCATTCAAACACAAACTCATATCTTCATCTTCTTCACCCGCAACCCATCACCGCCGCCGTCACCACCATTCCTTCGCCACACCACCACCACCGTAGCCGGAAAATCACGAACATGTTGCCGGAAATCAATATACCCACTACTCATATCTTTATCTTCATCACCACCACCCATCTTCTTCACCCGTCACCGTCGCCGTCGCCGTACCTCTTTGCCGGAAAATCGGATTCCGGCCACCGGCTGCTGGAAAATCGGATTTTGCCCCTTTTCACATCTTCAACATCCATCATCACATCACTACTCACCAAACACCATGCGCTACCATTATTGCTCACTAAAGTGGCATCACCATATTTCTTTTCAAATCTCATCCACACCTTAGATCTAGATCTATGCTCTTTTTGTTAAAATTCTTGTATAAAACTTATGGGTTTGGTGGTGGGAAGTTTTCCGGTGGACGACGACGGCGACGGTGGCGACGGGGAAGGGACGAGAGAGTTGAGAAGATGATGATAATGGTTGAGATGATGATAATGATGATGATAATGAGCTGCTAGTATTATTATTACTATTATTGTTATTATATTATTAGATTATTATTATTAGATATTATTATTATTATTATTATTTGTCTAATTACTAAAATACCCTTAACCAGGGGCTCAATACACTCAACCAGGGGCTTATATTACAATTATAAAAAACATGAGGGTAGAAACTTCGCAAATTAGTTTTCAGGGGTTAACCCATTGCACGACGATATAAACCAGGGAGACAAAATGCAGATTTCTCTAAATATGACGATGTAATTATTAGAAGTATGAACACATTTTCAAATATGATGAAATAATTATGAGAAAATTCCTCGAATAACCTCTTTGACGATAGAAATTTCAAGATATGTCCCTAGTAAAAATAATTATCACGTGGGGTTTCTTTAGAAGACGATGAGATTGAGGGAGGTAACAGAAACCGATGTGTGGCATGAAATCCGGAGCCACAATCATTTCTGAGTAAAATTCATAATAAAAAATCCACCTTTTGAAAACCATCGGCCACGACGAACTGCAACCTTGTTTTCGTCATGGCGAGGTGTTTCAGATCTAGACATCGGGAAACGTATTTCTCAAGTGGAATGACTTGGTTTGTTAGACCAATGAATATACGACAGCTCTTACCAAACACGACGCCTGGAGAGTTTTTTACCCACTTTGGCATTTGAAAAATGGTCGGAGGAGGCACTTCTTTATTCTAAATCGGTGGCCTCACCGACGATTTATGCTCCAGTCGTCTACTGTCCGAATGTACTACGGCGATGGAATATTCCTGTGACATTAACGGTATGTCGCTACGTTTCAAAATTCACAATTTGTTTTACAAAAAGTGAGAGAGAAGATAATATCTTGCTTTTTTATTTTGAGAATAACAGGTGACGGCAAATAGAACAGGTGAATTACTTTTTTCAAAAACCATTGTACCACATTATAAAACCGTCACCATATTATGAAGATATTTCTAGGTTTTTTTGGTTTTAAGGACAAAACATAAATCTCATTATTCAAAAGTGTTATTTTCAAAATTCTCTCCCTATAATTTTGTTGACAAAACTGAAACATTTTAACCCAAACCTGTTTTGAATTTTAAACCGGTTTATACACCTCAATTCAGGGGTTAGTTGAAGGAAAATGATTGATTTAGAAAGCCAAAATAGGAATTTGGGTCACATGAAATAAATGAAATAAATGAAATAAATGGTATTATCAGCTTCTAGAAATTGGTTAATTGAGTTGAGTAGGCATGTGATTCATCCTCAACCATAAAATCATGGACCCCTAACACTTATTATGTCTCCATAAATAAAAACAATAATAGGCATTGCTCTCCCGTTCAAACTTATATATCATTTTACGCGTAGATTAATAATAAATAATTGAGTAAATTCAACATCTTTATTTCTATGACAATTATAGTGTTTTCACTTATAAAGAATCTGATCAAATGGGTGAATAACACGAGTAAAAGGACATTGTTATATTGGAAGAGATGGTGTAAATTCAATTTTGTCAATTTTCGTTATTTGTTTGTTACGTCTTAAATTATCGTTTGTACTTGTTGGGCCTCTTGCTTCTTTTGAATTATCCGTTTTTTCTTTTAAATATATTGACGTTTAAAAAGAAAAAATGATCAAATTTATTCTCTTTTTACTCATAGAAATAAAGATGCTGAATTTTATGTATTTCTAACTTCATCCCAAATAACTACATTTTCTAATAAATTGGTTGTGTCTCAATGGTAGAGCACTCACTTTACTAGTGAGAGGTAGGAAGTTCAAACTTCACTATCACCAATTTATATGAGAGATATGAGGGATGACCCTGACTTGCCAGGGTTCGAGTCCTGATCTCACCCGGTTTTACCGGCTCCTCGCTGTCGTGCCGTTTGGCGGGCGTGGGTGTCGGGTTTTATCCGGGGAATCCCTCAATAGGTGGACCGCTAGGGCCTCCGTCCATCCGGACTAGTGGCCGGCTCGAGCTACTTTTAGCCAATGGGGGCCGCGTACGAAGTACCCGACGTTACTTAGTTGGTCGTTCCAAAAAAAAACACTACATTTTCTAATTAAAAAAGAGATTGAGCAATCATTAATTTCAATAATACCAAGAATAAATTCATCATCATCGTACTTAGTATATCTCACCAATAGCAAAGCTATGATAGGGTCTGAGAAGGGTAAAATGTATCCTTACCTCTACCACATAGGGATAGAGAGGTGATGACCGTCGTTTGAGTCAATCAAAAACCTAATTATTCTAAATAGTTAGAGCAAGTAGGGTATCGTATCACAAGGAGTATGTGGTCAATGTATTCGTGTAACAGATTTCTAATTATGAAGTGACTGATTTTTAGTGCTGATCACACAAGCAATTTTAGTAAATGTAGAGAACTAAGCAACGAACAAATAAACGAGTTATAAGCAATTAATAAATCAAATCACACCCGCGAATTCAAGTAAGCAACCAACAGTATCTCATGCAACCTAACAGATTAATTATTAACGATTAACTGAAAACTGAGCAATCAGAAAAAACCTTAGACATCAACAATTACTTTACACACGGCACTGGTTATCAAACAGTCCTTGCCAGTGTGACTCAGTTAAGGGCAATTGTATGTTTTATCGTATTCAATCTAACCAAACAGTTATATGACTAATTATCTAGCAAGTGGTAACAGATCGTTCAGACCAACATAAACCTAAACCGACTGAACACATAGACATACCAAACATCAATAATCATATATCAATCATCAATAAAAATACACAAGTATTCCAAATCGCATGAGAAAAACTATAAAAGGTTACAAACTATACATCCCGGGTGTGATTCTAGGAGATTAGCCGAGCCTTGACATCATTGAATCTTCGATATGGATGATAGGAATCATATGTAGGGTCTTGGCACGAGCTAGGATAGTGAAAATTGCCTCCTTGGACTGCTGGAATTGCCTCTTGGTCTTCAAAATCGAGTTAGGGTTGTTTATGATGAAGAATATGATTATAACCTAGTTTTCCCGTTTTTATGTCCATCGCGATACGCGATGGTCATATGACCATCCCATTGCGTATCGCGACCTAAGAAAACCTCATTTTCAAATTCCTCTCGTCGAGAAACCCAAAATTCATATATTATGGCTCCCGTAACTCATTTTCTAGCTCAGGATATGCTCTTTATACTTCAAGGTCGCATTTTGTCAACCCATCTTGTTCAGTTTTGGCATCGGCTTATGATTTCTCATCCATACTCTTCCCGAATCCTTGTAACACTTCCCAAGACATCAAATCATGCTTTGGTCTTCCCGAGATATCATTCCATGCTCGTACAAGTCTCCAATTTAGCATCTTTAATGATCAATGACCTGAAATACAAAAGCACGTATGAAGTACCAAAGTTCTAACAATATATTCAATAAAACTACATAATTAATACACTAACATATATATACAAAATACCCGACAATCACATCCCCACACTTATCTTTTTCTTGCCCTCAAGCAAACTCTAAAACAAACATCAACCTCTATCATAGGTACGTAAATTATCACCATTAATACTAGTAAGGTTTAAGGTCATACCCAGTTTCCCAGACTAACACTGTTTTTAGATTGACATCTCACAAATAAGGTTAAATGATGCTATAAAAACAATAGAGCCTCCCAGACGAGTGTACTTTGTTTCCGGTAAGGCATACATGTTCATACCCCTCACACTATCAACACTACTCTCGGTTTAATATCTGGACTAGCAAAAGATGTGCCAGAATATGTCTCTGCCCTCAAATACCAAATATGAGTCACAACTTAATAAGCTTACAGGCCAGTCTTATCTCCACCCATTATCCACCGGTTGCATAAAGACTCGAACTAAGGTTTTGCTGGGGCTTAGGTTGGGTGCGGAATAGGCATATTTAGTGACTAAGGGGATGTAACCCAGTTTACAAATACACAAACAACTAATAAAAAATAAACAGACTGCTAATTACATAACTGAATAAGAACTGACTTTCTTTTTGGCTTTTTGCTGATTTTTTTTTTGCATCTGATAGACAATATATTGAAGCAAATAAATATACAACTCTGATAAACACATATTTACAACTCAACCGATACATACGTACATTGTGTACTATCCTCAACAATTGACTATATACAACTCGATAACGAACTGGATTTCATCACACAGGGTTAAAATAAAGTGAAGGTCAAGGCTGAAATGGTGTGTAATGTTCAGTTTAATAAATGAAAAGGAATATGGTCCAAATGGGCTCCTAGGGGAATAATGTCGGGTAAGGAAATTTATTTAGTGGGGGGGGGGGGGGGGGGGGGGGAAGTGTACATAAGGGTTTTCTAATGTCCTAATCTCCATACAGGTGGTGGTATTAACATCTCGATAAGCATGTGACAAGCAAGTTCTAACTCTGTAAAACATACTGGTTTCCCTCAATCAATGGTGTAAGAAATGTTTTATATCTATTATATAGTATGTGTATTAAGTATAGGGGGCCATCTCACAATATGTCTGGAATAATGGGCTGCCGATATGAAACATGTATACCCGTCCCCTTGACTCGTTATCCCCGCCTAAACGACCCCATTTTCAACTTCTGTTTTTGAAAACATTCGTGAGTAAAACTATCGAGAAGCTGAAAAACCAACCATGACCAGAAACCTATAACTTGGCATTAATGACAATAATTAACAGTTAATAACTTTGGTTTTCTGAACACTCTTCGAGGTACTATCGGGCTAAAATTTTCAAATTTCCCCCATCTCCACACTTGAGGTTTACATTGTCCTCAATGTTAAAATATTTAAACAATTAATGAACATTTGAGGGACGGGGTTTGAAATTGACTTTTTGACTGTTAAGCAATTTTAAAAATTCGGGGCTCAAATGTGACGGTTCTCCTAGCAAATATACAATTACACTTTTAACATTTAAACTAATAAGACAAAACAAATTATGAAACTGAAATCACCTGATATCAATGAGATTGGAAAAGGACCAGTCGGCTCGCGAACTCTCATAAACACCCGTATACTCTCGTCTCGACCAAGTATAAAACTGACAACCGAACCTGCAAAATCTCAAGACGTGTAGAAGCAAGCTTCTCACAAGTGTAAGACATAAGTCTTTTTACGAGTTATGAAAATGGTTTTCTGTTAATTTTATTAAAACAATTACTGAGCCAAAATAAGTCGTTTCGTAACAAATTTTGTTAAACAAGTTAAAAACGATAAAAGACCTAACTCACTTTCGAGGAATCACGATTGCATTTAGCATATGCAACAAGCCCTGTAAACCTCCCGGTAGCCCGGGAGGACGAGTGGGGTCTCGTGAGGGTTTATAGTGAACTACACCCACAAAGTTCGGTTACAACATAATATACACGTACTTGGATTAACCACATCAAAATGAACATGAAAGCACTCTGGGTCGCTTAACTGAAACCTCATTTTCTCGTGGAGCGGTATCCCCACACTTAGCTTTTGCAATGATGGTACGCTTGAAATACAATTAGTAATAAATAAATAAAAAATGCAAACTAAAAATATACAAAATGTACAAATACCACCCTTTTGAAAATTTTATGACATTCAAGGTGGGCGTCTAGCCTGCCCCCGTGCAGCCTTCTCGTTACATGCACGCTCCTCAAGAGATTTCTCCCAACCTTTTGGAACAACATGATCCTGCCATTTTTCATTTACGTCTGGCGGTTTCTTTACATCTTTCTTTTTCGTCTTCTTTCCCTTTCTTGTAGTTGCTTCCTCACCATCTCTAACTCCGTGCAACATCTCATTCCATCCTTTCTCCTTCATGCTACTCCCTTAGCTCATTCCTGCCAGTAACAAAACATTTCTCTTTTGTGTGATCCTTCTCAAGGATTCACACTTGTCAACAACATGGTTAGTAGCATTTTCAAACAATGGTAACCGTTTATCACGATCCCCACACTTAATCTCCAATATCCCCTTAGCACAATCAATTATCGCATGTGCTGTGGCAAGGAATGACCTACCCAATATGACTTGCGGTTGTGTATTATTCACACGTTTGGCATAGTCAAGTACAAGAAAGTCAACTGGGTAGAAAAATTCCTCCACCTGAACCATTACATTAGTCACCATGCCCTGGGGAAGTGTATGAGTTTGGTTCGCCAACACCACGGGGTGTTTACCCTTTCTAATGGGCCAAATTCATACTGATCATATAAACTACCAGGCATGATACTAACACATGCTCCAAGATCTAGAAGTGCCCGATCAGTTTTAAATTTCCCAGTTTGAATTGATAAAAGTGGCACTCCCGGGTCTTGGAGTTTACTTGAGGTGGTATTATTCTCCACATCCTCATTTCTCATGTTGGTCAATTTACCATTTAAACATTTTTCACATGTGCAATTTTCACAAAAAGACATTTCATATGTTTTTGGTTCTGATTCATTTTGATTGACACAATCACTCTCACCACTAACATCTTCCACCACCCCCTCAACAAACTGTGTTGGTGAATCAACTTTAACAACAGAAATTTCAAAGTGAGGTAAAAGACTTACAGCGTTGATGTGCACATTGTTTCCTTTCTTGGAGCTTGAGCAGTAATGGTTCGGGTTGACTGTGGTGTCACTCGGGAGTTGGCCCGCATTCTTCTGTAGCTTTGCCACATCTGCAGCGAGCTGAACGATCTGCTTCATCATTGCCTCTGACGACTTATCCCGTAACTCGAACTGATGCTTCGTCTGGGCCTTGTGATCAGTCATAACTTTCAATAATGCATCCAACTTTGAGTGCACCGACTCATCCGAATTTCCCGAGGACCCTTTCTGTTGATCCCGATTACCCAAAGAATTTCCGCCCCGGTTACCGTCTCTGTTATACCCCAGATTCTGATTACTCGAACCCTGCTGATAACCGCTCTGGCGGTAATTACCCTGCGTTCTGTTCTGGCTCGATCCCTGAAAGTTCGGGTTCAACTGCGAAGATGCGTTCCCGTAACGAAAGTTTTCGTGATTCCTTAGGCCCGGGTGATAGGTGTTCGAATTGAACCCTTGGCCTTTGGAATCCTCGTAAGTATAATTAACTTCCTCAGTGCCATCCTCCTCATCATCATAATACTCGGGGCAATTTTCTGCCTTATGCCGGAGTTCACCACAATCTTCACAAACTGGGAATTTAACACCAACTTTCCCGACCTCTTTTTTCTTACCCTTTTTCAACTCAGCTAGTTCACGTTCCTACTCAGTAATTCTTTCAGACTCACTCGCAACTGACTTAACTGACCTTGATGAATTACCCCGTCTTCGTCTTTCATCTTCTGCTTCAGATTTCGAATCTTCACACATAAACTCTAGAAAATCCCAATCATCTTCCTCAGGCTGATTCAGAAACAGACCATTACACGAGGCCTTAAGATGCTTTCGATCCTCGTATGTCAACCCATCAACAAAGCACTTTACTAGTTCTCATAGTTCGATTTGATGATGTGGGCATTTCCTGATCATGTCTTTAAACCTGGTAAAGGCTTCATGAAATAACTCACCAGATAGCTGTGAAAAGTGGCGAATGTCTGAACGGGCCTCGGTAGTCTTCGACTGTGAATAAAATTCGTTTAGAAAAACTTGTTGCATCTTGGCCCAATTTCTGATACTGTGCATCGGTAGCGAATTAAGCCAGAGTTTTGCTTTGTCTTTTAGGGAAAACTGGAATCATCGCAACCGGACTTCATCCTGATCGAACGTACCATCACCAATAGACCCGCAAATAGCCAAAAAATTGGCTAAGTATGAATACGGGTCTTCCGAAGTCGTCCCGTGGAAATGAGGAACGATGTTAATGTAAGATGGCCGGGACTTGAAAGTTTTCTGTCCCTGCACTCGTTCCTGTGGGACCAACGGGGATGCTCCATCCAAGATAGTCGGTCTGAACCGACTGTTAACACCGTGGACCGGAGCCATATAATTCCTCCTAAGCCCCCCCGGGGTTTCCCAAACCGCCCCGGTTAACCTGAATACAACGAACTCTTTCAGGCCGTTCCGCCCGATTTTCTCTGTCTCGACCCCTTCCATTTCTGTTAACTGGTTCAGCCCGTCTATGATTAACTGGCTCTTCTACCTCTCCATCCCGATTACCATAACCCACATCTTCCTGCTCAAAACCTTCGTTCTCGGGCTCAACTGCCCGATTATCTCTAACCCATCTGTCTACCTCATTATCGATCTCCAAACCTTCGTTTCCATTATTATTTCCCCCTTCGTCTTCCTCTTCTGTCGGAACACTCAGTTGAACATCATCGATATTTATCCGAACTCGGAGGTTAGGGTTATTACTTAGAGCGGATGGTCCGGCTCGGTCAAAGTTAAGGTTTAGGTTTCGTCTTGGGTTTTGGTTTCGGGTTCTGGAAGCACGAGCTGAGTGATTTTGGTCATTTTGGTTATTGAAGTCTGGTGGGTCAGGTATGTTGTCTGGGTTAAACGCGTTAGTTTGTGGGAGTGCGTCTTGGTTTTGGTTATTGTTCTAGTTCTGGTTTTCGTGTTGGTTCTGGTTCTGATCTTCCATTTCTGAATTTCTGTTTTGTACTTGGTTCTGCCGAGCTAACCTCTCGATTTCGGGCTCATAAATTAACGGAGACTGTCGGCCCGAATGAGGGGTGTGCATAAACCTGTAATCTGCACAACTAACACAACCCGCGTAAAATACAGAAAAAATAAAATAAAAACCAAAAAATAAAATTAAAAATTACTAAACTAAACTAAAATTAACAAAGAAATCAAATAACACGAAAAACACTAAGCACACTAACTCCCTGGCAACGACGCCATTTTGATGACCGTCGTTTGAGTCAATCAAAAACCTAATTATTCTAAATAGTTAGAGCAAGTAGGGTATCATATCACAAGGAGTATGTGGTCAATGTATTCGTGTAACAGATTTCTAATTATGAAGTGACTGATTTTTAGTGCTGATCACACAAGCAATTTTAGTAAATGTAGAGAACTAAGCAACGAACAAATAAACAAGTTGTAAGCAGTTAATAAAGCAAATAAAACCCGCGAATTCAAGTAAGCAACCAACAGTATCTCATGCAACCTAACAGATTAATTATTAACGATTAACTGAAAACTGAGCAATCAGACAGAACCTTAGACATCAAAAATTACTTTACACACGGCACTGGTTATCAAACAGTCCTTGCCTGTGTGACTCAGTTAAGGGCAGTTGTATGTTTTATCGTATTCAATCTAACCAAACAGTTATATGACTTATTATCTAGCAACTGGTAACAGATCGTTCAGACCAACGTAAATCTAAACCGACTGAACACATAGACATGCCAAACATCAATAATCATATATCAATCATCAATAAAAATACACAAGTATTCCAAATCACATGAGAAAAACTGTAAAAGGTTACATACTATACATCCCGGATGCGATTCTAGGAGATTAGCCGAGCCTTGACATCATTGAATCTTCGATATGGATGATAGAAATCATATGTAGGGTCTTGGCACGAGCTAGGATAGTGAAAATCGCCTTCTTGGACTTCTGGAATTGCCTCTTGGTCGTCAAAACCGAGTTAGGGTTGTTTATGATGAAGAATATGATTATAACCTAATTTTCCCGTTTTTATGTCCATCGCGATACGCTATGATCATATGACCATCCCATCGCGTATCGTAACCTAAGAAAACCTCATTTTCAGATTCCTCTCATCGAGAAACCCAAAATTCATATATTATGGCTCCCGTAACTCATTTTCTAGCTCAGGATATGCTCGTTCTACTTCAAGGTCGCATTTTGTCAACCCATCTTGTTCAGTTTTAGCATCGGCTTATGATTTCTCATCCATACTCTTCCCGAATCCTTGTAACACTTCCCAAGACATCAAATCATGCTTCGGTCTTCCCGAGATATCATTCCATGCTCGTACAAGTCTCCAATTTAGCATCTTTAATGATCAATGACCTGAAATAAAAAGCACGTATGAAGTATCAAAGTTCTAACAATATATTCAATAAAACTAAATAATTAATACACTAACATATATATACAAAATACCCGACCATCAAGAGGTTGCTTCCGATGAGACCCCCGGCTCGATAGTATTTTTGCATCAAGCCTTGGACATAAGGAACATAGAACTCAATCATCAGGACACCGGCTGATTGGTGCATGTACCATTGTCTTTCGGCTGTCAACGCCACCACATGATGCTTGATTAACCTTCCGCCACTTTTAACGTTATTTTCACGAGATTAGTAAAAGAACGTTAAAATTAGTGCAATTTTACTTTTTCCCACCAGAAGGTTCACATATATATACATTATATGCGCGCACCGCAAGAATAAATTAATAATCAATATTGCCTGAGAAGAATTACAACAAATACAAGAATCGGAAACACCATTAACTTGATGCCAAACAAACACACATTTTAATGTTGCTCGAATGCTCGGTATTAAATTTGCTGGAAAACTTGATACTAATGGTTTATAAAATTTATTGAAGGTTTCAAATTTGTAGATAAATACCGTCCATCATTTATAATTTATAATATAACAATTTTAGGAGGATGCTGCATTGTAGATTGTAAGCTTCCTTGGTGTTCCGCATCTTGCAACGTGTTCAACATGTGTCTGCTAGGTAAACAAAGAGGGACTCGTCTCTTTCTCTCATCTCTTTCTTCTGAAGATTGAATTCACAACTCTCCACTTCAACATCACAAACAATCTTTCTCCAGTGAGTTTCTAGCGATCTGATTAAAAACCTAAATCTTAATTTGTTAATTCTTCACAGGTATATTTTCATTGGGGGTTTAGCGAAGGAGGCTGCTTCAGATGCGGAGGTTCGTGTATTGAGCTGTGGTTGTCGATTTTTAGGTTCTTTCTGATTTATTGTCTTTGGATGTTTCATTTGCTTCGTCAAAACATTGCCTTCTTTGCACGATTCTGCCTAATTTCAATTTCACTTTGTACTATTACGTTACTTTAAGGTAGTCAAACTCTGTGTACTTTGTGTATGCGTTTAGTACTATATGACTATCAAACTAAACTTCTTTAAAGTATAGCTAGATATGTTTTTGTACCTTAATGTGATGTATGCTATTTAGTTTATGCCGACTATGTCTAACAATAAGAAAAACCTCTTGGGTTGGGCCTGCCTTTATGTAAATTGAACTGCAATAGACTTTTTCAATAGTATATAGTAAACATCTTAAAGGTACTCTCAAAAGTATACCTTAGCAAGCAACTAGGTATAATAGCATAATAAGAACATGAATTTTAATTCATGGAATTATATTAGTATCCAGGTATAAGAAAATGCATTTTAATTCATGGAATAACAAACCTTTAGAAACATAGGATAGTCACAACATCACTACTGCAGTAACTTAGATCATAAGTTATTATATCATAAACACACAATTCATAGAAAAATAGTGGAAAAGCTAAGAGATATAGAAAGAACACGTGTGGCCCTAACCCAACTACAATAAACATAAAGTCAACTCATTTACCACCTACGACTTCTTATTATTAAAAAAACCACTTACTACATGTACATTTGACATCCCACAGAAGTATAGAACATTTGCTAATATGGGCAAAATTGTCTTTTTAAGAAAAAAATTCCAATTTAAGGATTGGAACAACAGGTTTTGGAAAATTTTCCTACCAAATCGAATAGACAAAATGCAACAATTATTACACTTTGTAATACACTTTTACACATATGGACAATAAATCTTTGTTTTCTATCTGTCAGTCCTACTTCAGCCGGAAACAACAGCTGCAACAGCAATTGCCATCAATTCGACATCTACCGATCGACGTACAGCATCATGTGAAAAGTTAGCTGTGATTTCAGAAATACGTTGCAGACAACATATTTATAAAATGAAAGGTCCTTTTGTAACATTAGGTTCTAATTCAGATATTTTTTCCCGCGGAGAAGTTTTACAACTTTACAAGGTAACTTTTGTTTCCTACAAACACATTTTCTTGGAATATTTAATTTATTTTTCGTATACTAAAAGTCCTTTTGCATATATGCAGTGGAATTGTGGTTCGTGATGGTAGAAACGTCTAACTGTGTGTGATCTTCCTCAATCAGGTATATCACTTCCTATTCTTCTCTATATGGATTCTATTTTGATCTATTAATTGTGAGTAGTGGGTTGTGTTGTTGGGTCATCTTTGATTAGCAAGATGCAGGCCAATGACATACGCATAGTAGATATGCTAAAATACTTAAAATTTTTATACATTTGTTTGCCAATTATATAAAACTAGTAACCGTACACGCGCATTGCGGCGAGCCGAGTTGGTGCAGTGTTTGTGTGTCAGACGTGTTGGTAAGACTATTTGTACGGTAGAGCAGGCATATCCTTGGAAATTGTTTCTTACATACATTTTAAATGTGAAGCATAAATGAGGTGGTTTTTACCTACATATATATATATATATCCATTGTTACCTGAATATGTATATTTCAAAAATAAGAATGGCAAAAGGTAATCCATGGTACTTCATTCCATGGTTGAAGGTTGCTTCTTGAATCTATGGTCGACATTACTGTTAATGTTAATAATTTCTAAAAGTGAGCTTTGTTCTTCAATCCATGATTCCATGGTTAAAACTCAAAAGGAGATTGTTTTCCAAAGTTGCCTGATTCAGAGCTTGCGTTTCTTGTTGGGTTCATCTCTTCATGCGTTAGAAACTTAGAATAGAATAGAACTAAAGTTTGTTGCATAGACAAAACCTCATAAATGAATCTGTAAATGAGGAAATATAAGTTAAAAAAGATAAACCTAATCACTAACATACTTCTCATATCCAAAAGACACATAACAAAAACCAAATTACCTTGGCCCGAGCGAGAAGGGAGGCGAGATAATTATTAAAATGTGGGAATCAAGAGTAGTATTGGCATTACTGCCATGCTGAGATTTATCAGAAGGGGAGATATGTTGCTCAGGTAATCCAAAGATCTCTTAGAACTCTATTTCTTGAGGTTGCCATGTACCTCACCGACACTGCGTTGTTGCAGTCTGCCATAGGTGGTGAGCAAATTGTAGTTAGCAGATGCTGATGTTAGGTTTTGTAGAATGGTAATGAAATGTTTGGTTTGGGTCATCATCCCAAACACAGATGATGATGATGATGGAGGATCTCAAGACAATGCAATTCTACTTTTATTAATATTATTATACACAATTGCATATTTGGTGAAGCCGTATTATGATGAAATGATTGGTACATAGGTTTATATGCCTCCTTACAACCAATATTTAAATTTTAATATTTACAGGTATATGTAAGACTTTAGTACGGTTTTGTTAAGCTTGATAGGGAGAAAAGTATGTAAGTTTTTTGTAATTTAGTTATTAATTTCAAATGGCACATGCTCATTTCAAACAACTAACTCAAAATACATGGTAGGTTTTTGTGAATAAAGCTTACTTGTTTTCTGCAGGTTGGGGCAAAGATATCACAGGTCTATATGTATGATAATATACATGGAAGTAGGTAAAAGTAGCTCTATGTAGACAAGAGTAATAAGTAATGTTGATAGTCAGTAGATATTTTTTTTCTTTAAATGATCTAACCGAACTGCTGAAACAACCTTGTTAGATAAAGGGGTTCACTGGTTCGACCTAAAAATGACCCAAACTTGTTTAGACTAAAACCCAGGCCCACAAATTTCATGTTAGATACATGTGGTGTTTTTGGGGGTCATTCAGAAATTCACACCCTACACGTGAACCCGAACACGTAGCTAAATAACTTCACCTTGGCACATGATACATAATTTGAATTATTTGATTCTTTTAAACTTTGTTCAAGTGTTTTTATGGGTTTTTAGTATTTGAATTTAAATGTTTGTTCACATATGTTTTTTTTCATGAGTGTGTCATTTGTGTTTGGTAATAATAAGATGTATGAGCGTATTTCATGAGTGCGTGATAAATCATATATTCCCACAGGTAATGGTAAAAGCAAAGATAGAGGCTAATGAATTACTCACCATGAAATTTATTGTGTTGTGCATCAACAATTGCAGACCCTCTTAGCTGCAATGACTCACTCTACAAAAGTTGAAGGTTAGTGATCCCATAAACACTACATGGTAGTGTGTTAAGATGAAATTTGGAAGACTTTAATCAACTTACATGATAAGAGGTTAATCAAACAACTATTAGCTGGCGCCTCAACTCAAACCAACAACACATGACAAACCTCGCAAAAGCAAAAAAAAAATAATAATAATAATACTCAATTACATGAATTTGTACACGTAACACATGAAAGTATTGTCATCAACTCTATTTAATTTCATAATGAGGACTACGAATTAGCTAAAAATTAGGAAAGTTTACTGAAAAGCTCATGAATCAAATCTGCAGATGTGACTTAGTATTTATTGTTTATACTATTCAAATCAATGATTCATAGATACAGGTAACAACTTGTAACGGTTCCGGCAAACCTTCGTCCTCAATAACATTATTAGACAAATCAATTTGAAAATCGAACCCTAAACAAATGAAATCATATGCAAATGGAATTAACAGACAAAAAACCCTAATGATTTAGGGAAAAAAGATGTATGTGTACAGTCGACATAGAGAGAGAGAAAGATGGAAGAAAGCAGTTCGTGTCATGGGTTCCATACTTCCACGTTGAGGGGTACCTTGAATTACAACGTGGATTGAAGGCTGCACCCACTTGTTGTACATCATGTCTCATGATAAGTACATTTAGCTACAGTTTATGTGAGTGACACAGACTTTGCTTTTTAAATATATATATATATATATATAATATCTTGAACACATGAATAATTCCATCTTATCTACATATAATATTTGTTTTCAATAATCTTAAAAATATATCTTAAAAGTCAAATATACCTTCAATTTAGTAGCAAAACTATAGAGGATTAATTTTAAGCCGTTCCATTTATTTTGGATTATAGCTGTTCCAGAATAAAAGAAAAGGAAAAAATAAAAAAGAACTGCACCTTTTGCTTTTATTTTTATTGAAAGCCTTCGCGATGCGGCGACGTGCGCGTGCAAACACGACATTGAGTGCGTAAGCGGGGACCTCACAATACTACACACGTAACATGACTACGGTATGCGTGTAACGAGGCGTCGGCCGCGTAACCAGTGCGCCAGTAAATGTGTAAAACAAGGGTACGTGTGAAATCCGGTGTTGGTACGCTGTTGGCATGCAAGGAATGTTTTTGTGCATTTTTAATACCGTGTTTATGAGGGGTTCGGAAAGTGATTACCAAATCTGCTTATTTGTTACATGCCAGGCGAGATAGGATTTGCATAAGAAACTAAGAAGAGTGATAGGAGAAGCGATAGGAGAAGAGAAATCAGAGCATAAAACATAAGGGAAAATGAAACTAAGTGAATCACAGAGAGCAAATAGCATAATAAGGGTGATATTTGCAGCCCATATACCACTACGAGTGCTCTAACACGGCACCTCAAATATCTACATGACAGTCCTCATCATCTCCATGTTGTCAGGGTCTGCCATATTACATTACAACACTAGATATTCTCTTATATTTTCTTCCTGATTACTTTATCAAATTGTTTTTGTCACATTGTACATAAGTCACAAACAAATAATATATGCATTCGTATTCAGAGGGAACAAGAGGAATATGATGCCAAAGGATTGAAGCCAAATATAGAATATAGAATGCCGCTATCTACCCAAGTAATACTAGAGACATTGCGAGTATGCCGTTGGCAACTTTGTTACCAAAAGGTTGGATGCCTTTTGAGTTTTGTATCTAATACGAAAACTAAAATTGCATGTGGATAAAATATTCGTTTAAGCAATCAAAGATCTTGAGATTTGTTAAGAATTTGTTTAACTTTACATGTGAACTAACATTTGGACATCGTTCGAGTCTTCGGTTACAGTTTACCCCTGCCGCAACGCGGCGGGTTAATAAACTAGTTTGTAATAATAGACGTACATAGGGGTGGCTACTGGGTTAGTTCAATTTGGTTATGAATTAAAATCAAACTTACAAATCGATGTTTTGTTCTCTTGATTTGCATAGCGGATTAGTTACGTTTATAGGAGTTTTAGTTATTCGTTTATCATAAAAGATGGGTTTTCGATTAACCTTTGGTATATTTAGTTAATATATTTAATTACATATTTATAGGTAAATAAGATATAAGAATGTTTAAATTAGGAGAAAGTTAACATACAAATGAAATTGACGTGTTAATTGTAAGAATCAAGTAGAATATTTGTATATAGAGGTAGAATAATAATTATTTAATTACATCATAGAGTAATTATGTAATTACACTATGATGTAATTATATAATTACTCTAATTGTATATATAATTACTCTATTTGATTCTCACAATTAGAACGTTAATTTCATTTGTATTTTATCCTAACCTCATATATACCTATAACAGAATTATAAAAATTAATCAAAATATTCATAACCAAATAATCCATTACTCAAATCAATTTGAATTTTAGTTATTTTGATTTTGGATCGATTTTTATAGTATATTCAATATTATCATCTGAACGGAGTTTAAAAAAACGGTGTAGGATTTAGCTTGTATATTCAACTCGTGAGGGAAGTGTGGACGCCTTCAAGGGTGTATGTTGGGTTTCTAGAAGAGTTTAATAATCTTTGTGTTGCAATGTTGGTGTATGGAGAAAGATACTAAAGATTATAACTTTACATAATGGTACATACGTTACACCTATTAAACAAATTTGGTTTATAACTTTTTCTTACATATAAACACTTGAGGTTTTAGATTATTGTCATTTTTGTGTAAATCACAAACACTACTACAAAACTGGGCTTTTGCGACCATAGTTGTGGCCGCAAAACGGTAGCAACGGCCTTGTTGCAACCGCTTTGCAACCGCTTTGCAACCGAAAAACACACGTTTCAAATGTCTTTTTGCGATCAAGTTTCAACCACTCTATGCTTTTGCCCAAATTTTGCGACTAAAAAGCCGTCGCAAATGTTGCAGTCGGATTAAAAGTAATGGTCGCAAATGTTGCAATAGCTTTAGAACCGTCGCAAATTTTGCAATCGTTTTATAGTGGTCGCAAATGTTGCGACTGCTTGCTTTTTTACAACTTGCAACCATTTTTCCGCTTGCCTTTTTACAACTTGCAACCATTTTTGCGACCATTATCTTTTTTTTTATTTCAGCAGTTTTCTATTTCAAACATGCTAATATGCTCCTATTTTTAAAAAGGAAAATTTCCAAAATAGTCCAAAATATGAGAGAGAAATCGAAAATAGTCCAAAAGTTGTTAAAATTTCAATTTTAGTCCAACCAAATCTATCTCCGTCGTGACATTTGGATTCACGCCGATAGTTTTCGTCTATCAATGAAACTGTGCCACGTGTTTTTTTTAAATTCGTCTTAGCGGATGAATTTCAAGTGAATTTCGTCTTTGGAGACGATTTTAAAAAAAAATGCACCACCACCACCACAATCATGCTCTTCATTTTCCGACCACCACCATTATCATGATCTTCATTTTTCGGCCACCGCCACCACCATTATTATGATCTTCATTTTCCGACCACCACCATCATCATGCTCTTCATTTTTCGGCCACCACCACCACCACCATTATTGTCACACCCTGATCAAAGACGGCGGAACATGCCAGGGTGCAATGATTGCTCATAAGCACATGACACTATTTAAAGCGATAATATTTAACAAACTCATTTCATTTCACAACATCGAAAATGTCACATAACAATATCCATAAGTCAAATTACAACAACATATAACAAAATATAGCAAATCAAATATTGTTCATATTTGTTAATATCCTAGAGGTATTTGTGACGTTTTTCTTCACCAAACTCCATAATCAACCTGGATGCAAACCTGTAACATTTCATAAAATAAAGTTTATCAACACAAAGGTTGGTGAGCAATTCATAAGTTTGAGCATATAAGTATATAGTAAGAAAAGCCACAAATCTTGTATACGAAACAATAAATAAAAGCAATAACTTGGATGAATAGATAAAATCGCTAATTGAATTACGTTAGCGACACCTTGCTATGAGGGGTTGCCAAATAGTCTAGGATTTTATAGTTATCGTTAATTGCATTACGTTAACGTCACCTTGCTATTAGGGAATGCCAAATAGTCTAGGATTTATAGATCAACCAACCAACCAAAAGCGATGAACACATAGGCATATAATCATAGAACACCAAATCGAGCATTTATTTAAGTTAGGCATAAAATAACGTTTGCGGTTTAAGACCCAAGTATAAAACATTTAGTTTAGATATGATTAAATGTCACCCCGAAACAAAAGATGGAAAACGGGGTATGAAAGTACTCACGTTCAAGTAATAAACTTGAAAGATGTTAATTTGGAGATTTGTCGGAATGAAGAGTTTAACGTATGAAGCCTAAATAAAAGAAAGTCTTGGATTTAGAATGGTTGTCTTGAAGATCTTTAAATAAAATAATTGTTGAGAAAAAGGTAAACAATTAAAGTTCAAGGTTTAAAATATAACTATTTAAGAATTTATAATAATAACCCTTTAAAATGTAAGTTTGCTTGAAACCGAGTTAAAGTATCTAACCTTAATATTTACTTAACCTATGTTAAATAATAAGGTAGGAAAAATGCTAAAGTGCAAGTCCTTTGGGATAAAGATACTAAAACGGGTCTTTAACGAGTGTTCGGGTTGTTGGTTCGGGTCTTGACAAATGGTAAAACCCAAAGTCAACTTTCCAAAATATTAATTGTCATGAGATAACTGAATAAAACTTATTAAGACTTAACCAAGTATGTAGCTCTATTGTTTTAGAACTAACAACGTACGTTAAGCGAATGTTCGGTTTTTTCGGTCCAAACTATGTTATGAGATCAAGTTGGATCCAAAAATTCCAAGTACTTAAGAAAATAATTAAAATCAGCTTGTAAACTATTTTTAAATAAATATACAAGTCTTGATAGCTAAAAACACACTTGTGTGTCTTAAGCGAGTAAGAATCATTTTAGTTCGGTTTGGTTCGGTTTCCATCTCACAATAAGTTCATAGATGGTTTCCACATGCACAAATATCAAAAGAACTTGTATAATAATTTATAAATAATGATACTTAAGTTTTACAACTAAAAAGTTAACAATAAAGTCTTTAAACAAAAGTTCGGCTTTCGGTTCGGATCTTGGTTCGGGTTAAAACCGAGGTAAGATTCTAAAAACCCATAACCATAGAACTTATAAAAATGATTTTATAAACTTATGTCTAACATTAAACATGTTTAAACAAGTATTTAACCAAAACTAGTAAGCAAAGTTCGGTTTACGGTCTAGAGCTATTTACGGTCAAACCAAGACTAGACTCTTAGATCCCATAACCATGAAACTTGTAAATATGACAATTAAACTAAAATGGGCAGAAGTTAAACATGGTTAGTATCCATAAACAAGTTATATAATTATTATATATATGTTGTACCACAAACTTAAGTAACAAAACAAAAATTAAAGAATGGTTCTTGTTATTAAGAAACCTTGAAGAGATAGAGATATAATCTTTGTTTGAGAGAGAAAATAAGTGAATGAGCAACCTTATAATAAGTGAAATACACTTGTATTTATAGGCCAAGAGTGTAGAGAAATGCTTGAGAGGGTGACAACGTTCCACCAATGGACTCTCATGAAAAAATGTCCATTGGTTGTTTTTGAATTAAAGTAAAACCATTAATTAAAATATATAATTAAAATAATTAAAATACTTAAAAGAAATCTGGAAATTATAGTTAATAAAAATATGTATGGGATTAGTTTTTGGCAACTTTGGTCCTTGAAGTTCGTTTTAGGTCGTTTTGAGCATGAAATAATCGTTTTGAACACCGTTAAGGGCCTTAAAAGAAAACGACAAAGTTTGGAACATGATTATAACTTAAAACACACTATTTTATTAACATCAAAGGATTCGGAAAGAAAAATGGGTCGGGTTTACAATACAATTACGAATACAAATCGAACCGAAAATGACAAATGTCACAATTATCATGATCTTCATTTTCCGACCACCACCACCATTATTGTTACAGACACACAACACCCATCTTTCTTCATCAATAACCCACCTCATTTGGAGATGATTATTCTTCAACACCCATCTTTCTTATTCACTTTTAACAAAATCAAGAGCTGAAAGTTTGACCTTTATGGTTTTTTGGTGACTTTGGTTTTAGGATTAAATCAAGTCATCAAACACATTTTGTGGTGATGTCGGCGGAGATGATGATGGTGGTGGTGGTGCATGTTTTTTTGAAAATTGTCTTCGAAGACGAAATTCACTTGAAATTCATCTACTCATATTAATTTAAAAAAACATGGATTTCGATGATTTTTTGAGATGGTTTTCGTGGAGATGATTTTCATTCCAAAGTTATCGGTCCAGATGGATTTCATTGGAAAACCATTGGTTTGCGTCAGAACCTTTACACGTGGCACCGTTTCATTGGTAGACAAAAACTATCGGCGGGAATCCAAATGTACTTCTCGTTGCGATCCATGATCTCAATGGGTCGTTCAACCATGATCATCGACTCATCGACATGTACTTCGTCGAGAGGTATATGGAGATTACCCTCGGCTAAGCACTTTTTAAGGTTTGAAACATGAAATGTCGGATGAACACCGGCAAGTTCTTTCGGTAGTTCGAGTCGATAAGCTACTTTCCCAACACGTTCAAGGATTTTGAAAGGACCAACGAAACGAGGAGCTAGCTTACCTTTCTTTCCGAAACGGACTACCCTCTTCCAAGGAGATACTTTTAGAAGGACAAGGTCATCCACATTAAACTCAATCGGTTTTCTCCGTTTGTCGGCGTAACTCTTTTGACGACTTTTAGCGGCTAAGAGGTTCTTACGGATTTGATCAATGACGTCGGTAGCTTCTTGACCATTTCGGGTCCTGTGATTTGAGCTTCACCGATTTCGTTCCAACTAATCGGGGAACGACATTTACGACCGTAAAGAGCTTGAAAAGGAGCCATATCAATGCTAGAATGATATCTATTGTTATATGAAAACTCGATTAACGGAATGTGAAAATCCCAATTCCCACCGAAATCAAGATGTAACATTTCCAAAATTTTCAAAACATATGATAGGTTCATCCCACATATAAAATAAGAAAATGGAAATACCCCACTTTGAATAAATGAAAAGATGGGTTCATCCCACATTGAAAGATGGAAAAATATGGAATTTCCACATTGATATAAATATGGAATGGAATTTGATCCCACATGGAAACTTGAAAGAAAATGTAAGCTCTTTATAAGGAAATTAGTTTCCATAATAATATTCTTATATGATAGGTCACTCTCAAATGGTCCTAGCGGAGGGTGCGTAAGCACCCTAACGCGCACGCGCACGGGCACGGGCGAAGTGCGATGGGCGCAATGTGGCGCTTTGATGGCTCACTTAGCACGCTCACATCGCCGCGAGCCACTGTAGGGCCGCCTTGGTATTTTTGTGGAAAATTAAAATTTTTAATAATCCACCCATCGCGATACGCGACAGGTTTAGTTAGCCTCATCGCGTTACGTGATGACGTGTAGTTTATCCAGAAGCTTACGTGTCCATCGCGATACGCGATGAACTCCCAAAGTAACCCGTTGCGATACGCGACGTGGAAGTTACGCAGACTTGCCACGTCACCTGACACGCGTCATAAATGGGCATGACTCGTCAACCCATCGCGATACGCGACGCCCGCTTATTGAACCCATCGCGATACGCGATGGGTCAGAAAATCAGCTATACAATAGGGCAGAATCAGCCTTCATTCCCTGCTCAAATTTGTCTTTCTGTCTCAAATTTTCTTAAGGAAGTTGGTATAATACCCTAGTGGTCGTAACGATATCCTATACGATCGAAAGAAGCTTTTTATACACGAATCCAAAAGCTCTACCTGAATAAGGTAAGACATTGTGTCATCGTGTAAAGTTTCTAATCTCGTGATTATCGTAATGATTATGGGTTATATTAACTTAGCTATACTACATGGTATTTAACATAGGTGCTTAATACCAGGAAGCTCAAAAACCATAAACTTGCAAGGTGAGACATTCGAGTTTTTGTACCACTCACATTTGCGTGAGACAACTATTTTTCTGACACTGTCATGATGATTTCAAAACCTATAAAACTCATGACAGATGGTCTAAATGTTTTCAAATATATTTTTAAAGTATTTTAAATAAATTACAGTGATTATGTCTCTGTAGACTTACGGGATGGTTACTACTGGTATTGTGGGGTTTTGAAAGGATATAAATGGGTTTTATCCAACCAGATGAAATGAAAATCATGGTGTTTTACACTCTGATAATTTTTCCTAACTACGGTTATGATGAATTTTTCCGCTGCTAATTAATAAACACCGATACCACCACTCGCGTTCACGGCTCCCCTCCCGGGGTATGGGTTCGGGGGCTGTGACAGAAGTGGTATCAGAGCCACTGGTTTAAGCAACATTGGTATTTTGATAATACATATTCTTAAACATAAGAGTTAGGAAATCAACATGTTTACCTATGTGTTAATTATACGGATAAGATTCTAGCCATAAATATTATATGGTTTATTTTAGATTTCGTTATTAGTTTTAATTAATAGCATAAGTAACTTAATAGAAGCATTCAAAAAATCTATCCATTACCAACATGAGTATGGAAATAGTAAACCCTAAAGATAAAAATTAATGAAACACAGATGAACCTATGGTATTTCAAAAAAATCAAACACCTTCAAAACCAACCTTAGAAAAAGAAAATACTTGGAATAACTATGAATTAAAGGAGAAAGAGACAAGAAATTTGTGTAACACAACTATAGCCAGAACCACAACTCATAACCACATGGAGCTGCATAGAAACCCATCAAAGAAGATAAATAAATGTCTAAATGAGTGTGAAATATTCCAATAGGCAAACACTAATAAGAAACGTAGGGACGTCTATCAAATCCTCCAGCCACAATCAAAAAGTTGAAAACCATGAAGTTGATATTTTTCCCGACGAACAATCAAACCCAGGCCGGTTAGAAGAATGATGAATAAATGATTGGCAGTTCCACATCCCTATGCACACCTTGTCAACCCTTAAACTCCAAACAACCCATTTCTTAAGTTGGAATAAACACAACTAATCTCTAGCAAGTATACTTAAGGGAACATGTGGGGCTAAGACTCAAGATATAAGATTACAAACAATACGGAGATAAATATTTGAAGGCAATCGACTGATGGATATTAATCAAAGCTTTACTTAAAATTATTACGATCGGAAATCATACATCTAAAAGAACCACTAAAACATATTATAATTATTGTACTTTGCTTTTTGGTATAGGTAAAATATATAAAATGTAAAATAAAGTAAATGTCGCAATGATCAACAATTTTAAGTTTATATGCCAATTTGATATTCATAAGAGAAGATAGAGTTATTAGGTTCTAAGAAAATTTACTTTTAATAAATCTGACTGGATTCAATAGATTGGTTAGTACCCAATCATGATCAAATCCTATGTAATGAGAATTATGTTGAGATTTGTACACTAATAGGAGAGATTATTATAATTTCAAGGAGACAAGGTTTCTAAAAAAAGTAGCAAACTACCTAAGGAAGTAAGGCATAGTATATATGATTTCTGTAATATCAGAATATGCTGATCTCTTTCCAAAAGATTTACCTGGACAATAACCAGATCGAGAAATTACAACTTAGAATACCAGAAGTAGCGCCAGTTGCTAAAGCACCTTATCGATAACCACCAACATAAATGCTAGAATTAAAGAAGCAATTAGACAAATTGCTAGAAAAAGGATTTATAAGACTAAGCTCATCACCTTGAGAAGCATCAGTGTTGTTAAAATTGAACCGATGAATATATGTATCGATTATAGAAAACTGAATAAGGTCACAATTAAGAATATGTGTTCCTTACCAAGAACTGATGATCTATTTTGATCAAACCTTAAGGAGCTCGATAATTTTCTAAAATCGATTTATGTTCAGGATACAATCAATTAAGGAAAAGAATAGATTAATGACTTCTAGTAACGTTATTCCTTGACAAGTGAAAAATCTATACAAACACAAACAAGTAAGCAAAATTAAACCAAGTTAATCGATATCGGCAATTAAAGATTAAAACAACTAACCAAGTCAACCGAAATATAACAAAGAAAGATTAAGAAGGTATTTGAAATATTAGGGAACAAGATATTCTTAAGACTGTTTATAGATTGAGACATGGTAACTAAAAGTTTATAATAATTTCGTTTGGTTTAACCAATGCCCAAGCTACATTTATGGATATGATATGTAAACTGTATTTGGATAAATTTGTAATCGTTTATATAGATGAGGTACTTATTTATTCCAAAACTAGTTATGACTATGTGAAACATCTTCATACTTTTTGACACTATGAAGAAAAGAAAAGCTTTATGCTAAATTCTCAAAGTGTAAATTTTGAAGTACAATTTTTAGGTCATTTGATTAACAACGAAAATATTCATATGGACTCTACTAAAATAGAAGCTATGGGAAGTTCCTAAAACTCATACAGAAATCATAGTTTCTTAGGATTAGCAGAATATTATAGACTTTTCATTCAAAATCTTCCTCAAATAAAAGTCTTGTTAACAAAGTTAACATGCAAGAATGTCAAATAATGAACCAGGTATTAAGAAGATTTTGTAACTTAGAATGCAAAAATTAGCGGATACCCTGAAACTCGCCTTACCAGAAGAAATTGAAAATTTCGTCGTTTGTTGTGATACTTTCAAATAAGGATTGGAATGTATGCTAATGCAATATGAAAAAGTTATTATGCATCCAGACAGCTGAAGAAGCATGAAGAAAATTATACAATACATGATCTAGAATTAGGAGCAATAAATTTTCCCTAAAGATATAGAGGCATTATAGTATGACAGTAAACTTTTAGTATTCACAGATAATAAAAGATTAAAATATATTTTTTAGCAAAAGGAGCTCAACCTATGCGGGTCAGTCCAATATTTATCCCATAAATATCTATGAACATTGGAAGCAAACCCTTGCTATATTCATACTTCATGAATATCTACCGATCCAAGTTCATAATAGTCATTCCTTCATATTTGTTCCCGCAAATATGATCTACTACGGACATTTAGAATAATCAACTTATTCACAGACTTAAACATGCAAAATGAAACATAACTCAAAAACATAATCATAACCAAAACCATATGATTGAGTTAAAATAATAATTGTTCCGATATCCAAATACAAAATTTGATCAAATCCAATCACTAGAATATCGAAGTCCTAAGGCATAAATATGACCCTCATGCTTTGGTGTTTCTAGGAGCTTCATAAGTGGATCCGCATTGTTTTGATCAGTGTGAACTTTGCGAATACATATTTTTCCCTTTTCAACTTCATCTCTTATGTAGTTGAATCTTCGCTCAATGTGCATTGTCTTTTTATGTGCACGGGGTTCCTTGATTTGAGCAATCACACCCTCGTTGTCACAACTTATTTCTAGAGGGTCCTGAATGGTACAGACTACCCCTAGATCGGCAACGAACTTTCTAATCCACGCAGCTTCTTGAGCTGCCAAGGAGGCGGCAATGTACGCTCTATGGAAAAAGCTTAGCAAGTTATAAAATTTAGTATCATTAGCCTAATATGGTGGCAAATGCTTAAAGCGATAAGCATCATGGAAAATCAAAACAAGTGTATGCTCTTAAACTAAATCTGCCGATTGATTTAACAGAGCAATTAGGAAACACTCATAAGGCAGCTACTACTAATGATACTAAAGGATTAAAAGAAATAAATATAGAAAGGATAATAATGGAATTTGAAAATTCCAGGAAAAGAAGAATCTGGATACTTACCCAAAGAAATCTACGAGAAAGGATTCTCAAGGAAACAAATATACGATACGTCCTAAAGGAATAAGATGTATTAGGATGGAAGATAATCTATTGGCAGATTAAGTATCAACATATTCAACTTGTTCGCAAGTGTAAAGCTGAACATCACAAGCCATTAGGATTACTTGAACAATTAAATTTGTCAAAATGGAAATAGGAAAATAACAATGGGATTTTTTACTAAAATTACCTATTGCAAGAAGAGGTAATGGCACAATCTAGGCGATTATGGATAAATTAACAAGGACAACTCATTGTATACCAATGAAGGGAAATTTTAAATAGAAAAATTAGTTGTAGAAAGATTTGTCTCATTTTATGGAGTTCTATTATCCTTAGTACCTAATCGAGGTAATCGATTCACTTCTCATTTTGGAAGAATTTCCAGATAGCTATGGAAACAAGAATAAACTTAAGCATAACATACCATGCAAAGACTAATGATAAAAAATGAAAGGACCATACAAACATTAGATTACATGCTAAGAGCATGTGCAATAAATATAGTGGAAATTAGAATAACCACTTACCACTAGTAGAAATGGTTATCACTTATGCATTAATGCTACCTCATTTGAAACACTTTATGGACAAAAGTGTCAAATACGGAAAAACAACAAGGGATCATTATAAGAGTTATGTAGATCATCTACGCAAGCCAATAGAAATTTGATATTTGAGATAAAAGGGTCTCCATGGAAAGGAGTAATTCAATTCAGAAAGAAAGGAAAGTTGTGTCCAAGGTTTATTGGACCATTCCAAAACTATTAAACGAATACGGTTAGTAGCTAATCAGCTAAAGCTGATATACGAAATTACTGGGAAAGTTTTCATCATTACACAAAGGATATAAGAAATAAAGCATGATTAGCTGAAATGTTAATCAAGAAGAATGGTTCAAAAGAAGACTGAATCAAAAATATAATCTAGTTAACATCAGTATGTGTTTAGAATACAGAAGTAAGGTAAATAATTAAACACAACTGGCCATTGTGCTTAGAAATTTACAATTGATGTTCTACATCATTTACTGACTGCATCAATTACATATGCAGAAAAGTTAGAATAACCTCTCTTAAGGATCTCGAGGACGAGATTTATTCCAAAGTGGGGAGGATGTAACATTTCCAAAATTTCCAAAACACATGATAGGTTCATCCCACATATAAAATAAGAAAATGGAAATACCCCACTTTGAATAAATGAAAAGATGGGTTCATCCCACATTGAAAGATGGAAAAACATGGAATTTCCACATGGATATAAATATGGAATGGAATTTGATCTCACATGGAAACTTGAAAGAAAATGGAAGCTCTTTATAAGGAAATGAGTTTCCATAATTATATTCTTATATGATAGGTTACTCTCAAGTGGTCCTAGCGGAGGGTGCGTAAGCACCCGAACGCGCACCGGCACAGGCTCGGGCGAGGGCGAAGTGCGATGGGCGCAATGTGGCGCTTTAATGGCGCACTTTTCACTTCGCACGCTCACATCGCCGCGAGCCGCTGTAGGGCCGCCTTGGTATTTTTGTGGAAAACTAAAATTTTTAATAATCCACCCATCGCGATGCGCGACAGGTTTAGTTAGCTTCATCGCATTACGCGGTGACGTGTAGTTTATCCAGAAGCTTACGTGTCCATCTCGATACGCGATGAACTCCCAAAGTGACCCGCGCGACGTGGAAGTTACGCACGTGGAAGTTACGCAGACTTGCCACGTCACCTGACACGCGTCAGAAATGGGGATGACTCATCAACCCATCGCGATACGCGATGCCCGCTTATTGAACCCATCGCGATACGCGATGGGTCATAAAATCAGCTATAAAAGGAGGTAGAATAACCCTTCATTCCCTGCTCAAATTTGTCTTTCTCTCTCAAATTTTCTTAAGGATGTTGGTATAATACCCGAGTGGTCGTAACGATATCCTATCCGATCGAAAGAAGCTTTTTATACACAAATCCAAAAGCTTTACCAGAATAAGGTAAGACATTGTATCATTGTGTAAAGTTTCTAATCTCATGATTATCGTTATGATTATGGGTTTATATTAACTTAGCTATACTACATAGTATTTAACATAGGTTCTTAATACCAGGAAGCTCATAAACCGTAAACTTGCAAGGTGAGACATTCGAGTTTTTGTACCACTCACATTTGTGTGAGACAACTGTTTTTCCAACACTGTCATGATGATTTCAAAACCTATAAAACTCATGACAGATGGTCTAAATGTTTTCAAATATATTTTTAAAGTATTTTAAATACATTACGGTGATTAAGTCTCTGTATACTTACGGGATGGTTACTACTGGTATTGTGGGGTTTTGTATACAAGGCTTGCCTACTGGGCTATTACACGTTACTTATTGGACAAGTGTTAGCCAATAAGTAATATGACCACATTCATAGATACGATCGAGTGACAAGTACCTTTCGGTAATTTGTAAGCAGGCAGATGTAAAAACATCTTAATGTTGTAATTGTATATGTGTCATTATAAATGAATGTACTCACCAGTATTTTCTGCTGATCAATTTTTTTTTAAAATACATGTTTCAGGTGAGATGATAAAGATAAAGGAATGGTGCATGCGGGCCTTCCAGCTTAAATAAGTGGTTTATCACCAGAATAAAGAAACATGTTTATTTGTAAACTAGGGTTTATCCCTATAAAACACTTGTAAGGATATAAATGGGTTTTATCCAACCAGATGAAATGAAAATCATGGTGTTTTACACTCTGATAATTTTTCCTAACTACGGTCCTGATGAATTTTCCCGCTGCTAATTAATAAACACCGATACCACCACTCGCGTTCACGGCTCCCCTCCCGGGGTATGGGTTCGGGGGCTGTGACACAAGAACACATGCTCGTAGCATATCCTCAAGTGTTTGGATTGTACGTTCAGATTGACCGCCCATTTGAGGATGATAAGCGGTGCTATGATCAAGACGTGTTCCCAAAGTTTCTTGAAGTGAACGCCAAAAATGAGAGGTAAAACGAGCATCGCGATCAGAGATGATAGACTATGGTAAAACGTGTTGAAACATAATTTCCTAAACATAGATTTGAGAAAGCTGCTCGACAGAATACTTCTCGTGGATCAGAATGAAATGAGCAGATTTGGTCAAACGGTCGATGAGGACCCAAATTCTATCGTTTCCTTTTTGGGTGTTGGGTAATTTAGTGATAAAGTCCATAGCATTGTCTTCCCATTTCCAAACGGGATCGGCGGTTGCTCGAGTAAACCAAAAGGTCTTTGATGTTCGGTATTGACTTTTGAGCAAGTAAGGCATACAAGCAACGCTACGTCCTTTTTCATACTCGGCCACTAAAAGGTAGCATGAAGATCGAAAAACATCTTATCCGCACCGGGATGAACAAAATACCGCGAATTGTGAGCTTCGTCGAGTATGCGAGTACGAAGGTCACCGCGATCCGGAACCCACAAGTGATTGAGAAAGTACAAAAGACCATCGGGTTTGGTTTCGAGTTGAAGTTCGGCTCCGCATGACATTTATTCGTACATGTTACATTCTTCAACGGAGGTACGTTGAGTTTGGAAGATACGAGTTTGAAGATCCGTTTGAACAACAACACTTAGAAGCAGAACGAATTTAACATTAACCTTTCGACTTAGGGCGTCGGCGAAAACATTCGCTTTACCGGGGTGGTAGCGAATCTCGCAATCGTAATCACTAAGTAATTCGGCCCATCTTCGTTGTCTCATGTTGAGATCTTTTTGGTCAAAAATATGTTGAAGGCTTTTATGATCGGTAAAAACCACACATTTCGTACCATAAAGGTAATGTCTCCAGATTTTGAGAGAGAAAATGACGGCACCAAGTTCGAGATCATGAGTCGTATAGTTCTTCTCGTTAACCTTTAGTTAACTTGATGCGTAAGCGATGACTTGACCTCGTTGCATGAGAACACAACAAAGGCCTAGATGAGGCGCATCGCAAAATACAACAAAATCGTCGTTTCCATCAGGAAGGGTTAGGATGGGAGCATTGCAAAGCATGTCCTTGAGAGTACAAAAGGCTTCATATTGCTTCGAACCCCAATCGAAGGGTTTTCCTTTGTGAGTGAGAGAGGTAAGAGGCAAAGAGATCTTGGAAAAAATTCGAATGAAACGCCAATAATATCCGGCCAAAGCAAGGAAGGATTAAATTTCTGTGGGAGTCGTTGGAGTTTTCCAATCCTTAACGGCCTCAATTTTAGCGGGATCAACATGAATACCATTGTCATTTACGATGTGTCCCAGAAATTGAACTTCCTCGAGCCAAAATTCATATTTGGAGAATTTGGCGTAGAGTTGTTCGTTTCTAAGGAGTTCGAGAATGGAACGCAAATTATGTTCATGTTCGGCTTTAGATTTAGAAAAGATGAGAATGTTATCAATAAAGACAATAACGAATTTATCAAGGAATGGTTTGCAAACGCGGTTCATGAGGTCCATAAATACCGCGGGTGCATTTGTTAACCCAAAGGGCATAACCAAAAAATTTGAAATGTCCAAATCGAGTACGAAAAGCAGTTTTAAGAATGTCTTCTTCGCGAACACGCAATTGATGATAACCTGATCGAAGATCAATTTTGGAGAAACAAGTTGCGCCTTGATGTTGGTAAAATCGGTCGTCGATACGTGGCAAAGGATAACGAATTTTAATTGTGAGTTTGTTAAGCTCTCGATAATCGATGCACATACGAAACGAACCGTCCTTCTTTTTCATGAAGAGAACGGGAGCGCCCCAAGTAGAAGAGCTAGGACGAATGAAACCTTTATCGGAGAGTACTTCGAGTTGGTTCGATAATTCTTGCATTTCTGACGGGGCTAAACGATAAGGAGCCTTGTCCACGGGCATCGCGCGGGGCACAAGATAGATTCGGAATTCAATTGGACGAACGGGTGGAAGACCGGTGACATTATCGGGAAAGACATCGAGGAAATCACGAACAATAAGAATATCTTGGATTTTCTTTTCCTTTTTATCTTTTATCACCGCAAGAGTTAAAAATGGAACGTACTTTTGTCGTAAGTACTTTTTCGATTGAGAGCACGACATGAGATTTAACCTTCGAGAAGTAGTGTTGCCAAAAACTTTAAAAATTTAACCGTTGACAAGCGGAATGCGAATGAATTTATCGGAACAAACGACTTCGGCACGGTGCAAAGATAACCAATCCATGCCTACTATGACATCGAAACTTTCCATTTGCATCGGGATGAGATCAATGGAGAATTTATGCTTGGAAAGAATGAGAGAACAATCGCGGACGACGGGATTGATAGTAATAGAATTTCCATTGGCGACGTCAACAGAAAACGGTCGGGAAAGCTTAGTTCTAGGCGTAGCAAGTTTCGACTCAAATTTCAAAGAAATAAAACTTCTATCGGCACCAATATCAAATAAAATAGAAGCCAAATGACAGTTCACCAAAAACATACCGTTCACAACATCATTTTCCACTTGAGCTTGATTAGCGTTCATCATAAAAGCTCTCCCTTGGTTGCCATGGTTGACTTGAGGTGCTTGTTGTGGAGGTGGAGGTGGTGCTTGGATTGCTTGGATGGGCTGGATGAGTGGTGCATTGAGTTGGGTAATTTGGGGTTGGTAAGTTTGGAATTGGTAAGCTTGGGTTTGGTAGTAGGGTACGGTCACGGTTTGGGCTTGGGTTGCAAAAGTTAAACGTGGGAAATTGTTGCAGAAATGGTTAGGATCTCCACAATTGAAGCAAGCTCAGGATTGTTGGGGTTGGTTTTGTGGATAGGGTGCATATCGGTTTTGGGAATTTTGGGAAAGGTTCTTAGTTGGTTTGGTTGGGTTTGTTGGGTGGATCGGCATGTGGTGTGGAGATGGCCAAGTCAGTTACAAATGGTACAATGGCGACAATGCATGTTTGGTGGGTGGTGAAGTTGGCAAGTGTTGCATCGCGGGGCGGTACCGGTATAGGGTCTTCGGTTTTGTGGTGGAGTTTGAGTTTGTTGTTGAGGTTGGGTAACGGCAAAGTTTCGGTAGTTGGTTTTGGGTTTCTTTTAGTTATTGTTGTTGTTGTTGTGACGGGATGAGTTGAAGTAGTTAATAGCTTGTGGTGCGGGTTCAACCTTGGCTTGCGGTGCGGGCTCGGGCTTGGCTTTCTCACTCGATTTCACATGATTTTCCGATATCGCACCGGCTAAAGTGATGGCGTCCTCAAGGTTCACGGGTTAGCTACTCATAACGGTGTCCCGGATTTGCATTGGTAAACCCCCAATGTATTTGTCAAGCTCGCGCTCAGTCGGGGTAACTAAATGAGGAACGAGAATGCTCAACTCGTGAAAACAGAGTGAATAAGCGGCGTTATCGCCACTATCTTGCTTTAGGTTCCAAAATTCTTCCTCAAGATTTTGGAGCTCGTGTTTAGAACAAAATTTCTTCATCATAAGCGCCTTGAGATCGACCCATGGAAGAGCCATAGCCGTATCCGAACCTTGGAGGTGCATAACACTACCTCACCATGTTAGAGCGGTTTTTCTAAACATGCTTGAAGCGAAATTTGTCCTTTTCATTTCGGGGCATTTGCTATGTCGAAACATACTCTCGACCGATTCGAACCATTGCAACAAGGTAGTCGCGCAATTGGTTCCAAGGAACTCGGACGAGTTGGCACTAGTAAATTGCTTACGCAAGTAGGATGCGGGTTTGGGTTCAACGGGTGAAAAAATGGGTGTGCGTTGGGTAGCTTGGATTTTGGTTATTTCGGGAATCACAACAGCCATTTGCTTGATGACGAAAACAACCATACGTCGGTTGGAGTTCTTGCGTGGATGACGGCTTGGAGTCATGCTAAAAGATGTTAAATAAATGAAATAAGTTTTGGGGTAAAAGAAATGAATATGAGGGTGTATAAAATAAAATAAGATTTCAATTTTTTGATTGTGAATCCTAGAGTTAGTGAGGAGAAGATGTTAGTGTTAGATAAAATATAAAACTTTGTATCAAAATAACAAAACCGAAAACAAAACATAAATGATTTTTGAGAAGTTAAAGCTTGCAAATTTGAGATTTTGAGATTTATTGAGTCGGAAAATCGTGCATGAACCACCATGACTTGATATTCCGACATAAAAAGTTTTATAAAACACCGTTGGAGTCTAAACATGTGCACGAACCACCACGACTTTTTCATGTTTTGGACTCAAATAACAGTAATAACACAATAAAATCGAGATACAACGTCATGTCAAAACGGTAGTCTACGAATCACCGTAGTTCTATTGTTTTAACACCAAAAAAATTTGGATGGCGACCGGAACGCTTGCATTCGACTACTTATAGTATTGACATTTATAACACAATTTGTGGCCTAGAAAACAAGCACTATAACTCAACCATCCTAGGTAAGTAAATCACCTTCGATTCTTGGAATCTTTTTGTCAATAGTCGTTTTATAATGTCTCGTTTTCTATGATGGCTACAAACCCCATATAAACGCAACCTTTAAGGGATTTGAAACAACGGGATCCAAGTTAATCTTGTAATCCATAAAACATAATGAAAATCTACCTTTTGCGTTTTAAGGTAAGGATACCTAGGAAATACTATGAAAGTGTGTTCATGTGAACATTTAGAATATTGGTGAATTTTAAAAAGTTTATAAATAACAAGCGATATGAACAATCAATTATAGAGTAAGCACGTACAGGACCCTAAGCATAACAGTACAAGGTCGATACGTCTAACCACCTATCTTATTGTCAAGGCTCTGATACCAATCTGTCACACCCGACCAAAGTCGGCGGAACATGCCGGGGTGCAACGATTGCTCATAAGCGCATGGCATTATTTAAAGCGACAATATTTAACCAACTCATTTCATTTCACAACATTGAAAATGCCACATAACAATATCCATAAGTCAAAATACAACAACATATAACAAAATATAGCAAATCAAATATTGTTCATTTTTGCTAATATCCTAGAGGTATTTGTGACGTTTTTCTTCTCCAAACTCCATAATCAACCTAGATGCAAACCTGTAACATTTCATAAAATAAATTTTATCAACACAAAGGTTGGTGAGCAATTCATAAGTTTGAGCATATAAGTATATAGTAAGAAAAGCCACAAATCTTGTATACGAAACAATAAATAAAAGCAATAACTTGGATGAATAGATAAAATCTCTTATAGAATTACGTTAGCGAGACCTTGCTATGAGGGGATGCCAAATAGTCTAGGATTTTATTGTTATCGTTAATTGCATTACGTTAGCGACACCTTGCTATAAGGGGATGCCAAATAGTCTAGGATTTATTGATCAACCAACCAAAAGCGATAAACACATAGGCATATAATCATAGAACACCAAATCGAGCATTTATTTAAGTAAGGAATACAATAACGTTTGTGGTTTAAGACCCAAGTATAAAACATTTAGTTTAGATATGATGAAATGTCACCCCCAAAACAAAAGATGGAAAACGGGGTATGAAAGTACTCACGTTCAAGTAATAAACTTGAAAGATGATAATTTTGAGATTTGCCGGAACGACTAGTTTAACGTATGAAGCCTAAATAAAAGAAAGTCTTGGATTTAGAAGGGTTGTCTTGAAGATCATTAAATAATATAATTGTTGAGAAAAAGTAAACAATTAAAGTTTAAGGTTTAAAATGTAACTATTTAAAAATTTATAATAATAACCCTTTAAAATGTAAGTTTGCTCGAAACCGGATTAAAGTATCTAACCTTAATATTTACTTAACTTATGTTAAGTAATAAGGTAGGAAAAATGCTAAAGTGCAAGTTACTTTGGGATAAAGATACTAAAACGGGTCTTTATCGAGTGTTCAGGTTGTTGGTTCGGGTCTTGACAAATGGTAAAACCCAAAGTCAACTTTCCAAAATATTAATTGTCAAGAGATAACTCAATAAAACTTATTAAGACTTAACCAAGTATGTAGCTCTATTGTTTTAGAACTAACAACGCACGTTAAGCGAGTGTTCGGTATTGTCGGTACAAACTATGTTATGAGATCAAGTTGGATCCAAAAATTCCAAGTACTTAAGAAAATAATTAAAATATGTTTGTAAACTATTTTTAAAGAAATATACAAGTCTTGATAGTTCGGTTTGGTTCGGTTTCCATCTCACAATAAATTCATAGATGGTTTCCACATGCCCAAATATCAAGTAGCTTGTATAATACTTTATAAATGATGACACTTAAGTTTTACAACTAAAAAGTTAACAATAAAGTCTTTAAACAAAAGTTTGGCTTTCGGTTCGGATCATGGTTCGGATTAAAACCGAGGTAAGATTCTACAAACCCATAACCATAGAACTTATAAAAATGATTTTATAAACATAGATCTAACATTAAACATGTTTAAACAAGTATTTAACCAAAACTAGTAGGCAAAGTTTGGTTTACGGTCTAGAGCTATTTACGGTCAAACCGAGGCTAGACACTTAGTTCCCATAACCATGGAACTTGTAAATATGAAAATTAAACTAAAATGAGCAGAAGTTAAACATGGTTAGTATCCATAAACAAGTTATATAATTATTATATGTATGTTGTACCACAAACTTAAGTAACAAAAAAAATTAAAGAATGGTTCTTGTTATTAAGAAACCTTGAAGAGATAGAGATATAATATTTGTTTGGAAGAAAAAATAAGTGACAACCTTAAAATGAGTGAAATACACTTGTATTTATAGGCCAAGAGTGTAGAGAAAGGCTTGAGAGGGTGACAGGGTTCCACCAATATAATCTCATGCAAAAATGTCCATTGGTTGTTTTTGAATTAAATTTAAACCATTAATTAAAATAAAATAATTAAAATACTTAAAAGAAATTTGGAAATTATAGTTAATAAAAGTATTTATGGGATTAATTTTTGGCAACTCTGGTCCTTGAAGTTCGTTTTAGGTCGTTTTGAGCATGGAATAATCGTTTTGAACACCGTTAAGGGCCTTAAAAGAAAACGACAAAGTTTGGAACATGATTTTAACTTAAAACACACTATTTTATTAATATCAAAGGATCCGGAAAGAAAATGGGTCGGGTTTACATTACAATTACGAATACAAATCGAACCGAAAATGACAAATGTCACAATTATCATGATCTTCATTTTCCGACCATCACCATCATTATTGTTACAGACACACAACACCCATCTTTATTCATCAATAACCCACCTCATTTGGAGATGATTATTCTTCAACACCCATATTTCTTATTCACTTTTAACAAAATCAAGAGCCGAAAGTTTGACCTTTTTGGTTGTTTGGTGACTTTGGTTTTAGGATTAAATCAAGTCATCAAACACATTTTGTGGTGGTGTCGGCGGAGATGATGATGGTGGCGGTGGTGCCGGTGGCCGAAAAATGGAGATCATGATGGGTGGTGGTGGTGCATGTTTTTTTTGAAAATTGTCTTCTAAGACGAAATTCACTTGAAATTCATCTACTTATATTAATTTAAGAAAAAAAACGGATTTCGATGATTTTTGGAGATGGTTTTCGTGGAGATGATTAATATTCCAAAATTATCGGTCAGATGGATTTCATTGGAAAACCATCGGTTTGCATCAGAACCTTTACACGTGGCACCGTTTCATTGGTAAACGAAAACTATCGGCGGGAATCCAAATGTCGCGACGAAGATAGATTTAGTTGGACTAAAATTGGATTTTTAACAACTTTTGGACTATTTTTGATTTCTCTCTCATGTTTTAGACTATTTTGGGAATTTTCCCTTTTTAAATCCAAGCATATATCATTATTTCAAAGTTATATACAATTCCACAAAAGAAATTACAAACTAAAATGTCAAATACCAAAGTTATCCAAACATTCAAAAGAAATACAATTCCACAAAAGAAATTACAAACTAAAATGTCAAATACCGAAGTTATCCAAACATTCAAAAGAAAGTGTATGGTATCTTGTTCATGAATATATAATCTTTTAACACACTTAATGTGAAAATAAAAATGTCAAAAAACATAAGAAACACAAAATAAGAATAATAATAACAGAAAACGGGTCAAAAAGTACAAAATTTGAAGCCACAACACATAGCCAAATACATAAAAAGTTAAAATCAGATATCATAACATAAGATAAATTAACAAGGCAAAATATAATTCGAATGAAATAGCAATAGAAATAAAACATTTATCAAAAACGTGATCTCCACAGCCACCTATTTAAACCTAATCAATCGAAAAGTACAAGCCACAAAGTACAAGACAGTTGAATGATGGTTTAGGTGTTCTGGCAAGTAGATTCTCAGTTCTCGAATACTCACCTTATTGGTGTTTGTGGAAAGCTAGAAATGAAATGGCTTTTCGAGGCATTGTCACTCATGTAGACAAAATCTTGGAGGAGATCAATGAAAAAACTCATTTCCCTAACTTGTATTCGTCTTGGCTCTAGCATCTTGCTAAACCCGTTTTATAAAATCTTCCGAAGTTGTTGAGTCAATGATTTGACATGAAATGACTTAAAGGAGATTGGAATCTTCTCAACACTCCTCAGAAATAGCTAAGTATGGACACCGAGTAGGCTTTTACTTGTCCTAGCAAGGTATTTTGCCTATCGGACAAGGTTATCCTTGAAGTCTTTTTAAGTGATGATCCGAGCAGGGTTCACTTTGTCTAGCAAAGGTGTTCGTCAAGTCAAGCACAGTTTGCTTACTAGCAAACCCTTTCCTAAACCAAGCTTTTGAAGCCAAGTAGTTGGAAGATCTAACAAGGTTTGATTAATAAACAGTAGTCCGAGCATGCTTGTTGAAAGTGATCAAGAAATATTCTAAGTACTTTCTCCAGCAAGGTTCAACTCCGAGCAAGCTACAGTGCTACCAGCACAAGTCAAACAGTGTTCCTAGCACATTTTGTTTTGCTTAATAAGTTATTCTTTAACTAAGAGTTGAAGGGATTCATGAAGAACAGTTTTCTCGTAGGACCATTCGAGCAAAGTTTGCTATGGTCAAGAAGATTGAAGTATGCTAGGTGAGTATTTTCTAAGGAAAATACTCTAAGTAAAGTCTACCCGGAGAACTGTTTACCAGCACACTTCAAGGTTACCCGGGTCTGCTCGAAGAAGACAAATGGCATAAAGTGTGCCCAAAGACCTGTTTTTAAACTTAGAATCTTTTGTAATATGTTTTATGATTATGTACCAATCATTAGGGTTTCTAAAGGGAATGACAGCTATTAGGGGGCATGGTTATAAATAGAATGATCTAGGGCACACCTCCTAAGGACGGATTTAGACACTTTACACTTTTCAGAGTTAACGATTATTCCTGATTGAGTGTGACGGGTGTCATAAGATTAGTATGGATAAACATTACTTACAAGAAACCTTAATCGATTTACATTTGTATGAAATCTTTCTATAAATGGAAATATTTTGAGTTATTGTTTTTGTTTGTTACATTTAATAGTCTTTAAGCAACAATCTTGTTTGTTAGTGATTCCGCCGTTAACAAACATTTGTTCTTACCCTAAATAGCACAGTCATCAACCTTCTTGTCAACACGGTTTCTGTGTGGGTTGTGACAATTATTGTGAGTTTGAGTGAAGGCATTCAGGACCGACAAGAACACAATCAGATTCCAGAACAAAATCAAGTAAATGGTGATCAAGACAATCAAGTAGTTCAAGATGATCAAGTTCTAAATGGGGAAGATCCAAACAACCAAACTAGTGAAGAAGAGGCTTCCAGAAGATCAAGGTTTAAAGATTTGTTTGAAAGATTACATTTGGGAAACAATGGTGCTTCTACCTCACAACAGAACAATGAAAATGCACCTGAGTTTCTTGATACAACAATAAATTTAATCATTGAAGAACCAGATCTCAATGAATCAAATATTGACTCTACTGTGTCTACTGATGTGATAGTCCAATCCTCTTATGTTGAAAGAAATCATCCCTTTGAGAAAATCAACCCTTTGCCCTCAACAAGTGAAAACATTTTAATACCAAACATCAACTCTTTGCCCTCAACAAGTGAAAACTTTTTTGAAGACCCAAGCCCTCCCACTGACCCAATCCTTCCACAAACCCAAACCGCAGAACCACCCACCAATCTCATACCTGACTGAGAGGTGAAAATGCTGAATTATTGAAAGAGAATGATGAGTTGAAAGCACAGATGGCCCAAGCCCTTAAAAGAATTCAATCCCTGGAGGCGGTGGTTGAGAAGACCTCAACTGCCCCAAAACAGGGGAGAATGTTCAAGTGGCCACTGTTGCTGATGAAGAAGTGGTAGAGTGGTAGTAGAGAATGTGGATGGTGGATTGAAATGTATCTTAAATGTTTATGGTGATAGTGAGAATGAGGAAGATAGTGGAGAAAGAATGATCTTTGATGAAGATTATGAAGGAGTAAGTCTGGAGATGATGAACAAGATTATGATGTTAATGATGAGGTGTTGAACACGCTCTATGGAGATTTTGATGATGACTTATTGAGGAAGGAGAAATAGATTGTTGATGAGATGGAAGAACAAAACACTGACAATGTGGCCACGACAGAAGTAGTAGAAACTGATGTTGTTGCTACTGATGTTATGACAGATGTAACGGCCACATATGTAATGACTAGTGATGGATGAGGGTGCTGCTACTGAGGAACTAGTTCATACTGAACAAGAAACCAATTAAGAAAGTTCTAAGAGAGTAGCGCAGGATAAGGAGATGAATGACTTGTTGGAGGATATTGATAACTTTCCCCCGGAAACAGAAGAAGAAAAGAAAAGAAGATTGGAAAAGGGGAAAGGAATAGCAGATGATGAAGAAGAACCTGTTATTACAAAGAAAATAAATAATGAGGATGATGAAGAGGAAGAGAATGCTGCTGCTGCCAGAAGACTTGAAAAAGTGATAAATGAAATAAGGGAGAGGGAATTCATTGCCCAAACCCTAACTGCAGAAGAATTGGCAAGGCATGAAAACTTAATTGAACAGGCAAATATCTCGAAAACTCTTGATCAAGAAGGAGAGAAGGAACAAGAGGTTATTGAAACTTTGATAAAAATGAAACGAGCTGAAGAGGATTATTAACTCATTAGCAATGGTCTTGAGTGTGTTCAGTCAACCTCATAATGAACCTGAGAAGGAAGCTGAAAATGAAGAATTTTCTGAAAAGGGGGAGCTTGTAGATGAGCATAAATACAGAGCCAAAATTGGATCCTTGATGTACCTAACTTCTTCAAGACCTGATATCATGTTTGTTGTATGTGTATGTGCAAGATTTCAGTCAAGTCCTAAAGTCTCTCACATGACAACAGTCAAGAGAATCTTCAGATACTTGAAGGGAAACCTGATTTGGGAATTTGGTACCCAAAGAACCAATCCTTTGATATCATTGCTTATACTGACAGTGATTATGATGGATGCAACATGAGCAGAAAGTCAACTTCAGGAAGATGTCAATTTTTGTGAGACAGGCTAGTGTCTTGGCAGTGCAAGAAGCAAACCACAGTTTCCATCTCAACTGCTGAAGCTGATTACACAAGTTCTTTGGATTCAAAATCAGATGTTGGATTATGGTCTGAATTTCTTGAACACTCCTATATTCATTGATAATACTGCTGCATATTTTATTGTTAAGAATCCATTCCAACATTCAAAGACCAAGCACACTGAAATCTGACATCATTTCATTAGGGATTGTAATGAAAAAGGTCTAATTGAGATGAAAAGAGTTGATACAAGTGATAATTTGGATGACCTATTCACAAAACCACTTGATAGAACCAGGTTCAACTTTCTTTTGAAAGCACTGGGAATGATCAACTCTGATGAAGTCTTATTGATGATTTGTGCCTCTATGTGCTAATTGATTATTTTTAGAGGGTCTAAGTGATTGTTGTGTGTGTTTTTGAATATGCTACTTTTTGATGTTAACTGATGTATGCTTAAATGAATATCTGTAAAACTTAGGTATCCTTAATACTTATTTTTTTCTATCAGTTAACATGTGTGATATCCTGATAAGTATTTTGAATTGAATTATTTGGATGTATGCTTATCTGATATCATGAGTATGTGATCTGTCTGATATGATATTGTTAGAATTTGCTAGATTATGCTTTTTGTGAAGTCTACTTGTTTTGATGATGTCATGATTAAGATTTGAATATATTACTTTCTGTTAGAGGCGGAACATGTTTTTAAGTCAAAATTGCATGCTCAAATTTCAAATGAATTATGCAAAACATTTTTGACAAAAATAGAGCAAGTTGATTAATGGTGTAGAGATATGATAATACTATTCAGTTCAAAGCTTTATAGAAGCTTAAGAAATTTTCAATGAAAAGACTCAAAAAAGCTCACTTTTGCTTAAAATTATGTCGTTTGCTCAAGTTGGAATGACATATACTTGTATATGTTTGGTCCTGTCATCTATTTATAGATTCAAATGATAGCCTTTAACCTAAAGACTGAAAGCATTCGGGGTAATTGTAATGTGTTCTTTCACTTAAAATTATGCCAGTGACTCTAAGCCAAAAGGACATGCATTTATTTATGTGTTTGGTCCTGCTGACTACTTATAGACAAACAAGATAGCCATTCACCTGGAAGCTAAGAGTAATTGGGGTGACTGAAAATTTTAAATGGGAAATGATAGTACATTGACTACTTAGCCAATAATATGGATTTTATAGGCTAAAAAGGCACTTAGTACAGTCATTAGCATGTATGGTTGCTTTCCCATGATGTGTAAAATCTAAGGTGATATAAACATAAAGAATCTGCTAAGCATAATGTGGAGTTACCTTATTGTCTATGCATGTTCCAAGATAAATCTTTCCGAATGATAGGCAGAAAAGTGATTATCCAATCATACACGAGCTCGTTGGTATTTGGTCCCCAAAAGTGAAGTATTTATTCTAAAATGACAAAGAACAATAGTGAACAAAATGCTTATCAAACAACACAATGTTATTATATGTTCACAAGCTTAAAAAAATCATAAGTTCTGTCATTAAAAGTTTTTAACAAAAACCAGGGGGTTAAAGTCAAATCGGGGTGATCTGGAGAAAGCCAAATAAGCCTTGAGAATAGATATGGAGCATCAGAAAATAATATGTGTTATCCATTGAGTATTATGCACCTTAATTGAACCTTAAATCATATCACCAAAGAAATGAAATTCATGCTAAGTCTAAACGTGCTGTTAACCTGTCTATACTGTCATAATAATGCTGAGATTGAAGTATTGAGAAATTCAATATGATCTCATTCTTGTGATTTTTTCAGAAAAAGATAGAACATGTTTTGAAAGGAAACATAACTGAAATTTGATCTCTTAATACACCATTTGCTCTTAAACAATGATCTTTAATGAAAAATATGTTTGATAATAGGTTTAAGTCAAAAAGTGTTTCATTTTACCTTCAAAAGGTTTGAATATGTATTTTCGAGTAAGGATTGATGTTTTATAATCTTTTCGAGCATACTTAGACATTTTGGTCTAAGCTTATCCTTTTCGGGCATGCTTTGAAGTTTTTACACTTTTCAGGTAGAGTTTAATATTTTACTTGAAATTTAACTTTCCGAGCAGAATTGATATTTGTTTATGTCTAAATATGATGTTTACTAGCAAGCTTTATATAGTTAAGACTTTCTAGCATACTTTAGTGTTTTGATTGAAAGTATAACTATTACTAGCAAGCTATTTGATATGATTGAATTACAACTGTTCACTAGCAAGCTTTGATGATTTCTGAACTTTCTAGCACACTTAATTGCTTTATAAGTTGTTTAGGTCATTCTAGCAAGCTTTGTAATTGAACATGTTACTTCTAGCAAGCTTTAATGTTTTAGATTGTCTAGCACACTTAGGTGTTTGTTTAACCTGTTTGAATTCATTTTAGCAAGCTTTGTAATTATGAGTGTGTATTTGAATTTATCTTATTATGTTCAAGTAAACATTAAATTCAAGCACACTTGATGATTAAGTGAAGTTGAATATGTTTCCTTGAAATTACAAGTGTTTTCGGGCAAACCTAGTTTCCCGGGCACACTTTATGTTTCGAGCACACTTTGAAATCTTCAAGTGTACTCTTAACATACTTGGTAATTTTCAAATTTTGTTTTTCGAGTATACTTTGTGTTTAGAGCTCATCTCTAGCACACTTTGCTTATTCAACAGTGTCTCGAGCACACTATGTACAACAATTTATTTGAATGATTATTTGCTAACTGTTTATGCATTTTTGAGTAAGGTTTAAGTTAGTCAGAAATTCGAGCAAGGTTGACACTTAGGAATATGTCTAAGATATTATTTTGGGATTCTTGATTGATTCCTATCAAGGTTGCCTATTTGATGATTTATACTTGCTTATTAGACTTGTGATTTATTTCTCGAGCAATCTTGTATTTCGAGTAAGCTTCCTTCACTTTACTTAGTTTTATACCTAAAACACTTTATAATCAAATCTTAACGAGCAAGCTTTCAGAAAGTGGAAAATACCTAGCAAGCTTTGTGAATAATCACTTTTCCGAGCAAGGTTTGCTAAATGAACTTGATCGAGCAAGGTTTTCAATGTGAATATATTTAATGGATAATGTTACTATTTGACAGCTATTTACTCACTACATGACAAAATGCATTTAAAACCCACTTTCAAAAAGGTATAAGAGAGAGGGAGAGTTAGAGAAATTTCACACATTTCCATCTCTCTCTCCTTCCACTTTCACTCTCGTTTCAGAATATCAACCGACTTAGGTCAAAATTCCTAACCCGAATTTTCCTGCCCACACAATCCAACTCGGTAAGCATCAATTAAGTGTTTTCTGACAACGATTAAGTAATAATGTGCATTGATTATTCATTTTTACTAACTCTCTTTTTCTTGTGTAGGTTATTAGTTTGTCTTACATTTGTTCTTACCCTAAATAGCACAGTCATCAACCTTCTTGTCGACACAGTTTCTGTGGGGATTGTGACATTTATTGTGAGTTTGAGTGAAAGCATTCGGCACCGACAGAAGTTCTAAACAAATGATCAATGGGTGTTTACTATCTTAACCCAACTTTAACTAAAAGAGAAATAATGTATCCGCCTAAACCTTTAGATTAGATTACTTTGGTTAACTAAAAGAAAAATAATGTATCCGCGTAAACCAGTGTCTGGATTAGATTACTTTGGTTATCAGACAACTACACCTACACAAGCCAATTTCTACATAAACATACAACTTTTAAGGGTGCCCATATAGGTATTAAAAGCTTTGAATAGTCAATAGATTGTGCCCATATAACAACAAACAGATTGGATTATGAATTTATTTATGTTTAATACTTTAGTTTACCTTCAGCAATCAATAGAGTTTAAAGATTAGTCAACATAACAAGATCAAGAATCAGACAAAATGAATTCTAGATTAGAGGTAGCAAGATACATTACACAACTCTAAAAGGCATGTAAGCTATAACTTGTATCCAATGCAAATTATGCAATAACTTTTTTTTTAATGTTGGAATTACATAGGGTCAGGGCTGGATCATACTCATACCCGATCTGGTCTATCTAATTTATTAAATTTTTTATCTTAAGCTAAATTGAACCAATTAGTACCACACAACATTCTTGTGAACTATGTCTTATTATCAACCAACCAAGTATAAAGATTTTAAGTTTGAAATTCGAAACAAAAACCAATGGAAAGCATTAATAACATATGCAACAGTGTAGCACAATAACTAAAAAGCTAAGATCAGATAAAGAAAGTATTGAACCAAGATATTCAAGATACTCAATATTATTAGAAGATACATAATATGTTCAACCTACTTTTATTGATTTAGTTACCTTACTTAGAATTGCTTTGCTAGTTAACAATTGTATTTATATATGACGTTGTATTCATTGAGATCAATGACAATTACAAAATCAATCTCCTCCATGGCATCAAAGCTTCAGTTCTAGGAACACTTTTTTTCCTTTCTTTTTTTTCTATCCACACATCTCCATGGCCGACAATAAATCGGTTACCGGTGAATCCAAACCTGCCCTCCACCCCGCCTATACCGTCACAAACATCCAACACAAAATACGTACCCTTGATGGCAAATCATTTACCTACTCATAATGGGTAAAACTATTCAAACTCCACTTAAGAGCATACAAAGTTCTTGACCACATCGACGGAACCTCTAAACTTGATGCCGACGACCCGTCTTTTGGTCTAAAATTGGCACTCTTGTTCTCCAATGGATTTACGATACGGTGTCGGAAGACATCCACTCCCGTATACTCGCAAATGAAGATACCGCGTTTCAAGCATGGACCAAAATCCAGGAGATTTTTATTTGTAACAAACAATCACGGGCTGCCACTATTGAGCATGAATTCACCAATACAACCCTATCATATTGTAGCAATATTGATGACTACTGCAAGAAACTGAAAGAATTGCTGGAAAACTTGATGATTTGGGACAACCTGTTAGCGAGTCTCGATTGGTTATGTAGATGGTTCGCGGGCTACCAATTAAACTTGATACAATTGGAACTATCATCAACAATGGCTTCCCTAAGTGGGATGAAACTCGAAAAATGGTTCAGAAGGAGCAACAACGTCAAGCCGCACGACCAACACAACCAGCGACGACAAACCGTGACTCGCTTTTGGTCGCTGCAAAGTCGTATGCCGATGGACATACCAGCAATTCCAATAAGCCGCCCCCTTAATCAAACTACAAGGGTAATAATTTTGACCCCAATTATAGGGGCGGGGACGTGGACAACCATGGTGCGGTGGTGGCGGTCGCAACAGGGGAAGAGGTAACAGTGGTAGGTTTTCAAGCTTCAGACCAATGTGGGGGCAACATCAATATGGGTATCCAGGGGTTCCTACTGGACAATCGGGTTTTGGGAGCTCTAACCAAGCTCAATTTTTTTCATCCATCTCAACAACCATGGACTCTTCCACCAAAACCCTTCCCATCAGCCCCATTTACTCCTCAACATCAAGCCCATATGGCTTCATCTCAGTACCCACCTCCTGGATTCAACCCAATTAATCTTAATACGCTTAACCCCTGTGATATCGGTACGGCTCTTAACAACATGCACTTGAACGCGTTGAACCCCTATTGGTACATGGACACGGGAGCATCCTCCCACATTACTTCGGACATAGGTAAAATCACTTCTACTTTTTCATTATCCTCTAACACTATATTTGTCGGAAATGGCCGACGTTTGAAAATTAATGGATCCGGTAATGGTTATTACACCCTTCCAAACAAAACCTACAAATTATACCAGATAATCCACTCACCTCAAGTCATAAAAGATTTACTTTCTGTTCGTAAGTTTACCATTGATAATCAGGTCTCTATTGAATTTGACCATTTTGGTTTTTCTTTGAAGAACCTCAAGGATGGACACCTCCTTTCCCATCACAATAGCTCCGGCGACCTATACTTGTTCACTTCACCCACATTTACCTTGATGTCTTCCGCATCAACAGTTACATGGCATGATCGTCTCGGTCACCCCGGCTCAGCTGTGCTAGATTATTTAAGTCGCTTTTTCAATTTTAAATGTAATAGGACAGTTGATTCTCTATTTTGTTTGTCTTGTCATATTTCTAATAGTAAATGTTTACCTTTTACCGAATCACTTTCGGTCACGTTTAAACCATTTGACATCATACACTATGACTTGTGGACTTCACCTGTGCCTAGTAATTCCGGTTACAAATACTACATGGTTTAAATAGATCTTTACACGAATTATATTTTGGTATATCCGTTAAAATTTAAGACTGAAACCTTTTCCAAATTTGACAAATTTCACAAACTTATACATACCCAATTCAACACTCTCATTAAAACATTCCAATGTGATATAGGTGGAGAGTCTGACAACCATAACTTAAAATCCTTTGCCCAAGCTAATGGTCTTCTTCTTGGTTTTTCATGTCCACAAACTTCGCAACAAAACGGTCGTTCCAAACGCATGATCCGCCGTGTATGACATAATTCGTGCCCTTCTCATTCATGCCCGGTTTCCATCTCCCTTTTGAGTGGAAGCCCTTCACACCGCAGCCTTCCTACATAGCATTCTTCCAACCAAACACCTTCACTTTCAAACCCCAGCTTTTGTTAGTGCACGGTTTTGCGTCTCGAGTCTTTGTGTTTATTATTAATGTATTTGTCGTTTTGGTTAATGTAATAAACTACTAAGTTATATTGTAGTTCGCTAAATGTAATGTCTAGTTCGCTAAGGATGTTTAGCGAACTAAGACTTAAGTTATTTCCCTTCTGATTCGTTAAGGATGTTTAACGAATCATGGGGTGATTCGTTAGGTAAATTGTTTTGTTTAATGTATGTGACGAATTGGAGATTAGTTCGTTAGGGGATGTTAACGAACTACTCCATCGTCTATTTATATGTGAACCTTGTTCACAATTAAGTTAAGCTTTTGAGAGTTAATTAACGAAACGTTGTCCGAATCTCTCTCGATCTTCATCTTAATATTATATATCACATACATAAAATTAACACACATACATATAACGTATTATATACAATCAAGAGTAATCATTAACTAGATCCGTGTTAGATTAATTATATCTCAGATCTGTGATCTGTGTTAGTTTAATCGAGTTCAAACAAGTGGTATCAGAGCTTTCGGTGCTCAATTACGCTTGATTTGGTAGTTAATTGGTTATTAGACTGTTAATTGGTATTACGTATAGTTAAGGTTTTGTTTGATCAAATTTGGATCAATTTGAGGTTAATTGGTTGAATTATGGAATGATTGGATTGGATTTGAGGTTGTTTAAGGTATTGGTAAGGTTCGGATAATAGGAATTGGATATTGGTTTGGTTTTGGATTGAATTGGTATTGAATCTGGTTTGTGGCCGAAACAGGGGTTAGTTTTGGTGCAAATTGGATTCGAGATAAGCGTTAATTGATTACGAGAATTGTTGATTTTGATTCGTGATTGAATTATGAGTATTTTGGTAATTTACATGTGCAATTTGGTTAAGATTTGAGGTAGTATTACAAATCTGAGTTTCTGAGTTTCTGGGTTTCTAGGTTTGGTGTTCATCATTTCCAGAAAATCTAAAAATCCTTTTTGAAGATTTGAAGATTTGAATATGATTATGATTCGTTATCATCTCTATGTTGATTCGTTAACTGATCTAGTTAATTCGTTATAAATTCCTAGTGATTCATCAACCAGTTCGTTTCATCATTTGATTCGTGTTGTGACACGTGTCTACCTTGGAACTTGTGTTATAACAACCTGTGCCACGTGGCATTAGGTGTCAGAGTTTGTTACAAACGTTTGTAACAACCTGATTCGCTATAGGTTGATTCGCTAGCAACTGTAGCCGGTTCGTCATCTTATTCGCTAAGTTTATCTTAGTGGTTCGTTACAGAATACTCTCTAATTCGCTAAGCCTGTACTTCGTGATTTGCTTAGTTAATTCGTTAGTTGGACTCATTCGTTGACCATCTGATACGTTAATCATCAGATTCATTACTTAATTCAAATCTGATTAGTTACTTGATGAACCTCAACTTCGTTAAGGTTTAATTCGTTGTTTACTATTTACAATTCGCTACAACTGTTCACAGTTCGTTATACTATTTACAGTTCGTTAAACTCTTTTAATTTTAATCCTTAAAGTTTCAAACTTTACAAAAATGGCTGGTATGTATGCACTAGCTTCTCAAAACATGTTGATGCAACAAATGTTGCAACTTGAGACCGAGATAGGTTCACATTCGAAATGTCCAAGGTTGATGAAATTTAGCGATTTTGCTAAATGGGAACCCCGTTTTCGTGCTCACTTGGGTTCCGTTCACCCTGACTGCTCGTATTGCCTAGATGAGGTATATATTGCACCAATGATTGGTGATGACACTATTGGTTATACTCCTAAAGCTATTTCTCAATACTCACAAGAAGAGAAGAAAGCATTAGAGATCGAGATAAAGGCTTATTCTACTCTTACTATGGCGTTACCCGAAAATATCTTTCATCAAGTGGGTAGCATAAAGAGATGTGCTTCCTTATTCCAACATCTTCGTATGAGAAGTATGGGGAACACAGCTGAGAGTAAGAAAGTAATGCTCAAGTTTCAGTTTCAAAACTTTAATTTATTGAAGGGTGAAACAGTTGAAGAGATGATTACATGGTTTAATCACTTGATTGCTGAAATAGACAAAATGAAATTGGAAGTTTTTGAGATGGATAAGATTGACACTATTAAGAGTGTACTACCAAGTTCTTACTCCACATTTTAAATGGTTCTGAAAGAAAATAACTATTTCTTGAATGAAGATTTGACTGTCATTGAATTCTTGCAAAAGATTGAAGCAAGAAAATATGATCTTAAGTGTCAGAAATCTTCCAAGGATAGCCAAGATCCTGCTTTTTATGGTGGTAGTATGCCTCTAAGTTCAACTATCTCTCCGATAACTTCTTTCCTTACCCAAGCTGTAAGTGAAAAAGAATCAATTATCTTTAATAATCCAAGAGCATGTTTTTACACTGCTGGTAATTCTGGATCATCTGGTGGTTCTGGAAGTTCAACTACTACTAATCCATTTGCTTCACCACCTAGTGTCAATATGAAGGAAGCATAACAGAATTTTGCTTTTCTAACAGCCTTCATGTCTTCATATGAAAACTTGGTAAGTAGTAAGATTGCCACAAGTGATCTAACTGATGAGGATTATGATCAGATTGATCCAGATGATTTGGAAATCATGGATTTAAAGTGGAACATGGCTATGATCATTCGTAAAGTTAAAAGATTCATGCAGAGGACTGGAAAAGATCTTCCGGCCTTAAACAAGAAATTGGGATTTGACAAGTTGAAAGTGAAGTGCTATAATTGTTAAGAGTTTGGGCATTTTGCAAAAGAGTGTGACAAGCCGAAGAAAGAGTATACCAGTCCTCGTGGTCGTCAACATCAAAATTCTTCTACAACACGATGTAATGATGCTGAAAAGAAACCATCTACTTCTACATCACAAGCATTGTTGGCAGATGGAAATGATTGGTCACAACGGTTACTGTGTAATGACACTCAAGCAAATTTGGCTATGTTTGGGTTACCTAAAGATTGTCAAGATAAAAGTGAAAGTGAGCTGTCTTCTGATAATAATTTTGAATCTGATTCTGACAATTCATGTGACAAGTCTCCAACTGTATTTGCTTGCATGGCTAAGATCAATGAGGTTAGTCATTCTGTCTCTACTACTTCATCTGTTAAAGTATCAGTGTTGATTGTGAATCTAACTAACCTAAGTTAGAAGCTTTGAAAAATCATAATGATAATTTTGTAAGATAAATTGCTTCTCTGAAGGATACTTATCGACAATCTCTTGAATCTCAAATGCGATCTCGAGAAAAGATTGAAGCATTGTCGACAAGTAACCATGATCTTAAAGCTGAGTTATCTGTGAAAATGACAATTAATGACCAAAAGTTTCAAGAAATCTTGAAACATCGTTCAAAGATAACTGAGCTTGAGAATGAGGTTCTTAAATTGAAGAACAAATTGGGTAAATTTCGAAACTCTTCGTTCTTGTTGAATGAAATTATTGAAGTATCTGGAAAACAAAAGGATTCTAAGAAAAGGATAGGTTTTGTTGAAATTCCTCCACATTTCACAATAATTATAAAATTAACCCTTTTGCCAAAAAGGAAGAGGAGGTAATTGTGAAAGAACCTATAACTTCAGAAAATCCTAAAACTGTTAAATCTGAAACTGTTAAAACCCAATTTGCTCCTCAAAACCTCATGTTGAAAGCAACAAAGTCTTTGTTGAGAATGTTGACAAAGTGATTATCGAAGACGTGTTTGAACCTGAGGTAATACACAAGAATAAGAACATCCCAAGTTCTAATCATATTCTTTGCGAGCCTCAAGAATTTGAGGAAGCTGTGTATGGTTCATTCAAGTCTCAAGTGACAAAGGAAGAAACTGTGAAAACCAAACTAATGAAGGCAAAGAAGTCAGATAAACCAAAGATTTCTGATGAAGACTTGATCCGTTTCATTAATCCTCCTATTTCTAAGCCATCATCTGCTAGGGTTTTTAAGTTAAAAGGAATGGATACTATGTTCACTGAAAAAGATATCCCGATTAATATCATTAAACCAGAACTAATTGAGAGTGTCTTTTACAATGAAACTGGCAAGTTGAAAGATTTGGAACATCAATATGTTTGTGCCAAGACATCAAAGTCTTCAGACCCAGTACTTAAAGCAAAACATTTGTTAAAACAAGCTAAAAAGGTTTAGTTTGTCAAATCAACTGGAAAAGAAGTCTGTTACTTCTGATGATTTGTTCAAACGATTCACTGAAAATGTAAGTTATCAACCTTCGGTTACCTATGTTTCTGCTAAACCTCAACATGGTCATGTTGACATGCGAAGTTGCTTCTTATGCGGTCAACAAGGTCATGTAGTGAGAAACTATGGTCAACAAAGATCTCAAAATCTCCATCCTTTTGTCAAGGACCATTCAAAACCGGTTCCTGTGATAAAGGAGATCTTGAAACGACCAATGTCATGTGAGGATGATACACATATCATGTTTTCTAACGTGAATCCTCGTAAGGTAATTCATGTGCATGAAACTCATGGTCAGGTGAAACCAAAATTCGTTCCAACTGAGCCTATATGTAGGAACACGAATTCAAATGTTGTTCAAGCTGCTTATTTACGATTAAAGTCTAGGAAGCCTGCAACATATTCTTAAGTTGCTGAACGACTGTTGAAGTCTTTTCAAGTTAATGATCAAAGAGCAAACCGAAAGGTGCCCAAGACTGAGGCCTAGGCTGCCTTTTTGAACTAATCATCTTTATTTTGTGTGTAGGGTTCATCCAAGACTGTATCTGACGAAAACTGGATAATGGATAGTGGATGTTCTCGTCATATCACTGGGAATCTCGACCTATTAACCAACGTGAGAAATATTCAAGGAGGTTATGTTGCGTTTGCTGGGAATTCTGGAGGCATGATCACACAAGAAGGTGAAGTTTCAAATGGTCACATTACTTTTGAAAAGATCAATTACTGTGACAAGGTGGACCATAACTTATTGAGTGTGTCGCAGATTTGCGATAAAAAGTACACGACGATATTTACTGACAAAGAGTGTCTTATCTTGAAACCGGGTTATGTGATTCCCGAGGACATGGTTGTCATGCAATCACCACGATCAAATGATATTTATGTCTTAAATATGAACTCTAAAGTATCAACATCGATCGAAACATGTTTCGTCTCGAAAGCAACCGAGAAAGATTCGATTCTATGGCATCGTAGAATGGGTCACATTCATGTACGAAAGATGAATTATTTAATGGCTAATGACTTAGTTGAGGGTGTATCATTGAAGAACTTTAAGTTATCTGATCACCGCATTGCATGCAAAAAGGGCAAGCAGAAGAAGAAGTCACATCCTTCTAAGTTATTAAATTCCATTAATACTCCTCTTGAACGACTTCATATGGATTTGTTTGGTCATGTGAATCGTGCGAGTATTTCTGGGAATTGGTATTGTCTTGTTGTCACTGATGATTATTCAAGATACTCATAGGTGTTATTTATGAGTTCGAAAGATCAAACGCCAGTTTTGGTACAAAACCTTATCACTAAGATCGAATCACTATACAAACAAAAGGTGAGGAGAATTCCAAGTGATAATGGTACTGAATTCAAAAACACTGTATTGGATTTCTTTTGTATTCAAAAAGGAATTCATCGAGAATACAGTGCACCTTATGTACCACAACAAAACGGTGTTGCTGAACGAAAGAATAGAATCTTGATTGATGCTGCACGAACTATGCTCGCTGATTCTAAGCTTCCCGTCCAATTTTGGAATGAGGCAGTGAATACAGCTTGCTATACGCTTAATCGGGTTTTAACAGTAAAACGACTCAAGAAGACAAGTTACGAACTTTTGAACAATCGAAAGCCTAACTTAAAGTACCTGGAACCTTTTGGGTGTCCGTGTACAATGTTGAAGAAGGATGCGGGTAAATTTGAAGAAAAAGCTATCGAAGGGTATTTCTTGGGATATGCATCTCCAAATAAAAGGGTATTTAACTTCACATCTGGTTGCGTTGAGGAATGGTACCATGTAGACTGTCAAAAGTACACAACTCCTTCTCAAGGGAAAGGTCCCGACTGGATCTTTGACTATGATAGTTTATTTAATTCATTTACTTCATCGACTGAACACATAGATGAAGATCTGGTTCGAACATACTTTGAATATCATTTGGCCATTCCAAGATTTTCAAGTTCTAATGATGTTGAAGCTCGACCTGATGCTCCAACTAAAGAATCACATGTTGCATCTCCAGTTAACGTTGATAATTTATCTTCTTCTGATGATGATGATCAAGCTGACGATCAAGTTATTACACTTGACAGTGATAATGTTTCATCTCCTGAGCTTGGTGAACATTATACTAACTTATTTTAAAATGTTGTTGTTCCTGAGAATCCTACTCTTCGGATTCATGGTTATCATCCACAGGAAAACATCATTGGAGAACTTGATGTGGGCGTTCGTACACGTCATCAAGTTGCTTCGTCAAGTGATAATAACGTATTGTGTGCATATGCTGATTTACATTCATCGGGAATTGTGAATCTTGCAAAATTCAATTGCTTTCTATCTCAAGTTGAGCCAACGACGGCTCGTAAGGTACTTGAAGATCCTTCTTGGGTAGAAGCTATGCAAAAAGAATTACAGCAATTTGCACGTTTGGGTGTTTGGGACTTAATCGACAAACCTGCTAGAGTCAAGAAAGCTATTCCAACTAAGTGGGTATTTAAATGTAAGAAAGACGATAGAGGGGCGATTGTCAGAAACAAATCACGTTTAGTGGTGCAAGGTTTTCATCAGCAAGAGGGTATTGATTACACAGAAGTATATGCTCCAGTTGCGAATTTAGAGTCGATTCGAATCTTCCTAGCATATGCTGCTTATAAGAATATCGAGGTCTATCAAATGGATGTTAAAAGTGCTTTTCTCAATGGTGAATTACACGAGGAAGTGTTTTTTTTTACAGCCTCCTGGTTTTGAAGATCCTGATTATCCGGACCGAGTTTACCGATTAAACAAGGCCCTGTATGGTCTACATCAAGCCCCGAGAGCTTGGTATGGCACGCTCGCAGATCATCTGACTGATAACGGCTTCAAACGAGGGACTCTCGACTGCACTTTATTTCATAAAACTGTTGGTGACGATCTTCTCCTAGTTTAGATCTATGTCGATGACATTATTTTTGGGTCTACAACCGATACGTTGTGTAAGGAGTTCGAGAAGTCCATGCAAACAAAGATCGAAATGAGCTCGATGGGAGAGATGAATTTCTTCTTAGGGTTGCAAGTTCACCAGTCTGCTAACGGAATCTTTATTCACCAGACAAAGTATGTGAACGATGTCTTGAGCCGATTCAAGATATCTGCCGGAAAAATCCCTTCTACTCCTCTTCCCGTGGGTCACAATTTATCATCGGATGAATTGGAGGATACCGTTGATCATACCCTCTATCGTGCTATGATCAGTTCTTTAATGTATCTAACGGCTTCTCGCCCTGATATTATGTTTGCTGTTTGTCTTTGTGCTAGGTTTCAAGCAAGTCCACGAGTGACTCACCTAGCCGCGGTTAAGAGAATACTTCAGTATTTGAGGGGAAATCCAGACATCAGGTTGTGGTACCCCAAGGATGATACTTTTGATCTTACTGCTTATTCAGAGTCGGACTATGGAGGTTGCAAGATTAACTTCAAATCAACGACTGCAGGATGTCAATTTTTAGGAAACCGGCTTGTTTCCTGGCAGTGTAAGAAGCTGAGTATGTTGCAGCCTCGAGTTGCTGTTCCCAGGTTTTATGGATACAACAACATCTTCGTGACTACGGTTTGAAGTTTCTTACTACTCCTATTTTGATTGATAATTCTGCCGCAATTTCTATCACAAAGAATCCCGTACAACATTCAAAAACAAAACATATAGAAATTAGATATCATTTTATATGGGATTGCTTTGAGAAGAAGTTGATTGACCTTGAGAAAGTACATACTGACTTTCAGAAAGCCGATCCGTTTACCAAAGCTTTTGATAAAACGTGTTTTCAATTTTTGCTTGCTTTAAATGGATTGAAGACCCTCGCTGATATCCTTAAACAAGGATGATTATCTTTATTTTCTGTCATTTTCTTTTAATTTTTCTTGGTTTTTGGTTTTAGGGGGTGAAAATATAGAAAATACAAAAAGATTGTGCTTTTCGCTTGTATAGATAAAACCCAAAAACATTTGAAAAATATTAAAATTTCAAAAATATTGTGTTTTCTTGTTTTTTAATGTCTTTAAAATATTTGAAAATTTAGAAAAATTAAAAATATTGTGATTTCTTTTCTTTAATGTTTTTTCTTTAAAATATTTTGAAAAACCAAAACCATTTTAAAATTTGAAAATCCAAAAAGAATGTATTTTCATTTTTGTACAGAAAAATCCGAAAATCCAAAAAGATTGTGAAGTTTATTTTGTTTATAAGAAAAGAGAAAAAGACAAAAATATTGTGTTTTTAAAGTATGTATAGAGAAAAACCAAAAAGATTTTTGCATACGTTTGCTGAAAATTATGTCAATTATCTACAATTGAAGGGCATGTACGTGTATATGTTTGGTCCAGACATTTACTTGTAAACGATCGGGTTAGCCATTCACCTGATAATGGAAAATAGTTGGGGCATTCGTTATGCGTTTTTAGATTATTTTCTCGCTGAAAATTATGTCAGTTATTTAAGTTTGTGAAGCATGCTTGCATTTCTTGGTCCTATTATTCACTTGTTGAATTGATAGAACAGCCATTTATTTATAGACTTAAGTTAACTGGGGCGATTAAATTTATCTTTATTTTGTTTTATGCTCCTCAAAATTATTGAGTTTTTGAAGCAAAAAGAGAAAATGATAGTACATTGACTATCTTGACTCCAAATCCAGCAAGAAGTAAGTTTAAAAGACTGTATGCTTAATTGCATTGGTGCATTGGTAGGTCTTAAAACAAACAAGTAGAGTAATGTAAGTGATATAAACATAAAGAAATGCCAAATTGAAAGGGGTGTTAGTCTCTAGAAAAAGTCTCGATGAGGATGGCAGAAATGTAATAACCTGTCATACTCAAGCCTTATATTTGTTTGATCAACCAAAAATAAAATAAAGCAAATAACAAGCTTTGAGGTTCTGGACACTGTGAGTCTTTATGCGGCTTAATCATCTGGATATTCATATGCATTAATATTTCATTCGCTTTTAGAGCAAACCCAAAGTCATTAAACTTGATCACTGCTGTACTTCGTACAAATTTCCAAATTAGTGACTTGATCAAAATCTGTTGTTAGTCATACATTGTTCCTCCCTTGCGCGCGTCTTAATACCATTAAGAAACGGACCCCAGGGGATACAATGTATGTAAGCCGACAGATGGACTCGTGCATATTCACTTATAGTAACAGAAAATCAATGCATTGCTCATAAACTTCTATAAAAACAAATTTTGATCAACAATGTAATGGTTTAAGTCAAGTTGGGGTGATATGGGAAAAATCAAATTAAGCTTGAACCGAGATTAGTGGCTGATAGTTTCTGATATTCTGTGCTCTTATTGAACCAATTAATCATATCACAAAAACACTTGAAAGTTTGTTATTAGATTTAAGTGGACAACAATACCAATGACCGACTTAACGCCAGTTATAATATCGCTGAAATATAAAACTGTGATGGAAGGGCAATTTGGTCAATATGATTCTCTGCTCAAACTCAACAAAAATACCAAAAATATGTACTGATTTTGAAAAACATATAAAACTCAAAAAGATTTTATATTTCTTGTTTTGGATTCTTTTCATGAAAATACATTCTTTATATATTCCAAAATACCAAAAATATTTTTCATTTCGTTTTTACATATTATTTAAATGATTTATTTATCGGTTTCAAAAAGTGAAACGAATTTTAAGGTATTCGATTATCGAGAGAAAAGTTCTCGGTGATTCTTTTAAGTTAATTCATTTGTTTATTAATTGAATTATATTTAATAAATTCGTTATTTAATTCATTTAATATTTATTTATTCATTTAAAATTAAATAATGTTCAATTTGTTAAAATGGATAACGAATTAGGATTTTGTTTTAACGAACTACTCTCTAGTTCGTGCCTCTAATTCGCTTCCGCACTCTGTAACGAAATGCATCCAATTCGTTATGCATATTTAACGAATCAAGACACGATTTGAATTTAATTCATTATGCCACGTATAAAAAAAGGTTAACGAATCAGCTGATTCGTTATATAAATCACTAACGAATCTGTTTGATTCGTACATAGGGAAGCGTGTAAGGACTGTGTATAAAGGACAGGTGTGAAACGATTCGTCCTTCACTGTTCTTTCAACTTTCTTATACCTAAAGACACCCTATTCAAATTTTTTCTGATTTTCTCAACCTTCAAAATTTAAACTATTGAGTACGTCACTGTGTTCGTAAGGTACAGATTATCACTTCTTTGTGATTTTCATCAAAAATGACATTGTGTTGATAGGCTAATTATGCAATTTTGTTATAGGGTTTTACGAGTTTTTAAAACGCTGCTTAATCGACATCATACTGTGTTATTATAGTTTATTTTGGTTTCATTATGATCGGAATGTGATTCCGAGACCCTTGGTGTACTTTAATCAGTGTTTGATTATTGTTTGCCGGGTCAATTGATTTTTTATGGTTTCGGGTGTTTATACTCTGTTAAAACCCCTATTAACCTACCTTATTTCATGTTGATTGCACTGCAAATCAACACCATTTGATTTATATTGTGTTTCCGAGAATGTTAAAAATGTCGATTCGGTTATTCAACGTTTATTATGGGATAATCGAACCTGGATTCAGCATGTTGACTTTCAGTGTTCATATTTATTTTGACTTTGACCAGGATTGTCAAAGATTAAGTCCAATTATTGACCATTCGTTAACCCTAGCGAACTGGAACTCTTCCGTGTCCAATTCGTTAAGGATAATACACAAACTAGATTAGCGAATAAAGTATTTTAACGAATCAGCCTAAGATTCGTCAATTTGACACGAACTACAAGTTCATTCGCTAAGTCTCGTTCGTTAACTTATTTACATGATAGCGAATCAAGTGATTCGTTATATTTCATTAACGAATCAATTTGATGTTTTTAACGAATGACATTTCAATTTTATCTTATTTAATTAATTTCATCAACTAATGTAATTAATAAATCTTTGTAAATTAATCAAATATCCCAAAGGTCTAAACGCATCGATACATCGATTACACACAAAATTAAATACACCATCTATAAATAGATACATATATAAATGCTAAATGTATGTTACATCTTCACATTGCTTATATTCGTTTACTTTTATTCAGTAAATGGCCGATCAAATGGATCAAGATCCACCCGTTGCTCCTCAAGATCAAGAACAACCTCAGGAACAAAAAGAAGTCCAACTGCTATCCTTTGACAAGAAGCACAACATCTGTGCTTATGTTGATTCAGACGTTGCTGATGAAGCTCTGTTTGGGGTTATGTTAGCATTTCTACGTCGTTCGGTGATACATTATGCTATAACTGCCAAACCTAAGGTTTATCAGAGTATTATTAGGCAGTTCTGGAATACTGCTGAGTTCGTTGACACCGAGAATCACATTCGAGCAACAACCAATCAAACTCCTATAACTGTGGATGTTGATGTGATTAGGAGGGCGCTTCGGTTTGGGGATAATGATGATAACCCAAGTGAGTTTGATAAGAGGTTAATCAAGGGCCTATTTACAAGGGTATTTTATGGTAGAAATATTGAAGATTCTATGTTTAACAAGAACGGACTGTGCCCACCTTACAAGTATCTTTTACACGTACTGATTCATTGCATGGGTGTTCGTAAAGGTGGATTTGATTAGTGCCGTATAAGTTTGAAATCGGCATTTGTGGCTCTTATTCTCAATAAACCTTTCAACTACTCAGAAATGGTTTTCGATCATCTGAAAGAACAAGTTCAGCAGACGGCTCAGAAGAAGAAGTTCTTGATGTATCCCCGATTTCTACAGTTGATAATTCAAGACCTTATTCCAGACTTGGTGATTGATCGAACGTTAGTGGACGATGTCCTTGATCTAGAACACATGAAGGCTGACACGGTGCGTAGAATTACGATTTATCGTAAGGAGAGGCCACGGGACAAACGGATGATTGGTCATATCATTAACCCTAATTATGTATGTCCTCCCGAGGATCGCTGGATCCATGATGACTCAAATTCCGAGCGTGAGGGAGGAGAAGGTGGGAACAATGATGGTGATGATGGGGGAGATGGTGGTAATGGTGATGCAGCTCTCCGATAACAACAAGCTGCTATCGAAACTGCGTTAGCTGCTACCATTGCAGCTCAACGTGAACGGAAACGTAAGGGTAAAGCACCAGCTTCTGAGGTTCCAGCAAAGAGACGAGTATCAGCAGAAGCTGGTGTAATTATTGGAGTTCCACCGCCTCGTCAAACCATGTCTCAACGCCCGGTAGTGCCGCCTACTACTAGCACTCCGACGCTTACATTGACAACAACGATGGTCCCTCACGAGCAGTTGGGTATGATTCCACAATCGGCCTTAACTGAAATACCATTGTCGTCTGCTAAACTTTCTACTGTTCCTCCAACACCGTCTATGAGGCCTCCTCCACCTAGTGATATCTCATTTATGAAAATTACAAGGCCTCAAGGACCAATTCAACCAGTTCATCCATCTTTGTATGCTATGCCACCAAACCATCAGACAGGCATGCTTTTGAATCTTCTTCATTTGTATGAAAACCAAATATCTGCTGATCGTATGAATCAAGAACGCTTGATGGAGAACCAGAAGAAGCTAATCACTTATGTTTCTTTTTGTCAAAAAGAAATAAAAGCCCTACGTGAGATTGCTGAGTCTCAGGGGGTGAAGCTTAAAGAACAAGAGGATTTGATCTTGCAATTAACTTGCAAAGATGATGCTTTAAAGAAGATCAAGAATGATGAGGAAGATCCTGATGAGTCTAATGCTGGAGGTGAGCCTAAACATACTAAAGACCCATCTTCTGGTGCAGGTACGAGTTGTGTTGATGATTCGAACAAGCAGGTTATTGTTTATCATGATTATACAGCTACCAAACCAATTGAGATGATCAAGGCCAATACGATTATTTTTATTGATGGTGAGGGAATGATTAGAAGCATGGTGAATGCCGATGAGATAGATGTGGGGCAGTTTATTGATAAGTCGCTGACACGAGAGCATATTGCGATCTTGCTTGGTCTAAATGAAGACGAGATGACCGTGTTAGAGACTGAGCCTGATGCTGAGGTAATCAATGATGACGGGATCTTAAATGATCCTACGGTGGAGATGGGGATGGATTTTATTTATGAGAACGAGGAGGTTGAGGTGGAAGATGTGACTGCTAAGGATTACCCTGATCTGTTTCAACACACCAATGTTGATCAGGGTGCTCCTGTATTTAATGAGAAGATTGTAAAAGAAGCAGAAGATCATCTTGAGAAGACGTCCAAAGGGAAGAAAGTCGTTGATACTAGATTTGATTCGCTTGAAAATCCAAACTGATGAAGACATTGCCAAATGGTTCAGTCATAAGAAAGTTGGTAAAATTATCTAGGCGTATCGGTATGTCGATCAAGAACGGAAAGATGAAGCTGCAGCTTGGGTCAAAGAAAATCAAGTGACTTCTTTCAAGACCGTATCCAAGGTTCATGGTGATATTGTCTCTTGGCTATATGACTCTGATCTTAAGGTATGTATCGTGAAATGGGAAAAGGGGATTCCATACTACGAGAAGATAATGGACGTTCTTACCCTACCGCGTTGGGATGTTCGTACCCTCGAGTTTCGTCCGTTTATCAATCGTGGTGGCGACCGGACAACTGAGTGGTTTCATCAACACTTGTTGTTCGAGGTCAATTATGGTATCAAATTTTTCAAGCCCCAGGTCCCCACACGTAAACGTATTGATGAAATTGATCCAAGGAAGGGTTGGAAGAAGCTTGTTCTTAAGGTAAAGCCGCCAAGGACAATGAAACGTGTGCCGGTGAAGACGATGCACCAACATATACATCTATCTTTTGAACGCTGGTACTACGACAATCGTACTAGCGAGGCCGTCATTGTGTTGGGTAAAGGTTTGAAGACTGAACTTATTAAGATTATCGACCCGATGTGGTTGGTTAATTTAACCGAGACCGATAATGACGTGCTGCACAAGAACAAGATTCTGATTGAGCGCAATGAAGACTATGACCTGGCTATGCAATTCCAACACGTTGTGCGTGTTTGTTATGAAAACGGAATTCATAGTTGCAGAGACTGGCAGTCCAAGCTCTTCAAGTAATTTAAAGACAAAGAGCTCAAGACGAGGGGGTGTCTGTTAGTGCACGGTTTTGCGTCTCGAGTCATTGTATTTATTATTAATGTATTTATCGTTTTGGTTAATGTAATAAACTACTAAGTTATATTGTAGTTCGCTAAATGTAATGTCTAGTTTGCTAAGGATGTTTAGCGAACTAAGACTTAAGTTATTTCCCTCCTGATTCGTTAAGGATGTTTAACGAATCAGGAGGTGATTCGTTAGGTAAATTGTTTTGTTTAATGTATGTGACGAATTGGAGATTAGTTCGTTAGGGGATGTTAATGAACTACTCCATCGTCTATTTATATGTGAAACCTGTGCACAATTAAGTTAAGCTTTTGAGAGTTAATTAACGAAACGATGTCTGAATCTCTATCGATCTTCATCTTAATATTATATATACACATACATAAAATTAACACACATACATATAACGTATTATAAACAATCTAGAGTAAACATGAACTAGATCCGTGTTAGACAAATTATATCTCAAATCTGTGATCTGTGTTAGTTTAATCGAGTTCAAACAGCTTTTGTTCTATACCACTGACACTCGTCTTATGATCACTTACGTGTTTTTGGTTGTGAATGTTACCCAAATTTGTCCGCTACCCAAACCAACAAACTTTCACCTAGATCCAATCGTTGTATATTCCTAAGCTACCCACCTGATTTTCATGGCTACCGTTGCTACGATCCAGCTACTGGTCGTGTCTACGTCTCTCGACATGTCAAATTCAACGAACAGTCTTTTCCATTACCTCAATCACACCCCCTCAAACATCTTACTCCTTCCTAGATGACCCAAACCCCACTATCCAACCTGTCTTTCAATTCCCACAATCACCACCTAACCACACCTCAACCCACATTCAATCTCAAATAACCAATGACCAACCCTCACCCGGCTCAGTAAACACACCGCCCTCCCCGCCACCAACTAATTACAATCCTTACTATGACCCACCTCCCACTCCTACGATACCCACCACATCCAACCCCAACACCCCACACCATCCTATACACCAGCTTAACACTCACCCCACACGTGCTAAATCCGGAGTTATAAAACCAAATCCTAAATATAATCTTGACGTCACCACTACCATATCACCCGTCCCCACATCTTACCATAAGGTCTTATCGGATCCTAACTGGTTGCTGGCCATGAACGATGAATTTAGTGCTTTGCACGGTAATCACACATGGGATTTGGTTCCACGACCGCCGATCCGCCCTGTTATTGAATCCATGTGGCTATTTTAGCATAAATTTAAAGCTGATGGATCGTTGTATAGATATAAAGCTCGATTGGTTTGTAATGGAAAATCTCAAAAAGTTGGAGTTGATTGTACCGAGACTTTTAGCCAAGTAGTCAAACCGGCAACCGTTCGTATGGTTCTCTCTTTAGCAGTCTCCCGAGACTAGCCTATACACCAGTTAGACGTTATAAACGCCTTTTTACATGGACGTTTACAGGAAACCGTGTTTGTTCAACAGCCCCCAGATTCGTTAATTCGAATTTCCCGAACCACGTGTGTAAGCTAAATAAGTCTCTATATGGGTTAAAACAGGCACCTCGGGCATGGTATAACAGGTTTTCCTCATTTTTGTTATCATTGGATTTTCGGAATGTTGTATGTGACACATCGTTATTTATCTATCACAACGGAGACCAAATGGCCTACCTGTTACTTGTGGATTACATTGTTCTTACCGCTTCAAATAACACACTCCGTAATCGTATTATTGCAAGGTTATGCAGAGAGTTTTCCATAACAGATTTAGGTCCGCTCCATCACTTTCTCGGTATGTAAGGCCCCGTTACCGGTACCTCACATTGGACGTTGGATTTACTCATCAAAATAGTTCTATTTATCAGAGTTAATAAAAACATACGCGGAATATATAAACTTTCATAAAAGATTACATTAATCCATAACTTGTCATAAAAATGAACATACTTGTCTTTCAAAATATCATAATAATAAACATAAACGTCTCAAGTCTTCCGATGCCAGCCTCTTATTCAATGCCAAGTGTTCCCCTCAAGCAAGTTGTCTCATCCTACCCACCTGCGTGCATACTAAAAGTCAGCTACGCTGAGTGAGTTCTAGTTAATCATACATCATACAATACTTTCATGCTTACATACTTTCACACTTTCATTTATACTTTCATGCTTTCATTTTTTACATACTTACATTCATATCTTATGTTATAAAGAGAATTACGCCCTACATTCCTCGAGTATTATTAGGGCTCGGTACTCTCTTTCCTCGAGTATTATTAGAGCTCGGTACCCTCTTTCCTCGAGTATTATTAGGGCTCGGTACCCTCCTTCCTCGAGTATTATTAAGGTCCGGTTCCCTCTTTCCTCGAATATTATTAGGGTTCGGTTCCCTAGTTCTCGAATATTAGTAGGGTTCGATTCCCACTTCATTACCATACAATCATACATTTCCTCGAATATTATTAGGGTTCGGTTCCCTCTTCGTTACCATACAACCATACATTAACCTTCTTTTATCAACTTTATAACTTCCATACATATAGCATAAATATCGTAGTTACATTATACATCGCATTACAACCTGACAATACGTGCAATATCCGAAGATCGTTCACGCACCGTCAAGCAATCATTCATATATTTCACATCATCACATAAGGCATACACTTATCACTTAGAATAAGTGTATTAACAAACACATCGAGTATGCACACAGCCCCAAAAACATAACAAGGAATGGGGCTAGAAACTCACTTGGATCATGTTGCGCTCGCCGTTTATCGTAATTCCTTTCTTTAACTGAGCTCGGCTAACTGTTAAATATATATTTGTTAATTGACCGTATAACTAATCCAGTTGGTATTTTAGTTTACCAACGTGCTTCCTAAGTTGTGCTTGTTTGTTTAGTTCTCACATATGGGTCCATTAAGTAGATCAGGCCCACTGTCCAATGTAGCCTTAGAGCCCAACTGACCAGGCCCAAAGTCAACATGGAGCTATTTTGGCCGGGAACCCGTTCTGGCCGAGAACTCCGGTCTAACCGAGAACTCCGGTTTGACCAAAGTCACAGGTTTGACTAAGAACCTTTGGTCACCGAGAACTCCAATGGACCGAAAACTCATGGTGACCGAGTTCTCGCGTTGACCGAGAACCCGTATTGGCCGAGATCCCATATCTGGCCGAGGAATGGGTTGGCCGAGAACCCTCTGATTAGGTGTGTTCAGCTCACCTTTCTATTTTTATAATTTTTACCCAGCACAGTAACCATTTTATGGCTCATATCATGAACTTTGACCACCCCTTTCTATTCATACAATCCGCTTTACACCCATCACTATATCATCATCTAGATCTAACCCGTTTTAGTCATAAAGCTTAAACCTTTATAGATTTAAAACGTTCTAGGCTAGATCTAGGGTTTCCTTTAAGAACCGTTTATACCCATGAGTCTATTTCGTCCATTAATCAACAAGTTTGCATTTTTATGATGTATCTAGACCCGATCTACTCTAGGTTTGAGTTTCATGACAAATCATTCACAAAAACGTAACCTTTAAACATAAAGAACATACCTTTAGACGTTTGTAAGGTCACGGATAGCTTGATATACGATCTTGGACTTGTTATCTTGCTTGTATGATTGAAGATCTAATGTTGCTACGATCGAGTTATGGCTTGGATGGTGGCCGGCGGCTAAGGAGGGGTTGTTTGGCTTAAGTGTGTGTTTTAAGGTGTAAAATGGATAAGATGGATGGAAATGGAAAGATTTAGGGTTTAAGGGGGTATTTATACTCCCTTAAGCCCATGGACCTAAGGCCCATCTTTCCTTTCTAGTCCATGATTAATCCATCTAATTAGCCTACTTCTCTTTCCCTCTTTATTATTATTTTATTTACTAACCCAAGTAAACTTTTCCATTATAAGAAATAATACATAAAATATTATTATTTGAAATTTCTGGGATGTTGTAGGTTCCTGGACGGATCGTACACGGGATATCGCTAACAACGCAGGTGTGGAATCCCTGCGCAGGTAGTTACGAGTGTAGAGATAGAATCACACGAGCAATAAATCAACCACGTTATATTGATAACCGAACACGTGACTCACGGTCACTGTTACAGACTATGACACGAACACGTTCACAGAACAACTGCAACAAACCCTAAAACGAACAACACTCAAACTGTTTCAGCGAAACAGTTTTATACACGACAACTTCGCCATTGGCGAAGTTGTCCATAACTTCGCTTATTCAACAAGTTCGCCACAGCGAACTTGTTGACAACTTCGCGTATTACAAAACAATCATAAACAAAACATAATTACATTACAGACTCGATTACAAATGCTAGACTATGAACTACTGACACACATGTACCAACAGACTCCCCCTTGGCAGTAGCTTCATATCTTGATCTTCAAATCTTGAGTCTTGTAATTTTCACCTCTACGCGTGCGCCCCTTCTCTCACACATACCGACACTACCCCTTGATATTTCCTAGCTTGATCCTTCCAAGCAGGAATGTAGAAGATCTTCTTCTCGTTGAGCACTTTCAAATCAGCCTGCGACAGATTAACAAGATGCATCGGGTCGTACACCCGAAGTACTTCTTGTTCATCCTCATCTTCCATTACCGCCTCAGCTGTCTCACAATCCACGTACCACCATTTTAAATCTTTTAGGACGTTCTTGGGCATAACTTTCATCGGTACTTCTTTCAAATGACGGACTGGTTTATACTTCATAACCATCCATGGTTTGCCGTCAGCCCTCATTCCACGATCTTTGTCTTCTATCAACTTTCCTTTTTGAGGCTTTAGCAGTTCAAACTTTTTGTCTTTAATGGCTTCTTTCCATACGATCTTCTCAATGATTCTTGCCATATCATCATTGCTTCTATTGATCAGCCCCAATCTCGCTAAATCTTTCACCTCACATTCTGGTAAGGAATTTAGAGATCTCAACAATCTCTTAAAGTACTGAATGCCGTCGTACCGTTTGATCACAAATAGTTTCAGCTCTTTGTCGTACAACCAGCATATGATTCCCTTCTTTGACTCTGCATAGCCCTTTATATTATAAGTCTTTCTGAACATCGTTGGCACTGCAGGCTTCTTGGTTTTAACAAACCACTGAGCACAGCCTTCTTTCCAGTTCGGCTGCTCCTCCCATACTGTATCTTCTATCACGCTCTCATCCCCCAATTCTGATCTCTCAACAGCTGGAATCTCATGTTCCACTGAATCATCCACAATCTCACCTTCTTCTAATACATCTTCCACATTAATCTGTTCTCCAATCCTCTCAATCTCATCCATAGGCAACACGTCGTCATCATCCATCAACTCATCGTCCTCCTCCTCATCCAACTCCTTCAAAGCATCGATAACGTCTTCAACATCAGCGTCGTCATCCACAACTACAACATCATCACCAGCTGCATTTGTAGACTCCCCCTCAGTTGTGGAAGCCCCAAGAGCCTGAGAGGTTCTTGGCAGCTCATCACCTGCACCGGAAGGTGCATTGGGATCATCGTCATGATCTTCTCGTCTTTTCGTTCTCAACTCATCGCCCCTACAAGTATTCTCCCCCTGAGATGCCAAGTAATCCTTGAAGGCATCTATTATTCTTCCATGTTCAACCAGGAGGGCAGCTTGTAGTCGATTGGATTCCACTAGGCGGTCAATAGTCTTTGACTGTTCAGTAACAATCCGCTCTAGCGAAAGAATCCTCTCGGTATCTGAAGTAGGCAATGGAGTTGGTGGAACATCAGTAGCTGAAGTGACCGCATGTGGTACACTTGGTAATCCTGCAGTTGTTGTAATTGTAGAATCAACGAATCGTGCAACTACCACCGGTGGATTAAACGGTTGGGGTGGTAGGGACACAATTGCTGGGGCCGACGTCTCGACCGCTGTAACCTGTGCTGTAGTAGTAATAAGAGACATACCAGACAAGGCAGGTGGAGCAAAACGTACTAGTCTTGAAGATTCTCCAGCTCCCGAACCTATACCTCTCTGTTCTCTTCTTGAACGTCTAAGCACAATCTGCACTGCCTCCTCTTCATCAACTTCTTCCTCATCCTCGTTTTCCGTTCTCGGTCTCTTTCCCGTAGTCCGTTCCCGAGACACCATAAGTCTTCTTGCCTCAGCAAACGTCTCGTCTAGATCAGAGTCAGCTACCGAAGTAGCTGCTCTGGTAACATCCATAAATTGAGGACCCGAGACATCCATATCAAACACACCATGTACGCCAAAGGCAGCATTAAGATCAACGTCTTCAGCAGTAGACACAGCATGAGATACAGTAGCTGGCACAGCAGCAGAAGATACAACAGGCGCAGCTGATACAGCATGAGGTGCTGCCGCCTGATGTGGTTGCGGATCCCTGAACTCGTCCCCTCCTGCAGGAACATACTCCGGGTTGATGAGATACCCGAAAAGTGGAGTATGCCTGGGACGCCGCTCAGGGTTGCTACGAGTGCTCGACGTCCTGCACAGAGCAAAGATACGTTTTGTTACGCACTCAACGTATCTGATAGGGCGTCTTTGCGGTATAGACGGAGCGACATGATTAATAATCATTTGTAGAAACCGAGGATACATAATAAATCGCTCGCGCGCCGTCGCCCGTCTCTGACGATCAATCTCGTAAAAGATTAGCTGACTAAAAGAATATCTGCGGTTGTAAGTCAGCGCAATCATGGCCGATTGCATCGTCGCACCCATCCCGTCTGTTCCTGCCTTTCTGCCGGACATGCATACTATTAACACATGCATCAGAAAGCGCATTGATCCAGCAGAAAGCCTTTCCTCCTCTGCGAGTCCCCCAGCGGACCCGAATAACCCATCCTCAAGTAAGCTCCGTCACGGAAAGGAGCTACGAACTCCGTTGGGTCGTCTCTCGTTTCATCACCGAACTGCAGAGCCAACCGTATGTCTTCCGAGGAAAACTGTATGTTGTGACCATTTACGGTTGCTCGCATCACCGGAGGCTCAGGTCTGCAATCATAATACACCGTCTGCCAGAAATCTTCAATGTTAGGCAGAGATATGGGTAGTGTATTAGTGATCGCGTGAAAAACTCGTGATCGTTGGAGAAATGTGATAATCTCCCTATAGTCTTCAACGCCTCGTGCGTCTGGATCCAAAGTGATGTATTGGTTATGGGCTGGAAAGAATTGTCGTTGCTCATCACCATCATCACCACCAGCACCTCCAACAGCAGCCATATCTGCATAAAACAAATCAAGTTAGAGACCATATAACCATCTCACAAGTTTGCTGTGTACCATGTGCGAAGTTGTGATGTACACAGAACAGGCGAATTTAAAGGTGAGGCGAAGTTGGGAACAACTTCGCTTCATCTGTAAGTTCGTCTGAAATCTTATAAAAAAATTGAAATAGGCGAAGTTGTGTTCAAGGCGAAGTTATGGATAACTTCGCCATAGGCGAAATTAAGCTTCAAGCGAAGTTGTGGATAACTTCGCTGAAGGCGAACTTAAGCCACTGGCGAAGTTGAGAATAACTTCGCGTAAACCTTAACTTCGCCTGAATCTGAAACGGCGACTGTTCAGATTCAAACAAGTTTTATCCGACGTTTCGGACCGATTTAAGGATTATAACAATGAAGTCCAACATATTTCAATGGTGTTAGGACGAAAAGGTCGTCCATGAACACGTAACGTGAGGTCGAAAAACTTGGTTTCGAAGGTTCGACGACCCGAGAGTCTCGAACCGGGTAAAAATATAAAGAGAAAGATAGGATGATATTGACAACACATACCACTAGTATAGTAGAAACAAGGAACACAAAATCGAAATCGAAAGTGAATAACAAGATCGCCGGAAAAAAATATAAGTTCGCCGGAAAAGTTAAAATCTGAAACTGTTACTGTTCAAAATCCCTTATATAGGGCAGAGTTGGTTCAGGCGAAGTTACGCTTAACTTCGCCAAGGCGAAGTTAAGCACAACTTCGCCGAATTCAACAACTTCGCCCGTAATTTTCAAAATCAGCCCTTAAAGTTTGAATAATCTTGAATTTAACCTTATAAGTTACCAAAAAGAGTTAAACAAATATGATCAAGACCCAGTAACCAACAATAAAATAATATAACTACAAAAACTAAAAAAAAAAAAAACTTAGAAAAATTTTAACGAAATAAGGGATCAAATTTCAGTCTAGTCAGGGACCACTACGTTTTAGAAAAGATCCTAACAGGAATCATACTAACGATGTGACTGTCACTTAGATCCGTGTTTAGCTGTATTATGACATAGAGACACAGGTTGTAAGCATGTAAATAACGTAAATGGTTTTCATCGTTTCTGTGATACGGATTAAGGTTCAGTTAAGCTCAAAAATTTAAGTTGGCAACATCTCAGAGATAATGATGTCTTCTATCTATTCTCAAAGCGTATTTGGCTATACCCAAGTCACCCCGAATTGACTTCGACCCATAATGTCTGATTATCTTGTAGATACACGATGTCTGCCTCCCGTTTTCTTCTAACTCCAGACTTGAGAAGTCTTGATTGTTACTATGTCTCATAAGTATTTAAAAATATACACGTATATATATATATCTTTTTTTTTTTTTTTTTTTTTTTTTTTTTTAAACAAACATTTTTATCGACTTCGGAGTACTAAACCACTGCAAGTCCCGAATCTGGATCACTGCAGTATCTTGAAATGCTTTCTTCACGGGAATCAGAACACTCACGGGCTCGTGTATGACTGGGTAGTCGCTTTTCTGCCTATCCTTCGAAAAGATATGTATGAAGACATACAAAACTCTTAAGGAGTTTCCACGTAAATTCGAGTAAATTTAAGTTAGTATCACATACACTTTTACGCACCATAAAAATTACCATGACATACAATGACTGTTCTAAAGCCTTTTAAGCCTAATAACTTCACTAGTTAAGCACACACAATCAGTATATATATCATTTTCCAAGGTTGGATCAATTTTCTGTTAAACACAGCATAGAACTTCTTACGAAGTAACAGACTTGAAAAGTAATTTCATTTCCCGAAAAAAAACTTTAATTTCAATCGCCCCAATCACGTCAAAGTCGTCAGGTAAACGGCTATCCTGAAGATCCAATGGATCAACTGGACCGACCACATATAAGTATGTGTCCTTCTTACTAAGTATGACCGACTAATTTTCAGCAACTGAAAGAACACACGTCATAGCTGCCCCGGTTACTTTCAGTCTTCCGGTTAATGGCTATCCTTATTTTCTAAGTCGAAAAACGAGGACCAAAACATATCCGAGGATATGTCAATCAAACTGAGGTAACCGACTAATTTTAAGCAAAAATGACCCTTGTTTTTTTTTTTTTTTTTTTTTTTTTTTTTAAAAACAAAGACATGGTTACTCGGGATTGATCATCCCGTTTAGCTCAATTAGGTTTTGAAATCTGGATTTATCAAACGCTTTTGTAAACAAGTCAGCAAAATTTTCAAGTGTATCAACTTTTTCGATCTTTATCAGTTTCTTCTCAGCACAATCCCGAATGAAGTGATGACGAATGTCAATATGCTTAGTTTTACTGTGCTTCACGGGATTGTTAATTACTGAGATGGCGGCAGTGTTATCAATTAAAATAGGAGTAAGTAAGAAATTCAGACCATAGTCGCGCAATTGTTGCTGAATCCACAAAACCTGAGAGCAGCAGTTGGATGCTGCCATGTATTCAGCTTCGCATGTTGAAATTGCAACTGATGTCTGTTTCTTGCACTGCCAGGAAACTAATCTTCCTCCAAGAAACTGACAGCCTCCTGTTGTTGACTTCCGACTCTGATTACATCCACCATAATCAGAATCTGTATATGCCACCAGTTCAACGTCTCCTCCCTTTGGGTACCACAACCCTAGTTTCGGCTTGCCCTTAAGATACCGCAAAATCCTCTTCACACCTTTCATGTGAGATTCCTTTGGGTTTGCCTGAAAACGAGCACAAAGACAAACAGAAAACATTATATCGGGCCTAGAAGCAGTTAAATACATTAATGAACCTATTATCGCCCGATACAGAGTAGGGTCCACATCTGCGTCACCATCTGATTCAGCGCCCAATTTGTGATTGACGCAGATTGGGGTGTCATATGGAGAACTGTCCTCCATCTTGAATCTCTTCAGCACATCATGAACATACTTTGTTTGATGAATGAACATCCCATCCTTCTTCTGATCAACCTGCAATCCTAGAAAGAAGGTTAGTTCACCCATAGCACTCATCTCGAATCGTTTCTTCATGACAGCTTCAAAATCCTGACACATGGATACTCTTGATGCAGCAAAAATGATATCATCCACGTAGACTTGAACCAGTAAGAAGTCACATCCTTCTCTCTTCACAAACAACGTACTGTCAATCAATCCTCTTTCAAAACCATTTTCCAGCAAGTAGTCTGATAACGTTGAATACCAGGCACGAGGTGCCTGATGTAACCCATATAACGCCTTGCTCAACCTGTATACGTGATCCGGAAAGTCTGGGTCAGGAAAACCCGGAGGTTGCTCAACAAACACAACCTCATCAACTTTCCCGTTAAGAAACGCGCTCTTCACATCCAACTGAAACACCTTCATCTTTTTAGATGCAGCAAACGCCAAAAACAATCTAATCGCTTCTAACCGGGCAACAGGAGCGAAAACCTCATTGTAGTCAATACCCTCTTGCTGATTAAAACCTTTAACAACCAGCCTCGCCTTATTTCTCACGATAATCCCCTTTTCATCTCTCTTGCACTTGAACACCCATTTCGTGCCTATAGCATGCACATTCTTTGGTTTTTCAACCAACGTCCAAACTTCCATTTTTTCGAACTGAGCCAACTCTTCTTGCATGGCTTCGACCCACGAGCTGTCCTTTAAAGCCATTTGATAATTCTTCGGTTCAACTTGGCTTATGAAGCAAGAGTACAAACATTCGTTCATGATACCTGTATCTTTAATGCTTGTATAAACACAGGTGTGCTCATTCAAGCTACTTCTGGTTTGTACACTAGAGGACACATCACCTATAACATTCTCCAATGGGTGATCTTTGTGAATTCTCGTGGTCGGAACAGCACCGACATGCAAATTGTCTTCCAAGTTTGAAGAGATCTCATCTATGGTAGTTTCAGGCTGAGAGTGAAAAGGATTAATAAACTCATCTTCAGTTGAGGCCGCAGGGGTATCGATAGGGTTTGATGTGGAAGGCTGAGATTTTTCTGTCATCTGATGTTGCACTACCTCCTCTTCCTCATCAAATATCATCTTCGTCACTGCTCTTTCGTCTTCTTCAGAAATTTCCAAAGTAGGTACGTTAAACGACTTAAAAAGTTTAACATAGTCAAACAGCTCAGCAGGTCCATTGCTTGGTTTTGGCGGTTGGTAACTAGTAATGTCGGTGTTACAAACCACCTCCACCTTGCAAGTTGTCGTATTGAAGACCCGTCTGTTGGGAGTCCCAACAACATAACCGACTAGGATTCCCTCATCAGCTACTTCACCAAATTTCGAATTAGTCTTCAAAATCGAACAAGGAGACCCAAAAGGTTCAAGACCGCACAAGTTGGGCTTCCTTCCGTGCATAAGCTCGTAACAAGTTTTTCCAAGTCTCTTAACGGTTAACACCCGATTCAGAACATAGCAGGCTGTAGCAACTGCTTCAGCCCAGAACATCACAGGAAGCTTTGAGTCTGCCAGCATAGTTCTGGCTCCTTCAATCAACGTTCGGTTCTTCCTTTCAGCTACTCCGTTCTGTTGTGGAGTATACGGAGCGCTGTATTGATGCTCAATACCCTTCTGAAGACAAAAGATTTCCATCTCAAAGTTCTTGAACTCTGTCCCATTGTCGCTTCTGATGAATTTAACTGATTTACTCATGACGTTCTCGACTTTTGTAATTAGATTCTTCACCATCTGAGTCGTCTCGTCTTTCGTTTTCAGAAAATATACCCACGAGTATCGCGAGTAATCATCAGTTATCACCAAGCAGTAAGAAGTACCGCCTAGACTTTGTACATTCACCGGACCGAAGAGATCCATATGAAGTAGTTCTAGAGTACCAGCAATTGAGTTGATCGTCTTGGTGAGATGGCTTTTCTTGTGTTGTTTTCCCTTCTTGCACGCTATGCATTTATCTTCAAAGTTAAAACTCTTTAAGGGAACGCCCATCACAAGCCCATTTTTGACAATGAAGTTCATCTTACGAAGATGAATATGTCCCATTCTCCTGTGCCATAATTCTGATTCTGATTCGCTTGCCTTTGTCATTAAACAGGATTCTCCGGTGGCCATTTCAGTAGACCTCATATCCATCACATATGTATTCGTTTCACGTGGAGCTTTCATCACTATCCATTCTTCTGGTATATCAAAACCAGGCTTCAATACAATCGCTTCATTCTTAGTGAAATGGACAGTGTATTCTTTATCATAAATCTGCGACACACTCAGCAGATTGTGCTTTAATTCCTCCACAAAGTTTACATTTTCAAGTGTCATTCTCCCATTCGACACAGTTCCTCTACCGGTAATCCTTCCACCGCTTTCACCAGCAAAACTAACTCTAGCTCCCTGAACAGGTTTTAAGTCTTGCAACAAGTGTTTGTTGCCTGTCATGTGCCTGGAACAGCCGCTATCAACAATCCAAAGATTGTTTGCAGCCCTGTTCAACTGTTCCTGCACAATAAAACAAAGAGTTAGAATCGTGGGACCCAAGACCAATTGGTCTTGGATCGATACGTCCCGTACCCTGGCTTTCTCAAGTTAGCGTCAGGATAATTTCTGTAAGTCCTGTTAGGGTATCTCCTTGCAGATTGGGCGTAATGTCTTCCAAACCTTTGAGAGTTGAAAGTATTATATCTTGTGGTTTGGTTGAAAAAATGAGGTTTGTATTTATGAAAACTTGAATTAGTTACATTTTGGCATTTTATAAAGTTTTCATTTTTAGCAGTAGCAAAATGACGCTTATTCTCATTTTTATTTGGCTTCACACCTCTGAATCTCGGCTCCAGAGGGCAATCTGCAACTAAATGCCCTAATTTGTTACATCTAAAGCAACACCGACTCTCCAATTTCTTGTCAAATGTTGGTTTGGATGTAGAGGCAGTGTTACCAGTCGTTCGTCTCACATAAGGTGGGACGTACGGATTGAGTGGAGAACTCTTTTTAGAAACTTTATTTTTATCTCCATCGGTGGGTAAACCTACCTTCTCTTTTGTCTGACCAGATTCGGACAACTTATCCGAATCCGATGAGACAGGACTTGAGACAGAAATATTCACACTAGAAACAGGCGAACTTGTTTCGCCACAGCTAACACTTGGTTCTACACTTGTAATCTTGATAGGAGTTGTCTGAGGAACCTCGAAATCAACAGATTTCTGAACACTTGGATTATAAGTATAGTTGTGGTTAAAGGGTGGTGGAACCTCGTGATAACCGATTCCTCCCCTCTTTGTAGAGGTACCTTGATCACTCACGAGGTGATCAAGGATTGCCGAGGAATTCCTGAACTGCTCAAGTTTGCGGTTCAGTTCCACCACCTTTACCTGGTGGTCAGCAATCTGTTTATCCCGATCAGCAATCACTTTAGTTTTTTCCTCCAAAACTTCATAACTAAGATCAATTATTTCAATTTTCTCAGCAAGTTTAAGCTTTAAGCTTTGAATGTCTTTTTCACATGCTTTTATTTTAATTTTATAACTTGTTTCTCTTGCTTTTGTAAAATGGTGATCTTCTTTAATAGTTTTAAAATCAGCATCTAAACGGACGTATTGATCAGTTATCGTAGTGAGTTGCTCAGACAAATTTTCACAACTAGTACAAATAGTTTTAGGACTTACCTCGGAGCGATTATCTTTGTCATTTGCCATGAAAGCGGTTTCTTCTTCATTTGCTTTCTCAATTTCTTCAACCTTCTCACATTCTTCAGCTTCAGACTCAGCCATGTTTGCTTGCTCACCAGAACCACTTGAGCGTTGATTCCAGTTGTACTCTCCTGCCTCTCTGGTCAACATGGCATTTATCTCTCTGTTAACTCCTGAGTGTTGTGTAGGCCGACCTTGTCCTCGTTCAACCCTCTCATTTCTGCATTCCTTTGCAAAGTGCCCATACTGTTGACAGTTATAGCACCTTACCTTGGATTTGTCGAAACCGGGCCTACCACCAACAAACTTTCTTCCAGTTTTGTGCATAAACCGTTTAACACGCCTCACAATCATTGCCATTTGCCATTGCAAATCCATCTCCTCCAGATCATCAGCATCGATCTGGTCGTAGTCCTCATCCAGAACAGCAGGGTCCACAATCTTTCCCTGGATGTAGTTTTCGTAGGAAGCAATAAATGATGCATAGACTGCAAACTGCTCTTCAGCAGATTTTACACTCATAGGCATCTTGGAATAATTATTGCTTGAGGCATTTGCAGAAAAACTACTTGAGGATGCTTGAGGCTTTGAAGTACTTGAACCTCCAGCAGCAAAGCAAACATCACCGTTCATGTTCACTGAAACGTTTCCTTCATGAGAAGAGCTAGAACCTGACTCTCCTTTGGAGTAGTAAGCAGCAGATTCAGGCTTCGAACTTGAGCCTGAGTTAAGTTTGGCACCATACATACCAGGGTCTTGAATCTGATCTGTTGGTGTCTCTTTACGTACCATATTAAGCTCAAAGGTTCTGAGCTTGTTTACTGCTGTCTCCAAATCACAATTAGGAAAGTCTCTGTCTTCCCTCATCAGAACTGTGTACATTTCCCACTTCGGCGGGAGAGCATCGAGAAGCTTTTCAACTATCTCCTCTTCTCTGTAAGCAATCGAATAGTTGTTTAGCTCTGTCATTAGATGATAATATCGAGTGATAATATCATCCAGAGATTCGTTCTTCAAAAATTTGAAGACAGAGAACTGAGTCTTCAACAGTTTAATCTTCGAGGCACGGATGCCCACATTTCCTTCGAATCTATTTTCAAGAGCATCCCAAAGCTCTCGAGCCGATGTATACTTTCTGAAAGTATGAAGGATCTCCTGTGGAAGAGCCATAGTGATAGCTGCGTGAGCCTTGCTTTCGGCTTCGTACATCTTCCTCTCATCTTCCTCCATCTTGCTGTACTTCTTAACCACATCACGACCTTCGTACACCATGGTTGGTGGGATATATCCATCCTGGATGCACACCCACATCTTTGCATCCTGATATTTAATATATTGGATGAATCTGTCCTTCCATGCCACGAAGTCAGTTCCTTTCATCAGCCTCGGGGCCTTAGTGGCAGACCCCGCTTCTACTTCCATCTTGACCAAATCGGAGATGTTGATCGACGACATCCTTGCAAAAACCTGAAAAACCTGGAAAAAACAAAAAAAATATTAAAACAGCTCAGTAGGCGAAGTTAAGAATAACTTCGCTTGAAAGTTAACTTCGCTGAAAAGAGAACTTCGCTGAGTTCTTAAATTCGCTAGATTTGGCGAAGTTAAAAAATAACTTCGCTTAGCTCTGGCGAACTTATGAGTTGAGCGAACTTGGGTATGAAGCGAAGTTGCGGATAACTTCGCTAAGGCGAACTTATGAAGTGAGCGAAGTTGTGGTTAACTTCGCTAATCCTTATATCTTCGCCAAAAACCCTAATTCCAGCGACGGCAACTTCGCCTGAAGAATGGTAACTTCGCCCGATGAACGGTAACTTCGCCCGATGAACAGGGAAGTTTGTTCAGATCTGTTTTCGTCAATCCAGCAGCTCCCGATCAATGCAAAGGCTTGAAAATGACTGTCAAGCACTAGCAAAACTCAATCCCAACAAAAACACGTCCCGCGAATAGGTCAAACGAGACGTTTTCTACACCCGCGTGAAATCCCGAACCTCACAATCGAGCCGATTGGCTCTGATACCAATTGTAGGTTCCTGGACGGATCGTACACGGGATATCGCTAACAACGCAGGTGCGGAATCCCTGCGCAGGTAGTTACGAGTGTAGAGATAGAATCACACGAGCAATAAATCAACCACGTTATATTGATAACCGAACACGTGACTCACGGTCACTGTTACAGACTATGACACGAACACGTTCACAGAACAACTGCAACAAACCCTAAAACGAACAACACTCAAACTGTTTCAGCGAAACAGTTTTATACACGACAACTTCGCCATTGGCGAAGTTGTCCATAACTTCGCTTATTCAACAAGTTCGCCACAGCGAACTTGTTGACAACTTCGCGTATTACAAAACAATCATAAACAAAACATAGTTACATTACAGACTCGATTACAAATGCTAGACTATGAACTACTGACACACATGTACCAACAGATGTTACAAGTCTTCCCTCCTTAAAGAGGTTTCGTCCCCGAAACCCAACTATTACATAAACAAATTCGGGTAAAACTTGCGCACCTCATCCTCGGCTTCCCAAGTAGCATCTGATCCCTTACGGTGTTTCCATACCACTTTCACTAAGGGTATGACCTTGTGACGAAGTTGCTTCTCCTTGCAGTCAACTATCTCGATCGGTTGCTCAATATAGTTTAACTGTTCATAAACCTCAATGTCCATCAATGGAATGTGCGACGTGTCGTCAGCCATACATTTTCTCAGATGAGAAACATGGAAAGTTGAATGAATTCCTTCTAACTCATCGGGTAACTCCAGCTTATAGGCTACTTCACCCACACGATCTATAATCTTAAATGGTCCAATGTACCTTGGACTCAACTTTCCCCTCATTCTAAAGCGAACGATCCCTTTCCAGGGCGAGACCTTGAGCATCACATTGTCACCAATGTTAAACTCGATCGTTCGTCGCCGCTTATCAGCATACGACTTCTGTATGTCTTGAGCAGCTTTCATTCTAGCCTTAATCTGATCTAACTTTGAAGATGTCTCTTGAACGACCTCCAAACTTCCTATTTCTTTTTGACCAATCTCTCCCCAACATACGGGAGTTCTACATCGTCTACCATAAAGCATTTCAAACGGTGGCATACCAATAGTTGAATGGTAACTGTTGTTATAGGAGAACTCTGCCAGGTGAAGATGGTCATCCCAACTTCCCCAAAAATCTAAAACACAAGCACGTAGCATATCCTCAAGGGTTTGGATCGTCCTTTCAGACTGTCCATCTGTTTGAGGATGATACACCGTACTGATGTTCAATCTCGTCCCCATAGCTTCATGGAATTTCTTCCAGAATCTTGAGGTAAAACGCGTATCTCTATCTGACACAATCGATAACGGCACTCCATGCCTGGTTACCACCTCTTTTATAAACAAGCTTGCTAACGTTTCTGACGAGATAGCCTCTCGTATAGGCAGAAAGTGAGCCCTCTTGGTTAAACGGTCCACAACCACCCAGATGGTATCATGATGCTTAGCTGTACGAGGTAGCTTAGTTATGAAATCCATGGTGATGTGTTTCCATTTCCATTCAGGTATTTCAAGCGGTTGCATTTTCCCATAAGGCTTCTGATGTACGGCTTTGACTTGTAAACAAGTTAAGCACTTACTAAAATAATTCACCACATCATTCTTCATTCCTGGCCACCAGTAGTCTCTCTTCAAATCTTGGTACATATTGTTGGATCCTGGATGAATCGAGTATCTTGACTTATGAGCTTCATCTAAGATTCGACCTCTAAGATCTCCATGGCGTGGAATCCACCTACGGTCAAATCTAGTCTTAACGCCATGAGTGTTCTCCATCAACTCATTCTGCTGGCCGTAAATCTTTTCCTTTTTCACAACCCTTCCTCAGCTAGTACTTTTGTCTGCACTTTGACGATTTCTTCAAAAACGCTTGAGTTCATAATTAGCTGGTATGACTTCATTGTTGCAATGACTTCTTCATTCTTACGACTTAGCACATCAGCGACCACGTTAGCTTTACCAGGACAGTACTTAATATTGCAGTCGTAATCCTTTATCAACTCTAACCATCTCCTCTGCCTCATGTTCAGCTCTTTTTTCTCGAAGAAGTACTTTAAACTCTTATGATCGGTGTAGATGGTACACTTAGTACCATACAGGTAGTGTCTCCAAATCTTAAGAGTGTGCACTACTGCTGCTAGCTCCAGATGATGTGTCGGGTAAGTACTCTCGTGAACTTTCAACTGTCTGGACACATAGGCTATCACTTGTCCTCGTTGCATCAACACACAACCTAACCCACGATGCGAAGCATCGGTACAAACAACCAGGTCCTCGTCACCATCGGGTAAAGCAAGGATTGGAGCTTGCGTGAGTCTTTTCTTTAATTCCTGAAAAGCTTCTTCTTGGAACTTTCCCCAACTGAATACTATTGTCTTTCGGGTCATACCGGTCAACGGTGCATCTATCTTGGAGAAACCTTCGATGAATCTTCTATAGTAGCCAGCTAACCCTAGGAAGCTTCGTATATCAGTCGGATTCTGCGGAGTCTTCCAGTTTCTCATTGCTTCAATCTTAGCTGGGTCCACAAGGATTCCTTCATGATTGATCACGTGACCTAGAAACTGCACTTCTCGTAACCAGAAAGCGCATTTCGAAAACTTAGCATATAATCTTTCTTTCTTCAGAGTCTTCAATACCTCCCTCAGATGCTCAGCATGGTCAGATTCATTCTTTGAAAAGATCAATATATCATCTATGAAGACGATAACTGATTTATCCAACATCGGCCGAAATACCCTATTCATCATGTCCATAAATGTTGCGGGATCATTCGTTAGACCGAATGACATTACGAGAAACTCGTAATTTCCATACCGTGTACGAAACGTTATCTTAGGGATGTCTGCCTCTTTCACTTTTAGCTTATGGTAGCCTGATCTGAGATCTATTCGTGAGAACCAACTTGAACCTTGCAGTTGGTCGAACAGATTATCAATTCTTGGCAAAGGATATCTATTCTTCATCGTAAGCTTATTCAACTGGCGATAATCGATTCACATTCTCATGCTTCCGTCTTTCTTCTTCACAAATAACACTTGGTCTTATGAAACCTTTGTCGAGTAGTTCTTGCAGTTGGGACATCAATTCTTTCATCTCGGACGGCGCTAGACGGTAAGGCGCTTTCGCGACGGGTTGGGCTCCTGGTACTAAATCTATCTGGAATTATATCTCTCGCTCCGGTGGCAACCCCAGAAGATCCTCAGGGAATACTTCTAGGTAGTCGTGCACGATGGGAACATCTTTCATTTCTTTCGTCTCAGCCGTAGCGTTAACAACATACGCCAGGTAGGCACCGCACCCTCGCCTTAACAGTCCCTTGGCTTTTATCATCGAAATGACATTAAGCCCAGAACTTTCCATATCACCATAAACCGTCACCGCACTACCATCCAAGGAATTTAACCTTATCAACCTACTCTTACACACTATCTGAGCTTCATACTCAGACAGCCAATCCATTCCCAAAACCACATCGAACCCTCCTAAGGTCGTAACGTACAAGGTAATAGGGAACTCATGTCCCTCTAACTCTATCTTACAGTCCTTAACCATTTTCATTATTTTAACCGAAGTGTCACTAGCGGCTTCTATTATAAAAGTTTCGTACACTTGGCAAAATTTCATTTTTGCTAATTTACTAAAGGGTGTGGCTACGAAACTTTTGTTTGCACCCGAATCAAACAATACAGAAGCGGAAATACCGTTTACTAGAAACGTACCTGTGACGACATCTGGGATCTGATTAGCTTGTTCTTGAGTCAGCATGTAGGCTCTAGTCTTTGGCCTTGTTGGTTCAGCATCCTTCTTTCCACTTCCTCCGGCTCCACCATCGGTGCATTCCTTAGCCAAATGACCTGTCTTACCGCACTTGTAACATGCAGGCTTAGCGCTACACTCATGAGCATAATGACCAGCCTTCCCACATTTATATCAAACATTTGACCCAACTCTGCACTCCCCCGCATGCATCCTTCCACACTTATAACAAACGTCAGAACCCTTACCCCACCTGCATCACCAACGTGTGCTTTGCCACAAGTCTTGCACAACCTGTTCTCCCATACCTTCTGTTTCTTATCTTTTGAGTTCCACAACTGAGTACCGGGTCATTTAACAGGATTGACCCACTTTTTATTCTTCTTTTTTTCTTCCACCACAACATCATCAGCAGCCAGGTCTGCATAAACCATCTCTGCGAGTTCGACAACAGAGTCAAAAGTAGCAGGTTTACTCGTCCTGACTAGCATGCAGACTTTTGTGGCAACCCTCTCATATAGCACTTGATTCTTTTAGCCTCAGTGCTGACCATATCAGGTACCAACCTAGACATTCGGTTGAACTCGGTGGTATACTCACAATGTGTTATCGTTCCAACTTTCAAGTTCAGGAACTTCATCTCCGCCCTCTCAAACTCGTCGTCAGCACATAATTTCTTCATAACCAGTTCTTTCAGATCCTCCCAATTCATAGCCTTGATTTCCTCCGGACTCTTCCTCTGCTCAACCGATTCCCACCAGTACATTGTTTCTTCATCGAATGACTGAGTAGCGTAACCCACAGCTTGGTTGGGACGGCACTCGCTAATGCGGATAATTTTATCCATGGCGGTTATCCACTGAAGAGCAGCGATTGCGTCTCCCAAACCAGTCAGCTTCGGCGGGTCACATCCTTTGAAGGACTTATAGTTGCACCCACCTCGGCCTCTTTTCTTGTCACCGGCTTTCACAGACTTATCCCCACTCGAGGCCTCCCTCTATTCTTCCTTATCTTTCCTACCATCACCTCCTGCCCCTCCAGCAGTTCTTTCACGGCTTCCAGCAGACGCTCCAGGAGTATTATTCTTTACAGCAGTGGCTATAGCTTGAACAATAGCTTCAATTACGGGATCCAGTTGAACCCCTGCGTTGTTGTTCGGGTCTCTTCCAGCTGCGCTCCCTTCATCTCCGGTGTTGGAAGCTGTTTCAACCGAAGGTTGTTGGCCACGAAGAGGCCTGCCACGTCGTCTAGTGCGACCTTCAGTTCTCGCAATTCCTCCAGCTCCTACATTTCCTCTCGTTCCAGCCATCGTATTCTAAAAGAGAAAACACAAACGTCATCACTACAGGAACTGTTTAGTACAAGGATAGTAAGGCTAACAGGTAATAACAGTGGCCAGTTGTGATTAGCTGATCACGTTACTTTCCGTGTCCTATACACTTCCCTTTATGAGTGTATTTGTGATGGTTCTACTTTAAACAGTTAATCAATCAAGGAAATCCATTAATCCTATCTCTAATATTAACATACATTATTCAATCACACACTTTACATTTACTGGGCTTGCTTGAGCGACACATGGCATTCTTGGACTTGCATCTTCTTTCTTTTCTTACTTAAATCCCATTCTTTGCTCGAGTCTAAGCATATAGGATGCTTAAATCTCTCGAACTTTGCTCTGATACCAACTTGTAAGGCCCCATTACCGGTACCTCACATTGGACGTCGGATTTACTCATCAACATAGTTCTATTTATCAGAGCTAATAAAAACATACGCGGAATATATAAACTTTCATAAAAGATTACATTAATCCATAACTTGACTTAAAAATGAACATACTTATTTCAAAATATCATAATAATAAACATAAACGTCTCGAGTCTTCTGATGCCAGCCTCTTATTCAATGCCAAGTGTTCCCCTCAAGCGAGTTGCCTCATCCTACCTACCTGCGTGCATACTAAAAGTAAGCTATGTTAAGTGAGTTCTAGTTAATCATACATCATACAATACTTTCATGCTTACATACTTTCATTTATACTTTCACACCTTCATTCATACTTTCATACTTTCATTTTTTACTTACTAACATTCATATCTTACGTTATAAATAGCATTACGCCCTACATTCCTCGAGTATTATTAGGGCTTGGTACCCTCTTTCCTTGAGTATTATTAGGCTCGGTACCCTCTTTCCTCGAGTATTATTAGGGCTCGGTACCCTCCTTCCTCGAGTATTATTAGGGCCCGGTTCCCTCTTTCCTCGAATATTAGTAGGGTTCGGTTCCCTAGTTCTCGAATATTAGTAGGGTTCGATTCCCTCTTCGTTGCCACACAACCATACTTTTTCTCGAATATTATTAAGGTTCGGTTCCCTCTTCGTTACCATACAACCATACATTAACCTTCTTTTATTAACTTTATAACTTCCATACATATAGCACACATATCATACTTACATTATACATCGCATTACAACCTGACAGTACGTGCAATATTCGAAGATCGTTCACGCACCGGCAAGCAATCATTCAAACATTTCACATCATCACATAAGGCATACACTTATCACTTAGGATAAGTGTATTAACAAACACATCGAGTATGCACACAGCCCCGAAAACATAACAAGGAATGGGGCTAGAAACTCATATGGATCCTATTGCGCTCGCCGTTTATCGTAATTCCTTTCTTTAACTGAGCTCGGCTAACTGTTAAATCTATATTTGTTAATTGACCGTATAACTAATCAAGTTGGTATTTTAGTTTACCAACGTGCTTCCTAAGTTGGGCTTGTTTGTTTAGTTCTCACATATGGGTCCATTAAGTAGATCAGGCCCACTGTCCAATGTAGCCTTTGAGCCCAACTGACCAGGCCCAAAGTCAACAGGGAGCTATGTTGGCCGAGAACCCGTTCTGGCCGAGAACTCCGGTCTGACCGAGAACTCCGGTTTGACCAAAGTCTCAAGTTTGACCGAGAACCTTTGGTCACCGAGAACTCCAATGGACCGAAAACTCATGTTGACTGAGTACTCGCGTTGACCGAGAACCCGTATTGACCGAGATCCCATATTTGGCCGAGGACATGGGTTGGCCGAGAACCCTCTGATTAGGTGTGTTCAGCTCACCTTTCTATTTTTATAACTTTTACCTAGCACAGTAACCGTTTTATGGCTCATATCATGAACTTTAACCACCCCTTTTCTATTCATACAATCCGCTTTACACCCGTCACTATATCATCATCTACATCTAACCCGTTTTAGGTATATAGCTTAGACCTTTATAGATTTAAAACGTTCTAGGCTAGATCTAGGGTTTTCTTTAAGAACCGTTTATACCCATGAGTCTATTTTGTCCATTTTAATCAATGAGTTTGCATTTTTATGATGTATCTAGACCCGATCTACTCTAGGTTTGAGTTTCATGACAAACCATTCACAAAAACGTAACCTTTAAACATAAAGAACATACCTTTAGACGTTTGTAAGGTCACGGCTAGCTTGATATACGATCTTGTACTTGTTATCTTGCTTGTATGATTGAAGATCTAATGTTGCTACGATCGGGTTATGGCTTGGATGGTGGCCGGCGGCTAAGGATGGGGTTGTTTGGCTTAAGTGTGTGTTTTAAGGTGTAAAATGGATAAGATGGATGGAAATGGAAAGATTTAGGGTTTTAAGGGGGTATTTATACTCCCTTAAGAATACCCCCTTAAACCCATGGACCTAAGGCCCATCTTTCCTTTCTAGTCCATGATTAATCCATCTAATTAGCCTACTTCTCTTTCCCTCTTTATTATTATTTTATTTACTAACCCAAGTAAACTTTTCCATTATAATAAATAATACATAAAATATTATTATTTGAAATGTTTTGGTATGTTACACGGTATTTCAGTTACACGGGATAATCAAGATCTTTTTTTGTCACAGTCTCAATATACACGGGATATTTTACATCGTGCATCGATGAAGACATGCAAACCATGCCACACTCTGGTAGACACGAGCTCTAAAGTCAGTGCTACCGATGGGGAACTTCTACCGAATGGGTCAATTTATCGGAGCTTAGCCGGTGCTCTACAGTATCTCACTTTCACACGTCCGGATATTTCTTACGCGGTACAACAACTCTTATGTTCATGCATGCCCCACAGGACTCGCATATTGCGTTCTTGAAATGCCTGTTCAGATACATTCACGGTACTATTGATCTCGGTATTCGTATTTCGGCTTCACCTACACACGCTCTCACGGCATACTCTGACGCGGATTGGGGCGGTTTCCCGGATACCCGCTGCTCCACATCGAGCCGTTGTATTTTCCTTGGTGACTGGTCTCTTGGTCATCTAAGCGGCAACCAACGATGTCGCTGTCAATAGGGGTGTTCGCGGTCCGGTTTTCGCGGTTTTTATATCAAACCGTGAACCAAACCGTTCGTAACAGTTTTTGGTTTTTGCAAACCAAAACCAAACCGTGAAAATTTTAAACCGAACCAAACCAAACCGTGAGTAACGGTTTGGTTTCGGTTTGGTTTCACGGTTTAGGCTCGTTGGGCTTTTATGCTCGATATCCAAAATAAGATACGATAAATATATAAGTTAAGTTGTCAAAACATTTCAGAATTTAACAAGTTGCTAAACAAAAGCTTTTCGAAGTCCAAACAAACTCTATGTTATAAAGAACAAATTAAAATTTAAATCTCTCATATATGTAGAAAAAGAAACTGGAGTTTTAGGATTATAACGAAATTATAGGTTATTATTTAAAAATTTAAGAAAGGTGGACTAAAATGTTTTCCAAGCGGGCTTAGTCCATTTGTTTTTCATTGTATAGTCACTTAGTCAGTAGTCACTATTTCATATATAGTTGATACATTTTTTTAATTTAGTTAGGTCTAATTGATATATATGTATATATAATAACAAATAATTCAAAAATTTTAATAATTAAATTATACGGTCCGGTCCGGTTTTATACGGTTGGTTTTTGGTGTAAACCTTAAACCAAACCGTTCACTACGGTTTGAAATCTTTGAAACCGACCGACCGAAAGTTAAGAAAAAAAACAACCGTGAAACCAAACCGATGACCGGTTTGGGGGTTTCACGATTTCGAACCGAACCATGAACACCCTTAGCTGTCGAGTGCTGAAGCTGAGTATCGGGGGGCAGCCAATGCAGTGGCTGAGACTACTTGGATTCGCAACTTGCTTCTTGAACTGCATGTTCCAATTCGCAAGGCTACGATTATTTATTATGATAACACAACCGCTGTGTATCTTTCGGGTAATTCGGTTCAACATCAACGAACCAAACATATCAAATTGGATATCCATTTTGTCCGAGAGAAAGTTCAGATTGGACATGTTCGGGTCCTCCATGTGCCGTCTAACTTTTAATACGCTGATATTTTTTCAAAGGGTCTACCAAGGCAATCCTTCCGCTCCAGTTTAAATGTCCGTTCATACTCCCGTTAAACTGAGGGGGGATATTAAACGAAGATATTCAAGATACTTAATATTATTAGAAGATACAGAATATGTTCTACCAACTTTTATTGATTTAGTTACCTTACTTAGAATTGCTTTGTTGGTAACAATGTATTTATACATGACGTCGTATTCCTTGAGATCAATGACAATTACAGAATTAATCTCCTTCAGAAAGGAGTGTAAAGAGAAAAAAATATGGTAAGTTATAACCAATAAAACCTCATCACAAAGAATAAGAAAATGTTAATGCAGCAAAAAGAACAATGTTCAAATCAACACAGAGGAAGGAGGTTTAGTAAGTGATTATAAAGCCACACAGGTTCGTTTATAATAAATCATCACGATTTTAAAGTAAGGCAAAAATAAAATGTCAATCAAGAAAAACTCAAAAAAATAAAATAAATAAATAACATAAAAACAAGTCAAAAAGTTCAAATGTCATAAAATAAAATTAAATCAAGTAGTAACAAGAAAAACCCTTATCAAGAAAGCAACCCAAAAGAACAACTTAAATACGCACATCACGCGCAATGTACAAGCCCAAAGTACTATACCTGGTGATTGAATTATCATAAACCCTAGTTACGATAAATTAATCTGGAAAACAACTAGAATCAGAAACAAATCAAATCGATATGTGCAATTGAAAGAAATAAAGAAACTAGTATGTGTGCGTACCTTGATTGATGATTCTCTATCAGCTAATAATCAATTAGGGTTTTTAGATTTTGAATCCAAGACGTGAACGTCAAGCTTATTACTACGAAGAAACGTTTGATTGATATGTGTTTGAACGATGCGGTGTATTGTACGAAGACCGTTGACATATTTATGGGGGTGTTTGGGACTTGCTTACTTTCACTTCACTTATAACTTATTAACTTTCTGAAAAGTTAATAAGTTGTTTGAGATTACTGAGAGAATAAATTAAAAATAATGTTGAGAATTATTAACTTTTTTGAAAAAGTTATACGGAGGTAAATAAGGGATTCCAAATAGCCCCTATGAACACTAAGCTACTTTTTCTTCGTAAACACAGTAAAATCAGTCTGCTACGCAATGGCGGATGGAAGCTATGTTGAGGGGGGTAAGTCACCCACTCAACCTTCAATAATTTTATGTATTATATAGATTTTGTAGTGTTAATTTGTTATAAAATATAATTAGTCCCCTTTTAGTGTTGTTAAAAAAATAATTAACCCCCTTTTACCTTCTCCCAATTAGATGAACAATGTTGTTTTTAGGTTTTTAATTGTGAGATTTGATTTCTTTTAAAGTAAATATTGATTTAAGTTTATATTTTTTAATTTATTCAGTTATATAAAAATGATAATGATTGAATTCATTATTGGAACAATTATTATAAATGAGACTCCGCACCTAGTTTAGCTTATTTAGATAATCCTTATTGGGATTCTGTTGATGGGAAAAGAATTTTGAATTATCAAGATAGATAAGTGATACGGAGAAAGTATTGTCTTAATGGACCCTGCCAACCACGTAAGCACAACTTCTCAAAATGAAAGATGGGGAGTAACCATGTTGGTTGAAAGATGCTCCATCGCGTTTGAAGATTGTAAAAATAAATTTGCATAATCGAATTGGTGAGGATTTTTTGAATGCTTGTGTAATTTATATTGAAAAAGAAGCATTCAAAAATGTGGTGTATTAACCGTTTCTAAAAAAATCAAATCACATAGAGAACAATTGTAATAGGTATATTGATTTGTTATATTTAATGAAGTTTATCTTTACATTTTTACATAGTTTATTTTTTACCTCACTGAGTTAATTTTCGGGATCCGCCACTGATGCTACGCTATTAATATTTACACAAGTGTGGTGGGGTTAGGGTAAAACAACTAGATACCGGTTAAGCCAAACCGGATGGCCCAAAAGTTTTGGAGGCTAAAATTGAAATAAGAATAGTGAGTCTTTTTTGGTTTCTTTTGGTTATCACTTGATGCGTTAATTTAGTTTAATTGCTCGACTACGCACTTATTGTGTCGTCAATAAATGCTACATTATTGTGTTTTATTATACTGAGAGAAGAACTTTAATTCAAAATGATGAAATTAAGTTATTTAATTAAATCTTTAATTTTCAAAATTATATAATTAGTTTAACTTTCACACAAATCTTTAATGTGGATTATCATTTCAATATGTGGGTTTTCATTTCAGTTGAAAAGTGGAAAGATAAAAATTGTATCATACGAAAAATGTGTCGTCTTTTATCTATAATAAAATTAATATGTAAATGTAGAATATTATGGTTTTAATATATATAGGGTATTGAGAACTTTGTTAATTATTTTGGACCATTAAAAAATCATTAAAAAATATTTCAAAAAATCACAAAACAAAATTTTAAAAAAAGTAAAACAACCAAAATTCTTATATTTCATTTCAGTTTCATAAAAAAAACTTTGTATTATACACATGTGCATAATTTCATTTAATCTCTAGTTACGTAATGTTCACATATGTACATTATCATTTACCTTAAATTGTACATATGTGTATTAAAAAACATTTATAAAATTAAAAAAATAAGTATTATACATATGTGTATAATTTTGTTAAACCGATACTTTTTTTTCAATTTTTCTTATTATGTTTTATTTTTTTATAAAACTGCGATGAAAAATAAAAAAATTTGGTGTTTTTACCTTTTTATTTTTCAGATTTTTTTTGTTTTATAATTTTTTTTATTTTTTGTCAAGAAGAGTGTTTTTTGTGGTCTAAAATAGTTCTCAATTTTAAAATAGTTCTCACATGATCCTAATTATATATGTGTGCGTGTGTGCGCGCGCGCGTAGAGGTGCACACAGAAACCGGTTAACCGGTTTCTAACCGATTTTGTAACTGGTTACTACCCGGTCCAATCCTAACCGATCCTAACCGTCGATTAGTAACCGGTTTGTATTATTGATTTCAAAACCGGTTATAAACCGGTTAACCGACTTTTTTAATTATTATTTTATTAAAAATCCGGTTATTAACTGGTTAACCGGTCCGGTCTAACTGGTTAAAACTGATTCTCTAACCGGTCAAAACCGGCTACTACCCTACTCGAAAAATCAGTCTAACCAGTTATTTTCCGCAAAAAAGTCTGGTTATCAAATTAACCGGTTAATGATTAACCGGTTAACCGATTTGTGCACCTCTACTGTGTGTGTTTAACGAGTTGTGTTTGGATTTGTGTGACAAAATTTAGTCCATGGAAAAATTCCCAATTTTGTGTGGCAGCCCACTAACATAGCCCCATTTAACGTCCCTACAGTAGGGACCCTACTAATATGATTTTCATCAATCAATGCTTTATTTATTTTATTTTTTTTCTAAATATTTATAAAATCCATCTAATCAGTTTAAAAGCTTTTGATACAATTTTGTGTCCTTAAAATGATTAGTGATTTTGAGAAGATAAAAATTGAATGGAAATAAAACCCATAACCACTTAGGGATTACCTTGCAATGAAAAAAAAAAAGAAAATAAATATAGTGATAATTTGATTTTTTATTATGCTTTTACATCAACAAATCTACACTCTTGCTAATGTTTGAACCAGAAACCTTCTTATAAGTGACTATATGGCTTTACCAAGTGAGATAGCCTACATCGGTAATAATTCCCAATTTTGTGTGGCAGCCCACTAACATAGCCCCATTTAACGTCCCTACAGTAGGGACCCTACTAATATGATTTTCATCAATCAATGCTTTATTTATTTTATTTTTTTTCTAAATATTTATAAAATCCATCTAATCAGTTTAAAAGCTTTTGATACAATTTTGTGTCCTTAAAATGATTAGTGATTTTGAGAAGATAAAAATTGAATGGAAATAAAACCCATAACCACTTAGGGATTACCTTGCAATGAAAAAAAAAAGAAAATAAATATAGTGATAATTTGATTTTTTATTATGCTTTTACATCAACAAATCTACCCTCTTGCTAATGTTTGAACCAGAAACCTTCTTACAAGTGACTATATGGCTTTACCAAGTGAGATAGCCTACATCGGTAATAATTTAAAATCTCATCGACCATTTTGCTAATCATTACTCTTTGGAAATTATATTTACCATGTGGCAATACAAAACATCACAGCACAGGCGTGCAGTTTACGACCCATTTGCATTCTATTTCGATGTAAATTAAATCTGTGATACTTAAATTTAAAAACTTGTATTGATGTAAGTTAAAATTTATAGCAGATCAATTTTAACTAACTATGACAAGCCCGAATTTGTGTCCGTTCTTCAATCTTTTCTTTACCATGTAGAAAATCGAAAAATGTTCACTAACAAAGAAAATGAGTTAACTAAAACAAAAGTTGCAAATATTAAGTATTGAATCGTTAGTTGAACACCCAAGTATATGGCTACATGTAAAAAAATAGTTGAATCTTGCATAAGTGTGGAAATAAGATGTGAGATATAGAGATCATGATCGCAAATAATCTATTATCAATTTAGGGACGTTTGATTCGTAAGAATCCAATAAAAAACTAATTCATTTTTTTTTTGTTTTAAATCTCCAATTAATTGATACAAGCCGTGACAAAAACAATGCATGTGATGAACACATTCAATCCATGCTCTTTGATTAATAGTTTAAACAACTTAACCACTTCACATGTTATATGTCCCCCATATGGTTTATTCCCAGCACAACCATGTTTGCCTCAAATAGATGTGAATACATATACGTATCATCTACATGTGTGTGGACGGTTCCAGTATAATATAGATCATAGATGTTCGCAAAGAAACTTAGAAAACGAATAGAATGCGTCATGTGTATGTTGTTAATTATACATGTAAGGGTTTTTATGTCACTAAAACTACAACACATATATATGATGTAGATATGTTGGTCTATCAATTATAATTGTGTTATATGGTATAAGTGTGTTGTTTTATTATATAATTATATTGTTTTATTAGTACAACTCACCATTGTAATTGCAAATAACATAGTTAGGAAACTATATAATATACAATTCTATTATTCGCATTTACTTTTTCTTTCTTTAACATGTGACATGGTTAGTTATTTACTATTATAATAAACAAAAATGTTGGTTGAACCACACACCATTTAGTTGGTCTAATATTTTGACAAGTGGCACACTCATGTAATTTCTAATTAAATTTATTATTTAAAATACAATCTTTAAATACTATTAAAGCAATACACTTCTTTCACATGACATTCTACCAGCTTGTCCACCTAGGCTTCCAACTCACCATATTTTCATTCTAAGAGTCTCTCTAATGATATCACGTGTCATATTAACAACAAACCCAAAATATATAACCCGCTCCATTTTCCATAACCCACAACCAATGCAACCAGTCATTTTTCTCTTTAACCTCTTCACGAACATACTAACCCTAATTCCGCCGCTCATATTCAACTCTAATTCCGGCGGTCATATTCCGACTTCTACATTATTCACCATCAATTTTTTAATCTACCATGTTATTCTTCACTTCCATAGGTGAACAGGTCTCCAATCGTTTGGATTCCGTTCAATTCATCGTTTGTCAGAGGAGATGTTATAAGGTTTTTTTTCTTCAATTGATTATTCTTATAACATATCTATTCTCCGATGAATATATTAAAAGTAATTAACAATCCATTCTTGCGCATATTGGTTTTATAGTATAGTAAGATCCGATGAACAAATTCCGGCCACTTTGTTTTGTTATAATATCCGATGAATATATTCCGGCCACTTTGTTATAAGCATATTTTTATGTTTAATAAGATTTTCCGATGAATTTGTTATTTTTTAGTTTAGTGGATATTCATAATTGAATTTTCGTCCAACTTCTTAATTGTTTTCCGCCAATTTTTTATTGTTTTGTTTGTCCAATTCTAAAATTTTTCGGCTAGTGTTTTATTGTTTTGTTTGTCCAGTTCTAAATTCTGTCTACTTTATGTTTTTTTTTTCTGTCCAATTTTTTATTTTTTTTCTTTACTAAATATTAAGAAACATAATTTCCATCAATTTTTAATATTTTTTCGGCCAATTTTGATTCAGTACCCTTTAATGTTTTATTGGGTTATGATCTTTAATCTTTAATTTAATATTCCTGAAATATTAATTATAAAATTACTAATTTTTTATTAGCATTTACTAATTATAAATATACTAAATTTACTAAACTAAATATAATATTGATCTTTAAAATTAAGATACATATTAAATTATAATATTCATCTTCCACATATAATTTATTCTAGAATTCAATAAAAATATTAATGTACATAACTTATTCCATTATTAGTTGACCTTTTGACTATAATTTGAAATTCAAATTCAAATTGTTACCGACTATATTTAAATTGACTAAATTAACTATAATTAAGGAAATAATTTATCTTATTATATAATATTAAATAAAATTATAACCATATATAATCATAAAAGTTTCTAAATTTTTATTAATATTTACTGAATTATAAATTAGTAAATTTACTAAATCATAATAGTTATTTTTAAAATTAAACAAAAAGTATAATATTGATGAATCAAATATAATCTATTCTAGAAGTTTTTAAAAATATTAATATACATTAATTTAATCCGTTATTATTCCATAATTTTATAATTTAATAATAATAATTGACATTTTTACAAAAAGATTGAAATTCAAATATATTTAAAGATTTGACTATAATAACGATAATTAATGAAGCTATTATGTTTTTTTTATTGTTATTATTATTTCATGCCTAAATTAAGCAACTTATTATTATTAAATATTAAACGATTTTGATTAACCTTAAATATTGAAATATTAAATTTATTATATAATAATACATTCTAAATATACATTTTGAATATAATCAATCGTTTATTTTAGGGGAAAAAAAAAGATTTACAATAAACCGCTTTAATTATATTCAAACTTATTGTTTAGTCAAATATTCAGTTACCTACTCTATGCTAATTGATATCATTTCAAATTTACAATTATACCTAAATTATTTCTAATCTATATTCAGTTATTATCTATAAATATATTGCATTGATTTATGCATGTTGTTACGTCTAATATTAAATTTCATTTATAACAATTTCTATGTTACGAACTTTAACAAAAATAAACTATTGTCCAATCAATATATAACATACATGATGAGTAATGTAAATAACCAAATGACCCATTTTCTTTTTTGTTATGTAGTAGGCACGCGAAGTTGGTGAAGATGGCCCATTTGGATGGGATGTCACAAATATCTCCATTAGTTAATAGCAAAGATTATGGTGGGCATAACCCTCTATATCTATTAGTCATGTTGTGATGTATCATTCGATTATAATAACAAAAACAGTTCCATCTTGATTTATATTTTTTGTTTGGAACTTAATTGCATTTCAAAATTTTATTATCTTTATGTTCTTTTTGGTTTCTTGTGCATAATAGACCTTGTGAAACAAATGTTGCAATTGAATTCTTTATGAATAATCTTCAAGCAAGTCTATATATATCTGTACTATATTATTTACACTTTATTTGGTTTATTCTTATATTTGTTTAGCAAGTCTCATAAAGCAAAGTTTTCCTATCGACCAAAATCTTTGCTCACATCTTTGGATATGTTATATGATGATATCACTAATTTTGAGAATTTGGTTGAACTCATTTACAGTTTTCTATTACTAGGCAATGGGCAACTTCAAACTTAAAATATGTGCAACAATTCAACGTCAACTGCATGTACTAATTAGAAACATGGTTTTTTATTACATGTTTTTCTTATATTTATTATTTTAGAAATATGGGCAACTTTGTGTGGCTTAAATGGTACTGCTTGGAATGATGCATAAGCCTTTTGATTTCAAAGTTTTTAAAGTCTGACATTGGTAAATCTAGAAAGCTAGCATTGGATTTCTAATTGTTTAAAACTGACCGGTTTGCCCATAACTGGTAAACGTATCGGGCCACCTTTTCATTTTCAAAATCAACATATTTTATTATTTATTATTTATCTCAATTAAACTAATTATTTATTTCTTACGATTATATTATTAACAGTCTCTAATTATCTAGATATTGTTATATGAGTAAAGATTGTTAAGGTGTTTATTCGTGATCTGAAAGTTAATATGAAATATTAAAATAATCATAACAAATTTCATTACAAAACATAAGATTTTTTAAAATGATATTTTGATATCACGTAAAAATTTTTATTTAGTATATGCATTTTTCTGGAATTTTTTTCCGTGTGGTAAACGGTTCTTCAATTCACTAACCTATGTTAAACATTCAACAAAGTAATTTTAAAAGTTAATTTGTTTTTATTTATTTTATTTTATAATCAAACCTTAGTCTTTGTAAATTTAGTTTTTGTAATACATGTTAAACATTCACTAACCTATGTTAAACATTCAACAAAGTAATTTAAAAGTTAATTTAGTAATACATGTTCAAACTAATTAATATAGTCTATAGTCTATCTTATATAAAAAAATCTTTTATATAACTGACTTTTGATTATTTTGTTAAGGTTAACACAAGTAGTACATGGTCAATCTGTTTAAAGTTTCTAATTAGTTTATTTTGTAACTTTTAGATTTGTTACTTGTATTTAACAACTTTATTAATGTTAAAATGTTACTCATTATTAAACATGTTATTCTGTTAATTGTATATTTAATTTGGATGCTATTGTTTTATCATATTTTTTCAGGTGGTGAAGCAAAATGAGTTTCTTTTGGTAGAATGTTTGAAGGAGTTGATGGTGGTTTAATATGAAAGAACACGGTTATGTCTTTTGTTGATGTTTTTTGGTTGTTCTATGTACGTTAACTTATTGTAACTTTTATTATCTAGACAGTATAAATGGCTAACGTTTTGGTCCGAAAGTTTGAAAAAGTTTTGTGTTGCTTGAATTTGTTATTTAAATTTATTATGGTTGTTGACATGTTTTTTCACCCGTGTGTAACATGGGCTATACCCTAGTTTTAATTAAGATTTAAAACATTCCTTATTAGCCTTATCAATCATCACATCAATATTAAATTTGAACATTATACTTACCTACATAAATTATTTAAATAATACAATTTTAGATATTTTTAATTATAGTGTATAGTAACCATATAACCGTTTACAATATGTACAAAATTAATGTTTTATTCTTTGTTAACGGTTATGGTGGAACTGGTAAAACCTTTTTGTGGAAGACACTTTCTGCTTCAATAAGATCCAAAGGAGAAATAGTTTTGAATGTCGCTTCAAGCGACATTGCATCTTTATTATTGTCGGGAGGAAGAACAACACATTCAAGGTTTGGAATTTCTATAAATCTTACTGAGATTCCATCTTGTGGCATTAAAAAAACACTGATGCTGGCCATTTATTAAAGAAAACAAAGTTATTTATATGCGACGAGTCACCTATGACTCATAAACATGCGCTCAAAGCTTTGGACAGAACCTTGAGAGACATGTTGGGTCAAAATGGTAACAATCGTTTGTTGTCCATGTTTTATAACGATTTTTGATATTCCTAACGATCTTATTATTAAGGATACCAGTGATCCTTTTTCACAATTAATTAACTTTGTATATCATTGTATCCTCAGAGACTATAAAAATCTAGATTTCTTTAGTGAAGGAGCCTTACTCACCAACAAATGGGTCATTGAGGAAGTTAACGATCGTTTGTTGTCCATGTTTCCAGGAGAAGAGAAATAATACCTTAGCTCTGATAGTATATGTCGAGATGAAAATGTTCGTGACACGCTTCAAGAAAATACGTACTCTCTGGAATGTCAAATCACAAGTTAGTACTAAAAGTTGGAGTACCGATCATGCTACTTAGAAATGTTTACAAAAAAAAATGGTCTATGTAATGGAACAAGACTACAGGTAAAAAGACTTTATAATCGTGTTATTGAAGTTGTCATATCTGGAACCAATATTGGTGACCGCACTTATATTTCAAGAACAAATCTTATACCAACAGATAAAAAAATTTCGTTCAGATTTCAAAGGAGACAGTTTCGGTTGATGTTTGTTTTGCAATGACAATCAATAAAAGCCAAAGCCAATCACTTTCTAGGGTTAGTTTATTTCTTAGACAACCAGTTTTCGCCCATGGCCAGTTATATGTTGTGTTGTCTAGAGTTAAAACAAGAGGACTCAAAGTACTCATTTTTTATGAATATGGTCAAGTTTAAAAAAAAGACTACGAACGTTGTATATAAATAGATTTTTAGAGAATTTTGTCATGTAATTCTATTTGTCTTCATTGTATTTTATTAGATGTTTTAAGTGCATCTTTAGATTCATTGACTTTTTTATAATATAATTTATCCAACCCGTGTATCATACGGGTACCTAACCTAGTTGTTACCTATATGTTAATCTGATATGATAATTGTCAAATTATGCTTAATAACTTTTTTCGTTAAGAAATTGTATAATAATCAAGTCGTAAGAAAAGGTCATATGTCATGTCTTAACAAACTAGATACGTGGCCAGACCGGGAACTCTGCATTGAAGATGTTTGGTTAAGGGTGAACTGTCTTTTTTTATTTTTGATTTTAAAAATAAATTATTAATTCATTTATTGCTTTAGCCTACGCATTCATTTATTTATTCATTTTGTTAGGATTCACTAGGGGTGCATAAACCGGGTCTTTTTTTGTTTTTTCTTTTGGAATCGAAATTAGATAGGAACCAGTTCCTGGTTTGGTCAACAAAGACAAGAATTAGGTCGCCCAAAAACTAGTCCCGTGTATGTTTGGGTGTTTAACCATTTTGCCAGGTTTTGACTGGGTAGAGGTCGAACCGAATTTGGTTTTCTTAAGAAACCGAAACTTGGTTCGTACCCACGGGTCATACAGACCGGGTCCTCCGAAACCAAATTTTATACCCAAATCTATGAGCTTAGATCACAAATGAAAAACGAACTTGTTCTACTAGGCCTAATCCTCTGAACACATGTTTACAGCCCAACCCAAGTAACTACAAGTACAGAAATAGTGAAGTACTAACTAATGAGGGTAAAACCGTAAATACACAAAATCCCAGAAACCTCAACCGCGGGAAAGTGAGCCGTTACATAAATTTAGTTCGAAAACCCAACTGCCCGACACGAAACGGGCAGGTCCTCAATGATTAGCCAAAAAGAATTCAAAGAAAATTATTATAAATAAATCCACCTTATTTCTCTCTATATATCTTTTACCGCCCCAATTCAAAGCACATGTTATACCAAACCCTAATTCACCAATTCAATTCAATTTAAAAGAATGAGAATCTCGAAGAAGAAGAAGAAGAATCAAGCAGACGGAGGAGATTCTAAAGAAGGCAAGCGGTGGGTGATCGCCGGAATCAGCTTACGTGCTCCTCTCAAACCTCTAACAGCAAAACACTCAAAAGATGATGATGATAATAATGATGAAGAAAAGTATGAGTCTGGTTCAATTACTCCGACGTCGAGTCAGTTGAGGGTGAGGAAGCGGCGGCCGGTGGGTACGTGTTGTAATAATGAAAGGGAGTTTTATAGTTCACCGGAGATTGATTCGTTTTTTAAACTTGTTTTGAATACTGGAACAAGAGCTAAATGTTAACTCGTGGATTAATTAATATCTATATTTCTATTTATTTTGTTGTTGTTATTTAGGTTTTGGGATTTTAATACTTTAGGTTAGACATGTATAAATGCGTATATGATTGATTAATCAACAAGTAGCTATGACTATGTTAGATTATTGGTGTTCTTATTGTTATGTGTTTAATAATGCATTTGTTACGAGCTCAACTGTTGTGTTTGTGTAAATTTTACCTGGCAAGTCAAGAATGAATATCAAATAACATAAATCAGTTTATGTATCATAGTTAAGTATTATGGGATCAAGATTTAAGTTTAGGAAATGAAGATTATTATTATTATTTTTTGAATAAGATACATATTTACAAACAAAATTTGTGTTACTACCAAAAGAAGTGTTGCTTTCAAATATTACATTTTGTTTTTATATTCTTTCATATTTTATTTTTAAATTATTTAAAAATATTCTTTATAAATCTCTCTCCCTCTCTCTCATTTATTTCATTTAATAAAACTCGAGAACACACTTAAGAGGTGTTTGGATAAGCTTTTGAGAATTGCTTGTTTGCTTATTGAAAAACAAAAATTGTTAGGTAAACATAAATTGATGTGTTGAAAAGTTTCAAAATGTAGTTTTTTCAAACTGCTTCTGCTTTTCAGAAAGCAAATAAGTAGTTTTTAAAAGTTCACCCAAATACTCTCTTATTATTTTTTTTATTTTTTTCTTACTATCATTAAATGAAACTTGGGAATACAACCATCTCAATCTTTCAATCCATTTCCTTTTCATCTCTTACTTAAGTGAAACTTGGGAACATAGTGTTCAAGTTGGAAAGAAAGTACAGGAAAAAAGGAAAGGAAAAACCTTCATTTCCGTTCCTTTCTCTTATTGATGAGACTTGGAAACAAATCGTAAGTGAAGCTGAATCCAGGACTTCTACTAAAGAAAAACAATCTTACTACCTCTTATATTTGATTTTATTGTTTACAAATTATTTATGAGTCAATGACCGAAAATATATCTGCATTATAAGCAACAAAAATCCTTTTAATAAGTGACCCCGATCCTATATGTATGGGTGGTAGACATAACATAAAAATTTTAGATTTTCTTTCATATCAAAATCTTATTTACTAATTCATTTACTCAGACTTCATATACTTATTTTTTTAAAAAAATATTAAAACTCCAACCATCACCAATAGATGGTGTTTTGTGGGTGTTTTTGAGTACCTACATGGCATTGCTCCCACAAAAACCATCATTTTTCTCCTCTCTTCTCTCTGCTCATTCGTCTCTCTCACAAACATATATTTCATACGTTCTTTAAAAGAATCTCTCAACACTATATGTCTCCTCCACAAGACCATATTTCCTCACATCATCATTTTTTTCCTTAAAACATCCCAAGAATTCTCACTGTGGATGCTCTATAGCTTCATTCAATTATTTCAAGTGATTAGAATGAATTATATGAACACTAGAAAAACAATGATTGTAGGTCAATAGCAAGTAATCTTAGGAGCAATGATTGGTTTGTAAAAGAAATGGACCTATGACTTGGACATTGACTTGTTGTCTTTGCTTTAGCCATGTGAATTATTTTCCTTTACAAAATGTTAAAAATAAGAATTTTAAACAACAAAGACCCCCACCAAAACAGTGCGGTACAAAGACACCAAAAAAGATTACAAACTATCATCACACCAACCTGTCCATCTAGAGATGCCAATTTAAACATATACTTCGCCAATATGAAGCTTGCAATTTTTTATATACACAACAATTGTATTAGCTAAGGACATCTTATTACTGAAGATTGCTTCATTTCACGCTTTCCATACACACTAGCATAAGATTGTATGCGATTTATGATTTATGGCCATAGCTATTCCATCACACAACAAGAAAGATTTAAGAACCACATGAACATTTTACATGACTTGAAGACTTGTAAAAAGCTTAAAATCATTTATTTAATTACTAAAATGCCTCATTTGATATCTATCATCGATTAATCAAGATTAAATGCCAAGATGTGTTTCTTGGTTTTTTTATAAATAAAAACTTACTCATAAACCATCTTTAACTCACACACACACACACACACACACACACATGTAAATGATTTTTAAATTTATTATAACATTTGGCTTGTAATTTAGTAGGAACTTGGAAGTATCTTAGGAGTAATGATTGATTTGTAGAAAAAAACTGAGCTTGTAACTTGGACATTGTCGTTTTGCTATCTTAGCTTCAGCCGTGTGAATTATTTTTCCTTACAAAATGTTAAAAGTTAAGAATTTTAAACACAAAAGATATATAACAGGACCTACACAACCACTTGGTGTGCGATGAAACAGTGAAAGAAAAGAAGTCCCTTTGATTGCATATGTAATTGAAGGTCACAAAAAAGGGCAAAACGCAATTAGGAGCAAGGATAAGATATGAATCATGATCACGACTATTTTTATTTTTAGCCCATTTTTAATTTATTAGTTTTATTTTTTTGGGAATAATTTTAAGGTTATGCTATTCCTAAACCATCAAAATCTTAAATATATCATCTTCTTTTCAAACGGTCGGTTGTAAACTACGAAGCTATGATTTTACATCCTACCTTTCAAACGACCACTTACGTCAATCAGCCATTTGAAATGTAGAGGGCTATGATTAGATATCCTACATTCCTGCCTTTTAAATAGTCATTTGAAATATACTCAAATGTCGTTTGGAAATGTGTTTTGACAATGAAACCAAGGGCTGGAGTTGCTATGTATCGTGATCATGAAGGTTCTCAAGGATGTTATGGTGGCGCAAGGTAGTCCAAGGAGGTCAACAAGGCAGCAGTGGGCAGTGGCGGTGCTTGCGGGTTTTGGTAGGGGTGTGCACTGTTCAATTTGGGTTGGTTTTGGGATAAAATTGAACAAAAAACCAAAATTTCGGTTTTTGCACCTTTTAAAACAGTTTGGTTTTTTGGTTAGGGTTAGATTTAGTTTTGGATTTTTCGGCTTTGCCATTTGAACTTCAAATTTTGAGCCGAAGAAAATATGAGCCAAAATAATGAATCTGGTTCTAAATATTTTTTTTAATAAATAACTAATTAGTTATTATACATTTAAGCTAAATTATTTAAGTTACATATATTAAACTAGGTTATAAACCCGTGTATATACAGGTTTGAGTAAAACAAATTTAATTGATGCCAGCATTTACATAAATAAAAGAAACACACAAATGTGTAGCTATGTATATATGTATTAGTATTACAAATAACTAATAACACTTCGAATTTGTGCAATTAATAAACAAAATTTCATAATCCACACGTATTTATAGATTAAGTCACCTAAATCATATCTCTATAGTAATAAAAGAAAGCATTTTTGGACATGTGTTATCTAGAGAAAGTCCCCCCTTAAATTTTAACAAGTGGCATGCTTCTCAATGTTTTGTTTGACGGTTACTACACAGAGATTAAACAAAACAAATTATCATTTATTATTTAAAAAAAATCCTCAAGTAAAACATAACCCTCAAATAAAACATAAAAGTCACAAACGTTCACAAACCCTAGTCCCTTCTTTGTCTCCTCCGGTAGCCGTTAACACAAGACTGCATCATCCTTCCTTCGTCCCGATCAATTGCTTTCGATATATTTTCTAGTAACCCTAATCCCTAATTCAGGCCTTTATAGATAAATCATCAGATATATTTTTTTAATTTTGCTTAAATTGTAAATCGGTTCTTCTTTTAGGCATTTTGGGTTTTGTCAAAAATATGTAATCGAATACTTTTCATGTTTGTTTCTGTTATACTATTGTTAGTTGTTACAGAATATTAAATAAATATGATTTACAATTTCGTTTACATTTATATTAAATAAATATGTTTTATGCTGATTGATATTTTATGGTGTTTCATTTTTCTAATCATAATGTGTATATTTAATTTATTATATTTATCTTATCCTTTTATAAGTCATCGACTATTCTAAGAAAAATACCAAAATAGATATTGTAAGTGTTTTATTTCAATTCCAATTGATATAATAGATGCTGTTTTATTTTCAAAACATAGTATATATTTATTTATATTTAAATTCATGATTTGTTAGTATCCTTAAGCTTCTAATTCAATTTTTTTAAAAAATAACTGTTTAAAGCTGCTTTATCGCATTTTATTATTAAAAAACTGGTTAAAACTGCTTTTATCTAGTTTCTTTGCACATTTTTAGCTTAACTGACTTAAGTTGGTTTTGCACGATCTTATTTTGCAGTTGACTGGAATGCCTATAAATATGAACCATCACACAAACATACTTATCCCCATCTGGTTTCTATATAGCGAATATTGGTGGCAGTGTTACTCAAAAAATGAGTTCCAGGTATATTATACTTATTATATCATATTTGTCTTCTTTACACGAATTCATTCAATTTTGATACACAACTTTGGAAAATAAATACAGGTTACTTGACAGTTATGACGTTACAAAGCTGAGTGCACTTAATGTATCAACCCTTGATGCTACTATTAAGGTTCGAATTGTGAAATTGTGGAAGCTACCTTCATTCAAGCATCCTAATACTACTCACACAGTAGAATTGATCCTTATGGACGAGGAGGTAATTTATAAAATTTTCATTCAACTATTTAGTTACTTAATGATTTTTTTAATATACAACTTACAATTTCACTCTTTTTCAGGGTACCAAGATTCAAGCAACTGTTATGAATGCTTACTCATTGAAGCATGAAAGATTCTTGGTTGAGAAAGAATGTGTTTCCATTCACAAGTTTGCCGTTGACAACAACCTTTCAACCTACCGATTGACAAATCATCCTCATAAACTGTTTCTGAATGACAATTATGTTGTTAAGAGGTGCGATGATCCTGTTGGATCTTTTATGGCTTCGAATTCATTGACTTTGAAATGCTTCTGAACAACTCTTTGACTCAGAATTCGGTTGTTGGTAAGTATTAATAATAACTTATATTATGTAACTTTCATTATTATCATATAACATTATTTACACTAACATGCTATTTTTCTTTATTTTGTAGATATCATAGGGTATGTTTATACATATTTTGACATGGTTGATCACAAAACAAAGAATGGTCAAATAAAAAGGAAAATGAATCTTCAAGTTCGTGACTCAGAGTAAGTTATTTTAAATACCCTCTTTTATAAATTTTAAAATATGTTACTTAATTGCATATAAAAATTAATTGTGTAATCTTATTTTATGTTATGTAGGTCGCGTACTATTTTTGTTACCTTGTGGGAAAGCTATGCTGAGAAGATGAGTGATTTCATGTCTCAAAATCCAGACGGTGTTGTTGCTATCATGATTTTGCAGATGGGAAAATTCACTTATTCCAACGGTTTTAATTTTTATAATTTATTTAGCATCCATTCATTATATTTGCCTTATAGTTTTGATAACTCTTTATTTTACTTCCCTATTACTTAGGGCGGGTGTATGTTTCTTCTTCCTTTCACGGAAGTACCTTGTACATCAACAATGCCATTGATCACATAGAGGATTTTAAAAAAAGGTACCATGTCTGAAATATGACATTTTTTGTTATATCTATTTTTAAATGTTTAAAAATGTTGATAATTTATATTTCATTTTTCTTTATGTTCAGCATCGTTGACAAAGACTCTGATGAAATCTCAAGTCGTCGCTTGGAGGCTGCACAATATACTAACAATGTTGAAGAGGATTTTTTGCGCCAGACTATTTTTAACACCATCGGAGAGGTCAACAAATCTGCTAAGGTAAGTTTGTTTGTTAATATATTGTCAATCATATTGTATCTACAACATATGGATATATAACCAGTCAATTTTATCATGTTTTAGGTTAAATATGTTGTTACGGGAACTGTCATAACTTTCATACCTGGTTTAGACTGGTACTATAACTCCTGTAGCACTTGTAACAAAAAGGTTACAACAAAGTTGAATGTAAGTAAAACCGATGATGGAACGCATGGTGTCGAGGCAAAAAAGGTTATTGAGTGCCCAACTGAGGCATGCAAGAAGAAAAGTATCAATACTGTTCCAAGGTTAGTTAGTCATACTTCATTATATCCTTTGAATCCAACTTTAATATTTTGAATAACTTAACTTTTTGTATTATTTTTCATCTTGCAAGTTAATTTTTTTTAATTACATTGTAGGTTTAAAGTTCCTTTAAGGGTACAAGATTGTATCGGTGTTGTATCTCTCACGATGTTTGAACCTGAGGCAAGGAAGTTGTTCAAAAAATCTGCCAGAGAATTGCTTGATAGAGCTGTTGAGGTTAAAGTTTATGAAACTATGTTTATGTTATTTATTTATTTTTTCTATATTCTTATTTTATGCTTTTATTAATTATTTCAGTTTATTTTACAGGATGATACTCTAACAAGGTTCCTCATGAAATGAATGATTTGGTTGGAAAAAAAATAGCTTTCAAAATTGATATTACAAACTACAACTTTACCAACAACTACAAGTCATTCACTGTTAGCAAGTTCACTGAAGACGCTTCCATTATCTCAAAACTTGAAGCCAAGTTTGATGTTGATTAGGTAATAGTTGTACCTTGTGTTCATTTATTCAGATTATAGATAAAAAAATTACTTGCACGTGTTTAATTTATATTATATCTTAATTATTTAACATATCCATTTTAATTCACCATGTAGGCTGATCCTTCACAGTCCTTCAATAGCATATCAGTGGCAAGTGACATCACAATACTGTGAATTTCAAGGTATCATGTTACATATTTTAACAATAAATAATTATAAGATATTATATTATTTTGATAACAATAGTTACTTTAACACTTTTTTATTCTATATTAAGGACACTATATCATGCGTGGACTCCTTCATCACTTATGGGCTCAATCAAGGGGAAGGGTTTGGTGCATGAAGATGAGACTGGAATGACAAGTGCCCACTCGAATTTGAAGCGTAACTTAATGGAGGTGTATGATGTTGATGAAACTCCAAGTGGATCTGCAACCAAGCATTGCAATAATACAAATGAAGGTCTGAAAGCTACTAGCACTCCAAAGTTGTTGATTCCAAAGATAGAAAAATGATCACATTTTTGCAGCTTTGGAAGACCTATCTTTTATGTTTTTTCAAGTTATTTGTCTTTTCAGTTTGGTAGTTTACCTTTGTTGCAAGTTAGACTATTTACATGATGTCAGTAGTTCAGTATATAGTGTCTGTAATCGAGTTAGTATGTTTTGTATTTAGATTTAAGCGAAGTTGTCTCAAGTTCGCCTGATATGAGCGAACTTGTGGAACAAGCGAAGTTAGTAACAACTTCGCCTAAACATGTTAGGCGAAGTTGTCGTATGTTATAAGTGTTTAGCTGCGGCTAGGTTTGTAACAGAGTTGTTCATTACGTGTAATCAGTGATCGGTGTATCACGTGTTATCAGTTGCAATACAACGTGTTCTTGGTGTATTGTAACGTGTGTTTGATTGTGTTTAACGTGTATCGTCTTCTACGCTCGTATCGTCTTACGTAGGGATTCCGCACCTACGTAGAACGAGATATTCCGTGTAGATCCGGCTGGGAACCTACAATTGGTATCAGAGCTTTTGCTCGTGATTGTGTGGTTCGGGATTATCACACGGGTGTAGAAATCGTACCGTTCGACTATTCGCGGGACGAGTTTACGTTAATATAGCTAGTTTTTGTGTCCTACTCACCTCCCACCATCAAAAACAACCCATTGCACCTTCGCATACCTCGCAAAACGTCAAAATCAAACCTGCAAAAACAATTGTTCATCAGGCGAAGTTGCCGCTACTGTTTGTAGGGTTTAGGCGAAGATATAAGGTTAAGCGATGTTATTAACAACTTCGCCTACCTCACAAGTTCGCTTAACTTAAGCGAAGTTATCTACAACTTCGCCTAATCAGGCGAATTTAAATAGGAGCGAAGTTAAGAATTCAAGCGAAGTTAAGACTTAGGCGAAGTTAAGTTTAACTTCGCCTACAGTACTGTTCAGAATAAAATTTTTATTTTTGGTTTCTTTGAGTGCTCGTTTATATTTCTTCCAAACATGACTTCTATAAATATTACGGAACTGGTGAAAATGGAAGTGGAAGCAGGTTCAGCTACTAAGGCACCGAAAATGCTTAAGGGAACCGATTTCGTGGCTTGGAAAGATCGGTTTGAGCAGTATGTTAAATATCAAGATGCTAAGATGTGGGTGTGCATTCAAGATGGATACATTCCACCAACGGCTTTGTATGAGGGTCGTGAACAAATTAAGAAATACAACAAGATGGAAGAGGAAGAAAAGAAGATGTATGAGGCTGAAAGCAAAGCTCATGCTGCGATAACAATGGCTCTTCCACAAGAGATTCTTCACACCTTCAGGAAATATAAAACCGCTAGAGAGCTATGGGAAGCGCTTGAAAACCGATTTGAAGGTAATGTGGGGATACGTGCTTCCAAGATTAAGCTACTCAAAACCCAATTCTCGGTGTTCAAGTATTTGAAGAATGAATCACTTGATGATATCATCACGAGATATTATCACCTGATGACCGAACTCAGCAATTATTCCATTGTTTACAAAGAAGAGGAGATGGTAGAAAAACTCCTTGATGCTCTCCCACCGAAATGGGAGATGTACACTGTCTTGATGAGAGAAGATAAAGAGTTTGCCAACATTGACTTGGAAACAGCAGTCAACAAACTACGAACTTTTGAACTTAATATGGTTCGAAAAGAGACACCAACTGATCAGGTTCAGGATTCGGGAATGTATGGTGCAAAAGTTAATTCAAGTTCAAGTTCGAAGTCAGAATCATCTGCTTACTACTCAAAGGGAGACTCGAGCTCTAACTCAACTCATGATGGTCATGTAACTCTCAACATGGACGGTGATGTGTGTTTCGTAGCTGGTGGAACAAACACTTCTAAACCTCAAACAACAAAGGGTAGTTTTTCTTCAAGTGTTCCGAACAACAACTACTCTCAGATGCCCATGAGTGTTAAATCTGCTGAACAGCAGTTTGCTCTCTATGCATCTTTCATTGCTTCGTACGAAAATTACATTAAAGGTAAAATTGTTGACCCTGCAACTTTAGACGAAGACTATGATCAGATCGATGCTGATGATCTGGAGGAAATGGATCTGCAGTGGCAGATGGCGATGATGGTAAGAAGAGTTAAAAGGTTTATGAAGAAGACTGGTAGAAAATTTGTTGGTGAAAGACCAGGGTTTGATAAGTCAAAGGTTCGGTGTTTAACTGTCAACAGAATGGACACTTTGCTAAAGAATGCACAAATGAACGAGTGGAACGTAGTCAGAACAGGCCAACACAACCGAATGGGGGAAGTAACGAGAATAGGGCGATGATATCCAGACAGAACGGGGAATACAATTGGAATCTGCAAGTTGAGGAAGTGTTCGAACAGGCCAATTTGGTGAACATCGAAACTGCAGGAAGTGAGAAAGTGACTGGAGAAAATCAAGCTTACATGGCAGAAGTGAACGATCAACTTTCTGAGGTAAGTCCTAAACTCCCTTGTACGAAATGTGAAAATCTGTCTGAACAATTGAAAACAATAACTGATCAGTTTGTTAGTTTGGATGCTCAATTTAAAACAATAAAAGAAGATCATTATTACACTAAAACTAGAGAAAACAGTTACAAGGTAAAAATAAAAGCTAGTGAGAAAGATATCAGAAGACTTAAAGCCAGTCTAGCTGAAAAAATACAAGTAATTGATCTTAGCTATGAAGTGTTAGAAGAGAAAACCAAACTAATTGCTGAAAGGGATAAACAGATAGCTGATTACCAGGTGAAAGTGGTGGAACTAAACAGAAAGCTTGAGAAATTTAGAAATTCCTCTGCTATACTTGATCACCTCGTAAGTGATCAACGTTCCCCAGTTAAAAGGGGAGGAATTGGATATTCTGAAGTTCCACCACCTTATAATCATAACTATACTTATGATCCTAGTAATCAAAAATCTGTTGATGTTGAAATTGGTCAGACAGTTCCTGTTAAGGTTACGATTAAAGATCCAGAAGTTGGTAAAAGCGAAATGAGTAAGCCTGTTTCTAATGTTAGGATTTCTGTTCCTAGTCCTGTCTCATCAAATTCGGACAAGTCATCCGAGTCTAGTGAGACAAAAGAAGAGGCTGTGTTACTAAAACGTGGAGAGAAACATAAACCAAATGAAAAGAATTCTCCACCAAACCCATATGTCCCACCATATGTTAGACAAACGGGCAGTAATGCAACCTCAACATCTAAAACAACTGTTGAGACGAAAGTTGAACACAGGAGCTGTTTCAGATGCAATCAAATAGGACACCTGATTGCTGATTGCCCTATGAATCAGAGATTCAGAGGTATGAGGCCTTCGAAAACTGAGAATAGAACTAACAGTAATTACTATAATGGTAGAAATGAAAACTCATCAAAGTTCAGACATTGGACTAATCCAGGTTTTCAAAGAAGCCGATCTCAGTTTTTTCCTGTTAAAAACCAAATCATTAGTAATATTTCATTTAATTCAAGAAGGTTTGGATGGCCTCATAGTCAATCTACTAGAAGGTATCCTTTTAGGACTTACAGAAATCATTCTAATACTAACTTTGGACAGCCAAAGTACGGGATGCCTTTTAACAGATTTAATCGACCCAAGACCAATAGGTCTTGGGTCCCCAGATTTTAATCCTTTGCTTTAATCGTGCAGGAACAGTTGAACAGGGCTGCAAACAATCTATGGGTTGTGGATAGCGGCTGTTCCCGGCACATGACGGGTAACAAGAATTTGTTACACGAATGGAAACCTGTTCAGGGAGGTAGAGTAAGTTTTGCTGGAGAGAGTGGTGGTAGAATTACTGGAATTGGGACGGTGACTAATGGTAAAATGAAGTTAGAAAAGGTAAATTTCGTTGAAGAGCTGAAGCATAATCTGCTGAGTGTATCTCAGATCTGTGACAAAGATTACACTGTGCACTTTACCAAAAATGAAGCGATCGTATTGTATCCTGGTTTCAAGATACCAGAGGAATGGATAGTAATGAAGGCTCCAAGGGAAAAGAATACATATGTTATGGACATGAGGTCGACTGAGATGGGCTACATCAGGCCCCTCGTGCTTGGTATGCAACTCTATCCGATTATTTGCTTGAGAATGAATTTGAAAGGGGAAAGATCGATAGCACACTGTTCGTTAAGAGAAAAGGAAGCGACTTTCTTCTGGTTCAAGTCTACGTGGACGACATCATCTTTGCTGCATCAAAAGTCGCCATGTGTCAGGAGTTTGAAGCCGTCATGAAAAAGAGGTTTGAAATGAGTGCTATGGGTGAACTAACTTTCTTTTTAGGACTGCAGGTTGATCAGAAGAAAGATGGGATGTTCATTCATCAGACTAAATATGTCCAAGACGTTCTCAAACGCTTCAAGATTGAGGATAGCACTCCATTTGATACTCCAATTTGCGTCAACCATAAACTGGGTGCTGATTCAGACAGTGATGCAGACGTGGACCCCACCCAATATCGAGCCATCATAGGTTCTTTAATGTACTTAACTGCATCTAGACCTGATATTATGTTTGCAGTTTGTCTTTGTGCTCGCTTTCAGGCAAACCCAAAGGAATCTCACTTGAAGGGTGTGAAGAGGATATTGCGATATCTCAAAGGCAAGCCTAAGCTAGGGTTGTGGTACACGAAAGGAGGAGACTTGGAGTTAGTCGCCTACATTGATTCTGATTATGGAGGATGCAATCAGAATCGGAAGTCAACAACAGGTGGATGTCAGTTTCTTGGAGGCAGATTAGTGTCATGGCAGTGCAAGAAGCAGACCTCAGTCGCCATTTCTACCTGTGAAGCAGAATACATGGCAGCATCGAACTGCTGCTCCCAGGTTCTTTGGATACAACAGCAATTGCGCGATTACGGTCTGAATTTCACTCATACTCCTATTTGCATAGATAACACTGCTGCTATCTCAGTACCTAACAATCCCGTAAAGCATAGCAAAACTAAACACATTGACATCCGTCATCATTTTATACGGGATTTTGCTGAGAAGAAATTGATAGTGCTCGAAAAGGTTGATTCGTTAGATAATTTCTCTGATTTGTTTACTAAAGCGTTTGACAAAACTCGTTTTCAAAACCTTGTTGAGCTAAATGGGATGATCAATCCCGAGTAACCGTGTTTTTTCGTTTTTTACTTGTAAAAAAAAAAAAAACGTCACTATCGCTTAGAATTATGTCGGTTGCTTCAGTTTGAAGGACATATCTTCGGATATGTTTGGTCCGTATTTCTACCTGTAGAGTATGAGGATAGCCATTAACCAGATGACTGAAAGTGACCGGAGCGGTTTATGATGTGTTTTTATTCTTTCGCTGAAAATTAGTCGTTCATACTTAGTTAGAATGACACATACTCGTATGTGGTCGGTCCAGCTGATCCATTAGATCTTCAGGATAGCCGTTTACCTGAAGACTTCGACTTGATCGGGGCGATAGAAGTTAAAATTTTTTTTTGCGGGAGATGAAATAATTTTTCAAGTCTACTACTTCGTAAGAAGTTTATTTACTATGTTTAAAAGAAAATTGATCCAACCTTGGAAAGTGATAGACAAACTGATTCTGTGTGCTTAACTAGTGAAGTTATTAGGCCTAAAAGACTTTAGAACAGTCATTGTATGTCATGGTAGCTTTTTATGGTGCGTAAAAGTAGAAGTGATACTAACTAAATCTCCTCGATTTTACGTGGAAACTCCTTAAGAGTTGTGCATGTCTCCATATATATCTTTCCGAATGATAGGCAGAAAAGCGATTACCCAGTCATACACGAGCCCGTGAGTGTTCTGATTCCCGAGAAGAGGGTGTGTCAAGAAATTGCAGTGATCCAAATTTGGGACTTGCAGTAGTTTACTTGAAGCTGTGTAAATCTTATTATTAAAAAAAAAAAAATTATTATGTGTTACTAAGACATTCTAGAGCTTATAATGTTAATACTTCTCAATCAAGATGCAAGAAAGAGAACGGGAAGAAGACTCTACAGATCGACGTGTACTTACAATTTATTCAGACACTACGGGTCGAGGTCAACTCGGGGTGACTTGGGGAAAGCCAAATACGCTTTGAGAATAGATAGGAGACATCATAATCTCTGAGGTGTTGCCCATTTATATTTTGAGCTAAATTGAACCTAACCCATATCACAGAAGCGATGAAAACCATTTTAAGTTTGTTACCTGCTTACAACCTGTTTCTTTGTGTCATAATACAGCTGAACATGGATCTGTGTGACAGTCACTTAATTAGTATGATTCCTGTTCGGATCTTTTCTAAAACGTGGTAGTCCCTGTCGAGACTGAAATTTGATCCCGTGTACTTTATTTCTAAGTTTTATTCCACTTAAGTCGTTTTATGACTTTATATCTGGTTACTTGGTCTTGATCGTCTCATTTAACTCTTTAAAGGATGTTTTAAAACTTAATTGCATAATGTTCAATTTATAAGGGTCTGTTTGGTAAAGTTTCATATTGAGCGAAGTTGAGGGAAGAGGCGAAGTTATGGGACAGGCGAAGTTAACCCTAACTTCGCCTGTATAACCTTGACCCTATATAAAGAAATTTTTTGGTCAAACTCATTATTATTTTCTAAAACCGGCGAACTTATCTTCCAGTAACCTAGGCGAAGTTATATCTCGAATCACATCTTGTTGTTTTTCTCAGTTTCTAATCCGATTTAAAGGTGTGTAGTGTCACCATTGCTAGTTACAGGGCCAAGCGCCACGGATGTTCCCGTGGTGACTACCTCATCTTCGTTTGGCATACCACCCACTACATTCCAGCTCTCGGCTCCGGAGATTGTGTCCTTGCCACCTCCAACTTTTACTCCAACGGAGGTCGTAGCAAGGTTTATTGAGTCGACAGTTGTTGCCACTGCAGGGTTGTCGGTTACGATACCACCTGCGGTTACGTTTCAACCTGTTTCTGAGGTGCCGGTTACATTGGGAATCCCTCCTCCATACGCTCAAGACATATCATATATGAGGTTTGATTTCGATGCAACCCTATCCGACTCGGAAAGAATAGCAGCGCTTGAAAGGGTCGTGGCAGAACAATCAAGAGTAAATCTTATCCAAACTCATGCTATTCAGCGCCTCGTTGCGGAGAATCAGATTCAGTCGTCCCTCCTGATCGAGCATGGTAAAATAATTGATGCCTTGAAACAGTTCTTGGCATCTCAGGGGGAGACGAGCAGTAAGGGTGACGAGCTGAGGACTAAGAAGCGTAATGATCGAGACGATGATCCCAATGCATCGAAAGGTGCAGGTGGAGAGTTGCCAAGAACTGAACAAGCTCTTGGGACTTCCACATCTCAGGGGGAGTCAACGAGTGCAGCTGGCGGTTCAGGTGATGATGTGGTAGTTGTGAATGCTGAGGAGGTGTTGGATGATGTTATAGGTGATGAGGATGTGTTACCGTTGGAGGAGATAGAGAAGATAGGGGCTGAGATCGTGATTGATAGTGAAGTCGAAGAGGGAGAAATTGTGGAGGAGAATGTTGAGCATGAAATTCCAGAGGTTGAAAAGTCAGATTTGGATCAAGATACGGGATGTGATGAGACAGAATGGGAGGAGCAGCCAAGATGGAAAGAAGGCTACGCTCAGTGGTTCGTAAAGACTAAGAAACCGGCGGTCCCTACTATGTTCAAGAAAAGTTACAACATCAGGGGTTATGCTGAATCGAAAAAGGGGATTATATGCTGGTTATATGATGAGCAGTTGAGGCTTTTTGTGATTAAACGGTATGATGGGGTTCAGTATTTCAAGAGGTTGTTGAGATCGTTGAATACGTTGCCTGAGTGTGAAGTGAAGGACTTAGCCAGGTTGGGGTTGATAAACAGGAGTGATGATAACATGGCTAGGGTCATTGGGAAGATAGTCTAGAAGGAAAGCAAAAAGGAGAAAAAGTTCGAGCTGTTGAAACCACAGAAAGGAAAGCTCGTTGAAGACAAAGATAGAGGAATGAGAGCAGATGGCAAGCCTTGGATGATAATGAAGTATAAGCCAATCCAGTGTATAAAAGAAGTGCCGATGAAACAAATGCCCAAGGATGTGCTCAAAGATCTGAAAATGGTGGTTCGTTGATTGTGAAACAGCTGAAGCAGTAATGGAGGATGAAGATGAACAAGAACTGATGATAGTATATGATCCTATGCATTTAGTGAATTTGTCTCAAGCTGATCTGCAGGTGCTGAACGAGAAAAAGATATTTTACATTCCTGCTTGGAAAGAAGAAGCAAAGAAATATCAAAGAGTAGTTTCAGTTTGTGTACGAGAAGGCGTTCATGCTTAAAGATGAAAGATACAAGATTTTTGAGATTACAAGACACGTGATTGAAGATAGAGATATGAAGCTACTGCCAAGGGGGAGTCTGTTGGTACATGATGTCAGTAGTTCAGTATATAGTGTCTGTAATCGAGTTAGTATGTTTTGTATTTAGATTTAAGCGAAGTTGTCTCAAGTTCGCCTGATATGAGCGAACTTGTGGAACAAGCGAAGTTAGTAACAACTTCGCCTAAACATGTTAGGCGAAGTTGTCGTATGTTATAAGTGTTTAGCTGCGGCTAGGTTTGTAACAGAGTTGTTCATTACGTGTAATCAGTGATCGGTGTATCACATGTTATCAGTTGCAATACAACGTGTTCTTGGTGTATTGTAACGTGTGTTTGATTGTGTTTAACGTGTATCGTCTTCTACGCTCGTATCGTCTTACGTAGGGATTCCGCACCTACGTAGAACGAGATATTCCGTGTAGATCCGGCACAGTTGCTTTCATGTTTGACTCTTTAAATTTGAATGTTTTGATGTTTGACTCTTTAAATTTGAATGCTTTGATGTTTGACTCTTTGGATTTTGTTCAAGTATCAGCATTTGTTTAGACTTATAAAACATCTTATTATGTCTTTTGATATATAATACGCTTAAACGTGTTCATTTTCTGTTACTTCATCAATAGAAAGCGTAAAGACCAAAACGTGGAAATATTTTTGCTTATTGAATATTTTAAATTCTTTTAATAAATATACTCAACTTGGTCCACTTTACTATATTTTTCAAAACATCAATCAAAATTTATTAAATCAATAAAATGTTACATTTTAATATTTACAATATCAAGTAATCTTATTTTGGCAAAATACAATATTCGTGTATGTTTACCATATTGTTTATCATTTGTTTCACTCTTTTAAGCTTCTTATTCCAGTTTAAATTATAAACTTGTAATTAATATCAATTTTTTATTTGGTTACAGATTCAAATACCCCTCTTCGCAATATCAATATTCGAATGCGAAGGAATCTTTATTTGGATGACACAACATCGCAGGACCCTTGGGTCGCCCAAACCGTCCATGTTACACCAACAGTTACATCTGTTAGAATGAATGAAAATTACAATTGTTAGCAAATTTATTATACAAGTACATTACATATCATATAGTATAATAAATAACATTTTTTAAAAACTTTTTGTATGCTTTTCAATACAGATATGTCCATTACCGATTATAAACACAGACGAAAGATAAGGAAAAGTTATTTGGATAGCAAGAGGAGCAAGGATGTTTTTTGGCCCAACCCGTTCATGTTACACCAACCTCAATATTTGGTACAACATGTGAAAACTATAGTTGTACTAATATTTTTTGTGGCCTCTCTTTTACACTGTCGTATATCATAATGCATAATACTTATTCTAGCATTTTTTAATTATTTTTTTTGCAGTTGATCAACATAATTTACAAACATCAAATGATTCGAGACGCTTTTCAAATTGTGATGAAAGTATCGCTACAAATAAATTCTATCCGTAATCTAATACATCTTCTCTTGCTCTTTCTGCAAATCAAAGCATTAGAACACCATTATCTGACATTACCAAATGCACACTTTTATACTTATTCTATATAATATCATATATACTTTTTTTGTCTGTTACATATTATAGGGATTTTAGACTATATAATTATTTACGTGTCAAAATATTTATTCTTTACAGATATGAACATGCCCCTGGTTAATACCGATAGTAGACAGAGACGACTTTTAAGGAAAACTTGTATGGATAAGAAAAGATTGAAAGCCAAGTCTGTAGCACAAACCGATATTTTTTCATCAAGTAACACATCTATGGCAGTGTCTAAAAATTCTAAAGGTAAGAATTTTATCTTATGCTAATCTTTTATTAGATCATACATCAAATTAATTAATATTATTTTATGTCATGTATTTTTTAGGTGCTCATACTACTTCACAATCATCAAATAGATCGATAAATGTTTTGAATGCCAATCAAAACAACACTAAAAAAAAGCATCTGCATATTCTAATACAACTCCTCGTGCTATTTGTACTAATCAGAGCATTAGAAGTCCGTTGTCTCATACCCCTAGAGGTACACATTTTGTTAACTGTAATGCTTACTCTTACAATATATCATATATTATATAATATGATATTGATATTTTTAGAGGTCCACTCCTTCATTTATCAAATCTTTTAAAAATTGCAACGGTAAATACTTATTATTAACAAGTTTATATTTATAAACATAGCTTATCGTACATGATTTATTCATTCGTTTTTTTGTTTAATTATCTTCAGTTCAAAACAAAGGCATCGAATATTCCATTAGTAAACAGAGGAGAAATTATAGAAAGAATTATTTGGATGCCAGAAAATTAAATGCTTTGTCTGTCCCAGAAGCTCATGATGCAGAAAATATTGTAAATGTATATGCGGGCGTATCAAAAGGTCCATAATATATTCAGTTATTTACAAGCCATTTAATTATTTATTTATATTTTACAATTTAATTATTTAAATTATGTTTTTTTCCTACCTTAATTCTCAACAGATTACCTTGATCACGGTGATCAGAATGTTATTTGTGAACTATGCCTTGCAAAACTATGGAAACTTGAAGCTGCTAGAGGGAAATCAACAAATTGCTATTATACCAGTTATTCAATGTGTTGTGGATATGCTAAAGTTCAGTTTCCTGGTATGAAGGAACCACCACAAGCTTATAAGTATCTTTTCAGTGGTTCGGATTCTGAAAGCAATTTCTTTTTGAAGAACATTCGTCGCTACAACTCAATGTTTTCATTTACATCCATGGGTGGAAAAGTTGATTCCTCCATTAATAGAGGCAATGCTCCTTTTATATTCAGACTTAGTGGTCAGAATTATCACAGTATTGGCGGTCTTCTACCTGAAGATGGATCTAACCAAAGTTCTCTCAATTATATATATATATATATATATATATATATATATATATATATATATATATATATGTATATGATACTGAAAATGAAATCTCTAATAGACAATCTGTTATATATATATATATATATATATATATATATATATATATATATATATATGTATATGATACTGAAAATGAAATCTCTAATAGACAATCTGTTTTTGGGTATGTTTCTATTTTACCATTATATTTTCTTAATCATATATCTTAGATTAAATAATAATAATAATTACATCAACTAAACACTATATTGTTTTCATTTGAAGTGATACCAACAAAGCGTCTACTTCAACCTCTCGGGATATTGATCTTCAACTTATACAACATATAAAGAACATGTTAGACTCAAATAACGTGTTGGTTCAAACGTATCGGATGGTAAGAGACTGTTTCAAAGAAAATCCTCATTTGGAGCTAAAGTTACGTTTGATTGGAAATACGCAAAAAGATGGGAGGACTTACAACTTACCAACCTGTAACATCCCGAAATTTCTAAGAATAATATCTAATATATTATTTATTTATGATGGAAAAGTTAACTTGAGTTAGTAGAGAATTAATAAAATAATAAGGATGGAAATATAAGTATGCTAATTAGATGGAGTTAATTATGGACCAAAAAGGAAATATGAGCCCAAGGTCCATGGGCTTAAGGGAGTATAAATATCCCTTAAAACCCTAATCCTTTCCATTTTCATACATCTCCACACCATAGCCTACACCCTCAAAACACACACTTAACCCAATTCCCGTTTTTGAGAAAACCACCCACAAAGACACAAAGATTCCCGGAGATCTAGCCGTCGGATCGGTCTCAAATTTTAACTGAGTGTTTATGGTATATAAATGAAGATTCTCACCGATTAGATCTTCGATCAGAGGTGGGGAAGTCCGATTTTTATCAGTAAAACCATAGCAGCTCAAAAGTGAAGATTCCGGCAACTGTTCAGCTGTTCCGGCGACTGTAACGGCGGTTTCCGGAGAAGTTGAGCTGATGGTTTGTAGATCGGGACGAGACGGTTCCGTGGCCGCTTGAATCACTCAAATCGGAGTTCGTTTGATATGGTTTTGAGCATCTCGAGCGATTTCAAACAAAAACCTCAAATGTACGTTGTTGTTAAAAAGGTTTACTTTTCGTGTACGGAATTACATGAAAATTGGTAGGATGATAGATCGGGTCATGATTATTGATAAAGTAATTAACTTGATAATAAACGGGTTAGTAGGTTCGTTTCGGGTAACACGAGTAATATACGTGAGCTAAGCAAAGAGTGAAAAGATAGGAAAAATGCGATCTGAAAGCATCAGACATGGGTTTTCGGTCAAGTTCTCGGTCAAATAGTGGTTCTCGATCAACCCATGTTCTCGGTCAAATATGGGTTCTCGGTCAAGTATGGGATTTCGGTCAAACATGGATTCTCGGTCAACAGAGGTTCTCTGCCTGGAGTTCTCGGCCACCCAGTTTGGTTTGGGCTTGAACCCAGTTGGACCCAGATGCTTTAATGAACAGTGGGCATGATCTACCTAATTGGCCCATATGTAACAATTAGGCAAACGAGCCCAATTTAGAAAATGTGTTGATTAACTAAAATACCAACTTAGTTAACTATACGGTTATTTAACAAATATATATTTAACAGCTAGCCGAGCTCAGTTAAAGAAGGGATTAACCATTAATGGCGAGCGTAACAGGATCCAGGTGAGTTTCTAGCCCCATTTCTTGTTATGTTTTCGGGGCTGTGTGCATACTCGATGTGTTTGTTAATACATTTATCCTAAGTGATAAGTGTATGCCATATGTGATAGATATGAATGATTGATGGTCGGTACGCGAACGATCTTCGGATATTGCGCGTACTGTCAGGTTATAAATAAAGGTATGAATATTATATATGGAGGATGTATGATCGCTATAACTGACTGCTTGTCGGGGCGTGAACGATCTTCGGATATTGCACGTATCGACAAGGAGTATGATTGTTAAATGAATGATGCGAAGAACTCCTAGAGTGTTCTTATGCTATAATGTAATTATTGTATATGTGAAGTATGTGTATACATGTACATGAATGGTATGTTAGTTCTACGTCCGACGTAGAAAGTTAGGATGGCGAATCCTTCTAACTTCTGTTGGACATAGACTTGGCAGGTGATGGCGTAGTTAAGGACTGTGGGCCTTATACGTGATATAGATGATAGATGTAAACATAGATAGGGACAGACCCAATATTCTGTGTCGATTGTTAAAAATCAAACTTGATCATTTGATAAAAGACCTAAAGGAGAAGTCACTACTTGGAAAAGTTTTAACAGGTATGTTACAACATCTTTATATAAATTCAATATGTAAAACCATGATTATACTTTTAAATTTATGTTTTTATTAATACTTAGTTCTAATATAATTAGTTTTTGCAACTGTTCTATTCCTAGATTATTAAATAATATATAATTTGACCTAAATCATTTAAACTTAGGTATTCCTTTTTTAATGCAATTGTTTATACAATGGAATTCCATAAGCGTGGACTTCCGCATGCGCATATATGTTTATTTTTGCATGCTGATAACAAGATTCCATCAGTAGAACATGTTGATCCAATTATTTGTGCTGAAATTCCAGACAAAAACAAAGACATAGAGCTGTATATACTTGTCAGTGATTTTATGATGCATGGTCCTTGTGGTAGCCACAACATCAATTGCCCATGTATGGCCGATAAAAGGTGTTCAAAGAATTTTCCCAAACAATTACATGACCAAACATCAATTGACTCAGCCGGTTTTCCTCTCTACAGAAGACGAGATAATGGTTATTTTGTTGAAAAGTCAGACGTCAAGCTTGACAACAGAAGTGTTGTTCCTTACAACAAAACACTTTTAAAAAGATACCATGCCCATATTAATGTCTAGCGGTGTAATCGGACTGAGGCGATAAAATATTTGTTTAAATATATCAACTAAGGCCCTAATAGGGTTACTGTTTCTGTTACCGAAGGTAATGCAGAAGATGTCCAGCAACCACCAGTTGATGAGATAAAAAATTATTATGATTGTAGATATCTTTTGGCATGTGAGGCGTCTTGGCGTATATTCTCATTTGATGTTCATTATAGGTATCCTTCAGTTATGAGGCTGCCTTTCCATCTTCCGAACCAACAACAAGTTGTATATGGGCCAAATGATTATATTGACAATGTGCTCAACAAACCATCAGTGGCAGGTACAATGTTTTTGGCTTGGATCAAATGCAATGAAACTTATGAAGATGCAAGGAATCTTACATATGTTGAGTTTCCTACTAAGTTTGTGTGGAAACAGGAACAACGGTGATGTGCGAAAAAATATATATAAATAAAACAGGAATCGCAACTAAGCTTTAAAAACCAAACAATCTACCCTAGTTCACACAAACGGCAAGTGTACCGGCCGCGTGTAGCAAGGAAAAGGAAATTCCGGATATCGAACTCGAAGACACGTGAGAACGTCTCAAATAATAGACCCTAATCCAAGTCCTACCTTAATAATATTTGTAATTGATTTTATTATTTTTTTTATTTATTTTAATTAATTTAAAACTAACTTACTCAACTTAATGAAACTAACTAGAAAACTTAACGGTACTTAACGAGGTTTTAACAAATATGGAGAAACGATTACCTAGGCAAGAATCCTATTGACAGTTCAACGGCTAATGGAATTAACTAATCACACGATACCGGGATCTTAAAATAATCAACTAAGGCTTATTAAAGTTCGCTAGATCACCTCTCGGTCTCACCAACTAACCCTCACAAATCTAAGAAGATCGAATAAATGCACCGGAAAAAAGATTACTAAGGTACCCAAATGACGCATCTCCTCTCGGACTCAACGACACAAAACCCGCTTAAAATTGGTACTAGAAATTACAGGGAAAAAAGGGTAACAATATATAACCCAATCTAAGACACATATTTGCACGAAAAACTAAACCGGACAAGACCAAAACTCGCTCTCGCGCAATTCTAACCTAACCGAATAAAGACGCGAGACAAACCGACTCCCTATTACCTCTCGGTCGCAAGGAAGGTAAAACTATTGAATTTAAATAATTAATTACACTCAAGATTCTTATGGTCGCGCTAACCACAAACAGATCAAAAACACCAAGTCTAAGACCTAAACGTAGAACCCTAACCGAACGACACACAATCAATCAATCAAAGTAATACGTGGAATCAATAAGCAATAATTATATAAAAACAATATTTAACACATCAAAGAATAAATTATATAAAGCTTTCAATAATAATACGTCGTGTAATTAATTAAAACCAAATAAACCGTCAAACAACGTCAATAATCATCTCTACCTAGGTAGTGCAAATAGTTTTAGCTACTCATATAATAATAAACAAAAACACAAAAATATTAAACATGTTCATGTCTGAAACAAACTCAAAACAAACCATAACCATAAAGAAAAGACACCAAATCAATATATATATATGGACGCAATATGAGGTTCTTGACTGCTAACTCTCTTTTTCTTCCTTGCTTTTCTCTCGTAGTACACAGCAGACAAAGAACAGGCAAGCTCCGCAATATAATAATTTTCTATTTTAATCTCCTGCTCCACCCAAAAAAGAATAATTAATTCCCCCTTTTTCTCTTTGCGACTCCCGTTTTATATATATTTGTAGGGTTTTGATTTTCTCTTGATTTATTTTCTTGAAGCCTCGGCCCAAGAAACAACAACCCAAAGTGCCTTTTGTAGTTCCCTGTTCAAATTCTTATATATTCAAATCATAAAGATTGTGTGACATTTAACATTATTAATTTATGTATGTTTTAACAAATAGTCTTCACATATGGTTGATTTAATTTATAGTAGTACAATAATGAATACGAATTTAATCAGATAGTTAACTTTGATAATTTAATTAATTTAAGTATAGTAAAAATATTCTATTTTAGCTCGTTTGTCTCATAAAACCTTAAAAACCCACATATGAACCAATTTATACTAATATTCAATAAAAATATGGCTCAGAAATACTTAAAAGTGTATGAATTATTTATATAAATTATATATATTTTAGACCACATCAAATATCCCCACACTTAAACCTTTTTCGTCCCTGAAAAAGAAATCTACACAGGATCATAACAAAGTGAAAAAAAACAACAAACTCTCGAATTATTATCATTTCAAAGCACAAGAAACAGCCTGACATATTGACCGCGATTGCCGATATTGTTGTCCACTTAAAGCCAGCCACCAGCCAATCAAGCCCCCATTTTGCATTAAACATTTTAAGTTCCAAAATTAAGGCTATACCTACCCCATCTCAGACAAAGAAAGCTAGAAGACTAGAGTCGAAACAAACTGGTTCGACAAATCACCATAAGCCAAGGACTCGTTGATGGTACTAATTAGATGCACTCGGTGAAATTTGATGGATGAATGGTCCTGTGGAGGTCGTACGAGCTATTCCTAAATATTATTGGACTTTGTCCTATAAATTCCTAATTTTTATTTATTGACTAAGAACTTTCGAGCCCCAATAGTGTATCCTCAGAGTCACCATCTCTAAGGTAACACGTAAACTCTAAGTCCCATCTAGTATGTGCATCATTGGCCTCTTTTTCTAACTTTAAACAATGCTCATTTGGCATTTTACAATACATAACTTTCTTCATAGGCATTTTGCTTGTCTTGAACAACTTTGGATAATACAATACAACAAACTTTCAAAACATACTTCTCTTTTTTTTTCTTTTTCTCTCTTTTTTTTCTCTTTTTTTTCAATCTTTTATATCACCCTAAAATATATAACTATTTCTAAGCTAGTAAAAAGTTGGACATGTGGTGTATGCTGGTTTGAGTGCATTTAATTCTTACCGTCTCAAAGTTTTCAGATTATGGTAATCCTCCCTAAGCATCGAAATTCGGTTTCACCATTTTTAAATTATTATATATATAAAAACATGCTAAAGAGGACTATCAAAGTTAGTTGGGCCTACCGACACATCCCAAATCAGATATGCAAACCATCCCTTCATTTATTATTATATTATATATTTCAAAAATTCTGAGAGTTTGTTAGCACATTGGTAATAACATCATTTCCTGCTTAACGTAGAACAAAAACAATTTTAAAGGGACAATTGTTTTTTAACTTTTATAAAATTTTTTATTTTATTTATATTTTTTATTTTATTAAAATTGTTTTTTCCTATAACTAAGTAAAATAAATTCCCATCCCCACACTTAGAACGAAATCGTCCTCGATGAGAACAAGGAAAAGAAATAAAATAAAATAGAAACTGAAAAATAAAATTAAAACTAAAAATTAAAGCAAAAAAGTAAAACAGAGAACGAGTTACTCCCCTGTTTTATATGCAGAATATTCACCAGCTTGTGTATCAATCGAGCGACCGTATAGCATTTCATTCGCGGCCGCAACCTCGGGAGAACCAGTTCCAAAACGCCATCAGAGCTACCGTACGCATAATAATACCTGTGATAACTCAAACTCGCTCGCATGTAGCGGCGTACAAAACATAAAACAAAAACATAAGAAATAAACATATTTTTGTGTTTTTTATTTTTTTTATTTTTTTGATTTTATTAAGTTTTTTAAAAAAAATTTGTATTTTTTTTTGTTTTTATAAATAACAAAAAAAAAAACAGATAATAAAGAAAATCAAAATACAAACTATACAACTCGGGCTATCTCCCGAGTGATGATCCAAACGCGTCTACGCCACGGTGAATGAGTCAAGGTAGAACACCTCGACTGTTGGTTCAGCTACTAGTTCGCCTATGTAGTGCTTCAACCTCTGAACATTCACCTTAAACTTCCCGCTTGCGTCTTCAATCTCAATTGTGCCATAAGGGAATACCTCAGTAATGGTGAACGGGCCTGACCATCGGGAATTCAGCTTTCCCGGAAATAACCGTAATCGGGAATTATATAGCAAAACACGATCCCCACACTTGAACTGTTTATCACCTCTCAACTTCCTATCATGCAGCTCTTTTGTCTTCAGCTTATAATTGTACGAGTGTGCATAGGCATGATCACGAAGTTCCTCTAACTCATGTATCTGATGGAAACGATTCTCGCCCCCCGGATGAAAGATCAAGGTTAACAGTTTGAAGTGCCCATGAAGCACGATGCTCCAACTCAACAGGTAGATGGCAGGCTTTCCCATAAATAATCCGAAACGGTGTGGAACCGGTCAGAGTTTTGTACGCTGTACGGAAAGCCCACAAAGCATCATCTAATTTGTCGGACAAATCCTTTCGGTTTAGCCCAACCGTCTTCTCAAGAATGCGTTTAATGCCCCGATTACTCACCTCTACCTGTCCACTAGTCTGTGGGTAGTAGGCAGTCGCATGCCGATGGGTGACCCCATAGAGTTGCAACGCCTTCTCCATCTGCGTGTTGCAGAAGTGAATTCCTCGATCGTTGATCAAGGCTTTAGGTACACCAAAACGAGAGAAAAGTTTTTTCAGATATCTCACTACAACTCGAGCGTCGTTAGTGGGCAAGGCTTTGGCCTCGACCCACTTGGAGACGTAATCAACTGCCACAAGTATGTACTTGTTCCCTCTAGACGACGGGAACGGGCCCATAAAATCAATACCCCAAATGTCAAAAACCTCGCAAACCTGAATAGCATTTTGGGGCATCTCATTTCGGGATGAGATGTTACCGACACGCTGACATCGGTCACAGCTTTTAACGAACGCATGAGCATCTTTGAAAATCGAAGGCCAATAGAATCCTGAATCGAAGACCTTCTTAGCAGTAAGAACAGCACCATGATGACCTCCTGTCGGTCCCTCATGACAGTGGCTCAGAATTCGCCACCCTTCTTCAACATCCACAAATCTCCTCTCAAGCTAATCAGCACCTATACAAAAAAGAAACGGGTCGTCCAAGACGTAGAACTTTACGTCAGAGAAGAATTTCTTTTTTTGCTGGTGAGACATCCTCCTAGGGAGGGAACCATCAACGAGAAAGTTCGCTATATCGGCGAACCATGGGTAGCCATCATTCTATCAAGGTTGGAGTTTTGCTCCTCGTCTCTATCCGATCGGAGTCTCCCTGGATAAAGTAGTTTGGGTTTATAGACTCTCAAAGGTGGGTTTGATGATGATGAAGGTATATCGGCCGGCTTTGTACTCGCTGGAATAGTCTGCTGGTGTGCCTCGGCCGGAGGAGGCTCCATCTGGATCTCCTCGTCCACCTGCTCTTCTTCATCAACCGCAGGTGTGACAACTCTCGAAGGTCCAGCCTCTCTTTCTCTTCTAGCACCGCTCCTAGTAGTCACCGCTTTGGCGAACCCTCTGGGATTTTTCTCAGTATTACTCGGTAGTGAACCCGGTGCTCTCTCGGATAACTGGCTGGCAATCTCTCCGATGTGACGCTCAATATTAGCTAGAGACGTGGCTTGGTTCTTCAGCATAGCATCGTGTTCTGCAAATTTCGCCTCATTTGTCACTCGGTTCCTCTCATCTCGCTTCAGCAGCTCAGCCATCATCTCCTTCAGTGAGGCTTTCTTCTCCTCTCTCCCTGCTTGTTCCGAACTCTCCTGACCTGAACTCCCCTGCCCGAATAGATTCTCTCGACGCTGATTTTGGTATTGGGCTTGGTAGCCACTGGCTTGTCCCCCTCGATAGTTATTCTGATTTCTCCAGCCAGTGTTCCCGCCGAAGGCGGGGTTTTGATATCTCAAGGGGTTGTTGACGAAGTCAACCTCCTCCTGATTGCTACCCGGATTAACAAGACAGTCAATGGTGTCGTGACCCCCTCGGCAAACCTCACACTTCGCGGCGCTCTTAACGGTAAGATCTCTAACGAGTTTGTTCAAAGCATCAATCTGCGCCTGCATGCTAGTGTTCGAATCGACTTGAAGTACTCTTCTCGATGACGTGGAAGAATTTCTGCCCCCGTGCCCCTCGTAGCTTGCTGCTAGATCATCAAAAAGGATGACATACTCATCGGGATCTTTGTTCTTTAGGAGGTTCCCGTTAGCAGTTTGGTTCAACATCTCTCTCACGTGCTGAGTGGCTCCATTGTAGAATTTCTCAATGAGCATCCACTTATCTAAACCATGATGAAGACAACTAAGAAGGAGTTCCTTGAATCTTTCCCAAACTTCCCCGAAAGACTCGTCGGACCTCATGCGGAAGGAACAAATCCCCTCACGGAGTCGAGCGGATTTAGATGGCGGAAAGAATTTGGTCATGAATTTCTCTTGTAGGCCCGCCCAAGTGGTGATGGATCCAGCAGGTAGTGACTTCAGCCATTTGTAGGCTTTGCCGGTGAGTGAGAAGGGAAAAAGACGTAGATAGATGGCTTCATCGTTCATGTTGCCGATATTGAAAGTTTCGCAGATTTGAACGAACATGTCGATGTGGTTTGAAAGGTCTTCGCTCTCTAGCCCTTCGAATTGGAGTGCAGTTTTGATGAGTTGCATGACGTGGGCAGGAATGGACCAGTTGCCAGCGGCGGCACCGTTCGGTAAAGTGATGCTTGAATGAGGATTCGTTGTCGGCCTACCATAGTCAGCTACTACTCTCCTAGGCGGTTGGTCACCCATGTTCCTATCCCTAGAAGATGCGGAAGAAATAGAAGTAGAAGAAGAATCAGAACCTGTCGGTGAAACAGAACGCTCTCTGTCGTGCAGGACTTTCTCAGTATCGTCAGACGTTTCAAGCTTCGGCGGTCCTTGTGAGCGGGTATGACGCATACGACTATAAAGAAAAACTAAAATTAACTAAGCTAAATTTAAACTAAAAAGCTAAAATTAACAAATAAAAGCAAATAAACAAGTAAAAAGAAAACAGGTAAGTCCCCAAACTCGGGTCGTTCTCTAATCGTCTCAAACCGTGTCCCCGGCAACGGCGCCAAAAACTTGTTGTGCGAAAATATATATATAAATAAAACACGAATCGCAACTAAGCTTTAAAAACCAAACAATCTATCCTAGTTCACACAAACGGCAAGTGTACCGGCCGCGTGTAGCAAAGAAAAGGAAAGTCCGGATATCGAACTCGAAGACACGTGAGAACGTCTCAAATAATAGACCCTAATCCAAATCCTACCCTAATAATATTTGTAATTGATTTTATTACTTTTTTATTTATTTTAATTAATTTAAAACTAACTTACTCAACTTAATGAAACTAACTAGAAAACTTAACGGTACTTAACGAGGTTTTAACAAATATGGAGAAACGACTACCTAGGCAAGAATCCTATTGACAGTTCAACTGCTAATGGAATTAACTAATCACACGATACCGGGATCTTAAAATAATCAACTAAGGCTTATTAAAGTTCGCTAGATCACCTCTCGGTCTCACCAACTAACCCTCACAAATCTAAGAAGATCGAATAAATGCACCGGAAAAAAGATTACTAAGGTACCTAAATGACGCATCTCCTCTCGGACTCAACGACACAAAACCCGCTTAAAATTGGTACTAGAAATTATAGGGAAAAAAGGGTAACAATATATAACCCAATCTAAGACACATATTTGCACGAAAAACTAAACCGGACAAGACCAAAACTCGCTCTCGCGCAATTCTAACCTAACCGAATAAAGACGCGAGACAAATCGACTCCCTATTACCTCTCGGTAGCAAGGAAGGTAAAACTACTGAATTTAAATAATTAATTACACTCAAGATTCTTATGGTCGCGCTAACCACAAACAGATCAAAAACACCAAGTCTAAGACCTAAACGTAGAACCCTAACCGAACGACACACAATCAATCAACCAAAGTAATACGTGGAATCAATAAGCAATAAGTATATAAAAACAATATTTAACACATTAAAGATTAAATTATATAAAGCTTTTAATAATAATACGTCGTGTAATTAATTAAAACCAAATAAACCGTCAAACAACGTCAATAATCATCTCTACCTAGGTAGTGCAAATAGTTTTAGCTACTCATATCATTAATAATAAACAAAGACACAAAAATATTAAACATGTTCATGTCTGAAACAAACTCAAAACAAACCATAACCGTAAAGAAAAGATACCAAACCAATATATATATATGGACGCAATATGAGGTTCTTGACTGCTAACTCTCTTTTCCTTGCTTTTCTCTCATAGTACACAGCTCCAATTAAAACCTATATAATAATTTTCTATTTTGATCTCCTGCTCCACCCAAAAAAGAATAATTAATTCCCCCTTTTTCTCTTTGCGACTCCCGTTTTATATATATTTGTAGGGTTTTGATTTTCTCTTGATTTATTTTCTTGAAGCCTCGGCCCAAGAAACAACAACCCAAAGTTCCTTTTGTAGTTCCCTGTTCAAATTCTTATATATTCAAATCATAAAGATTGTGTGACATTTAACATTATTAATTTATGTATGTTTTAACAAATAGTCTTCACATATGGTTGATTTAATTTATAGTAGTACAATAATGAATACGAATTTAATCAGATAGTTAATTTTGATAATTAAATTAATTTAAGTATAGTAAAAATACACTATTTTAGCTTGTTTGTCTCATAAAACCTTAAAAACCCACATATGAACCAATTTATAATAATATTCAATAAAAATATGGCTCAGAAATACTTAAAAGTGTATGAAATATTTATACAAATTATATATATTTTAGACCACATCAAATATCCCCACACTTAAACCTTTTTCGTCCCTAAAAAAGAAATCTACACAGGATCATAACAAAGTGAAAAACAACAACAAACTCTCGGATTATTATCATTTCAAGCACAAGAAACAGCCTGACATATTGACCGCGATTGCCGATATTGTTGTCCACTTAAACCCAGCCACCAGCCAATCAAGCCCCCATTTTGCATTAAACATTTTAAGTTCCAAAATTAAGGCTACACCTACCCCATCTCAGACAAAGAGAGCTAGAAGACTAGAGTCGAAGCAAACTGGTTCGACAAATCACCATAAGCCAAGGACTCGTTGATGGTACTAATTAGATGCACTCGGTGAAATTTGATGGATGAATGGTCCTGTGGAGGTCGTACGAGCTATTCCTATATATTATTGGACTTTGTCATATAAATTTCTAATTTTTATTTATTGACTAAGAACCTTCGAGCCCCAATAGTGTATCCTCAGAGTCACCATCCCTAAGGTAACACGTAAACTCTAAGTCCCGTCTAGTATGTGCATCATTGGCCTCTTTTTCTAACTTTAAACAATGCTCATTTGGCATTTTACAATACATAACTTTCTTCATAAGCATTTTGCTTGTCTTGAACAACTTTGGATAATACAATACATAACAAACTTTCAAAACATACTTCTATTTTTTTTCTCTTTTTTTTTTCAATCTTTTATATCACCCTAAAATATATAACTATTTCTAAGCTCGTAAAAAGATGGACATTGTGTGCTGGTTTGAGTGCATTTAATTCTTACCGTCTCAAAGTTTTCAGATTATGGTAATCCTCCCTAAGTATCGAAATTCGGTTTCACCGTTTTTAAATTATTATATATATCAAAACATGTTAAAGAGGACTATCAAAGTTAGTTGGGCCTACCGACACATCCCAAATCAGATATGCAAACCATCCCTTCATTTATTATTATATTATATATTTCAAAAATTCTGAGAGTTCGTTAGCACATTGGTAATAATATCATTTCCTGCTTAACGTAGAACAAAAACAATTTTAAAGGGACAATTTTTTTTAACTTTTATAAAATTTTTAATTTTATTTATTTATATTTTTTATTTTTTTAAAATTGTTTTTCCTACAACTAAGTAAAATAAATTCCTATCCCCACATTTAGAACGAAATCGTCCTCGATGAGAAAAAGGAAAAGAAATAAAATAAAATAGAAACTGAAAAATAAAATTAAAACTAAAACTAAAACTTAAAGCAAAAAGTGAAACAGAGAACGGGTTACTCCCCTGGTTTATATGCAGAATCTTCACCAGCTTGTGTATCAATCGAGCGACCGTATAGCATTTCATTCGCGGCCGCAACATCGGGAGAACCAGTTCCAAAACTCCATCAGAGCTACCATACGCATAATAATACCTGTAATAACTCAAACTCGCTCGTATGTAGCGGCGTACAAAACATAAAACAAAAACATAAGAAATAAACATATTTTTGTGTTTTTTATTTTTTTAATTTTTTTGATTTTATTAAGTTTTTAAAAAAATTTTTTGTATTTTTTTTCTTTTTATAAATAACAAAAATAAAACAGATAATAAAAAAAATCAAAATACAAACTATACAACTCGGGCTATCTCCCGAGTGATGCATCCAAACGCGTCTACGCCACGGTGAATGAGTCAAGGTAGAACACCTCGACTGTCTGTTCAGCTACTAGTTCGCCTATGTAGTGCTTCAACCTCTGACCATTCACCTTAAACTTCCTGCTTTCGTCTTCAATCTCAATTCTGCCATAAGGGAATACCTCAGTAATGGTGAACGGGCCTGACCATCGGGAATTCAGCTTTCCCGGAAATAACCGTAATCGGGAATTATATAGCAAAACACGATCCCCACACTTGAACTGTTTATCACCTCTCAACTTCCTATCATGCAGCTCTTTTGTCTTCAGCTTATAATTGTACGAGTGTGCATAGGCATGATCACGAAGTTCCTCTAACTCATGTATCTGATGGAAACGATTCTCGCCCGCGGATGAAAGATCAAGGTTAACAGTTTGAAGTGCCTATGAAGCACGATGCTCCAACTCAACAGGTAGATGGCAGGCTTTCCCATAAATCATCCGAAACGGTGTGGAACCAGTCAGAGTTTTGTACGCTGTACGGAAAGCCCACAAAGCATCATCTAATTTGTCGGACCAATCCTTTCGGTTTAGCCCAACCGTCTTCTCAAGAATGCGTTTAATGCCCCGATTACTCACCTCTACCTGTCCACTAGTCTGTGGGTGGAGGCAGTCGCAAGCCGATGGGTGACCCCATAGCGTTGCAACGCCTTCTCCATCTGCGTGTTGCAGAAGTGAGTACCTCGATCGCTGATCAAGGCTTTAGGTACACCAAAACGAGAGAAAAGATTTTTTAGAAATCTCACTACAACTTGAGCATCGTTAGTGGGCAAGGCTTTGGCCTCGACCCACTTGGAGACGTAATCAACTGCTACAAGTATGTACTTGTTCCCTCTAGACGACGGGAACGGGCCCATAAAATCAATACCCCAAATGTCAAAAACCTCGCAAACATGAATAGCATTTTGGGGCATCTCATTTCGGGATGAGATGTTACCGACACGCTGACATCGGTCACAGCTTTTAACGAACGCATGAGCATCTTTGAAAATCGAAGGCCAAAAAAATCCTGAATCAAAGACCTTCCATTAGTGGAACATGTTGATCCAATTATTTGTGCTGAAATTCCAGACAAAAACGAAGACATAGAGCTGTATACACTTTTTAGTGATTTTATGATGCATGGTCCTTGTTGTAGCCACAACATCAATTGCCCATGTATGGTCGATAAAAGGTGTTCAAAGAATTTTCCCAAACAATTCCGTGACCAAACATCTATTGACTCAGCCGGTTTTCCTCTCTACAGAAGACGAGATAATGGTTATTTTGTTGAAAAGTCATACGCCAAGCTTGACAACAGAAGTGTTGTTCCTTACAACAAAACACTTTTAAAAAGATACCAGGCCCATATTAATGTCGAGCGGTGTAATCAGACTGAGGCGATAAAGTATTTGTTTAAATATATCAACAAAGTCCCTAATAGGGTTATCGTTTCTAATACCGAAGGTAATGAAGAAGATGTCCAGCAACCACCAGTTAATGAGATAAAAAATTATTATGATTGTAGATATCTTTCAGCATGTGAGGCGTCATGACGTATATTCTCATTTGATGTTCATTATAGGTATCCTTCAGTTATGAGGCTGCCTTTCCATCTTTCGAACCAGCAACAAGTTGTATATGGGCCAAATGATTATATTGACAATGTGCTCAACAAACCATTAGTGGTATGTACAATGTTTTTGGCTTGGATTAAATGCAATGAAACTTATGAAGATGCAAGGAATCTTACATATGTTGAGTTTCCTACTAAGTTTGTGTGGAAACAGGAACAACGGTGTTGGGCTCGAAGGAAGAGTGGATTTTCAATTGGTAGAATACATTTCATTTATCTTTCTGCTGGTGGATTAGGGTTTTAAGGGGTATTTATATTCCCTTAATCCCATGGACCTTAGGCCCGTATTTCCTTTTTGTTCCATAATTAACTCCATCTAATTAGCATACTTATCTTTCCATCCTTATTATTTTATTAATTCTCTACTAACTCAAGTAAACTTTTCCATCATAAATAAATAATATATTACATATTATTCTTAGAAATTTCGGAATGTTACAGGTTGGTAAGTTGTAAGTCCTCCCATCTTTTTGCGTATTTCCAATCAAACGTAACTTTAGCTCCAAATGAGGATTTTCTTTGAAACAGTCTCTTACCATCCGATACGTTTGAACCAACACGTTATTTGAGTCTAACATGTTCTTTATATGTTGTATAAGTTGAAGATCAATATCCCGAGAGGTTGAAGTAGACGCTTTGTTGGTATCACTTCAAATGAAAACAATATAGTGTTTAGTTGATGTAATTATTATTATTATTTAATCTAAGATATATGGTTAAGAAAATATAATGGTAAAATAGAAACATACCCAAAAACAGATTGTCTATTAGAGATTTCATTTTCAGTATCATATATATATACAATTGAGAGAACTTTGATTAGATCCATCTTCAGGTAGAAGACCGCCAATACTGTGATAATTCTGACCACTGAGTCTGAATATAAAAGGAGCATTGCCTCTATTAATGGAGGAATCAACTTTTCCACCCATGGATGTAAATGAAAACATTGAGTTGTAGCGACGAATGTTCTTCAAAAAGAAATTGCTTTCAGAATCCGAACCACTGAAAAGATACTTATAAGCTTGTGGTGGTTCCTTCATATCAGGAAGCTGAACTTTACCATATCCACAACACATTGAATAACTGGTATAATAGCAATTTGTTGATTTCCCTCTAGCAGCTTCAAGTTTCCATAGTTTTGCAAGGCATAGTTCACAAATAACATTCTGATCACCGTGTCAAGGTAATCTGTTGAGAATTAAGGTAGGAAAAAAACATAATTTAAATAATTAAATTGTAAAATATAAATAAATAATTAAATGGCTTGTAAATAACTGAATATATTATGGACCTTTTGATACGCCCGCATATACATTTACAATATTTTCTGCATCATGAGCTTCTGGGACAGACAAAGCATTTGATTTTCTGGCATCCAAATAATTCTTTCTATAATTTCTCCTCTGTTTACTAATGGAATATTCGATGCCTTTGTTTTGAACCGAAGATAATTAAACAAAAAAACGAATGAATAAATCATGTACGATAAGCTATGTTTATAAATATAAACTTGTTAATAATAAGTATTTACCGTTGCAATTTTTAGAAGATTTGATAAATGAAGGAGTGGACCTCTAAAAATATCAATATCATATTATATAATATATGATATATTGTAAGAGTAAGCGTTACAGTTAACAAAATGTGTACCTCTAGGGGTATGAGACAACGGACTTCTAATGCTCTGATTAGTACAAATAGCACCAGGAGTTGTATTAGAATATGCAGATGCTTTTTTTTAGTGTTGTTTTGATTGGCATTCAAAACATTTATCGATCTATTTGATGATTGTGAAGTAGTATGAGCACCTAAAAAATACATGACATAAAATAATATTAATTAATTTGATGTATGATCTAATAAAAGATTAGCATAAGATAAAATTCTTACCTTTAGAATTTTTAGACACTGCCATAGATGTGTTACTTGATGAAAAAATATCGGTTTGTGCTACATACTTGGCTTTCAATCTTTTCTTATCCATACAAGTTTTCCTTAAAAGTCGTCTCTGTCTACTATCAGTATTAACCAGGGGCATGTTCATATCTGTAAAGAATTAATATTTTGACACGTAAATAATTATATAGCCTAAAATCCCGATAATAAGTAACAGACAAAAAAAGTATATATGATATTATATAGAATAAGTATAAAAGTGTGCATTTGGTAATGTCAGACAATGGTGTTCTAATGCTTTGATTTGCAGAAAGAGTAAGAGAAGATGTATTAGAATACGGATAGGATTTATTTGTAGCGATACTTTCATCACAATTTGAAACGCGTCTCGAATCATTTTATGTTTGTAAATTATGTTGATCAACTGCAAAAAAAATAATTAAAAAATGCTAGAATAAGTATTATGCATTATGATATATGACAGTGTAAAAGAGAGGCAAAAAAAAAATATTAGTACAGCTATAGTTTTCACATGTTGTACCAAATATTGAGGTTGGTGTAACGTGAACGGGTTGGGGCAAAATAACATCCTTGCTCCTCTTGCTATCCAAATAACTTTTCCTTGTCTTTCGTCTGTGTTTATAATCGGTATTGGACATCTCTGTATTGAAAAGCATACAAAAAGTTTATAAAAAATGTTATTTATTATACTATATGATATGTAATGTACTTGTATAATAAAGTTGCTTACGATTGTAATTTTCATTCATTCTAACAGATGTAACTGTTGGTGTAACATGGACGGTTTGGGCGACCCAAGGGTCCTGCGATGTTGCGCCATCCAAATAAAGATTCCTTCGCATTCGAATATTGATATTTCGAAGAGGGGTATTTGAATCTGTAACCAGAGGCGGATCCAAGGCATGATTAGGGTGGGCCGATGCCCATCGTCCGGCTGCGGAGAGCCGCGTTTGCATGTATGATTTAGCATATTAAGACTCAACAATCAGTTCTGTGCCCACTGTGCGTCGCTAATCCATGCCCACCGTCGGATTTACATGGGAGGTCTTGAGTTGCACTTGTCCAACGACGCTGTTGAAGATTGTGAAGAGGAGTGCGAGGAGAGAACAAGGGAGATGAAAAGTGAAGACTTGATGCTTTTTTCTTTTTTTCTTTCTATTTTTGTGCAGACCTATATGGCTATATTGTTTAATTAAAAAGCCTTATATTATATTGTATTTTCTTTTAAAGATTAACCGACTCTTTATTTTCAAATTGAGAATACTAGTCTTATTTTGTTATTTTATTATCTTTTTGTTTGCTATGTTAACTATATTTTATACTAGTCTTTTATTGTTATTTTATTATCGTTTTGTTTGATATATAATAATATTTTACTTAACAGTTATATTATTTGGTTAGATATATAAGTTTAGTTTGTAAAAATAGTATTATTATCATTATATGTAAAAAAAAACCCTTTTTGAAAATATAATTTGTGACCCGCTGATTATTATCAATTACTGTTAAAGTTCGTAAAACATATATAAATAAATAAAAAACAATATATAGTGACCATCGGTTTAAAAAGTCTCTGATTCCGTCACCGGAGACCATAATATCGATGATGGTGCTTGGTGATAGTGTATAGTACTTAAAGCGGCAAGTACAAAATGAAAATAAAACTTGATTTATATATATATATATATATATTGTATCATTTCAGAAGTTTTTTTACAGCGAGAAGTAGAGGTGTAACTCCATTAATTCCTAATTTCACTCACTTTCTTATGATGTTACCTACATGTATGTAGGTTGGTTATATTTATGTCTTAGCTACACACATTCAAACCTACGTAAAAGACCAATTTACCCTCTCATATGTTCCAAAAGTTCATTATGCTCTTGGCCCGGCCCGACCCATCTTTAACCCGATCCATTTTGTGCCCCCCGTAGCAAAAATTTCTGGATCCGTCACTGTCTGTAACCAAATAAAAAATTGATATTAATTACAAGTTTATAATTTAAACTGGAATAAGAAGCTTAAAAGAGTGAAACAAATAATAAACAATATGGTAAACATACACGAATATTTTGTTTTGCCAAAATAAGATTACTTGATATTGTAAATATTAAAATGTAACATTTTATTGATTTAATAACTTTTGATTGATGTTTTGAAAAATATAGTAAAGTGGACCAAGTTGAGTATATTTATTAAAAGAATTTAAAATATTCAATAAGCAAAAATATTTCCACGTTTTGGTCTTTGCGCTTTTTATTGATGAAAAAGCGTCAAACATCAAAGCATTCAAATTTAAAGAGTCAAACATCAAAACATTCAAATTTAAAGAGTCAAACATGAAAGCAACCAAATCCAAATAGTCTAACTTGCAACAAAGGTAAAATACCAAACTGAAAAGACAAATAACTTGATAAAACATAAAAGATAGGTCTTCCAAAGCTGCAAAAATGTGATCATTTTTCTATCTTTGGAATCAACAACTTTGGAGTACCAGTAGCTTTCAGACCTTCATTTGTATTATTGCAATGCTTAGTTGCAAATCCACTTGGAGTTTTGATGCAATGTGCCCGTGCGTCTTAAAATTATAAGAGGTTGGATGATTTGCTTTTGCACAAGATCGTGTTTTAAATTTATAAAAGTGATTTCTACAAAGACTAAACACACACAAAACAGGCAAGTGTACCTATCGTATATGTAGAATAGTATTGGTAAGAACCAAGTATCGATCCGTGGATACAAAGGTTTCTAATAATAAATCATTGTTTTACTTCAATCGAAGGTTTTAATCATTTTGGGGTTGATTTTTAACTTTTTATAAAATATAAATACTTATATATATAATATATAGGTGACCGAGAAAAGAGATTCTAAACGAGTTCAATTATGCGAAGGTTACCATCTAAGATCAAGAATCCACTCCATTTTAGCATTGATAATTAATATGTAGACATGTGATAAACTTGCAGTAGAAATATATGATAGATACTTCCTTAAACCTTAAGTGAGCATCTTCGGCACTAAAGTCCACCCTTTCCTAATGTCATACCATCTCAATGATGTCGATTTGAGTTGACAAGTAGTTTCGTAAAGTAGAAAGATTAGGATTTACTTCTATTTCTCAAATACCAATTCTAACAACTTCGGGTGGTTGTAGTTCATCACACAACCTCCCCTTGGTTGATTTATGTAGGTTATAATTACATATTCCGTTAACATATGGTTTCTTTAACTAATTTGATATCCTAAGCAAAGCCATTTTTGGATTACCAAGGTTTAGAAAAATACACTATAACTTATATCTCATCATTTCTAAGTACAATATAAGGATCCATGTTTCGATAATGTATCAAAGTATTTCTATATTTCAAGAACATGAATCGATCATGAACGATTGCCAAAGATATTGACAACCACCAACTTTGATTTAGTGATTTAAGATGGTGAAACATTTCTCATCAAAAGATAATTGTAATATAACCATGTACTTTACTAGACTACATCACATATCTTGGTTAATTATCAAGTAAAACAAAGCTTCTTCATTGATTTTAGATGGTAAAAGGAGTTTAGCTCATAATGAGCATAGTGATAAACATTAAGATGATTGATAATAACAAAATACATGATTAAACTTGGAACAATCTAACCAAATGTAGATGAATCCTTCTTCTTAATGATGGTAATGATGGTTGATGATGATGATTAGTGGTGATGACCTCCAAACCTTCAAACTCTTCACTAGATCTTCAAAGTGAGTGTTAGTGTGTGTTTTTATAAGTGAAAACCGGAGAGAATTCTTTTCAAGGCACACCAAATGAGTGCAACATGAGCCACTATTTATAGCATTCTGGATGGTGAGGCACGGCCCCGTGCTTGATGAGCACGCCCCCGTGCATTTTTATGACATGTGCCAGATTTGTTTTGTCTTTTCTTTGACGTGGCCACGGCCCCGTGATTTTTAGTGACATGTGCTCAGTTCTTCTTTGTCTTTTCTGTGTTCTCGTCCACGGCCCCGTGCATGATGAGCACGGCCTCGTGCTTTTGCTTCCAGATTTTGTCTTTTCTTGTGTAAGAAGCATGGGGGCGTGTTTGTTGAGGCATGGGGGCATGTTTCTTTGTTTTCTTGTATTTTCTTCTGTTTTTCTTCGTCTTTTTGCTTGTTTCTTCGTTTGAGGCTTGGTTTCACCTGAAATTATGTTTTATTATGATATGTAGTCTTTTATGCTATGTTATTGGATAGAAATTGTAGTTTTTAGAGATTATTTGATGCCGAAAAGATGTATATTATAAGTACATCAAACATCCCCACACTTGAACATTGCTTGTCCTCAAGCAATCCTCTTATAAATATCCTCTAAAAACAGCAAATTTAGATCATAGCTACCCCTTAAGTTAGCTTCAAGAAGACGGAACAAAATAACCAATCTTTATGTTAGTGATAAAAGAGAGAACTTTTGTTTTTATGAGTTTCCGTTTATGCAAAACGTCACGTTCTCACAATGTTCACTCACACTCGGTTTTATATCTGATCATACCTGTGATGTAAGTATGTGAACACTCTTAGCCAAAATGCAACCTGTGATAAATAAGCTTGTAACAAGTTCAAATCTCCATCTTTTGAAGGGTTGCATAGATCAGAAGGTAAAAAGGGGTTTTGGTTTAGTGTGAGTCGGAATTGGTATTTTGTGGTGGTTCAAGGGTTAATGGTAAATACAACTTCCACTGTTTGTTGGGAGTTTTGAGATGTCTTCGATGGTTAGCTCCTTTTTCTCCGAGAGTTTTTTTTAAATACCTAATGACTCTTTTAAGGTCAGATCGTCAAGACCAGTTTTATCGAGGATGTGGATCAATTCTTCCTCAATCCTGTTCTGATATAACTTCCAACTCTAATGGATCGTTCGGCTTTGAGCCTAATAGCCCCCACCCTCATTAGTTCGGTATATTCATGCTGAGACTGAGTTTGACTTTTTCTACATCTTCCTTCGTGGACCAGTTTCCGCAACCTAAACATCGTTCATATCTTTTTGCTCTTCTCTTCATTGCGTTTTTTGAAATTCCACAGAATGGTGGCCTTTGTTCGTTTTGGCGCCACTTTTTCCTCACCTCATTGCTAAAGAGAAAGATTCTCTCCCTAAGTTCTGGAGGCAACCTAGGTTTTGTGAAGTGTATGCAGCAAAGGAGATTGAAATCGAAAGAATGCATTTCCAGTTCTTTAGGGTCTGCCGGTAAAAGACCAGTGTTGTATTTTACCTGTGAAAATGGATAAAATGATCGGTTTTGGGTTTTGTAATTTGATAATGGGTTTGATGGAATCGTGTAGATATTACCTTCTTCCTTATACAACTCTTCGTGCGTTCTTGAAATGAATAATTGCGACAAGTTCTAAATCACATGAAACATATGACTCACTCAAAGCTTCTGAAAAAAATATTTATACGGCATGAGGTTTATCTCACAGTAACGGAGGAATTGGGTATTAACAGCATATTTTGCATAGATTTATTCTCAATATTACGAAACTTTTTCTTACCTTTTCACCTTTAAATGATTGGTTATTTGCAAAAAAATTTCTTGGATTTCTTTTTAGGTTTAGAATAATCTTTGTCTGCTGCAAAAATATTTGTTTTAGAGAATTTTTATAATTAGTTGGACAAACAGTTGGTCAAGTAATTCCCCTCCCCACACTTGAATCTCACATTGTCCTCAATGTGACAAGATTCATGAAAATATAAAAATTCTAATTTATGGGTAAAAATGGAGAGTTACTTCCCTACGGGTTAACGAAATTTTGACAGAGCGTCCCCTGTTTTTCGTCCGTTTTCCTGTTTTTGTACCTGTATAATATTAAACTGCAAATAACCACAAACAACCAAGCATAAACTGCTGAAAATTGGGTATGGAATCATCCATCCCTTGCCCTTTCGGGCTAAATTAGTACCTAGCATAATGTCTTTGGCACTCATGGCCATAATAGTATCCAAACCAACACAAACACAAATAAACAAGTACGATGAAAAGTAAATTGTTCAAAACACACATAATAATAAGTTCATAAAATAACGCCAACACGTGCCCGTGCCCATGCCCAACCTACCTGTGCCGTCAGTCATCAGTTACCTGTGTCCAGGTCAAATGGATCCTTGTTCGTTTGTACTCAGCGTCTATTCTTTTTCTCTGTTCGTCTTCCATCATCATTTCCAACTGGCTTTTCGGGTCCCAAATGTGGCCGCGGCTGTTCACGAACCTCCAAATTTCTGGTTCTACACTAAGGATTTGAGCTATCTGCAACCTGTAATAGAGGTTGAGGTCAAGAGCAATAGGTTTCGGATTTTCGGTCCCTTCCACGTATACATCATAAGCTTTGTAAAGCTTGTAGATCCATGCACCACCGACGAGTGGAGTCCTTGGACATTGAGCTGTTGCATTAGTTCTGAAGAGTTGACAGAAGAGATAAGTAATGTTGCAATCAATTTCATTTCTTAGCAGTAGAGTGCCCACAAATCCTGTAAATTCACCACTCCTTTATTTTTGCTACGTGCTGTTAGCGTCTTGCTTAGTATCTGGTGAATATATTTCATCAATGGATCTCGTAAGGCTGTGCTTTTTGACGCATTGATGTGGTTTGTTTCTTCCTCGAAGCCCAACAATTCCCATGCTCGTGTATGTGTATCTCCAAACCAGCTATTGTCTTCTTTTTCAAATGCTACCCTTGCGTGGTTCCAGATTACTTGTTCTGTTTCTTCTTTTGTGTAAATTCCCATATCAATCCCGAGTTGGGTGAAAGACGTTCTGCGCCACACACCTCCACACCTGAACTCAATTGAATCTTTATCCCACATATCTGAATTATTCTTTATGTTAAAGGATGCTAAGAATTCCTTTGTTAGTTCCGTTACGGCCTCTCCTGTTTGCTCAAAAACCCTCTTCCATGGCCCCGTAACAAACATGTTGTATCGGTTCCATTGATTAACTTGGCCTAGGGTGTTTTGGCAAGCATGGAAATTTGGTTCAGGGATTCGCTTGTTCAAGTGGCTTAGTCTTGCATTGGCTTGCCTATCTCTTGTATCATGTCCGGTGAAGACTAAAAATGCATGAACTTCTTCCCCATACTCGGCCATCTGCAATTAAACCTAAATTAGTCAAAACTTATAAAAAAATTTCAATTTGTTGAAACAGAGAGCAAAGCACGGCGGCGTGCTTTCAGAAGCACGGCCCCGTGCTGCTGCTTCTGGTTTAGTTTTCTTTGAAGTTTTACTTTAGGTTGATCACGACTCGTGTTGTTTTGGGCACGGCTCGTGTTTTTAATACTGACTTCTAACTTACTTAGACTCGAACCCTCGTTTCTAATCGGTTATATCAATTGGGTTTAATGGTTTGTCGGGTATTTATTCTAACACCCAAAACCCGAATTGTTTCTTTCAATCAATCCCTAACCATCAAACATTCAACAATCAATTCATCATAATCAAGCATAATAACCCATACCCTTTTTAGGTTTTGACCCGGTTTGGTCGATTTGAACAATTTTAGGGTTAATCTAAACCTAGAATGACGAATCTGAGTAATGCACTTGTTAAATTAACATACCTTAGGTTTAGGATTGAAGATTAGATGAAGAAATTTGTAAAATGGTTGAAGGTCGGCGGTTCTCGGTTTAGAATGCAGTGAAATTAGAGTTGGATGTGTTAGAAAGTTATTTTATCAAAGTTATAACTCGTAACTGCCCTGACACCAAAAACACGGCCCCATGCTTTTGGAGCACGGTACCGTGCTGCTTAATGCAGACAGTACTGTTTTGTTTATTTTGTCGAGCTGGTTTGCTTTTAACTGGTTTTTATTTTCTGGTTATTTTAACATGGTAATTTAAACATCCTAGATTTCATTAAAACATAAAATTAAAGACATGATTAAAGATAGATAAAATGAAAAGTACAACAACAACTCTCGGATCCTAACACATAGTACTAGCGGAAACAACTTCAACACGAAACAAAGTCAGAACTTCAATGGCTACCACCCTCGAACAAGTTCTGGATGTGTGGTGGTGCTCGTTTTGCTTCCAAAAGTTCGTCAAGATTTTTGTTGAGCGTGACGAGTTCTCGGTTGAGAAAGTTAAGTTTTGAAGTCACATCTTTGTGGTGGCCATCCACAACATAGAAGTTTTCGAACCTAAGAAGGTCGACTTTGTTAATCAACTCGACTACTCGAGCCTCGGTTTGCATGTTGCTCTCAACTTGGTCTCTTACAATGCATTGGAGTCTCATCATTTGTTCCTCAAGAAAGGAAGATTCATGTTGTTTCTCCTTTTTCATTGGCTTCCATTCAACCAGTTTTCCTTCCATTTATGTAGTTTTTGTTTGGTGTGAATGGAATAGTGAATTTATGCATGCATTATATAGAGACTGGAAAGTTGAACACGACACCGTGTTTGTTGGAGCACGGCCCCGTGCTGCTAGAAGAATAAATGTTTCCGAGTCAGAGAATTGTACTGAGTCAGTGCGTATCATGCTGAAGATTCTAGGGTGACCACGGCCTCGTGCTTAGGAAAGCACGGCCCGTGCTTTTGTCACAGTGTATTTCTATTTTATTTTTCAACATGATTCACGATCCGGAATTTTTAGAATGACGTTTATTGTAATAATTTGGAAGTTTGGTCATATAAAGATTACTTTTCATTAAATAAAGATCCTAGAACATTTACGGGATAAGCCTGGGTTTCCTAACAAAAGAAAATGATCGGGTTAAGCCCGAAGTCCTAACACATTGTGCTTAATGCACTTTTTAACATTTAAAAAAAACATAAAATTAAGTTTCCTAGAGCTCTCCGAAAGGCTCTCCTCCTCCGAACGGTCCTGGTGGTGGAAAATACGTAAAACCGAGAACTTGAAACTGGAGTTGTTCGTTGATGTCTTGGAGTTCCATTTTCATGTTTTCAACCAATTCGATGAGTTGCACGAGACGCATCTCAGCAAGGATATTCATTTCGGTGAGTTCTCTCACGAGCTCTTGAAGTCTCAAAAGAAGCTCGGTTTTGGAAACATGGCGGGCATCGTTTCTCGAATGTCGGGAAACGGGAATTGCTTCATTCATCTCAGTTGTCATGCTGAATTATCAGAGGTTTTTGGTTTCGGTTTTGGTTTGTGCAAGAAATGCAATGACACAAGGTGCCTTTTATAACCAAACAGGATACCGAGCACGGCACCGTGCTGGTGGAAGCACGCCCCCATGTTTTAACTCAGACAATTTGTTACAAACCAGTCTGACTGAGATTTTTGCAGCGTAGATGCCAGCCCGCATTTTTAGGCACGGGACCGTGCTTTAAGGAGCACGCCCCCGTGGTTTTCTGTTCAATTTTTTTTTATAAACATTATTTACAAGGCCTAGTTTTGTGAAGGTCTCGACCAGACCTTGGTTCCTTAATCTCTTATTTTAAAAAGTTTGGAGGGTTAGTACCTCCAAAACTTCTTTAAGTGGACCGTCGATGTATGGTTTTAATCGATGTCCATTGACTTTGAACTTTTGGTCGTTTGAACTTGAAATTTTGATGGTTCCATAGTCAAAAACTGTTTCAACTACGTATGGACCTGTTCATAAGGATTTCAGTTTTCCTGGGAATAGACGTAAACGAGCGTTGTATAACAGTACACAATCACCAGCTTGAAATTTCTTGTTTCCTTTTAAATGGGCGACGTGCATTCGTTTAGTCTTTTCCTTGTAGGACCAGGAATTTTCGTAGGCTAATGTTCTCAGTTCCTCGATCTCACGAATTTGATCTTCCCGGTTTACTCCGGCGAACGTTAGATCAAAATTCACTGCTCTGAGGGCCCAGTAGGCTTTGTGTTTTAACTCTACTGGCAGATGACATGCCTTTCCGTAAACGAGCTTGAAGGGTGTCGTTCCTATGGGAGTTTTGTAGGCCGTCCTGAGGGCCCACAATGCGTCATCTAACTTTTCTGCCCAATTTTTGCGATTCATCCCCACACTTCTTTCTAAAATCCTCTTAATTCCTCGGTTTGAGACCTCCACCTGCCCACTGGTCTGTGGGTGATATGGTGTTGCTAGTCGGTGGTGAACCCAATACCGTGCTAAGACTTTGTCCATCAAGGTGTTACAGAAGTGAGTACCTCTGTCGCTGATGAGGGCTTTTGGAGTACCGAATCTTGAGAATAACTTTTTCAGAAATCGTACAACTACTCGAGCATCGTTGGTGGGAAGAGCTTGTGCTTCTACCCATTTAGACACGTAGTCGACTGCTACAAGAATGTATTTATTTCCGAATAAGTTAGGAAATGGGCCCATGAAATCTATCCCCCATACATCAAAGATTTCACAAATTTGAATGCCTTTTTGAGCCATCTCATTTTTTGATGAGATGTTCCCGGCTCTTTGAAAAGCATCGCATGCTTGGATCAAAGTATGTGTATCTTTGTATATAGTGGGCCAGAAAAATCCCGCATCAAACACTTTCCTGACCGTGGTGGCAGTACCGTGGTGTCCACCTGTTGGTCCTTCATGGCAATGTTTGAGAATGTCTAAGGCCTCCTTTGCCTGCTACGCACCTACGAATGACTTGATCCGCACCTATCCTAAATACGTATGGATCTTCCCAGAAGTAAAACTTAAGATCGGAGAAGAATTTTTTTCGCTGTTGATGGGTAAGTCCTTTTATGAGGATCCTACAAGCTAAGTAATTGGCGAAGTCGGCATACCTAGGACTTTCGTCCTTTTCTTCTATCACTCCTTGAATGTGCATGAGAACCTCATGTGGGAAATTATCGTTTATAATTTCTTCTTGAAGCTCTTCGGGAGTTGGACATTCTAATCGTGAAAGATGGTCTGCGGCTACATTTTCTGCTCCCTTCTTGTCTTTAACTTCGATGTCAAATTCTTGGAGTAGTAGGATCCATCGGATGAGTCTAGGTTTGGCATCTTGTTTGTTGAATAGGTATCGTATTGCGGCATGATTGGTGTAAACTATGGTTTTGGAAAGAACTAGGTATGATCTAAATTTTTCAAAGGCAAATACTACTGCTAGTAACTCTTTTTCAGTTGTGGTATAATTCTCTTGTGCATCGTTAAGAGTTTTATTTGCATAGTAAATTGGGTGGAAATGTTTTCCTTTGCGTTGTCCGAGTACGGATCCAACTGCAAAGTCACTTGCATCGCACATGATTTCGAATGGAAGGGTCCAGTCGGGTGTGGTCATGATTGGTGCGTTGACAAGTTTGTCTTTTAGTGTATTGAATGACTCAACACATTCCTCAGAGAAGACGAATTGTGTGTCTTTCTCTAGAAGTTTGGTCATAGGTCTTGAGATTTTTGAGAAGTCTTTTATGAAGCGGCGGTAGAAACCGGCGTGACCTAGAAAACTTCTAATGGCTTTGACTGAAGTTGGTGGTGGGAGTTTGGATATGGTTTCTATTTTGGCCCTATCAACTTCTAGTCCGTTTTGAGAAATCTTGTAGATTCCCAGCCGGATCTACACGGAAATACCTCGTTCTACATAGGTGCGGAATCCCTACGTAAGACGATACGAGTGTAGAATCGATATACGTTAAACACAAGCAAACACACGTTACAATAACCAAAGAACACGTTGTATTGCAACTAATAACACGTGATATATCAATCACCGATTACACAAACTGAACAACTGATTACAAACAAGCCGTAACCTAACACTTATATCATTCGACAACTTCGCCTAACATGCTAGGCGAAGTTGTCACTAACTTCGCTTGTTCCACAAGTTCGCCTATATCAGGCGAACTTGTGAGACAACTTCGCTTAATCATAGATACAAAACATACTAACTCGATTACAGACACTAGATACTTAACTACTGACATCATGCACCAACAGACTCCCCCTTGGCAGTAGCTTCATATCTCTATCTTCAAACACGGGTCTCGTTATCCCAAAAATCTTGTATCTTCCATCTTCAAGCATGAACGCCTTCTCGTACACAAACTGAAACTACTCTTTGATATTTCTTTGCTTCTTCTTTCCAGGTAGGAATATAAAATATCTTTTTCTCATTTAGCACATGCAGATCAGCTTGAGACAAATTCACTAAGTGCATTGGATCATACACTCTCATCAGCTCCTGTTCATCTTCATCCTCCATTACCGCCTCAGCCGTTTCACTATCAACGTACCACCATTTCAGATCCTTTAGCACATCCTTGGGCATTTGTTTCATCAGCACTTCTTTTAAGCACCGAATCGGCTTATACTTCATTATCATCCAAGGCTTGCCATCTGCTCTCATTCCTCTGTCTCTGTCTTCAACGAGCTTTCCTTTCTGCGGTTTCAACAGCTCGAACTTTTTCTCCTTTATGCTTTCCTTCCAGACTATCTTTACAATGATCCTAGCCATGTTATCATCACTCCTGTTTATCAACCCCAACCTGCCTAAGTCCTTCACTTCATACTCAGGCAACGTATTCAACGATCTCAACAACCTCTTGAAATACTGAACCCCATCATACCGTTTAATCACAAAGAGCCTCAACTGCTCATCATATAACCAGCAAATAATCCCCTTTTTCGCTTCAACATAACCCTTGATGTTGTAACTTTTCTTGAACATAGTAGGGACCGCCGGTTTCTTAGTCTTTACGAACCACTGAGCGTAGCCTTCTTTCCATCTTGGCTGCTCCTCCCATTCAGTCTCATCACATTCCGTATTTTGACCTAGATCTGTCTTTTCAACTGCCGGAATTTCATGCTCAATGTTCTCCTCCACAATCTCTCCTTCTTCAGCTTCATTGTCAATCACGATCTCAGCTCCTATCTTCTCGATCTCTTCCAACGGTAACACATCATCATCACCAATAACATCATCATCCTCAGCATCCACAACCACCACATCATCACCCCCTGAACCAACAGCTACACTCGTTGACTCCCCCTGAGATGTGGAAGCCCCAAGAGCTTGTTCAGTTCTTGGCAACTCTCCACCTGCATCTTTCGATGCATTGGGATCATTGTCTCGATCGTTATGCTTCTTCGTCCTCAGCTCGTCACCCTTACAGCTCGTCTCCCCCTGAGATGCCAAGAACTGTTTCAAGGCATCAAATATTTTACCATGCTCGATCAGGAGGGACGACTGAATTTGATTCTCCGCAACGAGGCGCTGAATAGCATGAGTCTGGATTAGATTTACCCTTGATTGTTCTGCCACGACCCTTTCAAGCACCGTTATTCTTTCCGAGTCGGATAAGGTTGCATCGAAATCAAACCTCATATGTGATATGTCTTAAGCGTACGGAGGAGGGATTCTCAATGTAATTGGCACCTCAGAAACAGGTGGAAACGTAACCGCAGGTGGTATCGTAACCGACAACCTTGCAGTGGCAACAACTGTCGACTCAACAAACCTTGCTACGACCTCCGATGGAGTAAGAGATGGAGGTGGCAAGGACACAATTTCCGGAGCCGAGAGTTGGAATGTAGTGGGTGGGATGCCGAAAGAAGATGAGGTAGTCAACACGGGAACACCCGAGGTGATCGGCCCTGTAACAGTCAATGATGAAGGGACCATAGTCATACCAGACAGTGCGGGTGGAGTGAAACGAACCACCCTTGAGCTCTCACCCGCTCCCGAACCTGCACCTGCCCTTTCCCTTCTCGATCTACGGACCAACCGATGTAAATCTTCCTCAAAGTCCGAATCACTGTCATCGGTGTCTCTCTTCCTCTTCCCATGAATTCTTTCTTGAGAGATCAAAATTTGTCTAGCTTTAGCCACATCATCATCTGAGGAATCAGAATCAGCCTCCGTCGTAGCTGCCACCGACACATCCACACTAGAAACCCGGGCAACCGAGACCTGTACCTCTTCCTCTAGATCAACACGTTCCATATCAAAGAATCCTTGACCGCCAAACGCAGCTTCAAGATCAACGTGTTCCTCCGGTGCCACAACAGGAGCAGCAGGTAAAGCTTGTTGTACCTCAGGCGGTTGTTGAGGTGCTCCAGCCTGTTGTGGTACCGGATCCCGAAACTCGTCCCCACGAGCTGGAACATACTCTGGGTTGATCAAGTACCCAAATAATGGAGTATGTCGAGGACGGAGCTCAGGTTTACTCCTTGCACTTGATGATCAGCACTGGGCGAAGATTCGCTTGTTGACACTTTCCACATACCGAATCGGACGGCGCTGAGGTAACGAGGGGGCCACGTGATTCAAGATCATTTGAAGGAATCTTGGGTACATTAAGAATCTCTCACGCGCCACCGCTCGTCTTTGACGGTCTATCTCGTAGAACACCATCTGACTAAAGCTATAATGCTTGTTGTAAGTCAGTGCAGTCATTGCCGACTGCATGGTCGCACCAATTCCATCCGTACCGGCATTTCTCCCCGACATACACACGATCATCACGTGCATAAGAAAGCGCCATTAATCTAACAAGAAACCCTTGCGTCTCTGAGTATCCCCCAAAGGACTAGAATAGCCCATTCTCAGAAAAGCACCATCTCTGAATGGAGCCACGAAGTCTGTAGGGTCATTTCTTGTTTCATCCCCAAACTGCAAAGCCACCCTGATCTGCTCAGACGAGAACTGCACTACCTGATTGTTAACCGTTGCACGCATAACTGGGGGCTCGACTCGACAATCATATTCAACTGTCTGCCAGAAATCTTCTATGTTTGGCAAAGAGATAGGCAGTGTTGTAGTAATAGTGTGGAAGATACGCGAGCGGATAAGAAACGTGATGATTTCGCGAAAATCATCAACACCGCTCGCATCCGGGTCCAGAGTTATGTACATGTTATGCCCCGGGGAAAACTGCCGATTGTTATCTCCTCCTTCGTCACCACCTGCACCACCTGCTCCCGCTACAGCTGCCATATCTGTAACACAAACTGTCTAAGTTAGAGAAACGTCGAAGCAAATCACAACTTCGCCTTTTACCATGAGCGAAGTTATGATTGTGTCTGTATAGGCGAAGTTAGAGAAAGGGCGAAATTGTGAATAACTTCGCCTTTAATACAACTTCGCCTGATTACAGCTAAAATAATATATAAAAAGGCAGGCGAAGTTAATGTTAACTTCGCCTAACCACAACTTCGCTCCTTAAACAACTTCGCCTCTGATTGATTAAAATTAAAGGATAAGGCGAAGTTAAACCTTAGGCGAAGTTAGGAATAACTTCGCCTAAACTATAACTTCGCCTAAACTGAAGCGGCAACAGTTCAGTAGGCTAAACAAAGTGTATTTTGGATAATTCGTCGATTGTGGACACTAAGAAACCTGTTTTTATGAAGATCTAGACGATCAAGTCGGTTACGATCACGTAAAAATGAGTTTAAAAAGTGGGTGTTGAGGGTTTGATTGACCGGGGTCCTGTATCGGACCAAAACAACCTCTTATTAACGCAATCGACATAGATTATCATCTACACAACATCTACACACCTTAACATTGATTAATATGAAGGTTTGATTCACAAGATAACTTCGCCGAGGATTAACAGTTGATAAGTTCGCTGGTTTATGAAAAGTAAAAGTAAAAAGAGTTTGACTATAAGCTTCTTTATATACCTTCAATATTATACAGGCGAAGTTAGGGTTAACTTCGCTTACCCCTTAACTTCGCCTGTTTAATAAGTTCACCTATAATTTCACAACTTCGCTTATATTAAAAGTTACACAACAAGCCCTTATAAATTGAACATTTTTCCATTAACTTTTAAAACCTCCTTTAAAGCGTTAAACTAAATATGATCAACGACCAGGTAACCAGGTATTAAACCATAATACGACATAAGTAAAATCAAACATTGAGATAGAATACTCGGGATCAAATTTCAGTCTTGACAGGGACTTACATGTTTTAGAAAAGATCCGAACAAGAATCATACTAATTAAGTGACAGTCACTTAGATCCATGTTCAGCTGTATTATGACATAATGAAACAGGTTGTAAGCAGGTAAATAACTTAGTATGGTTTTTGTCACACCCGGCCCTGAGCGGCGGAAACAGCCGGGCGCGCACGAGTGGGAATTGATACTTAAGCACGGGCCATTGCAAACATTCAAAGATTTTCATTGCGCATGAAAAGTTTAATACAAATACATTACATTGTTTAAAAATTATAAAAACATCCAAGTATAAAAATTATTGAAGATTTCCACGCCATATCCCCATGCGCGGCGGGAACAACCACGCGCATCGAAGGGATAGAACTAAAATCTTCCAAAAAGCTAGTTTAGATGTTCAGCGTGAGGTGCTCTAAGTGTGACTCCATGCGCTACCTAGTTATCTCCTGAAAGACACGTAAAAACATTTGAATCAGTATAAACTGAGTGAGTTCACAAGTTTTAGTAACTTGATAAATCGTATTGCATCATAATCTTGATACAAATCATTCTGAAACATAATTCTGATAGCATTATTAAAACACATGCTTGGTAAAACATAGTTATATCAACATATTCTGATAAAATCGTTCCGCGGGTTACGCGCGAATATTTCTGGGAACTGTGCTCGTCTATGCAAAGTGGCGCTGCCACTACGAGCAAAAATAAGTAATACCGTCCCGCGGGTTACGCGCGAACGTTTCAGGAACATGTGCTCGTCCATGCAAAGTGGCGCTGCCACTACGAGCTAAAATAATAATACCGTCCCGCGGGTTACGCGCGGACGTTGTGCCGGAAAACAAGGCGCTCGTCCATGCAAAGAGGCGCGACCCCTACGAGCGGGCTCAAACCCATAGTACTGCCCCATGACCATACTAGGCACTCGTCCATGCAAAGAGGTGCGACCCCTACGAGTGGGTGGATCAAACCAGCAGTCCCTACCCTTAGAGTTCCAATGGTAAAGTGATCACTTACTCGAGTTCTTGCGCACATACATCGAAAACCTTAGATAACCGTTTGCATTACTCATCATGAAACATAACTTAAACACATAATCGCTTGCATAGCTTGTAAGTATACCATGATAAAACATTATTTAAGTACGTGTCCCTCGCCCCGAAAACAGTTTAAAAATAGTGAAAACAGTGAAAATAGGGGCTGTGAGACTCACCTGTGGTTCTTGTTAAGGGATTAATCGAGATTCGGGTTTTCTTGGTGTTGGCCTCGGAATCGAAGGTCTAGAATACGATTAAATAACAAGTATATATATTAAGATCAAGAAATAGGAGAATATAAGGGTTGGATAGTAGGTCTCAAGGTTATATTCTCGGCTTACCTAGTAACAGGATCGGAGCTGGAAACAACGGATGCTTGGGAGAGGATTAGTGCAAGTTTGTAGTTCTTTGAAGTGTGTTTTGGGTGATAATTTAGGTTACAAATTTATAGGCAAACTCAAGGGAACACAATCCCTTGCTTTAGGGGATTGAAATCTTTTCATATCTAGGGGTAATGATGATAAAGTATGGAAATTATTATTGTTTATTGTTTACTTAAAAGTGGAGGAGTGGACAAAAGATCTTGATTTGATTTGGACAGGACATGCAGGTCTGGGGTTGGTGAGAATAGGGTGGCTGACAGTTGACTTTTCATGTTACAGTGTGCTTTTTCTTTTTTTTTTTCAGGTACTTTTATCAGTGTACAGTAAAAAGTGGAAAATCTCTGAAACACGCTACTGTTTGCGGGAGTAATCTCCTTATGTCTGGAGAATAGACTAAGTGTTCTGTGCGCATCACTTTGTGCGCATAGCTTTCTGCGTGTAGGACATTTCTTTGCTGCGGGTAGGTGCGTAACCTTCTCGCAGTTGGGGATATTGAGTTTCATTTGTAGATTCTCCAGGTGGTCTTGGTATTTCAACATAGTGATCAGTCATGTTGAAGTCAATTCCATCTTGGAGCTTCAGACAAACTAGCTCTCAATGTTCCCGCCATGCGGGGAGGTTAGTTCCCTTCCGCACGCGCATAAACGATCTAGGATGCACCCGCCTTAGCATCATGCGGGATGGTCAACCCATAGACAACATAACGTTTAAGTTACATGAAAACATAAAGCCAAAGCATTCACGCATGGCGCATATAACATATGCTCACGCTGGTTCTTAACATGGTGCGCTCGCGCAGGGCGCACATAACAAATGCACGCGCTGACTAACATGGCGCGCTCGCGCAGGGCGCACATAACAAATGCACGCGCTGACTAACATGGCGCGCTCGCGCAGGGCGCACATAACAAATGCACGCGCTGACTAACATGGCGCGCTCGCGCAGGGCGCACATAACAAATGCACGCGCTGAATATTTACAATCACCTAATTATTAGGTTGATTACTTAGTTTAAGGGATTGGGAATTTACCGGGTGTCACATTCTCCCCTCGTTAAACGAATTTCGTCCCGAAATTTAGGAGACGTTGCTGGCAGAACCCATGTTCTGAAAGAGGTGTGGGTATTTCTTGCGCATTTGGTCTTCTCTTTCCCAAGTGAATTCAGGCCCACGCCTCGAGTTCCATTGGACCTTTACTAACTTGATTTTGCTCCTGCGTAACTTTTGTTCTTTCCAATCGGTTACTGCTATAGGTTCTTCTACGAAGTGCAGCTGTTTGTCGATGTGAATCTCTTCCAACGGCAAAATCAACGTTTCGTCAGATAAGCACTTTTTGAGGTTGGACACATGAAACGTATCATGAACTCCACTGAGTTCGGCGGGTAAACGGAGTTTATAAGCAACCGGACCGATCCTCTCCAGGATCTCGAATGGTCCAATGAAGCGCGGATTCAACTTTCCTCGCTTGCCGAAACCGGGGACTCCTTTCCATGGAGAGACTTTCAAAAGTACTTTATCCCCTACTTGAAACTCCAATGGTTTTCTTCGCACATCTGCGTAGCTCTTCTGTCTATCGCGCGCTGTCTTAAGGCGATCCCTTATCTGAAAAATCTTGTCTGTTGTTTCTTGGATCAATTCTGGACCAGTCATTTGCTTGTCACCCACTTCAGCCCAGCACAGTGGGGATCTACACTTGCGCCCATACAAAGCTTCGAACGGCGCAGCCTTAATGCTTGTGTGATAACTGTTGTTGTAAGAAAATTCAACCAATGGGAGATGAGTATCCCAGCTACCTTCGAAATCGATTGCGCACGCGCGTAGCATATCTTCCAATGTCTGGATTGTTCGCTCGCTTTGCCCATCCGTTTGAGGATGATAAGCTGTACTCATATCAAGGCGAGTACCTAGAGCTCCTTGTAACGATCTCCAAAACCTTGATGTGAACCGACTATCTCTATCAGAAATGATGGACACTGGGACTCCATGTTTTGAAACTACTTCTCGAATATACAGTCGGGCTAACTTTTCCATCTTATCGGTTTCCTTGATCGGCAGGAAGTGCGCTGACTTAGTTAGCCGATCCACAACAACCCATATTGTGTCATAACCCCCAGGTGTCCTTGGCAGTTTGGTGATGAAGTCCATAGAGATTTGTTCCCACTTCCACATGGGAATTTCTGGCTGCTGAAGCAACCCTGATGGTTTCTGGTATTCAGCCTTCACCTTCGAACACGTCAGGCATTTACTGACATACGTCGCGATGGCGCCTTTAAGATTGGGCCACCAATACAGCACTTTAACATCTTGGTACATCTTGTCTGCGCCAGGATGTACGGAATACCGTGTCTTGTGAGCTTCGTTTAGTACTTGCTCGCGCAATCCTCCCTTGAGAGGGACCCATATGCGGTTAGCGAAATATAGATTGCCGTTCTCTTTAAGCTCCAAACTCTTAGTCATACCCCCAAGGCATTCGTTTTTAACAAACTCTGGTTTCAAGGCTTCTTGCTGAGCGTCTCGGATGCGGGTAGAGAGATCTGCGTGAATGGTCAACCTTAGAGCCTTGACTCGTAGCGTTTTTATTCGCTCCTTCCTACTTAGCGCGTCTGCTACCACATTCGCCTTTCCAGGGTGGTACTTAATTTCACAATCATAATCATTCAACAACTCCACCCATCTTCGTTGCCTCATGTTTAAATCCTTTTGATCAAATATATGTTGAAGGCTCTTGTGATCCGTAAAAATTATACACTTTGTACCATAGAGGTAATGGCGCCAAATCTTTAGCGCGAAGACAACCGCTCCAAGTTCCAGATCATGCGTTGTGTAGTTCTTTTCATTGGTCTTGAGTTGGCGTGAGGCATACGCTATGACTTTGTCTCGCTGCATAAGGACACATCCAAGTCCCTGATGTGAAGCGTCGCAGTAAACAACGATGTCATCCGTCCCCTCGGGCAAAGACAAAATTGGCGCACTACATAACTTCTGTTTTAACGTTTGAAATGCTGTTTCCTGACTTTCGCCCCAAACAAACTTCTTGTCTTTCTGAGTTAGCGCGGTCAGAGGTAGAGCTATCTTGGAGAAGTTCTCAATGAAGCGTCGATAGTAGCCAGCTAGTCCTAGGAATTGCCTCACCTCAGTTGGGGTTTTTGGCGCTTCCCAGTTTTCGATGGCCTTGACTTTGGAAGGATCAACGTGAATTCCTTTCTCGTTTACAACGTGACCGAGAAAGTGAACTTCTCTAAGCCAAAACTCGCACTTGGAAAACTTCGCATACAACTTTTCTTTCCTCAACAATTCCAAAATCAATCTCAGGTGTTGCTCATGCTCGGCCTTGGTCCGTGAGTAAATCAGAATATCATCTATAAACACAATCACAAATTTGTCCAAGTATGGTTTGCACACGCGGTTCATCAGATCCATGAACACAGCCGGCGCATTAGTTAGCCCGAAAGGCATCACTAAGAACTCATAATGGCCGTATCTAGTTCGGAAGGCTGTTTTCGGCACATCTTCCTCATGGACCCTAAGTTGGTGGTATCCTGACCGTAGATCTATCTTCGAATAATAACTGGATCCCTGCAACTGGTCAAATAAGTCGTCAATCCTCGGTAAGGGGTACCGATTTTTGACTGTCAGCTTGTTCAGTTCCCTGTAGTCAATACACATCCTGAACGAACCATCCTTCTTCTTAACAAACAGTACTGGAGCTCCCCAAGGTGAAAAGCTTGGGCGTATGAAACCCTTATCCAATAGTTCCTGTAACTGATTGGATAGCTCTTGCATCTCAGATGGAGCTAATCGATAAGGCGCTCGAGCTACTGGCGCAGCTCCTGGGACTAAATCAATACGAAACTCGACTTGTCGCGGCGGCGGTAATCCGGGCAAATCTTCAGGAAAAACTTCTGGAAATTCGCGCACTACTGGTAAGTCTTCAATTCTTCGCTCATCTCCTTTCTTCTCTACGACATGCGCCAGGAAGGCGTAGCACCCTTTCCTTAGGCACTTTCGCGCCTTTAGGCACGAAATCAGTTTCGTCGCAACTCCCCTTCTTTCCCCTTGAATTACCAAGGTTTCTCCGTTCAACAGTGGGATCCGAACCTGCTTCTCATGGCAAATAACTTCCGCGCGGTTCTCGACTAACCAATCCATACCTACCACAATGTCAAAACTTCCCAAGTCTATTGGCAACAAGTTAATATTGAACCCGTGACCTCCCATGACTATAACACATTGTTCAGTTCTTTCGTTCGCGCATAACTGCCTACCATTGGCTAGTTCTATAGTATATGGCGTGTCTAGTCTACTGGTTGCTAGGCCTAGGGAGTCTTTAAACTCAGCGGATATAAAACTTAGGTCAGCGCCAGTATCAAATAAGACAGATGCAAAATGTCCGTTAAGCAAAAACGTACCGGTTACCACATTCGGCTCTTCTTTAGCTTCGCCTGCGCCGATCACAAAAGCTCTCCCGCGAGCTTGGTATCCCTTTTGCGGGCAATCCCGACTAAAATGCCCTGGCTTTCCGCATGCATAGCAGTTGTCGCTCGCTCCAGCTTCTCTGACACGGCAATTCATCGTCTTGTGCCCTGGTCTGCCACATTTGGCACATTCGATTCTTGCGCATTCACCCTCGTGGTGATACTTGCATTTGTTGCACCATGGGCGAGGCCCGCTGTATCCTTTTCGTGGTGGCTCCGCGGCCTGAATCGCGTAAACCCTTGCGCTTTCCTGCTTCTTGAACGGTGGCTGCTTGGTGTCAGACCCTCGGTGGTGAGAGTTCCATTTCCTCTTGGGATCAGAGGTTCGCTGCTCGATTCCGCGCGTAGTTAACATACCCGCACGGATCGTATCCCTTGTAAGGGTAATGGCCCGCGCTACCGCCTCATCAAAGGTTGGAGGCGCTGCGGCGTTGAGCGGAACCCTAACAACAGGAGGTAACCCAAAGATATACCTCTCGATCTTCTTTTCCTCCGTGTTTGCCATGTCTGGCACCAACTGGCAAAGTTCGTTGAACCGGTTGTTGTAGGCGTCGATATCCGTTCCTACCATGGTGTGGTTCCAGAATTCCTGTTGTAGACTCTGGATTTCTGCGCGAGAGCAGAACTTCCTCATCATCATCTCCTTCAGTTCCTCCCAGGTCTTGTGGAGAGCAACTTCTCGCCCCAATGTTTTCGTTTGAAGCTTCCACCAAGACGAAGCTGCCTCTTGGAACATGCAGGTCGCGTAAAGGACCTTCTGGTTCTCACTACATCCGCTAATGGAGAGAACTGTCTCCATCTTGTCAATCCAGTTGTAGAGCCCAATGGCCCCTTCGGTTCCCTTGAATGGCCAAGGCTTACAGGCCATGAATGTCTTATAGGAGCATCCTTTGTCCAAGGCTCCTGATTCGGGTTCTGGGGTCTCATTCTGACGACCCTGACTTGATTCGGCCTTGCTGGCCTCATGTGTCGCAATCGCTTGCGCGATTATTTTCGCGAGTTCCTCGGGTGTCATGGTAATTCCCTTGGCTTTAGTTGGAGGCATTCTTGCTTTAAAAGAGTGAAAATATATCAGACTTAGCGCATGTACTCTGAGCACATAATGTTATCATTATTTACTAGACAGTGTGACCCGTGTTCCTAAGTGCGTGTATAGTTTCTTTTGAAAATATTTTCTTTAAAAAATATTTCATGCGATTCCCCAACGGTTATAGTCTAGGTTAAAACTTCTTTTCCTAGTTCGCTATAACCAGTGCTCTGATACCAATCTGTCACACCCGGCCCTGAGCGGCGGAAACAGCCGGGCGCGCACGAGTGGGAATTGATACTTAAGCACGGGCCATTGCAAACATTCAAAGATTTTCATTGCGCATGAAAAGTTTAATACAAATACATTACATTGTTTAAAAATTATAAAAACATCCAAGTATAAAAATTATTGAAGATTTCCACGCCATATCCCCATGCGCGGCGGGAACAACCACGCGCATCGAAGGGATAGAACTAAAATCTTCCAAAAAGCTAGTTTAGATGTTCAGCGTGAGGTGCTCTAAGTGTGACTCCATGCGCTACCTAGTTATCTCCTGAAAGACACGTAAAAACATTTGAATCAGTATAAACTGAGTGAGTTCACAAGTTTTAGTAACTTGATAAATCGTATTGCATCATAATCTTGATACAAATCATTCTGAAACATAATTCTGATAGCATTATTAAAACACATGCTTGGTAAAACATAGTTATATCAACATATTCTGATAAAATCGTTCCGCGGGTTACGCGCGAATATTTCTGGGAACTGTGCTCGTCTATGCAAAGTGGCGCTGCCACTACGAGCTAAAATAAGTAATACCGTCCCGCGGGTTACGCGCGAACGTTTCAGGAACATGTGCTCGTCCATGCAAAGTGGCGCTGCCACTACGAGCTAAAATAATAATACCGTCCCGCGGGTTACGCGCGGACGTTGTGCCGGAAAACAAGGCGCTCGTCCATGCAAAGAGGCGCGACCCCTACGAGCGGGCTCAAACCCATAGTACTGCCCCATGACCATACTAGGCACTCGTCCATGCAAAGAGGTGCGACCCCTACGAGTGGGTGGATCAAACCAGCAGTCCCTACCCTTAGAGTTCCAATGGTAAAGTGATCACTTACTCGAGTTCTTGCGCACATACATCGAAAACCTTAGATAACCGTTTGCATTACTCATCATGAAACATAACTTAAACACATAATCGCTTGCATAGCTTGTAAGTATACCATGATAAAACATTATTTAAGTACGTGTCCCTCGCCCCGAAAACAGTTTAAAAATAGTGAAAACAGTGAAAATAGGGGCTGTGAGACTCACCTGTGGTTCTTGTTAAGGGATTAATCGAGATTCGGGTTTTCTTGGTGTTGGCCTCGGAATCGAAGGTCTAGAATACGATTAAATAACAAGTATATATATTAAGATCAAGAAATAGGAGAATATAAGGGTTGGATAGTAGGTCTCAAGGTTATATTCTCGGCTTACCTAGTAACAGGATCGGAGCTGGAAACAACGGATGCTTGGGAGAGGATTAGTGCAAGTTTGTAGTTCTTTGAAGTGTGTTTTGGGTGATAATTTAGGTTACAAATTTATAGGCAAACTCAAGGGAACACAATCCCTTGCTTTAGGGGATTGAAATCTTTTCATATCTAGGGGTAATGATGATAAAGTATGGAAATTATTATTGTTTATTGTTTACTTAAAAGTGGAGGAGTGGACAAAAGATCTTGATTTGATTTGGACAGGACATGCAGGTCTGGGGTTGGTGAGAATAGGGTGGCTGACAGTTGACTTTTCATGTTACAGTGTGCTTTTTCTTTTTTTTTTTCAGGTACTTTTATCAGTGTACAGTAAAAAGTGGAAAATCTCTGAAACACGCTACTGTTTGCGGGAGTAATCTCCTTATGTCTGGAGAATAGACTAAGTGTTCTGTGCGCATCACTTTGTGCGCATAGCTTTCTGCGTGTAGGACATTTCTTTGCTGCGGGTAGGTGCGTAACCTTCTCGCAGTTGGGGATATTGAGTTTCATTTGTAGATTCTCCAGGTGGTCTTGGTATTTCAACATAGTGATCAGTCATGTTGAAGTCAATTCCATCTTGGAGCTTCAGACAAACTAGCTCTCAATGTTCCCGCCATGCGGGGAGGTTAGTTCCCTTCCGCACGCGCATAAACGATCTAGGATGCACCCGCCTTAGCATCATGCGGGATGGTCAACCCATAGACAACATAACGTTTAAGTTACATGAAAACATAAAGCCAAAGCATTCACGCATGGCGCATATAACATATGCTCACGCTGGTTCTTAACATGGTGCGCTTGCGCAGGGCGCACATAACAAATGCACGCGCTGACTAACATGGCGCGCTCGCGCAGGGCGCACATAACAAATGCACGCGCTGACTAACATGGCGCGCTCGCGCAGGGCGCACATAACAAATGCACGCGCTGACTAACATGGCGCGCTCGCGCAGGGCGCACATAACAAATGCACGCGCTGAATATTTACAATCACCTAATTATTAGGTTGATTACTTAGTTTAAGGGATTGGGAATTTACCGGGTGTCACAGTTTTCATCGCTTCTGTGATACGGGTTAGGTTCAATTAAGCTCAAAATATAAATGGGCAACACATCAGAGATTGTGAAGCCTCCTATCTATTCTCAAATCTTATTTGGCTTTCCCCTAGTCACCCCGAGTTGGCCTCGACCCGTAGTGTCTGATTAAATCATATGTACACTTCGATTATTAGAGTCTTCTTCCCGTTCTCTTTCTTGCATCTTGATTGAGAAGTATTAACATTATAATCTTTAGAATGTCTCAAAATTTTATTTATTTATTTATTTATTTATTATTATTTTTTTTATTTTATTTTACATAGCTTCAGAGTAGTAAACAACTGCAAGTCCCGAATCTGGATCACTGCAGTTTCTTGACACGCTATCTTCACGGGAATCAGAACACTCACGGGCTCGTGTATGACTGGGTAATCAGAACGCTATCATTCGGAAAGGTATATATGGAGACATGCACAACTCTTAAGGAGTTTCCACGTAAGATCAAGGAGATTTAGTTAGTATCACTTCTACTTTTACGCACCATAAAAAGCTACCATGACATACAATGACTGTTTTAAAGTCTTTTAGGCCTAATAACTTCACTAGTTAAGCACACAGAATTAGTTTGTCTATCACTTTCCAAGGTTGGATCAATTTTCTTTTAAACATAGTAAAGAAACTTCTTACGAAGTAGTAGACTTGAAAAATTATTTCATCTCCCTAAAAAATATTTTAAATTCTATCGCCCCGATTAAGTCAAAGTTTTCAGGTAAACGGTTATCCTGAGGATCCAATGGATCAGCTGGACCGACCACATACAAGTATGTGTCCTTCTAACTGAGTATGAACGACTAATTTTCAGCAAAAGAATAAAAACACATCATAAATCGCCCCGGTCACATTCAGTCATCTGGTTAATGGCTATCCTCATACTCTACAGGTAGAGATGAGGACCAAACATATCTGAAGATATGTCCTTCAAACTGAAGCAACCGACATAATTCTAAGCGATAGTGACGTTTTTTTTTTTAACAAAGATGAAAAACACGGTTACTCAGGATTGATCATCCCATTTAGCTCAACAAGGTTTTGAAAACGATTTTTGTCAAACGCTTTAGTAAACAAATCAGCGAAATTATCTAACGAATCAACCTTTTCGAGCACAATTAATTTCTTCTCAGCACAATCCCGTATAAAATGATGACGAATGTCAATGTGTTTAGTTTTGCTATGCTTTACGAAATTGTTAGTTACTGAGATAGCAGCAGTGTTATCTATGCAAATAGGAGTATGAGAGAACTTCAGACCGTAATCGCGTAATTGCTATTGTATCCAAAGAACCTGAGAGCAGCAGTTCGATGCTGCCATGTACTCTGCTTCACATGTAGAAATGGCGACTGAGGTCTGCTTCTTGCACTGCCATGACACTAATCTGCCTCCAAGAAATTGGCATCCTCTGGTTGTTGACTTCCGATTCTGATTGCATCCACCATAGTCAGAATCCGTGTAAGCGACCAACTCCAAGTCTCCCCCTTTCGTGTACCATAACCCCAGCTTAGGCTTGCCCTTGAGATATCGCAATATCCTCTTCACACCCTTCATATGAGATTCCTTTGGGTTTTACCTGAAAGCGAGCACAAAGACAAACTGCAAACATAATATCAGGTCTAGATGCAGTTAAGTACATTAAAGAACCTATGATTGCCCGATATTGGGTGGGGTCCACGTCTGCATCACTGTCTGAATCAGCACCCAGTTTATGGTTGACGCAAACTGGAGTATCAAATGGAGTGCTGTCCTCCATCTTGAAGCGTTTGAGAACGTCTTGGACATATTTAGTCTAATGAATGAACATCCCATCTTTCTTCTGATCAACCTGCAGTCCTAAAAAGAAAGTTAGTTCACCCATAGCACTCATTTCAAACCTCTTTTTCATGACGGCTTCAAATTCCTGACACATGGCGACTTTTGATGCAGCAAAGATGATGTCGTCCACGTAGACTTGAACCAGAAGAAAGTCTCTTCCTTTTCTCTTAACGAACAGTGTGCTGTCGATCTTTCCCCTTTCAAACCCACTCTCAAGCAAGTAATCGGATAATGTTGCATACCAGGCACGAGGGGCCTGATGTAGCCCATATAGCGCTTTACTTAGCTTGTACACGTGATCAGGAAAGTCTGGGTCAAGAAAACCCGGAGGTTGCTCAACGTACACAACCTCATCGACTTTACCGTTAAGAAACGCACTTTTCATATCTAACTGGAACACCTTCATCTCCTTGTGTGCCGCAAATGCCAAAAACAAACGAATCGCTTCCAATCTCGCCACAGGAGCAAACACTTCATTGTAGTCGATCCCTTCTTGCTGATTAAAACCTTTTACAACCAGCCTCGCCTTGTTCCTGATAATTATCCCTTTTTCATCTCTCTTGCATTTGAAAACCCATTTTGTGCCAATCGTATGAACATTTTTCGGTTTTGCAACCAATTTCCAAACCTCCATCTTCTCGAACTGGGCTAACTCTTCTTGCATGGCTTCGACCCACGCGCTGTCTTTTAGAGCCATTTGATAGTTCTTCGGTTCAATCTGGCTGATGAAGCAGGTGTACAAGCACTAGTTAATGATACCTGTTTCTTTAATACTTGTGTAAACACAAGTGTCCTCATTCAAGCTTCGTCTTGTTTGTACACCATCAGACAGATCACCTATCACGTTCTCCAAAGGGTGATATTTATGAACTCCTGTAGTCGGAACCGAACTGACTTGCAGATTGTCTTCCAGGTTCGAAGATAGTTCATCAATGGGCGATTGTTGCTGAGAGTGAAAAGGATTGAAGAATTCGTCTTCAGTAGAGGCAGCAGGAGTGTCGACAGCAGTTGACGAGGAAGGTTGACATTCATCGTACTGCGGTCGTTGCACAAAATTTTCTTCCTCATCATAAAGAATCTTCATAGCTATTCTCTCATCAACTTCTGCACTATCCAAGTAAGGCAAATTAAAAGATTTAAAAAGCTTATCATAATCGAAAGCCCCAGCAGGTCCCGTGCTTGGTTTTGGTGATTTGTAACTTGTGATGTCAGTGTTACACACCACCTCAACCTTGCTGGTCGATAAATTAAAGACTCGTCTGTTGGGTGTCCCAACAACATATCCGACTAAAATACCTTCGTCGGCTATCTCACCAAATTTTGAGTTCGTCTTTAATATCGAACACGGGGACCCGAATGGTTCGAGACCATTCAAGTTAGGCTTTCTACCATGCATAAGTTCATAACATGTTTTATTCAATATTTTAACAGTTAAAACTCGATTAAGGATATAACAGGCTGTTGCAACAGCTTCAGCCCAGAACACCACAGGAAGTTTAGCATCAGCCAGCATGGTTCTGGCTCCTTCAATTAGCGTTCTGTTCTTCCTCTCAGCCACCCCATTTTGTTGCGGAGTATACGGAGCGCTGTACTGGTGGTCTATCCCTTTCTGTAAGCAGAAGATCTCCATCTGATAGTTTTTGAACTCTGTCCCATTGTCACTCCTGATGTATTTAACCTTTCTCCCCATAATATTCTCAACCTTGGTAATCAAGTTAATTACCAACTGAACCGTTTCATCCTTTGTCTTCAGGAAATATACCTAAGAATATCGAGAGAAATCATCTGTTATCACCAAGCAGTACGATGTTCCACCTAGGCTTTTTACATTCACGGGACCGAAGAGATCCATGTGAAGTAGGTCTAGGGTACTGACTAGTGAATTGATCTTCTTGGTGTGATGAGGTTTCTTGTGTTGTTTTCCCTTTTTGCACGATAAGCATTGGTCTTCAAAGTTGAAATTTTTTAAGGGAACACCAACCACCAGCCCATTCTTGACAATGTAGTTCATTTTTCGAAGATGTATATGCCCCATTCTTCGATGCCATAACTCGGACTCCGATTCAGTTGCTTTTGACAGAAGACATGATTCTTCTGTTGCCATCTCAGTCGACCTCATGTCCATTACATATGTATTCTTTTCCCTTGGAGCCTTCATCACTATCCATGCCTCTGGTATCTTGAAACCAGGATACAGTACAATCGCTTCATTTTTGGTAAAGTGCACAGTGTAATCTTTGTCACAGATCTGAGACACACTTAGCAAATTATGCTTCAGCTCTTCAACGAAATTCACCTTTTCTAACTTCATTTTACCATTAGTCACCGTCCCAATTCCAGTAATTCTACCACCACTCTCTCCAGCAAAACTTACTCTACCTTCCTGAACAGGTTTCCATTCTTGTAACAAATTCTTGTTACCAGTCATGTGTCGGGAACAGCCGCTATCCACAACCCATAGATTGTTTGCAGCCCTGTTCAACTGTTCCTGACATTCATCGTACTGCGGTCGTTGCACAAAATTTTCTTCCTCATCATAAAGAATCTTCATAGCTATTCTCTCATCAACTTCTGCACAATCCAAGTAAGGCAAATTAAAAGATTTTAAAAGCTTATAATAATCGAAAGCCCCAGCGGGTCCCGTGCTTGGTTTTGGTGATTTGTAACTTGTGATGTCAGTGTTACACACCACCTCAACCTTGCTGGTCGATAAATTAAAGACTCGTCTGTTGGGTGTCCCAACAACATATCCGACTAAAATACCTTCGTCGGCTATCTCACCAAATTTTGAGTTCGTCTTTAATATAGAACACGGGGACCCGAATGGTTCGAGACCATTCAAGTTAGGCTTTCTACCATGGATAAGTTCATAACATGTTTTATTCAATCTTTTAACAGTTAAAACTCGATTAAGGATATAACAGGCTGTTGCAACAGCTTCAGCCCAGAACACCACAGGAAGTTTAGCATCAGCCAGCATGGTTCTGGCTCCTTCAATTAGCGTTCTGTTCTTCCTCTCAGCCACCCCATTTGTTGCGGAGTATACGAAGCGCTGTACTGGTGGTCTATCCCTTTCTGTAAGAAAAAGATCTCCATCTGATAGTTTTTGAACTCTCTCCCATTGTCACTCCTGATGTATTTAACCTTTCTCCCCATAATATTCTCAACCTTGGTAATCAAGTTAATTACCAACTGAACCGTTTCATCCTTTGTCTTCAGGAAATATACCTAAGAATATCGAGAGAAATCATCTGTTATCACCAAGCAGTACGATGTTCCACCTAGGCTTTTTACATTCACGGGACCGAAGAGATCCAGGTGAAGTAGGTCTAGGGTACTGACTATTGAATTGATCTTCTTGGTGTGATGAGGTTTCTTGTGTTGTTTTCCCTTTTTGCACGATAAGCATTGGTCTTCAAAGTTGAAATTTTTTAAGGGAACACCAAGCACCAGCCCATTCTTGACAATGTAGTTCATTTTTCGAAGATGTATATGCCCCATTCTTCGATGCCATAACTCGGACTCCGATTCAGTTGCTTTTGACAGAAGACATGATTCTTCTGTTGCCATCTCAGTCGACCTCATGTCCATTACATATGTATTCTTTTTCCTTGGAGCCTTCATCACTATCCATGCCTCTGGTATCTTGAAACCAGGATACAGTACAATCGCTTCATTTTTGGTAAAGTGCACAGTGTAATCTTTGTCATAGATCTGAGACACACTTAGCAAATTATGCTTCAGCTCTTCAACGAAATTCACCTTTTCTAACTTCATTTTACCATTAGTCACCGTCCCAATTCCAGTAATTCTACCACCACTCTCTCCAGCAAAACTTACTCTACCTCCCTGAACAGGTTTCCATTCTTGTAACAAATTCTTGTTACCAGTCATGTGCCGGGAACAGCCGCTATCCACAACCCATAGATTGTTTGCAGCCCTGTTCAACTGTTCCTGACATTCATCGTACTGCGGTCGTTGCACAAAATTTTCTTCCTCATCATAAAGAATCTTCATAGCTATTCTCTCATCAACTTCTGCACAATCCAAGTAAGGCAAATTAAAAGATTTAAAAAGCTTATAATAATCGAAAGCCCCAGCGGGTCCCGTGCTTGGTTTTGGTGATTTGTAACTTGTGATGTCAGTGTTACACACCACCTCAACCTTGCTGGTCGATAAATTAAAGACTCGTCTGTTGGGTGTCCCAACAACATATCCGACTAAAATACCTTCGTCGGCTATCTCACCAAATTTTGATTTCGTCTTTAATATCGAACACAGGGACCCGAATGGTTCGAGACCATTCAAGTTAGGCTTTCTACCATGCATAAGTTCATAACATGTTTTATTCAATCTTTTAACAGTTAAAAACGGAACGCTGTACTGGTGGTCTATCCCTTTCTGTAAGCAGAAGATCTCCATTTGATAGTTTTTGAACTCTGTCCCATTGTCACTCCTGATGTATTTAACCTTTCTCCCCATAATATTCTCAACCTTGTTAATCAAGTTAATTACCAACTGAACCGTTTCATCCTTTGTCTTCAGGAAATATACCCAAGAATATCGAGAGAAATCATCTGTTATCACCAAGCAGTACAATGTTCCACCTAGGCTTTTTACATTCACGGGACCGAAGAGATCCATGTGAAGTAGGTCTAGGGTACTGACTATTGAATTGATCTTCTTGGTGTGATGAGGTTTCTTGTGTTGTTTTCCCTTTTTGCACGATAAGCATTGGTCTTCAAAGTTGAAATTTTTTAAGGGAACACCAAGCACCAGCCCATTCTTGACAATGTAGTTCATTTTTCGAAGATGTATATGCCCCATTCTTCGATGCCATAACTCGGACTCCGATTCAGTTGCTTTTGACAGAAGACATGATTCTTCTGTTGCTATCTCAGTCGACCTCATGTCCATTACATATGTATTCTTTTCCCTTGGAGCCTTCATCACTATCCATGCCTCTGGTATCTTGAAACCAGGATACAGTACAATCGCTTCATTTTTGGTAAAGTGCACAGTGTAATCTTTGTCACAGATCTGAGACACACTTAGCAAATTATGCTTCAGCTCTTCAACGAAATTCACCTTTTCTAACTTCATTTTACCATTAGTCACCGTCCCAATTCCAGTAATTCTACCACCACTCTCTCCAGCAAAACTTACTCTACCTCCCTGAACAGGTTTCCATTCTTGTAACAAATTCTTGTTACCAGTCATGTGCCAGGAACAGCCGCTATCCACAACCCATAGATTGTTTGCAGCCCTGTTCAACTGTTCCTGACATTCATCGTACTGCGGTCGTTGCACAAAATTTTCTTCCTCATCATAAAGAATCTTCATAGCTATTCTCTCATCAACTTCTGCACAATCCAAGTAAGGCAAATTAAAAGATTTAAAAAGCTTATAATAATCGAAAGCCCCAGCGGGTCCCGTGCTTGGTTTTGGTGATTTGTAACTTGTGATGTCAGTGTTACACACCACCTCAACCTTGCTGGTCGATAAATTAAAGACTCGTCTGTTGGGTGTCCCAACAACATATCCGACTAAAATACCTTCGTCGGCTATCTCACCAAATTTTGAGTTCGTCTTTAATATCGAACACAGGGACCCGAATGGTTCGAGACCATTCAAGTTAGGCTTTCTACCATGTATAAGTTCATAACACGTTTTATTCAATCTTTTAACAGTTAAAAACGGAGCGCTGTACTGGTGGTCTATCCCTTTCTGTAAGCAGAAGATCTCCATTTGATAGTTTTTGAACTCTGTCCCATTGTCACTCCTGATGTATTTAACCTTTCTCCCCATAATATTCTCAACCTTGTTAATCAAGTTAATTACCAACTGAACCGTTTCATCATTTGTCTTCAGGAAATATACCCAAGAATATCGAGAGAAATCATCTGTTATCACCAAGCAGTACGATGTTCCACCTAGGCTTTTTACATTCACGGGACCGAAGAGATCCATGTGAAGTAGGTCTAGGGTACTGACTATTGAATTGATCTTCTTGGTGTGATGAGGTTTCTTGTGTTGTTTTCCCTTTTTGCACGATAAGCATTGGTCTTCAAAGTTGAAATTTTTTAAGGGAACACCAAGCACCAGCCCATTCTTGACAATGTAGTTCATTTTTCGAAGATGTATATGCCCCATTCTTCGATGCCATAACTCGGACTCCGATTCAGTTGCTTTTGACAGAAGACATGATTCTTCTGTTGCTATCTCAGTCGACCTCATGTCCATTACATATGTATTCTTTTCCCTTGGAGCCTTCATCACTATCCATGCCTCTGGTATCTTGAAACCAGGATACAGTACAATCGCTTCATTTTTGGTAAAGTGCACAGTGTAATCTTTGTCACAGATCTGAGACACACTTAGCAAATTATGCTTCAGCTCTACAACGAAATTCACCTTTTCTAACTTCATTTTACCATTAGTCACCGTCCCAATTCCAGTAATTCTACCACCACTCTCTCCGGCAAAACTTACTCTACCTCCCTGAACAGGTTTCCATTCTTGTAACAAATTCTTGTTACCAGTCATGTGCCGGGAACAGCCGCTATCCACAACCCATAGATTGTTTGCAGCCCTGTTCAACTGTTCCTGCATGATTAAAGCAAAGGATTAAAATCTAGGGACCCAAGACCTATTGGTTTTGGGTCGATTAAATCTGTTAACAGGCATCCCGTACTTTGGCTGTCCAAAGTTAGTATTAGTATGATTTCTGTAAGTCCTAAAAGGATACCTTCTTGTAGATTGACTATGGGGCCATCCAAACCTTCGTGAATTAAATGAATTGTACCCAATGGTTTGGTTGTTAACAGGGAAAAACTGAGATTGACATCTTTGAAATCTTGGTTTAGTCCAATGTCTGAACATTGGTAAATTTGCGTTCTGTCTATTATAATAATTACGGTTTGGTTTATTCTCAGTTTTCGGATGCCTCATACCTCTGAATCTCTGATCTAGAGGGCAATCAGGTTTCCTATTTGATTACATCTGAAACAACTCCTGCGTTCAACTTTCGTCTCAACAGTTGTTTTAGATGTTGAGGTTGCATTACTGCCCGTTTGTCTAACATATGGTGGGACATACGGGTTTAGTGGAGAATTCTTTTCAGTTGGTTTATGGTCCTCTCCACGTTTTAGTAACACTGCCTCTTCTTTTGTCTCACTAGACTCGGATGTCTTGTCCGAATTTGATGAGACAGAACTAGGAACAGAAATCTTAACAATCGAAACAGGCTTACTCGTTTCGCTTTTACTAAAATCTGGATCTTTAATCGTAACTTTAACAGGAACTGTCTGACCAATTTCAACATCAACAGATTTCTGATTACTAGGATCATAAGTATAGTTATGATTATAAGGTGGTGGAACTTCAGAATATCCAATTCCTCCCCTTTTAACCGGGGAACGTTGATCACTTACGATGTGATCAAGTATTGCGGAGGAATTTCTAAATTGCTCAAGCTTTCTGTTTAGTTCCACCACTTTCACCTGGTAATCAGCTATCTGTTTATCCCTTTCAGCAATTAGTTGGTTTTCTCTTCTAACACTTCATAGCTAAGATCAATTACTTGTATTTTTTCAGCTAGACTGGCTTTAAGACTTCTGATATCTTTTTCACTAGCTTTTATTTTTACCGAGTAACTGTTTTCTCTAGTTTTAGTGTAATGATGATCTTCTTTTAATGTTTTAAATTGAGCATCCAAACTAACAAACTGATTAGTTATTGTTTTCAATTGTTCAGATAGATTTTCACATTTCGTACAAGGGAGTTTAGAACTTACCTCAGAAAGCTGATCGTTCACTTCTGCCATGTATGCTTGATTTTCTCCAGTCACTTTCTCACTTCCTGCAGTTTCGATGTTCACCAAATTTGCCTGTTCGAAGTCTTCCTCAACTTGTAGATTCCAGTTATACCCGCTATTGTGTTTAGATACCATAGCCTTATTTTCACTACCACCACCACTCTGTTGTGTAGACCTGTTTTGACTGCGTTCTACTCTGTCATTTGTGCATTCTTTAGCAAAGTGGCCATTCTGTTGACAGTTATAACACCGGACTTTTGACTTATCAAAACCTGGTCTTTCACCAACGAATTTTCTACCAGTCTTCTTCATAAACCTTTTAACTCTTCTTACTATCATTGCCATCTGCCACTGCAGATCCATCTCTTCTAGATCATCAGCATCAATCTGATCATAGTCTTCATCCAAAGTTGCGGGATCGACTATTTTTCCTTTGATGTAGTTTTCATAAGAAGCAATGAAAGATGAATAGAGAGCAAACTGCTGTTCATCAGATTTAACACTCATGAGCATCTGAGAGTATTTTTTGTTCGGAACACTTGAGGAAAAACTACCCTTTGTTCTTCAGGTTTAGAAGCATTTGTTCCACCAGCTACGAAACACACATCACCATCCATGTTGAGAGTTACATGACCTTCAGGAGTTGAGTTAGCGCACGAGTCTCCCTTTGAGTAGTAAGCAGATGATTCTGACTTTGAACTTGAACTTGAATTAACTTTCGCACCATACATTCCCGGATCCTGAACCTGATCAGTTGGTGTCTCTTTTCGAACCATGTTAAGTTCAAAAGTTCGTAGTTTATTGACTGCTGTTTCCAAGTCAATGTTGGCAAACTCTTTATCTTCTCTCATCAAGACAGTGTACATTTCCTATTTCGGTGGGAGAGCATCAAGAAGTTTTTCTACGATCTCCTCTTCTTTGTAAACAATGGAATAATTGCTGAGTTCGGTCATCAGGTGATAATATCTTGTGATGATATCATCAAGTGATTCATTCTTCAAATACTTGAACACCGAGAATTGGGTTTTGAGTAGCTTAATCTTGGATGCACGTATCCCCACATTACCTTCATATCGGTTTTCAAGCGCTTCCCATAGCTCTCTGGCGGTTTTATATTTTCTGAAGGTGTGAAGAATCTCTTGTGGAAGAGCCATTGTTATCGCAGCATGAGCTTTGCTTTCAGCCTCATACATCTTCTTTTCTTCCTCTTCCATTTTATTGTACTTCTTAATTTGGTCACGACCCTCAAACAAGGCCGTTGGTGGAATGTATCCATCTTGAATGCACACCCACATCTTAGCATCTTGATATTTCACATACTGCTCAAACCGATCTTTCCAAGCCACGAAATTGGTTCCCTTAAGCATTTTCGGTGCCTTAGTAGCTGAACCTGCTTCCACCTCCATTTTTACCAGTTCCGTAATATTTATGGAAGTCATCTTTTATAGAAGTACGAAACGAAAACACAAAGAAAACCAAAAAAATTTTTTTTTTAATTTTTCTGAACAGTACCAATAGGCGAAGTTAAACTTAACTTCGCTTAAGCCTTAACTTCACTTGATTTTTCAACTTCGCTTTCTTCTCAACTTCGCTTGATTAGGCGAAGTTGTGGATAACTTCGCTTAAGTTAAGCGAACTTGTGAGGTAGGCGAAGTTGTTAATAACTTCGCTTAACCTTATATCTTCGCCTAAACCCTACAAACAGTGGCGGCAACTTCGCCTGATGAACACAACGTTTTTGCAGGTTTGATTTTGATGTTTTGCGAGGTATGCGAAGGTGTAATGGGTTGTTTTTGGTGGAGTGAGGTGAGTAGGACACAAAAACTCGGTATTACAACGTAAACTCGTCCCGCGAATAGTCGAACGGAACGAATTCTACACCCGTGTGATAATCCCGAACCACACAATCACGAGCAAATGCTCTGATACCAAATGTAGGTTCCCAGCCGGATCTACACGGAAATACCTCGTTCTACGTAGGTGCGGAATCCCTACGTAAGACGATACGAGTGTAGAATCGATATACGTTAAACACAAGCAAACACACGTTACAATAACCAAAGAACACGTTGTATTGCAACTAATAACACGTGATATATCAATCACTAATTACACGAACTGAACAACTGATTACAAACAAGTCGTAACCTAACACTTATATTATTCGACAACTTCGCCTAACATGCTAGGCGAAGTTGTCACTAACTTCGCTTGTTCCACAAGTTCGCCTATATCAGGCGAACTTGTGAGACAACTTCGCTTAATCATAGATACAAAACATACTAACTCGATTACAGACACTAGATACTTAACTACTGACATCATGCACCAACAAATCTTGTGACCTAGAACAATGCCTTCCTTTACCACAAAGTGACATTTTTCCCAGTTGAGCACTAGATTTACTTCTTCACACCTAGATAGCATTTTGTCTAGGTTTTTCAAACAATGATCGAAGGAATCTCCAAAGACTGAGAAGTCGTCCATGAAAACTTCCATAGAGTTTTCGATCATTTCACGCATTTTGTCTCTTCTTCATGCACTAAACCCTTCCCCTTGATTGAGCCCATAAGTGATGAAGGAGTCTCGTTGTCACTCACGCGTGATATAGTGTCCTTAATATAGAATAAAAAAAGTGTTAAAGTAACTATTGTTATCAAAATAATATAATATCTTATAATTATTTATTTATAAAATATGTAACATGATACCTTGAAATTCACAGTATCGTGAGAGTCACTTGCCACTGATATGCTATTGAAGGACTGTGAAGGATCAACCTACATGGTGAATTAAAATGGATATGTTAAATAATTAAGATATAATATAACTTAAACGCGTGCAATTAATTTTTTTATCTATAATATGAATAAATGAACACAAGGTACAACTATTACCTGATCAACATCAAACTTGGCTTCAAGTTTTGAGATAATGGAAGCGTCTTCAGTGAACTTGCTAACAGTGAATGACTTGTAGTTGTTGGTAATGTTGTAGTTTGTAATATCAATTTTGAAAGCTATTTTTTTTTCCAACCAAATCATTCATTTAATGAGGAACCTTGTTAAGAGTATCATCCTGTAAAATAAACTGAAATAATTAATAAAAGCATAAAATAAGAGTATAGAAAAAATAAATAAATAACATAAACATAGTTTCATAAAATTTAACCTCAACAGCTCTATCAAGCAATTCTCTGGTAGATTTTTTGAACAACTTCCTTGCCTCAGGTTCAAACATCGTGAGAGACACAACACTGGTACAATCTTGTACCCTTAAAGGAACTTTAAACCTACAATGTTGTCACACCCCATCCAGGGCCTAGGAGTGCGACCCGTAATTTGGTATCGTATTTGTAAATAATTCAGAGTTGCGTTATATTGTGGAAGACTTACCAAAACTTTAAGGATCGAAAATGTAATTTATATAAACATTCAAAAGACGGGAATTATGAAATACCCATTTAGAGTTATTAACAAAAGATTACTTGTTTTATAATTACAAACTACCATGTTAAGTTTACAAAAGAAATCCTAGCCATCGGATAATAGTACTTCATCATTCCAAGCTCTAACTTTGTTCACCTACAAAATGTAATAAAATACGTCAGCAACGAATGCTGGTGGTCACCTCAGCAAACACCGCAGCGTTCGACTTAGTTAAGTACCCGTAAATATACACATAAGGTCGTACTCCCTGCAGGAGAGCGTCCTACGACCAAGGGTGGTGCGATCATGCCTATACATCGCATAGTACCACCTATGTAAGGATCCAGACATACGTATACCACAGCCTGAGGGCTAGATTCATACCCTTTATTTATAACGGTTTTAGGAACACATAGTTCCTTGTAAATAATTTCACGAAACAAGTTGACTCTTTTTAAAATAAGTAAAAGTTTGGGGGCGTATTCACCTTGTCTCTTTTGGATCTGCTTCACTCACCGTCCATGGGTCTTTCCCTTTCTTTATATCGCACCTATAGTACGAGTATAAATATTTATTAGTCGAATACTTGCATGATAACTATTATTGTACGAAAATTCCATTAGGGGCAAGTGGTCGTCCCAACTTCCACCTAGATCGATCACACAAGCACGGAGCATATCTTCCAACGTTTGAATCGTTCTTTCGTTGCCCATCGGTTTGTGGATGATAAGCAGTGCTAAGGTTCAACTTTGTACCGAGAGCTTGTTGGAAGCTTTTCCAGAAATGAGACGTAAAACGACCGTCTTGATCAGATATTATAGACAGCGGTACTCCATGCAAAGAGACAATGGTGTTTACATAGATACGCGCTAATCTATTCAAAGAATACGACTCATTGATGGGTATAAAGTGTGCAGATTTCGTTAACGATCCACGATTACCCATATAGCATTATGTTGTCGAGTCCTCTTCGAGAGTTTGGTAATGAAATCCATGGTAATCAACTCCCACTTCCAAACGGGGAGTTCGGGTTGCTGAAGCAATCCCGAAGGCCTTTGGTGTTCAGCCTTAACTTTTAAACAAGTTAAACATTTCGCAACATGCTAAGCGACATCCCTTTTCATTCCATTCCACCAATAATTCGCCTTTAGATTGTGGTACATCTTATCACTTCCGGGATGCATCATATATTTCGACTTGTGAGCTTCATTCAAGATTTTCTCACGCAAACTTCCAATGATTGTTACCCAAATCCTATTGCCGAGTCTAAGGATACCGTCGTCACTCTTGACTAATGAGTCAATGGTGCCATTTCATTTCTCGTCAGAGATTTGATTTTCTTTTATCGTTTGAGCTTGAGCGGATTTAATTTGTTCGAAAAGATCAATTTGAAGCTCTAAACTTAGCGCTCGAACTCTTTTTGGTTTCTCGTGCTCTATATGACTTAAGGCATCGGCCACGACGTTGGCCTTGCCTTCATGATACACAATCTCACAATCATAGTCGTTAAGAGTCTCCATCCATCGCCGTTGGTACATGTTGAGCTTTTTTTGATCAAAAATGTGTTTCAAGCTCTTGTGATCAGTGTACACGGTAAATCTTACTCCATAGAGATAGTGCCTTCATATCTTAAGTGCAAAGATTAGGGCGCCTAACTCTAGATCGTGAGTCGTGTAATTCTTTTCGTGTACTTTTAGTTGACGAGAGGCGTAAGCAATTACTTTCTTGCGTTGCATTAGTACGCATCCTAAACCAGAATGGGACGCGTCACTAAAGACTACAAAATCCTCAGTACCTTCTGGCAGAGCCAAGATAGGTGCTTGGGTGATTTTTTGTTTGAGTATATCGAACGCCTCTTGTTGCTTCGTTCCCCATTCATACTTAATGTTTTTACGAGTTAAGGAAGTTAAGGGAACGGCGATACGAGAGAAGTTTTCGATGAACCTATGGTAATAGCCGGCCAAACCTAATAAACTTCGTACCTCAGTTGGCGACTTCGGGACCTCCCACTGAGATAGCTTCAATCTTTGCGGGGTCCACTTGAATACCGTTGACATTAATGATGTGACGAAGAAATTGCATCTCGTGCAACCAGAATCGCATTTTAGAACTTGGCGTACAACTTCTCGGTTTTAAGAATTTCAAGCAAAGTACGAAGTGGACTTCATGATCGGCCTTTGACTTAGAATAATAAGTATGTCGTCGATGAATACTATAACAAATTTATCCAAGTAAGGCTTGCAAATACGGTTCATCATATCCATAAATGCGGCTGGAGCATTAGTAAGTCCAAACGGCATAATCGTGAACTCGTAATGTCCATACCTTGTTCGAAAAGCAGTTTTTGGAATATCTTCATATTGGACTTTAAGTTGGTGATAGCCGGAACGAAGATTGATTTTTGAAAAGAAGCTAGCACCCTGAAGCTGATCGAAAAGGTCATCAATACGAGGGAGTGGATATCGGTTTTTAATTGTGACCTTGTTTAACGCACGATAATCGATACACATTCGCATGGAACCATCTTTCTTCTTGACGAATAGAATTGGTGCTCCCCAAGGCGACGAACTCGGTCGAATGAAACCTTTTTCAAGGAGTTCATCAAGTTGTTTCTTTAACTCCTTCATCTCGGTTGGCGCTAAGCGATACGGAGCTTTCGTGATCGGAGCAGTGCCGGGAACAAGATCGATTTTAAATTCTACTTGGCGATCGGGAGGAATACCACGGAGTTCATCAGGAAAGACGTCAGAAAAGTCAGAAACGATAGGAACGTCTTTGATTTCTTTTGGCTTAGAATCTTTAGTGACGTAGGTCATGAATGCGAGGCATCCTTGATTTAAACATTTGTTAGCCCTAATCATGGAGATTATTCTAACTTGACCAGCGTCTATATCCCTTTCAATTCGATTCATTCGTTTATCTGGGGCTTGAAGTTCAACAATTGTGCTATTGCAGATTATACGGGCATGGTTATCGGATAACCAATCCATACCAAGTACAATATCAAAACCAGCCAGACTCATGGGTAACAAACAGATAGGTAATAAATAACCAGCTAGAAGGATTTTTCCGTTTTCAAAAGCTTCGGAGATTTTAACGATTTCACTGCTAGCAGTCTCGACGCTTAGAGTTTTTTCTAATTTAGTTAATGGTTTGTTTAATACACTACAAAAATTATAATCTATAAAACTCATATTGGCACCAGAATCAAATAAAACTCTAGCATAGGTGTCGTTGACTAGAAACGTACCGGTTATGGTTTCTGGCACGTCAGCGGCCCTTTTTGTGTCGAGTACGAAGACTCGAGCGTTTCCCTTTTTGTCCTTGCCACTTCCACCCGCACCACCAGCAGCAGGCTTGTTCTTTGGGCATTCAAAACTTAGATGGCCCATCTCCTTGCAATTAAAGCAAGTCATCCTCTTCTTCCAGCAATCCGCAGCATCATGGCCAGTGCGATTGCAAGATTCACAAACTTTATGAGGCGGGGCGAAATTGCAACGGCCTTTGTGATACCTCCTACACGTCTTGCATTGTGGCGTGTTTGAATTAAATCGGATTTGGTTCATGCCCTTACCTTTGAAGCGATTATTTCCTCCACTTGTCTTTCCTTGAGTTGTTGGTGTCGTAACCTTCTTGTCTTCTTCTTTGTTACGAATCATGCCGCTCATTAGGTAACCGGCCAACTCCATTGCAGAGTCAGCGGTTTGTGGAAGGTGAGACCTTACCATGTCGCGGATTTCCCGCGGAAGTCCCCAAATATATCGCGTGACTTTGCTGGATTCAGGGTGAACCAGCTGGGGAACAAGGCGACAATACTCAGGGAATTTAGTATTGTATTCGCGGAGGTTTGTCCCAATGACCTTGAGATTCAAAAATTTCGTTTGAATCTGATCAGTATCGTGCATGGGACAAAACTTAGCCATCAACAAGGCTTTAAAAATCTTCCCAACTCATACCATACATTACATCTCTTCCTTTGCTCATCAACAGAGCATTCGACCACTCCAACACTTCACCCTTGAACATAAGGGCTGAATACTGAATTTTCTCAACCTCAGAACACTTACTAGTAATCACGATTGTTTCCATCTCCTCGACCCACCTTACAGTTGAAATGGCTCCCTTATCACCATGGAACTCTTTTGGTCCATAGTACTTGAAATCCTTAAATGAACAACCGCTTATCTTGAGTTTATTGAACTCATGTCTAACTCCGCCGTCGGCGTTAGACTCATGCACACTCTCTTCAACTTGAGAGGGATTAGGTCTGGGATTTAACGGGTTTAGAAGGATTAACATATTGAGAATTTCGAGATTGCCTAGAATGGGATCTATTTATAGATTCTTTTCTCACGGCATCTTTTATCATCTTTTTAATTTTGTTCATGTATTTTTTGGGAATTTCTTCCTCTCGCTCATTTTCGGGGCCTTTCCCCTTATCTCTCATTTCTTTTTCTTTTTGAGCGTTTTCGTTATTATTGCTTTGCTCAGACATCTTTTTATCTTTTCAATTCAGTCTGAAATTTTAACAACATTTCTTTTATCAAACATACTTTTATTTATTACACATTTAATATATATATCGAAGGATATATATATATTTTACAATATACATACATATATATATCGTTCCCACGATATATATTGCTGATCCTATTATTACATAAGAACGTTTTAGACGTTATTTTATTCATACACATATCATACAACATTAGTTTTACACATAAAAGTCTTCACATCACACACCACCACCTTCAGTCTTTCAAGAATTTCTTCAAAACCTTCGTTAGTTTGTTGCATTTACGAAGGAGTTTCTCTCCCATGTTCTTTTTCTTTTTCTTTTCCTCATCTACCTTTCTTCTCCAGTCGTCGGTCTCATGCAGTGCATGATCCAGATGTTCCTCATACGACTGCGGGACTATGTTAGGGTATCCGTACTGCGGAGGTGGGTCCTGATAACCCAGAGTTACCATCTCGTAATGGTTTCTCGGCTCCGGATACGGAACATAGTCCATGTCTGATGAAAGATAGAGGTAGGTCTTGGCAGCTTGGTTCTGTTAGCGGATCTCGTCGGCTTGTTCTTGAATTGAAGGAATTTCTCCTTGAAACGGTGGGAAGCTTGACGAAGTTTAGATCCTTAGTTTCTCCAAGTATTGGACATACGGGTCCACAGAACCATATCTTGCATTATTGGAAGTGAGTGATCCATTCATCGGACTTGATATTTCGTTCTGTTTTTCTGGATGCTCTTCTTCCATTTCTTCCTCGGACTCCTCCACTGGGTCCTCCTCACTATCTTCTTCGGGATATTCTTCATTATCAGAATCCTCCTCTTCCATGGGTTCCTCTTATTCCTCCATAGGTTCCTCCTCTTCTTCTGGTTTGTCTTCCTCCATAAGTTGTGGAGTTTCAATGTTCATGGAGGGCATCTTGAAATTTTCGAAAGGCATCTTGATCCTCATCTTGGGCTTTCGTGATGGCCCTTCTCCGTTGTTGGGTTTTGAACTGACTTCATTAAAGGTAGAACTTCCGGTAAACCATCGGCATGGATCGGAATGACATTTCATCCAGCCAGATGATGGCGACTTTGGTTCTTCCTTGATGGGCAAATTTGACAGAAAGGCATATGACGGATGTGGATTTGGCGGTACATAACCAGTTGGGAAATATTGTGATACCTCCGAGGGTTGATAAGTTGGAATCTCCGATGGGTGGTATGTTGGTACTTCTGACGGTTGATACATTGGCATAGTCGGTGGATGATAACTTGAATTCCTCGGTGTCTCAACACTTGGCTTCGGTGGACTATCGGGGATGTTGATCGGGTAGTGCCTACTTCCGGGGTAATATAAGGGTTTGGAAAAATCGTGTTCCACATCTTGGTTGAAGTATGCCTCATAATATCCATCGCTCATGTTATCCTCAGGATAAGATTCAGCTATACCGGCTTCCTTGGCCTTGCGAGTAAAATTTTCCATGAGAGCTTTGAATGACATCTATTAATTTGGGTAGTTTAGAATGTAGAGAGGGAGAGAAAGGCTACCAGCCTATCTTATCCTTAAAACAAATAATCAATTAATTTCCTATACTTGGATCGAAGCTTGGGTATTGTTTTATGATACCCAATTCGCTAAGATCGATGGCTCTGATACCAAGCCTGTCACACCCCCATCCAGGGCCTAAGAGTGCGACCCGTAATTTGGTATCGTATTTGTAAATAATTCAGAGTTGCGTTATATTGCGGAAGACTTACCAAAACTTTAAGGATCGAAAATGTAATTTATATAAACATTCAAAAGACGGGAATTATGAAATACCCGTTTAGAGTTATTAACAAAAGATTACTTGTTTTATAATTACAAACCACCATGTTAAGTTTACAAAAGAAATCCGAGCCATCGGATATTAGTACTTAATCATTCCAATCTCTAACTTTGTTCACCTGCAAAATGTAATAAAATACGTCCGCAACGAATGCTGGTGAACACGCTGACGCAAAAATATTTCTTTTACTTTATTACCCCTCGAGACTACACCTGCCTCAGCCCAACGTGGCTTAGGAATAACAAAGTCAAATAACACATTATAAATACGAGCTTCTACTCTAGGTCACCTCAGCAAACATCTCAACGTTCGACTTAGTTAAGTACCCGTAAATATACACATAAGGTCGTACTCCCTGCAGGAGAGCGTTCTACGACCAAGGGTGGTGCGATCATGCCCATACATCACATAGTACCGCCTATGTAAAGATCCAGACATACGTATACCACAGCCTGAGGGCTAGGTTCATACCCTTTATTTATAACGGTTTTAGGAACACATAGTTCCTTCTTAATAATTTCACAAAACAAGTTGACTCTTTTTAAAATAAGTAAAAGTTTAGGGGCGTATTCACCTTGTCTCTTTAGGATCGGCTTCACTCACCGTCCATGGGTCTTTCCCTTTCTTTATCTCGCACCTATAGTACGAGTATAAATATTTGTTAGTCGGATACACGATCCGGCTTAAGACCTTTAGTCTTATATCTCAGTCCTCGATTGAACCTTTAGTTCAATTCTTGTTTACTTGAAAACCTTTAGTTTAAAAGTAAGTTATAAGCCTTTAGTTTATATAGAAACCCGACGTTTCTTCTTCTTCAAGAAACGTATTCTTTTTCTTTTATTATTTAAGAATACTCTTTATTCAATAAATAATATTTCATAACAAAGAATATTTACATATATACTTACACACACATATATGTTATCACAATATTCATAATCATACTTTCATTCGTTTCTTTGTTATGTTTTCTTTTTATTTTTTTTATCGAGGTATCAAGTATTTCCTCGACTTAAGGCTCAAGCCTTTAATATAATATTGAATTATATTGAATTTGACATTACGCCTAACCTTAAGTGGCGTATAGAAATTCTAGAAAATTGAGCAGCACTCCGACGCCGCTTTACTTTTCTCGATCAACTTTGATAGGCCAACTTCAACTCACGTCGGCACGTCTTTCGGGACTCTTTACCATAACAACGCCTTCTTGATGATTGAGGGTGGAGGGTGGCACAAACTTCGAGGAAACGGTATACACAAACAAGGATCGGGGCACACTTATCGAGGTATTATGGCACGCTTATCGAGGTAAGGCTAGAGAGAGAGTAGTGAGAGATTAGAGCTGAGTTTGGATGATGAATAATGAACACCCCATGGCTGCTATTTATAGGCGATTTTTGGAACCCCATCGCGCTACGCGATAGGTCCCTGAACATGCCTATCGCGTACCGCGATATAGGCCTAATGATGCAGAGGGTAGGGTTGCCACGTGTCGACACGTGGCAGTCACCGCTCCACGTGGCAACACGTGGCGACACGTGGCGGCAGTGTTGCCACGTGGTGACGTGTGGCAGCACATAGTGCCAGTGTGTGCCACGTGTCACACTGTGTTAGACTCCCCATCTCGATACGCGATGGGTGTCTCCTCTGACTCATCGCGTAACGCGATGGGCCAGGAAAACAGAATTTTCAATTTAAACCCTCAACTTTGGAATTTTGGCAAAATTAGTCCCTAGACTTTAGAAAGTTGATACTTTGAACTCGAAATTTTCACGTTGTTACAAATGTAATTAAAAAAAATTTAACTTGCAAGATGAAAAATAATATAAAAAGTTAAGTTATTCAAAATATTAAAGTTGGATTCAAAGGATATAATGAAGTATGACTAACTAACCTTGGAACAGTATTGATACTTTTCTTCTTACATGCCTCAGTTAGGCACTCAATAACCTTTTTTGCCTCGACACCATGAGTTCCATCGTCGGTTTTACTTACATTCATCTGTGTTGTAACCTTTTTGTTACAAGTGCTACAGGCGTTATAGTACCAGTCTAAACCAGGTATGAAAATTATGACAGTGCCCGTAACAACAACAAATTTAACCTAAAACATGATAAAATTGACTGGTTATATATCCATATGTTGTAGATACAATATTATTAACAATATATTAACAAACAAACTTACCTCAGCAGATTTGTTGACCTCTTCGATGGTGTTAAAAACAGTCTGGCGCAAAAAATCCTCTTCAACATTGTTAGTATATTGTGCAGCCTCCAAGCGACGACTTGAGATTTCATCAGAGTCTTTGTCAACGATGCTGAACATAAAGAAAAATGAAATATAAATTATCAACATTTTTAAACATTTAAAAATAGATATGACAAAATAATGTCATATTTCAGACATGGTACCTTTTTTAAAAATCATGATAGCAACAACACCGTCTGGATTTTGAGATATGAAATCACTCATCTTCTCAGTATAGCTTTCCCACAAGGTAACAAAAATAGTACGCGACCTACATAACATAAAATAAGATTACACAATTAATTTTTATATGCAATTAAGTAACATATTTTGAAATTTATAAAACAGGGTATTTAAAATAACTTACTCTGAGTCACGAACTTGAAGATTTATTTTCTTTTTTATTTGACCATTCTTTGTTTTGTGATCAACCATGTCAAAATATGTATAAACATACCCAATGATATCTACAAAATAAAGGAAAATAGCATGTTAGTGTAAATAATGTTATATGATAATAATGAAAGTTACATAATATAAGTTATTATTAATACTTACCAACAACTGAATTCTGAGTCAAAGAGTTGTTCAGAAGCATTTCAAAGTCAATGAATTCGAAGCCATAAAAAGATCCAACAGGATCATCGCACCTCTTAACAACAGAATTGTCATTCAGAAACAGTTTATGAGGATGATTTGTCAATCGGTAGGTTGAAAGGTTGTTGCCAACCGAAAACTTGTGAATGGAAACACATTCTTTCTCAACCAAGAATCTTTCATGCTTCAATAAGTAAGCATTCATAACAGTTGCTTGAATCTTGGTACCCTGAAAAGGAGTGAAATTGTAAGTTGTATATTAAAAAAAATCATTAAGTAACTAAATAGTTGAATGGAAATTTTATAAATTACCTCCTCATCCATAAGGATCAATTCTACTGCATGAGTAGTATTAGGATGCTTGAATGAAGGTAGCTTTCACAATTTCACAATTCGAACCTTAATAGTAGCATCAAGGGTTGATACATTAAGTGCACTCAGCTTTGTAACGTCATAACTTTCAAGTAACCTGTATTTATTTTCCAAAGTTGTGTATCAAAATTGAATGAATTCGTGTAAAGAAGAAAAATATGATATAATAAGTATAATATACCTAGAACTCATTTTTGGAGTAACACTGCCACCAATATTCGCCATATAGAAACCAGATGGGGATAAGTATGTTTGTGTGTTGGTTCATACTTATAGGCATTCCTGTAAACTGCAAAATAAGATTGTTCAAAACCAACTTAAGTCAGTTAAGCTAAAAATGTGCAAAGAAACTGGATAAAAGCAGTTTTAACCAGTTTTTTAATAATAAAATGCGATAAAGCAGCTTTAAACAGTTGTTGTTTTAAAAAAAAATGAATTAGAAGCTTGAGGATACTAACAAATCATGATTTAAATATAAATAAATATATACTATGTTTTGAAAACAAAATAGCATCTATTATATCAATTGGAATTGAAATAAAACACTTACAATATCTATTTTGGTATTTTCTTGGAATAGTCGATGACTTATTGACGGGTGGTCCATGGGACAACCCTTAATTGATTTAAAACCGTAATAATCACGTTTTGAAATTGTTTATTTTGTGGAATTAGATAACTACGGTATTATTGGTGAATTAGTAGGCTCAAAGGAGGTTCCAGGGCTATTATGGAGTATACCGAGGCAACCGAATGAGCCGAAGACGCAAGAGAGGTCAAAAGAAGTGAGAACGAGAAGGCGCGGTGGAAGTCCACCGTGGCCCACGGTCCAGACCGTGGGCCACGGTCCAAAATGCAGAATGAAACAGAAGCCACCGTGTCGTGGACTTTGATGTCACTGTGACCCGCGGTCCGACCATGGGCCACGGTCCAGATTTTCACGAAATCACCGTGACCCACGGTGTGAACCGTGGGCCACGGTCCGTAGTCGTAACTGTCGTTTTCCTGCATTATTTCAATCATTTTTTGTTGGTCTTTTCATTATCTTTCATTCCAAAACACCTTAGAGACGAATTTTGGATTCCAAGAACAAGTTTTTGGTGATTTTAATCTTTAGTTGATGTTTGTGATTCATTTTTATAACCCAATTGATGTGATCATGAATCGAACCATGTGTGGCTAATCATCTTTATGTTCTCTCCCTAATTTTAAGGTTTTCAATTGGATTACTTGTTATTCGCTTATGTTATTTTGTGGGATAATCTTTTGATCTTATGAATATATTGCTATGGTGAATGTGAGTTCGTGTTGTAATTGTTAGTATGATTTGAATTCGTGTTCTTGACTATCCGTTCTTGGTGCCATAGGCAATCAGGATTTAGTAGAAGAGAATTAGGGTTAATTATACTAAACTGATTATCGAGTGATAACCTTGTGTTTTTTCAACCCAAGTACTTAGTCCTCTTTTATCACAATCAACTGCATTTTCACAAAACTATATTCGTGTAGTTCATCCCACAAATAAGTGTTAACTTGATTAACATTGGAAACCTGAAATCGGGAGAGAGCATTGTTTCTTATATTGTTAAAACTCGTTTATTGCTTTAACTATTTTTATTAATCAAAACCAAACAACCAAATCATTGAATTTACTTTTCCACGTAGTTTAATATAGTTTAATTACTTTGCTACATAATAACAAATTTTCCACAAAACTCCCTGTGTTCGATACCCGCTTACCGCTATCTAATAGTTGTAATCGGTTTATTTTTGAGTGAGTCTTCGATCTCACATCAAATTTTGGCGTCGTTGACGGGGAGTAGTGCGCAACGTGTGTTAGCTTTAGTAGTTTTAGTCTATTATTTTCGGGTTTACGCTAGTTGTGTTAGTGTGCAGGTACCTACAGGTGTATGCATACTAGAAGCTCTAACAGGTCATCACCGCTAGTTATTGATCTCGAGATTGACAGAACACTTCGAAGAAACCGAGTTTTACTCAGGGAGAACAAGCTTCTTGGTTCTCCAACAGCATCAAACAACATGGATTCACCAGTTCCGATTACACCTCCACCAAATCCACCTCCACCGATCACTACTAATATACCTACATCATCAAGTGAACTCCAACCACCACCCACAACCGAACCTATAGCTGCTCAATACACCTACTCAACATCATCAACAGTGCCACCTATCACCAACCTTTTTCCTAACTTTGGTGTGTCATCATCATCTCAACAATATCAACAACCACCCTTTCAACAATCACAATCAAGCTACCAATACCAACCCCAACCTTTCATGCAACATTCAAGATCACAAGGTGATGGATATGGATATGGGTTTGACAGTGAATTCGAGGGGTATGAAGTGGAAGGTTACTACACGGGAGGTGATGGAAGTCAAAGGGTAAATCCGGGAAATCTGGCCTATGGTCAATGGAAACATCCGGAATCGGTGCAAGGGTTTAATAGACAACCACCATCGGTTGTTCAACAACAATCTCAACAACAACCGGTGGTTGTCCAACAAAACTTGCAACAACCACCGATTCAACAACAAGTTCAACAACAACCACCGGTTGTTATTCATCAACAAGTTCAACTGCCACCGATTGTTCAACAACCACAAGGGCAACCTCAAGACCAACAGTTTCAACAATTCGCATAGCCTAGGCCCGTTTATAGGCAAATGGGTCAACCAAGAGTACATGGGGTACCAAGAAGGCATGCAAGAGAGATGGTTGGGAGGATTGAAGCTCACTTCCGACCCATAATTACTAATAATCCGTCTCCGGTGGTTATCCCTCTCAATCATCAAGGGAGGACATTTGAAGTAAGAACCAATTCTCTTCAAAGTCTTCCGAAGTATGAAGGTCTAGCAACGGAGGAACCTTACTTCCACTTGGAGGCATATGACTCCATTTGCAACACAATTGAGGGGTCAAGGTTTTACATCGGATGATGTAAAATTGGTTCTATTACAGTTTTCATTGGAAGACAAGGCAAAAAGATGGTTTTACACTTTGCCTTCCGCGTCTATTTATACTTGGGCCGAAATGCAACAAAGATTTTTCGAAGAATTTTACACGGCCTAAAAGAAAAACGATGCGAGAAGAAGTTTGAGAACCTTCCAACAACAAACGGGGGTTCATGAAGCATTCGATAGGTTTAATATGATGATCAAGAATTGTCCTCATCACAGTATTTCTTCGTGGGAGTTGTTGAATGCGTTTCATGAAGGGTTGAGTATGGAGGATGAACGGGATTTGAGGTCGATCACGAATGGTACATTTGGTACCAATTATGAACAAGACGATTTAGCATATTTAGAACAAATGGCGGTTACCTCAAAGATAAAGGCCCAAACCGGAAGAAGAGCAAGACTGACAATTGGTAGACCGCAAGTGCAAGCCGTGGAAGAAGGAAATGTACAAACCACTAATCAAGTAATCGATGTTTGTACAAATTGTAACGAGTTGGGTCATGCAACGGAGGTATGTACGGTAGGTCAAGCACGGTGGAAGAAGCGAATGCACTTCAAGGGGGAGGTGGTAGGAATTACAACATGAACTCTAACACCTACCACCCCTGGTTAAGAAATCACCTGAATTTTCGTTATGGAAATCCGGCCAGTCAATCTAACCCGAATTTTCAAGGAAGTCAAAGCAATTATGTTCCTCGCCAACAATAAAATAACCAAGGTAATTATCATGGCGGGAATAATCAAGGATTTCAAGGTTAAGGGGGTGGTGGTCAAAGTGGGTCAAAAGTTCATCGAGTGGAAATGAGGTTATGGACATGTTAAAGTTGATGCAACAAGACATGCAACGAAGAAATCTACTTGATGAGGTTAGAATGCAAAAGCATGAAGTGAGAGATAAGGCCATCCAATCTTTGACTACACAAATGGGTCAACTCGCAACTGAAGTGTCCGAATTGAAGAAGAATAAAGGTCAATTTCCAAGCGACACAAAGGTAAATCCTTCTCATAACTCTTCTCGTAATTTTCCTATTAATCACGTTAGTGTTTTAAGGAGTGGTAAAGAACATAAAAAAGATTTATCACCGGGTGTGGTTGATGGGGAAGTTGAGGATATTACGGGTAATGAAAGTGATGATGAAATCGTAACAAATAAACCCACTAAACATGTCACTTTTGAATAACCGTTACAAAATCCGGGTCAAACTTCAAATTTAAACGATAAAAATAAGGAAGTAGAACCAAAAGTGGTTCCATTTCCCTCGGCTTTACTTGACCCGGGTAAGAAAAATATCATTTCAGTCCTCAAAAAGATGAGATGTGGGAAGTTTTCAATCAAGTAAAGGTCAATTTACCTCTACTTGAGGCGATTAAGCAAGTACCCGCTTATGCAAAATTTTTGAAAGAATTGTGCACTCAAAATAGGCAACAAAAAGTGCCTCTACGAGTGGATTTAATTGAGCGGGTAAGTACGGTTTTAAAAGGAGATCTTCCTCCTAAGCTTCAAGATCCGGGAACGCCCTTAATTTACATTCAAGTAGGCGATTTTCAAATGTCTAAGGCGTTACTAGATCTTGGGGCCGGAGTAAGTATTCTTCTCGGGGGTTTATACGACCAATATGATTTTGGTCCTTTAAAACGAGTTGAGCCAAAGATTGTGTTAGCCGATTTGTCTCATAAACTTCCCCGAGGAATTGTGCGGGATGTGATAGTAAAAGTTGAAGAATTTTACTATCCGGTTGACTTTTTGGTCTTAGACTACTCATCGGTTGATTCGACCCAACAACAAAATGTTATATTGGGTCGACCGTTTTTAAACACCGCTCATGCTATTATTGACTGTCGATCGGGCACGGTTGATATGGCTTTTGGGAATCAGAAAATGAGATTAAATGTGTTCACTAACGGATCTAATGCTTTATGTGGTGATGAGTGTTTCATGGCAGATATTGTTGACATGTGTGAACCGCATGATTATGAGGAAGATGCTTTGGAAGCATGTGTTTGTGATTTTTCTGAACAGGTACATCTTTATGCATTGAGGATGGAAGAGAAAAATCAAGACGCTTTGGCGGCAAAAGAAGGACGACCACCATGGACTCATCAAATTGAAAGTCTGCCAACTGTGATCGATTCGGGTACAAAACCGTCATTGGAAAGCCCACCAAAACTGGAATTGAATGATTTGCCTAGCCACTTGAAGTATGCGTTTTTGGGGGATAATGACACATTACGGGTCATTATTGCATCTAATTTGGAAGAGGCTCAAGAACAATAATTGTTGAAGGTGTTGAAGACGAATAAAGCCGCCATAGGTTGGACAATTGCTGATTTAAAAGGCATTAGTCCATCTATAGTTTTGCACAAAATCATCACCAATGAGGAGGCAAAACCAACACGAGAGACTCAAAGAAGGTTGAATCCCAATTTGAGAGAAGTTGTGAAGAAAGATGTAATAAAGTGGTTGGATGCGGGAATCATCTATCCCATCTCGGATAGCGCATGGGTAAGTCCTACACAGGTGGTACCGAAAAAAGCAGGTATACAGGTAATTAAAGATGAAAGCGGTGAACAAATCGTCACCCGACCGGTCACCGGGTGGCGAGTTTGCATTGATTATCATAAATTAAATGCCGCTACATCTAAAGACCATTTTCCATTACCTTTCATTGACCAAATTATTGAAAAATTATTGGGTCAAAAATATTACTGCTTTTTGGATGGGTACTCGGGTTTTAACCAAATTGCTATTCACCCGGATGACCAACACAAGACCACTTTCACCTGTCTATGGCACTTTTGCTTTTTGGCGAATGCCATTCGGATTGTGTAATGCCCCAGCCACATTCCAACGTTGTATGATGAGTATTTTTTCGGATATGGTTGGGGATTCACTTGAGGTGTTTATGGATGACTTTTCCATTTTTGGTCCAACTTATGAAACTTGTCTCAATGAATTAGAAAAAGTTTTAAAAAAATGTGTTGAGACAATTTTAGTTCTAAGTTGGGAGAAAAGTCACTTCATGGTGCAAGAGGTTATAGTGTTGGGTCATGCGATATCGGAAAGGGGAATGGAAGTGGATAAGGCAAAGGTTTGGGTAATATCATCTTTATCTCCACCTAAAAACATTAAAGGGGTAAGGTCATTTTTGGGGCATGCGGGTTTTTATAGAAGATTTATTAAAGGCTTTAGTGTTATCACAAAACCTTTATGTAATTTATTATTAAAAGATGCTCATTTTGATTTTACTAATGAGTGTGTGCAAGCATTTAATGTTTTGAAGGAACAGTTGGTGAAAGCTCCCATTTTACAACCATCGGATTGGTCAAAGCCGTTTGCGATCATGTGTGATGCTAGTGATACTACTATCGGAGCAGTATTGGGTCAACGAGTTGATAAAAAACTAGTGGTCATTTATTATGCGAGTAAAACATTATCCGAAGCACAACTTAATTATACAACCACCGAAAAAGAATTGTTTGCGGTGGTGTATGCTTTGGATAAGTTTCGCTCGTATATTTGAGGGGAGTAAGGTGATTGTTTATTCGGACAATTGCGCGGTTCGATATTTGATGGAGAAGAAGGATGCAAAAGCACGGTTAATTCGATGGGTGTTGCTTTTGCAAGAGTTAGATTTAGAAGTTCCGGATAAAAGGGGTGTAAAAATGTCGTGGCGGATCACTTATCCCGAATTCCGTTAGAGGGTATTGATGACCCGATGGAGATAAACGAACGGTTTCTCGATGAACAATTGTTAGCCGTGTCGACCACACCGTGGTATGCCCACTTTGTGAATTATTTAGCAACATGGTCTATTCCAAGTCATTGGGTGAAGAAAAAAAAGACAACGGTTCATGGCCCAAGTGAAACAATATATTTGGGATGAACCAGATTTGTTCAAGATTGGTTCGGATCAAATGATAAGGAGGTGTATCCCCGATTCTGAAGTGTGGGAAATTTTGACTCATGCACATGCATCGGCGTGTGGAGGTCATTTTAGCGGTCAAAAGACGGGTTACCTGGTGCTCCAATGTGGTTTTTATTGGCCCACGAATTTTAAAGATGCAAGTGAATATGCCCGACATTTTGTGAATTGCCAAAAGTTTGGTAGTATCTCGAAACGGGATGAAATGCCATTGCAACCGATTTTGGTGTTAGAGATTTTCGATGTATGGGGAATTGACTTTATGGGTTCGTTTCCAAACTCGAATGGATATTTATATATCTTGGTTGCGGTTGATTATGTGTCCAAGTGGGTAGAAGCGGTAGCAACAAGAACTAATGATCATTCGGTAGTTTGCAAATTCGTTCAATCAAACATCTTTGCTCGGTTTGGTATCCCGCGAGTTATTATAAGTGATGGTGGGTCACATTTCAAGAATTTCAACTTTGGGAAGCTTCTAAAAAGGTACAATGTGAATCACCGAATTGCTACTCCTTATCACCCACAAAAAAATGGACAAGTTGAAGTGTCCAATCGCCAAATCAAAGAAATCTTGATGAAGACGGTGTGGGTCGATAGGAAGGATTGGTCTTCTAAGTTAAATGATGCATTGTGGGCATATCGGACCGCCTACAAAACTCCTATTGGCACAACTCCTTATCGGTTAGTTTATGGAAAAGGGTGTTATTTACCAATGGAGTTGGCACATAGGGCGTTTTGGGCGATTAAGAACCTGAATGAGAATTATAAGGAAGCGGGTGAATTGAGAAAGTTGAAATTGAATGAGATCGAGGAAATCCGGGATGAAGCGTATGAATGTGCTTACGCGTACAAAGACAAACTAAAGAAAGTCCATGATGCAAAGTTGAGAAAACGGACTTTTGAAGTGGGTCAAAAGGTGTGGTTGTATAATTCAAGGTTAAAGTTATTTTCGGGTAAGTTAAAGAGCAAGTGGATGGGCCCATATGTCATCACAAAAGTGGGACAGTTTGGTGATGTGGAGATAGAAGATGATCAAGAGCAAATAAAACAAGTGGTGAACGGTCAAAGACTTAAACCTTACTTGGAAGGAAAGGACATCAATATGCTCGATGTGGACTGGGTGAGTTATTTATTACGCTCACCGGATGAGGAAACGAATTAAAGGGCCAAGGTATGTTGTATATTTTAGTATAGGTCAATTTAGTTTTTATTTAAAATTGGTTTTAAAAATTACCTTCTTCGTTTTGGAGTTGTCCAAATCAAGTGTGGTTTGAAGTCCTTGTGATTTTTATACCGTGTTGAGGACAACTCGGGTTTTTCATGGGGGGTAGGGTAATTTTTATTTTAATTTTAATTTGTTAAATAAGTTTTAATTATTTTGGTTTTTCTTGGTTCTTTATTTTGATCATAAAAAAAATTACAGTGTATCGTGGACCACGGTCCATACCGTGACCCACGGTCGATTCCACGGTGATGATGAGCTCCACGGTACGGTCTCTTCTTTTTTCTCTAAAAAACCGTTTGAAGTATTTTGTTTATTTTGTCTCTAAATAACCGTACATTGGGGACAATATATCCCAAGTGTGGGGATGAGAAAAATTTTCATTTGTTTTTGTTTAGAAAAAAATCAAATCAAAAAAATAAAAAAATCATAAAAACTTAAAGAAACAAAAAATTTCTTTTGTGTGTTTAATGAAATCGGAAAGTGGTAAGATGGCGGGGTGAAGTTTTGGCCCCTTTTCATGGTCGCAATTCCCTAAATAACATGTGCCTTGTTGTTTATAAAAAAAAGATTATGTAGTTTTCTAACCAAGGTTAGCATGCTTTCGGTGTAACAACTTGCATAACATGTTCGTTTACACTTGAAAATTGAGAAAGTATTGGTTGGTGAGACGGTTGATATTCTCCGATATAACTTGTACAATTAGTTCATTTTGAGATCTTAGCTTGACATGAGTGCAAAAATGATGGAGGCACTTAGGTTAAGCCTCGTCTGGATGAGCGAGAGTGTGGGATTTGGAGGGTTGGGGCCTCATACATTATACATATGAGGATGGTTATGTGAGGGGCGGGGGTTGGTTCCTTTAGAAAATCTTATTGGGCATATTCTTTTATTTGATCAATCCTGGTATTATTTTGCGAAACGATCCGACTTAATAGGTTTCTATGTAATTTTTTTAGTATTTATCAGTTAGAGATGTGAAGCATTATGTTTATCATGCTAATATGTAATGTTCAAGTATTATATTAGTTTGAAAAAAAAATTGTATTAGAGTTGCAATGTTTATGTATGCATAGTTCAAAGTATTATTTATTGAGTGAAAAAAAAGAGAGAAAAAGAGAAGTTAGTGATGTTCATAGTTGTTTATTTTATTATTTACTTAGTTTGTTTGTAATAAGTCGGATCGGATCGCTTGAGCTACTTTCAATATTCCCTTCCATACCCTTAAACTTGGCCCCATTACAACCCGTTTAAGACCATCTTGATTTGTATTCATGTCAAATGCATTTACATAGGTGAAGATTTGATGATTGTACAAGCGTATGCGAGGAGAATTGATTAAATATGAAATGTATGGATGATCACCAAGGAAAAGTTAATGTGTAAATGCGTGTTACGTATAGGTAAAAACCAAAAGCATGTTATGTTTGGTTAAAAATCTTCGGTTTAAATGGAACATCAAGTAAACTAGTGCACCCGATAGAAATAAGGGAATAGGGTATGACTTGGGACCTTAACTGAACCAGTTTGTGGTAAGATTGGTGGAAACAAGTTGAATGTAATAGGAAGTTGGTGTTGAGATGTTGCTTGGGGGCAAGCAACGATTAAGTGTGAGAATGTGATGGGTGGTACATGGTACAACCCTTAATTGATTTAAAACCGTAATAATCACGTTTTGAAATTGTTTATTTTGTGGAATTAGATAACTACGGTATTATTGGTGAATTGTAGGCTCAAAGGAGGTTTCGGGGCTATTATGGAGTACACCGAGGCAACCGAATGAGCCGAAGATGCAAGAGAGGTCAAAAGAAGTGAAAACGAGAAGGCGCGGTGGAAGTCCACCGTGGCCCACGGTCCAGACTGTGGGCCACGGTCCAAAATGCAGAATGAAACAGAAGCCACTGTGTCGTGGACTTTGATGTCACCGTGAGGGTCACCGTGACCCACGGTCCGACCGTGGGCCACGGTCCAGATTTTCACGAAATCACCGTAACCCACGGTGTGAACCATGGGCCATGGTCCGGAGTCGTAACTGCCGTTTTCCTGCATTATTTCATTTTGATGGTCTTTTCATTATCTTTCATTCCAAAACACCTTAGAGACGAATTTTGGAGTCCAAGAACAAGTTTTTGGTGATTTTAATCTCTAGTTGATGTTTGTGATTCATTCTTATAACCCAGTTGATGTGATGATGAATCGAACCATGTGTAGCTAATCATCTTTATGTTCTCTCCCGAATTGTAAGGTTTTCAATTTGATTACTTGTTATTTGCTTATGTTATTTTGTGGGATAATCTTTTGATCTTATGAATATATTGCTATGGTGATTGTGAGTTTGTGTTGTAATTGTTAGTATGATTTGAATTCGTGTTCTTGACTATCCGTTCTTAGTGCCATAGGCAATCGGGATTTAGTAGAAGAGAATTAGGGTTAATTATACTAAACTGATTATCGAGTGATAACCTTGTGTTTTTTCAACCCAAGTACTTAGTCCTCTTTTATCACAATCAACTGCATTTTCACAAAACTATATTCGTGTAGTTCATCCCACAAATAAGTGTTAACTTGATTAACATTGGAAACCTGAAATCGGGAGAGAGCGTTGTTTCTTATATTGTTAAAACTCGTTTATTGCTTTAACTATTTTTATTAATCAAAACCAAACAACCAAATCATTGAATTTACTTTTCCACGTAGTTTAATAAAGTTTAATTACTTTGCTACATAATAACACATTTTCCACAAAACTCCTTGTGTTCGATACCCGCTTACCGCTATCTAATAGTTGTAATCGATTTATTTTTGAGTGAGTCTTCGATCTCACGTCACTTATAAAAGGATAAGATAAATATAATAAATTAAATATACACATTATGATTAGAAAAATGAAACACCATAAAATATAAATCAGCATAAAACATATTTATTTAATATAAACGTAAACGAAATTGTAAAACATATTTATTTAATATTCTGTAACAACTAACAATAGTATAACAGAAACAAACATGAAAAGGATAAGGATTCGATTACAGATTTTTGTCAAAACCCAAAATGCCTAAAAGAAGAACCGATTTACAATTTAAGCAAAATTAGAAAAATATATCCGATGATTTATCTATAAAGGCCTGAATTAGGGATTAGGGTTACCAGAAAATATATCGAAAGCAATTGATCGGGACGAAGGAAGGATGATGCAGTCTTGTGTTGACGGCTACTGGAGGAGACAAAGAAGGGATTAGGGTTTGTGAACGTTTGTGACTGTTATGTTTTATTTGAGGGTTATGTTTTATTTGAGGATTTTTTTAAATAATAAATGATAATTTGTTTTTGTTTAATCTCTGTGTAGTAACCGTCAAACAAAACATTGAGAAGCATGCCACTTGTCAAAATTTAAGGGGGGGGCTTTCTCTAGATAACACATGTCTAAAAATGCTTTTCTTTTATTACTATAGAGATTCTTGTAATTTACTTAAATTAAAAAATAAAAATCTATAAGTTCATTTCGCTTTCTCCAAACACATAAAACCAAATGCTAGTTTTTGTTCATTTCTTTGTTGGTTTTCCAGTTTCGGGTTTCGGTTTCATACACACCCATAGTTTTCGGTGAAAGAAAAGGAGATGGCGACAATTCTAGGGGTTTCGATGCGTAATCCGGGGAAGCCAACAAGGGCTTCAAAGACCAAGAACAAGAGGGTGTATTTTTGTTTTGGTTCGGCTTTAAACTAATTAGTAACCGTGACCAGTTATGACCAATAACTGATTTTAACAATCTACTATTGTAATAAAAGAGAGTTGTTTTTGGACAGCTGTCATTCACATAGGAATCCCCTCCTTTATTTTCACAGCATATTATTTTAACACGTGGCATAACTCTCATTGAAGTATTTGACGGTTATTTTTCAAAAGAGAAGTTGTTGATGGTTACCATATACCCCATCATAATCTCCGTGATTTAAGCTTCATACATAGAAGGTATAATTTGAAAACAACCCATTTACAAATTTTTAATAATCAATATATTATTATAATAAGCTTAAATTTGTGTTTTCTATATCGTCCTTAAATTTTAGGGAAATTAACTTATGATGATTTTATTGCATCACAGTCAAATTTGGGCAGACATATTTGTGAAGGGTCAGGCTAAATGTACCCCCCATGGTTGCTTGTCTTACCCCCCCTGGAAAAACCAACTTTAATATTACCCATTGAAATTATATAATTACCAAATTAGCACAAAAACAAAGATTTCATATTTTTTTTACAAGTTGCGTTTTTTTTTTATGATTTCGAGTTTAGGGTTTCGGGTTTAGGGTTCGGGTTTAGGGTTTAGGTTTTCGGGTTTAGGGTTTAGGTTTCGGGTTTAGGGTTTAGGTTTTCGGGTTTCCGGTTTCGGGTTTAGGGTTTAGAGTTTAGGGTTTAGGGTCCGGGTTTAGGGTTTAGGTTTTCGGGTTTTTGGTTTCGGGTTTAGAGTTTAGGGTTTAGGTTTTAGGTTTTCGAGTTTCGGGTTTATTTTGTAAAATATAAAGAGGTAAAATAAGGATATTATAAATATATACTATTAAAATAAAAAAATATATGTTATAAATATTTACAATATTAATACTAAAAAATAAATTAATAATAATACTTGATAGTTTTTAATTTGATATATGTAGTGAAGCTTATTAAGTGAAAAATATGTTGTAGGGACTAATATGTATATAAATAATGTTAAAGGGTAATAGTAATTTATCTAATGAGTTAAGAGGGGTGTATATTTAGTAAAAATGATGTAAGGGGGAGTATGTTTAGCAGCACCCATTTGTGAATCATATGCTATTTTATAAATAACTACTCTCTCATACCAATTAATTGCACACAAATTGTTTTGGCAAGAATCTTTAAGGAAAGTTATATCATCTTTCGAATTTATGATAAGGCTATGTGTAGTGGAGGGGCTACAATTGGGGCGAATTGTGACACGTGGCGTCTAGTCAGCATGGAGTGGAAATTTGTTTTTGGGGTGTAATAGTGTAGGGGCTACAAGTTAGGCCCATAGTGTGTTTTTTTATTATTTTCTTTTTATAATTAAACTAATTAAATAAAAACCAATTTATTTAAATAATTAAATAAAAATACATTAAAATTAAAAAGAAATACAAAAAAAACATAACTAAAAAAACACATAACTAAAGAAAAAAAAACATAACTAAAAAAGAAACTAATATCCGTAATATTCGCGCATTTTTTCACGTCGGCGTTGCATCAATAATGTGGCATCCTCGTGAAACCCCTCCGCTTTGAGGGATTCGTAGTCGTCTTTCATTTGTTTTAATTCGAACGTCTGGTTCAGCTTTTCTTGTTGTTTCTAGGATTCATTTTGTTTATTTTTTGTAAGAAATTGGGTATGATTTGTGTATAAAATGGATATAAAATGGAGAAGAAGGGTGTATGTTTATATATATATATATATATATATATATATATATATATATATATATATATATATATATATATATATATATATATATATATTGTTTAATTTTTTTTTAAATTTGACCGTTTCACAACGGTCATTTTATTAAATTATTATTATTTTCTTCTTCAACGGGCGACAAATATACCCCGTCCCCGCCCATTTTCGCCCAATTATCGCCGGGGGGGGGCGGTGTTCCACCAAAAAATCGCCCCTTTTCGCCCACTATTCCCGCCCACTACACTTAGCCTAATAAGTTGATTGGTGTAAGCTACATAAAAAACCTTGTATATTTTTTCATGTTTTAACACGGGTTCTATTTAGTATTTGGGTTATAATTGTTTAAAATTTAAAAAGAATTAGAGTGTGTCGTAGGCTATTTGAGAGCATGGTAGTAGTTGGACTTCATCCTAACTCTGATATAGTTAGGTTCAGGAAGGCTACAAAATTTTGAGACTAAGGTGCTGTTGTCCACACCCCCACAAAGTGTGTGAAGGTTAATTATAGACAGGAGCATGTTAATATGGTTTCCTTTTTTTGGACTATGTTTTTATACCCTCACGAGTTATGATAAATTGCTGCCTTTAAGGTACATGAATCTCCTTTCATTTTGCTTTAGTGGTAGCTAATGTTATTTCATTGATTTATTTTTCTATATTACAATTTCAAACAGGAACATGAAACTTTATGTTTTTTTTTCAATTGGGTTCTTTGAGAGACATGTTTGTTTGTTCTCGAATATTTATGAATTCTTATATTTTCACTTGTGATTGCAGATTAAAGCTTAAGAAAAAACTCCATGTATGAGTAGATTTAACTTTCTTTTTAAAGGTGAATTTCTTTATTGTGGAACTTGAACTCAAAATCTCCAAACCCAGGTGTTTTAAAAGCTTTGTTTTTGCCAGTGAGCCACCAACCCCGTTGGTTATGAGTAAATTTAATACTTCTTGGACATGTAGCAGATTAAGGTTGTGTTTGTTTTTTGCTTATAAGGTCTACAAAGAGTCTATGCCTGCGGACGTACAGACATAAGCTCTTGAAGACTGTTTGTTTTTAAAAGAAAAAAGATCTGAAAACTGTTTTTATGGTCTTAAAAAATAAGCTTTTTTTCACCATCTTCACACTTTGTAACATTATACCAAGTACCAACACCCAATGTCCACCACCACCACCACCACCACCCACCGTCTGCCACCACCATCCACCGTCCGCCGCCACCACCACCCACCGTCCGCCACCACCATCCACCGTCCGCCGCCACCACCACCCACCACCATCCACCGTCCGCCGCCACCACCACCGTCTGCCGCCACCACCACCGTCCACCACCACCACCCACCGTCCGGCACCACCACCGTCAACCACTCACCACCACCACCCACCGTCTGCCACCACCACCGTCAACCACCCACCACCACCACTGTTAACCACCCATCACCACCACTGTCCATCACCACCACCACCCCCGTCGGCCACAACCACCGTCCACTACCATCACCATCCACCACCACTACCCACCGCCTGTCGCCACCACCACCCGCCACCACCACCACCCACCGTCCGCCGCCACCACCATCCACCACAACCACCCGCCACAACCATTCACCACCCACCACCACCGTTCATCACAACCACCACCATTGTCGCCCACCATCATCGTCCACCACCCACCACCACAACTGTCCATCACTACCTCCCACCGTTCACCGCCTACCACAATCGTCTACCACCACCCACTTCCATAGTTCGTACGCCGCTGCTAATTATTTTAGCAGTCTACAAACGTTAAATGGCTTTTATCTACTGTAATATATATGATAGGTAACTACTTTTCAGCTTATGCAGACGATATCCAGTTTATAAAACAAACAGTATTGTACTTTCAGATTGCAGACCTTCAGACCACATCTTCAATTGCAGACATTAAATCAGATGAAATCATATTGCAGACAATTTTGTCTTCAAAAACAAACACCTAAGAGCCCACTTATGCAAGCAATTTATACAGAGGTATTCGTTGTCTCCATATTTTTTTTGAAAAATAAAAAAAGGTTAGATTTTTTCTTTTATTGTTATTACTTTTTAAATTTCATGTGAGTTAATACTTCATATAAATGTGAGTTAGTCAACAAGTAATAGGTAATAGTGTCAAAACCACACACACATACAGAATTTTGGTATCTCAAGTGAACGGAAGGTTATTTTTATAAACAGCTCAGAATGAGCTATTTTAATATATGGGTCAAACCCATAATTTTTTAAACGGGTCACATTCATCATATTTAGTAGTCAAAATTAACTTTTTTGCATCCACGGGTCAAAATATTACCTTTAGTTAACATGTCAAATATTTTTTTAAGAATAATTGTTCGCTTTGTCATCTATGTTAGCCCTAACTTCATCTATTTCATTGGTGTTGTTTTATGCTCTTAAGACCCTCTATTGTAACCACTATTGTAATTGTTGATAAAGAAGGTGAACTTACTAATAGGACATCCATTGTTGTATATAAAGAAATTTTTAGAGTTTCAAAAATTGTATAAGTAGTTGTACGTTTGTAAATTGTGAATTTAACATTAATGCGTAAATTACAATTGTAATATATTCAATTATAAAATGTTTTTATTTTTTATTAATATATATTTTTTTGAACGGCTACATACACTCGTCTAATCTTACTCCTAAATTTTCTTAATTTTAGGTTTTTTGTCCAATCCCGTGTATCACACGGGTTTGTAACCTAATTTTACCAATAACATAACCAGTTCACGAGAGTCTCACCCAAACATCACATAAAAATCCACGTGGTACCTCCTATTGGGCCGGTTCTTCAACTAATACTTACGGCCCATTCACCATCCACGCGTCCTGTAAAACCAACACAAACCAAACCGTTCCATATTTGACGCCGTTGGATCAGAAGCATCACCATACTTGAAACTCAAATAAGAAGTTGTTGATTACTACATTTCGTGTGGTATGGTTCCAATTTGTTTCCTTATTATTATTACTATTATCATTTCTGTTATCGTTTGATTTCGCTCCAGTTAATTCCACCTAGGCATTTGATTGATTCGATTTGAGCTGGTTTGTTATGGATCCTAATTAGTTTAGTTATTATTGTTTTCCGAGTGTAATTTTCGGATCTACGAATTAATTGGATAAGTTGAAGTAATAGAGGTAAGATACCCTAGAGTTATGTGTATTTTGGGGATTTTTGTGTTTTGTTACTTGCGTGTGATAGATGCATTTGATATTTCATGCAACTGTTTTTAACAACTTTTATAATTAGATGGTTAAATTTGTGTCTTATTATTATTATCAGTTGTTCTAATTATTATTTATAATGTTGATAGTCAGTAATTATTAATAGCATTACACTGCAACTTTGTGTTAGGTACCCATGAAGGGCATTCTATCTCTGCACCGGGCTGCTTTATTGAGGCACCGAAATGTGAACCAGGGGCTTGTTTCTAGATTATTCAGCACCCAATCTGCAACTACCGCTAACACTCCACAGCCGCCACCACCGCCCCCTCCGCCCGAGAAAACTCACTTTGGTGGCCTGAAAGACGAAGACCGGATATTCACCAATCTTTATGGCATCCATGACCCGTTTCTCAAAGGCGCCTTGAAGCGTGGTGATTGGCACAGAACCAAAGATTTAGTGATCAAGGGATCTGATTGGATAGTAAACGAAATGAAAAAGTCAGGCCTACGTGGACGCGGTGGTGCTGGATTTCCTTCTGGTCTCAAATGGTCATTTATGCCGAAAGTATCTGATGGTCGTCCATCTTATCTTGTTGTTAATGCTGATGAGAGTGAACCCGGAACATGTAAAGATAGAGAGATTATGAGAAACGACCCGCATAAACTTCTAGAAGGATGTTTGATTGCTGGAGTCGGTATGCGGGCAACTGCTGCTTATATTTACATTAGAGGTGAGTATGTGAACGAGCGGCTTAACCTTGAAAAAGCTAGAAAAGAAGCCTATGCAGCTGGGTTACTTGGGAAAAACGCGTGTGGTTCAGGTTATGATTTTGATGTGCATATACACTTTGGTGCCGGTGCTTACATATGTGGTGAAGAAACCGCACTTTTGGAGAGCCTTGAGGGTAAGCAAGGAAAACCTAGATTGAAACCTCCTTTCCCAGCTAACGCGGGTCTATACGGGTGTCCAACAACTGTTACAAATGTGGAAACAGTAGCTGTCTCACCTACTATTCTAAGACGTGGGCCCGAGTGGTTTTCTAGTTTCGGGAGAAAGAACAATTCTGGGACGAAACTGTTTTGCATATCAGGTCATGTGAACAAGCCATGCACGGTTGAAGAGGAGATGAGTATATCATTGAAGGAGTTGCTAGAGCGCCATTGTGGCGGTGTTAGAGGTGGATGGGACAATTTACTAGCGGTGATTCCTGGTGGTTCGTCCGTACCGTTGCTGCCTAAACACATATGTGAGGATGTTCTGATGGATTTCGATGCACTCAAGGCTGTCCAGTCTGGATTAGGTACTGCTGCTGTTATTGTGATGGATAAGTCAACGGATGTTGTGGATGCGATTGCACGTCTCTCTTATTTTTATAAGCATGAGAGCTGTGGTCAGTGTACACCATGTAGAGAGGGTACTGGATGGCTTTGGATGATAATGGAAAGGATGAAAACTGGGAATGCAAAGTTGGAGGAAATTGATATGCTTCAAGAAGTGACTAAGCAGATTGAAGGACATACAATTTGCGCATTGGGTGATGCGGCTGCATGGCCTGTTCAAGGGCTTATTAGGCATTTTAGGCCCGAGCTTGAGAGGAGGATCAAGGAACATGCTGAAAGAGAGTTGCTTCAGGCAGCTGCTTGAATAAGGTTTGCATATGTAACATGCTTATTGTTTGAATAGTTTGACTATAGCACACACGTTATTTATAATACAACGGGGTCATTATTTTGTAATGTCGCCTAAAGCGTACGTACAAGTGTTTACAGCTTTTTAAATTATTTTTTCATAAAATAAAATTGGATTATCATCAGCCTTCGCCACCTCAGCCTGTCTCGTATCTTAGAGCCAGTAAGCCAGACATCACTAACAAAGTAGGTTAAATGCATCATTTCATGTGGTTTTCCTTCTGTAATTTCATGTACACATGCTTCTTTCTAAGATGTAGATTACTGAACAGGATTTATAAGAAACCAAGGGGATTATACGCCGAACAATTTTAGAATTAAGGATCAGATATAATTCTGTTCAGTGAGAATTATCTCAAGAAGATCCAATTCATCTGTGGATTGAGATGAATATAATTATAGCTAAGATCTGTGGAGAACTGAAAAGATAGTTGACTTTCATGTCTTTAGGTTAGTTTATTATTGAAAAGCTAAAAATAATTGGTTCCCTTGTTCCAAGTTAGAACATTCACATCTATCTCATAAACAAACCATACAAAGGCTCAAGCACACAAATAAGATCGCTTATTACTAGGATTTTTGAAAATATCCGCTGTTGACTGTAGATGTATAAGACAGGGATCAAGTAATGTTACATTGGTTGATAGAAGGCAATACGATAGTTGTCAGACAAATCTGATAGGAATTAGACAAAATGGAGGGTTGGCCAGGTTGGATAACCGGTTAAAAACTTCAAAGTTAAATTAAAATCGGTTCAAGTCAAAACGATCGGACTGGGACACTTCAAAGTTAAAGTTGGAACACATTTTATCTAAATTTTTTTATAGTTAATTAGCATGTCTAATATGGTTATGGAAGTTTATATTATTTCAGTAATAATATAGCTTTCTAAAAAGGATTTAAGAGGTTTTATGCATTAAAGTACATTGGAGGTGACTTTTGATCTGTTTGGCCAGTTTTGTTGAAATCTGTTCTTTTAAAATCTACCATTTGATCCTTTAGAGAGTAAAAAAAACGTTGCTATCTAAATGGATCAAAGTTGCCACCTCAAATGACAATCTATATTCAAAAATAGACCAACAATTATATCAGAAACTTAAATCTTCAGCTGATATATCTTTTCACCATGTTACAACGACCTGTTGATCATCATTAGATTTATGTTAAAATGAGTCAATGTTGGTTGTATACTTGTATTATATGGTTAGAGGGTGAAACAAGTAAAACTAGAAAAGATTATCTGAAATTGAAATGGGTCAAATGGTTTGACCATTTTTTATATGAAAGGGTAGGTTTTTGGTATGATGAGTTTGTAGAAAATGTGATGTTTACAAATTCTTAATCTCTATCAATTCTGTTGACTTTGCATTTGTTTTGTAGGCCAAAGAATCCAGTACTGCAATTGTATCGAATCACCAATACGCAGAGATAGTTGTGGACTAAATAACGTTATTAGTATCTCAGTTCCATTTAAGGTTTGTGTTGAATCACAATGCGATTAAAAATAGTACCCTTAAAAACCGGGGTAGCTTTTGTTGTTTTGGTGTGCTTAAGGATAGACAGACATCCTTAACTTCATTTGGCCATGTTTTTTTTATGTTAATAGGCTGAACGCAATGTTGTAATGTTACAAGATCAAGCTTTTGAAAGCTCAAGTTTCTTTCTCGTTACAAGCATACAAATTATAAGTGGTTTTACTTTTTAGACAGGTCATCTTCATTTGTTTTATTGTTGCATCAAAAGCTGGCTCTTTTGGCATTCATCATATGTATCTTTAATGTCAGACTTGTTATGCGAGCTTAATGAAGTCCGACAACTGTCTGGTTGGCCTTCAAAGGGCATATAACTTTTATTGATACGTTTTTGAGTAAATATGATATTCAAAATGATGTTGTTCGCACATCCTGGACTGATCGCAACAACCCTGGGCGTAGATTCTATTCATGTCTACGTTTTGTAAGAACCTTAATTTTCCTTGTTAATTTATTTTCCATTTTTATAAAAATTTAATATATTTTACAAGGTCCCAAATGTCAAAAATTTCTAGGTTGGATAGACCAGCCTATGTGTAATTGTGCTTTAACCATCATTCATGGCCTTTTGCATTCTAAAAATAGGCTAGACTCTACTGTCCCTCAAGCAAAGAACCGTTTGAAGAACCTCATCATCTTTATCTTGTTATTACATTTTGTTGTTAAGTCTCTAGTGTAAAGGGTATTAGTCTGTTTGATGGTTGTTTTAGTTTCAATAAACTCGCCTGTTTAAGTCTCCATGTTTTATTGATAACAACTGAACGACAATGGTTTAAACTTGATTTTTGTGCTTTGATGACAATTATAACACATTAAAAGATGAATACCTCATGTGAGTAGCATGTGAAAACAAAAAATAACAATAAAAGTTACATCTATTAGCCATCCTAACAATTACATAAAAAGAAATTACTAACACACAAATTACTTAAACATATATTACTAAAACAGAAATTAATAAAACATAAATAACCTTCCTAATGTTGTAAAACAACAACCTATTAGCAACCAAGTAACATAGTATATAAACATAAGAACATAATATAAAGATAGAGATAGTAAAGAATGATAGATGAGATAACTCTTTTCATTGAGTATCAAAGATCAAATACAAGAACCCTCTATTTATAGGGTCACAATATTAATACAAACTTAATGGTAATGAGGGGGTCAGAATATGGATAGTCATCAAATCATAATTGTTCATAACACTCCCCCTTGACTATCCATGTGATAAAGCATATACACACTTTTGGATGTTGCCTTGTTAAAAACCTTGCTAGGAAAACCCATTAGGATAAAACCATAGCTAAGGGAAAAAGAGTGCAACGAGTATAATACTCCCCCTCATTTATACATCCTTTAAGTGGCGGATTTTGATCTTCTAGGAAAGTTTGTTTAAAGACTTTTGTAATTAAAACTCCTTCGCTTAATCTTGTAATGTACACTTCTATATGGAGGAATGATGTATACAGTCTTCGTGTATGACTTGCAGTGCCTCATCTTGTAAACAAGTGACTTGTAGTGTCTCATCTTGTAAATAAGTACCATAAGATCCATGTCTTTGTTATATTACATTCCCTGCATCAATATGACTAACCAAACCTTTTTTTATAGATTAGCAAAATATAAACTTATATAATTCATACATTGCATGTATCAAATATTTATGTTAAGCTTATTTTGTTGTTTATTTACTTGAAAAAAAGTTATATCTTACCAATAAACATAAATAAATATCTAGTTGTGCAAAACTAGCAAGAAATAATGCAACATTTACAATTAACTATGATACTTCTGGGCGAGTAACTTCCGTTTCTTTAATAGAAGATGATAAGCATAACTTGTTCTGTACCAAATGATTTTAAAAACTTTAATTTTATAGAGATGACCTTCTTCTGTATTTGAATGTTCCAAGATCTTCTTGATGTATTTTAATTGATGTATACAAATATCATTATACAAATGTTACCCGCATACCATTTTTCAGAAGATACAATGCCAACATCAGCATATATAACAATATTTCTAAACATGATATTGTTGACTTATTATATTTCTCAAGCTTTTAATAACAATGTGATGTGCGAAAAAATATATATAATAATCACGAATTACAACTAAGCTTTAAAAACCAAACAATCTATACTAGTTTACACAAACGACAAGTGTACCGGTCGCGTATATCAAAGAAAAGGAAAGTCCGGATATCGAACTCGAAGACACATGAGAACGGCTCAGATTATAGACCCTAATCCAAGTCCTACATAATAATATTTAATTGATTTTATTTATTTTAATTAATTTAAAACTAACTTAACTTAACGAAACTAACTGGAAACTTAACGGCACTAACGGAGCTCTTAACGAATATGGAGAAACGACTACCTAGGCAAGAATCCTATTGACAGTTCAACGGCTAATGGAATTAACTAATCACACGACACCGGGATCTTAAAATAATCAACTAAGGCTCATTAAAGTTTGCTAGATCACCTCTCGGTCTCACCAACTAACCCTCACAAATCTAAGAAGATTGAATAAATGCACCTAAAAAAGATTACTAAGGTACTCTAATGACGCATCTCCTCTCGGACTCAACGACACAAAACCCGCTTAAAATTGGTACTAGCAATCTTAGGGATAAAGGGGTAACAAAATTTAATATGAACTAAGACACTTATTTGCACGCAAAACCAAACTGGACAAGACCAAAACTCGCTCTCGCGCAATTCTAATCTAACCGAATAAAGACGCAAGACAAACCGACTCACTATTACCTCTCGGTCGCAAGGAAGGTGAACCTGTTGAATTTTAATAATTAATCACACTCAAGATTCCTATGGTCACGCTAACCACAAACATATCAAAAACACCAAGTCTATGACCTAACCGAATAACCCTAACTAGACGACACAAAATCAATCAATCAAGGCAATAAGGAGCATCACATGCAAAAGTTATATAAAAACAATAACTAACACATCCAAGATCAAAATAGATAAAGCTTTTCAAAAGTAATACGTCGTGTAATTTATAAAAACCAAATAAACCGTCAAGCAAAATCAATATTCATCAAAACCTAGGTAGTTATAGGTTTAGCCAACAACCATACTCAAGAACAAAAGAAAATAAACTAGTTCAAATAATGAATTCATATAGACAATAATAAATTCAAATCGGTAATCATGATGTTTGGTTGAGTAGGTGTTAAACCCGGACGTTCTCTGCTCGAACCAATGTGCTATTCTCTTTCTGTTTATGTCCTCCTTTTAGTCAGCCCTTTTGTTCGTCCCAAGATTGTTGTGCGGCTCCTAATCAAATTGAACAGGGGCCTCTCCACTTAAAAAAAACCCCTCTTCTGGTTAATTTCCAACCTCTTTATATATTATGCCTTTTACGTCTCTAGGTTAATAAGTAATTGGGCCATCCTTCTTAACTCATATTTATATGTATTATTTGTTGTATGGTGGCCCACTAGTATTCTTGTCCAACTGTAGCTCTCCTCAAATTAAATATCTTATAACGGGCTGAGCCATTGCTTCTTCCTTAAAACTTCAAGTAAATAATAAAAGAATTAGTATATATATTCAAATATGAAGTCACGATAACTTTTCTATTATTATTATTATTAAAAAGCCATTAAGTATGGTTTAGTAAATTATGTAGTTTAATAATAAATATATCAAATATGTTTTAAGCTTTACTCTTCGATCTCAAGTTTAGCAAAAGTACTCTATTCTAGCTCGTTGTTTCTCAAAACCTTTAAAATCTAAATATGAGCCAAATAGAATATATTCAATAAAAACCTGGCTAAAAATACTTGAAAGTATAGGAAATATTTATATAATATTATGTATATTTTAGACCACATCACAATGGTTCATGCATTTACAATCCGCCATGGAGTTCCTTCCATGTTGACGAATCATTAAGTATTCAAGAGCTTATACTATTCGTCATGAGCTTTTTCATGTTAAACAATATTTTACTCTTCAAGAGTTTGGCACATAACATAAGCTTCATCTGGTTAGCATATTCTTTACTATGTCATATTTAAAGATGTCATCAACAAGTATTCTAATATCATTCCATATTGTACCATTCTTGTCATAATTTATTCAATATCACCATATTCTTATTAACGGACAATAATTACATCATTAAAATGTCTATTTTTAACCAATAAATCGTGTTAGGAAACTCACCAGGAGTTCCATATATATTCCATTCATCAATGTATATAAGAATAATATGTACTCGGATCCGAATTTATATAATACAATCATATCATTCTCGAGAACTTATTACATATGATTTTGAAAATTTAAATCCTTCAAGGATAAATTTCATTATCATAATATTTATCAGATGCATATCATCTCTCTCTTGTATTACCAAATTAAATTGTGTTTCATCCACCACTAGATAATATATCTCCTCATCGTTGTGCCATTAATTATGCCTTACCTTGCATAATTTTATGTTTCTTATCACGCTTTCTGTCACACCCCCATCTTAGGCCTAGGAGTGTGACTCGATAGTTGGTACCACATTTGTATATAAATTAGAGTTACAGGTTATTAGCGGAAGACTTTATAAAACATGTGGATTAAAAGTTAAATATTTATATTACTAAAGACGAGACGAAAGTCTCGTTTAGATTTACTTATTCATAAGTGTTTAACAAAATCATCATATTTTAATATTCAACAAAATATCCGAGCCATCGGATTCTTGAGCCTTCGTCCTTCAAGCTCTATTCTTGGTTACCTGCAAATTATTATAAAAATACATCAGCAATGAATGCTGGAGAATATGCTGACGCAAAAAAAAATATTTTCTTTACTTGATTACCCCTCGTGACTACGCAAGCCTCGGCCCATATTGGCTTAGGAATAATCAAGTCAAAACAAATATCATTATAAATTCGAGTCTCTACACTAGGTCACCCCAGCAAAACACCGCAGCGTTTCGACGTACTTAGGTACCATAAATATACACAAGGTCATTCTCACTCGAACATACTTTGGTTCGGCCCATCATGGTTGGAGGTCGTGACCAGGCGTGGTGCGATGTGCCCACCGCATTTTACCACATATGTAGGATCCAGATAAACGTATACTACAGCCTGAGGGCTATGCTTTTACTCTTATTCATAATGTTTTTAGAGACACTTAGTCTCATGTAAAGTTTTACACATAACACGTTTATTTATTTGAAAACAAGTTTGTAAAAGTGGGGCGTATCAACCTTTGATCGGGATCGGTTTCCAACACCGTCCTTGAGTCTCTTTCTTGCTATCTCGCACCTATAGTACGAGTATAACTTTTATTAGTCGGATTTACAATCCGGCTTAAGACCTTTAGTCTTATTTATCTCGATAAAAATTTAGTTCAATAATCTTTTACTTAAAAACCTTTAGTTTAAAAAGTAATATTTATAAACCTTTAGTTTATTATAAAAACCCGACGTTTCTTTTTCTTTAAGTAACGTATTCTTTTCTTTATTATTTAAGAATAATCATTATACTTAAATAATATTTATAACAAATACTATATATAATCACCTATATATATACACTTTTATATTTCTTTCTTTTCTTTTCTTTCCTTTTCTTTGTTATTTATTTTCTTTTCATAAGCATCGAGTATAATTCCGACTTCGGGCATTAAGCCCTTATAATATTTTATTATTTTAGTCGGGTATTACACTTACCTTTACTCGGCTTATAAATCTCTAGACACTCGGGCAGCACTTCTACGGCGCTTGGTCTTTTTAACGCTTGCTTTAATCGCTACTTCACTTCGGCACGCTTCTCGAGACACCCACTATTTTCGGCACGCACTTCGAGGTGATCGTCGGGATGTAAAAACAACACCTCCTTCGAATTCGGAATGTCGACGCGGAGTGGTATGAATATCGAGGTATGGCACGCTTATCGAGGAATCAGGCACGGTTTTCGAGGTGGATCGATGGCATGAACTTCGAGGTTTAGTGAGATGTGTAGAGAGAAGATTGCATGCAGATTTTGGTGTGATGAAATGAAATCCCGGAGGCTGCTATTTATAGGCAAATTTTGGATCCCATCGCGGTACGCGCCCGCTTCCTGGGAACCCGTCGCGTACCGCGACGTAGCTCAGATGCGTCACACAGTAGGTCTGCCACGTGTCGCCACGTGGCAGACGTTGTGCCACGTGTTAACACGTGACAGACGACATGCCACGTGTGGCCACGTGTCGGGACACGTGGCGACCGGTGTGCCACGTGTGGACACGTGGTGAAAAGGTGTCAGGCGTGTCAGGCCACGTCATCGCGTTACGCGATGACGTAGGCTCAACAGCGATCGCGTATCGCTGTTGACTCTTTCTAGAAACTTTGACCAAGCCCCGTCGCGGTACGCGACGGGCTCGTCTTTTGATCGGTCGCGTAGCTGTTGGTACATAGATGTCAGTAGTTCATAGTCTAGCGTTTGTAATCGAGTCTGTAATGTAATTGTGTTTAAGTTTATCTTTATGTATGTAAGCGAAGTTGTCAACAAGTTCGCTTAGGCGAACTTGTTGAACAAGCGAAGTTGTTGACAAGTTCGCCTAGGCGAACTTGTTCAACGAGCGAAGTTATTGACAACTTCGCCTGAGGCGAAGTTGTCGTGTATTTAAGTAACCTACGGGTTACTGTTTAAGAGTTCGGTTTTTGATAGTTCGTTTTAGAGTTCGCGATAGTTGTGATCATTTCACGTGTCAAGTGTCTGTAATAGACGTGGTTCGAGTTATAATATAACGTGGTTTCGTTTGTATCGTGTGTTCGTGTTTTACGTATTCTACGCTCGTAACTACCTACGCAGGGATTCCGCACCTGCGTTGATAGCGATATCCCGTGTAAGATCCGTCCGGGAACCTACAATTGGTATCAGAGCTTAGGCTCAATTGTGAGGTTCGGGATTTCACGCGGGTGTAGAAAACGTCTCGTTTGACCTATTCGCGGGACGCGTTTTCGTTGGGATTGTGTTATACTCACCTTATACAGTCTTATTCAAGCTGTAACACCGACCGGAAACTGCTAAATCGTTGAAAACAGATCTGAATATTTTCAGTGTTCTTCGGGCGAAGTTGTTGTTCTTCAGGCGAAGTTGCCGTCACTGGAAGTAGGGTTTCGGCGAAGATATAAGGTTAAGCGAAGTTAACCACAACTTCGCCTACCTCATAAGTTCGCCTAAGCGAAGTTATCCACAACTTCGCTTACCTCCTAAGTTCGCTTACCTTAAGCGAAGTTATTCTCAACTTCGCCAAGTCACGCGAATTTAAGAATTTTCCAGCGAAGTTAACACTTAAGCGAAGTTAGCCTTAACTTCGCCTATAGTACTGTTTGGAAGATTTTTTTGAATTTTCGGGTTTTTCTTGTTTTCGCGAAGATGTCACCAATTAACATCTCAGAGTTAGTCAAAATGGAAGTAGAAGCGGGGTCGGCTACTAAGGCCCCAAGGTTGATGAAAGGAACTGACTTTGTGGCGTGGAAGGATAGATTCATTCAGTATATTAAATACCAGGATGCAAAGATGTGGGTGTGCATCCAGGATGGATATATCCCACCGACAATGGAGTACGAAGGTCGTGATGTGGTTAAGAAGTACAGCAAGATGGAGGAAGAAGAGAAGAAAATGTATGAGGCCGAGAGCAAGGCCCATGCTGCAATTACCATGGCTCTTCCTCAAGAGGTTCTCCATACATTCAGGAAGTACACTTCTGCACGAGAGCTTTGGGATGCTCTTGAGAATAGATTCGAAGGGAACGTGGGTATTCGTGCCTCGAAGATTAAGCTGTTAAAGACCCAGTTCTCTGTATTCAAGCATTTGAAGAACGAATCACTCGATGATATTATCACCCGATATTATCATCTAATGACAGAGCTGAACAACTATTCGATTGCTTACAGAGAAGAGGAAATAGTTGAGAAGCTTCTCGATGCTCTCCCACCGAAGTGGGAAATGTACACTGTTCTAATGAGGGAAGACAGAGACTTTCCTAATTATGATTTGGAGACAGCAGTAAAACAAGCTCAGAACCTTTGAGCTTAATATGGTTCGTAAAGAGACGCCAACAGATCAGATTCAAGACCCTGGTATGTATGGTGCCAAAGTTAACTCAGGCTCAAGTTCGAAGCCTGACTCTGCTTCTTACTACTCCAAAGGAGAGTCAGGTTCTGACTCTTCTCATGAAGGAAATGTGTCTGTAAACATGAACGGTGATGTTTGCTTCGTTGCTGGAGGATCAAGTGCTTCGAAACCTCAAGCATCCACAAGTAGTTTCTCTCCCAGTGCATTAAGCAATAACTATTCCAAGATGCCAATGAGTGTCAAATCTGCTGAAGAGCAGTTTGCAGTCTATGCATCTTTTATTGCTTCTTACGAGAACTACATACAAGGGAAGATTGTGGACCCTGCTGTTTTGGAAGAAGACTATGACCAGATCGATCCTGATGATCTGGAGGAGATGGATCTGCAGTGGCAGATGGCGATGATAGTCAGAAGAGTGAAGCGTTTCATGAAGAAGACTGGCAGAAAGTTCGTAGGTGGAAAGCCAGGATTTGACAAGTCAAGGGTGAGGTGTTACAATTGCCAACAGAATGGACACTTTGCAAAAGAGTGCACTAATGCACGGGTAGAACGTAGTCAGGGGAGGACTACACAGCAAAGTGGAAATAACAATGGGAATAGAGCCATGATGTCTGATGCTGGTGAATACAACTGGAATATGTTCTCTGGAGAACTCTTTGAGCAAGCTCACATGGCGAAGGTTGCAGCTGAAGAATGTGTGAAAGCTGCTGAAAATGAAAAAGCCTTCATGGCTGATGATCAGAACACCGAGGTATGTACTAAACCTATCTGTACTAAGTGTGAGAACTTGTCTGAACAGCTTGCAACAATTACTGATCAATATGTTAAATTGGATGTCGAATTTAAAACCTTGAAAGAAGATCATCATTTTACAAAGACAAGAGAAAATAATTATAGAATAAAAATTAAAGCGTGTGAAAAGGACGTTAAAAGTTTAAAAACAAAATTAGCTGAAAAAATTGATGTGATCGATCTAAGCTACGAGGTTTTAGAAGAGAAAACCAAGTTAATTGCTGAGAAAGAAAAGCAGATTGCTGATCACCAGGTAAAAGTGGTGGAACTAAATAGGAAACTGGAGCAATTCCGGAATTCCTCTGCTATTCTTGATCACCTCGTCAGTGATCAAGGTTCCTCACCTAAGAGGGGAGGAATTGGTTACCATGAGGTTCCACCACCATATAACCATAATTATACTTTCAATCCTAGTGTTCATGAATCTGTTAATTTTGTAGCTGATCAGACAGGTACTGCTAAGGAAATTGGTAAAGTACCGGAAGTTAGTAAAGGCGAAACAAGTTCGCCTGTCTCAAAAATTAAAATTTTAAGTCCAGTTTCATCTGATTCGGATAAGTCATCCGAGTCGGGTAAGACAAAAGAGAAGGAAGTATTATCCACTAGTGGAGAAAAGGTTAAATCAACTCAAAAGAGTACTCCACTCAACCCATATGTCCCACCTTATGTGAGACGTACGGGTGGTAATACTGCCTCCACATCTAAAACATCTGCTGAAAAGAAAGCTGAATATAGATGTTGTTTTAGATGTAATCAAACAGGGCACCTTGTTGCTGATTGCCCTCTGAAGCAGCGTTTCAGAGAGGTGAGGCCCTCGAAAACTGAGACTAAGGTTTTTAGTAATCGTTTAAATGTTAAAAATGAAAACCATTCAAATTTGAGATATAATACCGGTTTTCAAAGAAACACGTCTCGTTTTCAGACTACTAATAACCAAACCAACTGCTATAATTCTTTTAATTCTCTTAATGTTCGTCAGTTTGGTTGGCCTCACTATCAGTCTCCAAGTAGGTATCCTGTTAGGACTCGTGAAAATTTTCCTAATGCTAACTATGGTCAGTCAAGGTGTGTGAGTTCTGATAAGAAGGTTAGTCGACCCAAGACCAAGAGGTCTTGGGTCCCCAAATTTTAATAATCTCTTTTGTTTGTGCAGGAACAGTTGAACAGGGCTTCCAATAATCTTTGGGTTGTGGACAGCGGCTGTTCCCGGCACATGACTGGTAACAAGAATTTGTTACAAGATTTAAAACCTGTTCAGGGAGCAAGAGTCAGTTTTGCCGGTGAGAGTGGTGGCAGAATAACTGGAAGGGGTACGGTAACTAACGGGAAAATGACTTTAGAAAATGTGAATTTTGTTGAAGAACTTAAGCACAATCTGCTGAGTGTGTCGCAGATTTGTGATAAAGATTATACCGTACACTTCACAAAGACTGATGCGATTGTGTTGAAGCCTGGTTTTCAAATACCAGAGGAGTGGATAGTTACGAAGGCTCCACGTGATCGAAATACGTATATGATGGATCTAAGTTCAACTGAAATGTCAATAGAAGAATCGTGCCTTTTGACGAAAGCAAGCGAATCGGAATCTGAACTGTGGCACAGGAGAATGGGGCACATTCATCTTCGGAAGATGAACCATATTGTCAGACATGGGCTTGTGTTGGGTGTTCCCTTAAAAAGTTTCAATTTTGAGGACAAATGTCTTGCGTGCAAAAAGGGAAAGCAGCACAAGAAGTCCTATCTCACCAAGAAAGTAAACTCAATTGCCAGTACACTAGAGCTGCTTCACATGGATCTCTTCGGTCCTGTGAATGTAAGAAGTCTAGGTGGTACAACTTATTGCTTGGTGATTACTGATGACTACTCACGATACTTGTGGGTATACTTCCTGAAATCAAAGGACGAAACGGCTCAACTGGTGAAGAATCTGATTACCAAAGTTGAGAACATTATGGATAAACGAGTGAAGTTCATCAGAAGTGACAATGGTTCTGAGTTTAAAAATTTTGAAATGGAGATCTTCTGTCTGTCAAGAGGGATTGAACACCAATTCAGCGCTCCGTATACTCCGCAACAGAATGAAGTGGCTGAAAGGAAGAATAGAAATTTAATTGAAGGAGCCAGAACAATGCTGGCTGATTCGAAGCTTCCGGTGGTGTTCTGGGCTGAAGCTGTTTCTACAGCTTGCTATGTACTGAATAGAGTGTTAACGGTAAAATGATTTAATAAAACATGCTACGAGCTGATGCATGGAAGAAAGCCCAATTTGTGTGGACTTGAAGCTTTCGGGTCCCCGTGTTCAATTTTAAAGGCACATTCAAAGTTTGGTGAAGCAGCCGATGAAGGAATCTTAGTCGGCTATGAAGTTGGGACTCCCAACAGGCGTGTCTTTAATACAACGAACGGCAAGGTTGAAGTGGTATGTAACACCGACATTACGAGTTACAGATCGCCAAGACCGAGCATCGGACCTCCTGGGATTTTCGACTATGATAGGCTCTTCAAGTCTTTTAACATACCTGATTTGGTTCGTACAGAAGAAGAAGAACGTGTTGCTACGAAGATGATTCTAGATGAGGAGGAAAATTTGGCGCATAGATAGCTATTTGATGATTGTCAACCTTCCTCATCAAATTCTATCGGTTCCCCTGCTGTCTCTCCTGAAGAAGAGTTTATCAATCCTTTTCACTCTCAGCCAGAAACAACCATTGATGAGCTCTCTACTAATTTAGAAGATAATTTGCATGTCGGTGCTGTGCCGACCACGAGAATTCACATAGATCACCCTTTGGAAAATGTTATAGGTGATGTGTCCTCCGGTGTACAAACCAGAAGTAGCTTGAATGAGCACACCTGTGTTTATACAAGCTTTAAAGAAACGGGTATAATGAACGAATGTTTGTACTCATGCTTTATTAGCCAGATTGAACCGAAAAATTATCAAATGGCTCTTAAGGACAGCTCGTGGGTCGAGGCCATGCAAGAAGAGTTGGCTCAATTTAAGAAGATGGAAGTTTGGACTTTGGTTGAAAAACCAAGGAATGTGCATGCAATAGGCACAAAATGGGTGTTCAAGTGCAAGAGAGATGAAAAGGGGATTATCATAAGAAACAAGGCGAGGCTGGTCGTTAAAGGATTTAATCAGCAAGAGGGGATAGATTATAATGAAGTGTTCGCTCCGGTGGCCAGGTTGGAAACGATTAGATTGTTTTTGGCATTTGCTGCTTCTAAGAAGATGAAAGTGTTTCAGTTGGACGTGAAGAGTGCGTTCCTCAATGGGAAAGTGGATGAGGTTGTGTATGTTGAGCAACCTCCGGGTTTTCCTGACCCAGACTTTCCTGATCACGTATACAAGTTGAGCAAGGCGCTGTATGGATTACATCAGGCACCTCGTGCCTGGTATTCAACGTTATCGGACTACTTGCTAGAAAATGGTTTTGAAAGGGGTTTGATCGACAGTACTTTGTTTGTGAAGAGAGAAGGAAGTGACTTCCTGCTAGTTCAAGTCTACGTGGATGACATCATATTTGCTGTATCAAGAGTCTCCATGTGTCAGGAATTTGAGGCCGTTATGAAGAAAAGATTTGAGATGAGTGCTATGGGTGAACTAACGTTCTTTTTAGGATTGCAGGTTGATCAAAAGAAGGATGGGTTGTTCATTCATCAAACTAAATATGTTCATGATGTCCTCAAGCGCTTCAAGATGGAGAACTCTTCTCCATTTGACACTCCAATTTGCGTCAACCACAAGTTGGGAGCTGAAATAGACGGTGACGCAGATGTGGACCCAACTCAGTATCGGGCTATAATAGGTTCTTTGATGTATTTAACTGCTTCTAGGCCTGATATAATGTTTGCTGTTTGTCTTTGTGCTTGTTTTCAGGCAAACCCAAAGGAATCTCACATGAAAGGTGTGAAGAGGATTTTGCGGTATCTCAAAGGCAAGCCGAAGCTAGGGTTGTGGTACCCGAAGGGAGGAGACGTAGAACTGGTAGCATATACAGATTCTGATTATGGAGGATGCAATCAGAGTCGGAAGTCGACAACAGGAGGATGTCAGTTTCTCGATGGAAGATTAGTTTCATGGCAGTGCAAGAAACAGACGTCAGTCGCAATCTCAACGTGCGAAGCTGAATATATGGCAGCATCCAACTGCTGTTCTCAGGTTTTGTGGATTCAGCAACAATTACGCGACTATGGTCTGAATTTCTTACTCACTCCTATTTTAATCGATAACACTGCTGCCATCTCAGTAATTAACAATCCCGTGAAGCATAGTAAAACTAAACATATTGACATTCGTCATCACTTCATACGGGATTGTGCTGAGAAGAAACTGATCAAGGTCGAAAAGGTCGATACGCTGGAAAATTTCGCTGATTTATTTACAAAAGCGTTTGATAAATCCAGATTTCAAAACCTAATTGAGCTGAACGGGATGATTAATCCCGAGTAACCATGTTTTTGTGTTTATTTAAAAAAAAAAAAAAAAAAAAAAAAAAAAAAAAAACATCACTATTGCTTAAAATTAGTCGGTTACCTCAGTTTGATGGACATATCCTCGGATATGTTTTGGTCCTCGTTTCTACTTAGAGAATGAGGGTCGCCATTAACCAGGTGACTGAAAGTGACCGGGGCAGTTAAGATGTGTTTTCTTTCTGTCGCTGAAAATTAGTCGGTCATTCTTAGTGAGAAGGACACATACTTGTATGTGGTCGGTCCAGTTGATCCATTGGATCTTCGGGATTGCCGTTTACCTGAAGACTTTGACGTGATCGGGGTGACTGAAGTCAAAATTTTTTTGGGAAATGAAATTACTTTTCAAGTCTGTTACTTCGTAAGAAGTTAGTTAGCTATGTTAAACGGAAAATTGATCCAACCATGGAAAATGATATATATACTAACTTTGTGTGCTTAACTAGTGAAGTTATTAGGCTTAAAAGGCTTTAGGACAATCATTGTATGTCATGGTAACTTTTTATGGTGCGTAAAAGTAGATGTGATACAAATTAAATTTTACTTGATTTTATGTGGAAACTCCTTAAGAGTTTTGTGTGTCTTCATGTATATCTTTCCGAATGATAGGCAGAAAAGTGATTACCCAGTCATACACGAGCCTGTAAGTGTTCTGATTCCCGTGAAGAAGGCGTTTCAAGACACTGCAGTGATCCAGATTCGGGACTTGCAGTGGTTTATTACTCTGAAGTCTATAAGTTGTTTAAAAAAAAAAAAATTTAGTACTTATGAAGTTATTGTAACATTCGAGAGTTAAAGATATCGAGACTTCTCAATCATGGAGCAAGAATGAGTACGGGAAGCAGACATAGAATACTTACAAGTTAATCAGACACTATGGGTCGAAGTCAATTCGGGGTGACTTGGGGAAAGCCAAATACGCTTTGAGGATAGATAGGAGGCATCAATATTTCTGAGTTGTTACCCACTTAAATTTTAAGGATTAATTAAACCTAACTCGTATCACAGAAACGATGAAAACCATCTTAAGTATATTACCTGCCTACAACCTGTCTCTATATGTCATAATACAGCTAAACACGAATCTATGCGACAGTCACGTAGCTAGTATGATTCCTGTTCGGATCTTTTCTAAAACGTAGCAGTCCCTATCGAGACTGAAATTTGATCCCTTATTTGTTAAATTTTTATAAGTTTTTCTTAGTTTTGTAGTTGTTTTGATTTTAACTGGTTACTTAGAATTGATCACGACGTTTAATTCTTAAAAGAAATTTTTAAAGAGTTAATTCAAATTGTTCAAAATTACAAGGGTTGGTTTTGAAAATATAGGCGAAGTAGTTGAATCAGGCGAACTTGTGGATAACTTCGCCTAGGCGAAGTTATCCGTAACTTCGCCTGACCAACTCTGACCCTATAAAAGGTTTCAAACAGTAAATTTATTCATTATTTACAGCGAACTTGTAACAGACAAGAAAATCCGGCGAACTTGTTCTTTCGATCGATCTCGTGTTATTTTACTTCGATTTTCATTCCGATCAAAGGTCCGAGGTGTTATTTTATCATGTATTACTAGTTCGTTCACGCAAATCAAGGGTCGTTTCGACCCGGTTTTTAACCTCGAACCATCGGGTTTTTGAAACCGATTTTCAAACCTCATGTTTCGTGTTCATGGACAAACTTTACGTCCTCAAAACCTTAATACCAAGTGTTATTCAGTTATTCATCGTCAATTTTTACCGAAACATCGGATTTCCGGATGATTGGAATCCTAACAGTCGCCGATTCAGTTCAGGCGAAGTTAGGGTTTAGGCGAAGTTATCCGCAACTTCGCCTGGGGCTTAATTTCGCCTGAGACGAAGTTATCCGCAACTTCGCCTAGGGCTTAATTTCGCCTAACCCTTATCTTTGCCTGGGGCGATGTTGTGAAGAGGCGAAGTTACCACTAACTTCGCCCAGACCATCTTTTTAAAAATAAATTAGACGAACTTATAGATGAAGCGAAGTTGTTACCAACTTCGCTTCACCTTTTAACTTCGCCTATACAGGTTTGAACACAACTTCGCTCCTGTTGAATCAAGCGAACTTGTCTAACACTTAACGCTTATCTAACTTGGTTCGTTTAGTGCAGATATGGCTGCTGTTGGAGGTGCAGGTGATGACGGTGATGATCAAAGACAATTCTTTCCAGCCCATAACCAGTTCATAACACTTGACCCAGATGCAAAGGGCGTGGAGGACTATAGGGAGATAATTACTTTTCTCCTTCGCTCAAGGATTTATCATGCAATAACAACTACCCTGCCCATTTCGCTACCGAACATTGAAGACTTTTGGCAGACGGTAGAGTATGATTGCCGGGTTGAGCCCCCGGTTATGCGAGCCACCGTAAATGGTCAAGTTGTTCAGTTTTCTTCTGAACATATACGGGTGGCGTTGCAATTTGGTGAAGAGACGAGGGATGACCCAACGGAGTTTGTTGCACCATTCCGTGATGGGGCGTTCCTCAGGATGGGATATTCGGGTCTCTTGGGAGACACTCAACGGAGGAAGGGGTTCCTCTTAGATCAGTGGCGCTTCCTTATGCACGTCATGATCGTATGTATGTCAGGACGGAAGGCAGGCACTGATGGAATGGGTGCGACAATGCAGTCTGCTATGACTGCATTGACTTATAATAAGAGATATTCGTTCAGCCAGATGATCATTTACGAGATCGACAGGCAACGAAGGGCTGTGGCGCGTGAGCGGTTTACAATGTATCCTCGATTCCTACAGATGATTTTCAATGATGTGGCTCCGACGCTGCCTCAACGACGCCCTATACGATACGTTGAAAGTGTGACAAAACGTATCTTTGCACAGTGTCGCACTTCCAGCGCACGAAGCAAGCCTGAGCTGCGTCCCAGGCATACTCCGCTCTTTGGGTATCTTATAAACCCGGAGTATGTGCCTGCGGCGGGGGACGAGTTCAGAGACCCAAGACCACAACAGGCGGCAGCACCCCAGGCTGTATCAGCTGCGCCTGCTGTATCTACTGCTGTATCTGCTGCTGTGCCAGCTTCTGAGATTGATCTTGACGCCATGTTCGGCGGGCAAGGGTTGTTTGATATGGACCGAGTTGATCCTCAAGAGAATATTCAAGTCTCGGGTCCACAGGCTGATTTTGATGATGTCATGGAAGAGGCCAGACGGATGATGGTGAGACATGAGAGAATGGTGGGTAAGCAGAAGAGAATTGTTGACGACGACGATAAGGAAGATGATGAAAAAGAAGCCGTGCAGCTGGTAAGAAAGCGCTCACGAAGGGAAACGACAGGTATGGGTGTAAGAGCCGGAGAGACTTCAAGGTTTGCACGTTTTGCTCCACCTGCCTTGTCTGGTATGTCCTTTGTTCCTACCTCTGTGCAGGTATCGAGTACAAGCGCTACGGTTGTTCCCGTAGTGGCTACATCGTCGGCTGACATTCCATCGGTCACGGCCGTCCAGACGTCGGCTCCAGCAATTGTGTCTCTACCACCTCCAACGCTAACTCCATCGGTGGTAGTAGCACGATTTGTTGAGTCTACGGTCACCACTACTGCAGGAGTATCGGGTACGGTACCACCTGCGGACACGCCCACCTCAGACTCGGAACGTATAGCTTCACTAGAGCGGATTGTAGCTGAGCAGTCCACGACCATTCAACGCCTAGTGGAAGCAAATCAACTGCAGGCATCCCTCCTGGTTGAGCACGGGAAAGTTATAGATGCCTTGAAAGAGTTCTTGGCATCTCAGGGGGAGATGAGCTGTAGAGGAGATGAGTTGAGGACCAAGCGTCGAGAAGACCGAGACGATGATCCCAATGCACCGGAAGGTGCAGGTGGTGAGCTGCCAAGAACCTCTCAAGCTCTTGGGGCTTCCACAGCTGAGGGGGAGTCTACCGAAGCGGCTGGTGGTGATGATGTAGTGATGGTGGAGGATGACGTGATCGATGCACTGAAGGAACTTGATGATGACATGTTCAGCGACGATGTGTTATTTGATGAAGATGTTCTGCCAATCAGTGAGATTGAAAAGATTGGTGCAGAAATTGTGGTTGAGAATGTGATAGAGGAAGGAGAGATTGTTGAAGAAAATGTCGAGCATGAGATCCCTGTGGTTGAACAGTCGACTATATGTGAAGCTGCTGAGGTTGACAACACTGAGTGGGAAGATCAGCCTAACTGGAAGGAAGGCTGCGCTCTGTGGTTTGTAAAGACGAAGAAGCCAGCAGTACCGACGATGTTCAAAAAGTCGTACAATATAAAGGGATATGCAGAGTCGAAGAAAGGAATCATATGCTGGTTGTACGATGAAGAGTTGAGATTATTTGTGATCAAACGTTACGACGGCATTCAGTACTTCAAGAGGATGTTAAGATCCCTGAATACCTTACCGGAGTGTGAGGTGAAAGACTTAGCGAGACTGGGGCTGATAAACAGAAGTAATGATAATATGGCGAGGATGATTGGGAAAATTGTTTGGAAGGAGGCCATCAAAGATAAAAAGTTTGAACTTCTGAAGCCTCAGAAAGGGAAGTTAGTGGAAGATAAAGATAGAGGGATGAGGGCAGACGGCAAACCATGGATGGTTATGAAGTATAAACCAGTCCGTAATTTAAAAGAAGTGCCGATGAAGGTGATGCCCAGGAATGTCTTAAAAGATTTGAAATGGTGGTACGTGGACTGTGAGACTGCTGAAGCAGTCATGGAGGATGAAGATGAGCAAGAAATCATGAGAGTGTATGATCCTATGCACTTAGTCAATCTGTCTCAAGCTGACTTGCAGGTACTACATGCTAAGAAGATTTTCTACATTCCTGCTTGGAAAGAGGAAGCTAAGAAGTACCAGAAGCTGGTCTCTGTATGTGTTAGACAGGGAGTGCATGCTTGAAGGGATGCAGAGAGAAGACGAGAGATTACAAGACACAAGCTATGAAGATCAAGATATGAAGCTACTGCCAAGGGGGAGTCTGTTGGTACATAGATGTCAGTAGTTCATAGTCTAGCGTTTGTAATCGAGTCTGTAATGTAATTGTGTTTAAGTTTATCTTTATGTATGTAAGCGAAGTTGTCAACAAGTTCGCTTAGGCGAACTTGTTGAACAAGCAAAGTTGTTGACAAGTTCGCCTAGGCGAACTTGTTCAACGAGCGAAGTTATTGACAACTTCGCCTGAGGCGAAGTTGTCGTGTATTTAAGTAACCTACGGGTTACTGTTTAAGAGTTCGGTTTTTGATAGTTCGTTTTAGAGTTCGCGATAGTTGTGATCATTTCACGTGTCAAGTGTCTGTAATAGACGTGGTTCGAGTTATAATATAACGTGGTTTCGTTTGTATCGTGTGTTCGTTTTTTACGTATTCTACGCTCGTAACTACCTACGCAGGGATTCCGCACCTGCGTTGATAGCGATATCTCGTGTAAGATCCGTCCGGGAACCTACAGTAGCGCGATAGGTCATGAAAACAGATTTTTCATTTTAGCCCTTGGAGTTTGGAAATTGGCAGAATTGATCCCTAGACTTTGGAAAGTTGACATTTTTGACCCAAAATTCCGGTGATGTTACATCCTCCCCACCTTGAAATAAATCTCGTCCTCGAGATTGCTTCATGAGAATAAGTGTGGGTATTTCTTTCTCATTTCGGACTCGAGTTCCCAAGTATACTCGGGTCCTCGTCGGGAATCCCATTTTACTTTCACGATTTTCAAGGTTCGTCTTTTGAGTTTCTTTAATTTTGAATCTTCGATTTGAATTGGACATTCTATGAATTTTAAGTTCTCGTTAATTTCAACATCTTTTAACGGCATCGAGAGAGATTCATCGGCTAAACATTTACGCAGATTCGAGATATGGAATACATCGTGTATCCCTTGCATTTCCTCGGGCAGTCGCAATCGGTATGCGACGATACCAATTCGTTCAAGTACCTCAAAGGGTCCAACGGATCGAGGACTTAACTTTCCTTTCCTGCCGAAGCGGACTACGCCTTTCCATGGCGAAAATTTCAAAAGAACTTTATCACCGACACTAAACTCTAACGGCTTACGACGAACATCGGCGTAACTCTTTGGGCGATCACGTGCCGTCTTGAGTCGTTCTTGGATTTGAATCATCTTGTCGGTGGTTTCTTTGACTATCTCGGATCCAGACAACTGATTATCTATGGTTTCAAACCAACACACGGGCGTCCTACATTTTCGACCATATAATGCCTCAAATGGTGCGGCTTGAATGCTCATGTGATAACTATTGTTATACGAGAATTTCATTAGGGGTAAGTGGTCATCCCAACTTCCACCTAAGTCTATCACACATGCGCGGAGCATATCTTCCAATGTTTGAATTGTCCTTTCGCTTTGCCCATCAGTTTGTGGTGATAGGCGGTTCTAAGGTTAAGCTTTGTGCCGAGTGCTTGTTGGAAGCTTTTCCAAAAGTGAGACGTAAAACGACTGTCTCGATCAGAGATTATAGATAGCGGCACTCCATGCAAGGCAACGATGGTGTTTACATAAATGCGTGCTAATCTATCCATTGAGTACGACTCATTGATAGGTATGAAGTGTGTGGATTTTGTTAATCGATCCACAATTACCCAGATTGCATTATGTTGTCGAGTCGTTTTAGGGAGTTTAGTAATGAAATCCATAGTAATCAACTCCCACTTCCATGCGGGAAGTTCGGGTTGCTGAAGCAATCCCGAAGGCTTTTGGTGTTCAACCTTGACTTTTAAACACGTCAAACATTTCGCAACATGCGAAGCGACATCCCTTTTCATTCCATTCCACCAATAGTTCGCTTTAAGATTATGGTACATTTTGTCGCTCCCGGGATGCATCATATATTTGGACTTATGGGCTTCGTTTAGGATTGTCTCACGTAAGTTTCCAATGATTGGTACCCAAATTCGGTTTCCCATTCTAAGAATACCATCCTCGCCCTTGACTAGCGAGTCAATGGTGCCATTACGTTTTTCATCGGAGATTTGGTTTTCGTTAATCGCTTGAATTTGAGCGGACTTGATTTGGTCAATAAGATCGATTTGCAGTTCTAGCCTTAACGCTCAGACTCTTTTTGGCTTTTCGTGCTCTTTACGACTTAAGGCGTAAGCCACAAAGTTGGCTTTACCTTCATGATAAACAATTTCGCAGTCATAGTCGTTGAGGGTCTCCATCCAGCGTCGTTGACGCATGTTGAGCTCCTTTTGATCAAAGATGTGCTTTAAGCTCTTATGATCAATGTACACGGTAAATCTTACTCTATAGAGATAGTGCCTCCATATCTTAAGTGCAAAGATTATGGCGCCTAACTCTAGATCGTGAGTCGTGTAATTCTTTTCGTGCACCTTAAGTTGACGAGAGGCGTAAGTGATTACTTTCTTTCGTTGCATCAATACACATCCCAAGCTGGCATGTGACGCATCGCAAAAGACAACGAAATCTTCAATACCTTCTGGCAAGGCCAGTATAGGAGCTTGGGTAAGCTTTTGTTTAAGTATATCAAATGCCTCTTGTTGCTTTGTCCCCCATTCGTATTTGATGTTCTAGCGAGTTAAAGAAGTTAAGGAAGTTAAGGGAACAGCGATTCGTGAAAAGTTATCGATGAACCTTCGATAATAGTCGGCCAATCCCAGAAGCTTCAAATCTCGGTTGGCAACTTTGGGATCTCCCACTTAGAGATAGCTTCAATCTTAGCGGGGTCCACTTGAATACCATTGACGTTGATAATATGACCAAGAAATTGCACCTCGTGCAACCAGAACTCGCATTTCGAGAACTTGGCGTACAATTTCTCGGTTTTTAGAATTTCAAGTAACGCTCGAAGGTGATTTTCAAGATCGGCCTTGGACTTAAAATAAATTAGTATGTCGTCGATGAATACGATCACAAATTTATCTAAGTAAGGCTTACAAATACGGTTCATCATATCCATGAACGCAGCCGGCGCATTAGTAAGTCCAAAAGGCATAACGGTGAACTCGTAATGGTCATACCTCGTTCGAAATGCGGTTTTAGGAATATCTTCGGATTGAACCTTGAGTTGGTGATAGCCGGAGCGGAGATCGATCTTGGAAAAGAAGCTAACACCTTGGATTTGGTCAAATAGATCGTCGATTCGAGGAAGTGGATATCGGTTCTTGATGGTAACCTTGTTGAGGGCTCGGTAGTCGATGCACATTCGCATGGATCCATCCTTAATCTTGACAAAAAGTATCGGCGCTCCCCATGGTGATGAACTTGGTCGTATAAATCCTTTCTCGAGAAGCTCGTCAAGTTGTTTCTTCAGTTCTTTCATCTGGGTTGGTGCGAGGCGATACGGAGCAGTGCCGGGGATAAGATTGATTCTGAATTCTACTTCACGATCGGGAGGAATGCCAGGAAGTTCATCAGGAAAGACATCGACAAAATCGGAAAAAATAGGGACGTCTTTGATTTCTTTGGATTTAGATTCTTCGGTGACGTAGGCCATGAATGCTAAGCATCCTTGATTCAAACATGTGTTAGCCCTTATCATGGAGATTAGGCTAACTTGACCAGCGTCTTTATCCCCTTCAATTCGTATGGTACGTTTATCAGAGGCTCGAAGTTCGACGATCTTGCTATTGCAAAGGATACGAGCATGGTTATCGGATAACCAATCCATACCCAATACAACATCAAAACCAACAAGAGTCATGGGCAACAATTGAATAGGTAAAACGTATCCAGCTAAAAAGATTTTTCCGTTTTCTAAAGCTTCAGAGATTTTAACAATTTCGCCACTAGCGGTCTCGACGCTTAGAGTTTTATTAAGTTTGATTAAAGGTTCGTTTAATAGACTACAAAACTTATAATCTATAAAACTTAAATTGGATCCTGAATCAAACAAGACTCTAGCATAGGCATTGTTAACGAGGAACGTACCGGTAATAGTTTCCGGTGTGTCGGCCGATTTCTTGGTATCCAGGGCGAAAACTCTTGCATTGCCCTTCTTGGGCTCGTTCTTTTGACCACTACTACCCGCACCACCAGTCGCGGGCTTATTCTTGGGGCATTCGAAACTAAGGTGTCCCATCTCCTTGCAGTTGTAGCAGGTTATCTTCTTCTTCCAATAATCAGTCGTGGTGTGGCCGGGTTTGTGACACGATTCACAAAGTCGCGGAGTCAAATGGCATCTCCCCCTATGATACTTCTTGCAAATTTTTCATTGTGGGACGCCGGGGTTGAAGCCAGATCTTCATTGATCGACTCCCTTACCCTTGAATCGAGTATTTCCTTCTTTCTTTGGGTCTTGTGTTGTTGCGACCCTCTTGTCTTCTTCTTTGTTGCGGATCATTCCGCCCATCAAGTATCCAGCTAACTCCATCGCGAAGTCAGCAGTTTGAGGCAAGTGCGACCTTACCATGTCACGGATCTCTCGTGGTAATCCCCATATGTAGCGTGTAACTTTGCAGGATTCCAGGGTAACCAGCTGGGGAACCAAACGACAGTATTCGTGGAATTTTGTATTATACTCACGAAGGTTTGTTCCAACAACCTTGTGAGATAAGAACTTGGTTTGGATTTGGTCCGTTTCGTGCATCGGACAGAACTTCGACATCAGCAACTCCTTAAACTCGCTCCATGACACGTTGTACATAACCTCCCTTCCTCTACTCATTATCAAAGTATTCCACCACTCTAGGGCCTCACCTCTAAACATTAGGGCAGAGTATTGAATCTTTTCTTCTTCCGAACACTTGCTCGCAATCACGATTGTCTCCATCTCTTCAAGCCACCTTACGGTCATGATGGCTCCCTTATCACCATGGAATTCCTTTGGTCCATAGTACTTGAAATCTTCGAACGTACACCCACAAATTTTGAGCTTCTTGAACTCTTGACGAACCCCTCCATCAGTGTTTGATTCGTGTACACTCTCATCCATACATGAGGGTCTAGAACGGGGTTTAGAAACAGATTTTCGGGAAGGATTAGCCGAGTGAGAATGTTTTGTTTGTCTAGATTGAGATCTAGCCATGGATTCTTCCCTAACTGCATCTTTAATCATCTTTTGAATTCGATCCATAAAGTTTTCGGGGATTGGATCTTCTTGTTCGTTTTCAGGTCCCTTTCCTTTTTCTTTTTGTTTTTCGGCTTCCTTTCGGGAAACCTCAAGGTTATTACTTTGTTGAGACATAGTATTATTTTATTTTTATTCTTTTATATCTGAAATTTAACGAATGTTCTTGATTAAACACAAATTTTATTTCACATTTGTATATACCATACAAGGTTTATACAAGGATTATTACAACACCACACATATATATATATACATTCATACTCGATGTATATATATTCTTATCCATACATTACTTAACACATTACACACAGACTAGATTACACACATTCACTCCATCTCTTGAAACACACCATCACCACCATCATTTCAGTCCTTCAAAAACTTCTTAACAACCTTTGTCAGTTTGTTGCATTTGTGAAGAAGCTTCTCTCCCATCTTCTTCTTTTTCTTCCCTTCCTTAACCACTTTCTTCCTCCAGTCATCAGTCTCGTGCAGAGCGCGATCCAAGTGTTCTTCATATGACCGCGGAATAACGTCGGGTACCCATATTGTGGAGGTGGGTCGCGGTAACCCAATGTCAACATCTCGTAATGATTCCTTGGTTCAGGATACGGGACTTCAGTCATATCAGAGGCAAGGTAGAAGAATGTCTTAGCAGCTTTGTTTTGCTCGCAAATCTCATCGGCTTGTTCTTGTTCAGTTGGGATTACACCTTGGAATGGTGGGAAGCTTGACGAAGCTTGGTTCTTGATCTTCTCAAGATACTGAACATACGGATCTACGGAACCGTAGCTTGGGTTGTGGGAAGTGAGTGATCCATCAATGGATGTTGATATCCCGTTAGGATTGTCAGGATGCTCTTCTTCCGGTTCAGACTCTTCTACAGGATCCTCCTCTTCCTCGGGGTCCTCTTCTTCCTCCATAGGCTCTTCCTCCTCTTCCATATATTGGGTGGTCTCGTTAATCATTGCGGGCATTTTAAAACTCTCGTAAGGCATCGTCACCCTCATTCTTGGTTTGCGCGATGATCCTCGCCATAGTTGGGTCGTGAGTGGACTTCGTTCATGGTGGAGCTTCCAGTAATCCACCTTCGTGGGTCAGAGTGGCACTGCATCCAGTCGGAGGATGGGGATCTCGGTTCTTCCTTTATGGGTCGGTTTGAAAGGAAGGCATAGGATGGGTGTGCATTTGGGAAATATCTGGTGGGAAAGTATTGCGGTATCTCCGATGGTTGATACGTTGGTATTTCGGATGGATGATATATAGGCATTGTGGGTGGATGATAGCTCGAGTATCTTGAGGGTTCGATTTTTGGTGGTGGCGGACTGTTGGGTAATTTAATTGGGCATTGCTCAGTCCCGGGAAGTATCTCGGTTTGGGACGTTCAATGTATTGGTCGCGGCTAAAGAAGGCCTCAAAGTAATATTCATCCATGACGTCCTTTGGGAATTTATAGTATTTTCTTGCTCTTCTTTCTTCACGATCATAATACTCCATTAATTTCTCATAAGACATCTTTGGGTGGTTTAGAATGTAGAGAGGGAAAGAAAAGGTTACCAACCAATCTTATCCCTATTCAAATAAACAAATAAAATATTTCCTATGCTTGGATCGAAGCTTGGGTATTATTTTTTGATACCCAATTCGCTAAAATCGATGGCTCTGATACCAACCTGTCACACCCCCATCTTAGGCCTAGGAGTATAACTCGATAGTTGGTACCACATTTGTATATAACTCAGGGTTACGGGTTATTAGTGGAAGACTTTATAAAACATGTGGATTAAAAGTTAAATATTTATATTACAAAAGAAAAGACGAAAGTCTCGTTTAGATTTACTTGTTTATAAGTGTTTAACAAAATCATCATAGTTTAATATTCAACAAAACATCCGAGCCATCGGATTCTTGAGCCATCGTCCTTCAAGCTCTATTCTTGGTTACCTGCAAAATGTTATAAAAATACGTCAGAAACGAACGCTGGTGAATATGCTGACGCAAAAAAAAAAATATTTTCTTTACTTGATTACCCCTCGTGACTACGTAAGCCTCGGCCCATCTTGGCTTAGGAATAATCAAGTCAAAACAAATATCATTATAAATTCGAGTCTCTACACTAGGTCACACCAGCAAAACACCGTAGCGTTTCGACGTACTTAGGTACCATAAATATACACAAGGTCATTCTCACTCGAACATACTTTGGTTCGGCCCATTGTGGCTGGAGGTCGTGACCAGGCGTGGTGCGATGTGCCCACCGCATTTTACCATATATGTAGGATCCAGACAAACGTATACTACAGCCTGAGGGCTATGCTTTTACTCTTATTTATAATGTTTTTAGAGACACTTAGTCTCATGTAAAGTTTTACACATACCACGTTTATTTATTTGAAAACAAGTTTGTAAAAGTGGGGCGTATTCACCTTTGATCGGGATCGGTTTCCAACACCGTCCTTGAGTCTCTTTCTTGCTATCTCGCACCTATAGTACGAGTATAATTTTTATTAGTCGGATATACAATCCGGCTTAAGACCTTTAGTCTTATTTATCTTGATGAACCTTTAGTTCAATAATCTTTTACTTTAAAACCTTTAGTTTAAAAAGTAATATTTATAAACCTTAAGTTTATTATAAAAACCCGACGTCTCTTTTTTTTTAAGAAATGTATTCTTTTCTTTATTATTTAAGAATACTCATTATACTTAAATAATATTTATAACAAATACTATATATAATCACCTATATATATACGCTTTTATATTTCTTTCTTTTCTTTTCTTTGTTATTTATTTTCTTTTCATAAGCATCGAGTATAATTCCGACTTCGGGCATTAAGCCTTTATAATATTCTATTATTTTAGTCGGGTATTACAGTTACCTTTACTCGGCTTATAAATCTCTAGACACTCGGGCAGCACTTCTACGCCGCTTGGTCTTTTTAACGCTTGCTTTAATCGCTACTTCACTTCTGCACGCTTCTCGAGACACCCACTCTTCTTGGCACGCACTTCGAGGTGGTCATCGGGATGTAAAAACAGCACCTCCTTCGAGTTCGGAATTTCATCGCGGAGTGGTATGAATATCGAGGTATGGCACGCTTATCGAGGAACCGGGCACGGTTTTCGAGATGGATCGATGGCACGAACTTCGAGGTTTAGTGAGATGTGTAGAGAGAAGATTGTATGCAGATTTTGGTGTGATGAAATGAAATCCCGGAGGCTGCTATTTATAGGCAAAGTTTGGATCCCATCGCGGTACGCGCCCGCTTCCAGGGAACCCGTCGCGTACCGCGACGTAGCTCAGATGCGTCACACAGTAGGTCTGCCACGTGTCGCCACGTGGCAGACGTTGTGCCACATGTTAACACGTGACAGATGACATGCCACGTGTGGCCACGTGTCGGGACACGTGGCGACCGGTGTGCCACGTGTGGACACGTGGTGAAAAGGTGTCAGGCGTGTCAAGCCACGTCATCGCGTTACGCGATACGCGATGACGTAAGCTCAACAACGATCGCGTATCGCTGTTGACTCTTTCTAGAAACTTTGACCAAGCCCCGTCGCGGTACGCGACGGGCTCGTCCTTTGATCGGTCGCTTAGCGTGATAAATCATGAAAACAGATTTTTCATTTTAGCCCTTGGAGTTTGAAAATTGACAGAATTGATCCCTAGACTTTGGAAAGTTGACATTTTTGGCCCAAAATTCGGTGTTACACTTTCGCAGAAAATACTCTTTTATATCTAATATATATTACAAAAACTAGTTGTATGAAAAACTAGTAGATTCGTGAGAGAATTCAGTTCTGCATCATTTGCATATGTTCATTTTGACCAATCATTTTAATATCTCATTTATCAGCAGAACTTAGTTCTTGATCCTCAACGTTTTCATTATTTCAAACGCTATACAAAATTATCAACGACGTCAATTTTTATCGTTTCCATATATATGTAGACATGATATAGTTTGTTGAGATCTCTTTTATTTTCAGGTACCTGAGGTTCTTCTGGAACCATCATGTCTATCTTCTCTTAAAGAGAATATTTCATTATACCTTGACTTGACCATTTTCATTACTTGCTCCATTTTCGAGGATTTTTATTCTTTGAACCGAATAATATATCACGCTTCAGGCGTGCCATAGACTCATATGGTTGTCCTTTCAATAACATTAATTGGAGCACTAGCAGTTGTTATATGTGACTTAGCTAGTCACTCTATTTAGGTCAGTGAATGCATCTGGTAGTTAATTCACTAAGTATTGTATATGAATAATCTTTTTAACTTCTGTTTGCACTTTTTAATAACTTGAGAATCAACATAATGATAATTCATTACAACTTTTTAATTTTCCAACTGCTTCTTATTTCCCCCTCATGTTGGAATATTTTGTTTAAGTAAAAATTAATATTGAGTCGCAAACGAATCCCACGTTGATGACTCTAAATACATGGTTATTAATACTTTTTCATATCCAACATATATTTCCAACCTTCCTCGAGGTCCCATATTTGTGCATTGTGGTGGAGTAATTGCAATGTATACCACACTTTCAGAAACTATGCATGGGATGTATTTGGTTCCATACTGAAACCAACTGTAATGGGAAGTAAGTATTATAATTTATTGGCTTGATGTGAATTAGCATTACATCATGTAAAAACATATGTTCCAACATACAAATATGAAACTTTTGCTCTCATGATTATTAGATTTTCAATCAATCGTAGACGTTGTTCATTGTCTTCGACAAAAGCAATTTTGTGACAATATTCGTCACATGTAATTTAACACTTGTTTCAATAATCATTATTAAAATGGGAATTAAGATCACCTCATTTATCAAAATAGTATGTGCTTGCTATTAGCTAAGTCACAAGTCATGCAAACTTCTGGTTGCGAATTTGATAACCATTTAGACGATGCATCGATTTTAAAACACTAAATGGCATCATGTCGGGATACACATATCCATTTGTCATTTCGATAGTATATTAGAGATTTACACTCAAATTAGTTGGGTAATAATTAAGTTATGGTGAGAGCAAACATTGTATGTTTAATTACTATGAAGAATCTTCTGGTTCTTCAATATTTTCACATCATCCATGACTCAGAATGGTTTAACCGGTCAAGCCAATATAATAAATAGTCATGGTTGATAAATTTCTAGCTTATGGTCATATATGCTTTAGTTTCACTCGTGTTTGTTTAATAGACAAAAGAATATACAAGCCGATAATGTATTATCATTTCAAGCATTCGTGTTAAACACTTACCATGTATCTTATTCTCGACTTCTCATAAAATCACTCCCTTATTGTGCCACTTCTTGTGGTTATGGTTGATCTTATTATCAATGCGAGGGTCATTAAAATTTGCCCATTTACCATGATCATGACCGTTATAATGATTATTATATCCATCACATATTTAATCTCATTATTGTCATGGGCAACATGAAAATTTCTTTAATTTCCATGATCATGGACTTTATGGTGATCATTATATCACATCACATTCACTTCAAGGAATTGATTAAAATGTTAACAATTCCTCAATTAATTACATGATCACAATTTTTACAATGCTCATTATATCATCAAATTCACAATAACTTTCTTATAAATAATCTTCTCATCACATAATATCAATTGAGAAGTAATTGTGATGAAGTCGTGCTCATTTATCTTTCAAAAATATTGCAACTTTATGTAAGTTTGTTATGAGCTTTAGAGAGTACTATGACACATGAGATGTCATTTCCTTACATTAAATTATTCTAATAACTAGTGGATCTTTTACTAGAAGTAGAATCATTCATAAGATTGATTATAAAACACAAACTACGTTTTTTTCAATAAATAATCTATTATTACATATAAAAGACACAAATGTACCATATATTTAAAATAATGTGGTTTTCAACACTACAACGTACTATCATGTAAACAAGTTATATTTCGTACTATCAAGTAAACAAGTTATATTCTTACAACATGTTGGATATATTATTATCATATTAAAATATATAAAAGTCACAAACATTCTGTCATCATATAAAAATATAAAACTGTCAAAATAAGTGACTATCCAAACGTAACATTTAATTTGGTTTGAAACTTCATAATAACGCAGAGTTAAACCAACCCATATTCCAGCATACATGCCAACTTTATAACGTATTATATAATGCCAACAAATATAACATAGGACACCATAAAATATGATAAGTCTTTACTAAATAAGATGTTTTCAATCAATTACAGTTTACAACCAAATATATATTTTCTTTATTGTGCTTGTGTTATTGTGGTTTAATACTAAAAGTTAAAAATTACATATTAATCGACGATAAAATCTCACATCATGCTTTTATAGAATATCTCATCTCTGCATATTCTTCGAAAGAGTGCGTATGCCACGTGATTATGACCACACCCGTGAGTTTGCCAGAACTGAAAATTTGGAGTTCAATCCCTCCATCTCATATGGAGAGTTTCACTCCTTTTTAAGTTACCCCTATGATATTTCATATCTTTTTTTACTATACCATAAGTTTTGCTAAAAATGAAAAAATGGAGTTCAATCCATCCATCTTAGATGGAGGATTTCATATGTTAGCTGCCATGTGGCGGAAAAGAGGAATATTGGATCCAGTCATTAGGGCCAGGCCGGGGGTGCGCAAGCCGCACCCTCGACCAAGGCACATAAGTTTCGTGAGCCCAAACTTTTTTATACATATATATGTTTGATATATAAAAGATCTTGAGTCAAACGGCATCGTCAATTGGTCAAATCAGTCGTTAACTTTGGTATATAAAAGTCACCGGAAAAATAGGTTCATCGAATAACTTTGCCAAAAAATAGTGGCGGAACCACAAGAGGGTCCGATGGGTCACCGGACCCTCCGGCTGACGAAACTTTTCAAAGAAGTTTTTGGCATCATAGCTTATTTTTCAAGTTTTGAGCCTCACAAATATGTGTAATACTTGAAGAGAAGAGAGAAAGAGTTAAGAAAGTGTTGGTCCACATTTATTCCGGCCACCGGAGAGGGTGGGAAGGGTACTGCGTGTGAAGTAAATTTTGAAAATGGTTGTGATCCTCATACACCACCTCCGCATACCACCCCCACATGTCTATACGGCTTGTATAGGCTTATATGGCCGTATAGGGTACGAATGACTGACAAGGGGACAAAAAAAAGCTTTTTGCAGCCTATACGACCGTATAGGCCTATATGAGCCGTATAGGCATTAAATGTCTCGTATTACTCTCTGGCAAGCCATGAAAACCTATACGGTCGTATAGGGCTATACGACCGTGTAGAAAACATTTGCAGAAATATTCAGACTACCTTAATCGCTGCCGGAAAACGACTATACGAGATGTATTTTAGGGTGAACTGGTTACTTTTATGATGTGGACCATGTGTTTGGAACATGATATATTTTGGGGTGCACTTTTATTTTAATGTATGTGGACCAGATGTTAAAAAAACCTCAAATTTTTATTATATGTAAGTTACAAATATGCCTAGAATATTAAAAAACCTCAAAAATTTTTTAGAAAATTTAATAACAAACAAGCTGGGTCAACCAATCACAAACAGTCTTGAGCTTTTGATGAGCTAAGCTTGAGCTCAACATTTAAGCCTGTTAAGATAAACGAGCCAGATACGACCCATATAAATCACATTTTTTAGATATATGGTAAAAAAAAAGTTTCTATATGGCCGCCGTATAGGCCTATACGATGCGTATAGGTTATACGAGACACTATAAACGATGACCGACAACATCAGACACAAACTGACACGATTCAGATGATATATGACCGTATAACCCTATACAAGCCGTATATGAAAAAAATGGTGTGTAAGGATTATGGGTAGTGTGGAAGGATCCCTTGCCTTGGAAAATTGTGTACGAGGACACGATACCGTTGATGGGTTATGTAATTTTAATATTTTATTCACTTTGTCCTTTTTGAATTGTTTATTGATTACTAAATTGAATATTCAAAGGGTATTCCGTTACTTTTAAGTCTCTATTCTTTTAAGTTAATACTACTAATTAGACCCGCCGCGTACGTGAGAAAGAAAAAAATCCAGAAGCGTTTTGAGGCTTACATCCATTACGGTTACATCATATGCTATCATTTCAAATAACATCCCGTCATCATAGTCCAAACATAAGATTCAAGCTATTACTCATCTCACAACCTTTACAGTGCAATACAAAAAGCAGAACTGTAAACCACAATTTGAAAAGCAAGTGCTCAGATTGGTCTCAAAACAATTATCATAGCACCAGAAAAACGAATCATATAACCCCAAATGTGAAAAACGTGTGCTCAAATCAATGTCAAACGACCATCATAGCACAAAGACACCGCCGCCTATCATCTAACCACACCTAAGGTTTCAACCAACGCTAGAGAGACAGCTATGGAAGCTTGGATGAAGCCAAAGTCTCATCAGTCTTTATCAACTCAAAAATGTTAGGGTTCTAATTACCGACGTTTTCAATCACAGACCATCAAGTAAATGTGTACATAAGCTGGAAACAAAACACTATTAAAAAGTAAAAAATAGCTAGTCAGCACTTCGGTGGCAGCCAAACATCCGACAATCAAATTGAAATCTGCCATAAAATTTACAGGTTGAAGTTTCAATTATAAAAGTACAGTCGAACAAAGCACGCATAGGATGCATGTAAGAAGCATGGATTCTACTTCCTATGTAACTTTGTAGGCCCACTTGTCCTCCTATAAACAAAAAGCATAATTATTCAATCTAGTATTTAATGCAATAGCAATAGAAGAAATGCAAGTCACATTACTGTTAATCCAACCACAAACTGTGAATACTAAGTTGTCAATTTGTCATTATATGTAGAACAATATTATTAGAGTAAATGCAGTAGTTGGATAGCAAATTCTGTTTCAGTTAATTTCATAATATTCTCAAAAAACCAAAAATAATTTACTTGCAAACGACAATGAGATTTTGAACAGATACAATACACCCCAAATGGCCCTATATATGCATTAAAAAATAAGGCAACACATGGTTACCATGCCATCGGTGCCTTTATCAATCCTAAAATTTATGAATAGGTTGATGAAAACTTATAATATATGAATAAATAATGAATTCTCATTTAGCAAAGAAAGAGAGTTTGAAGCTGTGAATCAAAACTTCGATCAATAACTTATTCCCAGGACTCCTTCAAAGCTTTTTTAATCAAGTCTCCGACGATGTCTCGGTGTTGTGGCTACGACGGCGAAGAAGATCACTGACTCACCTCTGTCACAGCCATAGACAACCAAAAGTTGTCGGTCTCCGCCACCGCTACCGCCGTCGCCTAGGGTAACAAATGGACCTGGCAACAACGACAACACGCCCTTCACCTAGGGTTTCAAAAGTAGAACCCAGCAAAAGACGTATCGCAGAGGCAGCGTACAAAATCGGAGGAAAACAATAAAGAAACTGGTGAAACCCAATGATAAAGATGAATGCAGAGACAAAAGTTAACTAATGGAAGGTAGAAAAGTTACACGTGTAGATACACGTGTAAGCTATAGAAAACAATGAAATGAGTACAAACCAACATGCAGTCTTTACAACTCTTTAAGCACCCTTTTGAAATGAACAGTGTAAATGTGAGTGGTTAAGAAGTTCTTATTTAATATATACTAGCAGAAGTGCTCGCGCATTGCTGCGGGTTATCGCAAATTATACTCAAATTGGTTTGTAGTGTTTGGTGCAGGGCCGGCACAACATTTTCGGAGACCTAAAGCTAACTAAATATTGAGGCCTTCATTAAAAAACAATCTCGTTTAAATTTTTTAGCCTTTTTGAGTGACCGTTTTCAAACTTTCGGTTTCGATTTGACATTAGATATAAAACTAAGTAATCATGTTATCAGATATAACCTAAGGTTGTAAAAAAAATCAATTATATCATAAGAAATTAAAAAGCAGATTGCAGAGTACTAACCTGGGTCCTAAGCAAAATTATGATGCCAAATGTTAAGAAGTAATGAAACAATTGAATCTTGATTTGTCAATTGCTATACCAAGTAAGCAAAATTGTGATTAAATGCATGAAAATACATATGAGATTTGAGAATATGAGATGAAGTAGAGTGACCTATATATAGCCTATAGAAAATTGGAGAGAATTCAATATATGTCATATACTGAAGCCCCAACTACAATAGATGAAAGAAACATTTATTTATTAATCTTGGAAACTCCCAATAATTCATTCATTCCATTTTCCCAAAGCTGCAAAACATTATGCAATCGTGCATGCTTTCTTTCTATTAACTGTATATAATATATTTATTTTTTTAACATTATATTAATATATGAGGCCCAAATAGAGGTGCACAAACCGGTTTTTTTAAAAAAACCGGTTCGGTTATTAACCGGACCGGTTTTTTTTGGCCCGGAAAAAAACCGGTTCGATTAATAACCGGACCGGTTAATAACCGGTTTTTTCTGTCAAAACCCTAACGGGTCTAACCGGTTAGGACCGGTTTAGAAACCGGTTAGAACCGGTTAATAAACCGGTTTTTTTATTAACCGGTTTTTTAATAACCGGTTTTTAGGTTAACCGGTTTTTTTTTTTTTTTTAAATTTCGCGGTTTCAAATACGAATATTTGTTTTTTATATTTTGTACTTAATGAAGACCATTATTTTTTCACAGTATAAACAAACCGGTAACTACAAGGCAAAACGGACTGACCGAAGCCATTCTTTGCTTTCGTTGTTACGGTTCTTTGCTTGGAAGATGAGTATGAGTGTGTGTTGGTGAATGTGTTTTCAACAAACCAAAGATTAAAAACACATAACTTTCATTTATAGTTTTTACATTAAAAATACAAACATTAAATCGTTATCGCATATTCGTAACTCAAAAATACAAACATTAAATCATTAACACTGAAGAAATCTCTGCCAAGAACTGTTGTTCATGATTTAACTCAAAAATACAAACATTAAATCGTGAACTAGCAGATGCTCCTGTTGTTCCCAATCGCAGTTTGTTCATGATTTGCCTCCATGTTTGCTGTTTCTTTAACTAAATTAGAAAAATCCAAATCAACAAGTAAATAAGAGCACATATTAGGAAAAAGAATGCTTAGACACGATTACATGAACAACTTGCTGTTTCTTACTCATGATTTGCCTCCATGTTTGCTGTTTCTTTAACTAATTTTCTTCGCTACCCGATCCCAAGCTATTTCTTAGGTAATCGTCGTACGCGGCTTCTTCATCGGTCATTGGTTGAGTGTGTCCTTCATTGACCTCGTCTTCATACAAGCCCGCTTCATACTCCATTTCCCCCTCGAGTGAGCGTTGATGTTGTGCCCTATCTAAAGAGTCCAAGTAATCCTTGTAGCAAATCGACATCTCTATAGCTGGTGCAGTGAGTCGAGTCCTCCTAATCGATATAACCCTGCCAGAAACAGAAAAAGCAGACTCCGAAGCTACCGTGGAAGCTTGGACCGTTAGTAAATCTTTGGCCATAGCGGCGAGGATCGGAAACTCATCCTCCTTACCTCTCCACCAAGCCAGCAAATCAAGACTTCTAAATTCATCCGGAGTCATGTGTTTCACAAAGTTGGTACCACCATACCTTCCAAGTTCATTGCTTGGGGTGTTTACCCTTTGACGTTTACCGGCGTCTTCCCAAATCATGTAGTACATCCCCATTTCAAGGTCGGTTTGGGATTGGGATTGGGCAACAGCTCTTAACGAGTCATGAATTTGGGAAGACGACCCGTATTTTGTAAGGTAGACATCATACATGTTTGACAAGGTGGTGTTGAAAGCATTTTTTAAAGTTTGGCTATAATAGGGGTTTTGATCGTCGTTTAACCCAAGCTCATCACAATTTTTTTCTATTAAAGCTTCAACACCACCAACATTGATGCAAGGGTTTAACGCAGCAGCACATGTCAAAACAGCGGGTAGTTGTTGAAAATATTTTTTAAATTTTTCTTTCATTTTTACACCCATATCAAAATAAGGTGCACCCCTACAATCAAGTTCACTCAACTTTGTGCACATGACAGCAATTTTTGGTAAAGCAATGGGGCTTGTTGGATAGTAAACCCCGGATAAACTAGTTGTGCAAGATTTAAAAATTTGAAGGACCTCCGTAACGATCTCAATCAATAACCAGTTTCTAGGATCATATGGTGCACATTTACCCCTACTTGACAAAATTTGATGAAACGCAATTAATGATTCTTTTTGTTGGATGGCTTTCTCAAACATATTACAAGTCGAGTTCCATCTTGTTGGACAATCCCAATTTGGCCCCAACCATTGACAATTAGCTTCTACACAAAATTTTTTGTATCTTGAAAATGTTTTATTGTTGCTAAAAACATCTCGTAACATTCTTTTAAAACTGTTTCTTTGCGTTTCGATCACGTTTAACCCATCTTGCACGGCCAAGTTGATAATATGTGCAATGCATCGGCTATGAAAAAACGCTCCATCACAAATAGGTTTATACTTTAATTTTAAATGGCCAACCGCGGCCGTATTGTTGGACGCATTATCAAACGAAATTGAAAAGATTTTATCTTCAATTTTGTATTGTCGAATGACTTTATCCAAGATTTGAAAAATATTTCTACCCGTGTGCGGGTAATCAAACAATTGAAACGCAACGGTTCGTTTCATCATTTGCCACGACTCGGGGTCAACCCAATGAGCCGTCACACAAATGTATGAGTCGGGCGAACCATGAGGTACCGACCAAACATCCGTTGTTAAGTTTACACCAGTTTGTAAGTTTGAAAAGTATGAAATTAGTTCGGATTTAGCGTTTTTCCATGCTTTAAGACAATCTCTTTTAAGGGTCGAACGACTTACGTGTTGGTAGCGTGGTTGAACATAGTTTTGCATCATCTCCGTGAATTGAGGGTTGTCGAAGTGGTTGAAAGGAAGTGTTTGTTGAATCACAAAGTTTGAAAACTGTTGACGTACCGCTTCAACGTCGTACGTAAACACCCCTCCTTGATTCGTCATCTCCGGCTGCGAACTACTTCCCGCTTCGTCCTTCAAGGCCTTGCAAAAGCGCTGTTGTGTATGCGCTTTTAAAGTGGAGTTTGCATCTTTGGCATAGAACTTCAAACAGTGCTTGTATCGAGCTTTTTGGCGACCGTTAGACAGTTCGCATAGGTCGAAATGTTGCCACACATCTTGGTTTCGTTTCGTGGGGATGATCCGAACGACCGTTATGTCTGTGTTCGAGGCACCCATGTTGACGGATGAAGCAGCACTTTGGGAGGCCATGATAATAAGAGCGTATAATCGAGTATGAAATAAACGAGTACGAGTATGAAATAAACGACTACGAAATAAGAGCGTATGGAGTGGTAATGTGGTATAATTGAGTGTGAGATAACAAAATAATCGCGTATGAAATAAACGTTTAGAGCTAGTAGAGTTGTATAATCGAGTGTGAGCTAACCTACCCAACCTAAACTATATATAGTTGTTTGTGGGGGTAAAATGTTAAAAAAAACGGCTAGAAATCAAGAAAAAACGGGCAAAAAAGGACCCAAACGGTCATATGGCCGTTTTATAACGGTCAAAAACCGGTTAATCTAAAAACCGGTTGTTAACCGGTTTTTGACCGTTAACCGGTTAACCGGTTTTTAGGTTAACCGGTTTTTTAATAACCGGTTTTTAAATTTAACCGGTTTTTTTACTAACCGGTTCAATAACCGGTTTTTGTCCACGAATGAGTAACCGAAGTACTAACCGGCGGTTCAATAACCGGTCTAACCGGTTTTTAAAAAACCGGTTTTCGTAAAAACCGGTTTCCGGTTTAAATCGGTAAACCGGTTCCCCAACCGGTTTTTTTGAACACCTCTAGGCCCAAACTTTTGGGAGGCCTCAAGCTAGAGCTTGGGTTTCTTCTATTGTTTAGCCGGCCCTGGTTTGGTGTGGTGTGCAATGGCCTAACGGGTTATTATGCAAATGTTTTTCCGCTTGTGCATATGGTTCGTTGCATGATGTTTTTTTTTTGGGGGGGGGGGTGCTTACTAAAATACTAACGTATGCATATATATTGGATACTCGTGTTTTCAGAAACATTTGTTAATTAATGTTTATGGGTTTTATGATTTTTAATCAATATAAAGGATTGAATGTTTGTTCATGGGTGCGTAGTTAGAGTTAAAATTTAATCAGCAGATGAAAGAAATGCTCAAATTATAGTCACCAAGTTATCGGCCAACGAATTGTAAAAAGGGTAGAGTGTTGGGCATATGTGATTTGATTGTGCACATGCATATCGGCGTATATATATATATATATATATATATATATATATATATATATATATATATATATATATATTGATAGATGGTGTTATAAAGTGATTGGTACTTAACTTGCAGAAACATAAAATGATGGGAATTAAGAAAGCCATACAACATTAACAGACTTAAATAGCGGGAGAGACAAGGGTCTCAGTGAGGACTGCCTCCTTTTCGCTAGTTAACCAGTTCATGTTGTAGACGTGTCCCAACGGTTTGGTGACGACATCAATCTCATATAGTTTTGTTGTGCCAGCTATAGCAAACTGTTTTCTGTTTGTAACGTAATGGGTAATGGGGATCCACGAGTGCAAGGATATTGATGAGATTGTGGGGGTTGTGAACATGGGGATTCACTTATCTTGGAGCAGGACCATAGGATATATGATATTTTGCGGCTTCCATGAGTTAGAAGCATGTACAGGGAGTTGTCGTATTTTCCGAGATGGGCCCTAAAAATTAATTTTAATGGAAAAGCAGGGAAGGATATCTTTTAAACTATTCTGTTATCATGGAAAATTTAATAACGGCGTTCGAAAAACACATACCGAGCCTCTGAAATGACGAAGTACAACGTTGGTATAGAGTTACGTTAGACCACATGGAAGTTGTTCTTACATATTCTCTTTTTGTGTTGAAGGGTATTTGGGTCCATGTTATGGGGAAACGAATCCTTAATCGAGGGCCATAATGAGCCGTTTGACCGTCAATTGGATAAACATACCCATCATTCCTGCATAGTCTCAACTAAATGATTTGAAGAAACTGATTTTCAAAATCTGTTAGGGGCAACAATTGAGTCACTCTAATTTTAATAATTTTTTGGCCCAACGTATTTTTGTTCATATTTACTTTACATTAGCTCTAATATATTCTTTCATTTACGTTCATGAACTGTTCGTTTATATTGTTAACAAACAAACTTAAAGGAACACGAACATATTTTTTGTTCATATTTACTCATAAAGCTCGATCTTATAATTTTTCTTTACCCGTTAGTTCTCAAATGGGAGGTAATTGGAAATCTTCAGTGAAAAGCATTGATAACTTTCAGTGGGAGATTCTCCTTTATATTTAAATTACAGAGCCACGGTGGGAGACGGTAAAAGTATTCGTTTTTGGCAAGATAATAACCCATGTATCATGACAACTGGACTACTAACATGAAAAAACCATTCTGAGACATGAATTACACATACATATGAATTAGAATTACTCTAGCTTAAGTTTTAGGTAACACAATTAAATTTTATTTTACATGTTTCTCTCTCTCATTTCATTTCATGTATAGTTTATTTGACTACTTGTATAGATAAATAATACATCAGATTATATTTTTCATGTCACTTAAAAATTATAATTTTGTGTCATAAAAGTATGCATATATTATATATATGATATGGATATAAGAAAAACACAATTAAATACATATATATAAATATGATTGCAAGTTTAAAAGACGAAACAATATAAGCAAAATAATTGTTGGCTTTGTTACTCAAGCTATATAATCAACTTTACAAATGGAAACCTAAAGATTATTTCAATTCCAATATTTTGCAAATAACACACAGTAAGCCACCCAAAGTTCATTAGGTCCAACTTTATCTATAATGGAGTTTTATATGGATGCAATCATGCAAATATTGGGAAAAGGGAAGTCGGGTTCGGTTCAAAATGGAACTAAATTACATGTCCTGGCATAACTTTCATTTATGTCTCTAAAAAAATTCCTTCTATCCCATGAAACCTACATTGAAAATGGATTGCAAAGCATAGAAGTATTGAATCTTCCAACCTTTTAAGGAATTATGATATAACGTGTCAGCCAGAAATAGCACACTCCCATTTTTTTATCCATGACCCGTTCGAATAAAGCACACATAATTCGTGAATATAACTCATACGTTACGGTTTCTTGTTTTCAGGCATCACAGACGTCCCCGAGGACTGAATATCACGTCTCAATCTTCTTCATCGAGAACCCTTAAGATTATTTCAATTCCAACATTTTGCAAGAGCTCTGAATTGCTTCCTTTTAACGCTGGAAAACTATAACCGATTTGTGTTGTTACTGTTGGTTGTCGTACCTTATTTCCTCCTCAAAATCGATTAATAATTAGCAACAAAACCATGAAAACATTATGTTTGGACTATTTAGTTGAAGACAACGTGAACATCAAACTGAATTTATATAGTGTTTCAACTCATCTGATGATCATTGAATTGGGTTTTGATAATGATCTTTTACTAACTATTACACCATAAAATTCGAATTAAGAAATAAGTAACATTTATAACTGAAATCGAGCATAATAATAATACCTGGAGTAGGGCCACACATGAAATCGAAAGCTTGGAAGATGATGATTCAAAGGCTCAGACACCATAGGGCTTTTAGGGTTTATTCAATGATGCGATAATATATATAGAATGAATGGAGCAACAGGCGGTGAAACCGGCGAAATTAAAGCCGCAATTATGAAACGTACGTGCAGGAAGAGGGAATGTCACCGTTGGCCTCAACTCATTTGACGATCATTGAATTAGGAGTTGAAGAATTGATAGTATAATTATAATGCAATCAGTTGTTTTAATTTTTTATCCTGATACGTGCATCCGAACTACCCGTTGCCATCACCATAATTAAAAATATTTAAACACAAATTTAAATTTAACCTGTTATCAAAACGCCTAAAATTGCTCCCCGTGCAAATCTGACCCGTTTGCAAACAACTGGCTACACTTTCGATATAAATACAACCCATATCAACACAACTATAATCGGATTCAAATATAATGTCCAAATTAGATAGAAGAGATATATACATGCAAGAGAGATCAAGATTTAACATTAGTAAAAACTGCATAAAGAAACATTCAATTGCATCTAAACAATTATAATATAATTTTTAAAAAAGAATGTGCTCCAAGTGTCTGAAAACCTCTACGACTCGGCTCTTCATCTGCTTGCTCGGTTTAAACTTGTTGTACCAAAGGATTGTAGAAACTACAGGCTAATTAATCTCATTAGGAGATCCAAAAAGTTCAAATAAGTTGTTTAATTGCTCAGGTGGCAATGAATAAACTAAGACAGAAAATTCAGGTACAATAACAGTAAAATTAATATTTTATATATACAAGACGAAACGAAAATTAAAAAATTAGCATCATTCCTCAGTTATAATAACAACCTAATAGAATTATCAATTAGAATCATCATATATATATATTTTAAACAAAAGTTGAAAACTTATAATCGTTAACAAAAGATAAGGATGATTCATTGTCCATCACCACCAAACAAATGGTTAAAGATCATTAGGAATAAACAGATGGGCCAATATGAGGTTTACGGGTTCTTAAAATTTCATTCACATTTAACTACTCTGCTAAAGGTTAAATTCATTCGCATTCAACTGCTGAAGATATAAAATTTAATCAAAATATCAAACCCATAAAAACTTACAGCTTCAAGCAGTTGAAATTCTTATAGTCGAATATTTGACTTTGACTTCATGTTTAGAAGTCGAATATTTTCTCTTGCAATCACAAACAAATGTTAGTTCAGATTATAATTAAACTAAACTTGAAGATAAATCCAAGTCACATCATAATCAGTAAAATTCCTACAGCTAAAAAAACATAGTTAATATAACAATAAATGAAGCAATTTGTCATTAAATGAACTACATTTAGTATCAACAAAGGCATCTGCGTGAAATTTATCGGCAGCCCAAGAACCTTCGAACCAGAGGCGATGTGCGGCGGTGATTTAACCGAACAGACGGGATGACCGACGATGGTTAAATTGGTTGAGGATTCTGCATGGTAGGTCGATAACTGATCGGGAGATGGCCAAAGGAAACCGGAGAAGATGATTACGGGGCGTGAATCCTATGACTGCGAACATCGTTATACTTATAGCAGAGGGGGTGGTAACGAATCCTCTCGCAATTGATTCAATTTCTGCTTTCAATAAGAACATTTAGGTTTCAAGTGATTGCAACCGCCGACTTGATTGCACAACGATTGCAGTGCATAGAAGCGTCTTAATTGCAGGGGGCTTTTAATATTAAAACCGTTTTATATGGATTTTAGTTCAGTGGCAATGAAAAACCCATGACTAATTAATAAGACTTTAACTTCTTTTATTGATAATAAACCATGAAAGGATACAAGAGTAATTGTATAAAACACGAGGCTTCATAAACCTGTACAAGATGCTTGAAAAGTCAAACGGTGTAATGACAAATTACTTTTTATGCCTAATTATGAAATGACTTTTGTATCCTTGCCCTTTAATTATGAAATTACTACTTTGTCCATCACTTATGTTTAATAACATAACTAGCAAAAGTGTCCGCGCGTTGCTGCGAGCTCGAGTAACTTATCTCCTTGTATTGGTTTGTAGTGTTTGGCGTGGTGGGTAATGGGTTATCAGTGCGATCACATTTTTGCATTTGCATTTGTTTGTGTGTGTGTGTGCGTGTGTATGAGAAGGGGGGGTGCACACTAAAATATTAATGGATGCATATATATTTGCTTGTCAGTTTCTAAGGCACCAAGTAGAAACTTTTGTTTATGCAAGTTAAGTACCAGTTACTTTATAACATCATCGATCCAATATATATGCATACACCAGTATGCATGTGCACAACCAACTCGCGTATGCCCACCTCTTTACCCATTCTATCATTCTTAAATAGACAACTTAATTGACTTTAGTTTGAGTATCTCTTTCATCTCCTAGATAAAGTTCAACTCTAACTACTCACCAATTAAAACACATTCAATCCCTTATGATGATTAAAATTTCAAAACCTACTATCAACAATGATTTTACATGCTCAAATTAAGGACATTTATTTACAAATAAAAAGAATAATGACATCAACATTACAAGTACTCAAAGTGGTAAGGTATAGCCATCCTATAAGATATGATAATTCTTGTCATCTCTTCAACTTTACAACTTTCCTAGGGTTTGTGAGAAAAGTAGAAAAAACACCATAAACAATACCATGTGCAATATCCGTGAAGATATTAGTGGACTCAAAGGGTAGTTCACATAAATTGAGAATAAGGTTTTGGTTCATAAGGTAAATATTAAAAATACCAGTAACAAACATAAGATAAAAGTGAAACAATCCAAATAGTTAGTAAGATAGCAAGACATGACATTTATTAATAGAACCTCAACGAATGGTATTATTTTAAAATAATGTTACGCCTGACATGTCATCTTCATATACGGTGAGTGTTGCCCTTGGTAGAAACATGTTTTTCCTTGGTCTACCCCGATAGCTATCTCAGCGTTAATCATGTTACACTTGAACGCTTTGCATATTAGTCTTGTTCCCTTAATTTCGATATTGGTCACTTTATAAAGTGTCAGTTTCATTTCTTAAATATATAATATGAATATAAACTAATGAGTTATTATTATAATTTGTATGTGTGTAAGAGTGATTAATACTTAATAGTCCACTAAGAGAACTTAACATGCAACCATGTTATAACACCTTTACATGGAATTAATGTTCATGACTCCATGCAGATTAGAAAGAATATATATTTGACCATTCCTAACCCAATCCACCGTCCATCCATGTTCACCCATGGACAATCACAATTCGAGTTTTACTCACACACATGCTACAACATCAAAAGTTAAAATTTACCGTGTCACCCTATTCATGATCTTCTTATCAGATTTAGTTAGAAAAATAGTCAAATTTTATTATTGATTTTTCTAAGACAATTTAGTTAGTGTAAAATAGTTAGTGTAAAATGATGTAATGATGTGATTTAGAAAATATAATGCCTTTTTTTATGTTCGATTAAATCTACGCAACATTAACAATAAGGTTTTGATTCATAAAGTAAATATTAAAAATATCAATAACATAAGATATAAGTGAAACAATCCAGGTAGTTAGTAAGATAGCAATACCAAAAATATTTTTAAAATAACCTCAGCAAACGGTATTATTTCAAAAGCAACGTTACGCCTGACGTCTGCAGTTACGGTGAGTGTGATACTTTAGTAGAAACACTTTTTTTTGGTGTTCCCGATAGCTATGTTAGTGTCACTCGCGTTACGCTTGAATGCCTTGCATATAGCCTTGTTCCCTTGTCTATGACGTTTGATGGGGCAATGTTTCTTAGCAACATGATAGGATATCCGATCTTTAATCGTAGTTTAGTTGTGTTTGAAGTGGGTGTGGGTGTTGCTAACAACAAACAATGTTATTTTTGTTAATAAAACAAACTGTATAAATTGTAGTTAAATCATATGAGTAATGAAATATGTTATGAGTGTACAGGATCTGGTCCTTTTGGACATTTTGATAATGAATCCTTTCTTGAAGCAGAACTTGTGTTAGTGTTGCTTAGTGGTGTATGAGTTTTGCTTTTGTCATGGGGCATTCTTGGTGCGGGTTTTCTCATTTCATTAGTATCTTATCAAATATGTGTATCAATGGTGTATGTACATATTTAATATGTAAGGGGAGAATGGGCATTCATGAGTATTATTCATGCATTAGTTAATCATGTATTGTCACCTCATTTCTACCCTTAATTACCCGTAAACCACAAAATTACTAGTAACACCTACCCACAAGTACCAAAAAACTTTATTAATTCATTTTAATTCTTCAATGGTCAACAATGAATCAATTTTGTGTGGCAAACATTTGTCATGAAATGAAGTCACGCACCTCAACTTCATTGGGTGAGGTGGTGTTGCCATGTGATTTGGAAGCCATGCACTCTATCTATATGGGTGCCCGTCCTCTTTAATAGCACTTGCAATTAATGTTCATGACTCATGAATATTAGAAATAATATATATTTGATCATTCCTACCCCAATCCTCCGAAACGACCCATCCATGTTCACCCATGGACCATCAAAATTCGAGTTCTATTCACACACATACTGGACAAATTGGTTAATTAGTGTATAGAGAATGATTATATTAAGGTGCAATTTCATATATACTCTCAAATATTGAAAATATCATATATATATATATATATATACATGCAAAACTAAAAATATCGTATATGCCCTTACAAAGTTATTAAGATATCAATTCATTAAAAATTTAAAAAGTGACCATAGTACTTTTGTTTGATTAGAAGCGATAAAAGATTTTATAGTGTAGACCATTTGATGCGATAAATCTTTGAATGGTTTGCAATTTTGAAGTAGTGACGAGAGACGATTTGGTTGTCGTTAAAGGTGAGAAACGTCAATTAAAATTAAAATAATAACATAGGTTATAAACACATTATGTAATAGAAAGGGGTAGAATGGTATATTCGTTAAAATGGGCATAAATAAAAGTTAAATATTTAAAAATAACAGTAAAATGGTCATTTATTAAATTATTATTAATTAACAGGGGTATATATGATACTTTAATTGTGTTTATAAGGGCATATATGATATTTTAGTTACTTTGTAAGGGTATATATGATATATTAAGTTTTGCTTGGGTCTATATGATATTTGTAATATTTGTAAGGGTATATATGAAATTAATCCTTATATTAATTACCATTTAAATTTGTTGCGTAAAACTAAGATTTTACCTACCATACCAAGTATTCATATATAATGCATAAAATATTGAATAGGGTGGCCCGTATAGCGGTACTTATGCTTGTTGTCTCGAGAGGCAATTTTGTTTCTAACATTCTGAAAGTGTTGATGGAATTAACAATGTGTATACTTGTTGTGAGAAGAGTGGTAGATGGAAGTTGACTGCAAAGAGTGTATAGGAATAATATGGGAGTTAGCATGAAATAAGGCTAGTGATGGTGTTTGTGAAATCGAAAGTGTCATTGAATGGATGCATCAATGGGTATTAATTGGTGAGTTGATGGAAAATGGGTTTCATTTCGTAAATATACTAATATAAGTTGATGAGTTATTAATTAATATTGGTTTAAATTGATGAGTTATTAGCTTTCATCTATAAATATAAAAAATATCAAGTACTTGAACTAAACTTTTACATAACTTGGTAGTTTTGTTGAGGGACATTAAAAGTCTATATGATCATGTCTTAATTTATTATAATGCTTGTTTGGTAGTTCTTGATTAACTTTTGTGATATTTTTCATATTTGGAAAAAAAACAATGACACATATACGGTTTAAGACAATTTAGCCCATATAGTTTTATTGGACTCTGTTTTATGGCACCTCCTAAAGATGATGTGACAACTAATAAAAAGTTAAAAACACACTAAATCTCATCATCAAGACAACAATAGATTCCAATTCTACAAATTTATCCAACCTCGTCTAGAAAACATAAACAGACAATGACATTCTTCAAGCCATACACTCTCGGTATAATTTAACACAATAAATGTTCTATATTAAATTTAACTTTCTATAATACTGTTATACACAAAACATGCATCTAAGTAATCTTTCCCGCTCCATCATTTCACAGTCACGCCAAACTATCACCTGCACATTATATTAGTGCTATTATCAGCATCTACATGTATTTCAGATAACCTGACTTTTTATTTTATCAAACCACGATAAACTTTTGCTCCTCCTACGACTCATGCTTTTGTTAATTGAGAGGTATATATGAAGTTGCACCATTCTTGAATAAACACGTTTTAGGTGTGCGTTTGGGGTTAATAAATCATTCTTGTTATCCAAAACTAATGACTTAACAATTGAATAATCATATAATTAACCAAAAACATAAAAAAACTAATCATATCCAATTTCAAGTTGCATTAATCAGAAGAATTTGCTTAATTATGTTAAAAAATGTAAAGAAAAGAACAATACCTGCTTGAGTTAACACATGAATAATCATATAATTAACCAAAAACATAAAAACTAATCATACTCATTTTAAGTCGCATTAATAATTTGTTTAAATTATGATAAAAAATGTATAGAAATGAATAATACATGTAGTTTGCTTCTCTTCTTAAATAAAAGGAACATCAAACAACCTTCCGGAAGATGAATTGAGTTAAATAATTTGAATATACTAAATAACAACAAGATAAGCACCCCTACCGTGCAATGCATATAACATTGATAGAAATTCTTAATAAGTACACACATATATAAAAGATGATGCTACAGAAGTAACTAATGCTAACATCATGAGACTTCAAGATGATAGTATTGTAGATAATGAATTATAATAATTGTCATAATTACTTGAACCCCCACTAAATGGTAAACCTTTGGATTTCCTCCAACTTCATTAGGCAAAGGACGTGAGAGTAATTTCGTAAGTGGATGAAGCTTCATCAAGTTTAAAAAGATGTGAAGAAAAGAACAATACCTGCTTGAGTTAACACATGAATAATCATATAATTAACTAAAAACATCAAAACAAATCATACTCATTTTAAGTCGCATTAATAATTTGTTTAAATTATGATAAAAAAATGTATAGAAATGAATAATACATGCAGTTTGCTTCTCTTCTTAAATAAAAGGAACATCAAACAACCCTCCGGAAGATGAATCGAGTTAAATCATTTGAATATACTAAATAAAAACAAGATAAGCACCCATACCGTGCAATGCATATAACATTGATAGAAATTTTTAATAAGTACACACATATATAAAAAATGATGCTACAGAAGTAACTAATGCTAATATCATGAGACTTTAAGATTATAGTATTGTAGATAATAAATTATAATAATTGTCATAATTACTTGAACCCCCACTAAATGGTAAACCTTTGGATTTCCTCCAACTTCATTAGGCAAAGGACGTGAGAGTAATTTCGTTAGTGGATGAAGCTTCATCAAGTTAAAAAAATTGTAAAGAAAAGAACAGTACCTACTTGAGTTAACACATGAATAATCATATAATTAACCAAAAACATATTAAGTCGCATTAATAATTTGTTTAAATTATGATAAAAAAATGTATAGAAATGAATAATACATGTAGTTTGCTTCTCTTTTTAAATAAAAGGAACATCAAACAACCTTCCGGAAGATGAATTGAGTTAAATCATTTGAATATACTAAATAACAACAAGATAAGCACCCCTACCGTGCAATGCATATAACATTGATAGAAATTCTTAATAAGTACACACATATATAAAAAATGATGCTACAGAAGTAACTAATGCTAACATCATGAGACTTTAAGATGATAGTATTGTAGATAATAAATTATAGTAATTGTCATAATTACTTGAACCCCCACTAAATGGTAAACCTTTGGATTTCCTCCAACTTCATTAGGCAAAGGACGTGAGAATAATTTCGTAAGTGGATGAAGCTTCATCAAGTTGCACCAAGTGCTTTAAGAATTGATCTAAGTGTTAGCAAATTACTTTTTATGCCCAATTATGAAATGACTCTTTTTCCCTTGTCATGTAAATGTGAAATTACCTCCATTGCCAATCACTCCTCCTTTATATATAACTAGCATAAGTGCTCGCGCGTTGCGGCGGTATCGTATTAAGGTGTTGGCGATGACGTGTGTGTTGGTATATCCGTAGGACCAATTGGATTAGTCGAACCAGAGTCAAGAACCAGATAAGTATATATATTTTTATATAATTTAGTATATAAATTAATATTGATGAACCGTTAAATTGAATAATAACATAAACTTTATTTAGAGTAAAACTAACTTAAGTATTATCCTTGAATTCCTTGATCATGAACTAACTTGATAACATTATGTACCATTGTTGGACGCATGGAAGTCTTACCCAAATATTTTTAGTTACATGAATTAATAATCAATTAACTATAACTTAACAAAATGATTAAGCATATTTAATATTTTGGTTCAATATTTTTCAACCAAATGATAAACAAAAAAAAAATTGTTTTCAAAAGCTTAAAAAGCAACAGAAAACCTGGACTTTTGTCATTCTCTCTTCTTTATTTTGAGCAAGCGTGACATAAAACGGTTTATTTCCATTATGAATTTCAATGTTACTTGGTTTGATAATAACCATTTTCTTATCCATACCCGTAAATTATATATTAAGTCTAATGTATAGTCAAATTATATTAATTACTTTGCACGATTAAAATGTATATTAACATTACACATTTTAGTTTAAAATGTCACTTAGAGTTTGAGAAGCTATTTAAGAAGTTAAATGCAACAAAGAAAGACCCTCTGCTATTTTCATTGTTGTCCGATATTACCTATTAAATTATCTCAACTCATATAAATATAAAACTTAACAAAAACTTAAAAATAATTGAGCAACAAAGCGGCAAACATTGCATGAGGCAATTGTACCAAACAAAAAAACATTTTAACCTGAAATTGACTTATAGATTGTTTGTTATTCTACCCATATTATTAAACTTATATTTTAAAGTGCATATAATGTATAAAAATATTATGAGGTACTATGGTTAACAACATCTAATATTGTTAGTTTTTACCCTTTTTTTGGATAAAATCTTTGAAGCCAATTTTCCAGTAATAAAACCCCTAAATTCTAGATATGTAAACAAATAAAGGCCAACTTTAAAGGGGAAAAAAACCAAAATCAAACAATTAAAGAGTCCAAAGTTACAAGGAATAAAAAGAAACAAACACAAACTGCATCAACAAACACAAACTACATCAAGAACTGTCTGCGACGGAAAGTTAATAAAATTGAACCGACTCCATTTCTCCCACTCCAAGCCGGTAATGAGTAATGTGCTGGTTTGATTTTAATAGCTTGACGGAAATGAATCTAATTTTTGTAGAATCAATTAAGCAGTGGAAACAAAATCAAATAGCGTTATACAGCTTTAATGTCATTAATCACTTTAGACTCCCTATCTTCTAAAACTTCTAATAGTATTACAAGCAATTAAATATGTTAATCATTAAACTATATTTGTTTAAACATTTGGGCATCTTATTATTACAACTTCAAATGATAAATAGTAGGTTATGTTCAAGGATGTGATATTTACATGCATGATGTTAGGGATGATATTTGTTAGTTTATTATTTCAGTTTAATAATTTAGAGCAGTAGTTTCATATATTTGGATTGCTGCATGGCGTTCTTGAAGTTAATCGTTACGAATTTTGGTCTAAATTAATCAGACCGTATAATTTAGTTGTGTACAGGATGGGAAGTCTTCAAACTTTGCAGTTGGTTGGTTTAGGAATTCATCTCTCTTGCTTTTGCTATTTGATTTGTATATCACTGGTTTGCTTTTAGTTTTGTTTATTTTGGGATAAATAACTTTCAGTGACGTATAATGCGTAATAACAACCTAAATTGTGTATGAAAATAACTGTAGTCATTTAATTCTTATTCTGGTATGGTTCCTTTTGATTTCCAATTTTCACGCAGCTTCTTTCTAAACTCACATCTAAATGCTGCCTAAATTATTTACACTTTTGTCGTAGGTCATGCATGGACATCAAGAGTGAGAAGTTTGGTTATGGGAGTGGGACTATGTAGGGGGTGTTGGTGAATATGAAGCTGTCATTGAATGCATGTATCAATATAGATATTAAGTTGTGAGTAAATGGAGTGTGGGTTTCATTGTTTTTGAATATGTATGTAGGAATATAAATTGATGAGTTATTGTAATTAATATGTGTTTAATAGTGGTTATAATTTCTTAGAATGAGGGTAAAGGTGTGCTTACTATAGGGTTGAATGGGTGTGAAATGGATATATTCTTCATTAATTATGATTTAAGTATAGGTAATTCACATAGGGGGGACTACCGGAATACTGGAGCAGTGGGTGGGACCTTGGTGAAGTGAAAATATTTCAACCGGAAAGCCTTTGAAAATGAAAAACAAATCATGGAAATCAAAAGGATACTGAATATGAGTAAGTAACGAGAAACCAGTATTCACATGGTAATTTTTTTATTTCATAAGAAAGAGACATGATAGACTTTCAAATAAAGCAAATCTACATATCTTTCTTTATATCTTTTGTAATTTACTATGGTATAAAACTATCAACTTGCAAGTGGTGACAAATTAGGACTACTTCACATGAGGTACAAAGTGGTTGGTGGTGGTGATTTACCAGTAAGTTGAGACGCCTCGTCGGCGGTAAGTAAGGCGGCGAAGCCATTAATGCAATGTTTATATAGCTATAAAGGAGGAAGAGGTTTGATGATTAATCAAGTGAGCAATGTAAACCATCAATCCTCGATATTTAATACAACTTAAAATTTTGGAGGTTTTTAATTGTTACTGTTTAATTAGGTACTCACCAATGCATAATGTTAGGAGACCATGGGAGTAATCTAATGATCGCTCTCGTCAATATCCTCCCACCTTATTGTTGACGGCCGATGACGATGACAGGGTTGTGCACTTGCACGCCTTGAATTGTTTGGTGGTATGTATTTCATTTTCGTGTCTATATGGTTGTTGGGATAGTACATAGGTAACCGACTTTGGTTAAAAAAAAACAAGCTACTATATATAAGCTAACAAATTTAATAGAAACATAATGAAACATAGGAGTTAAGAATGTGAATAATCACTTAATAACATATTTAAACCATAGACTTTATTAATGTCAATATTGGTAACATGCTCACTAATTTCTCTTAAAAAAACCATTTATGGATTGTTTTCATACATATTGTATTATCCATCGATTTTATAAATTTCTAACACTACCAAAAGTGTTTTTACAAATTTCCAACACTACCAAAAGTGTGCTTAGTTTAGTCCGAACTTTACACTATCATCTTTTTCCTTAGCCCAAATCGCCTCAACTTTTCCTTATTACATCCTTCGAACCTTGAGAAATAGTGTATATAGGGTATGATAAATGGAGAAAAGGGAGGTTGATGGTATAATAAATGGAGAAAAGGGAGGTTGTTATTCATTGGTATGTATGTATGTATGTATGTTTATGTAATAGAAGAACAAGAATGCACTATATATAGGCTAACAAAGTTAATAGAAACATAATAATACATGGGAGTTAAGAATGTGAATAGTTACCATAATAATGATAATAATAATCTATAATAATAACACATGTAAACCATAACCTTTTGTTTTCTAAAGGATTGAAGAGTAATGTCTTAAAAATTAAAGCTTCATGATGTTGTACTAAGAGCTTTAGGAATTGATGGATCCATTGACAAATTACTTTTCTTGCCCTATTATGAAATGTCGGTTTTGTCCTTCGCACACAATTATGAAAAGACGTTTGTGCCCATCACTCTTCTTTTATATATAATATATAGATATAGATAATAATTTACCATTTGATTTATTTCATTCAACAACTGTATTTATAAGTATTTTCGGGATTTAATTGTTTTTTGTTTTTAATTTACTTTTTTCTCCTTTTGTTTTCATATTTATATATATTTTTATTTTGAGAAAGTATACGATCGTTCTCGTGTTATATTACGTTGATCAAAAGAAATAATTGCATATTAATGAGTATAAAGTTTTGGTTTTGACCCTTTGGTTATAAAGTTTTACCTCCGTCAATGCCGGAAATTCTTGGTGGAGAAGAGACAACAAAATTAAGCTTCAAGTTATGGTAAAAATAGCCCATTCTCTTTATTTCATAATTAAATCTATTAGTTACGCACTCACCCTTTTTAGTTTTGTTTTAATTATTCTTCAACCTTAACTTTTATTCAACATACCATTTAAAATCCTTTAAACGATTTTAGAAAAAACAAGTTTATATTAAAATAACTATATTAATTTTAATAAATTTTGTATTAATAACTCGTATAAGCATTAAGTTTTAGCGTTTTGAAAATTTGGCTATTACATTCATATTATATATATTGTTATAACATTAATCGTCGTTTATAAAAACTAGCTTATATATTTCTATATTCGTTAAGGCCTACGGGCCTTTTTATTTCGGCTTGGCCGATGTATTTAAATCCTTGGAGACGGCTCTGCCAGTCATCTCCAACTAACATGTCATTGCTGAGTCGGGCGCCATTAGATCAATTCCTCTATCTTAGATAGAGGAACACCTAAAACCCACTTTATTTTTTTAAAACCTACTAGTTTGAAGAAAAAATAAAAAATCCTAATATGCTTGTGTGCAGCATATATATGTTGCATATTGCAATATGCTATCGATTTGTGCATGTCTACCATATAACAAACCGCTGTCGTCTAGTCTGGCTTCTACCAAAATGTTGTGGTTAGCAAGTGGTCTCCACAGAGGTTCAAAAAAACCTATCCGGATATTAGCAGTTGTCTTTTATAAGAGACGTTATATGCATGGCATGTACCTGCTATTAGGCTATATATTTTTTGATATGTTTATATTTTAGTATAGTTCATGTAAAACTTGGTGCAATACCAGACCCGAACGGTTAATAGGGAAAGTATAAGGGTGGTTTTTTTTTTTTTTAAGTTTTAATATTTTATATAACACAAAGCGAGCTACATCTGGATAATGGGTAAGCGAGCAACAAGCTGCGCCGCTATCCCCCTTTTGAATTGCAAAGCCTATCCTACTAAATATAAATCCTTGGTTCCTCGGGCTCTGCGAGTCACTGTAGACCACCTTATGCACTCGCTCCAAGAAGCGAACCGCCTCGGGAGCTAGGGATCTAAATGTGTCGAAGGAAAGGGAATGAACACGTGCTGATTCTCCAAACACGCTGCCTCATGCTTAGCAACCTTCCTAGATTCCGCTCTCAAAACTGCGTGTCCCGGTACGAAGCCACTGTCTCTCAGCCCCACCAACGGGGACACCCCAGTGAGATCAACACACGCATGCTTACCCCCTGCCCAGCCAAACACAAGAACGTCCGCAGGACGCAAGGTAGATCTTCCCTCTCGCGGATCAGTCAGAAAGTTAACAGGTGCCTCTTTCTTGGCTGAGATCCCGGCACGCCTAAGCACATCCCATAAGACATCTCTAACCCAGTCATGACGATACTTGAATCCCATGCTTGAATCCCGGCAATTCCTTACAGTGGTTCGGTTTTAGTCTCAGAGAGTGTCTTGGAGGAGATCAAGATAATAGTTATAGCTAAATTAATTTTTATCATTATCTTTTGTATGAAGTTTGAATTATGTTTTGTTTATTTATTTGTTTACTATTTTAGTTGGAGTCAGATTAGTACTTTGAGTTTGAGTATGATGCACTTTGTAAGGCCTATATAAGCCATTAGTTTTCTTTTATTTTTGCAGTATGAATTATGTTCTAGCTTGTTTCTTATTAATATAAAAAGGAGTTGCATAAACGTTTTATGCAATATTTGATTTGGTGTTCTTGATTCACTTGTCTAAGATTTAACAATTTAGGTATTGCCTACACATTATATTTTACCAAAAAAAAAAAAGGATGGCTGCCATACACGCGTTTGCTGCCTTATTCCTTGAGCTTTTTGTTGGGAACATATGTTGTTTGTAAATGAATCGGTTATTTACTTGTTAAATGCTGATATGTTTATACGGTTACCTGGTGACAGTTCTTGGGGCCTCTTTGAAGTACCTGACTTTGGATCTGAAGTCTCGGGGTATGTGACTTGTTATTGCATCAGTGTTGACAGCCTGTGTTTGAGCTGTCATAGGCGTGCTCGCAGTGTTTCTGACAATGATAGATATGGCATGTCTATTTGTCAGCTCGAAGGTGTATGGTACATATATCTTTGAGAGCATCTCTGATGGTATAACTTTGGGGTCGGTGTACCTCGTGTAACAACCATTTTGTGACATTCATTATTGTTGATGAGTCTGCTAGAGCACCATACATAGAACCATTTGCATGACACAATATCTTTTACAAATTACATTGAAGATATATATTTGATAATCGTTTCTTTTTTACATGAATTTAGGTTTTGTGTTACCGTAGTCTGGAGGACAAACAAACGTTCCTTCCTCTGGGTACGTTTGTTTTGTGCAGCTAGAGCACCATACATAGAACCATTTGCGATAACCGTATATTTCTTTGATGCGAGCGGAGCATGTGATGCGTGACAGAATTATATGTTATTTGTAACAAGTAGCATCCCTACCGAACAATCACAATGGTTCGTTAGTAACTATTATTTGAATCAACATGTTCCTATGAATAAACAGTACTCATGATAGTTCGATCTAACCAAAAGGTCATAACGTCCCTTTAAACCTTCACCATTTAATAATCATGACTCTCCATGAAACCAACATTATGTCTCTCTTTTCCTTAAAAACTAAACCCAAAAATAATAAAAATAGACCAGTTGTGCTTCTAGGTTATACATCTGTTTCATCGACATCAACTACCTCCTGATCAATAAATAGTAGGGACTTGAATCAGTATATCAGACTTATGCCCGGTTATAACATTCCCCAGTTCACCACTTTTCTCCACAGTGTAACTCAAATCTTCACCATTCATGTCTGCATCTATATACACCATTGAGTTTTCATCAATCTCTTCACTAATTAACATCTTTGATAATTTAGTCACAACCTTCGTTTCCAGACATCTCCTGATCGGGCGGGCCCCATATAACTAACTACATGTTAAACCAATTCAGTCAGTAAGATGCATGTATATATATCAAATATAAAAATTAACAATATTTTTTTATGCTTACCGGATCATAACTCTCATTTAGTATAAAATTTAAAGCTGATTCTGTAACACCTAAAGCAACGCCCCTGTCAGCGAGACGAGCAGCCACGTCTTTTAATTGAAGTCTGGCCACTTTTCTTAGCTGATCCTTTGATAGTGAATAGCTGATCAAGCCTGTTCAACAGCTCGGGTTTAAAGTGCTTCTTCACCTCCTGCATCACCATTTCACGAGCATTAACCATTGTGGTCTTCCCTGACAACCCATTCAACATATGTTCAGCACCGAGATTGGAAGTCATGATAATTACTGTGTTAGTGAAGTCAACGGTGTGGCCTTGACCGTCGGTCAACCTTCCACCATCCAACATTTGAAGTAAAATGTCGAGAACCGATTCATGAGCTTTCTCTACTTCATCGAATAATATTACACTGTAAGGTTTTCTCCTCACCGCTTCTGTAAGTTGGCCCCCTTGATGATAACCAACATACCCGGGTGGAGAACCAATTAGCCGGGACACAGAGTATTGCAGCATGTATTCAGACATATCAATCCTGATCAAAAGTTTCTCATCGTCAAATAATTGCTCTGCAAGAGCCTTAGCAAGATCGGTTTTCCCGACACCAGTTAAAACTGCCTCGGCTACAACATTTACAGCTTGATCTTGGCCTACAACTCGTTGATGCAACCGATCGGCTAGACCAATAAGCCTATTTTTCTCATTGGTCCCCAGCTTGGTGACTGGTATACCAGTCTCTGTCAGCATTACATTTTCAAGGTTATCGACTTCTGCAGGCTGACTATCTAATTGCACCCTCACATTTGCACATGCTTCATCCATAAGGTCAATAGCCTTATCCGGCAAGAAACGTGCTGCATACAATTTTCAACAGGTTTATGTAAATGACTACATCTTGACTAAATTTTGTAATTACAAGAGAGCGGGAACCCTCAATATATAAGAAACTTGAAACCTGAATAATCTCATCTTTTTTTTAATTATTAAAGCCTACATTTAACAACTACTAAATATTTTTTTTAGAAATTAGTTATACCAGGCTTGAAAGTGAGCTGCAGCCACAAGAGCAGAATCAAGAATCCGAACACCATGGTGGCCTTCATATCTCTCTTTCAACCCTCTAAGAATGCTTATGGTGTCGGTTCAGCCACCAAGACCTTTTGAAAACGTCTCTCAAAGGCCGCATCCTTCTCCACATGTTTCATGTACTCTTCCAAAGTGGTTGCTCCAATGCACCTAGCCAGCATAGGCTTGAAAAGATTTGCCGCATCCATGGACCCACTGGCTCGACCCGCTCCAAGAACAAGATGCATCTCGTCAATGAATAATATCACCTTCCCTTTTGATTCTTCCGCTTCTTTCAAAACCCACCTCTGTGTCTGGTTCCAGCAACCAACGCCCCCATATCTAACGCCACAACACGTACATTGTTGAGATTCACCTGTTTGAATCCTCCGTGCTAATCCCTCAACAACAGCAGTCTTGCCTACACCGGGCTCTCCGATGAGAACAGGGTTGTTCTTTGTTCTTCTTGATAGAACACTAATCACTCTCCTAACTTCCTCATCTCTCCCAATAACAGGATCAAACTTTCCAGCTTGGTCGGCAAGATCACGACCGTAGGTTTTAAGAGCCTGGAAACTATTACTTTCCAGTGCTTTCTTCACTTGATCAATGACAAAGCAAAAACAGATGATATGCAAACAATAATCAAAGGACATCATGTTACTTTGAATTCTTATGATACCTACGATTAAACAAAGACAACTACTTTCATCACCTTCTGGATGGCAGCTAGCTAGGTTAAATCAATGTCTGAAAACCGATTTTCTAACCATCAAAACCAAAGTTACACATGACACCCACAAAGTAATAAAAGGCCATAATGGTCCTCGGCAACAGAGACATAACTGAACAACCCCAATTTTAGGTCCTAACTTTTTTTTTTTTTTACAAAAGATCACCCTCAGTTCTAGGCCCGAGTTAGCTTAGGACAATTCGTTAGGACACCCAAAACAACACCGCCGTTAACCGGCCATATTATGAACACACAAGCCATACTCAAAATGGGTCGGGTCAGATCCTTTTAATATACTAGCTGGACTAGACCCAATAACATTAAAACCAAATCCAAATTCTATAATACATAACATGCAAATCCAAATTGTTACTATTTAACTTAACGGTCGATTTAACAATTATTATTATTATTATATTAAACCCGTGACTATATAAACGAACCAATAATTCAAAACACCTAAAATTACAATTTAGTAACCTAAATAACAAAAACTAAAGTATAAGAGTTACTATAATAAAACATTTGAATAATCATCTATAGATATGCATCTTATATACATTAATTAAATTTACAACATTTAATCCATAAAAGTAGCATCATATACCATCTAATAACAAAAGCAAACTTGAAAACCTATCCCACCACTAAACATGTCGGTGTTTCTATGTTTTTAACTTAGATGTATTATTATGGTCTTTTCTCTTCAAAGTATATCTCATAAGATCAAATCTTTCATTTTTCCTAGAAAATCTCCAAGAAGATTTAACCAAAACCAAGTTGCTTGTAAATCCTTCTATAATGTTTTGCTTATATCATCCTGGCAAGAATCCACCAAAATCTACCTATACTATCTCTAAATCCTACACAATCTTTTAGAAGATTTAGCAAATGTCAACTTCTTCTAGTATCTTTCCCAAATCTTTGAGGACATCACCAAATAAACGTATTCCCAAGATGGAGATATGGAAATCAACCCTTTAGCCAATCCTAGAGCAAGTAAAGACTTTGCAATACCATCAGGAATTCTATAAATAGAAACCATTGATCGTTATTCATTCATCCTTATCACAAACATTCCCTCTCAAGCCCTCATGAATTCTCTTTGTTCCAGCCTTTAATCAGGCCAGGAAGAAGCACAAGGTTTTCATCAATCCTATACATGGTAGCAAACAAGAACAATCCCTATTTGTGTAGGTTTCATCCATGTTAGCTCCGCTTTCCGTTCTCAATATATAATCACTCTAAACTCAACCTTAAATTCATCCAGGAACCTCCTGCCCATTTTGTTTTGCTGCTGTAATCAAACCCAATGATATCTCCATCATATTTGTCTCTCTCTCTCTCTCTTACAAGTCTCCTAAAAATTTAACCAAACAAAATGAAGCCCTTCGATCTATATCTTCCAGAATCCTTTAAAATATAAATCCATAAAATATTCAAACCCACACATTCCCAAGAATAGATTTGGAAATCATAATGGCAGGCTCTACTTGAGCAAATCACCAGAATTGTCAATCTTTCATTCATCTTCTCAAGCTCTCTTTAATACTCCAGCAAAAATCTTTCCTCTTGAGTCCTCCTCATCTGACGTGGAGGTGTTCTGCAAGTTATATGCACCAGTACCATCCTCTATATTATAAGACTTTAACTATGTTTACTTTGATTCAAGTTCTCAAGAATTTCCTCTTGAAGTCCAGCCCTCAATCTCGACTCAAGACCCTTAATTCATCTAATTTTTCTGCCTAGATGGATCAAGAACAAACCCAGGAAATCCGGGTGCAACTTCTACACATACACTTCTCATTCTTGTAAGTTTATGTTGCCTCTACGTGTTCAAATGATTCCTAATCATCTGTAACATGTTAATACCTATATTTACAGCCCCTGGACCCCCATACGCGACCCACATCAGCTTTAATCAACAACATGAAAGTCTCAAAATAGACACAGGTTCGTCTCTGACAAGGCAATCCCAGAACCATGGTTAAAATCGTTGTTTTCTAACTTAGTATCTTTGGTTCTCACCAGGATTTGCACTAAACTCTCTCTACCCTATCATGCTCATAAATTCCCACAGAAGCTTTGGGCCTCTTTTAAGACTCTTACAACTCTCTTGAATCCGAACGGAAAGTAGGTACCGACTCATAACCCGTTCATAATTTCGGTTTTCCTAAAAAATAGTGAAGTTTTGCACACACATTGTCATTTTCACTTATCTTTATGTTATATATCAAAAATATAATATTTTTACAGAAAATATAGCCAATAATCCAAGAAAGATAAAAATCTTAAGATTCACAAGCGCACACAACTTCACGCATAAACCGTTAAATTAGATGTCGAAGGCACCTACAAACTAACAATATATAAATTCAAGAAAATCTATAAAACCCATATCTTACATTATATTAAGTAAAGTTATCATAAAGTTTTTTTTTAAGAAAAACTACCAAAGATAAGTTCTAAAACTACTACACGGTAAAACCGAACAAAAATGTGTTAAAACCCGGAGCTGAGAAGTGAATATTAACATACCATATCATAACAATAAGTGTCAAGTCATTTTAGTACGTATAAGTCATTAGTTATAATTGTAAGTAGTTAAAAACCGAGTAAACATGTTAATAACCCGAGACCATAGAATCATTAATATCTTTGGACATGGAGTTTATAAATCATTAAAATGGGTTTATAAATCATCCAACTATAATTTGTATATTAGTTATTATGTTTTTTTTTCGATTCATACAACCGTACGAAATCGTGAACTAGCATAGTTAAGGCTGAATCTTAAAATTTTAAAGGTTATAAAATTACATGTTACCAATCTTATGAAAATGAAAATTAGGGGAAAATTAATATATCCAAACCGATACTCCTAAAACTGCATAATAAACGATTTACTAATAAAAGGCGTTTTAGAACATTTTACACAAATATGCTATTCTTTTCCAGTAAATTATTCTTTAGAGTATTATAATTATTTTCTAAGTTTTAAAAACAACCTATTCACCAATTACGTGATTAAGCTTAAACCCAAAGTATTTTTTTTATTTGTATACACTATGATAATTTTTACACTTTCTAATTATTTTTGTAGCAAAAGCAATACATTTATTTTTGTACTTTGAATATAACCTCATAACTAAGGAACTAGTTTTGCAAATATCTTAAAGTCACACTCTAGGGACTAATCTGACGGATAACTACATTATTTCAAATAAGTTAATACCTATCCTTAAGTATTTATAAGCATAAATATATAAAAGCCAAGGAACATGTGTTTGGGCAAAACCGAACCAACAAACCTAACGGTGCCAACGAAACTAAGAATACAAAATGATCCATCAGTTGTACTTAAACTAACAAATTATTATGAGCTATATACCAATTAAAAGTAGAATCAAACCTTATAAAATACTTGCGATAATATTTAAACTAACTCTATTAAGTTGAAAACCGAACCTTTCTAATTTTAGAAACTCTGATAAGATATTATTTATCTACCTTGCTATTTATCTACCTTGTTATTTATTTTGTCACGTGACTAATAATACCATAAAGTAAAACATATAATATTACCACTTTCTAAATAAAAAAACTTTCACAACTCTTGGCACAATAAACCAACTCAATTCCAAACAACCTTAGTTAAGGTATTAACATATGCAACTTAGGTCATGAGCACATATAATATGATGCATATTACGTTAGTGACATGTTATATGCATTTAGGGAAGTCTATCAAATGGAGACGTTTATGGCGTAGCATACAAGATTTCTTTACTATGTTTTTCTTCACGCATAGACCATGTGAGTTCATGCACTACCCTTTTTCTTAAATTTTTGGGTGGATACATACTTAATATATGTTTTTGAACTAGTGGTGTATTGTTAATCAAGACCAATTTAGCTGCCAAAAGCAATCCCCGACTTTGTAGCACAATCATTAACTCCATTAGGAGCCACGGGATATATAGGTAGTACTATCTGGGAGACCCCTGCACACAGTGGGCTTATATCATGGACGACCTCCCACTGAATGATACAATGGTTATCTTGTGACATATATTCGCTCAGTTTTGTATCTTATGTTGGCAGACATAAATAAATTTGAACCATAACAATAAAGGGTATGGGTAAGGGGTTTATATATTTTAGATGTTCACGTGGACACATGTTTGATTGTGAACATGTTTAATGTGCACCATACTATTTAGATAATTTATATATGTATGTTTCTATAAATTAAACTTATGAACTCACCAACTTTTTAGTTGACCAAATTATTTTAAGCATGTGTTCAGGTACTTTTTATTCGGATATCGGAGATTTAGAGTTTTAGACAAGAGTTCGCTTGAAGATAGAAGATTCTTTTAGAAGATTTATGTCGAACCGTATAGCTTACCCGAAGAAGCCATACATTTTCACTTAATTAGATGGCAGTTGAATTTCTAGCTTTGTAGTTGTATTAGACATTTGATTGTAAAATTGACCTAGTGTCTTAATATAAATTTGTTACCTTACTTCCGCTGTGTATTGGTTGGTCAATCGTCACGTCCAGCCCCCTAGTCGGGGTGTGACAATAACCATAACCAAAACCAACATAAGTAATAAAAAACACTAAACGAGTGTTGCGTAACATGTTACTTCAACAGCTAGCGGAATGAAATCACTTATCAGAAGCAAAACCTATGATTTCCTTCCAAGTTGCATGCAGTGTGTTTTTGCGCGTATAGGTTTTCCTGTTTTTAAGGATTATTAAGTTACATTAATTATTCCTATGGTTTCTCATTATTACATGATAAATCCAAAAGATTTGAGAAATTAGGATCAACATTCTGCTTCCTATATTTAAAGTTTAAACCTATAAAGTTGCACAAATGTCCTTTGTATCAGATGCAGCAGAAAAACTTGTAAAAAAAGGAGTAGTAATTTTCTGAGGTAGCCGTAAGGCGTAAGTTACAAATTAATATATATATATATATATAATAAAAGCGTTCAAAGGATAGATTCCCTCCAGGTTTTGAAATAGCTAAAGGGGTTTTTCTTTTTTTACAAGTTAATATACAATTACATTTTACAATACAATCTCACACGCCACTAACGCATAGGGACGAGCCTCGACTCCAGGATATACCTGCAACGGAAGTAACAACACAAAAAATTATAGTTAGTTTACTAGTGATGGTTTTAAAACTACATGTTTAAAAAGCAACTACTAACAGAATTACTATATGGAAACACAATGTAGACGTAAAATACTATATTGAAAATTATTACTAGTAATGAAATGAACACCCTCATGATGCATACTTTAAAATAAAAAGTATAAATAAGAAAAAAAAAAAGCTATTTAAAGGCTTTTCCTTTGCCAATAGACCACCAAACTCATCTTAGATGACCATAATAAGTTGACAGAATTATAGAAATTATTCTTTATGTTTACCCCAAATTTCACTGGTGGTCCTTTATATTTCAAATTGATGATTATTGTCCTTTACGTTTAAAAATGTCACACCTTTTGTCCTTTAGGCCTAACCCCGTTAAAAATTCTCGTTAAGTTGTGTCATGTGCTGCTCACGTGAGAGTATTACTGTAATTTTACACTATTAAAAAACCATTTTAATTTTATCACAAAACTCTTCTTCTTCTTCTTCCAACCTACCTGCAACCAAACACCATAGCCGTCGGCCCTATGAATTCATCCACTGCCACCATCTATGCAAGACAACTTTCCCCCTTTCTCTCTAATCTGCAGCAACATACCACCCACCGCCGCCGTCGCAACCCACCAATGTCTCCGTCGCCACCCACACCTTGTAGTTCAGTGGCTCCAAAATCAGTACCTGGACTCCATCCCTCAAGAACAGATGAGACCCTTTATGTTATCTCTGTTACCGAGGCGGAATCCTTTACACTGTTGTTATCTTCCTTGCGAGAACCACTGTTTTCTACAGTTCAAACAATTATCTCGTGCCCCACGAACATACTTGAGACTTTATTTGCATCGACTTCTATTAAGCAATTCAATATTCATCAGTTTCAATGTCAATTTCCAAATAAAATAAGATCAGATCTAGATTCAGTTTATGGTGGATGCGTTCAATTAAAGTCATACCTCAGCATCAGTGTTCTGGATTTGAAGCCCAAAGCTTGAGTGTAGCAGTTTCTCGAGAATGATTCTTGGGCCGTCGTTATCTTCCTTGTGAGAACCACCGTTTGGGCCGGCGATTTTAGGCGAAACCCTAGCGGTCGCTGCCATCAATTTGAGCAGATGAACACCTAAGCGACAGAAAGAGTTGACAACTTAACACCACCATCCAAGCAATACCGTCTACTGCCAACGTCGACAACCATCTTCAGGTGGCCTCCAGCTACTGGATTATGATTTGGGGCGGCTCTGGTGTTTGGTTGCAGGTAGGTCGGAAGAAGAAGAATAAAAAGAAGAAGAAGAAGATGAGTTTTGTAATAAAACTAAAATGTTTTTTTTAATAGTGTAAAATTACAGTAGTACCCTCACGTGAGCAGCACATGACCCAACTTAACGAGATTTTTTAACGGGGTTAGACCTAAAGGACAAAATGTGTGACATTTTTAAACGTAAAGGACAATAATCTTCAATTTGAAAGATAAAGGACCACCAGTGAAATTTGGGGTAAACATAAAGAACAATTTATGTAATTCTCTCTAATAAGTTAATGAATATTGGTTTGAAGCAACTGAATATTTGGCATAAGAAAAACTAGCTTGTTCATATTCAGAAGCACAATATGAAACTATAATATTTGCTTTTATGTAGCCATTTGTTTTGCGATAAACTAAAATCGATTATGATCACCAAGTTTAATATGTATTTGGGTTCATGTTGTTTCTTATTGCCATTATTAATATGAACTTTCAACATTTAATTTGAATCTTATCTGGTCATCTGTTTATAATATAATATGACAACTGTGAGGGATCATTCTAATACAAGTTTTTTTACAAGCATCCTAATTATATCTAATGAACTTTACACGCCAAGACTTGAATTTTGAGTATTCAGATGTTGGTCATCATCAAATCTTCAATGACTCATTTATTATTATGTTCTTGGGCTATATTTGAGTTAGGATTAAGCTTTTGATGGCTGCTTAAGCAAATGACTCACATGATGAGTTTAGTTTAAAGTTTAAACTTGGATATTATAATTACTACCCAGGTGTCAACCATGTTAACTGTTTATGTTGGCTCCAAATTGATAACCTTTTTTCTACATATTATAACTTTTTGCATGCCCTCTATTCATTCATTTTCTTTGCAGTTCCTAAAATTATGAAATTTTACCCTTTTCCTATGATAGTTGTACCTTCTAATCAGCATCTAATTTATTACTTATATAGTTTGTAAAACAATTGCTTCATTGTTTCAGCAAATTAAGAAAAGCTCTGTAATTTTTTAAATCTCGAAAAAAAATGTCCTCTCCGGATGGTTCTGGAATCTTAGATCAGTCAATCGTTTAAGGAAGAAATACTCCTTGAAATTAACAAGATGCATAAAAACTTTTTTTAGTATATTTTATACTGCAGAAGGTAATGAACAAAAGAAGAAGAAAAGAATGAAAGCTGGTCCAGATGTACCGGGGCTTTCTCCTTCTCTTCGTAACCACCTTGATCTTCTTGCAAACTTAAAGGGCGTACAGGTAATTTCACATGTTTTGCATTCTATCTTTCCAGTTTATTAATAATGAGTAAATACTCAAGTGCGATCGATGTAACATGTAAATGTAACTTTGTCAGGTTGCTGCTAGGGTAACTCAAGAGGATGCTGACAAAGATGAGCGGTTTATTGTTAAAGTAATTCACTTTGATCGGGAAACACGAGAGTAAGTATTATGTGATGACTGATGTTTTCTATAATCTATAGTATTTGTTTATATGACTTGTGAGTTTAAGTATATTTGAAGTTCTTGATGAGGAACCAGGTGATGATGAAGAACCAGCTGGCCAGATATGCCCTAAACTAGAGCTAGCATAAACTGATTCAATATTTCAGTTGGTACTTATTTTACACTTTTTATGTTATTAGAAAATACAAGTTGCCAATGTCACATATTATACCATTTCCAAAGCGCAATGATCCGTCTACTGCTCAAGATTTTGCTCCTGGAATAACACGTGTTGGCAGTTTATCCTGGAACAACTGCTTTGTATAAAGCAACCGTTGTGAATACTCGCAAGGTATTTGTTTTTTTTAATATACGTTTTGTGTTGACAGCTGACACTTAAAATTTGAGCTTTATTCAGTATGCCAATTAACATGTAACTAATATCTTTAATATGTTTGCTGCGGTTTTTTGTGGGTCCAATGCGAAAATATACAGAGGAAAACTGACGAGTAAGTTTAACTAAATCCTGGATGACACTGGAATCGCCAACCAGACATAACTTGTTTTTAATGTTAAGTTGACTCTTAATTTTTTTTGTTTTTGTTTTTTATTTGGTAGTTATGTTCTTGAATTTTCTGATGACGAGTGTAAAGAAGATGGTTGTAGTGAAAGTAATGTTTATTGCTTGAAGGTGTGAGAAATACATAAACAACTACATCTATTTATACACAAATAAACCCTAGCTATCAACCCATAAAAGGCTCATGGGCTTTAGCCAACTATATGGGCTAAAACCCTAATTATAACTAAATACAACTAACACTCCTCCTCAAGTTGGAGCATAGATCTTAATCATGCCCAACTTGTTACAAATAAAATCTATCTGAGCTTTCTGGAGCGGTTTAGTTAGAATGTCTGCTAGCTGAAAATTTGTCTTCACATGAACTGGTTGAATGGAAGGAGGATCAGTTTGTGTGCCTACTACTCGATCTCTAATAAGGTGGCAGTCGACCTCAATATGTTTTGTCCTCTCATGAAATACTTGATTTTTGGCTATGTGAATGGCTGACTGATTATCACAGTATAACATCATCAAGTCATTAGAAACAACCCCGAGCTCTCTGAGAAGACGACGAACCCATGTCATCTCTGATGTTACATCTGCCATGGCTCTATACTCCGATTCGGCACTCGACCGGGAAACCGTGTGTTGCTTCTTACTCTTCCATGATACAAGATTTCCTCCAACAAACACACAATATCCGGTGGTAGATCGTCGAGAAATCGGACAACCTGCCCAATCTGCATCTGAGAACCCTGATATCCGACCATCTCCTTCTTCCGTGAAGGCACCTACACGACAATGACCCTGATCGGAGTATAATATACCCAAGCCAGGTGAGGTCTTAAGATATCTTAAGACACGAAGGGCAGCATCCCAGTGACCGGTGTATGGTGTAGCCATAAATTGGCTCAGAACACTGACAGTTAAGGAGATATCCGGTCGTGTGACGGTTAAATAATTAAGTTTACCAACCAACCGTCTGTATCGCTCAGGATCTTTCATTGGATCTCCTTCCTTTGGGAGGAGTTTCTTTGTAGGAAGCATTGGGGTATCAACAGGTTTACAACCCAGTAAGCCACATTCAGTTAACATATCAAGAACATACTTTCGTTAGGAGAGAAGTATTCCTTGTGGAGAGCGGGATACTTCTATGCCAAGGAAATACCTCAATCGACCTAAGTCGCTGACCTGAAACTGAGACTGAAGAACTGCTTGAGTTCGATAATCCCGACCTCGTCATCATCTGTGATTATAATGTCATCCACATAAACAACTACGATAATCCTCTTTCCTTTCTGGTGTCTAAAGAAGACAGAGTGATCGTAGGCACTCCGAGTCATCCCAAACTGTCCCATAACACTAGAGAATCGACCAAACCATGCCCTGGGAGACTGTTTAAGACCATCTAGAGAACAACGTAGCCTGCAAACTTTCGATGCCTCCTCCTCAACAACGAACCCTGGGGGCTGCTCCATATATACCTCCTCCTCAAGAACACCATTAAGAAAGGCGTTCTTGACATCAAGCTGGTGGAGCGGCCAATGATTAATGGCAGCAAGAGCGATACAAATACGGACAGATGGCATTTTAGCAACCGGAGAGAAGGTTTCATCGTAATCAATGCCATATGCCTGAGAATACCCTTTTGCAACCAACCGAGCCTTTAAGCGGTGTAAGGAGCCATCCGGGTGTAGTTTAACCGTAAACACCCAACGACAACCAACAATACGCTTCCCTTTAGAAAGTGTTTCAAGATCCCATGTATGATTGGACTTTAGAGCCCCAATTTCATCTTCCATAGCCTGTCTCCATCCTGGGTGAGCGAGAGCGCTCGTCACATTATTGGGAATCGGGTAGGAATCAAGGGTAGTGGTGTACGCATGAGATTCAGGAGATAGGTGGGTGTAGGCAACATAGTCCTGAATTGGGTAACGAGTACATTTCCGGGGTTCCTTGCGAAAGGAAATAGGTATATCGGGAAGTGGGGCACCAGGAGGATCATAAACGGGAGTATCAGAGGTTGTTGGATCGGGTAAGGATGTATTAGTGAGAGGTGTGGATTGCTCAGATGTAGACGGAGTATCGGAGGGTATTTCGGGGTCGTGGCCAGGGTGTGAATCAAGAGTCGCTGATGTTTGTGTAACATCCCGAAATTTCAAGATAATATTAATTATATTACTTAATAATAGAGGGAAAGTTTACTCGGGTTATCAGGAAATAAATAATAGAATAGGAGTTGGTATGGGTCGGGCTAGTGTTGGGTAATGGATGTGGGTTGTGGACTTGGATTAATTAGGATGGGTTAAATGAGAATGGGCCTTAGGTCCATGGGATCTCAGGGATATAAATACCCTAACACCCCAAAATATCTTCATTCTATCTTTATCCAAGCACACTCCACACACACTTACACTAACTTCGCCGGAACCGGGCCGAGCCAAGGGAAGAATCGGACTGATCCGAGAGTGAGAGAGGGCGACTAGTTGCGTTAACAAGTTAAAGGAGATCCAAACAAGCCCAAAAAGGTATGATTCTTGATCTTTGAAGTTTAAAGATCCAAGCTTTTTAGTGTTTGAGTGACCGAAAATGGTCGGGAAGCGTAGTGGGTGATATTGAACCATAGCAAGGGTGTTAAAATCGCTCAAAACGCTGGAAAGAAACCGAACAGCGGCTGTCTGGGCAACTTCGCCTTCATCTGGGCAACTTCGCCTTCAACGCGACGAACTTCGCCTGCAAGCTAAGTTCGCCTGATGAACTTCGCCTGCAAGCTAAGTTCGCCTGATGGCAACTTCGCTGTAAAGTTAAGTTCGCCTGATGATAACTTCGCCTGAAGCCAAGTTCGCCTAAGGTTTAACTTCGCCTGAAGCCAAGTTCGCCTAAGGTTTAACTTCGCCTGAAGCTAAGTTCGCCTGAGGTTTAACTTCGCCTAAAGCCAAGTTCGCCTGAGGTTTAACTTCGCCTAAAGTTAAGTTCGCTTAGAAAATAAATTAAAAACCTAATGGAAAATGTGTTAAGACAGTTAATGTAAATAAAATTTTTCCAAGCTGACCTGGCAGCTCGACCCCAGCCAGGGGCTCTGCCCCTTGGACCCTGCTAGGGGCTGCCGCCCCTAGACCCCGCTGCCAGAGGCGCTGCCCCCGGACCCCCGTTCGTTGTGGGTAGTAGTTAAGACTGGAAAGATGATATGAGTAGTGATAGTTGTTTGATACGTGTACTTGTTATACAGTCAGCCGTGCACAGCTGAAGAAAGGGATTACGATTAACGGTGAACGTAACCGTGTTCAGGTGAGTTTCTAGCCCCATTCCTTGTTATGTTTTCGGGGCTGTGTGCATACTCGATGTGTTGTTAATACATTTATCCTAAGTGATAAGTGTATGTCATATGTGATATGTGTGATAGATATGAATGATTGTTTGTCGGTACGCGAACGATCTTCGGATATTGCGCGTACTGTCAGGTTAAAAATAAAGGTACGAATATTATATATCGAAGATGTATGAATATTTCAAATGAATACTTGTCGGGGCGTGAACGATCTTCGGATATTGCACGTAACGAAAAGGGGTATGGTTGTTAAATGAATGAGGTAAAGAATACCTAGAGTGTTCTTATGTTATAATGTAAGTATGTGTATATAGGTACACGAATGGCATGTGAGTTCTACGTTCGACATAGTAAGTTAGGATGGCAAATCCCTCTAGCTTCTGTCGGACATAGACTCGGCTGGTGATGGCGTAGTTAAGGACTGCGAGGCTTATACGTGAAGTAGATGATATATGTAAACGTAGATAAGGACTGCGAACCTTATACGTAATGTAGATAGGCGTCAGCATAGGAAAGGACTGTGAACCTTATACGTGCTGTATTTGTAGCATAGGGGAGGACTGCGAACCTCGTACGTGCTATGAATTAGGTTGCAACATAGGGAAGGACTGCGAACCTTGTACGTGTTGTGGATGTATTTCAGCATAGAAAAGGACTGTGAACCTTATACGTGCTGATTTTGTAGCATAGGGGAGGACTGCGAACCTCGTACGTGCTATGAATTAGGTTGCAACATAGGGAAGGACTGCGAACCTTGTACGTGTTGTGGATGTACTATGGTATAGGGAAGGACTGCGATCCTTGTACGTACCATAAATGGTGAACATAGGTAAGGACTGCGAACCTTGTACGTGCTCACGACCTTGAGTACAGGTATAGACGGTGAACTATGAACGTACTCTCGGTAGACTGAGGTTAGTGATTGTAGATATGTATGTATGTATGGTAGCAAGTATGTATGTAGAACAGAAGGGTAACTAGTGAAGTATGGATATGTATCTACGGATATGTGTGTATGTGTATGTATTGTATGGCGTTCGGTTAACTAGAACTCACTCAGCGTAGCTGACTTTTAGTATGCACGCAGGTGAGCTGATTATAGAGTTAGCATGAGGATGACACACGGCATGGATTGAACGGCTGGCATCTGAAGAAAGAAGTAAAGATGTTTTAAATATAAAGTTTTGTGTTATGGTATCAAAGAAAAGATTTAATGTTTTGTAACAAATGATTGATGTTTTATATTCCACGAAAAGTTTTAATAAACTCTGATTTGAAGAACTGTGTTTATGAGTAAATCCGACGCTAAAGTAGGGTCACCGGGTTCGGGGCCTTACAGTTTGACCCCTACCCCACCTAGCATATGTGAAAAGCAGTGGCGGAGATTCTGTCGGTGGGTCAGAATCAGTAGAGATTGGATTGGTAAAAGGAATTGACACAGGAATGGTGGGGATGAAGGGAGATGTGGGTATATCGAGGTCGGGAAACGGGTCAGAAACAGGAGTGGAACACTCGGGAAAGTAAGGAGACTCGTGAAAAGTGACATCGGCACTGGTAAAGTATCGGTGAAGTGATGGGCTATAGCATCGATACCCTTTTTGAAGCCGTGAGTAACCAAGAAAGACACAACGAATGGCTCGAGGATCAAGTTTGATGGTTTTTGGACTATGGTCATGAACATAGGCGACGCAACCAAATACTTTAGGTGCGAGAGGAAATGGATCATCGTTGGGAAATAGTACAGAAAACAGTGTTTTACCATGAAAAACGGTTGAGGGCATGCGGTTAATCAGATATGTGGCAGTGAGAACGGCATCTCCCCAAAAACGATGAGGAACACGTGATTGGATCATGATTGTGCGAGCAACATCCAATATGTGACGAGTCAAAGTGAACAGTTAATCCCGGCAGCGAACAGTAATTCCGGCAGCGAACAGTAACTTTCCGGCAGCGAACAGTAATTCCGGCAGTGAACAGTAACTTTCCGGCAGTGAACAGAAATTCCGGCCGTGAACAGTGTTTCCGGCGATGAACAGTCCGGTGAACAGTGATTTTGCATGAACAGTGCTCGTCAGTGAACAGTAGTTTCACGGTCGAAAAGAAAAAAAAAGATTTCGTGACAGGACAGAACAACAAGGCAGGAGCTTGTTTCAGATCTGAAGACGGCTGGTCAGACTCAGGTTCGGGTTAGATCGCGGCTAGGGTTTGGATCGAGAGCTGTAGCTCTGATACCATGTAAAGAAGATGGTTGTAGTGAAAGTAATGTTTATTACTTGAAGGTGTGAGAAATACATAAACAACTATATCTATTTATACACAGATAAACCCTAGCTATCAACCTATAAAAGGCCCATGGGCTTTAGCCAACTATATGGGCTAAAACCCTAATTATAACTAAATACAACTAACAACGAGGAAGACGGATCCTTGCCTCAGAGGCACATGCCCTTACACAAGGTTGTTACCCTTCCTGAAGGGCATCGCCAGTGAATTAAGCAAAATGTTTGATCCCCTAAGCATGAAGTTATCACACGGTTGTATTTAAACTCTTGTGTCTTGTAATATAATCTATTACCAAATTAGTTTCAATTCTTTTTGTATTTAAGAATGATATAAGCCGCTTTAGGTTTATAGTTAAAACTTTCGTTTCAAAAGAAGTCAAAGTGAGTTTCTTGTGGAAAACAAGTTGGCGCGTCCCGTAACTCATTTATTAAACAATCGTGTCAACTCTTGTAAACGATGATCATAAGTATGATTTATTTTTGTTTTGTACAAAGTTTATCAAGAAATTGAAGACTCTTGAGTTGCATTTTTAAACTGATGTGAATAATACTTTTAACATGTAAAAGTAAAACTAAGATCAGAGCCATGATGGAGATAAATGGTACTCGTTGTAAGCCTGGCAAGTGCTTCACAGACATATTTATTGATCAAAGAGTCGTATTATGATAGACGGTTATCGAGATTAATATTAACAGAAAGATTTGTATAACAGTATTACCGATCATATCTCTATCCAGATCAAAGATAAATATTTCACATTAATGAAACCATTCCAGAGATACAGCTACACTTCTTGTAAAAGAACTCGAATACCATCAGATAGGTTGGGGGTTACTTAGAAGAACTAAGTTGTTAATAGTGAATAGTGAAAAGCGTAACGTTAAGGGGCTCTGTCGAATGGTTTTGTATCGTTATAACACGTGTCCCAAACAACTTCCATTGCATCTTTAGTTGCAGCTTTTGAACAGTAAGGATTGCTTGCCAATGCCTTCATTACTCTTCTTCTCACACACTCCTTTATAAAGATATAACACAAGTAGTGAGAACTTAAAAAGATATTATTATTATTATTATTATTATTATTATTATTATTATTATTATTATGCCTTAAAAAACAAACAAACTTACTTGTTCATGGCCTCTTATGTTGAAATAACCTCGCAGCAGTTCCCTCTTATAATGGCAGTCGCCACTAAGATGGTTAGCACGAATCTGTTTCAGACATAAACCGCCTCGAAATATCAATTTAGACTGTCCTTTATATGTGCATGAGTAGTTTTGTATAATTGTATAAGTGTTTGTGATGGAGTTTGTTTGAGAGTTTATTAGTGGATTTGTTAAATAATTCAGGCAGACCTCACTACAAGCGTGATGAGCACAATCCGCCCAATCCAAGTTTGCAGCTCGACAGTCATCGTATGCCTTAATCAGTTCATAAATTACCACTTGAGTCACCTCATCTTGAATGGTCAAATGATTACTGCATACTACAATCTACAATTCAAACAATTCCGATAAATACAAACAGAAAATATGTTATTTTTATATGTCATAATGAATTAAATGTGACAAATTCATATAATATAAGATAGCTATTAAATAAATAAAAAAATATTAGTTGAATTAAACACATAAAACTTATTGACACTACCAACTAAAAATAATTTGTTTTTATCTTAATCAACAACTTATGAATAGGTAGGAACAATCAAACGATCCATTAGCTAACAAGAAATCACCCCTTTTCCACGAACATAGCCACCAGCTATCCGCTGCTTGCAGTTAACGACCTTGATGAAATTGGGCGCAATTTTGCATCCACTTTTCTCCAAATGCTCACGTAAAAACTTCACGGTTGGATCTGATTTTAAATAATATAATCATTAAGGTGAAAGTTTAAAACATATAAACTATAAACTCTACGTACATTAAAAGGTTGGAGGCAGTTACTTCTAAGGCTTCGCTGGATCATATTTTCGCACTCCTCCACCGTCATGCCACGCTTAGTGGCGGACCAGAAGTTGTTGCCTGGGGCGGGTACAGAATCGGATTCAGCTGACATTTAGTTATTTGCTTCTTGGCCCTTCTCTCCCTTTATAAGTAGTAAGTAAAAGAGGTATAAGAAACTATATACAGTGGCTGTGTAAAAGGAAATGGATACAAAAAGAGAATGTGCATGCTCTAACAGACTATGTAACAACCACATGTATAAAAGACCAAAATACCCTTGGCATATATATATATATATATATAGATATAATAATGTTGTCTAATAGTAGGTGAGTAGTAGGTTTAGAAACTATGTGAAGCATTAAGGTAGGTATTTGTTAATTGAGTATGTGTAGTAATATGGAATAGTAGCACCATCATCCGATGTGTTTTATCGATGTATATAATACAAGGAGTTTGGCATAAGTGTCTTTCAAAGGTAGCCGAAACCGATATGCCTTCGGCTACACATTCGATCAAGGTTCTCGTCGGCATAGATATGCCCTCGAATTCTCACTGTGTCCTCTAAACACACACATTTTTTGAACAACTAAATGCACACACTGTCTATTATATCACCTTGCTCAGGTTTGAACCTAGGTCTCCACGCTTCTTACCTCTAGGCTACAACCCAAGTGGCTAACACACATTTTTTTTGATTTATCATCTAGCTTACTTCCAACAACATGAACATGTGCATAGGCAATGCATCCAAATGTTATCAAGTGTAATGTTGGGTTTCCATATGGAGTGTTGTCTTTAAAGTACTTGTTGATGCATGATTTAACAAGTAGTTTTGTGTATAAAAAAAGTGAATAAGTGAATCTTTGAACATATAATGGATTAGGAATAACAATTCAAATCCTTTAAAATCTTACAAAATGTAACAATCAAAACTTGACAAATACTTGCAATATGTAACAAATCAAAACATGACTCCTCCTTATGCATAACATCCTATATCTCTAGTGTAGTAAAAGACGAACTAAGAGGGTGTTTGGATGAGCTTTTCAAACTTGTTTATTTGCTTATTTGATTTTTGAAAAACAAAATGTGTTTGGCAAAGAAAAGCTCATCCAAAAGCTTTAAAATGGAGCTTTTCAAAAATCAAATAAGCAAAATCTAAAAGATCACCCAAACACCCCTTAAGTACAAATTATGGTAGAATGGAGCACAAATGCACAATGTCCAATGGAAGCAAAGTTATTCTATTATACAATTCACTACCATATACTTCCGCGATTTGCATTGGGTTCTCACGAATGGTTGAAGGTGAGTCAACATTCACGTAAATGAGTGCAATAGGTGACATGTGCCTCCTATGTTGTGTTATCGAGCGTGTCCTCCTACTAACCGTTTATATCATAAACTCAAAATGGAAATCCTCAAACCATAGCCTTAATTTATCATTAAAAATCTCAGTAAAATAATTCATATAAATTATTAACGAAACAATATCTATATCTATAATATACATAAACGAAATCTCGAAAATCATACGTGTCGTGATGTGGTCGCTCCATCTTTTTTTGAAGTAACCGGATTTGCTTGATTTTTTAATGGTAAACTCTCATTGATTTAAACCAACCCGTTTAAGCTTTCAATTTCGCGGGTTATGGGTCGCATTATACCCAGATACTGTTAAACGGGTGATAAATACTAACCACCATCGACTTATATGATGCCATCACTTGTTGAAACCAAATGGGGATTCAATTGTGGTATTCAATTTATATACACCAGAGGAGTAAGTATTTGTCTTTGATGGCGACACACTGGAGGCTGGGGCTATATTATCAAGAGATGCATGGACTCATAAACCTAGCTAACCAGAACAGGGCCGCCCTAGGGGTGTGGCCGGGTAGTCGACGGCCACAGGCCCACACCCCGCTAGGCCCGAAAAAAATTTTAGAATTTTTTTTATGTATTTTTTTTTTAAATTATGTATAATCAATGTTTTAACATAATTTTATAACCACTAGCTTGGTCTAGTGGCAAAGAAGTAATACATCTAACCAAGAGGTTGTGGTTTCTAGTCTTAGTTGAGACATTTTTATGTTTATTTTTATACATAAGTTTTTAACACAACTCAAATCATAACTAAATAGGAAGTAAGCCACTTAAAATAAAATTGTTTAAACCAAAAAAAAAAATGTTTCTTTTACTTAAGACCTAAAAAAGTTTTCGACTTTGGCCCAAATAATTTTTTGTCTTTTCAGAGCCGGCCCTGAACCAGAAGTACCTTCTCCAACCGACAAGGTAATCTATTATCCTTTTAATTTTGTCTCATACACTCTGATTGATTGATGTGCTTGGATTATCTGCAATCAATATATTAAACCCCTAATTCACACTCCTATGAGACTGTTTTACACATGTGTCAGTAACTCTCGCAGATATCGATTACATACCTGCCTGCATGCATGCATGCATGCATACACCGGGTGGGTTTTTATTTTTTTAATTGCTAAACGAGCCTTGCGGTTTTTCATGTAAATTGTCGATCAGTTCATACCTGAAACCAACCTATGTTGTTTAATACAAAACCAAGAACTGAACTGTAGGTCGGTCAAAACAGTTATCACGCGTGGGAATTGCTCTTCCCTACTACTTCTGCCTCAGTTCCTCCAAACATACATTCTCTCTAAATATATTATTAGCATATTCTTCTGTAATAAGTTGATTTGGGTCATACATATATATAACTTATGTTATTGTCTTTTATAGTAGGTCTTGGATATGATTAAGAACACGCATTACTTGAAGATTGTAAACAAGAGTCCAACACGGAACACACATGATAGCATCAGGTACAACCCTAATGGGTCTAATTTTGATGATTAGTGTGGATATTTATTTGTCTATCCATGTCAATATTATTTATTTTTTTATTTATTTTGGTATGCGCACTCGATTATAAACATGCACTCAGTCAATGTTGTCTTTTTAATTGGTGACACTACCTTAAATAGCTTGATAAGTTAATTTTCCAATTACGACCCTTGTGTGCATGAAATTTACAGCGATTCTTATGATTCTGAATAGCATACTTTTTCATATGGACGTGTGCTTTCGTGAGTTTCGTCGTCTACCAGTATCATCCACGTGTGCATAAAACTTTAGCAAATTAACAGCCTTTCTATCTTTATATGTTTGAAAAAATTTGTGCATACAACACACAATGAACGTGTTATGTGGATAGCTCTGACAATTTGACATCATATAAAATAATTAAACATAAATCATAATACAAAACTGTGACTAGCCATTAATTGTTGATTAACTTCTGCAATGTTCAATATAGGTGTATCAAAATAACGAAAATGAATTGTGCATTGATCCCAAATAAAAATCAGCAGATGTGGATATGATGTGTGAATATCATGGAAGTCTTATGCATCAATCAAGTTTGCTATCCAAACTTTTATAATGGAGTGTTCATCAATCCGGTTCAAAAAATAAGATCCAATCTCGTGTGTATTATGTATTTTAGATCTAAATTACAATAGTTTAACTTTTTGTTTGATGTTAGTTATTGTCGACATGTAGTACTAATATTTATTGAGAGACATTAATTACATGCGCGACAGGCAACAATTAGTTAGCTGATATTCAGTTTGAGCCTCAACCGAAACACATAATCTTATACTTCCTTATGTTAACAAGCTTCGTGGTTATTGGAATAGAAGTTAGAATTCTGTTTTCTTTGACGGGAAGGTGAAATTTCCGTTTATTTATTCGTTAATCGATAATTTTTTTAACAAACAAAATATTATTTTTCATTTATTTAGGCAGTTAACTTAATTGGATGGTGCGGGACCGGATAGTTAAGGTGGTCTCTTTTGTATCACCATTGTTAGATAACACGAAGAAGCCTATTCTAATAATAGCAGCTTCTTCCAGTTTTGTTTTGTTTCATTGTGGGAAATTGAGTTTTCAGAGTAGTCAGAGTCGGTAAATGTTGTAACATACAAAGGGGGTAAAGATGCTTGGGCTGCCATAAGAGGTTCATAATTTCAAGTGCTTTTATCCTCTTTAGATGCCTTTGTTGAATTACACAATTCTTGATATTATATGAAACAACACAAATTTATGTATGAATTATATTAATATTGTTGTTTTGTAGGACATGGAAATGCTGATCATATTAAGTGGGAATTGTTACTGATAGACGAGTGCTAATGCCCCATATTTTCAACACATTTAGAGAAAATTCAGTTGATTATGGCTTATATGAAACTGTTAACACTTACTGGTAAATCAAAGGTGTGTTTTCTCACATCTTTTTATCTCAAATGGGTCAAACTGGTAAAACGGGCTGAAAGTCTACTTAAGTCTATCGTAAGTGCACTAATTCTACACGCATGTACGTGTGTTAATAATGAAAAAGTAGATAAGAAAGGAAACAAGTCAAATTTGTCAAACGGTCTGAATGCTGACTTAATCTGTTTTTAGTCAACAAAAGATAGATTAAAAAAAGGGGAAACAAGTAAAATTGGTCAAACGGGTTGAAAGTCAACTTGAGTTCATGTTTAACCTTTATAAACAAATGCATCTGGGTCAACCTGGCCCAACCCCTTTTGACTTGCGGTCCCGTCACTACTGCTTGCTTTAGCCTTTGTTTTTAACAGTTTTTGATGTCAGCCAACTGTTTGCAGAGCTACCGAAACATCCTTTCACAGTTTCACTACACATAACCATGTCTGAAAGTGTCTGTCATTTACAATATATATCATATTCAGTTATGTTTGTATATAACAAAATATGATATTTAGGAAATCTAATAAGTTGATAATATTAGGTTGTTCAGGTGATTGGCGTGAGAGTTCCAAACTTGGATTCCCATGGTTGTGTTTCTGAACCTAAGAAAGCTCAGGTAAGTTCTTTTTCTTTCCACTTATATGTTTTTTCCGAACATTAAGAACGAAGAACCACGAGATCATACACTACAATTGTAATTTTTTAGTTGTAATATATAGACTATTTACCCACACTTTTATGATATACTTATGATTTCCACAATTATGTATTAAAAATTTTTTTATTACAGTCATGAAACTGAACACACTATTCTTGATTCCCTTTGTATTTCCCCTAAGGGTGTTAATATGTTAATTAGAAAAGAGTGTTATATAAACTAAAATTATGGAAACTTGGCTGCCATGCCCGTTCGTTTAGTTGTTGTGTTTAATCGTTTATTCAGTTAAAGTTAAACAAAGGAACATGAACATCCTCCGTTCATATGCGTTCGGTTTGTTTACCACCGCCACTAAAAGTATACATCTTTTTTATTCAATTTGCTCAAATAAAAATATTATTTCTCAGTTTTGTTATTAGTTTCTTAAAGAAGCTAAAATTTACAATAAAGGCTCAATCAACTGCGTATCAAACTGTTACAACTTTGAATATAAAAGAAAGTATAAAAGCTTCTATAAATAATTGTTTACTTGTGATTATTTAGTATTACATAACCAAATTGAACACATACATTCGGGATATGATTTCTTTTTCTTGCTGTGTATATGATGGCAGATGAAAATAACTTGAAGATATGTGATAGCAGGCTGTTGATTGGATTACAAAGGTTTGTTCTTTTACATTTCATTTTGCCTTTAATTTGATCGACTTTATTTCAGTTTTCAATTGTGATTTTTGGTTTGCAGGTCCTTGCTCATTTCAGTTTTGGATCTCATAAGACATCGTTTGTGCTGATAGCTTACTTTCGCTAATGATGCAATTTTTTTTAATCATATATTATATTAATTATCATCTCTTTTAAAGTATGTGGTTTTGATGTTCGTTAAGACAACACGACGTAACTTTGATTAATGTCGCATGTAATTTAGACGTGTGATAGTATCATATTTATGCTTGTCTATGTAAAATATCTATAACTTTTATAACTAACACACTCAATTGATTAAGTACATTCTTTTGATTTTCAACTATCATGTTGATGTGGTTTCAACGGTTTATCGTTGGCCAAAGAAAATAGACAGAAAGTTAGACCAGAAATTTAGAGAGATGACCTGAATCTTAATTCATATTTTCATTCATAATTCAACTTTGAACGTTCATAGCCATTTTATAGCTTACAAAACAGAATATAAACTAGCCACTATCATCTAAATTAACCCACTACTATTCTAGACATAAGCATAAATGACGGAAATAAATTACTAATCAGCCATTCATGTTCACCTCATGGTGGCGATGGAATTAATGCGTATCATATGTCTAAAGTCGTGTATTAACACGTTTAACAGGTTAATGGCGACGTGATTAACACAAGCATCAAACATGAAAATGACTCCTGACGTTTTATGTATTATGACGGATAAATGATAGACTCTAGCCTCCTAATTTTAATAATTAAAAAAAATTATTAAACTGCATATCACACTTTTTTTGCTAAACATGTCTTAACGTGTCTAAATAGGTGCCCCGTTTGCCAGCTCTATGTCTAATCAACAATTGATATACTGTGACACCCGGTAAATTCCCAATCCCTTAAACCAAGTAATCAACCTAAATATTAGGTAATTATGTTATATGCGCCTTGCGCGAGCGCGCCATATTAGAATCAGCGCGTGCATTTGTTATGTGCGCCCTGCGCGAGCGCGCCATGTTAGTCAGCGCGGGCATATTATGTGCGCCCTGCGCGAGCGCACCATGTTAAGAACCAGCGTGGGCATATGTTATATGCGCCATGCGCGAATGTTTTGGCTTTATGTTTTCATGTACCTTAACGTTATGTTGTCTAATGGGTTGACCATCCCGCATGATGCTAAGGCGGGTGCATCCTAAATCGTTTATGCGCGTGCGGAAGGGAACTAACCTCCCCGCATGGCGGGAACATTGAGAGCTAGTTTGTCTGAAGCTCCAAGATGGAATTGACTTCAACATAACTGATCACTATGTTGAAATACCAAGACCACCTGGAGAATCTACAAATGAAACTCAATGTCCCTAACTGCGAGAAGGTTACGCACCTACCCGCAGCAAAGAAATGTCCTTCACGCAGAAAGCTATGCGCACAAAGTGATACGCACAGAACACTTAGTCTATTCTCCAGACGTAAGGAGATTACTCCCGCCCAAAAGGAAACAGTAGCGTGTTTCAGAGATTTTCCACTTTTTACTGTACACTGACAAAAGTACCTGAAAAAGCACACTGTAACATGAAAAGTCAACTGTCAGCCACCCTACTCCCACCAACCACAGACCTGCATGTCCTGACCAAATCAAATCAAAATCTTTTATCCACTACACTTTTAAATAAATAATAATAATTTCCATACTTTATCATCATTACACTTAGATATGAAAAGATTACAATCCCCTAAAGCAAGGGATTGTGTTCCCTTGAGTTTGCCTATAAATATGTAACCTAAATTATCACCCAAACACACTTCAAACTTCTCTCTTAAGAACTGCAAACTTGCACTAAACATCTCCCAAGCATCCGTTATTTTCAATTCCGTTCCAGTTACTAGGTAAGCCGAGATTATAAACTTGAGATCGACTTTCCAAACCTTATATTCTCCTATTTCTTATATACTTCTTGTTATTTAATCGTATTCTAGACCTTCAATTCAAAGGCCAACACCAAGAAAACCCGAATCTCGATTAATCCCTTAACAAGAACCACAGGTGAGTCTCACAGCCCCTATTCTCACTGTTTTCACTATTTTTAAACTATTTTTGGGGCGAGGGACACGTACTTAAATAATGTTTCATCATGGTATACTTACAAGCTATGCAAGCGATTGTGTTTAAATTATGTTTCTTGATGAGCAATGCAAACGGTTATCTATGATTTACGATGTATGTGCGCCAGAACTCGAGTAAGTGATCACTTTACCATTGGAACTCTAAGGGTAGGGACTGCTGGTTTGATCCGCCCACTCGTAGGGGTCGCACCTCTTACACAGACGAGTGCCTAGTATGGTCATGGGGCAGTACTATGGGTTTGAGCCCGCTCGTAGAGGTCGCTCCTCTTACGCAGACGAGCGCCTTGTTTTCCGGCCCAACGTCCGCGCGTAACCCGCGGGACGGTATTACAGTATTATTCGCTCGTAGTGGCAGCGCCACTTACACAGACGAGCACGGCTTTCCAGAAATGTCCACGCGCAACCCGCGGGACGGTATTACTTATTTCGCTCGTAGTGGCAGCGCCACTTACACAGACGAGCACAGTTCCCAGAAATGTTCGCGCGTAACCCGCGGAACGATTTTATCAGAATGTGTTGATAGAACTATGTTTTACCAAGCATGTGTTTTAATGATGCTATCAGAATTATGTTTCAGAATGATTTTTATCAAGATTATGATGCAATACGATTTATCAAGTTACTAAAACTTGTGAACTCACTCAGTTTATACTGATTCAAATGTTTTACGTGTCTTTCAGGAGATAACTAAGTAGCGCATGGAGTCACACTTAGAGCACCTCACGCTGAACATCTAAAACTAGCTTTTTGGAAGATTTTAGTTCTATCCCTTCGATGCGCGTGGTTGTTCTCGCCGCGCAAGGGGATATGGCGTGGAAATCTTCAACAGTTTTTATACTTGGATGATTTTATGTAATTTTTAAACAATGTAATGTATTTGTATTAAACATTTCATGCGCAATGAAAATCTTATCTTGAATGTTTGCAATGGCCCGTGCTTAAGTATCAATCCCCACTCGCGCGCGCCCGGCTGTTTCCGCCGATCAGGGCCGGGTGTGACAGATTGGTATCAGAGCACTGGTTATAGCGAACTAGGAAAAGAAGTTTTAACCTAGACTATAACCGTTGGGGAATCGCATGAAATATTTTTCAAAGAAAATATTTTCAAAAGAAACTATACACACACTTAGGAACACTGGTCACACAGTGTCTAGTGAATAAAGATAAAAAACATTATGTGCTCAGAGTAAATGCGCTAAGTTTAATATATTTTCGTTCTCTTTTAAAGCGAGAATGCCTCCAACTAGAGCCAAGGGAATCACCATAACACCCGAGGAACTCGCGGAAATAATCGCGCAGGCGATCGCGACACATGAGGCCAGCAAGGCCGAATCAAGTCAGGGTCGTCAGAACGAGACCCCAGAACCCGAATCAGGAGCCTTGGACAAAGGATGCTCCTATAAGACATTCATGGCCTGTAGGCCTTGGCCATTCAAGGGTACCGAAGGGGCCATTGGGCTCTACAACTGGATTGACAAGATGGAGACAGTTCTCTCCATTAGCAGATGTAGTGAGAACCAGAAGGTCCTTTACGCGACATGCATGTTCCAAGAAGCAGCTTCGTCTTGGTGGAAGCTTCAAGTGAAGACTTTGGGGCGAGAAGTTGCTCTTCACAAGACCTGGGAAGAACTGAAGGAAATGATGATGAGAAAGTTCTGCTCTCGCGCAGAAATCCAGAGTCTGCAGCAGGAATTCTGGAACCACACCATGGTAGGAACGGATATCGACGCCTACAACAACCGGTTCAACGAGCTTTGCCAGTTGGTGCCAGACATGGCAAACACGGAGGAAAAGAAGATCGAGAGGTATATTTTTGGGTTACCTCCTATTGTTAGGGTTCCGCTCAACGCCGCAGCGCCTCCAACCTTTGATGAGGCGGTAGCGCGGGCCATCACCCTTACAAGGGATACGGTCCGTGCGGGTATGTTGACTACGCGCGGAAACGAGCAGCGAACCTCTGACTCCAAGAGGAAATGGAACTCTCACCACCGAGGGTCCGACTCCAAGCAGCCACCGTTCAAGAAGCAAGAAAGCGCAAGGGTTTACGCGATCCAAGCCGCGGAGCCATCAAGGAAAGGATACAGCGGGCCTTACCCATGGTGCAACAAATGCAAGTTTCACCACGAGGGTGAATGCGCGAGCGTCACGTGCGCCAAATGTAACAGGCCAGGGCACAAGACGGTGAATTGCCGTGCTAAAGAAGCTGGAGCCAGTGACAACTGCTACGCATGCGGAAAGCCAGTGCATTTCAGTCGGGATTGCCCGCAAAGGGGAAACCAAGCTCGCGGGAGAGCTTTTGTGATCGGCGCGGGTGAAGCTAAAGAAGAGCCGAATGTGGTAACCGGTACGTTTTTGCTTAACGGCCATTTTGCATCTGTCTTATTTGATACTGGCGCTGACCTAAGTTTTATATCTGCTGAGTTTAAAAACTCCCTAGGCTTAGCAACCAGTAGGCTAGACACGCCTTATACTATAGAACTAGCCAATGGTAGGCAGTTATGCGCGAACGAAAGAACTGAACAATGTGTTATAGTCATGGGAGGTCACGGGTTCAATATTAACTTGTTACCAATAGACTTGGGAAGTTTTGACATTGTGGTAGGTATGGATTGGTTAGTCGAGAACCGCGCGGAAGTTATTTGCCATGAGAAGCAGGTTCGGATCCCACTGTTGAACGAAGAAACCTTGGTAATTCAAGGGGAAAGAAGGGGAGTTGCGACAAAACTGATTTCGTGCCTAAAGGCGCGCAAGTGCCTAAGGAAAGGGTGCTACGCCTTCCTGGCGCATGTAGTAGAGAAGAAAGGAGATGAGCGAAGAATTGAAGACTTACCAGTAGTGCGCGAATTTCCAGAAGTTTTTCCTGAAGATTTGCCCGGATTGCCGCAGCCGCGACAAGTAGAATTTCGTATTGATTTAGTCCCAGGAGCTGCGCCAGTAGCTCGAGCGCCTTATCGATTAGCTCCATCTGAGATGCAAGAGCTATCCAATCAGTTACAGGGACTATTGGATAAGGGTTTCATACGCCCAAGCTTTTCACCTTGGGGAGCTCCAGTACTGTTTGTTAAGAAGAAGGATGGTTCCTTCCGGATGTGTATTGACTACAGGGAGCTGAACAAGCTGACAGTCAAGAATCGGTACCCCTTACCGAGGATTGACGACTTATTTGACCAGTTGCAGGGATCCAGTTATTATTCGAAGATAGATCTACGGTCAGGATACCACCAACTTAGGGTCCATGAGGAAGATGTGCCGAAAACAGCCTTCCGAACTAGATACGGCCATTATGAGTTCTTAGTGATGCCTTTCGGGCTAACTAATGCGCCGGCTGTGTTCATGGATCTGATGAACCGCGTGTGCAAACCATACTTGGACAAGTTTGTGATTGTGTTTATAGATGATATTCTGATTTACTCTCGGACCAAGGCCGAGCACGAGCAACACCTGAGATTGATTTTGGAATTGTTGAGGAAAGAAAAGTTGTATGCGAAGTTTTCCAAATGTGAGTTTTGGCTTAGAGAAGTTCACTTTCTCGGTCACGTTGTAAACGAGAAAGGAATACACGTTGATCCTTCCAAAGTCAAGGCCATCGAAAACTGGGAAGCGCCAAAAACCCCAACTGAGGTGTGGCAATTCCTAGGACTAGCTGGCTACTATCGACGCTTCATTGAGAACTTCTCCAAGATAGCTCTACCACTGACCGCGCTAACTCAGAAAGACAAGAAGTTTGTTTGGGGCGAAAATCAGGAAACAGCATTTCAAATGTTAAAACAGAAGTTATGTAGTGCGCCAATTCTGTCTCTGCCCGAGGGGACGGATGACATCGTCGTTTACTGCGACGCTTCACATCAGGGACTCGGATGTGTCCTTATGCAGCGAGACAAAGTCATAGCGTATGCCTCGCGCCAACTCAAGACCAATGAAAAGAACTACACAACGCATGATCTGGATCTTGGAGCGGTTGTCTTCGCGCTAAAGATTTGGCGCCATTACCTCTATGGTACAAAGTGTATAATCTTTACGGATCACAAGAGCCTTCAACATATATTTGATCAAAAGGATTTAAACATGAGGCAACGAAGATGGGTGGAGTTGTTGAATGATTATGATTGTGAAATTAAGTACCACCCTGGAAAGGCGAATGTGGTAGCAGACGCGCTAAGTAGGAAGGAGCGAATAAAAACGCTACGAGTCAAGGCTCTAAGGTTGACCATTCACACAGATCTCTCTACCCGCATCCGAGACGCCCAGCAAGAAGCCTTGAAACCAGAGTTTGTTAAAAACGAATGCCTTGGGGGTATGATTAAGAGTTTGGAACTTAAAGAGAACGGCAATCTATATTTCGCTAACCGCATATGGGTCCCTCTCAAGGGAGGATTGCGCGAGCAAGTATTAAACGAAGCTCACAAGACACGGTATTCCGTACATCCTGGCGCAGACAAGATGTACCAAGATGTTAAAACGCTGTATTGGTGGCCCAATCTTAAAGGCGCCATCGCGACGTATGTCAGTAAGTGCCTGACGTGTTCGAAGGTAAAGGCTGAATACCAGAAACCATCAGGGTTGCTTCAACAGCCAGAAATTCCCATGTGGAAGTGGGAACAAATCTCTATGGACTTCATCACCAAACTGCCAAGGACACCTGGGGGTTACGACACGATCTGGGTTATTGTAGATCGGCTAACTAAATCAGCACACTTCCTGCCGATCAAGGAAACCAATAAGATGGAAAAGTTAGCCCGATTGTATATTCGAGAAGTAGTTTCAAAACATGGAGTCCCGGTGTCCATCATTTCTGATAGAGATAGTCGGTTCACCTCAAGATTTTTGAGATCGTTACAAGGGGCTTTAAGTACTCGTCTTGACATGAGTACGGCATATCATCCCCAAACAGATGGACAAAGCGAGCGAACAATCCAGACATTGGAAGATATGCTACGCGCGTGCGCAATCGATTTCGGAGGTAGCTGGGATACTCATCTCCCATTGGTTGAATTTTCTTACAACAACAGTTATCACACAAGCCTCAAGGCTGCGCCGTTTGAAGCTTTGTATGGGCGCAAGTGTAGATCCCCACTGTGCTGGGCTGAAGTGGGTGACAAGCAAATGACTGGTCTAGAATTGATCCAAGAAACAACAGACAAGATTTTTCAGATACGGGATCGCCTTAAGACAGCGCGCGACAGACAGAAGAGCTACGCAGATGTGCGAAGGAAACCGTTGGAGTTTCAAGTAGGGGATAGAGTACTTTTGAAAGTCTCTCCATGGAAAGGAGTCCCCCGTTTCGGCAAGCGAGGAAAGTTGAATCCGCGCTACATTGGACCATTTGAGATCCTGAAAAGGATCGGTCCGGTTGCTTATAAACTCCGTTTACCCGCCGAACTCAGTGGAGTTCATGATACGTTTCATGTGTCCAACCTCAAAAAGTGCTTATCTGACGAAACGTTGATTTTGCCGTTGGAAGAGATTCACATCGACAAACAGCTGCACTTCGTAGAAGAACCTATAGCAGTAACCGATTGGAAAGAACAAAAGTTACGCAGAAGCAGAATCAAGTTAGTAAAGGTTCAATGGAACTCGAGGCGTGGGCCTGAATTCACTTGGGAAAGAGAAGACCAGATGCGCATGAAATACCCACACCTCTTTCAGAGCATGGCTTCTGCCAGCAACGTCTCCTAAATTTCGGGACGAAATTCGCTTAACAGGGAGAGAATGTGACACCCGGTAAATTCCCAATCCCTTAAACCAAGTAATCAACCTAAATATTAGGTAATTATGTTATATGCGCCTTGCGCGAGCGCGCCATATTAGAATCAGCGCGTGCATTTGTTATGTGCGCCCTGCGCGAGCGCGCCATGTTAGTCAGCGCGGGCATATTATGTGCGCCCTGCGCGAGCGCGCCATGTTAGTCAGCGCGGGCATATTATGTGCGCCCTGCGCGAGCGCACCATGTTAAGAACCAGCGTGGGCATATGTTATATGCGCCATGCGCGAATGTTTTGGCTTTATGTTTTCATGTACCTTAACGTTATGTTGTCTAATGGGTTGACCATCCCGCATGATGCTAAGGCGGGTGCATCCTAAATCGTTTATGCGCGTGCGGAAGGGAACTAACCTCCCCGCATGGCGGGAACATTGAGAGCTAGTTTGTCTGAAGCTCCAAGATGGAATTGACTTCAACATAACTGATCACTATGTTGAAATACCAAGACCACCTGGAGAATCTACAAATGAAACTCAATGTCCCTAACTGCGAGAAGGTTACGCACCTACCCGCAGCAAAGAAATGTCCTTCACGCAGAAAGCTATGCGCACAAAGTGATACGCACAGAACACTTAGTCTATTCTCCAGACGTAAGGAGATTACTCCCGCCCAAAAGGAAACAGTAGCGTGTTTCAGAGATTTTCCACTTTTTACTGTACACTGACAAAAGTACCTGAAAAAGCACACTGTAACATGAAAAGTCAACTGTCAGCCACCCTACTCCCACCAACCACAGACCTGCATGTCCTGACCAAATCAAATCAAAATCTTTTATCCACTACACTTTTAAATAAATAATAATAATTTCCATACTTTATCATCATTACACTTAGATATGAAAAGATTACAATCCCCTAAAGCAAGGGATTGTGTTCCCTTGAGTTTGCCTATAAATATGTAACCTAAATTATCACCCAAACACACTTCAAACTTCTCTCTTAAGAACTGCAAACTTGCACTAAACATCTCCCAAGCATCCGTTATTTTCAATTCCGTTCCAGTTACTAGGTAAGCCGAGATTATAAACTTGAGATCGACTTTCCAAACCTTATATTCTCCTATTTCTTATATACTTCTTGTTATTTAATCGTATTCTAGACCTTCAATTCAAAGGCCAACACCAAGAAAACCCGAATCTCGATTAATCCCTTAACAAGAACCACAGGTGAGTCTCACAGCCCCTATTCTCACTGTTTTCACTATTTTTAAACTATTTTCGGGGCGAGGGACACGTACTTAAATAATGTTTCATCATGGTATACTTACAAGCTATGCAATCGATTGTGTTTAAATTATGTTTCTTGATGAGCAATGCAAACGGTTATCTATGATTTACGATGTATGTGCGCCAGAACTCGAGTAAGTGATCACTTTACCATTGGAACTCTAAGGGTAGGGACTGCTGGTTTGATCCGCCCACTCGTAGGGGTCGCACCTCTTACACAGACGAGTGCCTAGTATGGTCATGGGGCAGTACTATGGGTTTGAGCCCGCTCGTAGAGGTCGCTCCTCTTACGCAGACGAGCGCCTTGTTTTCCGGCCCAACGTCCGCGCGTAACCCGCGGGACGGTATTACAGTATTATTCGCTCGTAGTGGCAGCGCCACTTACACAGACGAGCACGGCTTTCCAGAAATGTCCACGCGCAACCCGCGGGACGGTATTACTTATTTCGCTCGTAGTGGCAGCGCCACTTACACAGACGAGCACAGTTCCCAGAAATGTTCGCGCGTAACCCGCGGAACGATTTTATCAGAATGTGTTGATAGAACTATGTTTTACCAAGCATGTGTTTTAATGATGCTATCAGAATTATGTTTCAGAATGATTTTTATCAAGATTATGATGCAATACGATTTATCAAGTTACTAAAACTTGTGAACTCACTCAGTTTATACTGATTCAAATGTTTTACGTGTCTTTCAGGAGATAACTAAGTAGCGCATGGAGTCACACTTAGAGCACCTCACGCTGAACATCTAAAACTAGCTTTTTGGAAGATTTTAGTTCTATCCCTTCGATGCGCGTGGTTGTTCTCGCCGCGCAAGGGGATATGGCGTGGAAATCTTCAACAGTTTTTATACTTGGATGATTTTATGTAATTTTTAAACAATGTAATGTATTTGTATTAAACATTTCATGCGCAATGAAAATCTTATCTTGAATGTTTGCAATGGCCCGTGCTTAAGTATCAATCCCCACTCGCGCGCGCCCGGCTGTTTCCGCCGATCAGGGCCGGGTGTGACATATACGATCAATGATTTTACACATTAAATTTTCATTAAATACATGCACTTAAGATCAACCAAGTTGGCCAAACAGAAAAACTATTGGAATAGTATGTCAAGAGAACACAAGGTTGAACGACGTTAATAATTAATTGCAAAATTAATGGTGAGGATTCGTGATTAAAAAAATAATTTTACTAACTGATTTAAATAATATATGAACTTGTAAACAAACCATTTGAAAAATAAATAATTAAAGCGCTATCACAAAATAAACGTGTTAAAAGATAAAAACATGACCCGAATGAATTGTTGAAACTTATCAGCCTGCGTCATCACTCAACTTCAGAGATGATCGACTTCAACAGATGCATCTCAACATTTGTAAAAAACGTTATTATAAACCTATCAATATTAATTAATTAACATCCTAAACCATCAATAATAAAAACTTGTTTTACAATGAAGATAAAAAAATGTCCTGAAATTGAAGATGAAAGCAATAACTAGGAATTAAACATGAAAATCCAACACAACTAATAACAATAAATTAATTTAATTTTTCCTCTTACCCAAACCTCCCAAGAACCCTATGAAGCTCCTCCGTTCAATCTCCGGTAGGTTTCCGTCAGTCTATTTTCATTTACTATATATTATATTCATTACATTAATCCAATCCAATAAACATTCATTTTGATTATCAGCCAATCGGCAGTCACTGCTGGCAGCAATCGGCCGTCGTCAGTTCGCCGTATCCGCGGACGATTACGCCAAGAGAAACTACGCCAACAATGTATCCGAATACAACACCGTTATCGGATCTATCACCTCTCAACGAAGGTATGATAATATATATATATATTTCACTACTTTCTATTATTATTCGAATTGGAATTGGTAATTGCAAACCCTAATGAATTCATTATGTAGGAACTGGTTGTTGAGAGATGTGTATGATGATATGATGCTCGATGGAGTCAAACCCGAAAAGGATACCTTTCGGGCCTTGATTGCGGGTACTATGAAAGGCCTCCGCTTGCAGGACTGTTTCTTCTTTCGTGATCAGATGAAATCCATGGGCTCATTCCTGATGTAAGTAACATTCCGGAACTTGTGATTCACCTTTTCCGCTTTAGGTTATTTACTTCTCATCTATATTCCTCATATCTGTTATAGGTTGTTTTGTACAACTTCATGATCTCCACATGCGGGAAGTGTAAGAACTCTGCTGAGGCAACACGGGTAGCGTCTTCTTGTATCTTTTATCATATTTTGGTATGCAATAGCATATGTTACTGTTATGCACTTTTAATCATTTGTTGTTTTTTTAAGTGAAGATTTTTGAAGAAATGAAGAAGCTTGACGTAAAGCCTAATGGACAGACATTCATCTGTTTGATTAATGCGTGTGCAGCCTCTGGTCGAGTAGATCAAGTGTATGCATTTCAGTGTCCCTTTTCTTGTTAATTTGGTTAGTTAATAACTTAGTATTGGACTACTGGTATGTCATTTCAGATACGCGATTATTCGTGACATGACTGCTTCCGGCCTTGGATTAAACAAGTTTTGCTATGCGGGGCTCATAGCTGCACATAAAAACAAGACACCATTGGCTAATGACACATCTGCAAAGGTAAAGTTAAAGAAACTACGTGTTATATTCTGTGTGTTTAAAATTTACAATTCAATAAAGTTGAGTGTTTTCATTTGTTTGAAAAGATTCTGGAGCTTGTGGAGCAGTCGAAAGGGTGGTCTTCAATAGAGCAAACAAGGGACAGTGCTGAAAATGTCATGATGGGCATTACTGAGGAAGAGTTGTATAATATCCCAACCGCTAATTATGTTCACAGAAGGGGTGGTTTTGTGCAAAGGTTCTTTACAGTATATCATGTTGCTTTTCACGCTTGTGCTGACCTTAAAGATGTTCAGGTACTGTAAAAAAATCTTATATTTTTGTGATGATCGTCGATTGCTACATTGTGACTATTAATCTTTGTCATTATTAATGTTGCAGGCGGTGGATACTCTTCAGGAGATGCTAAAGAATGAGAATAAGAGTCCTGATGTCTTCATATTGATGCAAATTATGAGGTAATAACTTACAGAATAAACTGCTTAATTAGTTTCATATCTTACCTGAACTGTTTAATTAGTTTTCCGTTGTAATTAACGTTTAGGTGTTACCTAAATTCTGGAGATATTGATCGCGGGCTTAAAGTATTTGAAGATTACATGAACTCAAACAGCCCACCTATGCCAGAGCTATATACTGTAAGTTTAGAATGATGTTATGTAGTGACGTGTAAACAACATACACGATTATTTTTCCGCCATTTTAACCAATCGAGTACTTTCTTACCGTAGACGCTTATAGAGGGAGCAATGACTGGTTACACCCCCAAGGGTATGGAAATAGCTCTAGAAAAACTGGTAAGCTACTGATTCATCTATCTATACACATACGTACATTTATTTTTAGGGTTCTATGCAGAACACAGTTTTTGCGAGAACAGAAAGAAGAAACCATTTTTCAATCTTAAAAGCTTTTAAAATACAAGAAAAGGCTGATTTGCAATGTTTATTTATGTATCCTAAAATTAAAAACAAAATATGAACAAGTTTTGTATATTTATAAAACCTACACATGTGTAAACATTTAAAAATTAGAACAACATGAAAACTTAGTTTTATGTTTTTTTGTGTACATAAAATAGACATTTGTATGTAAGAAATAAAAATTTTAAAATATATGAACCAAATAGAAAAATTAAATGACTTAGGTTTGTTCTTTTTGTTCTTGCATTTATTTACTGTTTGTAATGAACCTCTGTTTGTATGTGTGTGTGTGTGTGTGTAATCAGGACCACTTCAGAACTTCCAAATAATTTAAGAACTTCAAGAACTATATGTAATCACAAAATTACACATTGTTAATGACAAAAGTATCCTCAAATAATATTAAATTTATAAAGTAAATAACTAAAATGATTGGTTCTTAAGAGTTCTTAAGTTTTCTGGAAGTTTTGAAATAATCCTGACACACACGTGTGTGTGTGTGTGTGTAATATGTAATTAATGTCTGTTTTGTTGATTCAGAAAGAGATGAATGATAGACGTTTTAACCTGCTTCCCTCAACGGGCAATGCCCTCCTCCTTAAAGCTTCTGGTGAAAAGGTAGCAGGCTTCTAATTTATTATTATCATTATTATTTTGGCAACTTATTTTAATCTATTGGTAAGTGTTAAAACTATTTTTTTATTAAATTTTATTCTTTGTTTGCAGACTGGTGGATACACGATCGCTAATATGGTATGGGATCTAATGCAAGCACGTAACATTGTTCCATCTCTTCCTGCTGTTCAAGCATATTACAATGGCTTAAAGGTGAGTCTCGTTTCTTTTAATCTCAGTGATGGTTAGTTTGTTAATGGGGAAAATGGTAGCTGACAATTTCAAAAGTTATATTGTTATTGAGTTTTTTTTTAATCATGATTTAGGATCGAGAGATACCTGAAGACGATCCAAGATTGTTGGTGGTGGCTCGTACTGTGGACAATTTGCGTGGAAGATTTGGAAGGAATCCGGGACAATCTGGAGACAGAAGATAATGATTATGTGGTTTATCTAAGTATTTGGTTTTGTTGTACTCTAGGCAGAAGTTTTGATATTTATTTTTTGTTTCTCATATGATTCTGACACAACAATTTCCGCTTTGCTAATAAGTGGTAATAGAAGTCTTTGTTGCCGTTCTAAAGTTTGTGCTTTTGATACAATACGCGAAACTCTGTAGAATTTTTGGATTCGGTGTCGTTTCTTTTTTCCATCATGGTACTTGTCCATGGAAATATGAACTTTTTCATCTTATTATTATTACCTGTAACTGTAGGTTTGTAATGTATCCCCCCCCCCCCCCCAGGGACAACCTGTAACTGTCCATGGAAACAAATGATCACCAAATAACAGTTATATTTTGGATTTATAAAGGCTTAAATTCATTATGAATAAGATTACAAACCTTGATGAAATAATAGCAGTTTGGAAATGAAAACCGAGCAAGTTTAATTATTACAGTTATAACCATTAACGAAGAATCAACACTGAATCAAAAGTTTTAATTCATTTCCATTTTTACCAGGGTGTATAATTTTGCATTAGTCAAGTGCCGGTTTATATCAAAGGTGGATGTTATCAGTTAACACTACATGATCACAAAACCGGGATGAATAGGTCTTACAGGGGACCTATCAATTGGCTTTCAAGGTAACACTAAAAATATGATTAGTAGGCTGGCAAACCTTATGTACACATGAAAACCATTTTCATGTCATTCACGCATCATAACCGAGCCCATCCACAATAGCAGAAACCAGTTATACTAGTATATTACATGTTCCAACACTCGGAAACGATAACATGTTAATATTATACAATCTAAAATCAACCACAACACCCGCCACTCTGAGCAACTGTCCTCTCTCTTGCCCCTGTGCCTTGAGGACGCCCATATCCCACCTTGATCCCAGATGACTAATCATTTCAAATCACCCAAAAACAAATTAAAGTTAATAAAAAGGTCCCATATTATAACCTAAAGTATATAAAAGTATAAAATCAAGCTGAAAAGTGAAGAACAGTGCATAGGTTTACCTCATTGGACACATCAAACACACCTTCCTGAATCTTCTGAAGTATCTTCTCAGCCGTCTTCAGAAAAGCCTGTACATAACCAGTTCGTTCTACTTATAAATGGGTTGATTCGGGGTTGTGTTTCTATCTCAAACAGAAAATGTTGATAACTTCCCAAGTCGTTTATTAAAAGATTTAATTAACGTAGTTAACTATTTACAAATTATTTTAGAAAATGGACAAAAGTATTTGTAGATTGACGGAACCCTGATATATTTAAACCCATACAAAAAACGAAATGACCCATTTCAAACCGATCCGAGCCTAGTTACTAGGCATGTAAATGAACCGAATGTTCAGTGAATCGTTTGGGTGGAAGTTCGTTTATGTTCCTTTATTAACGACGATGAATAAAAACTTTGTTCATTTAGTTAAGCAAACAAACATGAACACATGTCTCATTTGTTCACTTGTGCTCGTTTATGTCCGTTCGCTTATGTTTGTCCACTTATGTTTGTTTAAGTTTGTTTGTTGACGTTCGTTAATAATTATTTTTTTGGCCCATTACAACTTGGTTTAGTTTTATTAAGGTTCTAGGACCAACACATTGTTCTTCGCATTACTTTAATTGTTTTTTAGTTCAGTTATGCCCGTTCATCTATGTTAAGTTATGTTTGTTAAATTGTTATCAAATGAATGCGAGCAAGTTCATTTTCTTAACGAACAAATACGAACAAGAAAACCCCGTTCGTTTAAATGTTTGCGCTCAATCGTTTGTCCGGTTAAAGTTAAAAGAACGAACGAAGACAAACATGCTCTGTTCATGCTCCTTCAGTTTGTTTACAAGCCTAGTAGTTACCAAACCAACCCAACTCATATCTTTGTTTTCAGTACCTCTTCAACATTTTGTGATGTTCTTGCAGATGCTTCTAGAAACAAAAGCCCGTTTTCCTTTGCAAACTGTTCTCCTTCCTCTTTGCTGACAGCCCTTCGGTTAGAAAGATCACTTTTATTCCCAACAAGCATGATTGTCATGTTGGGATTGGCATGCTGGCGTGCATCTTCAAGCCATCCAGCTAGATGGTTGAATGTTTCTCTCCTAGGAAAGTCAACCATAGTCAAACAACACTCGCTATAGATCATGAATGATATCCTAATAAAGATTACGGATGATAGTTATATGTACCTAGTAATGTCATAAACCAGAAGTGCCCCAGCTGCTCCTCTGTAATATGATCTGGTGATTGATCTAAATGATTCTTGTCCAGCCTAAGTTAATAGAAACAAATTAGGTAACAATCATGTATTCTGTAAGTATATACAATGATATATCTTTTGGTCTAAAATTTAAGATAAACCACATGTCCACATCAGAAACAAGTGATACATGAACAATAATTTCAAGCATCAAACTTCTATTCTTGACCTATTTGATCCAACAATCAAGTATAGAATCAAGCTTCAAATTTCTTAACCCTTTTCAACCACTATCTATAATAATCTATAAAAGTATTTTCATGGTTGACCTGTCACTTTTTGCAACACATTTTCCATTTTTATCATTTGTCATATCTTTCACTTTTCTGTGTCTATTTTTTTTAATTCATCAATATCTTTTCTCTGTTTTTCACTTGACTCAAACATAACCAACCATCGGCTAGCTGTAGCATCCTACATAATACAGTATCAGAATTACTAATATCACCAAACGCTCTGACACGAATGACGAATACACTTTACGTTTACAGTTTCTAATGTTCAGGGGTATCGAATTGTGTAACCAGTTGCAATATAGATATTCTTTTAATCAATATAAGCACTTAGCATTCAACCTTCTTCATTCACGTCCTTATTTGTAGTCCAACTTTCCTTCTATCAAGAAAGAACCAACACATTTAACATTCTTCATTCACTTCTTATATTCCTTCACTTCTACTTAACTTTATCGGCTAATATTATCTTGAATCATCAGGTAAATTATCACCCTTGGTCATTCATTCATGTCTTATATTCCTTCACTTCTATGTAACTTTATCGGCTAATATTATCTTGAATCATCGGGTACATTATCACCCTTGATCATTCTTTAATATAACCAATGTCATCTAGTCACCTTTCTCTTACTTTTGTCAAATCAATTTGTTACTATTAAGTCTATGATCCTAGAATCAGATCAACACTATGGATGTTTATATTCACTATTCAGTATTCACATACCGAACCACAAACTTTTACAGTTTTTAACCGTTAATTCACTGCATAAAAGCACATAAATTCCCTAGTGATATCCATTTAAAATCATTATAAACATACATTGCCTGCTAAAAGTAATATTCTATTCTATTCTATGATAACAACAATGAAACAATATTATACCTTAAAAGAGTTACTAATGCTATTTACAAAGTAATAAAGTTCAAAACTCTAGATATCATCAAAAACAATCATCACCACCATTTTGCACTAATTCATTAATCCTCATCAATATTAATCAACAAATTCCTATGCAGACAATATCGGACCACTAGCAAATATCGGTACCGATAATATCAATACTGACCGACATATCACCGATATCGGTGCCGTAAAACACTTACAGTGTCCCAAATCTGAAGCTTGACAGGCCTGCCATCAATGGAGACCATACGGGCACCGAATTCGACTCCAATAGTCAAATCATGAACCGGTTGAAACCTCTTGTCAGTGAATTGCAACAACAAACACGATTTGCCTACACCTGAGTACACAATAACCAGTAATCGGCAACTTAGATCGTTTGGATTTGGAATTAGGTTTGTTAACGTGGAAGTTGAGCGTAATGTGTTAGGGTTTACATGATGATGAATAATAATAGTACCTGTATCACCGATGATTATGTATTTATAAAGGTAATCGTACGACATTGTATTATTTGATTATTTAACCCTAACAGTAAGTAAGTAAGTAACAGATGAAGAAGAGGAAGATGAATGCTTGTGTTGGGGGTTTATGATGGTTTGGTTTGGTTTGGTTTGGTTTGGCGATTAAAACTTGTCGTGGCGGACACCCTTTAATTTGATAAGATCAAGTTTAGAATCAACTACGCCCCGCTTGCGGTGCGCACATATAATTTATATATGTGTGAACCCTTGGGTGGGCAAAAGTAAAATTGCACTAATTTTGACGTTATTTTACTAATCACGTGAAAATAACGTTAAAAGTGGCGGAAGGTTAATCAGGCATCATGTGGTGGCGTTGATAGCCGAAAGACAAGGGCACATGCACCAATCAGCCGGTGTCCCGATGATTGAGTGTTATGTGTCTTATGTCCAAGGCTTGATTCAAAACTACTATCGAGCCGGGGGTCTCACCGGAAGCAGCCTCTCTATCCCTATGGATAGAGGTAAGGCTGTCTACATCTTACCCTCCTCAGACCCTACCATAACATTGCTATTGGTGGGATATACTGAGTACGATGATGATGATGATGAAGTTTAGAATCAACTTTACACGTGATTATTATCAAATTAATCAACTAATTATTATTATTATTATTATTATTATTATTATTATTATCTATATTATAATTTAGGAGACATTTCAAGAGTGGATTTTACATAAACATACTGGTTATAAGTTGATTGTGACTCAATGGTAGAGCACTCACTTTATAAGTGAGAGGTAGGGATCAAACATCATTACCACCAACTTATATGGGAGATATGAGGGATGGCCCAGGGTTCGAGTCCTGATTTCACCCGGTTTTACCGGCTCCTCGCTGTCATGCCGTTTGGCGGGCGTGGGGGTCGGGTTTTATCCGGTGAATCCCTCAACAGGTGGACCGCTAGGGGCTCCGTCCGTTCGGACTAGTGGCCGGCTCGGGCTACCTTAGCCAATGAGGGCCGTGTACGGGGTACCCGGTGTTACTTAGTTGGCCGTTAAAAAAAAACATAAACATACTGGTAACCCAGATGATGATGTTATTCATGCTCAAAATCAGGTACTTTGTTAATCTTTTTTAAATCTTATAATTGTGTCGGATGACATGTTTAATTGTGACCTTAAAAGTTTTTTATTGTTGTCACAAATGGTAAATGTAGTTTGGATGTTTGACAAAGCAGGTATTATTACTTAAATAATAGCCTTTACACATGATACAAACTTTGGAAGGGCTACAAGATACACACTTAGTCGTGATTACATGAACCTCAAGGTTTGGATGTTTTTCTTTTTGATCATGTTATGATGATCCGGTTTTCATTTATTACACTTTTGAAAAAAAAGAAACAAAATAATAAAAAAAAAATTTAACTTAGTGGGGTTCAAGTAATTATGATAATTACTGTAAGTTATTATCCACAATACTAGCATCTTAAAGTCTCATAATGTTAGCAATAGTTTGAGGAAGCTCAAAGGTTTAACATTTAGTGGGATTCAAGTAATTATGATAATTATTATCCACAATACTAGCATTTTAAAGTCTAATAATGGTAGCATTAGTTACTTATGTAGCATCATTTATATATATATATATATATGTATGTATATATGTGTGTGTGTGTGTGGTGTGTGTACTTAAGGAATTTTTATCAATGTTATATGCATTGCACGGTGATTGGTTTATGTTACAAGGATGAATGGTAATTGCATTTGTTTCCAATATACTGACGTTTTCATTCTATGAAATTGGCAGCATGAACGCCTATAATTTGTATTTCTTTGAATGTTGTTCATTTGATTTGGTATATTTTCGCGTATTATAATGCCTCTACGTATTTATACTTGTAGAATATCTTTTAGTTGTAAGAGGTATGATTTGGGAGACATTTCAAGAGGAGATTTTTCATAAACATATTAGTAACCCAGATGATGATGTTATTCATGCTCAAAATCAAGTACTTTGTTATTCTTTTTTTCTAAATCTTATAAATGTGTCGGATGACATGTGTAATTGTGACCTTAAAATTTTTTTATTGTTGTCACAAATAGTAAATGTAATTTGGACGTTTGGCAAAGCAAGTATTATCACTTAAATAATAACCTCTGCATATAATGACATAAGCGATTACATAATGTTACACACCAAGTTACATAGTTACGTAACGGTTTGAAAGAATTAAAAAACCATAGTAATAATACACTTAAATTAAAGACAATGAACTTCTCTATTTTATTTTAATTTTTTAAATAGAAAATATTAAGACACTAAAATGTTATTTGATTTTTTAAAATAAAGTGAAAGAACTAGATTTTAAATCAATAAAAAAAAAGTCAAAAATTGTGGTTGTTTTCTCTCTCCCCACTCTCTAATTGTTTCAAGCTTCGACAAAATCGGAAGCACCCATTCTTTCAAAAAGAAGATAATATTTTGTGCAATGACAATTTTCGTTCTTCTCCTTGTCTAAGATTATTGTCTTAGCCATCATGTTCGAAAATATCTCTCTCTACACGCGCGCACACACGCACATTCCAGTCTTATTTCACTTAAGCTGGTACCAAGATTTTCTCACCACTTTCGTTTAACCATTTCTTTTTATCAAATGGTCCAAAATCTTTCCTATAATTCTCAACAAAGAAATCTTTTGTATCCCATACGAAATGGATAATGGAAAACTTGGGAACAATCACCTAAATATAAGAAAAAAAGCATATCATGAGTTCATTTATCTTGAACTCGTGATTTTAATTAAAAAAGCTTCCCAGATACCCTAAACATGATCACATGAATGCGTTAACCATCATTATAAATAGACAATAAAAAACAATTTAACTGGTAATTTCTTTATCTTACTAGATAATAACATTGGCTTTATAGCTTAACAATACCAAGGTGTGTGAAAATATGTTTCTTACCAAGTGATTGTGGATACTAGTTCCGTTACAACATTTAGATTTATAAGTATATTTAAAGGGTATGTAATTTAATCACTAAGTCCTTTTGCTTTTAATGCATTTGGATCCCTTGACCGATGCTACTACATTTCTAAAAAGATGCGGGTCTTGCACGGTAACTCAACGACGTCGAAGAACGATAACTTTGTTTTTAGTATGATCGATTTTGACATTCAAAATAGAGTGGCGACGCAGCTTGTTTGCCCACTTATCCATCTCTCATTTATATCTCTATTATAAATGGATCCTTCTATTTGAAATGGACCACTATTTGAAATGGACCACTAAGAAAAAGGAAAACAAAAAATTAGGAAGCAAACTGACCTTGGCTTGGCTTATAATAAAGCTACTATTGCATGAGACAAAATAATTCAACTTTTTAGCTACGCTTTGAGAGTTCCGTGGTCTAAAAGTTTCTAATTTTGTATATAACTAATTTTTTACCCGAATTGATACGTCGAGCAAGTTAGTAAAACTCGGACGGTGGTAAAACTCAAGTGTTGTCAGCTCCAAGCATTGAGCCGGTAAGTTGACGCGAATTCGGTCGTTTCGGTGACGTGTGTTATTATATAATTAAAACTAAATATAAAACAAAAAAATATAAAACTTGAGGTGGACCAATATGGTGACGTCAATCGGTAAAACTCGAGCGTTGGTAAAAGCCGATCATTGTCATCCTGGAACTAAAACAAAACAAAACACAAAAATTTGACGTTCACTCGGTTTTCGTTACGATGACTGAATTAAAAAAAGCAAAAACAAACTTTTTGGATTAGTCCGGTGCCGCCAGGTGGCCCAATAAGGCACTTGGGACACCAAACCTTCTATTTGTTATATATAATATAGTTTTTGCTCCCCGTATTACGTGGGGTTGTTTAAAATTTCGTTTCTAATATTGTGAATGTATTTTGTTAGATTTTAGTTTATTTATTATAAGAAGTTAATAATATACTTGAACCTATTTTGATTAATTTATGTTGGGTTTGTTCATTTTTTTAACGAAACATTGAATGAATTATCTACTTAATTTTTATATTTATTCGTTTATGTTCATTCGTTATAATTTGGATAATATTTTGTGAAACTTTTCATTGAAGTTAAACTTAAAAAAAATAGAATCGTGTAACTAAATCCATATTGAGAAATAAAATTAGGGTTTGATTGCGGGGTTTGTTTTACATTTTACGTGTTTCTAATATTAATATAAAATATTTTTATCATATTATAATTTTATTTGTTGTAAGGAAATTAATAATATACTAGGGTTTGATAATGAAAGTATTTTACAAATAAATGAGATGTTATAACCCGTTTAAAAGTAATCTAGGTTTGATGAGACCCATTACCCGCTTATTTTTTTATACTAAAAAATTGTTTCATAATTATAAATAATATTTTTTTTAAATTAGATATTACTTTTTATTATATCTCTATTTTGTAAGATTTTTATATCAAATATTTGGTAAGATTAATTTTTAATATTTAAGATGTTATAACCTGTTTAATGGCTATCTGTATTTGATGAGAACTATACCCGTGAATTCGTGTCAAATACATAAGAAAATACAATTCACAAATAATGCAATATAGTGAATTAAGAAAAAAATAGAAATGTTTTCTTTATATATATTTAAGATTTGATTGTTTTATGAATATTTAGTAAAGCTGGGCACAATAAAACATATACCTTTCATGCTTTTAAGGACTTGTTCAATAGTACATTAGGTAGAAAACTTGGCCACCCAATAGTACGACCTCAGTAGTTGACATAAACCAATATTCTAAATAGCAATCATCAACGTTAACTACAAATTAAATTAATCAACCGAAAAAATAACTTCGTAAATCAAACTAATTATCATCAAAAGATGTAAAATACGTAAACTGATTCTCCAGAATTTTTAACATAAATAGATATGTTGATTTACCTTATAATTAAACCGTATACAATAAAAAAAATATTTTATGTTTTTTGGGTGATAATTCATAATGAGCTGCTACACGTTTTTGTTTGAGTTGGAACCAACAATGGTTCGTATGTGAAACCAACATTGGTTCACAAGTGAATCAAAACGGTAAGTCCTACTTCAATGTCATAATGAGTTTTGGCTAAGCAATTACCCTTCTTGGTATAACGACCCCTCTAAATGGACTGAGTATTTATATGTAAGAATTTAATTTTTTTGCACTTATTTTTAGTTTATGAGAAAGACTCATTTGGCTAACTAATTACATGCTCTTTCTATATTATGCTTTAATTAAAACCCAATATTTTGGTAAGATGTTGCTTGCTGCCTTAAATTGAAAAAAAGGACAAAAGATCGTAAATGGGGACCTTTGTGTTGGGTTTCTGTTAAAAACAAAAAGGGGGAAACAGTGTTATTTGGGTTAGTTTTTCGGGTTGGGTTCTCCGGGTTTCAAAGTTTAAAACAATACCCGAAACCTAACTCAAATCTCTCACGGTTTATTAAGGTCCAGGTAATTCGGGTTCAGGTTTTTTCGGGTTAGGTTAATCGGGTTTCAAGTATCCTAAGAAAAAAAGCCTACGTTGTTAAATATAAATGTAATATATTCTTCTTTACTCATAATGTAAATAAATTAATAACACAACAAAAATAAACCGATAAAACATTTATAAATGAGCAAAATTTAAAAAGGTTCAACTATAATAAACAAGACTGATATAATCGCCTTCAGTATGACATGATTAGAGTGTTGGATTACAGTTGATTTTAGTTATAAATTGAAACTAAAGTCAACAATAAACAATCAATTCATAATTGGTGTAGTGATCCAGTGGCTTTTATTCTAATTTTGAGAGTCTTTTGTTTCTAAAACTTGGTGTCTGTTTATTGTTTCTTTTATTATCCTAATATTAGGGATTGCTTTGTTACCCTATTTGTTTGCATACTAAGTCATTCAAGTCTAGGAAAGTTTGGTTAAACAAATTAATTATAATTCATCAACTGGGTTTTACCGGTTGTGGTGGGTGGGTTACACTTTTTTCTCATCCTTATCCTTGTCATAAAACACATGTATGTCTTCTTTTTACAAAAGTTTTAATTTTTACATTAACCATTCCCTAAATGTAAATGTATGCATACGTACGTCTATTACACACCACATTTGAAGCTAAGAATCTCAAAAGTAATTGTACATAGTATCTCAAAGATTGGCGAGCTAGAGAGAAGTGGTTATGCAGTTTCACAGCCGACGTCTTATGTAGTTAAAACAACATAGGTACAAATTTTTATGCGGTTTTTACACTTTTACAAGTATAAGAGTGTGGTATGTAACCAGCTAACACTATTACATGGTACTAATTATTGCATACGGCGAACCCCTAGAAATACGATACTGATACAATGAGCACAAAATCAACAAACAAAATCAGAATTTTAAATTTCTGTCAAAAGTTTGCTTCCGATATGCTCATAATGTTAATTCTCTCCCTTATGTCAGTCTTGCTTTTGTTGTTCATGCTCAACAGGTTCACAAGACATGATTCCAATCGCCAACCGCCTCTTCCTCCTGGCCCGACACCTTTGCCCTACATTGGCAGCACAATCAGCATGCTACAAAACAAGCCCACGTTTCGATGGATTCATAGGATGATGGACGAAATGAACACCAAGATCCTATGCATCCGCCTTGGAAACGTCCATGTCATAGCCGTGAGCGATCCAAAGATCGCTCTTGAGTTTTTGAAGGACAAAGACGGGATCTTCTCGTCTAGGCCTGACACCATGTCGGGTTATTCTGACGAGTGGTGGTTACTTGAACACTGCTCTTGCTTCAATGGGTGATCACTGGAAGAAGGTGAGAAAAATCCTATCTGCTGAGATTCTTTCGGTTGCTAGGCATAAGTAGCTTACCAACAAGCGACATGAAGAAGACGATAATATAGTGAGGTAAGTTAAGTATGTGCTTATCTAATTGTATATACATGAATGGTTAGATTTTGCTTGCGGGCATATGATGTAAAATGTTGTAAAAACTTCTTTAATAGTATAGAGGTAGGGTACCAAAAAGACCCAAATACCCTTAAGGAATACCCGCGGGTCAATCAGAAGTCCCTCACAAGGCACCCGCGGGACATATGAACCATCCGCATAAATCATCTGAGGAAGAAACACCCTCATGGCACATGCGGAAGTATCCTGGCACCCTCAAAAGTCATCCGCAAGAAAGAATACCCTTTCGCGTAAATGACCACGAGGCAATGCCCCGTGACAGCTGTTATCAACTAGTTACCTTCTAGAAGATCTATCAAAGATGCTTTCTTGAGCAATACGTGATCACTTGGCCAATCAATTAATGACACCTGGCAAGGTCGTTATAACCGTGCACATGGCTAATATTACCCTGTTAACCAATATCAGAGAGGCACGTGTCCAGGTTGTTATACATGCACATGCAACGTATAGGCTGAACCTGTCATATGAGGACACGTGTCCAGACGGTTATGAAAGCATCTTCTAAAGGGACAGCTGGCTCAATCACTTCCCCACACCCTTCGGCTATAAATACCCTCTCAATCATCATGAGGTATTCATTCACTCCCACTGTATTCTCTCAATTTACTTAAGTACTTTACTCTCATCAGAACTGTACTTATTCTCACGCCGGAGGGTGGTTACGGGAAGACCCCCCCCCTCTTGTCCTTCCCGTAACGAGCTCACGGTGTTTGTTTTGTAGGTTCTCGTTATTGGACTTTGGGAATTGTGTTCATATCGTATCGGCAGTTAACCGTATCCTACCCTGTGGACTCATCGAATCTAGGACCCATTAGTGAGGAGTAGATCCGTGTTTCTTCATTGGCATCATCCGGGTCTTTGTTTAGAACAGCATAAAAAAATTTCTCTCCTCGTTTTCTTTACGATATGAATCAATTACCTAAAGGGTAGACGGAGAATCAGTCGCAACCTCCATGAGATCTCAACATTGAATCACGTGAAGGAGCAACATCCATTTTTGCTAGAATCACAAACTCTGCTCCACGAACTGATGCCGTGAACCCTGGAGGTTTTACCTTAGGTGGTTCAGCGGCTCGGGGACACTTCACTCCATTAGCAGATACTACTCCGGTAGATGTTGGGAATGTTGTTACACCAACTACTGACCTGGGGCATGTCACAGCCTGTAACGATTCCGGCAAATTCAGGTATACCCTAGCCGGTATATACTATTTACGTGTCATTTAATATGGATTATATGGGTTATCGTACGTTTATACGAGTATATATGATTCATAGTACGAATCATACTCAATTATATAGTGAATCGTATTGGAATTACAATTAACCAATGAACGATTATTGAAACCCGAACGAATCGGGAATTACATTATAGACGAAGTATATAATGTTTAGTGATGTTTACGAAGTATTAATGCTTCGGGATAAGTGAATTATAGCACAGAAAAAGGATTTCGATTTATTAGTACGTCGGTACGATAAACGAAACTTTTAACATCAAACCAAGCAAGAGACGATCGATCAAACCGAAAAAGATGCACAAATACCGACAATACGATGTTTTAAGTCATTTAATGTCATGGGTTAAGTTTTTAAAAGTTTTTAAATCAGTTTTATGTAAATTTTATTTTAACCCGAAAAACAACCATTTTAGGCTCGTTTTAAGCCGAATTACGAGTTTAAACGAGAAACGAACTGAACCAGATTATCCACAACATTATCCGGATTGCGTAATCCGAATGTGTGGCCTAGAATGGATGTGTGGGTCCCACCCCACCCCATAAGGTGGACCGATCGGCCACCCTATCCATTATTATCAATTCATTTTTTCTTTTTACAACTTCAAAACTCTCCCAAATCCTTCCATACATTCAAGTGTTCATCAAATCCATCCCTTCTAATCAAGAACACAAGGTATAAGCATGTTATAATGCATGATCTTTGGTGTTGATTTCTTTATTTTGAGTTGTTTTGCAAGAACAAGAGGTTCCAAGTGAAATATGGGTGAAAACCCGAGATGGAACCGATCCTTGCTAGATCAAGTGATGTATACAAGTTATACACGGGATCTTGATCCAAGAAACGAGTTAAAAGTGTCAATAACGAATTTTTACGGTTAGAATCTTTGAAAATGAATTTCCAAGTGAAAGACGGGTGAAAACCCGAGATGAAACCGACTCTTGCATGATCAAGAGATGTATACAAGTATACAAGGGATCTTGGTCCGAGAAATGAGTAAAAAGAGTCGAGAACGGATTTTTACGGTTAAAACCTTTGTTTTTATATCAAAACCGACACTATGAAAGAAATGGTTTGATTGTTGGTGTAACTTGCTTGGTATAATGTTATTGTGCTTGTAAGTGTTGTATCTAGTGGCTAGCAAAGGCTAGAAACCAAGATCTTTGCGATCTAACGCTAGAAAACACAAGATAGTTCGGTTTTCGTGTGATTTAGTGATTTTGGACAGATTGTAGAGTGCTTAGAGTCGGGTCATGAAATTTCACAGAGATGATCTATACATGAAAATATGAGATCTGTGAATTTTTGGTAATTTTTGGATAAAAGATGAATATTTGGTGAATTTAATGCTCGGTTTTGGCCAAAAATGGTGAAAAATAGCTAAACTTGATGAAAAAATCTGGAAAATTTAGGATAGGCTTTTTATAACATATAAAAGTCACACACAAAATTTGAGCTCAGTTGGAGAAGTCTAAAGGGGCTTTTCGGTAAAACGAGTTCTAGGGCTTTCTAGCTCGGTTTTTGTGAAAATGGCTTGAAAAATGAGTTTTGGGTTCTGGAAAAATTCCAGGGAGTTATGAGGATGGCAGGTATCATCCTAGAAAAATTTGGGATTTTTCTAAAGTTTTTGGTATTTTTGACATATTTAGTGTTTTAATAATGTTTAAAAATAGATAAATAAATGTAAATATAAAAAAATAAATCTGGAAAATTTTTATAAAATTTATTACTGTCAAAATAAGTTTTGTGCAAAATTTCAAGACCCGAGACTAAACGGGTAATTATTTGTGCTAAAAAGAACATAAAAACAAATTTTTAAAGCTTAAAACGTGTAAACCGGCAAAACTCGCATAAGCGAGCTGACTGGTATATAAAAACCTAAAAATAGACCATTTTCATAATACTAAGTAAATTAAATAAAAGAAAATCATCCGAAAATAATTCGGATGATTTGGGTAATTTCACCCGATTTTACTGTTTCCGGCACCTAAATGACGGAAACGGGCCCCGCGGCCAAACGGGGTGTCCAAACCGAGCTCTAATTTCATCACTTTAACTAAAGTAACAGTCAAACACCATTTTTGGGTCGGGTGTGAATAAACTCATTTTTGAAACTAAAAAACGGATGACCGTGCTAGGCACGCAAATCAAGGAAAACATAAAAATGATAATTTTGACCGTCCGACTCTAAGTAATGGCACAATCTGAGTCCTTAGGAGTGTCACGGGGTTAACATTGTCCCCGGATCGAGTACAGTACTGGGTAAACAATGTTCCCAGATGTACCGATTAACACGGATTTAATTTATGGGAATTATATAGTAACGACTAGATATCATATTACAGATCCAGGCTTATAGCAGTTCATTGTATCACATCCCGACTCACAGAAAGGTGAGTTTTCACGAGCCCCTTTTACTGAACTGTTTTAAATATTTTCCCGGGGCGGAAAGCATGTATTTATTAAAGTATTTAAGTACATACTGATCGTATGGAAACACTTGTATATTTAAATATATATATGGTTTGATGCATAGAATATATAAATTGTTATCGTGTGGGATTGTTCTGGGGTAACATAGTTCCCAGAGGTTATTATTATTGTTCTGGGGTAACATAGTTCCCAGAGGTTATTATTATTGTTCTGGGGTAACATAGTTCCCAGAGGTGATTAATGTTCTGGGGTAACATAGTTCCCAGAGGTGATTATTGTTCTGGGGTAACATAGTTCCCAGAGGTGATTATTGTTCTGGGGTAACATAGTTCCCAGAGGTTATTATTGTTCCGGAGAGGTTATTATTGTTCTGGGGTAACTTAGTTCCCAGAGGTTATAAATGTTCTGGGGAAACATAGTTCCCCGCATAATTACATTTTTTAATAAATGATTATTAAAATGATCTGTCAGTGTTTATTTAAATTAGTGAAACTCACCAACTATTCGTAGTTGACCCGTTTTCTTTACATGTTTTCTAGGTATGCCCAAGTTGGAATAATTGATATGTGCTTAATGATCTGTGCTACTTGTTGGAAGCTTGCTGATCTATATTTTGTAACGAATATATTAATGTCTTATCGGTAAAACTCGTGTGTAACACCTAGACAGTAACGAATTAGCAATAATGTAATATGATATAAATTAATGTAGTGGTATTTTCTTTATAAGCAATGCTGTTGATATCAGATGTGTCTGTTGCATCCCGTGTACGTTTCCGCTGCGGTTACGGGGTGTTACACAGCCCCAGGAGGTTCTAACTTGAGGAATCTAGAACGAATTACAAGAGAAGTCCACTGAACTCAGTCGGAGTTAGGTTTGGAAGAAGATTCTGGTGATTCTAACCAAATAAGAGCTCACCGTCATAGCTTCAGAACCGAAGGACTTTTGTCTCCGGACGAATGGCTTCGTGTTCAACAAGACAGTTTGAAAGCAGAATATGAACGTCGGGTCCGGAATGAACGTTTCCATGGCCGCACCCTGAAGTATGATGAGCCTCCCAGGAGATCTATCTCTCCTCCCATAAGGGGAAGCCACATCCAATATAGTCTGCCACCGGAACAGAACATAGGAGAGATCCGGAGGTTACGTCCTCTTCCTCTCATAGATATGCGGGTACCATATTATGAGGATGAATTGGACGGATACGACTCAACTTATCACCCGTAAGGTAGTTACTACAGCGGAGATAGTTGCCTCCCTTCGTACGGAAGGACTAGCTATCCGCGCCCAGTTGTCCGTCATGCGGAGTATCATAGCAATGCTGAGTATGATTTTTCCAAACCATATCGCCCGGAGTCCTTTGTAGAAAAGTCAAAATTTATTCCAAGCTTCGCGCAAGCTCCATTCCCAATGAATGCGAAGATTCTGACATCTGTTGGAACGTATAATGGAATGACAGATCCCAGCAATCATTTGCTAAGGTTCGTGGCAGTCGGAGGAGACAGTGGTTGGACTCTTCCGTATTGGTGCCACATGTTTGCACTCACATTCACGGGAGCTGCTCGAGAATGGTTCGAGAAATTACCGGGCGGACAAATTAAAAGTTGGAATGACTTCGTAGCAAAATTTTCCCAGCACTTCAGTCAACAAAAGAAACATACTCGGGACCCTTCAGAAATACTAGATGTTACGAGGCGAAACAATGAGTCTATTGAAGATTTCATTACTCGTTTTACCAACGAGAGCCTTAACATCGGAGGGGTAAGCGAAGATATGCTGCGAGGAGCATTCTGTAAGAACGTCCATAGTGATGCCTTGATCCGTACCCTTACAGGAAGAGATGGAATGCCCGAGTCATGGGACGAAATTATGAAGGCATCAAAGTTGTTTGCAAGAACTGAGAAAACTCTAAGTTCCAGTAGTCAAAAGCAATCACCAAGGATTGAGTTTCAAACTCCGAGACCGAACAAGCAGGTTAAGGGACCAATATGGTCAAGACTTCAGCCAAGTGCAGAAACATCTAAGCCTTTTGATGCAAGATCTTTGATCGACAACAAGGGTAAACGTAATTTTTCAGCTCGTTCCTCTAACAGTTGGACCCAGTTATCAAAGACTCCCTCAGAAATTCTCACCATGGAGAATCTGACTTTCCGGAAGCCTCAACCAATACCACGGAAGTCATTCCTTGATAACAAAAAAAAGTGCTCATATCATAATGATATTGGGCACAACACGAATGAGTGTGTGGCCCTCAGAAATGAAATTGAAGCAGCCGCTAAAAATGGTAAACTCGAACATTTGGTTAAGGGCATACGAGCAGGGACTGGCAAACCCCCAGCAAAAGACAGCCAGGGCCCAACTAAAAGGCAAATCAAAGATCTGAATGTCCACATGATTCAGGGGAAACAATCAGGTAAAGGAAAAAGGAGAGAATATTCAGACGAGGAATGGAAGAACGAGCCCGTGATCTTTCCTCGGATCAGAGGGGGGGCGTGTAATAAAAACCCGTTGATAATTACTGCCGAATTTGGTCATTACCGGTCACAATATGTGTTCTTTGACACAGGTAGTATGCCTGACATTATGTACGAACAGTGTTTCGAACAATTGGACGAATAAGACAAAGAAAGATTAAAACCAATTCATGCTCCTGTTTCTGATTTTGAGGGAGAGATAATGCACCCGCGCGGTGTTATTACTTTCCCGATCACACTAAGTGACGGAGAACATTCAAGAACGGAGGAAGTTGAATTTTTAGTGCTACCAGCAACTTCCAAACATGATATTATTCTCGGACGAGAAGCAATTGGCGACTTTAATTCCCATCCATCCACAGCTCAAGGTGTCGTGGGAATTCCAACTCCTACCGGCGTAGCAATAATCTATGTCAACCGACATTGCTTTACAACCGAGAGCTCGAAGCCAAGTAAAATCCCAAAGAAAACTCACAGGACCGAGCCAGAAAATTGGGTCCTCAACAAGAAATTTCCAGATCAAACTATAGTAATTGGTCCGGCTATTTCTGAAATCGTCCGAACCTTTTTGAAGCAGTTATTAACAAAGAACATTGACATTTTTGCTTGGCAGCCCGCGGACATGACCGGTGTCCCGCGGAGCATTTTGGAACACAAGTTAAAGGTGAATCCATTAATCACCCCAGTTATACAAAAGAAACGAAAGATGGGTCCGGAGCAAACGAAAGCTATGAATGAGCAAGTGCAAGATCTCCTTCGTGCTGGGATTATACGGGAAATCAAGTACCAAACATGGGTCGCCAACCCAGTGATTGTCCCAAAAAGCAACGGAACGTGGAGGATGTGTATAGATTATAAAGATCTAAACAAAACATGTCCGAAAGATTGTTACCCACTTCCGGAAATCGATTTGAAGGTAGATGCTGTGGCCCCATTCAGATTCAAGTGCTTCCTTGATGCCTACAAAGGGTATCAACAGATTCATATGGCAGCTGGTGACAAGGACAAGACAGCGCTCCGCACCGACCAAGTAACATTTTGCTACAGAATGATGCCTTTCGGACTAAAAAACGCGGGGGCCACATATCAACGACTGATGGATCAGGTTTTCAAAGGTCAAATAAGTCGGAATCTCGAAGTCTATATGGACGATTTGGTAATCAAAAGCACAGAAGAAGATCAAATGTTGAGGGATATAGAGGAAACTTTTGAAACCTTGAGAAGCATCAATATGAAGCTGAATCCAGCAAAGTGTTCCTTCGGGATGGAAGAAGGAAAGTTCCTCGGGGTAATTGTTACGGGCACCGGTTTCAAAGCTAACCCGTACAAGGTTCAAGCAATAGCCCGTATGTCGTCTCCCGCTTTCCTCAAGCAAGTTCAAACACTTAACGGGAGATTGGTAGCCTTAAACAGGTTTCTGCAAACCACACTGCTAAATCTTATACATTCATTTCAACATTGAGGAACTGCCTCAAAAAGACACAATTCAGATGGACCCCGGAAGCCGAACAAGCATTTCAGGAAGTCAAGAATTGTTTAATGGAATTGCCCACGTTAACGGCTCCTCACGCAGGTGAACCATTAACACTATATTTGTCGGCATCCGACATTGCTGTGGGGACTGTCCTATTGACAGATAGGAAAAATATTCAAACTCCAATATATTACGTCAGTAGAACACTATCGGACCCTGAAACAAGATATTCGATGTTGGAGAAGTTGGTGTTGGCACTGGTTTATGCTGCCAGACGGCTCCGCAGATATTTTCAGGGTCACCCCATCAATGTGTTAACTGGATACAAACTCAAGAACGTGTTGAGTAAGCCTGAATTGTCCGGTCGACTGGAAAAATGGGCCATCGAATTGGGTGAACACTCGAACGAGTATAAGCCAAGACCAGCAATCAAAGGGCAAGTGCTGGCGGACTTCGTCACAGAAGTCCTGCAGCACAAAGAACAAGAATGTTTGATCGAACAACAACCCCAAGCACCTCCGGAACAAGGACAAGTCTGGTCACTGTTCACGGACGGAGCTTCAAGCAGCGAAGGTTCATGTGCAGGCTTAAGGTTAATCAATCCTGAGGGGCATGAGTTTACATACGCCATCAAGTTGGACTTCAAAAGTACCAACAATGAGGCGGAATATGAAGCCTTCCTGGCAGGACTGTGGATAGAGAAAAAGCTTGGGGTGAAACAATTGGAAGCTCGGGTGGATTCCATGCTAATCGCGGGACAAATAAGCAGAACGTATGAAACCAAAAATGATGTCATGGCTTCTTAAATGTCACAAGCAAAGGTCTTGATTCGCCAATTTTCCTCTTTCAATATTGTTCACATTAAGAGAAGTGAGAACAAATCGGCAGACGCTCTTAGCAAGCTAGCTTCAACAAACTTTGAACATTTTGCCAAAGATATTCGTGTGGAAGTTCTAGACCATCCATCCGTCACACAAAATCAAGTCCTGGTAATTCAAACCGGCGTTGAATCATGGATGACGCTCATCAAAGCGTACTTATCTTCCGGAGCACTTCCAGCAGGAAAGGTTGAGGCTCGGAAGATTAAGCACAAAGCTCTGAACTACCAGTTGACTGACGGTATCTTATACCGGAGATCATTTCTTGGTCCGTTATTACGTTGTGTAGACGCGGAAGATGCAAATTATTTTATCCGAGAAATTCACAAAGACATTTGCGGGTTACACGCGGGACCAAGAATGACAGTTGAAAAGATTATGAATGCAGGGTATTATTGGCCTGACATGCACCTAGATGCCTTACAAGAAATCAGAAAGTGTGATTCATGCCAACGTCATGCCCCCAACACCCTGCGTCTAAAGAACGAACTGATTCCAGTTACATCTGCCTGGCCGTTCCAAAAATGGGCTATTGATATTATGGGACCTTTCCCAGAAGCCCCGGGACGAGTCAAGTTCCTGATAGTGGCCATTTATTACTTCACCAAATGGGTAGAAGCTAAACCGGTTGCATCAATCACGGCTTCAAGCGTGAAAAAAATTCATTTGGGAATTCATCATTGGCCGGTTTGGTCTCCCGCAGGAATTGGTAAGTGACAATGGACCCAATGTGCTGATAGCGGATTGCAAGCATGGTTGAAAGAACTTCAAGTCATTCAAAACTTTACATTCGTAGCTCATCCGCAAGCAAATGGTCAGGTCGAAAGGACCAACCGAACTATCAAGGAAGGGATCAAGGCAAGGCTAGGGAAGAAACGAACGGGTTGGGTGGACGAATTGCCCCATGTACTATGGGCCTTCCGCACTCAAAAGAACTCCAGTAATTTGGAGACACCCTTTAGCCTAACCTATGGCACTGAAGCCATGATCCCCGCAGAGATCGGGATTCCATCCGTGAGGGTTCTGTTGATTGATGACAACGATCACGAACTCAGGATGAATCTAGACCTGTTGGAAGAAAGAAGAAAACTAGCACTGATTCGCGAGCATAATTATAAGCGACAGCTTAAGAAATATTACAACTCGCGAGTCCAAAAATGCAAGTTCGATGCGGGAGACTTTGTCTTCCGCAATAACGAGGCTTCCGGCCAGGAGTCTATGGGCAAGTTAGCCCCAACTTGGGAAGGACCTTATAAAATCAAACAAGTACTATCCAAATGTGCTTACAAGTTGGAGAAGTTGAATGGGACAGATATCCCTCGAAATTGGAACGCAGCACAATTAAAGAAATGCTATATGTAGAAATTTTATTTGCCTTTTTATTTTCGGCCTGCGCGCCCACATAGACTAGCAAGTTATGCAGTTTCTTTTATTGTAAGAAGGCTTATGCCCAATGTATGAAGAATGTCCAGTTAATTCCATACTATTTTGATAAGTTGTAATCATTTATTGACAAAAACGAAGTTCCAGACAGACACTTATATTATGGAACATAAGACAAAGTGCACCGGAAGAAAACAAGACTTCTTATTAATGGTCAAATGAGATTACAAACAAAAGAAATATTTACAGCAAAGACATATGTATTTACGGGGTGACATCCTCATCTTCCGCGGTATTATCAGCCTCCTCTTCTTCCTCCTCATCAAGGTCCAGTAGCTCCTTTAATTGTTCTATGGCATCCTCTTTATCTGCAAGCTCTGATATGTGACCGGAGAGAGAAAACTTCAGAGTATCAAAATCCTTGGTTTTTTCAAGAAGGATAGCAGTAGTGTTCTTTCCGGACAAGACGTGTTCCTCCGAAACCCGTCCTTCAGAACAAAATTAATATCCCTCTTCAAAGCCTATTTGTTGGCCTGCTTGCTCGGAGGCACGGAGAAGCACTGCAACACAATTCCCAAGGTCATCATTGTTCCGACCGTCAGTAATAACCTGTTAAGTCAAAAAAACATGTGTAAGCACATACACATCTGAATTGATCATGTTAACAAAAAGAATTGATACCTTGGGAATCGTTGTCGATAGAAGCCATTTCTTATCCGCCTGAGCTCAGATAAGATCCATCTTATGACTAGCACACTCCAAGGCTTGGTCTCGGTTCTCAGCATTCAGGTCGGACAAGCGTTTGTCCTTCACTGCTGAGTCAGCTTGAAAGGTCTTTATCAGTTTAGCATGTTCATCCAGCTGTTTCTGAATAGCAGCCTTAGCTTCCTCAGCAACAAGGTGTTCGGCTTTCGCCGCCTCCATGGCCCGATGACTATCCTGGGCGTCAGTTAATGCCTTAATAGCTTCTTTCTTAGCGTCTAACAAGTTGCGCTCAGTCTCTTCTAGCTCGTCGTTCATGGCCAACCAATCACGACGTATCTCCTGATTGGTGGAAACAGTATTCTCCATGTGATAAGAGTTGGACTCTAGAAGTTCCTGGCGGATGCGACGACGTTGTCGCTCCCTCTCTGCAGGAGGGAGACTTTCGTGGAGATATTCCTGGAAAACGTCCGCATCGTTTAAAACGGAATTCCGGCGCAACGGCCAATGAGGTCTATGTGGAGCAGTATCTCCTCCACTTGAGATGAGGAAGCCTGCCCCCCATAGCGAAAAACACTAACCCCACCTTGATTCCGGAAGAAATGCTCTTGATGAGGTAGGGACGTGGGGAGACGATCGGATTCACCAACCTCTTTCTCCTTGTTAGGAGAATTATCCGACAAATCGATCGGATCTGGAACAGTGTTTAACGGTGAGGAGGGAGGAGTCAGAAGACGTGAATCCTTAAAATCTGAAACATTTCCAAATTAAAATTCCTTAAGTCACCAAGGAGTTGCAAATCCAAATATAATCGTAAAGGTTCAAATCTTACCTTTAGAAACGTCTTGGGCAGAAAGTTCTCGAAGACGAGCTCCCAAATCCGGGATTTCAACCTTCTCCTTCTTCTTCTTCTTCTTCTTCTTGGGCACGGCATCGGAAGGCTGTGTTTTCCGCTTTCCAGCAGCCTTCGAAGCACCCGTTTCTGTAACCTGAGGTTCGCCCTCAACGGATAGAGGACCACATTTCTCACCTGCTGAGGGATTGGCGGTGGCCTTCGAATCTTGCTTGCGGGTCAAACCTACAGCCGATGGTGAAGGGTTAGTGGCACCAACTGATAAGATGATTCTTCACTAGATGAAAGAAGTACTACCACACCGCTCGAAGTAGAGGCGGTTATAGGTTGAGGTTGAAAAAGTACCTTCACACTTCGTGACAAACTCCTCACCTTGCGCGTACATCGCCTCGGAGACAACAGGCTCCGGCATGAGGGTAGTGGAAAACAGGAAGTTATTCCGAGTACGATCCAGGAACGGAACGTCATGTCTTGTAATGGGACGGTGTACCATCATACCACCTATCTTATCCACAAGAGTGGAGAGGATCGTACCTTCACCTGCAAGCGAAGAACATTAAAGAAAGTAAACTAAGAACCCGGAACGTTACAAGTAAGAACTTACTTCCATCAGAATTCTCATAATAGGGTTCCAATCCGGGCATGCACCATCGCTCCCTCATGAATGAGACGCATGGGCGTCGGAGTCTTTGTTAGAGTAAGAAACCAGGCCCGACCTTCGTATTCGGAAGCAGGGACTTCCGGCAATTTGTCCTTCGGTTTCCGATGAGTCATTGTAAACGGGATAACATCTTCCCGGATCCAGAAAAAATTTGTCTTCCACCCGTGGATACTGCGAAGCCATTCAAAACCAATAGATCCTTTACCGGTGGTAGCAAAACTCGAAGTGTCGAATCCCAAGCATCCCAAAAGGATGAACCTGGGATAAGTAAATCCCATACGCCGTCAGGACCGATTGCACAAACTTGGTCACGGGCAATCGGAAGTTCCCGGTGGTGAAATGGTCCACGTAAACGGTCATCTTCTTCGCCGGAGGCGCCGTCGCAATGGCTCCTTTGGACGGACGTTCAGCCTCCCATTCCGAAGGAAAACCATACACGTTTCTAACATCGTCAAAGTCTTTCTCCTTGATTTCGCATCCAACTTTGTTAATAGCAGGAAGATTTTTCTTCTGGGCAGCCATTCTATATAAAATGTGGAAACGGATGTAAGAAGGAAAAAGTTCTTTGATATGAGTAAGGGAGAAAATATGTAAGTGATAAGAATGGATTGAAGACATCAAGGCCTATTTATACTCATCGCAATTAATGCGACCGTATGACTGACAGAGGAAAGAGAAAACGCGGGCCACAGGATGACTGTCACGTCAGGCAGGAGATTCTAAAAAGTGCTAACGGGCTGTCAAGCAAGCGTTTAACACGTCTTGTCAGTCACCGCCTAAAACTCTCTCTCTGCTACGTCACCAGTACTATTTATCCAACTTACACAAGTTCAAAATTTGAAGAAAGATATTCCACAAAGATATTATCAAACACGAAGTTCTTTTCATTACCAATCAAAAAGGATAATTACAAAAATGTGAAAAGAAATTACAAAGTCCAACTTTAACTCCTACATTTATCCTACGGATTAGGAGCCGAAGTACCCTCCGGAGCATTGGGGGAAGCTTCCTCAGACTTGTCATCATCAGACTCGTCATCATCAGATTCATCGTCAATATAGACCCGCAACTGCTTCACGCCATCTTCAGACAAGGCAAACTCCGGAAGCATATTCTGCAGCGGAAAGACAAGGCCATCATACTCTTGAACCCGCATGTCTAACTCATGCTTCGCGTCAAGGCCATGAAGCGGGTGGCTCTCAATAGGTTGTCCAGACTGGGCAAACGCCAATCCTTCATTAAAGCCCTTCACCCGGACAACGCCTTCCGAAGCAGTTTTCAAATTCACGAAGCAATCGGTAAGCTCCGTGCTCCTCTTGATATGACGGATGACCTATAAACGAGATTTCGTCAACATCATGGGATTAAACACACAAAAAATAAACAGTATACGAGAAAAAACTTACAGAGTCAATGCCACGATTGAGGAAGTATTGCCTTTCCCGCTCAGCGTGCTCCGCCCTATCACGAAGTTCTTGCAACTCGACGGAGGCACGGTTGCCTATTTCAGTCTGAGATTGCAAAAGGGAGTCATATGCAGTCTGCATTTCAACAATAGTCTTATCTTTCAATTCAGACTGCTCCCCTTGCAACCTTAAAGCCTCCTCGAGCTCTTGGATCCGGGCGTCCTGACAAGACACCTCGTCCTGTGCCTTCGTCAACTCGTCCTTTTTTCTTTGAGTCTCAGCTCGGGAAGCTTCAAGGATGGCATTAAACCTCTCGCAGGCCTCTTTCCACCGTTTAGCAGCATCAGCATTTCGCTCTTGTTCCTTTTTGAGTGCCGCTTCGGCATAAGTCTGTTTCCACCTAGCTGCACTCGCTGCTTTACGGTGCTCCTCGACTTCCTTCTCCGCAACCTTCACGGCCTCGGAATCCGCACCAAGCTTCCCGCCCATTGTTCGCCACTCCCGCAAGATTTCCTGACTACAGGCTAAGCTGTTAGTCAAGGAAATAGATAAATCAGTATGAAGTTCTTGACGGGAGCGGGTCCAATGGTACGCCACTTCGGCAGGCGGCATACAATGCTCAACGAAGTTCATGCAGGTCTTGGGATCTGAAACCCGCGACCCATTGACAATGTCCCAAGACGGGACAAATAAGTCATAGTCTCCCCCCCAACTGTACGTCTCCAAAATATTGAGAACTCGAGGTTCCGAGACAAACAGGAGTGGAGGAAGACTGTTGTGGACCACCTTGTGAAGAACCCCCTCCAGCTTCATAAGCAGAGGCTCCAAACAAGAAACATCCCCTTCGCCTGTTGTAAAAGGCGAAGAGGTAGGGTTGAACTGAGAATAAGGTCGCATGGGAGATTCGTTAACCCTGAAACCTTCAACAGTGACTTCAGGGTTATCGTGTTGAGAATCGGTGAAATCCCCACCCCGGAAAAGATAATCCAGGGATCCGGTAGTCACCGACTGAACGTTAGCCCCCTCCATAGTCGTTTCGACAGGAGGGGTAACAGGCTTATCCGCTTCCTTCTCCGGAGGAGGCGACGTTTGATTTTCAACATTTGGTGTCGGCGTCGACAGCTTCCCAACAGCAGGACGCTCAGCAATGGACGGATCTGCATAAGAAAATTGTAGTCAGAGCCCATTTTCAAAGAATAATAAAAGTTAACAAATAAGAACTCACCAGATACTGTCCCTAGACGCTCTGCAAGGTTGGGCGGTAGTGGTTTCCTCGGACGAAGTGTCTGGCGTTTCTTTGTTTTCGGCTCCTTCCCGGCATCCGCAGCACTGGTACCTGCGTCACTTGCCTGGGATACACGGAGAGATCTCTTCCGGTAAAGTTCTGCCAGCAAATGAGAGACAGATGAAATCTTAGGAGCATCATCTGAGCTTTCCTCCTCAAGGAGGGCAGAATCGTCACTTAGAATGACGATCGTCCCATCCGAGGTCAGCGCATTAAGAGGCGGAGGGTTCATGATATACGCACCTGATTCGAAGATAGCCTCCAAGACAATCGGCTCAGCACGTACTTTGACCGGAAAAAGGAAGTATTTAGCAGTCCTCTCAAGGACAGGCGTATCCTTCGCATTGCGGATATTCCTACCCACGCAGCCCTTGCCATCATCTAGGGCGTTCAGCATCGATCCAAAACCTGAAAACAAACAAAAAACGTCAACAATATAAACTCAGGAACATAAAGGAAGAGGAATAAAATTTTAAAACTCATGGTCGTCTAGCTCAATAAAAACAGGCTCCATGAAAGGAGAAGGCCACAGGCGGCTCAAACCCGCCCATACAAGGGCCTCTTCCGGAAGCGCCCGCATTGGAATTGGCGAAGCAGTTAACAGACGGAACCAATCATGCTTCTCGTGAGCGGCCGGGGTAATATCAGTAAGAGTGTCATTGGGAGCACGACGGATCATGGTCTCGGGCACCACGTCCTCAGAAATCCAGAAGAATTTTTTCTTCCAATCCTTGGAAATGTCCTCAGTAACATTGCCGATAATCCTATCAGGCAAACTATGGCACGTAAACCACCCATTTCGGTTAGCCATCTTGTAAAATACCACAAATCGGTCCAGCCGGGGTACTATGTCATGTGCCATACACACGAACTCGAAGTGGCGAATTCGCATGACGGCGCGAGGGTGAAGTTGAGATAAATGAATCCCAAGGGCCTTGATTAACCGATGAAAGAACTTTGTGATGGGAAGGCGAAAGTTCCCATGGTCAAAATAATCGGCGTATAGAGCCATCTTCCCAGAAGGTGGAAAGCTGGCTATAGAGCTAGCAGAAGGGAACTCCGGTCCCCATTCCGGTGGAATACCATAAGTCGTAATAAGTTTTCGGTATTCCTCTTGATCCCAGCAGACTTCTATCTCATCAACCTCAGATTGAGCAGACGCCATCATAAACACTTGATAGAATATCAGGTTATCTCAAGAAAGATTGAATGATAGATTGAAGAAAGAAAGCAAGTTCGTATTCAGAATTCAAAGGCGATAGAACTTCAAAAAGAAGTTAACTCTCTCTATTTATACCCACCGCAATTAATGCGATGGGATGCAAACAGTAGAGAGAGAGAAAAAACCGTCCAATAACATATTGCCACGTCACGTGGGAAATTCGAAAAAGGGAAAAATTTGTACAGTCGGGTACAGTAACAGCCGTCAAAAACGTCCTGTCACCTGCACACGCGCCTGCGAGTGGTCAACCTGTCCTTTTTCATGATTATCCACAACAACAAAAGAAATTTCTCACCAACTTGCAAAGTCAAAAATCCCCAAATCCACATTAAGTCCAGAATTTCACCCGCATAAAATAATTCACACAGAAGAAACACTGGACTGGGGGGACTTATAGAGGTAGGGTACCAAAAAGACCCAAATACCCTTAAGGAATACCCTCGGGTCAATCAGAAGTCCCTCATAAGGCACCTGCGGGACATATGAACCATCCGCATAAATCATCTGAGGAAGAAACACCCTCATGGCACATGCGAAAGCATCCTGGCACCCTCAAAAGTCATCCGCAAGAAAGAATACCCTTCCGCGTAAATGACCACGAGGCAATGCCCCGGGACAGCTGTTATCAACTAGTTACCTTCTAGAAGATTTATCAAAGATTCTTTCTTGAGCAATACGTGATCACTTGGCCAATCAATTAATGACACCTGGCAAGGTCGTTATCACCGTGCACATGGCCAATATTACCCCGTTAACCAATATCAGAGAGGCACGTGTCCAGGTTGCTATACATTCACATGCAACGTATAGGCTGAACCTGTCATATGAGGACACGTGTCCAGACCGTTATGAAATCATCTTCTAAAGGGACAGCTGGCCCAATCACTTTCCCAAACCCTACGGCTATAAATACCCTCTCAATCATCATGAGGTATTCATTTACTCCCACTGTACTCTCTCAATTTACTTAAGTACTTTACTCTCATTAAAACTGTACTTATTCTCACGCCGGAGGGTGGTTACGGGAAGACCCCCCCCTCTTGTCCTTCCCGTAACGAGCTCACGGTGTTTGTTTTGTAGGTTCTTGTCACTGGACTTTGGGAATTGTGTTCATATAGTATCGGCAGTTAACTGTATCCTACCCTGTGGACTCATTGGATCTAGGACCCATTAGTGGGGAGTAGATCCGTGTTTCTTCAAATAGGTTTATACACATAATACCAACCATGCAAATAACTAACAGACTCGCCTAGAGATTAAGAATGATATCGAAAAGAACATGTGGAAACTTGTGATACGAACCTAATCATTAATCAATTGGTTCAAAGAAAATCAAATAGAAACCAGATTAGAAATCATAGATTTTGGAAAGAGACATTGATTTTTCAAATCATGTTTTTCATTAATACCTTAATGGAAATAAGTTGTGGCCATTATATAGCCGTACAATAGGAAAATACTAACTTCTTTAAACTACCTACTAACTAAACAAATAACCAGCCACAAATTTAATCAAAAGAAAATGCATGGGACCAAAACTACTAGAAACCCACGTTGTGTTCATGTGCATGAATGTGGCACACATCAACCTGAAACCCGAAACATACAGTATAGACAGGCGATTAAAACAATTTATGGTTTTCGATATGGTACCCCACGGCCAATGGAGATGACAGCTGTTTCCTGACGATTGTTTGGGAGTACGGAATTCCGAACAGGAGTGACCGCCACTCACACACTTAGAATCTTAGTCAATACTCAATAGTATATATATATATACTAGGTTATGTACCCGTGTAGAACACGGGTTAAAATAAATAAATTTATATAAATAATAACACATTGTGAAATATAAAAAATATGTTCAACATATAAAAAAATATGTTCAATATGGTTGAATAAATTACAAAATACACAATATGAAAATAAAAAGTTGAAAATTCATAAATCTTTAAATATTTTTTTGTATACAATATTTATAATTTTATCCTTTGTATTAAAATTAGTAATTTCACTTTGTTTTTAGTTTTAACTCTAAATATGAAACACATAGTTGACCATGTGTTAAAAGTTAAAACAGGCTTCTCCAAAACAAACAAACCATCTAAATTGATTAACCTTAGTTTTTACTAATATTTATTACAAAACAAACATAAAATGAATTTTTTTTTGTTTGAAATTTGAAATTAATTATTTTATCTAAATTAACATGATAGTCCATTACATATAAAAGCTTAATATTATTAACTAATACCAAATATTTATATAAAACTAAATAATATATTTATGTTGGTATTAAATTTTTTAAATTAGGGAATATTTATTAAAAAAGAAATTAATAGATTAAGAAAAAATAGAAGTAAATATAAAACTATTAATAAGAAAAAATATATATTTAATATGAGAGAGAGGTGGTAAAATTCTGTAAGGATCACTCATATGTAATAACAAATAGCATTAGACTCGTGTAGAACACGGGTTAGAATAACTATATTTATTTAAATAATAACACAATGTGATTACAAAAATATGTTCATAAATTTTTAAATTCTTCTTTTTTTGTATAAATTATTTGTAACTTTATCCTTCATATTAAAATTAGTACTTTCACTTTGTTGTTTGTTTCAACTATATATAACGAAACACATAACTGATCATGTGTTAAAGCATGTTGTCTCAAAACAAACAAATTATCTAAAGCAATTGGCTTTAATTTTATTAATCTTCATTGCAAAACAAACATAAAGTGAAAATTTCTTTCTTTGAGATTTAAAATTAATTATTTTATCTAAATAATTATGAAATTCTTTACTTATAAAAACTTAATATTAATGCTAATACAATATATTTATATAAAACTAAATAATATATTTGTGTTGGTATTAGTTTTTTAATACGGGAAATAATTATTAAAAAAATAATAATAGATTTAAAATAAAATAATAAAATAAAAATTATAAATAAGAAAAAGAAATATATGTGTAACATGAGAGAAATGGGAAAATTTTGTAAGGATTACTCATGTGTAATGGCATATGACATTAAGACCCGTGTAGAACACGAGTTATAATAAATAAATTTGTTTAGATAATAACACAATGTGAAAAACAAAAAATATGTTCAAATGATATAAAGATATAATGTATGATAGAATAAATTACCTATTACACAATATGGAAATAAAAAATTATTGAAAATTCATAAATCTCTAAATATTTTTTTGTATACAATCTTTGTAATTTTATTTGTAATTTTAACCTACATATCAAAATTAGTAGTTTCGTTTTATTTTTTTTTATTTCAACTTTAGATAATGAAACACATAACTTACCATGCGATAAAACATGTTGTCTCAAAAACAAATCAAACCATATGTATTGATTTAGTTTTTATTAATCTTCATTGCAAAACAAATATAAAGTTAAAATATCTTTATTTGAAATTAAGTATTTTATCTAAATCAACGTGAAAAATCGTTACTTATAAAAGCTTAATACTAATAACTAATACAACATATTTATATAAAAATAAATAATATATCTATGTTTGCATTAAAATGTTAAATTAAAAAAATATTTATTAAGAAGAGAAAATAATTGATTAAAAAGGAAAAAAAAGTTATATATATAAATACTATTAATAAAAAGATAAATGTATTTAATAAAAGAGAGAGGTAGGAAAATTTTGTAACAAGCTATCTTGTGTGATACCATGCGGCATTGAAAAACCTTTATTTATTATATAGTATAGATTATTATGATTATTATTATTTTTTTATTTTAATAATGGTGCTTGTAAGTGGAAGTATGGGTAATTGCTTAGTCACGTCCCAAGGTCCAGAAGGCGGATGGACAAGCCGTGTTGTGAAGCCACAGTCTGACGGGTGGGTTTGTCTTTGCAAACCGTGGAGCAGACGATCATATGGGCCACACCTCCTTCTCACGCACATACATATATATAAGCTTAATATTTTTTTAATTACACTAAAATCATTACATTTTCTGTCTTCTTTCAATTAAATAATACATTTTTATACCTATATCATCATTTTTTTCATTCACTCACAACTACTTTCATATTATATTAAAATAATATATGGTATGAACAGTGAAACCATAAATTTAAATTTCACCCATGGTTGTAAAAATCGCGCCTAGGCGCCGAGTACTCAACGAGTTATCCCCGCCTAGGCCGAGTTCTCGGTGAGCCATCCCCGAGTACTCTCCGACTAAGGCCGAGTACTCACCGACTAAGGCCGAGTACTCCCAACTCCCCAGTCGACCGCCTAGGGTCCGCCTAGCGACTTTTACAACCTTGATTTCACCTATAACATTTTCTCTGTTCTCTATTCACAATCGCATTCTATAATTTGCCAAACCCTCACATATTTTTAGGGCATGAGTTGTGAATGTTCTAACATGACACATATATATATATATATATATATATATAGAGAGAGAGAGAGAGAGAGAGAGAGAGAGAGGTCTGAGATAAATACATTGAAGATGCTTTTATATGATATCGATCGATTACCCGTTTACCCAAATATGCTCTTATAGAGGTAATCGATCGGTATCATATATTTGTTAAGCCTGAAAAATATTTATTCAAATATGGATATTTGGTGAACATCACAAGTGGTACCATCATAGTTTAGAATTATGGAAGGCATATTTAATTTCCTGTTTATGACATTTTACGAGATCTAGGGAGTGAACTACAACTGTGTTGCAGGTAGTGCTGGTCGGTAAGATTGATGTACATTGATTTTTGTACGACTTGCAATGATAAGTGCCGAGTAAGTGTATCATAAAAGTTTAGTCTTGTGTGTAGCGTGACCAATCTCGCTTTGTGAGCCAAATTTTCTTTTGTTCCCTCTTGTTGATGGGCCACAAGTTATTGTATCCTGAAATTTGTGAATATGAGGGTGATCATTCTAGCCCCGAGATAGACAAAGGCATCTATCCTACCAAGTAGGGTAATGCTACTATTGTATAATTTGCGTACTAGTTGAAACAGCTACCAAATAGGCGACATTATTGTTGTGAAAAGTGGATACAGAAAAATGTTAGGAGTTGAGTATGCCTAGGGCCAAGGTTATTGCGGGCATGGGGTTCTTTAGTACCTGTCATATGTGAACCTTTCCTAGCGTACGCGAATGACACGTACCCTGGTTTGATAATCCCAGGTGGCATATTATTGTCACACCACAACCTACGGCAGAAATGCCGGGGCGCGAACTATTGGTTTACAGCTCACAGGACACTAATATAACAATATTAGTGACAATATCTAATTATTTTATTAACTTCAAACATGTACACATCATCTCAAACAATTACAATTAAAAACAAACAACTAATACGAAAACATATTTTCTTTCTTTTATTAAATATCCTAAAGCCAATCTATGTGATCTTTTTATCTTCACTTCAAACCAAAGAATAACATGCAGTATGCGTAAATATATATATATATATATATATATATATATATATATATGTCAACAACACATGTTGAGTAAGTAATCACCAGATTTTGATAATGAACATAATATGTAAAAAAAAAGCAAATCAATATCATGATTATCAACAATTAAATGAAAGCAAGTAGTTTGGTGTCGTTTAGCCATTGCCTAGCGAATCAGCCTTTGGCTACTAAGACGACGTATGATCATACTTAATGAGATAAACTGTGATGGACCTCTTCGAACACGGTAAATAAACAAATAAGTAAATGACATGTAAGCATTAAGTTGATCAACTATACAATATTTAAGTTTTGCAATTGAGATAATAATATCTTTAATATAATATGGTACGCATAAAGTCCCCAAAACAGTCTTAAAAGTGGTAAAATAGGTGAGTGATAACTCACCTTAAGGATTAGGCGAGATAATAACAAAAATAATAGTAAACGAGGAAATTAACGTGTCGACGGATTCGATATAAAATAACATGCAACTTTGATATAGTAAACTGAAATCAAAATTGAGATTAATGCAACTAGAATCAGATTAAATGGATGTGTAAAACTTAAGATATGAGATTTTAAAGATTTAAACGAGCTGAACTGTTCAGAATCCGAAATTCGAGTCGGGGGTCGGGTTCTTACCAGTACACTCAAAATTTAATGGTGAATAAAAAAGATTTCTGGATTGAAAGCTAGTTTCGACCTAAAGATAGGGAAACTAATAGGTTAAATGAGCTGACTAAAATACCCTTAATGGTCGGGATCTTATTGACCATCGATACTCCCCTGATCAGAGAAATTTATTGATGGGTTTTGTTATTTAGATAAAAACTTACAAAAATGCATAAGACAACTTACCGGAAAGTGCTTAGAATGATGAAGAAAACTGAGTCAAACATCGGAAAACGTCAAAGTCAACCGACAACTTGTTCTTAAAAACGAAAACACTAGAACCGGAGGATGGAGCTATGGGAAAACGATGGAGGAATGATATTTTAGCAACATTCTAGGGTTTTGAGGTGTGGTTTGTTTAAATAACTAGAGGTTCAACTTATTGGACAAGAAAACGACTCGTTAAGGTAAACGAATATTACATTGATGAGGAAATCGAATCTTGTGATCTCCAATATATCGATGAAAACATATAAATGAACGTAGACACTTTTCAACATCAAATTAAATAACTTGAAGCTCAATTTTCAAGATTTATGATCGATTAAGGAAAGATTTAGCATTAAACGAGTATCTTAAACGAGTCTGGTTGCACAAACTATTGGTTCGCGTGGCGCTAAAGAACATAGGGTTGTTCCTTCGCGCTACGCTAACGAGCACTTTTACCAAATTTTGATTTTGACAGTTTTAGTCTCTATAGTTCCAAAAATGCATTTTTTAGTCATTTTAAGCAAGTTATGAAAATATAAAATAAGTTAAACCAAGTTAATTGCTAATAAATACAAGTTTTTTATTAATTCGAAATACCTGAATTACATTCCCGAATCGGGTAAACAAATACGGATACGAAAAATCTGAAATGTTACAATTGTCGAGTAGGTATTTGAAGGTGGTAGTTGCCCCGATACTTTTTGTGAACATGACTGTGTATATGATATTGCCAGAGGGGTTGGTACCCAACGTTGGAAAGCATTGGTTGTAAGCTAATTGAGCTTGAGATTGTGTTATTGCTGTTTTTTGAGAGGTTCTAATAATGTTAACTTGGAACTCTTTCATTCCATGATATCGGATTGGCCAAACGAGGTGGTGGTTGTGAACTTGTAACTACTACTGAGAGGCCAGAGCTTGCCGTTGCGCTGCTAGAGTCATTTCATATGTTTCGAATTCTTCAATATCTTCTTCTGACTCATGTTGTACTACGTCATCCATTACATTAATATGTCCTTTAGTGATTTGGCGCTAATGAACATTAGTAAAACTCAACATGTAGTCAATGGTATGATTATAATGATTTGTTGTACTAGGAATATATGAATTACAAGATGAACTCCTATTGTAAGTCCGGGGGGGCGGGGGGGGGGGGGGGTCAAATACAAGGAGTATTTGGGTCCCCGTCCTAATGGATTGATTTGATATATCATTTCTTATTGGTGGAATTCCTCATATTCTCGTTGTCTCATGCCACATCTTTGAAGTGATCCGGCTATGAAGGTTTATAGTAGCGATTGCATGGGTGTCGTCCTATGGTAAAGTTCCATACGTTTTCAACTATTTTGAGATCAACCCGTAATCCAAAACATTTGTTACAATTTGAAAGAAAAAGACAGAATTACAGAGATTGTCCTTTATTTTTGTACCTAATTTCATTCATTGTCCTTTATCTTCAAAATTGATATGTTTTATTCTTTACGTTTATAAATCCAACATCGTTTGTCCTTTGCCCCTAAACCGGTTAGTTTTTCTCGTTAAGTCAGTCTATGTGCCTTGCACATGAGGGTAAACTAGTAATTTTGCCTACTTATTTAAAAATTTTAATATTTAAAAACAGATTTAATTAAAACAGTTTATTAAAAACACATTTAATCAAACATTTTATAAATATATTATACTAGTTTTTATCCCCCGTATTACGGGGGTTGTTTTATATTGTTTGTTCTAATATTTATTTATTTTTTGAATTTATATTTTTCGTATTGTATCAAAGTTAATAATATACTTATGGTTTAATGATAAATTGTTTCACAAATAAATGGGATGTTATAACCCGGTTTAAAAGCTATATGTTTTAATAAGACCCAAGACCTGTTTATTTTTTTTACTATAAAATTGGTTTTATTAATTATAAATAATATTTATGAAACTTAATAATATACGTATGGTTTGATGAGACTCAAAACCCGTTTATTTCTTTTACTATAAAATTGGTTTTTTAATTTAAATAATATATATATCTTTTTTAAAATAAATAAGATATTAATTTTAGTATATCCTATTTTATAGGATTTTTACGTCAATAATTTGGTGAGAAATTTTTTTTTAATGAGATGTTATAACCCGTTTAAGGAATATCTAGGTTTGGTAAGATCCATACCCATGAATTCGGGTCAAATGCATGAGAAGTCTCCATTTAAAAATCAAGCAAATCTGGTGACTCCAAAAAAGGGGGAGCGACCATATCGCAACACCTAGGATTTTTGGATCTTCGTTTATATATATTATAGATATCAATATTATTTAGCCACAACCCAACCCAGCTTCTCTATCAGACCACCACCACCACTCCAACAGCCGATCACCACCACCATCTCTCTATGCCCCTTTCTCTCTCTACTTTATCTTTCTCCCTTTTCTCTCTCATCGTGCCTCTATCTGCTACCACGATGTGGTTGGGTTAGTGTTTGAATTAGAGGCGAATTGTGGTCACGAGAGTTATAGGGTTTGAATTATGGTCTAAGAAAGTAATTGGATTGGCTAATTCCAGTGAGAAATCAAAGCGATCTTCGAGTGAACATTGGTGGTGGTGTCAGATCTTGAGTTGCGAAACGTTCTAGAAATTAGCAATTGTAGATTGTGTAGAGTCATAATTTCTTACGGTGGTAATTACTTTTTCTTATTTAACAATTTTCGTAGAAATTGTGTATTTTTAGTGAATCTTGAAATTGGGTTGTACACTGTGTTATTGAGTTTTATTTAAGGAGAGAAAAGAAAGGTTGAAGAATTGAAAGAGAAAAGGAAGAGAGGGGGAGAAAAATGTCTCCCTTCATTTCAAGTTCCTGAATTTAATGAAAATTAAAGAAAAAGAAAGAAACTTTAGAAGTTAATACGCGGGTTAATGTTATATAAACACATTTTCTCTTATAATATCTCTAATTTGGAAGGATGAGTATGGACTTAAATTTTCTAACCTGTTCCCTCCATTCTCCTCCCCTCCACTTCTTAAAAAATCTATGGAACATGATTCTTTCACCTTTTCTTCTCGATTCCTTCCCCTCCTCGATTTAAATAAGACTAGGGAACAAAGTGTTACACTGCGTTCTCGAGTTTTTAACTAAAAGAAATGAAAGTATAAGATTGGATAGTATAGGAGAAGAAAAGAAAGTAGATGCATATAATGCATTCTCAAGTTTAATGAAAAATGAGAGAAAGGGGAAGAAAAGAAATGGTTAATTACATTCTTTAATTTAAATGAAAGAAAATGAAAAGAAAAAATGTGCAGTTTTACAAATATAGCCTTTATAAAACAATTATTAGATGTAGATTGAAGGGTAAAGTGGTAATTTTAAATATGTATCATTTCCTTTCTTTCCAAATCATGCCAAATTGGCAAGAAAACTTTAGGACTTAAAACACTCAAGTTTCCTATTATTTCCTATCATTTCATTTATAAAAAAAAGCTCAAGAATGAAGATTCAAACTAAAATCTTATCATTTCCTTTCTTATCCTATAAAAAAAACTCATGAATACAGTGTTAGGGTTAAAACCCAATTTCAAGATCACTAAAAATACACTTGAATGGGGCTGGGCGTATTAATCCGATGAATGAAGATGCGTTAAACATGGAATAAGATAGAACCCATGATTCAACCAAATCCACTTTCACAATTATGTGATTACGGGTATTACTATTAATTGCCGCACTCCCTCTTTTTGTCTTTAATTTACAATTTTCATCCATGGCCTCAGATCTCCCTTTTTAGTAAAACCCATCTCAAATGCACCTCCACCTCCACCTCCACCTCCACCTCCACCTCCACCTCCACCTCTTCCGGATAAACATGAGATCTTTGACTTTTGTTGATTTATGGTTAATAGATTGAATTTCCAGGTGACAGGGTACTTAACTCGTTTTTCTGTAACTTTAGTGGTTGGTGATTGTGGTGATCGCTTGGCGGCAGTGGCAGTGGCAGTGTGGCAGTGGGGTGGGTGGTGGTGGTAGAAAGAGAGAGAGGAAGCTTTTAGCTTTAAGTTTTTAAGAAAAATCTTATACTCAATTAAAAGTCGTGTTTAGTTCAATGAGCTTAATGTTTTAGGTTAGAAGAAAAAAGTTAAAGCTTAAAGTTCTACTAGTAGCGTTTAGTAAAAACTACAAATTTTTATTATTTTAATTTTACTTAAATATTAGGTTAGAAGAAAAAAGTTAAAGCTTAAAGTTCTAATAGTAGCGTTTAGTAAAAACTACAAATTTTTAGTATGTTAATTTTACTTAAATAACTCTCCAAAATAAATACATTTACTATTATTGCTTTTAGTTATGCTCATTTTGATAAATTTATACATTTTATTAAAAGCTCTAGCTACTCTGCCAAACATATAAATATATCTAAAAAGCTACAACTACCAGCTTCAAGCCACCAGCCACCAACTATCAGCTACAGCTAGTTTTTCTAAATATACCCTAAGTCTTTTATTTATTTTGTTCATCTATTTAAATATTTTTAATTTGTTAGGTAAAATGACTAATTTGGCCACATGTTCAAAGCACATGATCTGACTTAACGAAAAAAACTAACTAAATTAGGGTCAAAGGACAAACGTTGTTGGATTTATAAGCGTAAATGATAAAAGATAACAATTTTGGGGTACAAACATAAGGCTGAGGGGTGTGGAGTGCGAGAAAGGGCGCAAGAGGACAGCCGCTCGTGCCCCGGGGCGCGAGCACCACACCACCGAGGCGCGAGAGGGGCGCGAGCGCGGAAAAAGAGGCGGGCGCAAGGGGGTTCGCGGGACCTGTGTGGCGTTTAGGGCTTGGGGAATGGTGAAAAGAGCCGTTGGAGACCTTAAATGAGCCGTTGGCTCTTTAATTTAAAAAAAAAAAAAAATTTTCTACTCCTATATATTACCCATTTTATACAACACTTAACACAACTTCAAATTTTTATACAACATTTTATACAACACAACTTCAAATTTTTAGTATGTTAATTTTACTTAAATAACTCTCCAAAATAAATACATTTACTATTATTGCTTTTAGTTATGCTCATTTTGATAAATTTATACATTTTATTAAAAGCTCTAGCTACTCTGCCAAACATATAAATATATCTAAAAAGCTACAACTACCAGCTTCAAGCCACCAGCCACCAACTATCAGCTACAGCTAGTTTTTCTAAATATACCCTAAGTCTTTTATTTATTTTGTTCATCTATTTAAATATTTTTAATTTGTTAGGTAAAATGACTAATTTGGCCACATGTTCAAAGCACATGATCTGACTTAACGAAAAAAACTAACTAAATTAGGGTCAAAGGACAAACGTTGTTGGATTTATAAGCGTAAATGATAAAAGATAACAATTTTGGGGTACAAACATAAGGCTGAGGGGTGTGGAGCGCGAGAAAGGGCGCAAGAGGACAGCCGCTCGTGCCCCGGGGCGCGAGCACCACACCACCGAGGCGCGAGAGGGGCGCGAGCGCGGAAAAAGAGGCGGGCGCAAGGGGGTTCGCGGGACCTGTGTGGCGTTTAGGGCTTGGGGAATGGTGAAAAGAGCCGTTGGAGACCTTAAATGAGCCGTTGGCTCTTTAATTTAAAAAAAAAAAAAAATTTTCTACTCCTATATATTACCCATTTTATACAACACTTAACACAACTTCAAATTTTTATACAACATTTTATACAACACAACTTCAAATTTTTAGTATGTTAATTTTACTTAAATAACTCTCCAAAATAAATACATTTACTATTATTGCTTTTAGTTATGCTCATTTTGATAAATTTATACATTTTATTAAAAGCTCTAGCTACTCTGCCAAACATATAAATATATCTAAAAAGCTACAACTACCAGCTTCAAGCCACCAGCCACCAACTATCAGCTACAGCTAGTTTTTCTAAATATACCCTAAGTCTTTTATTTATTTTGTTCATCTATTTAAATATTTTTAATTTGTTAGGTAAAATGACTAATTTGGCCACATGTTCAAAGCACATGATCTGACTTAACGAAAAAAACTAACTAAATTAGGGTCAAAGGACAAACGTTGTTGGATTTATAAGCGTAAATGATAAAAGATAACAATTTTGGGGTACAAACATAAGGCTGAGGGGTGTGGAGCGCGAGAAAGGGCGCAAGAGGACAGCCGCTCGTGCCCCGGGGCGCGAGCACCACACCACCGAGGCGCGAGAGGGGCGCGAGCGCGGAAAAAGAGGCGGGCGCAAGGGGGTTCGCGGGACCTGTGTGGCGTTTAGGGCTTGGGGAATGGTGAAAAGAGCCGTTGGAGACCTTAAATGAGCCGTTGGCTCTTTAATTTAAAAAAAAAAAATTTTTTCTACTCCTATATATTACCCATTTTATACAACACTTAACACAACTTCAAAAAAAACCAAACTTACCCATTTCTTTATACAACACTTCCTATATATTACCCATTTCTTTCAAACTTTTTTAAAAAAACCTTTACAAAATCCTATATAATACCCCTAAATCAACCCATTTTTACCATATCAAACACAACTTCAATCTCCAAACAACCCATCGTCCCATTTTTTTTTTAAAAATAATGTCGTCGTACTCGTCTGATTCCGACTCCTCCGAAGAGGATGATTTGCTTCTTCATGTAGGGGGAGTTTTGACCGCAACCGTGGTCAATCTCTTGCAAAATCAAGCCCATCAACCCCGACTCCCGAGGGTTAGAGCACCACCTCGTGATCGTGATCGATCGGGTGCTAACGATACCTTGATGAGGCATTATTTTAGCCCTCAACCGGTATACGCGGAGTCGGATTTTCGAACTCGTTTTCGAATGAGCAGGCAATTGTTCACGCGTATAGCGAGTGATTTAGAGGCACGGTATCCCTTTTTCCAACAAAGGGAGGATGCTAGGGGTCTTCCCGGTTTTACCCCTCTTCAAAAATGCACGGCTGCTATCCGTCAATTAGCGTACGGCATCTCGTCGGACGCTTTGGATGAGTATTTACAGATGTCGAAAAGGGTTGCACGTGAATCCCTTCATTTTTTCTGCCAAGGTAAAAAACATTAATTTTACTTTTTATTAAATATTTATTACATTTTGTAATATATATTGTACGTAGGAGTCATATCGACTTACGCTCGGAGATATCTGCGTAAACCTACAACGTATTACATCCAACGCATATATGAGGTGCACGCAGAAAAACATGGTTTTCCTGGGATGCTAGGTAGCATCGATTGTACGCATGTTGGATGGGCTATGTGTCCAACGGCCTGGCGAGGTCAGTTCCACCGTGGTGATCATGAATGGCCGACCCTCATACTTGAGGCGGCGGTGTTACAGGATCTTTGGTTTTGGCATGCTTTTTTTGGTGTTGTTGGGTCAAATAACGACCTTAATGTTATCGATCAGTCACATTTGATCAACGACCTTATCGACGGGGTTGAACCACCTCAATCTTTTATTGCAAATGAAGAACTCTTCAAGTACGGGTACTATCTGGTCGATGGTATTTACAACGAATGGGCTGTGTTAGTTCAAGCTTTTACAGATCCAATCGCCGACAAACGGAAGTATTTTACGAAGAAGCAAGAGTCTGCTAGAAAAGATATTGAAAGAGCTTTTGGAGCTATAAAAAAACAATATTATGTTCTGGCGAACCCGATACGTTATTGGACTCGGGAGAGGATAATGGACGTCGTCTACACGTGTCTTATCCTACACAACATGACGTTAGAAGACGAGGGCAAAGCTATATGCCAAAACTACCAAGGTGACATTCCGCCACAACCGTCCACAATCAGTGATCAACAAAAACTTCATAACATAGCAAATATCAAGAGCCGTGAGATACACGGGGATCTTCGACACGAGTTGGTTGAACATTTGTGGGCGAGGCGACCAGATGATCTTGTATTAGATTAGTTTTATTATTAAATATTATTGTTTGTTTAATTTTTAGTATGTTTTTTTTTTATTATGATTTTTCAAAAAAATGTGTGTTTTTTTAAATAATTTCTTGTTTTTTTAATAATACGTTTTTTTAATACATTTATAAAAAAATAAAAAAAAAACCGCCCGCGCCCCCTCTCGCGCCCCTCCACACCATGTCCCGTGGCGCGAGCACCACAACCAACACCCATCTTATCAAGTTTCTCTCTCTGCCACACGTCACAATATTATTGGCTGGCGCCCCCACTCGCGCCCCCTCTCACGCCCCCCACACCCCTCAGCCTAAAGGACAATATATGTAATTATGCCATAAAGAAATAAACCAGTAGATCAAAAGGTATTTTAAAAACTTATTTGGAACCCAAGAATGAGTAGTTTAACGGTTTAAAAGAAACGTTGAACAACCCGTATTGTTTTAAACAAAGGCCAAAAAAGACAAAGGAAATCAAAAACAACAATATACATATAGGTTGGGTGAAGTTAGTCTAAAAAGGTTATAGTCTCTAAAAATGCTAGGAAGGGATTCTAGTCCTAGGAAAAGATCCAATACAATAATACCTTAATGTACAACAGGTACGTGAATCTATTTTTCATGAAATAAATCCATAAAATCACATCCCAACATCGCGGAATCGTCAATACATATCCAATTAATCATTGGTTCACCGAAAAAAATAGTTTTGGATGGTTAATATACGAAAACCGTTTTTGAGCGTTTTAGGTTTTTGGCTTAGCGTTTAGGGTTTGGGTGATCGTTTTTTCGTGTTTTAGTATTTTTGCCTTTGAGCGTCTCGCGTACCTCTCGTACGTTAAGCCATTATCGTACAGTATCTCTACCCTTCTAGCCCTTGTATCAAGCCTTATAATGGGTTTTAATGACGGTAAATTAAATTACATGTTGTGTTTTATTCAAATAATTGCATAATGATGTGGGCCCAAGTGTTGAAGACCGGGCTATTATGTTTATAGAGGCCCAAGATCGCGCTACAAAAGGTGGCCCACGAAACTCCGTTTTAGGCCCATTACCAGTCAAATCGAAGCTTGAGACGAGGAGCACGGTATGGCATACTGCCAGCAGTTTGACCCCTGTTCGGAGCCCAAAAACGCCTTCTAAATAAATTTATGAGCCTTTTTATGTTTTTTCAGCACTTTTTATGTTTTTGTTTTTGGGTTTGTGTTTGGCCCATGGCCCTTTTTAGGCCCATTTCGTATTAGAACCTTTATTTATATGCTGGTTATGTAATTTGAAGAGACAGACTTGAATTTCAGAAATAAATATTTTCCTCTTCACTTTCCTTGACCTTTGGGTGGGATTTGGGGGTTTTTGGAAGATCATCACGGGAATTAGCTGAATCAACGTGATCCGATCTCCGTTATCGTTTTACCGCTGCATCACATAACTAGAGTCCTCCATCAATCATCGTAAAACAAAAAACTAAACATATTATACATCCATGATCAACATTATGAACTTCAACAAAACATGTTTATTTTCCCTCTTGAGTCCTTTTATAATCATAATGAAAAATAACAAAAACATGATGAACATACATGAACAACATCATGAACTAAAACAAGTGAACATTCATGAATAATATACTATGAACTAAAAGTCCTTTTATAATCATAATGAAAAATAACAAAAACATGATGAACATACATGAACAACATCATGAACTAAAACAAGTGAACATTCATGAATAATATACTATGAACTAAAACACAGTGAACATGAACCAAAACACAAGGTAGAAAATCACAAATTAAAACACAACGAAGAAATTATCAGGATCCGTTGATCGATGAGAGGATTCAACAATGGAAAGAGGGTGTTAGGACCGAACAGGATGACTTGCTTGACGTTTTCATAACTCTTAATGATACTCGACTAACCGCCGATGAGATTAAAGCCCAGATCCTTGTAAGATTCAGAATATATATATATATATATATATTGTCTTAGAAGATATTTATCTTTGTTTTGTGTAATATCGAATAGCTTTGGTTTAGTACAGGATCTAATTCTAGCAGGTTTTGATAACGTTTCAAATAATATTGAATGGGCAATGGCGGAAATGATGAATGAACCGAGGATATTTGATAAAGCTGTTGGTGAGCTCGATTTTATGGTTGGAAAGGATAGACTTGTTCAAGAATCTGATCTACGAAACCTTAATTACATTAAAGCCTGTGTAAAGGAAGCTTTCAGGTTGCACCCAATTGCACCTTTCAACCTTCCTCACGTGACAACCGTTGAGTCTACTGTTGCTGGATACTTGATACCCAATGGTAGTCATGTGTTAGTGAGTCGCCTCGGCCTAGGGAGGAACCCTATGATTTGGGATGACCCATTGGCATTCAATCCAGACCGTCACATGACAAGTGATAAAAATGTGATGTTAACTGACAACAAGCTTCATACCTTTTCTTTTAGCACTGGTCCACGTGTATGCCCTGGGATGTTGTTGGGCTCAACCATGGCTACAATGCTTTTAGCTAGACTAGTACAAGGTTTCACTTGGGAGTTGCCACCTAACGAACCACAAGTTGATTTGGAGGAGAAGTGGGATGATTTAGCCAAGGCTAAGCCATTGTTGGCCATAGCGAAGCCTCGTCTGCCTTATCATCTTTATCCCACTTGGTGAACAGGCTATACATACAATTATATCATCATTGATGCGATATATTAAAATAAAGAAAAATCATATTTTAATAATCTTAACTACGACCTATTGACTGATAATAATCGATGCTTACACTTTGACCAATGATAATACTAACTTTCACTTTTGTTGTCAATAATAATTCTGGTAGCTTAATCACCATAGAATTATACTTGATTTTCACTCGATTTTTCTCACTATGATGATTATGAACGAAGTGGAGAAATTGACAAGCAAAATCAAGTATAAATCTTATGCAATATGAGTATAAAATATATATATATATGATCATTATGCTACCAGGATTGTTTTTGGCAAAACAAGTGTAAGTTTATATTATCAATGGCCATACTATAAGTATGAATTGTTATTGGTCATCATGTCATAGTTTGGATTATTAAAAATCAATGTTCTAGGTCATCAGGAATAAAATATTATGCTTGTGCAATTGTACATGACTAAAAGAATGGTATCACATTGATTGATAAGTAATAGATCAACAAGTCGGAACCAAGGCATTTGATGCTCTTTGTGTATTAAGGCTTTCGTTTGTTTCCATTGGTGCTTGTACGTACATCGTGAATATTGCCTCAATATATAATGGTTTAAAGAATATATAAAATCACATTGAAGTCCCAAGTTCAAACCTTGGGCATAGAGTTAGTTTAGGAAAAAAATGGTGTAACATAAAAGTAGTGTAGTTTGACATTAATTAAAAAAGAGAACATTTAAATGCATATCTAGTTTGACATTAAAATTAAAAAAGAGAACATTTAAATGCATATCAATTAAGTCACATCTGTCTTGAGGCGAAGGCAGTGGCATAGAGGGCAGGGAGGGGTTGTGCCCCCCCCCCCCCCCCCTTGATTTTGGGTCTAAAACTGGATATGTAATCCATGCATTTATAATTATACTCACGATGTAGGGGTGGGCAAATTAACCGCCATAACCATTAACCGAATCATAACCGACATAATCAAATCGATTTTAAATGATAACCGATGAATAAGTTTAATGACTTTTTAAAAACCGCCAAATATAGGTCGGTTTTGGTTAAATATGGTTCTAAAACTATCATAACTGAACCTCTTCATTTATTTAATTGTTAATCAAGAAATAGAGGTTTAAAAATTGGAATTACTGCATGATCGGGATATTTATTTTTTGATCTTTGTCTGTAGACATTTCATAACCTATCTCTACACCTACTCGGGTAATAAATATTGGTGGGATCTTCGCAATCAGTGTAACAATTAGATATATTCCATTATTCCTTCCAATTCCATAATCCTTTTTTTATACCATAATTGATTGTTGTGGCTACACATATATAGAATTAGTAGGCATAGCTCATGATTCTGTATTGTCTTGTCGCAAATTAATATGTAATTGATATGAAATTACTGATTTTTATTTATACATTGTTTTGATCACGGTTAACCGACTCACTCAAAACTGCTTAACCGAAGCCACCATATCGGGAAGGTTATAGTTATTCATTAACCGACATCGCGGTTATGGTTATGGTTTTAGGCCAAAACCGTCACAACCTGACCCATGCACATCCCTACCAGGATGTATTTGTTTGACACCCCCCCCCCCCCCATTCAAAGCCCATATTTGAAAGCCCAAAACACTAATAAAAACAATAATACGACATTAGGATTTGGGAAGCCGGCATTTGATTTCTTGAACTTTGAGACTGGAAGAGCAATGGTCGAATAGTAGGGATGTTCACGGTTTGGTTTGAAGCCGTGAAACCGACCAAAGCAGTCATCGGTTTGGCTTCACGGTCGGTTATGGTTTGTATATTTCGGTTGGTCGGTTTCAAAAATTTCAAATCGTAGCAAACGGTTTGGTTTACGGTTTAAACAAAAATCGGCCATATAAAACCAGACCGGACCGTATGATAAATAAATTTATATGTATTTATATATTTTATTATTTTATAGTAGGTATAAATTATTTTCTTTGCATTTGGGTTTAATTGAAATGAAATGAAATAGATAAACTGTCAACTGTGCTAAGGATCTTCGTCACCGGGTTCATTGATGGTAAAATACTAAAATGGACTAACAAGCTAATCTCTTTCACTCATGACACGTCATTTTATTTTTACATACTGCTTGTTTACTATTTAACGTCTAAATACTTGCATAACTATCTTTGAGCTGATTGACCTGTTTGACTTATAATAAGATTAATTGCTTTGCTTATCATTCACAATTCTTTTCACTACTGAATTAGAACAATATGTCATGTATAAATCTACAAGCACCGTAAATTTATGGTAACACTTTGACAAGCCAAACTCAAAGCGTGAAACCAAACCATTGGTAACGGTTTGGTTTGGTTCGGTTTTAATTTTCAGCCTTTTGGTTTTGGTTTTCGATTTCAGAAACCGTTACTAACGGTTTGGCTCACGGTTTGAGCTAAAAACCGTTCAAAACGGACCGTGAACACCCCTATCTAATAATACAGAGCCAACGATTGGCAAAATAGAGAAATATTTGTATTATAAATAATGGAAAAAAATAATAATGAAGGCAAGATTTCAGATTCTTTCATTTTTTCTACTAAAAGGTTTGTACCAAACCATTAATCTATTATTTCCATTAGTTTATGTTTGATGCTGTGACATTTTCAGTTTAGATGATTTATATTATATATTTTTATGTTTGATTACTAAACCAACTGACAAATTAAATTAGGGTTTATTGACTTGAATATTTAATTTTTATACATGTTTATATAAAAAAAACATGGGAAAGATGAAAACAATTCATTCTTTTTTCAACCAAAAGGTTGAAAACGATATTGATATTGCTAATGAATTGCTAATGAAGAAAGTAAACGTCACAAAGCTTCAACGAGTGAGCGCGAAAAGAATGAAAATCAGCAAGAACGTAATAATTTTGATTTGAAATCAATAATCGATGAATTTAAAGACCTTAAAGGTCGTCGGGCTCAGTTGAACGTTTTCTTCTTTTTTCGTTTATGTGTCAGAAAATGCTATTTTTTTTGGATTTATGGTCTTTTTTTATTAAAAAAAATTAGTTGGTTTATATTTATAAAGTTATAATTAATGTAAAATTTTCGAAACCCCAAATATAATTTTTCAAGTTCCGCCATTTACAATATACCAAATTATGACTTTTTGCTCGGGTTAGTTGTTCCAATTAATTCTCATTAATTTCAGCTGTTGTTGGAACTTGTTTTTGTAATTTATTTATTTTAGTTTTATTTTGAGTTTGCTTAATGGTGTGTTTGAATTCTATTTATGATGATGGATCTTGAAATTATCGCGGTTTTGCTTAATGGAGCCTTAGGTAATACGCTATGCTCCTTAAGAGGCATTTTCCGTCACATGATCATCACTCTTTTTTTGTTAAAAAAACGTGTAATTGTTAATGTCCATTCAATCATTATCACTTCAAGCCATATAAGGTTTTCTTGTAAAAATGTCATGCCCTTAGAATGCCCCATAAAGCCAGGGAATGATGTAGAGGCCTTATTCTCCCATATCAGTGGTGGACCCAGAATTTTTTGCCAATAGGGTCCCAATTTTTTAAGTTAACAAAATTTTCGGGTCGGTCGTTATTCGGGTCGGGTCGAGGCGATGACCATAATATAACACGAAATTATGGTGTCATCGGAAACGAGTGAGTAGAAAGAATCTAGATTAGAAACTAGATAGAATATAGACTTTTAATTCATTTTTATTCATACCCGAAAAACATAAACGTAAGCTATATATATGATCTTACATACATGATCAAACATGAAAAACTAACTATAACACAAATAAATTATTAATTATAATATACATAAGCAAGATAAATAGTAAAAGAATATGCAAAACCCATGTTACCAACTTACCATATATATGTTGCATGGTGACAATGACTATATGGGAGAAACTAACGAAAAACACAAATACCCTAACTAATATTGACTAGGATATAAAAAAAACAAAGTATAATGAGGCTTGAACTTGCAACCTCTCAAAGGAGCACTAGGGATGACAATGAAACCCGAACCCGATGGAAATCGAAACCCGACATAAATGGGACGGGTAATACCCGACCCATTAGGGTTTGGGACGAGTTTGGGATTAGTTTAAAATTTTTCACGGGTTTGGGATTTCTAATATACCCGATTACCCGATAACCTCAACCCATTTACCCGATCATATACCGATGTACATGTTATAGCTTATTATATACACACACACACACTATATTCCAAAAATATTATTTTTCAAAACTTATTTATGTTAATTATTTAAGATATTTTATCTTTATGATTTTGAGCAGGGTATACTCGATGGGTATTTTATCAAAACCCGATAGGAAACCCAAAATCCGATGGGAAAACCCGAAACCAGACGGGTAATTTCCCGATTAAAACCCGACGGGTTTGGGATGGACTTTTATTACCGGGTATGGGTTTGGGAATACCTAAACCGACCCATTCCATCCATACTTTCTACTAGACCAGTTCAGCCTTAATAGTATGGGTTCCAAGAATTAATTTTTATGGGGTCCTTACAGAATTTAATATACCGACTCTAAGTAATTTTTAAAAAATATTAGTGTCCCGAGACCCTGATAGGTTCTATGTGAGTCCGCCTCTAGCCCCTATAATACCCAAATCACGGATGCTCTGAATTTCTTGGAAAGAATTATGAGGAAAACAAGAAAAATAAAAAAACATAAATTGTTATGGCATTGATAGATTGATACGCAACCCTAGTTTGGCGGATGGGTACATAAGACGAAAATTTAATGACGACTCTAAGAGAAATTATTCAAGATTTTAAAGTATTAAAAATATACTTACATAACCTATTATAAACTAGCTAGTTTACAAATACTAATCATCTAAGTCCATTTAAATCAATTAAACAAATAAGCTCATCTTACACAACTAAACAAATAAATTTGTTTTAAACTGTACATTAAAAATTAAGGGTAAAGTTAAAACACAATGGGAGACAAAAATGAGAACTGTGAGAAGGATTTATAACCATAAAAAATATCCCTTAAAAATAAATTAAAAAAAATAATAAAAAAATCATAACTCAAAATATAAATAAAAATAAAAATAAATTAAAAAGCTAAAATGTTTCCACCATCATTCTCGTTAACAAAATAATAAAAAATACATAAATTTTTTGACGAAAAGACACAATGACAAAAGTGAACAAAAGACACAATTATACGAAAGAAAGACATAATAGATTGCAAAATTTAACACAATTCAGAACAAAATATAGCACAATGTTGAGTAATATAACACAATATAAAGAAAAAAAAGACACAATGTTAAAGGAAAAAAAAACACAATGTCAAAGAAAAAAAAGACACAATCAATGACGAAATAAACACAAAACACAATGATAAACAAAAAGACACAACGACTTTTTTCACTTATCATTGTGCTTTTTTTATGAGAACGAGAAAGACGGTGGAAACATTTTTATGTTTTTGTTTTTTTCGTTTTTTTATTAAATTTTGAGTTATGATTTTTTATTTATTTATTTTTTAAATTTTTTTAGAAGTTCTTTTGTGTGATTACAAATTATTCTCATCTTTTATATTTTTGGTCCTCTTTATATAATAACTTAGACCCTAAAAATTAAAATTAAACCCAAATTACCAAATAACCACTTTAAACAAATATGCTCGAACACCATTTAACCCATAAATAGCAATTACGAAATCTACCTAATAAAGGAAAAAAGCACCATTTTCTAATTAACTGTCTTAACCACAAGATGAACATGAGTAAATAGAGAACACACATCCGATTCAAACCTGGCTCCACTATCCCAAGTCTTGAATTTGATTCTAAACAGGCTGCAAAACCTCAATTCATGTATTCTTCAAAAACTTTTTCTCGAATATTTGCTGGATTATTAAATAATAGCCAAATTATTGATAATTTGACTAGATAAACAAATTATTTGCTCAATTAGTTGATTAATTGCTACTATGCTATATGATTTAATTTTTATAAGTTACTTTAGCCTATTTTGGAATATTTTATTATAGTAGCTTGAAACTTATGAATGTTTTTGAGTGATTTGTAAAAATAAAAAGTTAGCCAGAAAATTTGGTTTTATTAATCACGTGAACTTACCTGACTACTCGATCGAAAATTTTAATATTTAATAAGAGACAACTGTCTTTTAAAAATTTCCGACCCAATTACAAAAATTTCTAGGCCAGTAACAAAATTGATAGCATGCTAAAATTCATCAAATGTTTTCCATCCTATGATTTAATCTCAAAATCATTAAGACACGTGATTTTCATTTCCTTATTTCTAAGCCATTTTTCAGTTACTGACTTAAGATATATTAATAATAATTGTGATAATAATAAAATAGGTAGTGTCCTCGACTCTTGAATGTAACATTCATATATTCTTAAACTTGAATCCACGTTTTATTACAAAAACTGGGTCCAACTTATTTTTAAACTTATACACGTAAACAAACTATAATAGCTAACAAATTATCAACTTCACTTAATTACAAGTCTTTACCGCAGAAAATGACACTATGACAATGGTTATTATAAGGAACACAATCATCCAATTCTAACCGAGCTCTACTATCCCAAGTTTCTAATCCGATTCTAATCAGATTGCAAATTCTCAGTTCATGTAATTTTTGAAAACTTTAATTTTCTCAAATATGTACTTTATAATTTGATTAATTGCTAGATTTTTAATTATCTGATTAGATTATTGAAAGAAGATTAGATTATTTACTTTATTATTTGATTATTTTTTACTTTTTCTAAACTATTAAATTTAAAAAAAAATATTTTAGCATACTTTGGAATATTAGTTTAGTGTTAGCTTGAATTTAACTTGTTTGTTCATTGAGTTTAAATTTGTAAAATAAGGAAAATTTGAATATGTAGGAACGATTTCTCAAGATAAAAGGCTGGACAGAAAGTTTGGTTTTTATCTCTTTGTCATGTTGATCACCTGAACCAACACGACGGACCTGGATATAGAAAAATATTATGCAAGATAAACAACTAACCCTTAAAATTTTCCATGGTCTAGAAAAATTTGAGTTCACCATTGGGTACCGGCAGTAGCTCAATGGGGCCATGAGGTATGAGCTTCGTTAACAATGATATATGTACACACGGCTGTAGGTTTGCTAACATTGACATTGATATGATGAATTCAACAACTGCAGGCCCATCTGATGTGGTTGACCAGGCCCAGGAAGAACATACATCGCAGGACCAGAATCAAAGACCGAAACGGGCCCATCGTTTACCAGCTCGTTTACAGATATGATGCAATCAAATCTGAATGATTCCAAGAGATCAAGCAGATTATTTGCTTTCCATATTTTAAGTTATTTGAATTTCGTTTTTTTGGTTTAAAGATTTGTTTCTTGTTGCTTAAGTTTTCTTTTCCTATAAGTACTCGTTTATTTGAAATAAAAGTTATCAGAAAGAAAAAAATTGTCTCAAGTCCTTGCTCTTCTTCTCTATTATTCTTGGGAGACTGACCATCTCGAACACGATCTTAACAATTGGTGCTTTCATCGCCTTGCTCGATGCCTCCCCGCCGTGACCCAACACTGGAGGAGAAAGTCGCCGCCCTCGGAGAGGCATCTCTACCGCCACCCAAGAAAACAAACTCTGTTTTGAAACCCTCACCGCCCAACTCCAGGCTCAAACCGAGCAAACCAACCTCATCCTCACTGCCATTAACAGAACTGACGCCAAACCTCCACCACAAACGAACGATTTCCAGCCCCGAACACCTACGCTTTTTCTTCTAACCTTTGATGGCACCAACCCCTTGGATTGGCTCTTTCAAGCTGAGCAATACTTCAGGTTCTGCAATATTTCCCCGGCTAATCGCCTCACCATGGTTGCGTTTAGTGTCTCGGGCGACACCCTGCTAAGTTGGTATAAGTACCTCTCAAATAATCATCTTCTCACCACGTGGGAAGCTTTTACTCGCCAACTTGAACTACGTTTCGGACCCTTCTTCTATGAAAATCACCGGTCAGCCTTGTTTAGGGGTGAGCAAAAAACGGTTCGGAACCGTCAGAACCGAGGAATCGGAACTGAACCGGTGCCTCAGAACCGCTAATGTATGTACCGGTTCGGTTCTCGGTTCTTAGAATTTGCATTAAACGGTTCCCGGTTCGGTTCCGGGTAAAACCGGCGGTTCTAGACTTGGAACCGAAGAACCGGAATATTCAAAATGTTTTAAATAAATTTACCAATCCCCATTTTTTATAGAGTAACTTATTAACCGGCGTCCATTCAATCATTTTTTTAATTCAAATCTTCTTTCTTTACGTTCAAGAACTAGCAACCATGATCAATTTTGATCTAAGCTATCAAGGTAATTTGATATAAAATGATATGATCTTCCATTAATCTATCGTTGCTAATGATATATTTAACTTCAACACTTAGGTTTTAATAAAAAATATAACGGATGTTCATGTTGTAATCTAAATTAGTTTTACTATGAAAGAAGACATATAATTGTATAAACTTGTTTTGCATTTTGCAAACTTTGCATAACTCGTTTGATAAATAAATGATCGAACCGGTTCTAGCCAGAACCGGCTTTAGCGGTTCTGGAACCGAACCGGTTTACTATAATAGGTTCCGGTTCCGTTCTATTTTTCACTCATTTTCGGTTCCGGTTCGATTCCAGTTCCGGTTCGGTTCTCGCGGTTCTGAACCGTTGCACAGCCCTAGCCTTGTTTAAACTTCGCCAGACTACCACGGTCATCGCGTATGTCACCGAGTTTGAACGACCAAGCAATTGCATAGTAGGTTTATCGGCGGATGTCCTCCTTGATTGTTTTCTCTCCGGTCTTCGGAAAGATATACAACAGGAACTTGCTATACTTTGTCCCCAAACACTTCACCAAGCCATTGTATTGGCTAGGTTGCTTGAGGATAAACTCAATGACCAACGTTATCGTTCAAAACCCACTCCACTATACCGTCCTACCACTGCCGTTACACAATCATCCTCCACAACAGTCGCCTCCAAACCAACTACCACACCCATCCTTTTGACACCCACCGCCACCACCTTACCGGTAAACCGTCTCACCCCGGAGGCTATTTAGGAACACTGAGCGGCCGGTTTGTGTTTTCGATGCCCAGACAAATACCACCCTGGTAACAAGTGTAACCCACCGTAATTTCATTTGCTTGTCGACTACGAAAACCCACCAACCGAACAACCATTATTTGACCTATCCGACGATACACCCGACACAGCAAGCATACCCGACCCACCTACTAATGGTGCAACCCATCCACTATTTCTTTCGCTATCACCAGCCGCCATCCATGGTCTAACCTCGCCTAAAACCCTACAACTAACGGGGTTTATTGCGGGACACCTGGTGACCGTCTTAGTAGACTCTGGGAGCACAAAAAACATCATTCAACCAAGGATCGCCACCTTCTTACAACTTTCGGTCGACACTATTCCACCTTTCTCCGTAATGATAGGTAACGGTGCTCTACTCCATTGTGTAGGCTATTGTCAACATGTTCATGTCACATTGGCAAAACAAACATTTGACATTCCGTTTTACATCTTGCCCATTGAAGGTGCAGATGTGGTTTTGGGTGTTGCATGGCTAAGTTCCTTGGGTCGCATCACTGCCGATTACTCGCTTCCCTCGATTTCATTCCATCATCACAACCAACACCTTACCTTGACAGGGGAACCACTCGCCGCGTCGGTTACACCGACAACCATTCATTCCATGATATCAAAAGGTGTTATTGCTTCCATGCACACATTGATTTTTCAACACAACATACCACATCCTGAAACAATCACCCCTACACATACGGATCCATCTATTGAAGTCTTGCTACAACAATTTTCTCACATCTTCCAGACCCCTACTACACTTCCCCCACCCCGCCCTCAAGACCTTCACATTCACCTCCTTCCAAATAGCAAACCTGTCAATGTTCGGCCGTACCGATATCCACACTATCAAAAAGATATCATGACCAAACTCATCAAAGAAATGCTGGTTGAGGGTGTCATTAAGCCAAGTACGAGCCCATACTCTTCTCCGGTCCTCCTGGTTCGCAAGAAGGACGAGATTTGGTGTTTTTGTGTTGACTATCGTGCTCTTAACGCTATCACAACCCGGGACCGTTTTCCTATTCCCACTGTGGACGCCCTCCTCGATGAACTTCATGTCGCCTCGTTTTTCTCAAAACTTGACTTACGTGTTGGGTACCATCAGCTACGGGTTACACCATTAGATACACACAAAACCGCTTTTCGAACTATCGATGGCACTATGAGTTTTTGGTCATGCCGTTTGGCCTATCCAATGCACCATCCACTTTCCAAGCTTCCATTAATGATCTTTTTCGGGATAATCTGAGACGTTTTGTCCTTGTCTTTTTCGATAATATATCGGTCTATAGCAAAACACGTACCGAGCATTTAAAACACCTTTCTCAAATTTTCACCACTTTATCTGCTCATCAGTGTTACGCCAAGTTGTCTAAATGTGTTTTTGGCGTTCTGGAAGTCCAATATTTAGGGCATGTTATCTCCTCTAACGATGTGACGACTGATATTGCCAAAATCGAGGCTATTCAATCTTGGCCGATTCCCACGACTCAAACAGCGCTTCGCGGTTTTCTTGGTCTCACCGGCTACTATCGTCGTTTCGTGCAAAGGTATTCCACTGTTGCAAGCCCGTTAACTGATTTATTGCATCACAACCGCAAATTTACTTGGTCCACAGACGCCCAACATGCCTTTGAGCTTTTAAAAACGACCATGATCAACCTTCCAACTCTCTCCCTACCAGTTTTTTCGCAAATCTTCGATGTTACGACAGATGCTTCCGATTTCGGTATAGGAGTTGTTCTTTCTCAAAAGGACAAGCCTATTGCTTTCTTTATAAAGAAGCTTAATAAGAAAATGTTGGCTGTATCGGCGTATATACGGGAACTCTTCGCGATTACCGAATCGGTTAAAAAGTGGCGTCATTATTTACTGGGTTGTCGTTGTCGTGTATTTACCAACCAAAGAAGTCTTCGCCACCTATTGACGCAAGTTATTCAAACTACAGAACAACATAAATGGGCAAGTAAGTTACTTGGGTATGATTTCGAAATTCATTATAAACCGGGAAAAGAAAATAAAGTCGCAGATGCTTTGAGCCGTATTGACACCCTTCACATGCTTACCGTTTCCACCCCGGTTTTTCCTTGGTTACATGAGCTACGTGATTATTATTCCACATCCTTTGTTGGCCGGAAATTATTCACAGATCTCCTTGAGTCTATAGACCCTTGTTACACAATTCATGATGGCTTGGTTTATCACAACCAACGTCTACTTATTCCGGAATTGCCGACTCTTCGCCTCAAGTTGCTACATGAGTTCCATTCAAGTACATTTGGGGGCCACTCGGGCATCACTGGCATGATTAAGGGGGTGTTTGTTTTTTCTTCAAACATCTTCAAGGGAGCTAATGTCTGCAGGCGCGCAGACATTACCCTTGAAGACTGTTTGTTTTTTTTCTTAAAACAGATCTGAAGTTATCTTCTTTCATCTTAAAAGAAAAGCAAGGAAATCTTGCTTAAAACATCTTCACAAAAAAACCCTACTCTTCTCCCTTTGCAGCCACCCTCTCATCCACTGCTCCTACCACCGTCCGCCAACACCACCACCCACCGTACGCCGCCACCACCACCCCCGTACCCCGCCGCCACCGTCCACCACCATCCACCGCCACCACCACCGTCCACCACCCACCATCCATCACCACCACCGTCCACCACCCACCATCCATCACCACCACCGTCTGCCACCACCACCACCATCCATCACCGCCACCACCACCATCCATCACCCACCACCACCACCATCCATCACCGCCACCACCACCACCATCCATCACCGCCACCACCACCGTCCACCACCCACCATCCATCACCACCACCGTCCACCACCCACCATCCATCACCACCGCCGTCCGCCACCACCACCACCATCCATCACCACCACCGTCCGCCACCACCACCACCATCCATCACCACCACCGTCCACCACCCACCATCCATCACCACCACCATCCATCACCACCACCACCATCCATCACCCACCACCACCATCCATCACCACCACCGTCCACCACCAACCAAAACCATCCATCACCACCACCCATTGTCCACCACCACCATCCACCGCCACTACCCACCGTCCGCCGCCACTACCACCATCCACCACCACCACCTTCCACCACCCACCAAAACCAAATCGGCATGGCAAGCAAAGACTAAAAACTAGATGTAACTTGAATAAATGACTTCTATCTTGTGAGATAAGTTTGACAGTTATGCAGACAGTATCAGCTTATAAAAACAAACAGTCTTATATTTTCAGCTTGCAGATCTTCAGACCACATCTTCAGTTGCAGACATGAAAACAGATGAAATCAGCTTGCAGACAGTTTATGTCTGCAAAAACAAACAGCACCTAAATGTATGAACTCTAACTTTTCTTGGTCCAATTTGCGCTCAGAGGTTACTCGTTTCGTTTCTGAGTGCCATGTTTGTCAACAAACGAAATACTCTACCAAAAACCCGTATGGTCTCTTACAACCGCTTCCCATTCCTAACCAAATTTGGGAGGATATTTCCATGGATATTATTACAAGCTTGCCACCATCGAACGGAAAAACCGCCATTTGGGTTATTGTGGACAGATTCTCCAAGTTTGCTTATTTTTTCGCCTTACCATCGCATTACACAATATTTAGCAACCATCTTTATGGATAATGTATACAAGCTGCATGGGTTACCAAAGAGTATTTTGTCTGACCGGGATCCTCTTTTCCTTTAGTTGGTTTTGGACCGAACTTTTTAAAGCCATTGGTACGTGCTTGCTTCATTCTACAGCTTACCACCCCAGACCAATGGTTAAACGGAGATCGTCAATCGTACCTTGGAAATAAACAAACGTGCTTGCTTCGTTGTTTCTCTTGTGATGAACCCAAACGGTGGACTAAGTTTCTCTTCTTAGCTGAATTTTGGTATAATTCTTCTTACCATAGCGCTATCGAGTTGTCGCCATTTCAAGCTCTTTACGGGCGACCCCCGCCCTGCATTCCGCATTACACTCGATCTGATTCAAAACCAAAGGCAATTGATGACTCAAGGCAGCTCTCAAGAAAACTCGTCAGCGAATGACAGATCAAGCTAATAAACATCGCCAAGATATAGTTTAATGTCGGAGACCGGTTTTTGTTGAAACTTTGCATGTACCGCTAGAAGACTGTTGCTAATAGGGCTGTTGAGAAGTTGAGTCGCAGGTACTATGGTCCTTTTACGGTTGTGGAACGTATTGGCAATGTGGATTATAGGCTTGCTTTACCGATAGGCGCCCAAATTCATCCGGTTTTTCATGTGTCTTTACTTCGTCCTTGTAAAGGGGATTGGCTGTCTGATAATGTACCGCTCCCTACGATTTACTTGCTCCTACTACCAGCCTTGCGGACAAGGCCGTTTTCGAAGAGGGGGATATTGATATGATGAATTCAGCAACTGCAGGCCCATCTGATGTGGTTGACCAGCCCAGGAAGAACATGCATCGCAGGACCAGAATCGAAGACCGAAACGGGCCCATCATTTACCAGCTCGTTTACAAATATGATGCAATCAAATCTGAATGATTCCAAGAGATCAAGCAGATTATTTACTTTCCATATTTTAAGTTATTTGAATTTTGTTTTTTTGGTTTAAAGATTTGTTTCTTGTTGCTTAAGTTTTCTTTTCCTATAAGTACTCGTTTATTTGGAATAAAAGTTATCAGAAAGAAAAAAATTGTCTCAAGTCCTTGTTCTTCTCTATTATTCTTGGGAGACTGGCCATCTCTAACACGGTCTTAATAGACATCTTATAAACATTTGAATTATTTTAAAAATCATTCTGCCTTTTTGAACTGCATGTAAACATTGAAAATCTTAAGGTTGAGCATTATCATTTGTATGTTTCATTCACACTAGCATAGATATCCCCTCCTTTCCCAATCAAAAAAATTCTTAAGATTTTTATTATAGGAATTTCCTGATCGCACTCTTTCTTGCAAATTCAAGGCATTTTCTTTGACTATGTGGTTGCTAAGCAAATGCTCCACTTTACCCTTAATTTCTCCTCGTGTGACAATACCTCTCTCATCTTTGTTCAAACCCACGCCAGTTTTCCAAATATCACATATGTATGTTTTATTAAAAAACCGATCGGAAACGTATGGCCACTACAAGAAAAGAATGTCATTTCTTACACATTCCATTGTAGAGTTCCAACCACAATGAGTCATGAAGCAAGCCACTGACCGATGGTTTAGGACCCCTTGTTGAGGTGCCCAGCTGATCACTTTCCCACGGGTGCCTATTCTCTCCATGTAATCACTTTGATACACATAGTTTATACTGCCGCTTGTTCCAGGTCTAGCAACCCACAAGAATGGCATTATGGTATCCTCAAGTCCTAGAGCCAGCTCTTCTAACTCCACCTGGTCAAAATTTGTGAAGCTCCCGAATGCCACATAAATGACATGTTGGTTGTTGATCAAGCCATGTTAGGCTTGTGGAGTCTTCGTGCCAAAAGTGGTCTACTTGTCTTGTGGATTTGTTGATCTTCTTGCATCACACTCCCAACAGCAAAACATCATGAAAACTTAGCAAAATGCCCAATAAACTGACTAACTGCACCCTCAGTTGCTGAAACAAACCCAATTTCGTTGGACCACAAATTTCATAGAAACCAACATAAGCAGCCACAACGGGGATCCCTACATAACTGTCCAAAGGAAAAACAAAATGAAACAATCTATCAAATAATACTACTATAAATTACTTCAAACAAATATAAACCTCATTTCAAACCAATAAAAATTTTCAAAAACCTATATCAGTATGAATTCAATATAAAAAATACATCAAAAATTCAGATATGGTTATACAAGCATCAAAAGTCACATCCAAACCCTAAATCTCATTCCATCTTAAAATTTCAACAACTTAAACCTAATTCACTATATCAAAACCTTCACAAGAACACCCAAGAATTGTGAGACTATTGGAAAGTTGAAAACGACTCTTCGATCAGACCCGGGCAGCTTCAATTGGGCCTCTTCAAACACTGATTACACCTTCAAAACATGGATCAGTCTGTTGATTATCATCATTAGCGAATATAATAATGCCAAAAAAATACCTCTTGAAGTCTCGATTTGAACCCTAGGCCGACTATTCTTCACCCTTTCTCGAATGTAACCCAAAACAAGTGCAATACATTTACCATTTGATTGATTCCTACTCCCAATAATCGATTTAAACTGTAAATCTCTCAAGGTTTGAGGATTTGATGCAAAGCGTTTGCATGTATGAGTGAGCAGGGGTGTTCAAAGTCGGATATATGGAGTTTCAGATATCCGAACATTGCGGATAGTAGTGAATTTCACTATCTGAATCTGAATTCGAAATTTTGGATATCCCGAAGTTTGGATATCAGAATTTTCAGCTTCGGATATCCAAACGGATATCCGAATTTTGAAAAAATATAATTATAAAAAAATTTAAAGAACAACTTTCAAAAGCATTTAGGATATCAGAAATATCCAAAAAAAAAATATATAACTACTATTAATAAAAAGATAAATGTATTTAATAAAAGAGAGAAGTAGGAAAATTTTGTAACAAGCTATCTTGTGTGATGCCAAGCGGCATTGAAAAACCTTTATTTATTATATTGTATAGATTATTATGATTATTATTATTTATTTCTTTTAATAAGGGTGCTTGTAAGTGGAAGTATGGGTAATTGCTTAGTCACGTCCCAAGGTCTAGAAGGCGGATGGACAAGCCATGTTGTGAAGCTACAGTCTGACGGGTGGGTTTGTCTTTGCAAACCGTGGAGCAGACGATCATGTGGGCCACACCTCCTTCTCACGCACATACATATATATAAACTTAATATTTTTTTAATTACACTAAAAATCATTACATTTTCTGTCTTCTTTCAATTAAATAATACATTTTTATACCTATATCATCATTTTTTTCATTCACTCACAACTACTTTCATATTATATTAAAATAATATATGGTATGAACAGTGAAACCATAAATTTAAATTTCACCCATGGTTGTAAAAATCGCACCTAGGCGCCGAGTACTCAACGAGTAATCCCCGAGTAATCCCCGCCTAGGCCGAGTTCTCAGTGAGCCATCCCCGAGTACTCTCCGACTAAGGCCGAGTACTCACCGACTAAGGCCGAGTACCCCCAACTCCCCAGTCGACCGCCTAGCGACTTTTACAACCTTGATTTCACCTATAACATTTTCTCTGTTCTCTATTCACAATCGCATTCTATAATTTGCCAAACCCTCACATATTTTTAGGGCATGAGCTGTGAATGTTCTAACATGACATATATATATATATATATATATATAGAGAGAGAGAGAGAGAGAGAGAGAGAGAAAGAGAGAGAGAGAGAGGTCTGAAAGAAATACATTGAAGATGCTCTTATATGATACCGATCGATTACCCGTTTACCCAAATATGCTCTTATAGAGGTAATCGATCGGTATCAAATATTTGTTAAGCCTGAAAAATATTTATTCAAATATGGATTAAACACTTGTACACCAAAATTAAATTGATTGTACATCTTAATTTTAATACTTTTTCTTGGTATATTACCGTATTAAACACTTGTACATCAAAATTAAATTGATTGTACATCTTAATTTTAATATTTTGTTTTGTTTTTTGGTAAATTACCATCGTGTCATTCCTATAACTATTTTAATATAGAACAAATATATTCTTTATTTTATTTATTTATTTTATATGAAAGTGTATGTTTTAATTTTAGACCACTTCAATGTTTAATCCGTAGCCACACAATCAATTGCCCATTTCTAACGCACAAGACCAGCAAAGACGAAGACTTTCCAAGTCTACTGTTATCTTAATAAAGCAATATACCAGTCACATGCTATCAAAATATATAAAATAACATTAATCAATTATCTAGCCCGAAGGATTGATGCTATTCAACCATCATGTTTACCTTCGGCTTACCATTCTTTTTTCTGCTCTTCTACACCCTTACCACCACCGCACAACCATACAGACCCAATGATGTTATATTTATAAACTGTGGTTCAGAGTCCAAAGTGAACCAAGGATGGGTCGGTGATGAAAAATTAAGATTTGTGCCTTCTAACATTAGCACCACCTCCTTCTCATCCACCATCGCCCACCAAGGCCTAGTGTCTTCCGTTCCCCTAGTCCCTTACTCCACCGCTCGATTTTTTTACTCTTCTTCTTCTTTTACCTACACATTTTGGGTCTCCCCAGGTCCCAAATTCCTCCGTTTACATTTCTATCCTGCCACCTACTCCGATTTTAACACCGAGCAATCTTTTTTCTCTGTGTCATCCAATGGCTACTCTCTTTTAACCAACTTCAGTGCTTTCTTAACCCTATCGTTTTTGCAAAAGACGCGCAGAGCGTAGGCGCCCTGCTTTGTCAAAGAATTCCTTATCAATGTAAATGATGGACAACCCCTAAACGTTATGTTTACTCCATCCCCTAACTCATATGCCTTCATCAATGGTATTGAAATCATTTCAATGCCTCTTCATCTGTATTTTGAGGCTAACAGCCTCAAGTATCTTGGGATACTTAACGGACCTGTTGTTGATAACAACACGGTACTTGAAAATATTTACAGGCTAAACATAGGTGGGAGACAGATACACGTTTACGACGATACTGGCATGTATCGGTCATGGGATCAAGATGGTGAATACATACATGGAGAAGCGAATGTGTTAACGCAGGTTTATCATAGTCCGATCATGTATAGCTAGGAGACACCCAAATACACCGCACCTGAGCTAGTTTATCAAACACAACGGAGTATGGGCGATGAGGCGGACAAGTACAATTTGACTTGGATACTTCCGGTTGATTCTGGATTTTATTACATGCTTCGGCTCCATTTTTGCAACTTTATAACATACTACCAAAAACCCAGTCAGGTTTTCTTTACAATTTCCATTAATAATCAAACTGCTGAGGTGGAGGTTGATTTATTCAGTTGGACTAACGGAAGCGGGTATCCTGTATTTAAGGATTACCTTATATATGTCGAGGATCCTAATCACTCCCGAAGCAAGCAAGATTTGCGGGTAGCCATGCATCCTAAGCTCTGGTCTGAACTATATGGTGATGCTTATTTGAACGGTTTGGAAGTCTTCAAGCTAAGCATGAATAGAAGTCTTGCTAGCCCAAACCCAGAACTTAGTATTAAACCTGCAAAAGGGAACAAAGAGAAAACTCCATGTGTCGTGATAATTGGAGTTGAGCATGGATTAGTCTTGTTTTTTATTTTAGTTATTGTAGTTGTTTGCAGAGGAAGGCGAGTCAAACATTTTGGTGTCGCCGCCGACATGTTATCATCTAAATGCCATCGTTTTTCACTTAAAGAATTGAAAGCTGCTACCAATGAATTTAATGACAGTTTTGTCATAGGCAACGGGGGATTTGGTAAGGTGTACAAGGGGTACATGAACAAGGCTCCAACAATTGTTGCAATCAAGCGACTCGACTCATCATCTAGACAAGGTTTTCAAGAATTCTGTACAGAAATCGAGATGTTGTCAAAACTACGCCATGTGAATCTAGTGTCCCTGATTGGATACTGTGACGATGAGGAAGAGATGATACTGGTATATGATTACATGGCGCACGGGACTCTACGTGAACATCTCTACAGCACAAACAACCCTCCTCTGTCATGGAAAACACGTCTCGACATATGCATTGGCGTGGCCAAAGGGTTGCAATATCTCCACTCGGGTGGACCACGTGCAATAATTCATGGTGATGTCAAGTCCACAAATATCTTATTAGATGACGATTGGGTGGCTAAGTTGTCTGATTTTGGTTTGTCAAAGCTAGGCCATGAAGATCAGTTAGAAACACATGTTGATACGGTGGTGAAGGGTAGCTTGGGGTATGCTGACCCTGAATATTGTTGGACACAACAACTCACGAAGAAGTCGGATGTGTACTCATTTGGAGTGGTTCTTCTCGAAGTGTTGTGTGCAAGACCTGTTATTGATGTGGGGTTGAGAGACGAGCAAGTGAGTTTGGTAGAATGGGGCAAGATTTGCAATCAAAAGGGAACCATACAAGAAATTATTGATCCAAAACTGAGTGGTGAGATCGCACCTGAGAGTTTGAGAAAGTTTGAACATGTAACAAGTAAATGTTTGCTTGAGGAAGGGAGTCAGCGACCTGCAATGGAGGAGGTAGTTTGGCGACTAGAGTTTGCATTACAATTACAAGAAGATGATGAGAAAACGAGTGATATTGGCAGAATTAAAAAAAATTAAGAACTTTCGATTATAATAAGAAAGTGTGATACTGGCAGAATTAAAAGAAATTAAGAACTTTCTATTATAATAAGAAAGTGTGAATAGGGCCTAGCAAAATTAGTTTTGGTTTATACAATGCGACCACAACATGTTAGTTAAGGTCAAGAAATCGATACTCGAGTTAATTGAGATCGGCGTCTAAGGAGTTAGGAGTTGGCGATCGGATCAGGCAGCGTGTACGTTGTTCGTGTAGCGAAAATACAAGAACAAGTTGGTTTCCGATCGAGGTGTGTCTGGTTATTGGGGAACGGTGATTGATGATCAGGTGATAAGAGAAAGATAAAAAGGTGGTTTTCTTTATTCTCTTGTTTCTTGTCGATGAAGATTGCAAGGAAAAACACTAAGGTTTTGTTTGTTTTTGCTTCAAACATCTGCAAGAGTCTTATGTCTGTGGGTGCGCAAACATAAGCTTCTGAAGACAATTTGTTTAAAAAAATAAAAAGATCTGAAAACAGCTTTTATGGTCTTAAAAAATAAGCTAATATCAACCATCTTCACACTTCTTCAAACTTCTTCACACTTTTTAACATCCTACCAACACCCCCACCCACCACCACCGTCCACCACCACTCACCGTCCGCCGCCGCCGCCGCCACCGCCACCGTCCGCCGCCGCCACCACCACCACCCCGTCGACCACAACCACCGTCCACTACCACCACCCACCACCACCGTTCGCCACCACCACCCACCGTCTGCCACCACTACCACCCCCGTCGGCCACAACCACCGTCCACTACCACCACCATCCGCCGCCACCACCACCCACCGTCCGCTGCCACCACCACTCACCGTCCGCCGCCACCACCACCCACCGTCCGCCGCCACCACCACCCACCGTTCAGCACCACCACCACCACCCGCTACAACCATCTACCACAAGCACCCACCGTCCGCCACCACCACCACCACCACCACCCATCACCACCACCACCCACCATAACCGTTCATCACCACCACCACCCTCTGTCGGCCACCATCACCGTCCACCACCCACCAAAACCGTCCATCACCACCACCACCACCACCACCTATCACCACCACCGTCCATCACCACCACCCACCATAACCGTTCATCACCACCACCACCTACTGTCGGCCACCATCACCGTCCACCACCCACCAAAACCGTCTATCACCACCACCCACCGTCCGCCGCCACCACCACCCACTGTCAGCCACCATCACCGTCCACCACCCACCAAAACCGTCCATCACCACCACCCACCGTCCGCCGCCACCACCACCCACCGTTCGGCGCCACCACCCACCACAACCATCTAACACAACCACCCATCACCACCACCATCCATCACCACCACCATCCATCTACCACAACCACCCACCACCCACCATAACCATCTACCACAACCACCCACCACAACCATCTACCACAACCACCCACCACCACCCACCATAACCGTTCATCACCACCACCACCCACTGTCGGCCACCATCACCGTCCACCACCCACCAAAACCGTCCATCACCACCACCCACCGTCCGCCGCCACCACCACCCACCGTTCGGCGCCACCACCACCACCCACCACAACCATTTACCACAACCACCCACCGTCCGCCACCACCACCACCACCACCCATCACCACCACCACCACCCACCATAACCGTTCATCACCACCACCACCCACTGTCGGCCACCATCACAGTCCACCACCCACCAAAACCGTCCATCACCACCCCACTGTCCACCACCAACATTCACCGCCTACCACAATCGTCTACCACCCAATTCTATAGTTCGTACACCACCACTCACTTCCATAGTTCGTACACCACCACAAATTATTTTAGGAGTTTACAGACGTTAAGTGTATTCTATCTACTGTGATATATATGACAGGTAACTAATTTTCAGCTTATGCAGACGATATCCAGTTTATAAAACAAAAAGTATTATATTTTCATATTGCAGACATTTAAAACACATCTTCAGTTGCAAACATGAAATCAATGAAATCAGATTGCAGACAACTTTTGTCTTAAAATACAAACATCACCTAAGTGTATTTCTGATTGATTGAATAAATAATAATTAATAGAACATTTCTAAAATAGCCATTTTATAATTAAGTCATTTTAAACTTTAGACATGTTTATGAAAAAAATTACCCAAACTAGCCATAGTTTTCTGAATCTGACAGAATCACAATACTCTTCAAAGGATTAGCTGAGCCTATAACAATTCACAACGTATACAAATGTTCCATCGGATCCGACCGAAGAGTGGAAGGTCCGACGGAATATTAAACCGTTATCGTCAACAATACAGAGCTTGCTTCCGCCTGCGCCGAAAATTAATCCTTCCATCGGAGGCCTCACTTGTTCAGTCGTTTTTTTGTGTGTGTTTATATTCATTGTTTTCTTATTTATGTTAAATGTTTTTATTAAAAGGAAACCACCTACCAACCCATCTATCTACCTACCTTTTTCATGTTTTCCTTAAAAATCTTCATCCCATCTCCTCATCTCTTCCTTTAATATCTTCATCTCAATCTCTTCACCTCTTCATCATATTTTGAACAACAAACTTGGCAAACAACTTCTAACTAGTAACGTTAGTGACAAGTACAATTCTCAGCCGTCACCAAAAACATCAACGTGTGTTCTTCAAAATGAAGGCGTAAAAAAAACAACTCAGAATCTTCATCTTACAAAGATCCAATGTCTATTTCGACCGACGACCAATAAAGAAATGGCTATTCCAAACGACGTGTCAGACAATTGGTCCGTTGATGTTGAAGATTTTTATAATAATAGGGACTCTCTATTCTAATATTCTGCTACCTTTTTTCAATAGTTAAAGGTTAAAAAACGTTTATGGTGTACCCTATTAGGATATATGTCTAATGGCTAGCTACTTGTCCGCCAAGATAACAAAAAGAAAAACATTTTCGGGCTTTTGATGGTAATTTACCCTTTTGTAATTATATTTTTTTTTTAATTTGGAACACAAAGAAGGTTGGGTCGGAAGAATGATAAAATGAAGGCATCGATAACTTTAAAGCGATGAATTATTGAATATGCGTTGGACGGTTCTACCACCCAATTTCTATGATTATTTGGTAGATCCATGTAACAAAAATGCCGTTAGCTATGCTAATAGTAATTTTAAACCATACCCTTCGATTTTAAATGTTGATGTTGTTTAATTTTCGTTTTGCATTGAAAGACATCATTGGTTACTTGTTTGGGCAGATCTACAAACACAAGACATGGTGCTGTTTTGTACCACCCCGCCAAGGCGGAAACGCAAAATGTACAACACACTGACTCATCAAGAACACATTATTGACAAGAGAATACCATACGTGCATTGTAAACTTACAATTTTACAAAGAATAGTACTGTTACAAATGCTAGCAAACAGTTCTCTATTCGCATATCCTGGAAAACATGTTTGAAAACGTCAACTAGATATAGATGATGAGCTCGTAGGTTTTACGTTATCACAAATATATCTTTAGTAAAAGTATTTATATTTCTTTGTAAAATAGCTTTCATATCACTAATTTCATTCCTGTACGTTAACAAAAAACGAGAATCATAATTCATCTAGAAACGTTTACGTTATAATACAAAGAATCACTTCACTTTCACTATTATGGTCTCAAACCCAGTTTACAAATATAAGTGACATTGATATTTCCATATCAATGTTCATTTTATTTCAAAATACACGTAACATTGACAATCTTACGCCTATGTTCACAATTCTATTTTGTAACATTGACATTCCCATATCTATTTTCATAGTTCCATTTCAAAACATAAATGATATTGATATTCTCACGTCAATGTTCGCAATTCTATTTCAAATACACGTTGCGATGACCCTCCCATGTCCATGTCAACAATTTCGTTTCAATATACAAGTGACGTTGATATTCCCAAGTCAATGATCAAACTTTCCAATTTAAATTCCAATGAATTTTCTTCAATTTCCTTAATTTTAAATCCAACTTTTAAAATATGTGTACTATAGATTTAAAATCAAATAAAATATCATTTCTTATTATTTGTGGATTCTCTGCTCATCATATGTCATGTTAATATGAAATAAATTATTTCTTTCCAAATATAGTATAAGCTCGTAACCTAGTTGATTCGTCTCTGCCCCCGCTAACGCCTTTTCGGCCCATTAGCTTTAATGTTTTGTCACGGATCGTTAGCGCACACACACAATAGGCATTCACATCTACATAGTTGGTGCGAACAACTGTGAATGGTGTGGACGTCCCGATAGTACTATCCCAATTGTCACCGGCTCATATCAACAAAGAGTTAAAGGTTACACAACAAATAAGGAGACTTAAGCGATAATTCTAACTTATTCAATCATTCGATCATTATTCATCTCAAGCATAAACATTCGACATTGAGCATGTCCTTCACATAATTTCATATCTATTACTCAAGTAATTTTCTTTCTCAAAAACATATGATACCTTTTTAATTGTAAACAAAGCTTTGAGTAACGCGTATGTATCGTTAAAGAAAATTTATCTCAACAAATAAGTATAGTAAGATAATTCAAATAGCATTCACATTTTACTAAAACAAAAGCATGTTTCTCCCTCGAAACCAATAAAGGTAAAAAGGGGCTATGAACTCGTCTTTGATCTGGTAAGTTTCTTGATGGCTTCTAGTAATGCTTCTCTAAAGCTTACTACTCGAGCCCTACATCATGATAGTTCTTAACTAGATTAGAATCATCATTTCATATGTTCTTCATTTTCTTATTTTATCTTTCTTATGGATTAGGGTTTTCTTCCACAAATTTCCAATATTTTTATTTCATAATCACTCTTTACTTTATGAGATATATCCTTCATAAGTTGATTAACTTCTTTATATTTTCATACAATCCTCTTTTATCAAATATCTCATGGATTATTCCTTTTCATTTATAAACTATTTTCAATTATTGATATCTATATGATATGAATAAATCAAATGTGGTCAGTCATTTTCTTTCATAAAATCATACGGTAAAACCTTATTTCCATATGTTATGTAAATCTTTTCAAAATTGAACACATGATACTTGTCTCCATCATAACCACAATTAATATGTAGGCTAACATTTGAGGCCATAGTGTTTTATTTAACAAAATCTCTCATTATGATATAGAATAATACTTAAAAGATAGGTTTTTCCACTCATCACTTTCTTTCCAAAAGATCCAATTAACATCTTTGTATATTATGGCTTCAATAGGTTACACCATACACTCAATATTTATCTTTCTAGGATTATATTTAACTTTATCACACTTTTATAGATCTTTACTTAATGTGAAGGTTATAAGTCGGATTTAGCCATAACTTCAAACCCTTAATCTCTCTTGGCTAAACTGTAATTTAACACTAAAGTTATTTAGTAAGAGCTAGCTTACAGCTAAGGAGGTTTAAGGTGTGCGGTGTAACACCCCGACCGATGGCGGATTATACATCGGGGCGCCACGTATTGTTTCATTACTCATGACACTATTTGGTGTCAATATTTATTAATACACATTTATCGCGCACGCGCAACGCAATCACAAGATAACATAAATCAATATATTATAATTCAAAATATTCAAATAACATAAACTTGTCTTGTTACATTTTAATCTAGGTCCAAAATAAAAGCAAACATCCTATGTGTCCTCAAGCTCCGAATGCAGCTACTGCGAACCTGAACATGTGTTAAAATAAAACGTCAACACTTGCGTGTCGGTGAGAGATCAAGTTTAATAGATATAAATAGATAATAATAGATCTGCGCGCAACATGTGTAAATCTGGTGTTTAACAAGGGTGTAATCAGATTGTGATCAAGCCTAAATAGATCATAGCTCATAGTTCAATCCGTGCTCCCAATTGAGCACAAAAACAAGAAATCATCTGTGCACGTGTAAACAAAAGAAAACCGTAAACGATAGGTCTCCCGTGTTCATCTAATGGATCCATGAAAACTTCGGAATAGGCCGAACAAAGCGGTTAATGATTCACACATACAAATAAACAGCCAAGTAAACGTCCCTACACATGGGATACTGCGCGACGAAAGTTCATAAACAAGTTTAAGACTCAAGTTTGTACGAACACATGAACATCCCAAAACGTTAAAAATAAAAAGGGATTAGGTACGAGATTACTCACATGTAAACGGTGCGTGGAAAGCTAAAGCAAGAACCAACTTTTAAACAAGCACAAGTTAACCTATAAATAAGAGTTTATTGGTTTATCGATTGGTTTTAAGTCTTGAATATATGTAACCATTAGTAATATGTATCTTAAACAAATTATTATATATATACATTACCGGAAATGCAGGGAGGACAGAGGAGAAAACGGAGGCAAAGAGAGGAGAGGCGGCTGAGGAACAATGGCAGAGAGCAAGGAGAAGGAAATTAAGTGTTTGTGTGTGTAGTGTTAAGAAACAAGAAAATAGTATTATATATAGGAAAACCCTAGGGAACACAATCCCTAGAAAAGGGGAAAAGATCTTCTACAGAATCAAGCAAAAGATATCAAAAGATATGGTAGCTGCAGGGGACAAGGGAAAAAGGCTGACAAGAACAGAGTAAAGCAAAGGAGGTGTCAGATAAAGGTACTGGAAAAGCAGATCTCAAAAGATAATGTCAGTCACTTTTTCTGCCAACCAATAGGGTTGGTGCGCATGCTGCGCCGAAAGTGGCTTTTCAGACATAAGGCAGGTTAGGTCAACAGCACAGAAGATAAGATATCACAAAGCAAACAGGCTGGATAAAACAGAAGAAAAGATACAAGTCTAGCGCGAGAAAGCTGCGCGCGAGAAGGCTAAGGCGCGCCGCGGGAAGAATTACATTTCTTAGCGCGCCGCGGGAGGAACTACAATTCCTAGCGCGCCGCGGGAAGAACTATAATTCTTCGCGCGTCGTGGGAAGAACTATGATTCCTTAGCGCGTCGCGGGAGGAACTACCATTCTTAGCGCGCTGCGAGAAGAACTACAGTTCTTAGCGCGTCGCGGGAAGAACTACCGTTCTTAGCGCGCTGCGAGAAGAACTACAATTCTTAGCGCGCTGCGAGAACAGTTCGCCTCGCGAATCGCAGGAACAACTGGTCTTCACGCAAGCTTCCTTGTAAGGAGTCTGGCGCGTGGAGCTGCGCAGACATCCTTAGGCGGAAAGAACCAAAGGACAAGCAAGGAGTTAAGAGAAAAAGGGGGTTCAAGGCGAAAAAGGTTAAGCAGAGGGGCGGGACGGCAACAAGAGGGAGAAAGGGCGAGATGGCGACAAGAAAGAAAAAGAAGCGGGACGGCGACAAGAGAGAAAGGAGCGGAACGGCGACAAGAGAGAAGAAGGGCGGGACGGCGGAAAGGAAATTAATACTATTATTATTATTATTATTATTAAGTAATATAAAAATATATATATAATTTATTTAATGTTAAATTTACAAAGATTAATAAACAAATTTTAAATCATAAAAAGAATCGGATTCGAAAACGGGTACCTGGGTCGGGTCGGATAGGGCAGTTGTCACAGTCTCCCCTACTTTAAGAAATTTCGTCCCGAAATTTATCTCGAAGTAGGTTGCGCAGAGAAAAGGTGCGGGTACTTGATCTTCATCTGATCTTCCCTTTCCCAAGTGAACTCGGCTCCGCGCTTGGACTGCCAACGAACTTTAACAATGGGGATGCGACTGCGCTTGGTTTGCTTTACCTCGCGATCCATAATCTCAACAGGCTTCTCAACGAAATGCATAGATTCATCAACTTGAACTTCATCAAGTGGTATGTGAAGGTTCTCGTCAGCTAGACATTTCTTGAGATTGGATACATGGAACGTTGGATGCACATTGCTGAGCGCGGGCGGTAGGTCAAGCTTGTAGGCAACTTTTCCCATGCGCGCGAGAATCTTGAACGGACCAACATAACGAGGCGCAAGCTTACCTTTCTTCCCAAAGCGGACAACACCCTTCCAGGGCGACACTTTGAGGAGAACAAGATCACCAACTAGAAATTCGAGAGGCTTCCGCCTGCGATCTGCGTAACTCTTCTGTCGGCTTCTGGCAGTCAGCAGATGATCACGGATCTTGGCGATTTTATCGGTTGTCTCTTGAACTAGTTCGGGTCCTGTGATTTGAACTTCACCCACTTCGCTCCAACAAATCGGTGAGCGGCACTTTCGACCGTAAAGTGCTTCAAATGGGGCCATACCGATGCTGGAATGATAGCTGTTATTATAAGAGAACTCGATCAGAGGTAGGTGTGAATCCCAATTACCTCCAAAATCAAGAACACAAGATCGAAGCATATCCTCAAGGATTTGGATGGTTCGCTCAGACTGTCCGTCAGTCTGAGGATGATATGCAGTACTCATGTCCAAACGAGTTCCTAACGCAGTTTGGAGAGATTTCCAAAAGCGAGATATAAAACGGCCATCGCGATCGGATATGATGCTCAAAGGAGTACCATGACGGCAGACAATCTCTTTGACATATAGATGCGCAAGTTGCTCAACACGGTAAGTTTCACGAATGGGCAGAAAGTGGGCAGACTTGGTCAATCGATCCACTATTACCCAAATGCTATCATGTTTGCTTGCGGTCAAGGGTAACTTGGTGATAAAGTCCATTGCTATACTTTCCCATTTCCACGTAGGAATTTCTGGTTGTTCGAGCAAACCAGATGGGCGTTGATGTTCAGCTTTTACCTTAGAACAAGTCAGGCATTTAGCTACGAACATAGCAATATCCTTTTTCATACCGGGCCACCAATAAGTAATGCGCAAATCCTTGTAAATTTTATCAGCGCCAGGATGAATGGAATACCGAGTTTTGTGCGCTTCACTCAGTAGGACATGTTGGAATATCGTATGCCCGAGACACATAATTAAGTTAATGTGGCTAGTTATGTTTGATCCAAGTCGGGTCATACCCAATAACGAGTTAGACACACACCAATTATGTATTTGTTAAGATAAGATCTTTAAGACAAATACAGAACACGACACATTCAGAAAAACGGGTTTCTGAATAATTACTTGAAAGTATTAAATAATTAATTGGTTAATTTATTTATTTAAATAATTGGAATGATTATTTAACTATGTATTCTTTTATAAAATGGTTTATAAAAGATGGGGTGTTTATATATTTTATAAAGTATAAAATATATATAACATAAAAAAAAAAAAAAAAATAAATAAATAAATAAAATATGTTGGGGCCGATTTTGGGTGGGCCCCACACCCCACTCACTTGGTCAAAATTGTCAACATGCAAACATAGATGGAGTATGGACTTGTATAAACATCTAATCAAGAGTGTGCATGTAAATATAATGATCAATACTTACAACACTTTCAAGTAACCTTTTCAAAAACACACCCTTTCTTTCTTTTCTCTCTAGCTCACGGCCAAAGAAGGGAAAGTTCGGGTCTCGGGTTTTTCGTGTTCAAGCTTCCTAGCATAGCTCGGTGCGTGTTGGAGGCTCGGGGTATATTCCGTTTGAGGGTTTTCCTTTGAAAGTCTTGCATTCATCATCATCTTCTTCAACCATCACTAAACTCTTAAAGGGTTAAGATTGTAAGTGTTTTATATGCTTTGATAGTTTAGTTATTCCCGTATCATTTGATCCTTGCTTCGGGTTTCTAGTAAATAGATTATTGGTAATCTTGAAATGAATAAACTAGGTTGTTCATATGTTTTAGTTTGTATATCACGTTTCCGCATTAATTATAACTAGTTAAACGGTTAACTAAGTTTGTAAATTCCATAGAAACCCAACAAATGGCATCAAGAGCCGGGATACGGGATACTAAGCTTCGGGTTCTCGGTTTTTATTTTCCCCTTGAAAGATTTTATACAAAAATTAACATGCATGATATTTTTGTATTTAATCTTGCTATCGTTTTTGGCTAAGTTCAAAAAAAAAAAAATATATATATAAAAACCGGGCTAATGGGCCGAAGCCCATTTCGGGTGAAATTTGGGCCGAAGCCCATTTTTGTTATTGGGCCGGGCCCATGTAAGTCATTTGGGCCGAGCCCATGTAATTTTGTTTGGGCCGAGCCCAAGCAGTTTTTTAATTGGGCCGAGGCCCATAATCTTGTTATTGGGTCGAGCCCAAATGGGTTGGGCTAGGCCCGATAAAGGCAAGGGGTTTTGGAACGGGTTCCTATGACATATCGGGTTATGTTTGTTAGTACTAGACCGAGCCGTAGACCAAATGGATGTTTTGTTTGTGATTGATGGTTGTGATTGTAATTTATTATTCAAAGTATCGGTTTGTAATAATTAATTAGGGGCTATTTTGTAATTATTTATTCATATGGGCATGTAATAAATAGGTAATTTGTAATATCTTTATTTTATAGAAAAAATGTATTAGGACATTTAATTTTGTAAAATTAAAGAAGATTGCAAAGTTGGAAGTTTGGGCCTAATTGGGCTGGGTATGGTCATAATGGGTTTCACAAGCCCATTAAGGGATTCAAGCCCAAAAGGACCTAAGCCCACCAATTGAGCCCAAGTGGAAGCTTATGGAAGCTAAGGCCCAAGTTCAAGCCCAATGGATCACAACAAGGTTGAAGAAGATGCTCGAAGCATTTGGATGCGGGATCGAGTGGGAGCTACAACATCCATGTGTCATGTGTCCCTTAGGATTGGACCTAAGACACACACTTGTTTCGGCTAACAAGTGTGGTCTAACTTAGTGGCTCGTGTCTAGTATATATTGTGTGTATGCTTGTTGATTGATTGTTTGATTGTGTGGTTGTTAGATATTAGGATATCAACTCCGTCACATAGAATTAATTAACAAAGCATAAAACGGGTTCTAATAATTATCGGTAATTACGTGACACGTAGTTTAATAAAATGGAATTATTAACTAGCCGTCTCACGCCCATAATAAAAATGGTTTTATTATAAATTAGTTTTGAAAATGGTTTCAAAATCATGTTTCTAAATGCATGTTAGAACATGATTTAAAGTTTTATATCTAGAATTATTAAAACTAAAAATCCCTTTAAAATTAAGGATAATAAGTTAAACACCATCCTTTTGTATAACACTTAACATATTAGTAAGCTCTTAGTGGGAAAAAGGTCACCTAACCGCATAGAGTAAATTAACATGTTAAGGTAATATTGGCATATAAATGGGAAAAAGGTCACCTAACCATTTGTATGTTAATATTACAAGTTGATACAAGTAGGACGACTTAAATTAGAACCATGTGAAGAGGGTCACCCAAGCATGGGGTCTAATGGGTGTTGATGGGATAAACATGCCAACACGAAATATGATTTCGAACCGGTCCCATAAATTCTAGAAGTTGCAAAAGGGTTTGCAATTGTTATGAATAACTACCTTGATAAACCGACAAAGGGAAAAAGGTCACCTAACCGGAGTCGGGTTTATCGTTGGATTCTAGATTTTAATTATTAATTATATTTGGTATATATAAAAGGGTATTAATAATTAAAAGGTTAAAACACTAAAATGAACTTATTTAAAATTCTGCAGATGGCCACACACGTCGACGACAACATTATCCCTAACGTCCAAAACGTATCTCTCCGATCTATTCTCGCTAAAGACCGTCTTAACCACAATAACTTTTCGGATTGGTTCCGAAATTTAAGGATTGTTCTAAAACAAGAAAGATTATATCATGTTTTGGAAACACAAATCCCCGAAGAACCGGAAGAGGGAAGTGAGGTCGAATATATGAATTGGGTCAAACTCTCGGAAGATTCCATTCAAGTGTCATGCCTCATGTTGGCGACTATGATTCCCGAAATCCAAAAGGATTTCGAAAACCATAATGCGTACGACATGATTACTCAACTTAAGGAAATGTTCCTTAAGCAATCGAGGGTTGAAAGGTTCGAAACGGTTCGAGCCTTACATGCATGTAGAATGGATGATAGTCAACCAGTTTCATCTTATGTACTTAAGATGAAAAGTTATATTGATCGGCTCACTAAGCTCAATTGTCCCATCTCAAATGAGTTAGCAACGGATTTGATCCTTAACTCTTTGTCGAAAAGGTTCGACACTTTCGTGTTAAATTATAACATGAACGGGTGGGACAAAACCATTGGAGAACTTCACTCAATGCTTAAAACAGCCGAGGCGAGCATGGGCAAAAGGGTTTTACCCGTGTTTGCAATCAATGAAGGTAGATCCAAGAATCGATCTCAACCCAATCTTAAGGCTAAGGTAGCTAAAAGGAAGGGTCCCCCTATGCATCTTAAGGGTAAGGGCAAATCACCGGTTATGGCAAAGAAACAAAAGGTTGTGGAACCAAGGGGTCATAAGGATGATCCTTGTTTTGGTTGTGGGGAGACCGGACACTGGAAACGCAATTGCCCGGTCTACCTAAAAGAGCTAAAAGACAAGAGGAATGCGGCGCATACCTCGGGTAATGTCTTTATGATTAATGTTGAGCTAAATCTTATTTCTTCTAACACATGGGTATTGGATACCGGATGTGGAACTCATATTTGCAATTGGTTGCAGGGGTTCAAAAGGAATGAAGACTTGAAGAAGGGCGAAGTGAATCTTTTCATGGGCAACGGTGCAAGAGTACACGTGGTCGCTAGAGGAGACTTCACTTTATCACTTCCAAGTGGTTTGGAAGTTGTTTTAAAAAATGTTTTGTATGCTCCTAGTTTGACTAGGAACATTATTTCTGTGCACCTTCTTAGACAATGTAACTTTGACTTTAAATTTGTAGGATCGGAAATGCATGTGTCATCTAATGGTATCTTTTATTTTAAAGCTGTACCAAACAACGGTATTTATGAATTGGTTCATGATAATACCTCAAATAGCTCATTATATCAAACTTCTACTAAAAGACTCAAAAAGGGTTTGAGTGATTCCTACATTTGGCATTGTCGCCTTGGACACATAAACAAGAATCGTATAAACACTCTCCAAAAGAATGGTCTTTTGAAAACAAACGAGTTAGGTTCGTTTGATGAGTGTGAATCTTGTATTCAAGGCAAGATGACCAAAGAGCCTTTCAAAGGTACAAATGAAAGGGCTAAGGATTTGTTAGGTATCATACATACGGATGTATGCGGACCTTTCAAGCCAACTAGTAGGAATAGTGAAAGGTACTTCATTACCTTTACCGACGATTTTAGTCGATATGGGTATGTTTATCTAATGAAACACAAACATGAAGCCTTTGAAATGTTCAAAGAATTTCAAAATGAAGTGCAAAATCAGCTCAACCGAACAATCAAGGTACTCCGCTCCGATAGAGGAGGCGAATACCTAAGTGATACCTTTCAAAGTCATCTTAGAGATTGTGGAATTATTTCACAGCTCACTCCTCCTGGAACTCCTCAACATAACGGAGTATCCGAGAGGAGGAATCGAACACTGTTGGACATGGTTCGATCAATGATGGCACGAAGCTCACTACCGCCATCATTTTGGGGATATGCGCTACTCACAGCGGCTCGTATTTTGAATATGGCCCCGACCAAAAAGGTGGATCGAATACCCTATGAAGTGTGGCATGGAAAGGTTCCATCCTTTTCATATTTAAGGATATGGGGATGCATAGTTTATGTTAAACGTGACACCCCAAATAAGCTTGAGGCTCGATCCATCAGGTGTGTCTTCATAGGATACCCAAAGGATGATATAGGATATATATTCTATGATCCTAGTGAACAAAGAGTGTTTGTTTCACGCAAAGGATACTTCTTAGAAACTAGGTTCCTTATGGAAGGACCTAGTGAAAAGAGAGTGGAACTTGAAGAGGTTCAAGAATCACTGGATGATACACAGTTGGTCGATACTAGCTTTCAACACGAGGATGTTGAAGATGATCAAATGGTTGATCATACGCACGTTGCTCGCAGATCTAGTAGGGTTAGTCAACCTCCCAAGAGATATGGATTTCTTGTGGATGATTGCTACTTGATTGATTCGGATGAACCGATCTCCTACAAAGATGCTATGTCACAACCTGATTGTGACAAATGGCTTGAAGCCATGAGCGCCGAGATGCAATCCATGCACGATAACCAAGTTTGGGAATTGGTTGATCGTCCACTTAACTCCAAACTGGTTGGATGTAAGTGGGTCTTCAAAAAGAAGACCGATATGCATGGAAATTTAGATACTTACAAAGCTCGACTTGTCGCAAAAGGTTTCACGCAAACTCAAGGGATTGATTATGATGAAACCTTCTCGCCAGTCGCGATGCTTAAGTCGATCAGGATATTGTTTGCCATTGCAGCTCATTTTGATTATGAGATATGGCAAATGGATGTCAAGACCGCTTTTCTAAATGGATATCTTGAGGAAGATGTCCATATGGTTCAGCCTGAAGGTTTTGTCGATCCATCTAATCCTGATAAAGTTTGTAAGTTAAGGAAATCAATCTACGGATTGAAACAAGCATCACGGATGTGGAATCATCGTTTTAATGAAGAAATCAAAGCGTTTGGTTTCGTCCAAAACGGTGATGAGGCATGTGTGTATAAATGGGCTAGTGGGAGTATAATCATTTTCCTTATTTTGTATGTCGATGATATACTTTTATTTGGAAATGATATACCAAGTATGGAAAACGTTAAAACGTGGTTAAGTAGTCGTTTCTCAATTAAGGATCTTGGAGAAGCGACATATATCTTGGGAATAAAAGTCTATAGGGATAGACAAAGGAAATTGATCGGACTCAATCAAAGTGCGTACATTGATAAAATCCTAAAGAGGTTTAGGATGGAAAACTCTAAGAAAGGTTTGGTGCCTATTCCTAGAGGAACCGTATTAAGCTCATCCCAAAGTCCTAGCTCTAAGGAAGAGCAGGATAGGATGAAGCATGTTCCTTATGCTTCGGCAATAGGATCTATTATGTATGCAATGATGTGCACTAGACCGGATGTCTCGTATACTTTAAGCATAACAAGTAGATACCAGCACAACCCAGGTGACAGTCATTGGATGGCTGTCAAGAATATATTAAAATACCTTAGAAGGACTAAGGATATGTTTTTAATATATGGGTCTGGTGAGGAGGAACTCGTCGTAAAGGGTTACGTGGATGCGAGTTTCCAAACTGACCGAGATGATTCTCGGTCACAGTCGGGATATGTTTTCATCTTAAATGGAGGCGCTGTCTCTTGGAAGAGTTCGAAGCAGGATGTTGTCGCGTTATCCACTACAGAATCTGAGTACATCGCCGCTTCAATGGCAGCCCAAGAGGCTGCATGGATGAAAAAGTTCATCATGGATCTAGGGATTATCTCTTCCATTCAGGAGCCCCTAGAGATATTCTGTGACAATGAGGGTGCTATTGCACAGATCAAGGAGCCTCGTGCTCATCAGAAAACGAGGCACATTGAGCGCAGATTCAACTACATAAGGGATGAAGTTGAAAAGAGAAAAATATGTATTCATAAAGTTCATACCGATCAAAATATTGCGGACCCACTCACGAAGCTCCTCGATAGGCCAAAGCATGAGGGTCATGTTTGTGCATTAGGACTTCGGTATTCTAGTGAGTGGATTTAATCCGTGTTTAGTGTTTGTTTAAGAACGAATGTAATGGGTATCTCATGAAATTAATTAAGTTTTAATTATTAAATGAGTTATGTTCTATTTTTGCATGTTTAATCCATGAATGACTTATGTTGTTCTAAACGTCCGTAGTCGATCATGCTTGTGGGAACAAGTATGAAGGTAAGACTATTATGAACCCAGATTGGTTGATATTCATGTGATGAATATAAGGCATAGGTTTGTCACCAAGGTTCATAGATATTTGTGGGATACAAATATTGGACATGATCCGCTCTCGAGGATCACTGCATGGAGTTAGTGCAACTGATCATAAGTAATCCTTGAGTAAAGGCGAGTATCATTGTGTCCTTTGACCTGAGATGCATATTGGATCTGACTTTTCATCAAGTCTGATAACTTGACTCTCTTCTTTGTTTTTCGGTAACACGATGACATAAAAGAAAGAGCTCAGATATCATACGAGATGTCAACAAGGATGTATGCAGTCAAGATGGGATTTGTTCCTCTTATGTGTTGAGAGTTTAGATGTCTAAGGCCTGTTAAGTTAAATCATTGAGAGAATGATCAATCTGTGTCTCTCCGATTTGACAGGACATCTAGTAACAAAGGGAAATAATGATAAGACTTACCTATATCATATCAAGTATGGACTTGAAGGGGATGATGTTATTGAATGGCACTTAGTCAAACACACTAGGGGTGGTGACCTGTTGTTAGGCGGTATTCACCATTAGCATTAACTTCCTATGAGTCTCGTGCAAGTGGGAGATTGTTGGAATATCGTATGCCCGAGACACATAATTAAGTTAATGTGGCTAGTTATGTTTGATCCAAGTCGGGTCATACCCAATAACGAGTTAGACACACACCAATTATGTATTTGTTAAGATAAGATCTTTAAGACAAATACAGAACACGACACATTCAGAAAAACGGGTTTCTGAATAATTACTTGAAAGTATTAAATAATTAATTGGTTAATTTATTTATTTAAATAATTGGAATGATTATTTAACTATGTATTCTTTTATAAAATGGTTTATAAAAGATGGGGTGTTTATATATTTTATAAAGTATAAAATATATAACATAAAAAAAAAAAAAAAAATAAATAAATAAATAAAATATGTTGGGGCCGATTTTGGGTGGGCCCCACACCCCACTCACTTGGTCAAAATTGTCAACATGCAAACATAGATGGAGTATGGACTTGTATAAACATCTAATCAAGAGTGTGCATGTAAATATAATGATCAATACTTACAACACTTTCAAGTAACCTTTTCAAAAAAAACACACCCTTTCTTTCTTTTCTCTCTAGCTCACGGCCAAAGAAGGGAAAGTTCGGGTCTCGGGTTTTTCGTGTTCAAGCTTCCTAGCATAGCTCGGTGCGTGTTGGAGGCTCGGGGTATATTCCGTTTGAGGGTTTTCCTTTGAAAGTCTTGCATTCATCATCATCTTCTTCAACCATCACTAAACTCTTAAAGGGTTAAGATTGTAAGTGTTTTATATGCTTTGATAGTTTAGTTATTCCCGTATCATTTGATCCTTGCTTCGGGTTTCTAGTAAATAGATTATTGGTAATCTTGAAATGAATAAACTAGGTTGTTCATATGTTTTAGTTTGTATATCACGTTTCCGCATTAATTATAACTAGTTAAACGGTTAACTAAGTTTGTAAATTCCATAGAAACCCAACAGGATATTATTAGGGTCCGGTCTCCCTTCTTCCTCGGATATTATTAGGGACCGGTACCCTCCATCCTCGGATATTATTAGGGTCCGGTCTCCCTTCTTCCTCGGATATTATTAGGGTCCGGTACACTCCATCCTCAGATATTATTAGGGTCCGGTCTCCCTTTCTTCCATACCACAATAACATACCTTTCTATATATTTGTAGTTATAAGTTTCATACATACATACATACATACATACATCATTCATTTATCATATATAACAATCATATCATCAAACTATCACCTGGCGGTACATGCAATATCCGAAGATCATTCACGCACCGTCAAGCATTCATTCATACAATAATCGTACAAGGCATACACTTTCCACTTAAGGTAAGTGTATTAACTAATCACATAGAGCATGCACACAGCCCCGAAAACAAATAAGGAATGGGGCTAGAAACTCACCTGGATTCTGTTTCGTTCTTCGTGAATTGTTATTCCCTTCTTTAACTGAGCTCTGCTAACTGTATATTAATCACGTGTATCAATACTTGTTCTAATCTTATTATTTAGGGTTCACTAGAAATGATTAAGTCTGGTCTATTCTAAAGGTCTTGTTTTAGAATACAATTTACTTAGAATATTTTATCCTTAAGGTATTCAATTGACTTGTCGTTATTGGTTATAACATGCTTGTGAACCCTTGTCTTTCTTTCCTTTATTGCATTTGGGTCTTTAAATGTACACTTCATATGTATATATATGTATATATATATATATAAATAGGACACGGGTTATACAATACATTCGAATAAGGACATGTTATGCGAATCTGTTTATGTATTCGAGTGTATGCCCTATATTTGAATCCGTCAACGTATTCGAATGGAGGGGTTGCATGCGAATCATAATATTTTTGAGTCTACATATGTAGGCGGATACATACATCGTATTCGAAGTTATGAATGTATGCGAACGCCTCATAGCAGTCTAATGTACCCCTTTGTAATCGAATATACGATTGCACGCTAGTTCAAACATGTAATCGAGTTTGGTTATTGTAATAGAGCTCTTACAATGTAATCGAACCTTGTATTGTATTCGAATGTAGCATTGTAAGAGAGTTTAACCATCTAATCGAATATGGACTTGAAATCATTGTTGTAATTGATTTTACATATGTATTTGAATCCGCACAGTGTAATCGAATGACTCCATGTATTCGATATCCGCCGTTGTATTCGAACTGATCCAATGTATTCGATTTATGCACATGTATTCGAGTTTCCCATTGTATTCTACTACTCCATTGTAATCGACCATATGATTGTATTCGAGTCCTTGGATTCTATTTGAACGGGCTGTAACAGTTGATCCTTTTTATCACCTTTATCATTACATCTCTTGTTCTTAGCACCCTAATATGGTTTGACATTAACCACAAATGATCCCTTAATCGTTTTCGGTCAAAACTTGACCCGTGTAACCATAAAGCTTGGACCTTTATGGCTAAAAACTGTCAAGCTAGATCTAGGGTTTCTTTATGAGCCGTTCATAACCATAAGTTTGTTAGGTCCATTTTAATCATCAAGTTTGCAACTTTATGATTTATCTAGACCCGATCTACTCTATGTTTAAGTTTCATGGCAAACCGTTCATAAGAACGTAATCTTTAAAGATAAAGAACATACCTTTAAATGTTTGATAGGTCACGGCTAGCTTGGCTATGAACCCTAATCTTGTATCTTCCTTAAATATCCAAGATCTATCGAGAATTAAAGCTCGTTTGGTCTTGGACCCTCGTTTCTTGCTTGCGGCCGTAAGGAAGGGCTTGTGTGTGTTTTGATTGTGTAGAGAATAAGATGGATATAAATAAGGATTTTAGGGTTTTAGGGAGGTTTAAGGGAATATTTATGCTCTCTTAAGACCATGGACCTAAGGCTCATCCCATCCCTTATTCCATATTTTCCCACCCAAGTCCATACTCTTCCTTATATTTAATTCTAATTAAATATTAACACACAACAACAAACATAAATTCCTTTATTTATTATAAATTTTAGGATGTTACAAATATACATCCTCATCAAACTGTCTTTCTTCTTTACGAACAATAATGGAGCTCCCCATAGTGATGAATTTGTTAGAATGAATCCTTTTTCCAAGAATTCATCAAACTGTTTCTTTTGTTCTTTCATTTTTATTGGAGCTGTCTTTCTTCTTTACGAACAATACTGGAGCTCCCCATAGTGATGAATTTGGTAGAATGAATCCTTTTTCCAAGAGTTCATCCAAATGTTTCTTTTGTTTTTTTATTTTTATTGGAGCTAATCGATAAGGGTATTTGGCTATTAGAGCCTTACAATTTACTAAGTATATTCTAAATTCAACTTCCCAATCGGATGGTATTTCTGGTAACTCATCTAGAAATACGTCTAGGTAGTTTGATACTACTAGAACATATTTGATTTCTTTCTTGTTGGATTTTTCAATTATGAATGTCATGAATTCTAAACAACCTTGGTATAAGTATTTGTTAGATTTGATCTTGGAGATTATGCAAACTTTGCCATAATTTGTGTTTCTGTCTATTCGAATTATTCTTCTATCGGGCGCTTGGAGTTCTATCATTTTCTTGTTGTGAATGATATGGGCTTGGTTATCATACAACCAACCCATACATAAGACTATTTAAAACCAGCTAATGTCATTGGTAATAACTGAACGGGTATGACAAGTTTGCCATTTTCGAGAACTTCAAAATTCTTAACCAAGCCACTACTGTTGGTCTGGTTAACAAATAGGGTACTAATGATGCGTCCCATATGTCAACAGCTTTCTTGGTGTCTAGAATAAACACTTGTGCATTCCCGTTCTTGGCTTCATTCTTAGTGCTTATTCCTCCAGCACTTTGTCCGAAAACATTCCTCTTTCGACATTCAAGACAAAGGTGCCCAGTTTCCTTGCAGTTGTAGCAAGTCATGTTCTTCCAACAGTCATGAGAAACATGACCTGGTTTCTTGCGGGAGTCAAATACTGTTGAGGTTCTTGCTACAAATCTTCATCGTCCCAAATGACATCTCTTTCATGTATTCGTTATTGGAAATATGGGTTTAAATACTCTAATCTTGTTATCAATTTGCAAACCCTTGAATCAGGTATCCTTCTTTCCATTCTTCTCGTTTCTAGATTCCCCTTTTCTTATCTTTCTCCCTGTTTCTGATAAGGCCGAGATAACCAGCCAATTCCATTGTTGAATCAACGCTCTATGGAAGATGAGACCTTACCATGTCTCTAATTTCCTGAGCTAACCCCAAATGTAACGGGTTACTTGGTTGGACTCGGGCATCATTAGTTGCTGGACAAGTCTACAATACATCATTGGAAGGGGGTAGTCCGTTTCGGAAAGAAGGGTAAGCGAGCTCCTTGTTTCGTTGGTCATTTCAAAATTCTTGAACGTGTTGGGAAAGTAGCTTATCGACTCGAATTACCGTAAGAACTTGCCACTGTTCATCCGACATTTTATGTTTCGAATCTCAAAAAGTGCCTAGCCGAGGTAATCTGCATATACCTCTCGACGAAGTACATGTCAATGAGTCGATGATCAAGGTTGAACAACCCGTTGAAATCATGGATCGCAACGAGAAGAAAACCAAGCGTAGTCGTACTCGGTTAGTTAAAGTTCGATGGGAATCACGGCGTGGCGCAGAATTTACTTGGGAACGAGAAGACGCAATGAAAGAGAAGTATCCACATTTGTTTGCATCATCGTCATCAACTTAATTTCGGGACGAAATTTCCTAAAGTAGGGGATACTGTGACATTCGTCAATTTCGGGTCACTTTTGTTATGTAAACCCGACCCGTTTGTAACCCGAACATTTCAAATATATAAAATACTGGATTTTGTCATTTAAAATATATAAAACATATATAATATTGGATTTTTATATTTGTTTTATTATGCATTGTTTGACCATTTAAACATACCCATTTTCTTGCAAACCATAAAAGAATCTTTATACCCAACCCTTCACTCCTTCCCTATATATACACACCCTTCTTCTTCATTTTACTCTTGTTACATCTCCAAATTCTCTCTCAAACTCCATAGATTCAAGGTTGTTATTTTCTTTTATGTTCATGAAGGTTTGACTTCCAATTGTCAAACCGAGTTTAATCTTTCATTCTAATTAGCTTATATAATCTTATTAGTACTTGAATATGGTGGTACAACATATATATAATACACACCCCTTTTTACCTTTGGTAGTTGCTTCTCCGACTCCGGTTGGTTAAGCTTCGGATTTCGTAAGGCAAGGCTTCATGTAGGACTTTCGTGGTCCTTGATATATATACACTTATATAACTATATAACTTGTTGCACATATTAATCTTGTTTAACTTATGCTCTTTTTAGTTTGTTTGTAATATTTATGTAGTTCCATGGTGGAGGTTTGTAGAGACTACCCTCGGTTTAACCGTAAATTGTAACATTTCGGGTTTACGTTGTTATATTATTGCAATTATACCCGACCCGTTTAGGGGTTCGGGTCGCTCTTTTAATAAAACTGACGCATTTATTGAGTATTTTTATTTTTTTATTATTATTGTTTGATAGTTAAACACTTAAACTTTCAAGAACTTGACAAATCCCACCCAAACTCAAACTTTAACCCATTCTCTTTTCCATCTACAAACTTCAGGGACTAATATGTAAATTCTAATATTAAAATAATATATTATAACCCAAACCACCCTCCCTGACCCGACCCGACGGCCCAAACCATCCTCAAAATCATCAATTCCCGCTCGTTGTTGATCGATTAACTTTGGAAATTGGCATATTCCATCGAATAAACGTGTAACCGACACTCAATTTTAGTAAACACGCGTTAATTCGTTCTTAATTTGATCGGTTTACCATATTAAAGCCGAACGAACCCTAATTTGGGATTCTATATAATCCCCTCGTAATAACTCAATTAAACTCGCAGAAACCACCTACTCTCCGTCGCAATCCTTTCCCCTATAACCAATTCAGTTAACGCTAGCATCCCGTCACTCAAATCTCTCCTCTTTTGGCTGCAAATAGCTCGATCAAATTCGCTATCTTACAAGCTGTTCTAATCCAATTAAAAGGTATGTCTAGAATCGCAATCTGTCATGGAACATTAACCCTAAACAAATTTTAACAAACCATAAACGGTTGAATCGATTTAAAGATCTAGGGTTTATGGTTAATATGTGTTCTGGTATATTCTGGTTACATTTAACAAATCAACACACCAGCCCAATGGCTGGTGCATGTGGTGTTAAAACCCTGGAACCGGTCCAGGCGCAGGTTCGAGCCTCCCTGGACCCGCTTTTTGGTATTTATTTTTTTAAACCCATTTAAACAATTGACTTTTATATTAATCTTTGTTTATAACTTTCAATAAACGAAGTTTGGATATACCGAACCTCTAGACTTGTCATTCTTCATAAATCTGTATGTAATGATAACTCGTTTAATAATACAAATTGTTTTCCTTTTAAAGATCCATGTACGTATTAACTTTTCCCAACTTTTATATCACTTTGTAAAATATCAAACATGAATAATAATAATAATAATAATAATAATAATAATAATAATAATAATAATAATAATAAAAATAAAAAGGATAACAATAACAACCATAACATTTATAAATAAAACAATAACCCTTGTGTACCTAATAATATTCTATCGAATCTCAAAACCCGTCATAAATATTAGTATTCCGCTATGATTATATTTAATCCTTGTTATTAACATCTAGGAGTAATTCTCGGCAAATATCGGGAAGCCTAACCGTTTTCCATCCTAGCCTCTTCTTTATTTATCTCGTCCTCGTTTAACGTACTTAATAAGGTAGGTAAATTCACATCCCCCTTTTTACCGCTTTACAATTTTGGGGGCGTTATGCGTTCACAATTAAATTATTGTTTTCACTACGATTCCACTATATGTGTAATTGAAATTGCTCGATTAGTTGATATGTGCAAATGTGACTATGTGTTTACTTTATGTTGGTTGGTATCCTCATCCTCATCATCATCCTCATTAGTATGATCATACGCCGTCGAATTAGCTCGTTATCAAAATGATTCGAGTGAAAAGACAACTTTTATTTATTGTTATAATAGTTGTAGTGATTTACAATTATCGCACGGAATTGTCATTTTATTATTATATATACTCAAAATCGTGGTTTACTTGCTCAACTTTATGTTGACAAAATATATATTTTCACGCATGGCGTAGGTAGCTTTATCGGATGAATCAAGTATTGGATGCAGATGAGACCTTAGGTTGCTTGATGATTGAAGAACACTTTTTCTTGTTTTAAATTATTTATTATCGAATTGTAACGTTATTGTTAAGACAATGTTTGTGCTTTTGAAAATTGATATATGAATAATTTAGATATTGACATGTGTATTTTTACTTAGTGTCTTCTGAGCTATGATACAATCAATGTCTCGCCCCGGCATGTTCCGCCGTAGTTTGGGGTGTGACAGATTGGTATCAGAGCCGAACGCTATAAGATAGGTGGTTAGACGTAACGACCTAGTAGCATGCTTAGGGTCCCTATACGTGTTCCTATATGTGCACCCTACTTGTTTAAATTTTTGTACATAGCTTAGCATATGTATAATGTTCATCATATACAATTGTACACAAAAAGTACACACCTAATGTAACACCCCGTAACCGCAGCGGAAACGTACACGGGATGCAACAGACACATCTGATATCAACAGCATTGTTTATAAAGAAAACACCACTACATTAATTTAAACGTATTACATTGTTCTGAGTTTCATAACCATCTAAGCGTTATCACATAATTGTTACCGATAGTACATTAACATATTTAATGCAAAATATAGATCTCTAGACTTCCACAAAATAGCACACAGCATCGAACACATATCACTCATTCCAATTTGAGTGTACCTAGAAAGCATGTAAAGAAAACGGGTCAACTACGAATAGTTGGTGAGTTTCACTAATTTAAATAAACCATGACAAATCATTATAAAAATCATAAATAAGCGATGTAATTATACTGAGTTCACAAGTGAAAACTCTATTAACCCCAAAACATATCAAATTACCCCTGGGGACACTGTTAACCCAGAAACATATCTAATAACCTCTGGGGACACTGTTAACCCAGAAACATATTTAATAACCTCTGGGGGCACTGTTAACCCAGAACATTTCCAATATCCTCTGGGGACACTGTTAACCCAGAAATACATTTAATAACCTCTGGGGACACTGTTAACCCAGAACACTGTTTCGGGCCTTACAATATTAGCAACTCAGTTAATTACCATCTTAATACATTACCGTACGATTTCCATACAATAAACATTATATAAATACATTCATTTCCATGCAATCGGCATGTACTTAAACACTTTGATAAAAACATGCTTTCCGCCCCGGGAAAATATTTAAAACAGTTCAGTAAAAGGGGCTCGTGAAAACTCACCTTCTTGTGAGCAAGATGTACTACGGTGCACGGCTACTGGTACAGATCTGTAATACGATCCCCAAATCGTTACAACACAATTTCTATCAATATAACTTAAATTCGTGTTAACCGGTACGTCTGGGGACACTGTTAACCCAGTACCGTACACGATCCGGGGACAATGTTAACCCCGAAATACTTTTCAGGACTTAGATTGTGATATCACTTAGAGTTCTTTAGTCAAAACTACCGTTAGTTTGTTTTCTCGTTTTGCGTGCCTAGCACGGTTATCCGTCTTTATGTTTTCAAAAATGAGTTTGACCACACACGACCCGGAAATAGTTGTTATTGATATTTTCATTAAAGTGGTGAAATTAGAGCTCGGTTAGACACCCCGTTTGGCCGCGGGGCCCGTTTCCGTCTTTAATACACCGGGAACGGTTAAATCGGGAAAAATTACCCAAATCATCCGAATAATTTTCGGATGATTTATTTTTACTTGATTAACTTAGTTTCATGAAAATAGTCCATTTTTAAGGTTTTTATGCACCAGTCAGCTCGCTTAGGCGAACTTCGCCGGTTTACTCGTTTTAAGCTTTAAAAGTTTGTTTTTAAGTTCCATTTAGCACAAATAAATATCCGTTTAGACTCGGACCTTGAAATTTTGTACAAACCATATTTTGATAGTAAGGAATTTTATAAAATTTTTCCAGAATTAATTTTTATATCTAAAATTTATTTAACCATTTTTAAACGTCATTTAAACACCAAATATGACGAAAATACCAAACGACCTTCGAAAAATCCCAAATTTTTCTGGGATGACCCCTGTCACCCACATAGTTCCCTGTAATTTTTCTGGCCCGTTTCCGTCTTTAATACACCGGGAACGGTTAAATCGGGAAAAATTACCCAAATCATCCGAATAATTTTCGGATGATTTATTTTTACTTGATTAACTTAGTTTCATGAAAATAGTCCATTTTTAAGGTTTTTATGCACCAGTCAGCTCGCTTAGGCGAACTTCGCCGGTTTACTCGTTTTAAGCTTTAAAAGTTTGTTTTTGAGTTCCATTTAGCACAAATAAATATCCGTTTAGACTCGGACCTTGAAATTTTGTACAAACCATATTTTGATAGTAAGGAATTTTATAAAATTTTTCCAGAATTAATTTTTATATCTAAAATTTATTTAACCATTTTTAAACGTCATTTAAACACCAAATATGACGAAAATACCAAACGACCTTCGAAAAATCCCAAATTTTTCTGGGATGACCCCTGTCACCCACATAGTTCCCTGTAATTTTTCCAGAACCAAAAACTTATCTTTCATGCCATTTTTACCAAAACCGAGCTAGAAATCCCTAGAACTCGTTTTACCGAAAAGCCTACTTAGACTTCTCCAATGAACCTGAAATTTTGTGTGTGACTTTTATATGTTATAAAAATCTTATCTTAAATTTTCCAGAATTTTTCATGATGTTTAGCTATTTTTCACCATTTTTGGCCAAAACCGAGCATTAAATTCACCAAATATTCATCCTTTATCCAAAAATTACCAAAACTTCACAGATCTCATATTTTCATGTGTAGATCATCTCTGTGAAATTTCGTGACCCAAATCTAAGTCTATCACAATCTGTCCAAATTATCTAAATCACACGAAAACCGAACTATCTTGTGTTTTCTAGCGTTAGATCGCAAAGATCTTGGTTTCTAGCCTTTGCTAGCCACTAGATACAGCACTTACAAGCACAACAACACCACACCAAGCAAGTTATACCCACGATCAAGCCATTTCTTTCATGGTTTCGATTAAAACATCAAAACAAAGATTTTGACCGTAAAAATTCGTTTTTGACTCTTTTAACTACTTTCTTGGACCAAGATCCTTTGTACAACTTGTATACATCACTTGATCCTCCAAGAATCGGTTTCATCTCGGGTTTTCACCCATTTTTCATTTGAAACCTCATTTCCTTGTATATGAACCAAGAAAAGAAGATAAACACGATCACAACTCGGTTTTTACCTTGTGTTCTTGCTTAAAAACTTGGGTTTTGGATGGATGTTCAAGAGTTTTGAGAGGATTTGGAGAGTAATCTTGGAGAAAAAAGAAAAAGTGAATGTGTATGTGTGTAGCATGGACCGATCGGTCCATGTTAAGTTAGTGGGGGGGCCCACATCTCCAACCATAGCCACACATTCGGATTGTGTAATCCGGATAATGTTGTGGATAATCTGGTTCAGTTCGTTTTTTGGTTAAACGCTTAATTCCGCTCAAAACGAGGCCAAAACGGTCGTTTTTCGGCTTAAAAATGAAATTTATATAAAACTGATTTAAAAACTTTAAAAACTTAAACCATGACGTTTATTGACTCAACACATCATATTGTCGGTAATTGTGCGTCTTTTTCGGCTTGATCGATCGTCTCTTGCTTGGTTTGATGTTAAAGGTTTCGTTTAACGTACCGACGTACTAATAAATCGAAATCCTTTTTCTGTGCTATAATTCACTTATCCCGAAGCCTTAATACTTCGTAAACCTTACTAAACATCATATATTTCATCTATGACGTAATCCCCGATTCATTCGGGTTTCAATAACCATTCATCGGTTAATCGTAATTCTAATACGACTAACTGTTCATTCGAGTATAATTCGTACTGTGAATCTTATATACTCGTATAAACACATTATAATTCATATATTCAGTATTGAATAACACGTAAATAGTATATTCCGGCTATGGTATACCTGAATTTGCCGGAATCGTTACACCTAATCCGAGGCTGTGCCTCACCCTCCAAAATTATTATTATTTTTTTTTAAAACTCTTGGATGATTTTTTTTATCGGGAAATTCCTTAGAAATCCCACCTTTTTGCTCCCCTCTCATTGAGGATGATTCGTGGGACGGATAAGTAGTAATTGGAAGAGGGACACACTTTTTTACCGAACCCTTGACACCAAGGCTTGCGAGCCTAAGGAAGTGCAATGCGTATAAATCTCAATCAACCGCGAGACCTGGTTGCCTTCCTGGAGTGTTCGGTAAGGGTGTGAAACTTATTAGGCCAAAGCATATCACACCAAACGTACCCGAATCTACTACCCTCATTGTATCAACGTGGTCATGTGACGATCATATCCTTAAATTTATAACCGAATTCACGGTGATTTCGTGGCTAAACTCGGTTTTTCCGTATTGTGTTTTGTTGATCGGATGGATGAAGTATGTTCAATGGGGTGGTTCCCGAACTACTTCAACCATCTACCTCAACACCCCCCTCAAATTCGATTTTCGATTGATTTTGTTTATTTGGTGTTCGATATTTTTCATTTGTTGGAAGGACCCATGGTGATACATGAAGCCCTAACCGACAAATGAACTTATGTATTTTTATTCAAGTTATGTTGTTATATTTTCTTAAAATATTAAATATGACAAAATGTTATATAATCAAGTCTCGTTAATAACGAAATTCTCAACCTCAAACACAATCCCAACCGCAATGCACGACTACTATATTTCGTCAATTAATTTTACTCACAACATTCACCCGTGTCTTATGAACTTTAAACCTTTTACCCTTGCAGTATGTCTTCTCGCCTCATCAACCGTAACCGTCGCACCGGCAACTCTGGCCGTAGCATGTCGTCCCGCATTGCTAAGGGCATCGTGGAAGCCCTCCCAACCATCATCACTCAATTGCAAACTGTGAATGCTTCTTCATCATCCGCAAATCCGAACCCAAATGCTTACCCCCTCAAACAATTCAAGAGTGCCAACCCGCCCGAATACCACGGTATCGACGGTGCTACCGTTCTCCTCCAATGGTTCGAAGTAATGGAGAGCATATTCCTCCAATGTGAATGCCCCGAGGACAAGAAAACCAATTTCGCCTCGAGCAAGCTTAAGAAGAATGCCCTCAATTGGTGGAATGGTGAGAAGCGCACGCTTGGCACTGAGGTTGCCATGGCCTTGCCATGGGATGACCTCAAGAAACTCATGCTCAAGAAATTCTGCCCGAAACATGAGCTTCAGAGGTTGGAAGGAGAGTTTTGGAACTTGAAACAAGAAAGTGGTAATGACACCGTCTACCACGACCGTTTCCATGAACTAAGCCTCCTCATTCCCCACATGGTCACTCCCCTTGAACGCACAATCGATAAGTACATCTCGGGTTTGCCTATGCAAATCCAAGACTCCGTTCTAAGTCGTGACCCTCAAACCCTCCATGATGCCATCACCCTAGCCGGTACCCTCACCGAGAACCACGTTAAGGCCGGGACCTTAACATGGAAAAATTCCAAGAAGCCCAATGATAAGCCCACACCTGAGCCCACTAAGGAATCCAAGCCCGAATCCGCTAGGCCCGAATCCACCAATAATAACAACCATAACAACTCATCTCACTACCACAACAACAAGAGAAAACCCAACTCCCAAAATTATGTGTTAGCCCAACCGCAAGCCCAACAAGCCCCTCCAAACAAAAAGCCCTACACCGGCCCACACCCGTTTTGCAACACTTGCCAACGCCACTACCCGACCCAATTCACATGTTGGGTGTGCACCAATTGCCACCGATTCGGCCACATTACCCAATATTGTCAAGAAGCACCTCGTGTGCAAGCCGCTCCACTGCGGTTTGCACCATCAAACCAACCCAACTGAGCCATCCCTCGTGCTCCAACCATTAACACCGCTAGGGCTTGCTACAACCGTTGTGACCCAAATCACCTTCGCAACGCGTTTTTGGGAAACCAAAAACAAATCCGTGAGCTCTTCGTGGGCAAAGCGGACAATATTGGTGGTGCGAGGGGTCGGGGTGTTACATAAATAGTCCAAACCGTGAACCGAACTTGTTACTAGTTTTGTTAAATAATTGTTTTAAACATGCTTTATGTTAGATTTAGGTTTCTAAATTAATTTGTACAAGTTCTTGGTTATTTGGGCATGTGGAGACCATCAAGGAACGTATTGTGAGATGGAAACCGAACCAATCCGATTTGTACTCGCTTAAGACATACAAGTGTGTTTTTAGCTATCAAGAATTGTATATTTCTTTGAAAATAGTTTACAAAATGATTTTTAATTATTCTCTTAAGTACTTGGAAATGTTGGGTCCAACTTGATCTCATAAGATAGTTTGGACCGACAAAACCGAACACTCGCTTAATGTGCGTTGTTAGTTCTAAAACAATAGAACTACATACTTGGTTAAGTCTTAATTAGTTTTATTGAGTTATCTCATAACATTCATTATTTTGGAAAGTTGACTTTGGGTTTGACCAATTATCAAAACCCGAACAAACAACCCGAACACTCGTTAAAGACCCGTTTTAGTATCTTTGACCCAAAGGAACTTGCATTTAGCATTTTTCTCACCTTATTACTTAACATAGGTTAAGTAAATATTAAGGTTAGATAATTTAACCCGGTTTCGAGCAAACTTACATTTTTAAAGGGTTATTATTATAAATTCTCAGATAGTTACATTATAAACCTTGAACTTTAATTGTTTACTTTTTGCAACAATTATTTTATTTAAAGATCTTCAAGACAAACTTTCTAAATCCAAGACTTTATTTTATTTAGGCTTCATACCTTAACTCGTCGTTCCGGCAAATCTTCAAATTACCAACTTTTCAAGGTTATTACTTGAACGTGAGTACATTCATCCCCCGTTTTCCATCTTTTGTTTTGGGGGTGACATTTCATACTTATTCAAATTAAATGCTTTATATTTGAGTCTTAATCCACAAACGTTATTGTATACTTTACTTAAATAAATGCTCGATTTGGTGTTCTATGCTTACATGATTATATGTTTATGTGTTTACCGCTTTTGGAGGTTTGAATCATAAATCCATGAACTATATGGTATTCTCTTATAGCATGGTGCCGTTAATGTATTCTTATTAACGACCTCATGAAATCCGAATCTATTTGGTATTCTCTTATAGACGGTGCCGCTAATGTATTCTTATTAGCGACCTCATATTATCTAAGTTATTGCTATTTATTTGTTGTTTTGTATACAAGATTGTGGCTTTTCTTATTATATACATATTGTTCAAAACCTATGAATTGCTCACCAACCTTTGTGTTGATAAACTTTATTTTATAGAATGTTACAGGTTTGCATCTAGGTTGATTATGGAGTTTGGAGAAGAAAACGTCACAAATACCTCTAGGATATTTGCAAAAATGAACCATATTTGATTTGCTATATTTTGTTATATGTTGTTGTATTTGACTTATGAATATTTGGTTATGTGACATTTTTGATGTTGTGAAATGAAATGAGTTTGTTAAATATTGTCGCTTTAAATAGTGTCACGCGCTTATGGGCAATCGCTGAACTATGGCATGTTCTGCCGCCTTTGGTCGGGGTGTGACAGATTGCTATCAGAGCCTTGACAATAGGATAGGTGGTTAGACGTAACGACCTAGTACTGTTATGCTTAGGGTCCTATACGTGTGCTTATACGTGTTTACTCTATAATTGATTGTTCATACCGCATGTTATTTATTTATTTATAAACTTGTTTAAAGTTCACCAATATCCTAAATGTTCACATACACACACTTTCATAGTATTTCCATGGTATCCTTACCTTAAAACGCAAAAAATTAGATTCTTATTATGTTTTATGGATTACAAGATTAACTTGGATCCCGTTGTTTCAAATCCCTTAAAGGTTGCATTTATATCGGGTTTGTAGCCATCATAGAAATCGAGACATTATAAAATGAACATTTGATAAAAAGATTCTAAGGATCGAAGGTGATTTACTTACCTAGGATGGTTGAGTTATAATGCTCGTTTTCTAGGCCACAAATCATGTTATATGTGTCAATTATTTAAGTAGTCGAATGTGAGCGTTCCGATCGCCATCCTAATTTTCAGTGTTAAAACAATAGAACTACGGTGGTTCGTGGACTAGTGTTTTGACATGACGTTGTATCTCGATTTATTGTGTTATTATTGTTATTTGAGTCGAAAACATGAAAAAGTCGCGGTGGTTCGTGCGCATGTTTAGACTCCAACATGGTGTTTTATTAACTTTTTAGTGTTGGAATATTAAGTCATGGTGGTTCATGCACGATTTTCCGTCTCTATAAATCTCAAAATCTCAAATTTTCAAGCTTTAACCATCTCAAAATCTTTTACGTTTGTTTTCGGTTTTGTTATTTATAAACAAAGTTTTATATTTTATCTAACACTAACATCTTCTCCTTACTAACTCTAGGATTCACAATCACAAAAAAAAAATGAAATCTTATTTTATTTTACACACCCTTATATTCATTTCTTTTTACCCAAAACTTATCCCATTTTCCTTATAATATTTTAGCATGCCTCCGGTTAGCCGTCATCCACGCAAGAACTCCAACCGACGTATGGCTACTTTCATCGTCAAGCAAATGGCCGCGGTGATTCCCGAACTTATAACCAAAATCCAAGCTACCCAGCCCGCACCCGTTGTTGCACCCGTTAAACCCAAACCCGCAGCTTACTTGTACAAACAATTTACTAGTGCCAACCCGTCCAAGTTCCTTGGAACCAATTGTGCGACTACCTTGTTGCAATGGTTCGAATCAACCGAGAGTGTTTTCCGACATAGCGAATGCCCCGACGCGTAAAAGACAAATTTCGCGTCAAGCATATTTAGAGAAACTGCTTTAACATGGTGGGGTAGTGTCATACACCTCCAAGGTTCGGATACGGCAATGGCTCTTCCATGGACCGATCTCAAGGCGCTTATGATGAAGAAATTTTGTCCCAAACACGAGCTCCAAAAGCTTGAGGAAGAATTTTAGAACCTAAAACAAGAAAGTGGTGATAACGCCGCTTACTCACTTCGCTTCCATGAGTTGAGCATCCTTGTTCATCATTTGGTTACCCCCAACCGAACGTGAAATTGATAAATACATTGGGGGTTTACCGATGCAAATCCGTGACTCCGTCATGAGTAGCAAACCCGTGAATCTTGAGGACTCCATCACTTTAGCCGGTGCGCTATCGGAAAATCATGTGAAGGCGGGTACCCTAACACTCAAGAAACCGAGTGAGAAAGCCAAGCCCGAGCCCGCACTGCAAGCCAAGGTTGAACCCACACCACAAGCCATTAACTACTCCAACTCATCCCGTCATCACAACAACAACAACAACAACAAGAAACCCAAATTGAACTATCGAAACTTTGCCATTACCCAACCTCAACAACAAACCCAAGCCCAACCTCAAACCCGAAAACCCTACACCTGTACCTTTCCACTTTGTAATAATTGTCAACGTCACCATCCATCACATTTTCCATGTCGCCAATGCACCATTTGTAACCGTTTTGGTCATCTCAGTACCTCATGTCAATCCGCACAACCAACTCAAGCCAACCAACCAAGAACCATTCCCCAAAATGCCCAAAACCGATATGCACCCTACCCACCAAACCAACCCCAACCACCCCGAGCTTGCTTCAATTGTGGAGATCCAAACCATTTCCGCAACAATTGCCCTAGCCTCACTTTTGCTAACCAAACCATGACCGTACCCTACTACCAAACCCAAGCTTACCAAGTCCAAACCTACCAACCCCAAATTCCCTAACTCAGTGCACCACTCATCCAACCCATCCAAGCAATCCAAGCACCACCTCCACCTCCACCTCCACAACATGCACCACAAGTCAACCATGGCAACCAAAGGCGAGCTTTTATGATGAATGAAAATCAAGCTCAAGTGGCAAACGATGTCGTGAACGGTATGTTTTTGGTGAACTATCATTTGGCTTCTATTTTGTTTGATACCGGTGCCGATAGAAGTTTTATATCTTTAAAATTTGAGTCGAAACTTGCGATGCCTCAAACTAAGCTTTTCCTACCGTTCTTTGTTGAAGTCGCCAATGACAATTCTATTACCATTAATTCCGTCGTTCGCGATTGTTCTCTCATTCCCTCCAAGCATAAATTCTCCATCGATCTCATCCCGATGCAAATGGGAAGTTTTGATGTCATAGTAGGAATGGATTGGTTATCTTTGCACCGTGCCGAAGTCGTTTGTTTCGATAAATTCATTCGCATTACGCTAGTCAACGGTAAAATACTTAAAGTCTTCGGCAACACAATTTCTTGAAGGTTGAATCTCATGTCGTGCGTCCAATCGCAAAAGTACTTATGCCAAAAGTACGTTCCGTTTTTAGCTCTAGTGGTGACAAAAGACAAAAAGGAAAGGAAAATCCAAGATATTTCCATCGTTCGTGATTTCCTCGACGTCTTTCCCGATGATGTTACCGGTCTTCCTCCCGTTCTTCCGATTGAATTTCGTATAGATCTTGTGCCCGATGCGATGCCCGTGGCTATGGCTCCTTATCGTTTAGCCCTGTCGGAAATGCAAGAATTATCAAACCAACTCGAAGAACTTTCCGATAAAGGCTTCATTCGTCCAAGCTCTTCTCCTTGGGGCGCTCCCGTTCTCTTAATGAAAAAGAAGGATGGTTCGTTTCGTATGCACATCGACTACCGAGAGCTTAATAAACTCACCATTAAAAATCGTTATCTTTTGCCACGTATCGACGACTTATTCGACCAACTTCAAGGCGCAACTTGTTTCTCCAAAATCGATCTTCGATCGGGTTACCATCAATTGCGTGTTCGTGAAGAAGACATTCCTAAAACCGCTTTTCGTACTCGATATGGACATTTAGAATTTTTGGTTATGCCCTTCGGGTTAACAAATGCACCCGCGGTGTTTATTGACCTCATGAACCGCGTTTGCAAACCATTCTTTGATAAATTCGTTATTGTCTTTATTTATGACATCCTTATCTTCTCTAAAACCAAAGCCGAACATGAACATCATTTGCGTTCCATTCTCGAGCTCCTTAGAAACGAACGACTCTATGCCAAATTCTCCAAATGTGAATTTTGGCTCGAGGAAGTTCAATTTTTAGGACACATCGTAAACAACAAAGGTATTCATGTTGATCCCGCTAAAATGGAGGCCGTTAAGGATTGGAAAACTCCAACTACTCCCACGGAAATTAGATCCTTCCTCGGTTTGGCCGGATATTATCGGCTTTTCATTCGAATTTTTTCTAAGATCTCTTTGCCTCTTACCTCCCTCACTCATAAAGGGAAACCATTCGATTGGGGTTCGAAGCAAGAGGAAGCCTTTTGTACTCTCAAAAACATGTTTTGCAATGCTCCTATTCTAACCCTTCCCGATGGAAACGACGATTTTGTTTTATTTTGCGATGCATCATATTAAGGCCTTGGTTGTGTTCTCATCCAACGAGGTCAAGTCATCGCTTACGCATCAAGACAACTTAAGGTCAACGAGAAGAACTACACGACTCATAACCTCGAACTTGGTGCCATCGTTTTCGCTCTCAAAATATGGAGACATTACCTTTATGGTACAAAATGTGTGGTTTTTACCAATCACAAAAACCTTCAACATATTTTTGACCAAAAAGATCTCAACATGAGACAACGATGATGGGCCGAATTACTTAGTGATTACGATTGCGAGATTCGCTACCATGCCGGCAAAGAGAATGTTGTTGCCGACGCCCTAAGTCGAAAGGTTAATGTTAAATCCATTCTGCTTCCAAGCGTTGTTGTTCAAACCGATCTTCAAATTCGTATCTTCCAAGCTCAACGTACCTCCGTCGAAGAAGGTAATATGTACGACGAAATGTCATGTGGAGCCGAGCTTCAACACGAAACCAAACCCGATGGTCTTTTGTACTTTCTCAATCGTTTGTGGGTTCCTGATCGCGATGATCTTCGTACTTGTATACTAGACGAAGCTCACAATTTGCGGTATTCCATTCATTCTGGTGCGGATAAGATGTATGCATTTGAATACTAGCCGGTGGAAATTATACTTAACTAAAACAAGCAAACATGTTTTAAAAAAAAAGTCACTAACGTTTCGTCAGGTCAACGTGGTAAAACCTGGGATAAAAGTCAAATTTGGTCAATGAGGATTTGTTGATCATTAGAACACATCTCACATGCCCACAAACTAAATTCTTTCTAACTCTAGCTACGATCAACATTGTTCCCAAATTTTTAATTCAATTTTTGATTAAATTTTTTATTAATACTATTTGAGAACGTCTTAGATCTTAGATCTAATACCTTTAATGGATCTAGTTCATAACTACTCTTAATTAGTATTTATCGATGATATATATATATGTTATTATTACTATTAGTTGTAATATGTAATATCTAAACCAAGTTTGGATCGATAGAACAATTTGACAGAGTGTTGATACGTTAAATCTCAAACTTTCTTTAACAGAGGAAAACTCCTCTATATATATAGAAGATGGATCTAGTTCGTTACACATTCCGTAACGAACTAGCTTCCACTTCCTTACAATACATTACAGACTAATAACCTTAACGAATTAAGCTCTAATTCGTTAAATATCCATAACGAATTGGGAGAAACATTAACTTAATTGTCTAGTTTGTTTAACATCCTTAATGAACTAGACATAACATAACGAACTAGTCTATAATAATAATAATAACTTTTACAATATAATAATCAAACGATAAATACAAAGACTCGAGACACAAAACCGTGCACTAACAAACGCCCCCTCGTCTTGAGCACTTTGTCTTTAAGTTATTTGAAGCGCTTGGACTGCCAATCTATGCAGCTGTGAATCCCATGATCATGACATACACGAACAACACGTTGAAATTGCATTGCTCGGTCATAGTCTTCACGACGCTCGATTAATATCTTATTCTTGAATAGCACATAATTTTCGGTCTAGGTCAAGTTCACGAGCCACATCAGATCAATAATCTTAATCAGCTCGGTCTTTAAGCCCTTTCCCAAAACAATAACGGCCTCGCCAGTTCGATTGTCATAATACCAGCGGTTGAAAGATAAATACATGTTGATTCAGCGTCTTGACTGGTACACGCTTCATTGTTTTCGGCGGTTTAACTTTAAGCACTAGCTTCCTCCAACCCGTTCTTGGATCCATCATATCAATACGCTTATTAATGGGAATCTGTGGCTTAAAGAATTTAAACCTGTGATTGACCTCGAAAAGCAAATGCTGATGGAACCATTCTGCTTGTCGATTTCCCCCCTGTTAATGAAAGGACAGTACACAAGAGTTCGTACACCGCATCTTGGTAATGAGAGAACGTCAGTAATGTTTTCGTAGTACTGAACGCCGTTCTCCTATTTGATGATACAAACTTTTAACTCAGAATCGAAAAGCCATGAAATAATATCACCTCGAAATTTTGATACGGCCTTGAAAATAGTCATCTGATTGGCTTTGGCACGTGCAATGGCTTCCTGCTTTCGTTCTTCATCAACGTATATGTATGCATCTATAATCTTATGAGTGCTCTTATCTCGACAGGCAAACCATCCTTGGATATCAGCAACAGTCGGATTTGGCTTTGAGTCAAATCTTGTATCAACGCTCTTTCCCTTTGACGTTTTCTCCAAATGGTCTTCGGCTGCTTTAACGTTTTCTTCTGTAAATACAAGAGCACCCTTATCAACATTTTTTCGTTGAAACAAATCAGGGTATTCCTCAGCCGTAACGTCCTCAATCTCAACTTCTTCATCTTCATAAATAAATGACGTGTTCATCTGAATCGTCACCTCCACATCATTTTCAGTATCTAAGACATTCAACTCATCTTCATTCAAACCCAACAGTATTGAAATCTGCTCTCGTGTTAAGGACCGCTCAACAAACTGTCCCGCTTCTATTTCATCAGCATTCACAATGCTTCTGACCATCCCCGACCCATCAATAAATATAATAGTATTGGCTTTTATCGACTTAATGGGTGTAACATTCGTCGAGTCATGATAAACATCCAACTGTTTTCTTGAATCACCAACATCACTCGTACCTACACCAGAAGACGAACCGTGAGTTTGTTTAGGCTAACTACCTCCAGTACCCAAGGCATCTGGATCTTCATCATCATTCTTAAGCTTCTTAAGTGCATCATCGTTGCATGTCAGCTGCAAGATAAGATCCTCTTGTTCCTTTATTTTCACCCTCTGAGACTTAACAATCTCACGAAGCTCTTTAGTTTCTTTTTGACAATAGGAGACATATCCCATCAGCTTTCGTTGATTGTCTATCATACGCTCTTGAGTCATTCGATCAACAGACATTTGATTTTCATATAAATGAATTAAACTCAAGACCATATTCATTTGTTGATCATGTGACATAGCAAGAAACGATGAAGGGATCGGCTGAACAGGACCTTGAGATCTATTAAGCCTCAAAAATGAAATGTCCATAGGTGGTGGAGGCATCATCGTCGGTGTTGGAGGAATCACTGATGTTTCTGTAGTAGGCCTTGGCAATGTGGATAGAACAGATTGTGGAATCATGCCAAGCCGAGGATTCGACATGAGTGTGGTCGTCAAAGTGAGTTCCGGGGTGCTAGTAATAAGCGGCACCGCCGGTCTTTGAGAGAATAAACGACTTTGAGATTGAACTCCAAATGAAATACCAGCACCAGCCTACCTCCTTCCCTTTCCGCTTACGTTGAGCATCTGCCTCAACCTCAGCTTGTCGTTGTGCTGGATCACCACCGTCACCATCACCACCACCATTATCATCACCCTCATCACCATCGTTCCCACCTGGTCCTTCCTCACGCATAGAATCCAAGTCATCGTGGATCCAGCGATCATTAGGAGGACATACATGTCACACCACGACCAAAGGCGGCGGAACATGCCGGGGTGCAACGTGATTAGACAAATACACAAGACACTATTTAAAGTGACAATATTTATTCAAGTCATTTTATTTCAACGAATCAATAAACAACACATCTCGTCCACACAAACAAGTTGAATACAAGTAGCAATTATATTGTTCGTTTTACTAATATCCTAATAGTCTTGGTAAAGTTTTCGTCAAGTCCTCGAGTCAACAAAAGTCAAACCTGTAACATTTCATAAAATAAAGTTTGTCAACACAAAGGTTGGTGACCAATTCATAAGTTTGAGCAAAAATATTAATAAAAGCCACACAACTTGTATACGAAACAATAAATTAAAGCAACAATATGGATAATATGAGACCGCTAACACATTAGCGACACCTGCCATAAGAGAATACCAGATGGTTCAGGATTTTTATATAAGGTCGTTAATAAGAATACATTAACGGCACCTTCTATAAATAAATTCGGATTTCATGAGGTTGTTAATAAGAATACATTAACGGCACCGTGCTATAAGAGAATACCAGATAGTTCACGGATTTATGAATCAACATTCCAAAAGTGGTAAACACATAAGCATATAAGCATGTAAGCATAGAACACCAAATCGAGCAATTATTTAAGTAAAGTATACAATCAAGTTTGTGGGTTTAAGATTCAAGTAAATAAAGCATTTAGTTTGATAAGTATGAAATGTCACCCCAAAACGAAAGATGGAAAACGGGGTATGAAAGCACTCACCTCGATTGACGAATTGAGAAACTAATAAGTGATCGACATATAGAAAGCTTGTAAATGAAACGAACGAATCCGACTTGAAAGCTAATTGAAAACGAATAAATAAAATATATTAATAAACTTGAACTTTAGTTGAAATTACATTTGAAATATTGGACAAGAAGATTCGATTGTAAATCGGGTTACCGGTTAATTTATAAATGATTAGGGACTCGTACTTAATTGATAATAAAATATTATTTTATTGGGATTTTAAATAGCTAAACCAATATTAAAAGAAACAAGACATTACGAAAAATCATAGTTTCAATCATAGTTCTAACGAGTTTAAAGGTTTGTACAACTTATAACGACATTACGAAAAATCATTTTGAATTCCTTATGTTTTTTCTTAGCGTCACTATAATATGACAAACATCGGTTTATTGATGATCGAGGTCTAAAATAATATTATGTAATAATAAAGTAAGGTTCTAAAATGTTGAGTCGGTTTTACAAACTAAAATTTTACTAAACGATACCACTCGAGACTCAAATTTGACGAATGTCACAGTATCCCCAACTTTTTGAAAATTTCGTCCCGAAATTAAAATAAATTTAAAGAAAAAGTAATTATTAACGAATATTGCCTTTAGTAAAATAAATTGCAAGAAAAACTTTTGACAAAAGAATAACGTCAAATCCTTGGATGGCTCGAAAAACGCCACAAATGAGAACATAATAAAGACACTTATATATAGGAAGTACCAGCGCGTATCTACCATGCCCTTATCATAACTCGCATTTCTACCGTTTTTCCGCTATCATCCTCGGACCTGAGTTATCGCACACAAGTGTACTTACTATGGCTTCCATACGGGGAGTTCGATAATTAAGTGTGCACCCATAATTATTTAGATCGTCGTATGGTCCACATGGTTCCTCCCATTGTGTGGTTTATAAAGACATATTTATATATATATATATATATATATATATATATATATATATATATATATATATATATATATATATATATTTTTTTGAAATATTAAACATTTGAAACGTGTATAAATCTGCTAAATTTTTAATAATGAGAACTGATAGAAGGAAATGAGAAATCCAATAAAGGAAACGAGAATCCAAAGAGTGAAAATGAGAAATCCGATAGGTGTAAATGAGAAGCTGAAGCTCAATAAGTGAGTACATGAGGTCGGGGTAAACAACGTTACAATTAACAATAATGTCGTACAATGAGTTTCATACGTGTACAAACTTGAGGTTATAAGTAATTAGGATACGATTGCGTGAAATCACGAGAATGAGGTGAGTTTCTTTGGGGTGACGCATACGTGTATCAATATAAATAAAATGGTATTTGATTAACAACCAAAACAATCGATGAAATGCATTAAAACATGAATACGACCACTACTGTGAAACCATTTATATAATCGTCATTATAATAACGGTTTCTAATAGCGCCAAAACTTGTAAACAGCCACACATAGGCCGTTAATAGATTAGATGAAATGATATAGAATAATGTATAGAATCGTGTTTACATAAATGATCAAATATAAATAACATAGTCATGAAAATATTGTTTAAAAGATGAACGAGATTTGTGGCGAAGTCAAGGTTTTGAAATTATTACGCAAATTGTTATTGAATAGTTTGCATTCGGTCCCGAAAATCAAAACACAAAAATGAAATCTCATGTGCATAATATTGTCATCGTATCCCATCAAATGAAAAAGAAAATCGCAATAATCGTGTGACTCGAATTAATGACTAAATATGTAATTCGCGTATCACATACTCTTAGAAAAATATACGAATAAAATCGAAAATGATGTCTCAAGTGAAGCCGTCTTATGTATTCCAAGAATATACGTAATAACAAAGCGTCGCGGAAATGAGTAGCTAGAGAGACACTTAAAATTGCTATCAAAAGAAAAATCTTGTAAGTTAAATTGTCAAAGGAATTTGTATACATAAAGCTATCGTGATGAAAATAATTTATGAAGAAATGATGCTTGCGGTAATAAGAGGTAATAGTTCGCGGAAATCGTTATTGAAAAAATTCATGACACAAAGTCTAGTATATAGCGTATTTATAAATGTGTCCCAAAAAGGTTTATAAAGTCGTGATCCTTGCGTTTATGCAAAATAGGGAAAGTAGTAATTTATTACTAAATAAATCTCGCATTCAACATTTAAAACGAAACCTCGAATTTATAAAGTCTTTATGAAATTATCACCTTAGGTGACAATATTTATGATTCTTGAAATCACCCATATAATCGTTTAATAATCTATTTGAAAACAAATCCTCAATAGAATTTTTGTTGTCATGACAATCTTAGATTTTTCAAAGATGATTTACAAGATTTGGACATAATATGTGAGTCGTTAATCTTGAAAGAGTTTATAATCTATAAGTGATTATTTGAACATGTGAGGTCGTTACAAATACACTAGTTGGATATATATATATATATATAAATTTTACGGGAAAAATGAAGCTTGCGTGTGCATGGAGAGGTTTTAGGATTCGTTCGGTGAATGGTTTGGAAATTTAGTAGTAAGTGAGAGTGTTTAGGTCGGCTTGGGTAGTTGAGTTTTCTTGAGTTGAATCGATGGGGTTTGTTGAGTTTAGGTCTTTTGAGTGGGTTAGGCTTGGATGATTTGTGTGAGCAGTGGTTGGGCTAATAGGTGAGGTTTGGCTTATTTGAGCTCAGGTTACGTTGATGGGTTGGATAACTTGATCTTGGCTAGTTTAGGTGGAGATTTGGTTTATACATGTATTTTGTAAGGAGTGTTTGGGTTACTATTTTGATATCAAACTCTATGGTTGGATGAGAACGATGTGGCGATATGGTTTGTGACTCGACATAGTATGGGTCGAAAGGTTTTGTTTCTTAGTTGGGTAAACTTTGGTTTTTATATGTTCAAAGCATTCATGGGTGTGTCTGTCGGTGTCTTTGAAGTATTTGGATAGTGAGTTTGATAGGTTTTTATGGCGTGAAAGTGTAAGGCCCCGTTACCGGTAGCCCTACTTTCGTGTTGGATTTACTCATAAACGCAGTTCTAAATATCAGAGTTAATTAAAACATTCGCGGAATATAAAAGCTTTCATAAACATTTCATAACAAAACACCTCTTGTCTTAAAACAACATATTGTCTTTCAAAATAAACAAAACATTAAACTTAAACGTCTTGAGTCTTCCGATGCCAGCCCCTTATTCAGTGCCACGTGTCTCCTCAAGCGAGCTGCCTCATCCTACTCACCTGCGTGCATACTAAAAGTCAGCTACGCTGAGCGAGTTCTAGTTAATCACATAATCATGCAATACCTTCTTACATTTCATACTTATCCTCTTAACTTTCTTACATACACATGTAAGTGCATATACTTTCATTCTTACCTTCATACTTCCTTTATATACATAATCATACGTTTTAAAGAGCCTTTCGCCCTATAACCTCACAGATATTATAAGGGTCTGGTCCCTAACATCACAGATATTATAAGGGTCTGGTCCCTAACATCACAGATATTATTAGGGTCTGGTCCCTAACATCACAGATATTATTAGGGTCTGGTCCCTAACATCACATATATTATTAGGGTCTGGTCCCTAACATCATAGATATTATTAGGGTCTGGTCCCTTTGTTTCGTGTAACTGTACCGTACCTGTTCATACATACTTTCCTTGACAATACGTACAATCTCCGAAGAGCGTTCACGTACCATCATCATAACATACATACATTATGCATACATCATATATTCATACATACATCCTATCTTTCATCATACTTATCAATCATATCTTAACTACCACCTGACGGTACATGCAATATCTGAAGATCGTTCACGCACCGTCAAACAATCATCATACATAAATCATACAAGGCATACACTTACCACTTAAGATAAGTGTATTAACTATCACATCGAGTATGCACACAACCCCGAAAACATAACAAGGAAGTGGGGCTAGAAACTCACCTCAATGCAGTTGCGTTCACCGTTTACGGTTATTCCCTTCTTGAGCTGTGCACGACTAACTGTATAATAATTATACGTTTCAGTAAACTATCACTACACATATCGCCTTTCTAGTTTAATCATTACCCTCAACGAACGGGGATCCGGGGGCAGCGCCCCTGGCAGCGGTGTTCTAGGGGCGGCAGCCCCTAGCGGGGTCCAAGGGGCAGAGCCCCTAGCTGGGTTTAAGCTGCCAGGTCAGCTTGGAAAAATTTTATTTTCATTAACTGTCTTATCACATTTTCCATTAGCATTTTGAATCATTGAATAATATGCTACTTAAAAGTTCAAGGGTTTATTTGTAATTAAATCGTTCTTTTTTAAGTCCAGGGACTGTTATTGTCATTCAGTTAAACTTCTAATTCGTTATTGGTTCATAGCGAATTGGATTATCCTAGCGAACTGGTTCTTATAACGAACTGAACCCTTAACGAACCGACTCCTTAACATCAGTCCATATAGCGAATTGGACCTTCTAATTCGTTATTTCTTTTAACGAACTAATCATAACGAATCAAGGGTAATTCGTTACCCTTTTCCCTTAACGAATCAGAGACGAATCATAGACGAACTAGAACTAGTTCGTTGTGCTCCCTTAAGCGAATCAACTAACGAATCAACTAACGAATCACCTTCAATTCATTAAGTCCCCATAGCGAACTAGGGTTAGGTCAGGGAATGTCAGAACATTCCCTAACATTCCTTATCCTCGTACCACTATTCCGGCGCTGCCTTTCCGGCGCCGCCTTTGCCGGAAAGCCGTCGGAAAACCGCGAACACGTCGGAAAAACGAGTTTTAACTCGTTTTTCACCGTTTTTCGTCCCGTTCGATCCAGATCTGAGCTAGGGTGACCCCTAAGCTCATCATAGGTTCGGTTTATACCCGATTCCACCCGGATCTCGTGACTTAAACTGTTTAACGGTGTCGGCTCGTCGTTTAGTGACCATAACTAACGGATTTAAGCTCATACAACAAAATACTATCATACCTCGGGTCGGTTCTCGGTTTCCTTCTTGATATCGGTTTAGAGAGAGAGAACTAGAGAGAGAATCTTAAGTGTGTGTTTTGGATGGTGTAAGGGATATGTGTAAATGAATTAAATGGAAGATTAAGGGTATATATATTTTTGATCATGGGCTTAAGCCCATGGTCTTTCCTTCATTCCTCCATAACCCAAGTCCATAACCCATATCCATTTACCCAACACAAGTCCATCTAGTATTCTATTCAACTAAACCGATAATGACCCGCTATAAAATATACGAACTTTATTTTATTAATATAACCAAAAGTAGGATGTTACAGAAAGTGTCGGTATTTAGGGCTTTTTTTGATGAGTTGATTTTTTTGTATATCTTGGACTTGCATGGGGTTTGGGTAGGTGGGGATATAACGTTGATGTGTTAGGTTTCGTTCAAATTGAGGAAAGATTTGAGTGCTCAGGAAATTTTGAAGTGGAAGAGTGGTTTGATTTAAGGCGGTAGTTTGAGATGGATTTCGGGTGTTTGGGAACTTGTGGTTGTGTTTAGGGAGATTTTTTTTACCAATAATAATTATTAAATTGAAAATATCATATTTATAAATAATGTTTGAAACATCCCTGAAATTTTTTTGATAATTAAAATTACAAGTTAATATATTTATGAATATATATTATATAAATAGAATTTTTGAGATCCGAGCGTGTGAATCACACAATTTTTTTTATAAAGATTACAATAATAATTTTTTTTGCCTATGAGTAAATTTAAAATACGTAAATTGAATGTCAAAATTTGTTATGAGGTCTCAATATTAAATGATGAATGTCGTTTTTGGGAATACAAAGTTGCGAAATGAATTTTTTTTACCAAGTTTGTTATTTAATATCGTGTAATGAAGAATATCATGGTAAGTTAAAATGACCGGCATTGTAAATCAAAAAATCACAAGTAAACGATTTTTGGTATTTAAAGTAAAATTTCTATGAAGTTTTGCATGAGAATTTCAAGAAGATTACAAGCTATAAGTTTGTAACTTTCTTGAAAAATCATGGCAAAACTATCATAAGAATTTTAAAACGCGGAAAATTGTATGATGTAAATTTTTATTTGCGAAAATTAATAACGAACCAAAGATTGCATGATGAAAGTTGTTATGAAAATAAATTTGGGTAGCGAAATTTTTTTTACCACATGTATTATATAATTTATTATAACTAAAAATGTCGTGAGAAGTTTAAATAATTAAAATTTTGAAGTAATCGTTCCAAAATAAACGAAATACTTATAAAAATAAAATTTTTATAAGATTTTTTGTACGCGGACTTTAAAGACAATTTAAAGTTTATACAATAGGAAATTTACATGAAACGTTGGGGTGAAATTTATCACAAAACCTTCTTAATATGATAAAATTTATATAATAAGATTTTTGTTTGTAAATAGTCTTAATGAAAATAAATGGCATATTAAAATCATTATGAATAGATCAAAATCTATATATACATATATTTATTTATTTATTTATTTATTATTATTATTATTATATTTTTTTTTTATAACAAAGAGATTTTAATGAATGAAATTTGCAATAGAAATCGAGAAATTGGTGTAAAACTTTACCCTATAAAATCAAGATATAAAAGAATTTTTCACAATAAGAAAAATATAACATTTATAAATGAAGACTTGTGATAAAAATTTATAACAAAATGAAGGAAAAATGGTTTAAATTCTTGAAACGTAATAATAATGTTTTAAGATTTAAAGGTGGAAAAATCGCGCATGAACCACCATAACTTGATATTCCGACACTAAAAACCTTTTTACAAAACTACCTTGTTGGGGTCTAAACATGTGCACGTACCACCGCGTCTTTTTCATGTTTTCGACTCAAATAACGATTGTAACAAAAATAATAAATCGGAATACAGCGTCATGTCAAAACACTAGTCCACGAACCACCGCGGTCCTATTGTTTTAACACCGAAAATTAGGATAGCGAGTGGAACGCTCACATTCGACTAGTTAAAGTGGTCATCTCATATGAGACAATCTTTAAGGAGATTTGAAATAACGGATCCAAGTTAAGTTCGTGATCCATAAAACACAATAAAAACTAATGTTTTTGTTTTTTAAGGTAAGGATACCTTGGATTACTATGAAAGTGTGTGCATGTGTACATTTATGATTTGATAAAATAAATAAGTATATAAATGAACAAGTGTATTGAACAATCAAGTAGGGTAAACACGTATATGCAACACGTATAAGGACCCTAAAGTAAAGACTATACTAGGTCGTTACGTCTAACCACCTATCCTTTGTGGCTCTGATACCAATCTGTCACACCCCGACCAAAGGAGGCAAAACATGCCAGGGTGCAACGTGATTGGACAAATACACAAGACACTATTTAAAGTGACAATATTTATTCAACTCATTTTATTTCAACGAATCAATAAACAACACATCTCGTCCACACAAACAAGTTGAATACAAGTAGCAATTATATTGTTCGTTTTACTAATATCCTAATAGTCTGGGTAAAGTTTTCGTCAAGTCCTCGAGTCAACAAAAGTCAAATCTGTAACATTTCATAAAATAAAGTTTGTCAACACAAATGTTGGCGAGTAATTCATAAGTTTGAGTAACAATATAATAAAAAGCCACAAACTTGTATACGAAACGATAAATAAAAGCAACAATATGGATAATATGAGATCGCTAACACATTAGCGACACCTGCCATAAGAGAATGCCATATGGTTCAGGATTTTTATATGAGGTCGTTAATAAGAATACATTAATGGCACCGTCTATAAATAGATTCGGATTTCATGAGGTCGTTAATAAAAATACATTAACGACACCGTGCTATAAGAGAATACCAGATAGTTCACGGATTTATGAATCAACCTTCCAAAAGCGGTAAACACATAAGCATATAAGCATGTAAGCATAGAACACCAAATCGAGCAATTATTTAAGTAAAGTATACAATCACGTTTGTGGGTTTAAGATTCAAGTAAATAAAGCATTTAGTTTGATAAGTATGAAATGTCACCCCAAAACGAAAGATGGAAAACAGGGTATAAAAGTACTCACCTCGATTGACGAATTGAGAAACTAATAAGTGATCGACATATAGAAAGCTTGTAAACAAAACGAACGAATCCGACTTGAAAGCTAATTGAAAACGAATAAATAAAATATATTAATGAACTTGAACTTTAGTTAAATTACATTTGAAACATTGGACAAGAAGATTCGATTGTAAATCGGGTTACCGGTTAATTTATAAATGATTAGGGACTCGTACTAATTGATAATAAAATATTATTTTATTGGGATTTTAAATAGCTAAACCAATATTAAAAGAAACAAGACGAGTTTAAATCAAGAGTTCGGTTTTATGAAAATGAATAGATAATAAAGTTTATATTAATATAATTAATAGTTAAGTGCCATTTCAGTACCTGTGGTTTGTCTAATTACGCAACTTTGATACTGATTTTAAATTTATGGCAAATGGCTACCTCACTTTTCTCAAACTTGCCATTTTAGTACTTTTTTCTAACTCCGTTTAACTTTGTCTGTTAAGTGAGGGGTAATTCGGTAACTTTGTTATTTTCTTTTAAAACTTACTTCCCCTTTTTTGATTATCTAACTTTTTTTCTTCTAACCCTTGTATTTTATGCCATCTTTACTCAAAATTTATGGATAACATCTAATATTTAAAACATGAAAAGAATAGAAAGACCATGTCATCTTCAAGCCTTCGTCACCACCATGAACGCCCGACCACCTCCACCTTCGTCACCACCATGGACCGTAGGCCACCTCCACCATAGCATGTGACAAGATAAGAGGATTACAATCATTTTTTTCTTTGTTTGTCACCACCACCACCACAACCACCACAGTTGCAGGTTTTCCAGCGAGAAAACGACCACAAGAGTTGTCGATTCCGACATCCTATCTCGTTTCCGGAACTAGATTAGAGTTTTTAATGAGTATGCGGTGGTTGTCGGCTAGATCTGGTGTGGAGAGAGAGGCCGGCGATGGTGGAGGTCGGAGATGGTGATGACCTACGGTGGTTAGTAGTTGTTGATGGTGGCATCACAGCTTGAACTTCAATGTTGGTTTAATCTTCAATTTGGAGTAAAAGGGGATTTAGGGTTTTGAATGAATTAAAAGGGGGCAGACCTTTAAAAGAAAAGGAAAATATAAATAAAATAGTGAAGTTACTAAATTATCCTTGATTTAACGGACAAAGTTAGACGGGGTTAGAAAAAAGTACTAAAATGGCAAGTTTGAGAGGTAGCCATTAGCAATAAATTTAAATTCGGCACCAAAGTTGCGTAATTAGACAAACCACATGTACTAAAATGACATTTAATTCTATTATTAATGATAATGATAATTCTAAAAAGATATGTTATATATATATATATGTATGTATGTATAAGGTAATGATGATAATAATAATAACAATAATTATTATTAATAATACTAATATAGTATAATAATTATAACAATAATTATTATTAATAATACTAATATTAATAGTTATAGAATATAAATCTTTGTTTTAATTATAATGTTGTTGATAAAAATGATAATAATAATAAATAATATTGATAGTAATAACGATACCATACTCGATGTTGGTTCGATTTCTAAACGAGTTCATAAAATTAATATTATAATATTATTGTTAATAATTAATGATATAAATATGATTTTAATAAATAGTAATAATTTGGTCTTTATTAATAATAATAACTTTAATATTTATAAGAATAATGATAATAATAATATTAGTAATGAATACATATAATAAAAAGTTAAACATAATAATACTAATAATAATCTTTATGTAGTAATATTAGTATTAATATTAATAAAAATTTTGTTAAGTATAAAAAAATAACACCGAAACCGGTCTAGGATGAGACTCGAACCCGTGACCTCTCTTTTAATAACTAACATGCAAATCAACCGAACCAAAATAACGAGTGTTAATTAAACCCATAATTGTTAAGTTACCTATTAGGTGCTCACGAGTCGTCGGAGGAAGGTTGCCGGAGACGTGCCGGAAAAACGAACTGGAGAGAGAGAGAGAGGGAGAGAGAGAGAGAGCGACTGACAAAGAGAGAGGGCGGCCGAAGAGAGAGAGAGAGAGCCGAATAGAGTGAGAGAGAAACAGAGAGAGAGAGAGAGAGCCGAAGAGAGAGATCGACGGAGATAGAGGAGAGAGATAGAGAGAGAGAAAAGGCGGTCCACCGGTGGCCGGTTTTTCGGTCACCGGATAAACGAGTAAAGAGAGAGAGGGACGCCGCCGGAGCTCGGCTCGCCGGAAAGAAGAACGAGGGAGGAAGAGGGTGATGGTGTCGCCGGCTCCATGCCGGAAAAACGAACCCGTCGGAAACGGCTATGGGGGTGGCATCTGAGTTAAATGATTTAGGGTTAGGGTTTGTGATGGTGCGTCGGAGGTCGGTGGTGGTCAGTTGTGGTGCGTCGGAAGTCGTGGCCAGAGGCGGCGGCGACAGCCGGAAAAAGAGGAAGAAGATGGGTTTGTTTGTTTAATATGTGTTAGGTTTAGGGTTTTGAGTGATATATATATGTATGCATATTTTCACAAAAGGCCCCCAAGTTTCAATCATGATTCTAACGAGTTTAAAGGTTTGTAAAACTTATAACGACATTACGAAAAATCATTTTGAATTCCTTATGTTTTTTTCTTAGCGTCACTCTAATATGACAAATATCTGTTTATTGATGATCGAGGTCTATAATAATATTATGTAATAATAAAGTAAGGTTCTAAAATGTTGAGTCGGTTTTACAAACTAAAAGTTTACTAAACGAATACCAATCGAGACTCGAATTTGACGAATGTCACAATACATAATCTGGATTCACCAGATGACCAATCAATCTTTTGGTTGGCGGATGTGGATCTTGCCTATAAATCTTCATTCGTCGAACAATATCAGCAGTCATTTGTTAAAGTACCATCACATCATCCTGTAGTGTCTGATCAATCACCAGGTCTGGATTAAGGTCTTGGATAATAAGCTGAATGAACCGAGGATACATTAAGAATTTCTTGTGTCTATTCATCACAAGACAATTCCCCTTGAGATGAAAAAAGATCATCTCAGAAAAGTTGAATGGCCTATTCAATATTAAAGCAACAAATGCCGATTGTAACATAATCCGACATTCATCGAAGCCACCCTTCCGTCCACCAAGGCAATGAATTAAAACATGAAGTAAGTACTTGTATGTTGGGCACAAGTACGCGTTGTTATACATGGACTTGCCCAAATCACCAGTATAAAACACACAGGCAAATAAACCTCGAATCAACTCCCGATCAAACTCGCACGAGTTATCTATATTATCTCCAAACTGCAAAACTCTTCTGATAACCCCTTGTGTGATAATAATAGACTTCCCGTTGATAGTAGATGTGATGTGATTCTCGGCTTCAATGTAGCGTGCAGAGTTTCAAAATTGACGTATAATACTGACGTGAACATTCGGTCGTACTGTCACGACATAACGAATAACCGAACGTCTGATAAATGTCAATAAGTCTCCAAACACGTCCTCATCAGCAAAATTTTTATCGAAAAAAGCACATATGTTATGTTTTTTGTCGTACGATAATAAAGACAAAACCTGTTGTTGTTGTTGTTGTTGCTGTGGCTCAGCAGCAGGAGGATCCTGTTAATATTGTCAGCCATAACTGATAATAAATAAACCCGAGAATCAGTGACAATGAATAAAAATAATATTAAAATATAATTAAAAGATTAAAATTAACACAATTTATAAACTTTTAATTTTAAAATAATTTAAATTGTCATTCGTTAAATACTCTGATTCGTTATAACGAACTAGTGATTCATTATGACGAATTAGTTGCTTCGCTATCAAGTAATTAATGCGAATTAGATCTAACGAATCAGGAATGGAAGGATAACGAATTAACGAGTGAATCGTTATAAATTATTATAAATAACCTGATTCGTTTAATCTGTGTAACGAATTGGACACGAATTAATTCCAATTCCTCACAACAAAACGAATGGCCACTAATTAGCTTAATGTTTGACTAATCAGGTCCAAGTCAAAATTACCAAGAACATCAAAAGCCAAAATTGTAATCTAATGTCAATATGCACATAATTAACGAGGTTAAACCCAACAAATGATCACTAGGATCTCGGAAACACATCGCGAACTAAATCATATTGACCACTTGTACCAAAACATGATATACATTAGGTAAATTAAAGGTTTTAGTTATAACTTAAAAACCGATAGCTAAATCGATTAATTAAACCTCAAGATCTTCATCAAAATTGATGAAAATCATCACGTTGTAATTGACTATACCTTACGTTTCAGTATTGATAATCAAAACATGATATAGTGAAGGTCGGAAATTCAGAGAAAATTTGGACAGAGTAACGGTGTGGAAAGAAGAAGAAGATGAATAGTGAAGACGAATGAGTTTCACTCTTCCCTATAAGCAACAACTTGACACATTTCCCAAGACAACGAATCATTTGATTCGTTCCAATTTGAAATAACGAATCACCTGATTCGCTATCATATAAAAATACACGTGTCACACGAATTAAAGTTAATTCGTTAAACTTTAACATGAATTAAATAACGAATTAGCTGTAATTCGTGCTTAATTCATTAAGTTATGTATAACGAACTAGAGGTCATTCGTTACAGATTGGCGGAAGCGAATTAGGATAACGAATTAAATTGTAATTCGTTATAAATAACCTCAATTCGTTATTCATAACAACAAATTATACTTATTTAATTTTAAATTGAATAAATAAATCAATTAAATAAAAGAATATTTAAATTAATAAATAAAACAACGAAATCCCGTATCCCGATGAGCAAATACCTTAACGTGTTTATGATCAAACACTTAACTTAAAAAGAATTAAATAATATGTAAAAGAAAATAATAATCTTTTTGATCTTTTGCTTTTTCAAAATATTAACAAGAAAAATATCCGAAAGTAAAATATAAAGCAGAAAAATGTTTTTGTGTTTTTGTATGATTTTTAAAAAGCAGTACATATTTTTTGGATTTTTGGCTAGTTTAAGCAGAGAATCATATTGACCAAATTTCCCTTCCATCACAGTTTTATATTTCAGCGATATTGTGACCGGCGTGAAGTCGGTTATTGATATTTTTGTCCACTTAAATCTTATAACAAACTTTCAAGCATTTTTGTGATATGATTAATGGTTCAATTAGAGCACAGAATATCAGAAACTATCTGCCTCTAATCTCGGTTCAAGCTTAGTTTGATTTTTACCACATCACCCCAACTTGACTTAAATCATTATAATGTCGATCAAAATTTGAATTTATAAAACCTTTGAGCAATGTATCAAGTTTCTTTTACTGTGAGTGAGTATGCACGAGTCCATCTGTCGGCCTACATACATTGTATCCCGTGGGGTCTGTTTCTTATTGGTATTGGGATGCGCACAAAGGAGGAACAAATGTATGACTAACAGCGGATTTTGATCAAGTCAGTAGTTTAAATTTGTACAAAGTCCAGCAGTGATCAAGTTTAATAACTTTGGGTTTGCTCTAAAAAGCGAATGAAATATTCATGCATATGAATACCCAGATGATTAAGCCGCATAAAGACTCATAGTATCCAGAAGCCTAACGCTTGGTATTTGCTTTATTTTATTTTTGGTGATAAGAAAAATATAAGGCTTGAGTATGACAGGCTATTACATTTCTGCCATCCTTACCGAGATTTTTGGTAGAAACTAACACCTCTTTCCATTTGGTGTTTCTTTATGTTTATATCACATACTTTACTCTAACAGCTTGTTTAAGACCTATCAATGCACCAATGCAATTAAGCACTCAGTCTTTTAAGCTTATTTCTTTCGGGACATGGGGTCAAATGATCAATGCACTATCATTTTCTCTTTTTTCTTGAAAACTCAAACTTTGAGGAGCATAAAAATAAATTCAATCGCTCCAGTCACTTTCAGTCTATAGATTAATGGCTATCCTATCCATCTACAAGTAGATAACAGGACCCAAACATGAAAGCATGTTCCAGAAACTTAAGTAACCGACATAGTTTTCAGCGAAAGAATAAAGTAAACCGCATAACAATCGCCCCAATTAAGTTCCATTATCGGGTAAATGGCTAACCTGAATTTTACAAGTAAACCTTAGGACCAAACATATACACGTATATATCCTTCAAATGTAGGTAATTGATATAATTTTCAGCGAACGTATGCAAAAACCTATTTGGATTTTCTTTCTTTACATACATAAAAACACAATCTTTTTGTCTTTTTGGGATTTTTCTATACATACGAGAAATTCACAATCTTTTTGATTTTTCGGATTTTTAATTGATTTTGGGTTTTCAAAGTATTTTAAACAAGAACAAGAAAAATACAATAGTTTTGCCTTTTCAAAATTTTCAATGTTTTTGGATTTTATCTATACAAACGAAAAGCACAGTATTTTTGTATTTTTTTATTTCTATTTCTATTTCACCCCCTAAAATCCAAAATAAATAAAAGAAAAATAAAACAAAATAAAAAACAAAAATAAAGATAATTATCCTTGTTTCAGGACATCAGCAAGTGTTTTTAATCCATTTAAACCAAGCAGAAAGTTAAAACGAGTTTGTCATATGCCTTGGTAAATAGATCGGCTTTTTGAAAATCGGTATGTACTTTCTCAAGATCAATTAACTTCTTTTCAAAACAATCCCGTATGAAATGATATCGAATATCCATATGTTTCGTTTTAGAGTGTTGTACCGGATTTTTGGTGATGCTAATGGCAGCAGAGTTATCAATAAAAATTGGAGTAGTAAGAAACTTCAAACCATAGTCGCGCAGATGTTGTTGAATCCATAAAACCTGGGAACTTCAACTCGAGGCTGCAACATAGTCTGCTTCAGTGGTTGAAGTGGAGACTGTTGTCTACTTCTTACACTGCCAAGAAGCAAGCCGGCTTCCTAAGAATTGACACCCTGCTGTAGTCGATTTAAAGTTAATCTTGCACCCTCCATAATATTAGTCAGAAAAGGTGGTAAGTTCAAAATTATCGTCCTTGGGGTACCATAACCCGATGTCAGAATTGCCCCTAAGATATTGAAGAATATGTTTGAACGCTGCCAAGTGAGGCACTCGAGGACTTGCTTGGTACCTAGAACATAAACAAACTGCAAACATTATGTCAGGTCGAGAAGCAGTAAGATACATCAAAGAACCAATCATAGCTCGATAGAGGGTAGGATCGACGATATCCTCCAATTCATCTGGTGATAAATTGTGACCCACAGGGAGAGGAGTTGAAGGGATTTTTCCGACAGTAATCTTGAACCGGCTGAAGACATCGTTCACGTACTTAGTCTGGTGAATAAAGATTCCTTTCACAGTATGATGAACCTGCAACCCTAGAAAGAAGTTCATCTCTCCCATCGAATTCATTTCGAACTTAGTTTGCATCGAGTTCTCGAATTTCTTACATAACTCGTATTTGTTGACCCAAAGATAATGTCGTTGACATAAATTTGAACAAGGAGAAGATCATCACCAATGTTTTTATAGAATAAAGTGCAGTCAACAGTCCCTCGCTTGAAGCCATTATCAGTCAGATGGTCGGCAAGCATGCCATACAAAGCTCTCGGGGCTTGATGTAGACCATACATGGCCTTGTTTGAGCGATAAACTCGGACCGGATAATCAGGATCCTCAAAGTCAGGAGGCTATAACACAAACACTTCCTTATGTCGCTCACCATTGAGAAACACACTTTTCACATCCATTTGATAGACTTTGATGTTCTTGTAAGCCGCATACACCAGAAAGATTCGTATAGCTTCCAATCTTGCAACCGGAGCGTATACCTCAGTGTAGTCTATACCCTCTTGCTGATGGAAAACTTGCACCACTAGTCGTGCCTTGTTTCTCACGATCACCCACGATCATCCTTTTTACATTTAAATACCCACTTAGTTGGAATAAGCTTCTTAACTCTAGCAGGTTTCTCGATAAGATCCCATACACCCAGTCGTGCAAATTGTTTCAATTCCTCTTGCATAGCTTCTACCCAAGAAGGATATTCAAGTTCCATACGAGTCGTCGTTGTCTCTACTAGGGATAGAAAGCAGGTGTATCTGGCAACATTTACGATCCCAGAAGAATGTAAATCTGCATAAGCACACAATATATTATTCTCACTTGAAGAAGCAACTTGATTACGTGTTTGCACGCCCACATCAAGTTTTCCAATGATGTTTTCCTTTGGATGATAATTATGAATCCTAAGAGTGGGATTCTCAGGAACAACAACATTTTCGAATAAATTAGTGTAATGTTCTCCAAGCTCGTGATATGAACCATCACTTTCAACTATATCAGCAAGATCAGGTTCAACAACTTGATTATCATCAGAAGAAGTAGAAACATTATCAAATGAAGCTGGAGGTTCATCACGTGGAACATCAGTTGGAGCTTGAGTTGGAGATTCAACATCATTAGAACTTGAAAACCTTGGAAGTATCAATTGTTCTTCAAAATACGCACGAACCAAGTCTTCACCTGGTTGCTCAGTAGATTGAGTAAATGAATTAAATAAACCATTATAATCAAACATCCAATCGGGACCTTTTCCTTGAGGAGGTGTGGTGGACCTTTCACAATCCACATGGTACCACTCCTCAATACAACCTGAAGTGAAATCAAATACCCTTTTCTTTGGAGATGCGTAACCTAAGAAATAACCCTCAATAGCCTTTTCTTCAAATTTAACCACATCTTTTTTTCAACATCGTACAAGGACACCCAAATGGTTCCAAGTACTTTAAGTTAGGCTTTCGATTATTCAAAAGCTCATAACTCGTCTTCTGGAGTCTCTTAACTGTCAAAACTCGATTAAGCGTATAACAAGCAGTATTCACAGCCTCGTTCAAGAAATGGACAGGAAGCTTAGAATCTGCGAGCATAGTTCTAGCTGCTTCAATCAAAGTTCTGTTTTTCTTTTCAGCAACACCGTTCTGTTGTGGTACATAAGGAGCACTATATTCTCGATGAATTCCTTTTTGAATGCAAAAGAAATTCAATACAGTGTTTTGAATTAAGTACCGTTATCACTTCGAATTCTCCTCACTTTTTAATTGTATAGTGATGCGATCTTAGTGATTAGATTTTGAACCAGAACAGGTGTTTGATCTTTTGAACTCATAAATAAAACCCGTGAATATTTTGAATAGTCATCGGTTACAACTAAACAATACCAGTCTCCAATGATACTCGCACGATTCACAGGACCAAACAAATCCATATGAAGTCGTTCCAAAGGAGTATCAATGGAATTAAATAACTTAGAAGGATGTGACTTTTTCTTCTGTTTGCCTTTCTTGCAAGCAACACAGTGGTCAGTTAACTTAAAGTTCTTCAAAGAAACACCTTCAACCAAGTCATTCGCCATTAAATAATTCATCTTACGAACATGAATATGACCCATCCAACGATGCCATAAAATAAAGTCCTTCTCAGTTTCTTTAGAGACGAAACATGTTTCGATCGATATAGATATCTTAGAACTCATATTTAAGACATAAATATCATTCTATCGAGGTGATCACATGACAACCACGTCCTCGGAAATGACGTATCTCGGTTTCAGAATCAGACATTCTTTATCGTTAGACACAATAGTGTACTTCTTGTCACAAATATGCGATACACTTAATAAATTATGATCAACTTTATCACAGTGGTTGACTTTCTCAAACATGATATGCCCATTTGAAACTTCACCCTCTTGTGTTATCATACCCCCAGGATTCCCAGCAAAAGCAACATACCCCCCTTGAATATTTCTAACATTTGTTAAAAGGTCGAGATTTCCAGTAATATGATGAGAACATCCACTATCCATTATCCAGTTCTCACCAGACACGGTTTTGGAAGTACCCTACACACAAATTGAAAGTGATTAGTTCAAAAAGGCAGCCCATGCCTCAGTATTGGGTACCTTTTGAGTTTCATGAGAAGAATAAAATTTAGCTGAATTCAATTGTTGTTCAGCAACTTGGGAATAAGTTATAGGGCCTTTAGACTTTCGTCTTAGATAGGCAGCTTGAACGACATTTGAGTTCACGTTCTTGCAAATTGGCTCGGTTTTTTACTTGACCAGATGTTTCATGCACATGAATCACCTTACATGGATTTACATTAGAAAACATGATGTGAGTATCATCATCACACGACAAAGGTCATTTCAGAATCTCCTTTATCATAGGAACCGGTTTTGATTGGTCCTTGACAAACGGATGAAGATTTTGAGATCTCTTCTGTCCACAGTTTCTCACCACATGACTTTGTTGACCACAAAGAAACAAATTTTCATGTCCACACGATCATGTTGAGATTTGGTAAAAAAACAGATGCCACAGAAGGTTGATGACTCACATTTTTAGTAAAACTCTTGGCCAAATCATCAGACGACACCGATTTCTTTTTCATATAGAAATCAAGATTAGAGCAGTTTGTAATGTGTCATTTCCACTTGATTTTACAAAATGAACTTTCTTGGCAGTTTGTAACAATAGCTTAGCTTTAATCAATGGGTCTGATGTGTTTGACATTTTGGCATAAGCAAACTTACGTTCAAGATCTTGTATCTTAGAAGTTTCATAGTGAAAGACACTTTCAATCAATTCTGGTTTGATGATACTAATCGGAATGTCTTTCTCAGTGAACATGGTGTCCAAACCCTTTAACTTAAACACACGTACATTAGAAACTGAAGGATTTATGAAACGCAACAAATCTTCCTCTGAAATCTTTGGTTTTTCAGATTTCTTTGCTTTAACCTTAACATGTGTTTTCTTGTTCTCTTGAACTGTATTTGAACCATATACAGCTTCCTCAAATTCATGAGGTTCACATAGAATATGATTCGAACTTGGAATGTTCTCATTTTTGTGTATAATTTCTGGTTCAAATACATCTTCAATGATAACTTTATCAGTATTTTCTACAAAAACTTTATTGCTTTCAACATGATGTTTTTGAGTTGATGATTGGACTTTAACATGATCAACTTTTATTGGTTTAGGTTTTTCTGAAACAACAGGTTCATTCACAATCACGTCTTCTTCTTTTCTAGCAAAAGGATTTACCTTATAATCGTTGTAAAACGGTGGTGGTATTTCAACAAAACCAATACCCTTTTTAGAATCTTTTTGCTTACCAGATACTTCGATTATCTCATTTAGAAAAAATGACGAGTTTCTAAACTTGCCCAACTTATTTTTCAACTCAAGAACTTCATTCTGAAGCTCGTTTATATTAGAACGATGTTTCAATATTTCTTGAAATTTTTTATCGTTAATTGTCATTTTGACAGATAACTCAGCTTTGAGATCATGATTACTTATCGACAACGCTTCAATTTTCTCCCTAGATCTCATTTGAGATTCTAAAGACTGTCTATAAGTATCCTTAAGTGAAGCAATTTCTTTCACTAAACAATCATTATGAATTTTCAATGATTCTAACTTAGGCTTGTTTTTCTCACAATAAACACAAGAAACAGAAGGACTAACCTCGATAATTTTGGCCATGCAAGCCAAAGTAGTTGGTTGCTTTTCACATGAATCATCAAAATTAGACTCATTATCATTGTCAGAAGATAGCTCACTCCCACTTGCATCTTGAAAATTTATATTTGACCTGAACATAACCAGATTAGCTTGATTATCGTTGCATAACAATCTTTGTGACCAATCAGTACCATCCATGTTAGACAACATAGCTTGTGACCCAGAAAAATATGGTTTGGTTCCAGAAGACTTATCAGCATCATTTCCATTTTTCCCAGACGAACTTTGATCTTGACTTCTAGGACCAGTATACTCATTCTTTGGTTTATCACAAACTTTGGCAAAATGTCCAAACTCTTAACAATTATAACACTTAACTTTCAATTTATCGAACCCAACCTTCTTGTTTAATGATGGAAGATTTTTGCCAGCCCTTTGCATGGACCTTTTAACCTTTTAACCTTTCTGACTATCATGCCATATTCCATTTTAAATCCATGAGCTCCAAATCATCAAGATCAATTTGGTCATAATCTTCATCAGTTAACTCACTTGTGACAATTTTACTACCAACCAGATTCTCATAAGAAGACATGAAAGCACTCAAGAAGGCAAAATGTTGTTTAGCTTCCTTCATATTCACAGTCGGTGGTGTTGAAAATTGATTTGCAGCAGCTGAAGTTCCAGAATTACCAGAAGATCCAGAACCTCCAGAAGCATAGAAACAAGCACGTGGATCACTATAAGTTGTTGTGGAGTTTTCTTGTGCATTTTGACTGAGAAATGATGTGATTGGAGCAATTGTCGAGCTTAAAGGCATGCTAGCACCTTAAAAAGCTGAATCTTGACTTTCTTTAGAAGACTTTTGAGATCTCAAATCATATTCTCGAGCTTCAACTTTTTGCATAAACTCAGAAGCAGTCAAATCCTCATTCTTGAAATAGTTATTCTCTTTCAACACCATTAATAATGTTGAATAAGAACTAGGTAAAGCATTTTTGACTGTACCAATCTTATCATATTCAGATGGTTCAATCTTTAACTTATCTATTTCATCAATTAAATGATTGAAACGAGTAGTCATTTCCTCAACAGTTTCACCTTTAAGTAGATTAAAGTTTCTAAATTGAAACTTTAACATCACCTTTTTTACTCTCCTCAGTGTTACCGATACTTCTCATTCTGATGTGTTGAAACAACGAAGCAGTAATCTTGATACTTCCCACTTGATGACATATGTTATCTGGTAAAGCCATAGTAAGAGTCGAATGAGCTTTTGTTTCGATCTCTAACGCCTTTTTCTCCTCTTGAGAATATTGTGAAATAGCTTTAGGAGTGAAACCAATAGTCTCATCTCCAATCATCGGTACAATATAAAACTCATCAAGACAATAAGAACAGTCAGGATGAACAGAACCAAAATGAGCACAAAAACATGGTTCCCATTTAGCAAAGTCACTAAATTTCATCAATCAAGGACACTTGGAATGAGATCCAATTTCAGTATCCAATTGTTACATTTGTTTCATGAGTGCGTTTTTAGAAGCTAACGCATAAACACAGCCATCTTGATAGCAAGATTAATGAACTGTGAACAGTAAGTATAACGAACTGTGAACAATAAGTATAACAAACTAAAATAACGAATCAATTATACGAATTGAATGTTATCTGAGTAACGAACAAGGAACAATATCATACGAATTAGCTTATGACGAATTGGTAATGAATCACTAGCGAACTGAGTCAACGAATCAGGTCAAGTTGACGAATCAGTCTAACGAATTAGATTAACATATCTAAATTCAATGTAATGAATCAAAGTAACAAATCTCCGAGTCAACTTTAACGAATCAGAGTAACGAATCACTGATTCAAGGTGACGAATCAAAGAGTACGAAGTAGCTACAGTTGATAACGAATCAACTACGGTTAGCTAACGAATCAGGTTGTTATAACGGTTATAACAAACTCTGACAAACTTTGCCACGTGGCAAAAGTTTGTTAGATACGAGGCTAACGAATCAGACCACGTGTCTGACAAACTAAATAACACGAATTGAACTTGGTGACGAACTAAGTAACGGATTAAGTGACGAATTAATGAGTCTTAACGAACTATAATAACGAATTGCTTGAAGATATAACGAATCTTCAACAGATGATGAAGATCTTCAAATCTTCATCATCAAAATCCAGATTTCTGGAAACCGATAGACACCAAAAACCAACACAAATCTGTAATCCTCACTCAATACAATACCAAATCGTGCAAATCATAGATCAGATTTCTCATAACCACATTGCGAAACCAACTCGTAACATCTCGTAAACCAATTCAATCAATTTCGAATCAAATTGTACCAAAAACACCTCTCTGTTTCGGACAATTTCAGATCCAAACCAAATCATTACCAAACCAATTCAATTCCCAATTCCACTCAACTACAAACTTTCAATACCTTACCGATCACAAATCCACCATAATTTAGTCCATAGCCAACCAAATCAACACCTAATTTGATTAAGTTCAAACCGAAACTAAATAAAACTAAACTTTTGTGATTAAACTTTCAATTAACAAATTAAAACATGTTAGTGCACGAAATGGTTGTCCGTAGCATTCGAATATATTATACATAGTCTAGATTGTTTATTTATTGTAAATGGCCCATTCGCTATAGTTTGCATAGCGAATGAGGTCCATTCGTTATATGCTAGGCTAGTTCGTTAAGGTATAAGCTCATTCGTTATGGTAGCATAACGAATGAGAGCTAGTTCGTTAAGTTTATAAGCCCATTCGTTATGTAATATAACGAATGGAGGCTGGTTCGTTAAGTTATCATCACTCGTTATGGAATCATAACGAATGGAGTCTAATTCGTTATGAAGATATAACGAATTAGACTAAATTAACGAATTGGTGCTTTGGCCTATAAATAGGCATATTCATGCTCATTTGTAGGTGTACATATTTAAAGAGAGATCTAGTTCTAAATTGTGCTCTCTATAAGTTATTTCCATCCACCATAATGTATTCTTCCATATTTATCAATAAATTAATAATTTAACGTTTAGATTCGTATTGTATAATCGATGTATCATAGCGGCTAGATCCTTAACGGGTTTCAACAAAACACTAGATCAAGAGCAATCAAAGCCCTGATACCACTTGAGAACATCTTAGATCTGAGATCTAATACCTTTAATGGATCTAGTTCATAACTAGCCTTAATTAGTACTGATCGATGATATATATATATATATATGTTATTATTAGTATTAGTTGTAATATGTAACATCTTAACGACGTTTGGATCGAGAGAACAATTTGACAGAGTGTGGATACGTTAAATCTAAAACTTTTTTTTAACAGAGGAAAACTCCTCTATATATAGAAGATGGATCTAGTTCGTTACACATTCCGTAACGAACTAGCTTCCACTTCGTTACAATACATTACAGACTAATAACCTTAACAAACCAAGCTCCAATTCGTTAAACATCACTACAAAAAAGATTAGTATTTGAGACTGAAAATTTAGTCTCTAATACACACCAATCAGTACCTAATGGTTATCCGGGACTGATATACCAGTCCCTAGCCAGTGACAGATACCTAGTCCTAGATACTAGTTTTTGTAACTGAAAATCAGTCTCCGTTGTATGACACCAATAGGGACTAACAGCCAGTCCCTGGTACACAAAAATTCAGTCCTTAATTTATCCCCCCATACCACATCTTTTCAGTCCCAAAAACATTTCTTCGGAGACTGTAAATCAGTCTCGAATACAATGATATTCTAGTCCCTAATGTATAACTTTAGGGACTGAATATCAGTCCTCTAATCAATACAATATTGTCCCTAATACGTTTCGTTAGGTTCGTGATTCTATATCAAATCAGTCTCCAATGATATTCTTTACGGACTGAGAATTAGTCTCGTTACTACTTGATTTCAGTCACTAATATATCACTTTTAGGGACTGATAATTATTCTCAGATGATATGTTATTTTAGTCCCTAGTAACTATATTTAGAGTCTGATAATCAGTCTCATAAACTAGTCTCTAATATGTTATTTTCAGTGACTATTTCTAGTCTCTAATAATGTATATATTCCAATATTCTTATATATGGACTGAAAAATAGTCCCTCACACAATTTAATTCAGTTCCCAACATGCATTCATAATACCGAATAAATCCCTTTAAGGACTGAAAAACAATACCATTGAAGTAACTGATTTGTAGATTTATATATAACTCATAAATTTGATTTTTGATTTCACACAATCCAAATATAATAAGCATTAATATCGTAACAAAACCAATCAAAATAACGTCAACCAACCAATTCTAATATTTAAAAGAGTACTTGATAAAGAAAAGTAACAAACACTTATAACTAATGTCCTAGATGTTGTCACCATCAACTTCATCACTCGTTTCCATGGCTATTGTGTTCTCGAAGTCCGGAAACTTTGTGCTTATAAACTCGAACATTTTTTCATATTTCTCCTTTTCTCGTTTTTGTTTCGCCTCGAGTGCAATAACTTTATTTTTCAGAACTTCGTTCTCACTTGTATCTTGTTCGGATGATTCGGCTACTAATTTCATCCAACTATCTTTTTTCCTAAACACGGGCCCTACACCAACCCCCATGCTGATTGTATGGTTTTCTTCCTCCCGCAAACACTTTTTATGGCTTCTTTCTCAATCTCGTGTTCTATAGAAGTTGTAACAGTGATTCCTTCATAAACTAATTTATCCATGGCTGCCTGTTTATGCTGAATAATGTTTTCCTAACATAAAAGAAGGCATGTGAACAAAATTCAAAACCAGCACCAACCCAAATAAATATTTGAAAAAATAAATTTCACAATAAAAACTTTTAAATAGGAGATGCTTACATATTCAAGACGCGAACTATCATTTAGCCATCCCTGTTTCGCGGCATTGTAATGCATCTTATGATAAAGTTCTAACGGGCTAGGCGGCATGTGAGTCTCAGGATTTGTTTGTCATCATCAAATTATAATAATGAAGAACAAATATATTCAAATTAATCTGAGTATTTGCTTGTCGTTGAAAAAGTTATAAAAATGAAGCATAATGAATTTGCTATCCTTTTTTGCCATGTACAGTATAGTATAAACTAGGGATGGAAAAAATAACTGAACCCGATGGGTATACACGGAAGCCGAAGCATCCGGGCCAGGTAACGGGTTGGGTAAACGAGCATGGGATCAGGTATGGGATTAAAAAATAATTTTTTATTTGGGTTCGGGTATGGGAATGGGATTGGGTGATACCCGGCCCCATTACCCGAATTATATTTATCTGATTACCCGTAAATATACCCGAAATATAATCTGCACGTTTCTAATTTACTATGTATATAAGACTTTAATTAATAGTTTTATAACTAAATGCTTTATGAATTATCTTTACCAAATGACTCTTTGTATAGCTTTTCTAGTAAATATCTAAATAGTTTCCGCCCAAGAATTCAACATTTAGATTTATGGAAAATGGAATTATTGTTTTAGATATTCGTTTCAGAATGTAGCAACAAACTTATTTTTGTGGATATGTATTTTTGATGCAAAAGCAAAAGTATCCATACCTGCATATAGTAGTGTCTTTATTTTTTATCATGAAGTATTGAAGTTTATAGTTTACATTATCTTGATATTTGATATATTATCTAATGGTGATGATGTTATCCTTGTGTTTTATCATATTTAACAAAGTTTTTAAAAATATAAAGTTAGAATTTGTACTTAGAAACTACCAAGGGTATATTTTTATAAACTACCAGGTATACTCGATACCCACGGGTATCCATGTTATCCGACGGGTAATTACCCGATAAATACCCGACGGGTAATGGGCCGTTTATGAGACACAGTTCTGTAGATGGGTATGTGTTTGTGATTGCCAATACCCGGCCCGTTGGCATCCCTAGTATAAACATCCGTTTTTCATAAATTTTTACAGCCAAATCAATTCTTGGTTTCAGATTCAATTTTCTTCTAAACCACAACGCGAGTACGACCATTACATAACATGAATAACAGATTGCATTATCAGTCGAAAATTCAAAATCTTACCAGTTGGAATGTATGACTGGCTAGTGACCGAGATCCCCCTCTGCTTATATTAACTTGTTTTGCTCTGTTAGCTTCCATTTGCTTACTATATTTCTAGGAAAAATCAAATTTGCCACACAAGTTAGAACTTTAAAAATAAGAAAAATATTCACGGACATTTGTCATGATTTGTAAAAAGAAATTTAGCATACCTGAGTTTTTTCTAACTCCCAATAATCACACATATGCTTCCAAGCTTCTTCACGACAATTAGATTTCCTTTTCGATCTTGCCAACTCGGGATTGGTTCTTCCTCCATTTTTCATCCAGTGCCGACTCCAATTACATCGGGTGCGTTTCCAATGGCTTTGAAGGCGAGCATTCACATACTCCATGAAAACCTTATTTGATCTCAACAACTCAAATTTTCCCTTCAAAGAATACATTGTTAATGATATTAATGATACTATATAACATCATAACAGATTCTCAATAATTAAATGTAAAAATATATACAACTTACTTCTAATTTCTCATACATCAGATTTATCGCTTCTTTTGGTATTGAGTCCCATGCGTGATAATTCATTGGACAAAAATTGCGAATAACAATTCCACACTCAGTCGCAAATGGTGTTGCTGAGGTTCCAACAAAAGATTTTGTACCCTCATCCATTGTCAAAGGGATTTTAGAACCCTCAGGCATATTTTGTAAAGTCCTTGTAATGCTAAGATTTAAATTTGGACCGCGTCTATTTGGTGGTTGAACATTTTGTTCTGTTTCAGCAGGTGGTTGTTCTGCTTCAACAAGTTGTTCTGCATGTAATGTAGAAAAGACAAAAAAGGATAAAATGATTTGAATTCTGTTTATTTTGCAAAGTAATTCAGCCCATTTCATCACTTTTTGAAGTGCGATTTCAAACAGATCTTTACCCACGAAAACCAACCACTACCCTTTGCTTGAATATGAAAATTTTAGTTTAAAAAAATATAATTTACCGGTATCACCACTGGTGTTGGGCATATTACGTTTGCGTCTACGTGTCGAGCGCGACACTAGAGCAGATGCACTTCCCTCAACCACCGACTGATTTGTAGGTACTCGAGAATCTTCTTCAGATCTCGTTCTTGTAAAGACCATCATCACTAACATAAGCATCCACATTGTACTACAAGGAAATCGATAGTAAAGAAATCTGATATATACATTCCACAAGTATTGCTATGAACTAGAACATAAACATGATACTAAACATGTGAGATATGCATACTATCTAAACTGCAGTGGGTTTTTTTAATCAAATGTAGACATGTAGTGTATATATAGATTGAATTGTGTCCATGTTTTTAGAATCAATATAATGGCCTACTGATTATCACTTGCGCCTGTAATGAATAGCAACAATTCAAAGACAGTCCACGTTAATATGCTTTATTATATGCATATGTTTATTATTATCTTACATCTAATGTTTTTTTTTTCTTTTTCTATCAGATGCAATGTAGATATACATGTCTCCACATGTTAGAACATAGAAGTGTGTACATTAATATATAAAAAGATGTTGTATGTAACGAAGTAATTATATATTTCATGTAAGCAAAACATGATTAGATAACAAAATACAACCCTAAATTAAATTATGATTACGTGTAGCTCAGGGGTGTTGATCGAGTCAACCCGAACAACTTTCGGGTTAATCAGGTCGGGTTACTTGGGTTTCGGGTTGTAATAATGCTTCAATGTTTTTTTTTTAATTATGGGCTGCAAAGATGTATAAGTCTTGTAAACATATCACAAAACAATTATCCTTAAAAGAAATGTACAAACAATTTGCCAACAACTTTAACTAAACCCAAAAAAATGTTTTTATTTTACTAAAATTTTTTCAGTGGTTTCCCCATATTAGAAAACTCATGTTAATCGATAATATCCTTCTTATCTTTTACTTAAAAAACAATATAACAGATTGGAGAAGCATAGACAATCAATATAAATAAATAATGTTTGGAATTATACAAGACAATGGTAGAATACATATAACCAATCTTGAATATATACAAAGAGTATAATTTAAATATATAAAAAAGCTAAAGTATATAATGGTTGGGCTGCTTAAGTTAACTATGAATTGGGTTACTCGAGTTGACCCAAAACCCGATTTTTTATCAAACACGAACCCAAAACCCGACCCTAATGATAATACGGGTTAATTGGGTTAACCTGATTAATAATTGTTGTAGCTATGTAACCCGAACCTAATGAGCTTACTCGGTTTTGGGTCGGGTTAATCGGGTTCGAGTATTTTGGCCACCCCTACTTGTAAACAGAACATATGGACTCATGTTATATCAATTAACCAAAATAACTCATCAAAATTCATGGACATGGCAGTCAATATAGAAAAGGGCTATTGAAGTGAAAGTCTAATCAACGAACATCACTCTAACTCATCATAATGGTATTCAATATTGAACTAAACATATCATTTATTACTAATTGAGTATGCAAGTAGTGTTCAATATATAAAAAATTAGTTCAATTGATACCTGAATATGCAAATATTGATAGACTGCCAAAATTTCTTCACACAGAATCAATAGTTTGTAAAGAGGAAGGCTTTCGTGAGGGAGTAACTGTAGCGTGATGGGGTTTGAATCATTGGTAGGGAACGTGGGGAGGATTGACATCCAGATTTTTGTGGATGGTTCGGTTGAGTTTTGCTGGATAAAGAAAGATGCAGATGAATTCCAATGAGAAGAAGATATTATTTAGTTATTTTGTTATAACTAAATCAATATTATTTAGTTATTTTGTTTACATCTTACTTTCCCAACTTGATTATCTGATACGCAACTTTGATTTTCTTTTAGTATTTTTGAATATTAAATACCTAAACTAATTAGTACTAATATTTTTTAATAATATCCTACAACTACTAAATTTACTTAATTGAAATAACGATTTGTTAATATGCTAATGTAGTTGTGTGTTTGAATTCAATAATCAAACACATGATTCAAGTAAATTACGATTTATAACTTCTAAAGGAATATAATAATTATTAATATGATTTAATACAGAAGTTGGGTGTTTATTATTGATGTTATTATTATATTTATTATTTGTTTTATTTTTTGAATAACGAACTAGGAGTGCAATCGGGTTCGATCAGAGCTTAAGCTTGACTTGTTTTAAGTTTTATTTTTAAATTCGAGCTCAGTACGAGCTTGACTGATTTACTATATATTACTTTTGTATATTTCTATACATATTTCAATTATAATTTTATATTTCACATAATATATATTAATTAGTTATTTTTTCATAGCATTATGTATATAATAGTTGTTATATATATGTTAAAAGTTTATATAATCATAGGCTTGTTAAGGGTCGTGAGCTGACTCGAGCTCAATAAGTGAAGTTCGGATTAGGATCGTTTTTAAAACGAGCTTCTTTTTAGGCTTTGGCTCGATTGAGATTTTTCACAATCTGATCACAAGTAGTTCACTAGCAGCTTGGCTCATTTTCACCCGTGAAAAAAACACACACCTCATACAATTACATTAAAAACAAATATATCCTCTTTGTTATATTTAAATCATACACCTTTTAGGGGAGGATAAACTCCAGCACCGTCATACCACTAGGGCCATGGCTGTAGAAATTTCATGTTTTAATTTTTACGAATTTCATTTATTATAATAAATTATTATTATTAATATTATAATTATAATGTGTGGTTGTTAGGGATAAGTGGGTAATATTATATTTTAATTATAAGAAATTTCATGTTTTTAATTTTTTACGAATTTCATACACCGATTTTTCCAGATTTTTAGTTCCGGTGCGAAATATTCAGTTCGATACCGGTTGTGAAGGAAAACGCCGAGGAACACAGGTACGTACCGAAAATTCCAAACTTGGTACTGATTGGGTATCATTACTGGTAATGGTTTTGCTCATCCCTACTGGCCATAGGCCACTATAATCTACATTAATTGACCATAATTTATTGTTGTTTGCCATAATTGACCATTTATACTCGGTCAAACATGTGTAAACGGGTCTTATGTCATAATATGTTGATAGAAGTTATACTAAGTCATACATGTCTTTAGTGGATTATACGTGCTAAAAATTTTAATAGCTTTTAATTGATATGTCACAATAGCTATGTTATATTATGTTTGAAACATATGCATATAAACAAAATAAATATTTGTATTTTAGAGAAATATCTTATTGAATGGTAATGAGTCATATTAGATAGAAAATATTTAAATGATCCATAATAGGTCACTTTATCAAGGTTGGCCACCATTAATTTGCACTCCTTAGGTTTAGTCATAAGTAACTATCACTCATTGACTATTATGCTATGAGTTACACATTCACGCCTTTTTACTCAATGTAAGCGTCTCATCACCCACTTTACCCCTTTTCGCTCCATCTTACCATAAGAAAATGGGTTAGCCTGCTTAACTCCCCTCAATTTAATTTTAAAGCAAATTTTAATTTGTTGTGTGTCGGTGTAGAGGATTTTAAAGCCCGCTAATTAACACTTTAACACATTTTGCCTTTAACACATGTTAACCCATGAAAGGGAGTATTGTCCCATTCCTTAACCTTTGTCAAATTAACATTATCTCCCTGGGCGTTAAGATTTGCCCCGGGGTCTTAGACTTCACTAATTAAAGTTAAATCTAGTCGCACATAGTAAATCTTCAAACAATAGAAAAAAAACTATTCGATTAGCAAACCAAACCAATTTATTAGGTGTGTGAAAACACGCTAAGCTATGCTCAAACTCGACAAAGATTGAGCTCCGCATAATTTAATTAAAAATATTAAAGAAGTAAAAAAAGTAATTTATGAACTGTCTTATGAAAACCATTAAGATAATAAAGACTATAATTTTAAAATAGATTCATGTAGGTTATTATAATTTATTAATAGATTATTTATATATTTAAAATTTAAATGTGAATACAGAAAATATATTGATTGATAAATACAAAATGATTTAAATTTAAAAATATTAAAATTTTATATTTTAATAAAAAAGGTAAGAAAAATAAACATTTATTTGTTTAATTTGTCAAATTAAATTTATTATTCCTTAAAAGATAAAATTTCAAATAAGTAAATAATCATAATTTATCGAGACATGTTTCTATTTTTATATATAAAAAAATCTTAATTTATTGATTAAGCTTACAATATAAAAACACATGATCTAGAGTGTTTATTACAAGTGCACTTATTAGCCAAAAAATAAACATGCGAACAGTATCCATACACATATAACTTATAATTACATTACCCGATCTTGTTGTCTATGATGTCTGTCATATTATGTGTTATTATTTTAACTTGTGACTCTTTGTAATGAGACAAAACTATGTTGAATTATCTGTCTCATTTTGTGTATCGGCTAGGTTTGTTACGGTACCAGAATTAAACCCAACGCATAATTTTGTTAAATTGACATATTTAAAACAAAAACATGGACATTGTGACAACAAATTGATGCGAATACGGCCGTCATCTGTTATACTCGTTACGATATCAAAACTAAAAATAAAAAACAATTCGGTCGTCTGCTAGGTTCCGTGTTAAAAGACATGTATTTTTTAAAGTATAAAAAAACAAAACTTAAAAAGGAAAAAAAGAACTATATATTGAATAATAAAAATGATAATAATCGATTACCATATCATACATCTCACTCTTTTCCTTTTTTACGCCAACAGTTTATAGTTTTAAAAAAAAACAAAATGAATCATATAAACTATTGGCGTAAAAAAATAAAAAAAATGTAGATACATGATATGATATGATAATCGAACACAATTAACATTGTTTAAATGAAGAAAGCAAATACCAAAGCACCAACGATCAAATTTGATTTACTAAGGCTTTTAATAAGTTTAAACTTTAAAATTTTGTTAACATTGGAATTATAGAAAACATAGGGATGTATTCCCACTCTTTAACCATTTAACCTAAACAAACTCTTACTTAACTGGCGCCAAAAAAACTAATCGAAGCCAGACACAAAAATAATAAGGGCCTAGTGGTTAGGGTACAATCTTTCACAACCTCCATCAGCCACCCTGTCTCCTCCCCTGCAACAGTAAGCTTAATTACAGTTCATTGAACTCCAAATGCTTAATTTTAGGGCATAAGTTTTAACATATCCACACACAGAAGCAATTGTCGACCACATTCACAAACAACAACCGGTCAGTGCGATTAACGAAAAGGTAAGAAATTCTATGTTTTGTTTTACTCAGTACCGTTACAAAAAGGATGATTTTGTTGTTCTGTTTGAGGTTTAAAGTAGAGATGTTTGTCTTGAAATTTAAATTACTATGAATATTCATTGTAAAGTAGATTTTTTTTTGGATTTGATTGTGATATAGTTTGTGATTAGGGTCTCACATAATACATGATGCAAGTAATTTTCTTGACATTCTACTGGTGTTGTCAAACATTATATTTGCTGATATGCAAGTAATTTACTTTAATTTCACACGAACCTTTATTCTCAAAACATTATAAATACCACAATTGCCCCAGCGCATAATTTTTTGTTGTCATCCATAAGAACTTCACAAATTGCCTTTACAATAAAATGCCACTTGCAAATAATCAACCAGGCCGTTTATATCCAATATATACTTTTATTTTGTCTTTCAAGAGTCAAACCTCAACCAAAACCTCTTAATCTTCATAATTGTAACTTCTCAATAACATGACAACATAACTTCAAAATTAAACTCCTATAATATAATTTAACAACTATAATTCATAAAGAAGTGATACTTAACGGTAGTTTATGTTAAACTAATAAAAAAGATGCAACCTGATATGGATTGAAGACTCGAAAACAATAACAATGTAAACACCCTTCAAAATAAATCAACCTTTAAGAATAACGATGGCCGTACAAAGTGACTAAATGTAAAAGCATATACATTCATGAAAGGAAACAAACTACAACATATCATCAGACTATTAAGCCAAACACAAACATGATAAACAACAGAAGACATTTTCAAAAAAAACTACACCGTCATGCCGCGTGCAAAGTTAGACGCAAGTTAGCACACATAAAGTTATCATCAGTCATTACGTATCATTGTTGATCTCATATGTTTACAAAAACAGTTATTTCTTAAAATGAAAGATCATTTTTTTGTCTCGAACTTTTCTGCCAAATTTGTTTGTTATGATTTTGTTTACGTGATTAAAAGTTGTGTTAAAAGTCAATTTGTAACGGCTAATGTCAAGTGAATTTGTTATTATAACAAGTAGAAAGCTTTTTTAGGCAAAACTGTAATTTGACTAAAAAGGTCAAACAACAAAGATTGTTTGATTCTTATATATTAGGCTACATACGGATAACCAAAAAAAATTCTTAAAAAAAGATCATAAAGACGTTATTGTTAAAATGATAATCATCCGGTAGGTTTAATGGTCACAGGTAAGTCGGTCTTTTGAACTCGGATTTATTTTGATTTGATTGTGATTGGGGTCTCATATAAAACATGATGCAAGTAATTTGCTTTAAATGACATGCTCCTGTTGATGTTCTCAATGACTTCATGGGGAAATAATTTAAGTAATAGTTGATTGTTTACGCTGAGGCAGTCAAGGAAGGTTTTGTCCCAATTATATCTGGTGCAAGTAATTTGTCGATGCTAATGTTTTACCATCTTTTCTATGAGATTGCACAAATCCTTTATAAAGTATTAACTTCTGGATGTGATGGTATCCAATGCGTTGATCTGATTTCAAACTTCTCAGTTTATGAACAGGTTACTTGCTCAAATGGAATGAGACTTATGTTATTTTCTTGATGCATAATATGCAGATTGGTCATATGTAATTTAAAGGTATTGTTGCAGACTATTAAAGAGAGGAATCAAGGACACGATGACCCTGAAGTTAGTTCATTTTTTATCATCTTTTTATTGTTGATACTCTAATGGGTTGTCAGTGTCCAAAATACCCAAACCCGACCAGAACCTGAATAAGCTAATTAGGGTCGGGTTAAATAGGGTCAAAAAGTATTAATCGGGTTATTCGGCTTAACCCGATTAACTCGAATAGTTATTAGTGCTCGAGCTTCTGCTTGTTTCGAGCTCGACTTGAGAGTTGTTTTTTCAATCTCGAACTCGGGCTCGACTCATTGTTTATTTGTTCTGTAATTTATTAATAGATAGATTTCAAAAATGATAGTGGGTTTAGGTATAATAAAATTTAATCTCAAAATATAGAGTAACCCGACTAACCCAAACCCGACAAACCCGAACCGACTAACCCGAACCCGACAAACCCGAACCTAAATAGGGTCGGGTTGCTGGTTAGTTTTTTCTTTTGCAAAACCCCGATTAACCCGAAACCCGATCGGGTTGACCCGATTAACACCCTACTCCTAATCAACCTACTTAATAAGTGTTTTTAAATTTCTAATGACAATGTGTTAATGTTTATCTTATATTATTGTATCGTATTTTTATTTTGTGTTGAATCTTACACGACACGAATCGTCAAAACGACCTGAAAATTTATATGTCTGGTCATATTAATAATTTTTAATAGATGACAATTTTTTTTGACAACTAACTTTTTCAAGTCAACATTTTTACTTTTTTACAAATATTGCAACTTAAACTGTGCTTCAGCACTTATTTTATTCTTGCAATTCTAGGCTCAAAAATTACAAATTGTGCTTGTTAGTCAAAATCACAACCATTTTGATAATGAATTTGTTTTTTATTAATAATAAGTTGCCTTTCTACCATTGGTTCTGTCGCATAACCTGAATAAGTCGTTTTGAAAGTAAACGGGTCGTAACTAATTTTAATGCTTTTGAACATTCTGAAGGTCCAGTTCTGCTCGATTAATGATGTGAGAAAGGATTCTACAAAATCAACAATTCCACCAAGCTTCAGGCATTGACAATTTCCTCATTTATACAAAAAAAAAATCATTACAGGTATTTCTATTCTAATGTTGTTGCTTAATATATAATCATAACATCATAAAAACAAACCCCAAATAAACCGGTTCGTTTAATTAAATTGATTAAACATGAACATCACTCGTTTAGATTTGGGTATGCCTAAAGGGCATGATTTGTAAACCTAACTAATTAAAACAGGTGAGACTGACACGATTGATAAACCTATCAAATTAGAACAGGTCCAAACGAGTTTATCTTTCCAAGTTTAAAATTATGTTACCTTTAAAACCAAATATTAATGTTTTGTTTGATAAATTGTTTATTCATGTTTGTCATTAACCAGGACTTCGGAATGACTTTTGATAAGAACTGGACTAAAATCACTAATAAGGCAGATCCAACGGTCATTAAAGGAGTGCTAGCTTTTGCAGATTGGGCTAAAAGATATGCTGATAGTGAAGGTAAGATACATTGTCCATGTAGAAAATGCGTTAATGCAAGAAAACATGATCCGATAATTGTTTCTAAGCATATCATACATAATGGTTTTGAACCGACATATAATATATGGATATATCACGGTGAACATCTACCGGGTTATGAAATAGATGGGACAGATACTGAGTGTGATGAAAGTGAAAACGATTCAAATGACGGTGTCGAGGAGTTACTTAATGACGCGTTTCCTACGGGTTGCGAAACCGAAGCTGAAAATTTCTGGGACGATGCTGATCAACGTAATAACCCAAATGTGGAGAAGTTATTTATCGATATGGAGAAGCCTTTATACCCAGGGTGTGATGAGTTTTCTGTACTAAGCTTTTTACTTGAGTTGATGAACGTAAAGTTAACATGTAAAATGACAAATGTGTCAATGGATATGATTCTGAATTTATTTAGCCGAGCTTACAAGGATGCAAACTTGCCAAGGAACCATTATGAGGCGAAAAAGTATTTACGCACTCTTGGATTGGGATATGAATCTATCCATGCTTGTAAATATGATTGTGCATTATTTTGGAAAGAATATGCAGAATTACAAAACTGTCCAGTTTGTAGCACTAGTCGATATGAAGAAAATAGTAAGGGGAAGAAGAAACCGGTAAAAGTCTTGCGTTACTTTCCCGTCACAAGTAGGCTTAAACGCTTATATGCCTCAAGATACACCGCAAAGGAAATGTTGTGGCACGATCAACAAAGAAACAAAGAGGAGGGGGTTCTTAGGCATCCGACAAATGGACAAGCACGGAAACACTTTGATACATTGTTTCCTAATTTTGCAAATGATCCTCGAAATGTTCGCCTAGGGCTTGCCAGTGATGGTTTTAATCCTTTTGGGGCAATGAGTCTCTCATATAGTATGTGGCCTGTTGTGCTCATAGCATACAATTTGCCACCTTGGAAGTCTATGGTTGATGCTTCATTTATGTTGACATTGTTGATTCCAGGAAGAGATTCATCGGGAAAGGATATTGACGTATTTTTGCGTCCACTTGTAGATGAGTTGAAACTTTTATGGGAAAAGGGTGTTAAAACATATGATTGCGAATCAAAACAAATATTCAACATGCGCGCCGCACTTCTATGGACAATCAATGATTTTCCTGCTTATGGTTACTTGTCTGGATGGAGCACGAGTGGATACAAGGCATGTCCAATATGCAATGAAGATGCGTGCAGCATACATATACGAGATAAAATAGCATATGTAGGTCATAGGAGATTTCTCCCACAAGATCACGCTTGGAGGAAAGCACGAGATTTTAATAGACATAGAGAGACTAGGCTTGCACCTAAACCAGTCAACGAAGATGATTGCTTATGTCAGTTGGAATATCTTCTTATCCATCCTCATGGAAAACACCCATCTCATTTCAGAAAAAAAAAAGAAAATGAGATCCACATGGTTTAAACTGGTCAAAGAAAAGCATCTTCTTTGAAATCCCATATTGGTCCAAGTTGTTAATTCGTCACAACATTGATGTGATGCATGTTGAAAAGAATGTGTGTGAGAATGTGATATCAACCTTGTTAAACATAGAAGGAAAGACAAAAGACACTGACAACGCTCGACGAGATTTGCAAGATATGAACATACGTAAGGAGCTTCACTTGGTGATGATGAGTGATCATTTGGTTAAACCACATGCTTCTTATGTTTTAACTCGAGAGGAGAAAAAACAGTTTTGTAATTTACTTAAGTCTGTATGTTTTCCAGACGGGTATGCCGAAAATTTAGCTAAAAATGTGATTGTTGAGCAAGGAAAGGTATATGGGCTTAAATCACATGATTGCCACGTCTTAATTCAACGCATAATTCCTATTGCAATTCGTCCATTTTTGACAAAAACAAATTCGTGATGCGTTAGTCGAGTTATCTCAGTTTTTCAAGAAACTTACTGAAGTCACATTACACGTGAGGGAGTTGAAAGTATTGCAAGAAGAGATAGTTAAGATTTTTTGCAAGCTTGAGTGGATATTTCCCCCGTCATTTTTTACAGTTATGGTGCACTTGTGTGTGCATCTTCCTCAAGAGGCAATTTTAGGTGGACCAGTGCAATCAAGGTGGATGTATCCGATCGAAAGATACCTTGGACATTTAAAGAGATACGTTAGAAACAAAGCTAAACCTGAAGGCTCAATTGCAGAAGGTTATGTTGTTGAAGAAGCTATAAATTTTTGTTCACACTATTTACGAGGCGTTGAATCAAAGTTGGAGAAACGTGGCAGAAACGCTGACAGAACCTCTAGTGATGCTCGAAGCTTTGTGTTGGATATTTTTAGGGTAAATGGTCGAGGTATTGGGAAGAAAGAAGTTTATAACCTTTCTAGTATTCTTATGAAGAAAGCAATATGGTTTATCTTTAACAATTGCCATGAAGTTCAACCGTACTTAGAGTAAGTTTTTTTCTCGTTTTTTTATTTTATATAATTTTTGTTGTAAATTAGTATCAAATGTCACATGTCAATAAACTGATATTTATTTACAAATGACAGAGAACACTTACAGTTTTTACAAAGGCAACATCCTGAATCATTAGATTTTTCCGAGATGCAACGGTCTACATTCGCGGATTGGTTTGCTAAACGGGTAACAATTACTTTCTGCTTACTTGATGTACTTTATATTTGGTATTGCACTCTAACTACATGATTATTATGTAAAAAAATTGAGAACAGATTCGAGATATGTATTCGTTAAATCCATCCCAAATGAATGAAGAATTATATGCATTGTCTTGCCCTCCTGATAACCGAGTTTTATCACAAAAGGGATACATAGTGAATGGAGTTAAATTTTTAGTTAAGTCTAGAGATGATCGTAGGCAAACACAAAATTGTGGAGTTATGGTCCCTGGCGTTCATAATGATATCGAAGACGATTATTATGGATATCTTGATGAAGTCATTGAAATTTCATTTATAAGATGCTATCGTGTTGTTTTATTCAAATGCACATGGTTTGATACTGATCGTCGAAGAAAACACGTGACATTTGAACCTCATTTCATAAGCATTGACACGTCCCATAATGCTTATAAGGAAGATCCTTTTATTTTGGCAAACCAGGCTAAACAAGTATTTTATATAAATGATGCACTTAAACCAAATTCACAATGGAAAATCATTGAAAGAATTACCCACGGACACTTGTGGGATATTCCAGAACACAAGAATGCAGAAGATTTCTTAGAGGAAGTCAACCTTCTCCATGAAGATATTATGGAAGAAATTATTGAAAATGTTGATGATCAGGGTTCTAATGGCATTACAGATGATTTTGTTGATGATGAGATAACTGACTCTGATCATAGCATGGAAGACTTTGGTTCGGAGTCACATCTGGGTGATTCAGACACCGAAAATTCCAATGATGAGATTAATAGTGTTGAGTCAGACGACGATGATTTGTGATGGTCAGCAAATAAATTTCGTAAGTTTTGATTATTTAAGTTTCACATATGCTAGTTTACATGAACACGTCCTATTTAACCTAGAAACGAATAAATTATTTAACTTTTTGTAGAATATTACTTGAATTTGAGAAATTATTTTTTATATTTTAAGCAATTATGTTTTAACGATTTAACTATAAGCAATTATGTTTTAACTATTTAACTAACCCGACTATAATGTGTTTTCAGGTCTACAATATGGTTGGATTATGAAGGAACTTAATTTAGAAGCTTGTGTTACTTAGCATACAAAGGTTATTGATATGATATTGCCCTGCAAGTTAACTTGGATGCTAACGAACGGTTTGTTTTTTTATTTGTTAAAATTTGAAAGCATTTGTTCAATTTTGATTGACTTGAGTTGAATATGTTTAGTTTTTTGTTGAACTTATAACGCACATACCTTTTGAGCCTTCCAGTTTTTTTAGTAGTCATTGTTACATGAATCGGTGATATAACATCAGTTGGTTTCCATTTGTGTTTAATTTAAAATTGAGTGCTAAATTTGGGGAAAATTTGGGTTTTATTTCATTCCTTTTGACCAAAAGTTTATTTATTTTTCATCAAAGTGGACAATGGAACACGAGACGGGTTAGATCAGTTTCTAAAAGCTGCTAGCAAACCCGAAAACAGTTGCACTATGAGTTTATGCAAGATTACAAGGAACTTGAATTCACCATTAGCAAAGGCCCTTTATGGAATTGATGGTGAGGTCATCTTGCTATGTGTGTTCATGGTTATATAGATTACCTAATGACATTAACATGATTATTCTGCTGGTGCAGGAATTACTCGTGTGTTCTTCGGTTCAGATTTTATAACTGTAACAAAGTCAGAAGATGCTTCTTGGGATTTTCTAAAACCTGACATATTTGCAGCAATTATGGACTTTTACTCATATGGGCAGCCACTCTTTCTGGATGCAACCACTTTAGCTTCTATGGATACAGCCATCGATGAAATAACTGCTTTTTGTTGCAGTTATTAAGTGTATATTTGATCTTTAAAGTTACCAATCATTTGTCACATAATGTTGCAGGATGACTCAGAAACTGTTGCGATGATTAAAGAGTTATTGGAAACTCGGATACGACCTGTTGTGCAGGATGATGGCGGTGAGATCGAGTACATAGGATTTGATCTGTATGCTTCTTTGATACTCTGGTTATTGTATATTTAACTTAAATATATATGATATCGTATATTTAACACTTTTAATTTTGACAGATTATCTGGAGTTGTGGAGCTAAAAATGCAAGGAACATGTAGCGGTTGCCCAAGCTCATCTGCCACTTTGAAATCAAGAACCGAAATTATGCTTATGCATTATATGCCTGAGGTAGCTGTTATTAATATTTGCTGCAATTCATGTAGAGAGCAATTTAAAATTCGATCAAACTGAATAGTTTTCCCCAGCAGTTGATTCATTGCGAAGTTAAAATTTACAAATTAAGGATGATAACCTGGATAGAAATTCTGGAATTGAAGATGCTAGAGAGGAGTTTATGATCCCAGGTAAAATTCTCGATATCAGAAATTTCATTGTTTTTCTGCTTAACCATGTCTTCTCCTATTATATTAACCCCATCAATTTGCTTATTAGTTTTCCTTCTTTATTATCTTTCTGTTGACAACGATTCCAAATAATTCAAACACATGGATATAGTTAATGAAGAATATAAGCAATATTTTCTTTAATTATGTGCATTTGTTTCTTATGATTTCACTTTTGTATCACATCTGCAGATACATTAAAGGAATTGAGCCTCGCGTGTTATTTTAAAAAAGGTATAGCTTTGGTTCAAGTCAAAACGGGCCATTTTAAAAAATCAGTTTGAAGGCCTACCTACAAGTTCAAAAGTAATACAATCATTTGGTAGATGGAACATCGGATTGACTCAGATGTGCAGCATCCGGTTGTGTTCTTGTTCTGGTTTCTAAAAGATCATACTCACGAGCTAAACTCGCCATTGTACAAAGCTTTCAAATGAGTTGGGTTTTTGGTTTTGTAGCCGGTGATAGTGACTCTGAGTGTGTGTCAAGGTTGGCCTCTTTACTCACATGCTATACCTTTAAGCTTTTAGATTCTTTAAAGAGCCGAGATAGTGGACTCAAACAAGCTTTACTTGAGCTTTTGAATGAAGTTTTACCATAAGCTCTTTGTGTTTTTTTATAAATTTTGGTTAATTGTAAAGAAGGTATGGTTAACAATTTAACATATGGATGAGAAATTACTTTTGGATGCATAGTGTGCTTATCAATTTTTTTAAACAGGTTATCTAAATATGTTACTTTTGGTTGGTCTTTAGGTAAGATTGTTCCATCTGCACTAATTTTATAAAAGTTTCTGAAGTGTGTTCTGGTAGAATAATGAGCATGTGCTTTGTTGAGCCCCATCAAGGTATCTCCATCAATTCTTTCTTGATTTTTTCTTTTGTTTAACTTAATATAAAATAATTTTCTTTTATGGTGCAGGTTTAAATTTTTGATGCTTTTCACACATTAACCGGCAAACATTTGTTGTGTATAACTTGTTAAAATGGGTCATTTTAAAAAGTTGTCGATTTGGTTCGGGCCACAGCATGTTATTTTGAAAAGGTATAGCTTTGATTCAAGTCAAAACGGGCCATTTTAAAAACTTATCAGTTTTGTTTGGGTCAAAATGAGTAATTTATTCTAAAAATATATCAATTTGGTTCGGGTCAAAACGGGTCATTTTATAATGGTATAACTTTTGTTCGGGTCATTTTGGTATCATTATGGTCCCGCCATTTAAAAAAATTGACCTACTTCGGGTCACGTGCTGTTTTAGAAAGGTCTTGATTTAGTTGGGGTCAAACAGGGCAATTTATTTTAAAAACGTATCGCTTTGGTTCGGGACAAAACGGTCCATTTATTTTTAAAATGTATCGGTTTGGTTCGGGAAAAAACGGTCCATTTATTTTAACAATGTATCGGTTTGGTTCGGGTCAAAACGGTCGATTTATTTTAACAATGTATCAGTTTGGTTCGGGTCAAAACAGGTATAATGGTATCATTCCTGTATCAGAAGTAATCGCTCGTTACATCTGCAGATCACGTTGTTGATGACATACAATTTCAAATGTAATGTTTACACAATTCTCTTACTGATTTTTACCTCATACGTAATTACAAAATAAAGTTAAAAAATATTTGGACTAAATGTGTTTCCAGGTGAAGCAGCTTGTTTAGATATGTGTGAACCCTGATGAAGCAATTGCTATTGGCACTGCTATTCAAGGAGGCATTCTAAGTGGAGAGTAAGGTGATAGATCATGGAACTAAAGGTAATTCATGCGTTTCTTATCATATATGCCCTCCGCTAAATGTCTATAAAGGGTCGGGTTGGTGTCAAAATATATATTCTTTTATGGGTAAGAAACGGGTCGCGTCTTTTTGACGTTCAGAAACGGGTTGCGACATGCCGGGACAAGCTGGTATTAAGTTGTATATTTTACGGGCCCAAATCAAGTCGGGTTGGTGACAATGAGTTTATTTTGTGGGTTGAAAACAGGTCATGGGTCCAAATACGAGTCGAGTTGGTATGATGCGAGATCAATCTTTTGACCAAGATGCTACTAATGCATTGTCGAGTAGGAGTCGGTGTTTTGGATGTGGCTTTGCTTATCCTCGGCAATGCAAGTTGTGTTTCATACTTGCATAACCTAAGTTTTTCATTTTTATTCACATTGTTATAATTATGGTTAACTTATGAACTAACCGGTTATTAGCATTAGAGAATTTTACACAACATCATTTAAAGTATTGATATATGTTACTGGAAATATACATTACTGAAATGATGTAACTTATTTTATTAAGGTGTTAATATGTTATTATTAAATTGTTACCTTGATGAGTTTTATTTAATAGTGTTTAACATTCATTTTTGTTCGGTTTGTTTATAAGCCTAATTTTGACTTATGGGTTGCCGTTATATAGCATAACATAGTGGATTTAACATTTCTTCCATTTTTATGGGTATTTAACTATAAATCAACTTGGTTGTGCTGCTTTAATTCAAATAGCTACATTTTTATATGTGGTTTTTGCAAATCTTACATGAAGGGCATTTATATGGGCTCTCCAAGATATTCAATTTAACGCAACCAAAAAAAAAGACAAACTAACGAGCATGGAAGTATAGAATGTCCACTCAAGAATCTAGGTGGTTGTGGTGAAGGTATTCTTTGTTCAATTAGTGACGAATGTGTTCTCTGACATAAATATTTCTTAGTTCAATATAGAGAATTTTGAGTTCTTTTCGTGTGACAATTTGTCACTACTACAAACTATTTTTGGATGAAATAAAATGTTTAAAACTGTAAATGGTTGACTGATAATGCATAACAAAATTGAATCTAGTATTAGTTGGGACACCCGCTGCAACGCGCGGGCTCTCCTACTAGTTTAAATGTAAATGAGATTGTGGGGGGGGGGGTCATTTTTATGCCGTTGATGCTTTGCTAAATAATTAAAACATGTAAAGTTTGGATTTATTTATAAAATAGGTTGCGTATATGAAAAGAGAGTTTTTGGGTGGAAAATTTATTTACCATGATTTATGAAGTTGGGTATTTCTCTTTTAGTCCATTAAAGCATTCTCAACCATCCACTAAAGTTCAAAATATAAGAAGACAATTTTTCTAGATTGGAGCTCAGATTATAAATTCTTCTTCCTGACTATCATCAACAAAGAGAGGTTTTCAAAATCAATCTCGCAAATATACCAAAATGTTCTACCACTTGTTAGCAGAGTCAGAAGACCATTTGAAAAATCCAAATATTGAGGAGTTAAATATACCCAAGACAAATATCAGTCTTGAATAAGATTGTAAGATTGCAAAAAAGATCTTTGCGATTGATCCTTAGTCGTTGATACTTCCTATCAAATGGTAGAATTTGTTTAACATAATTTGAGACTGAAAGTTAGTTACTGATCATTTCCTACATTAAAAGACATTTAAGACTGAATATCAGTTCCGAATTCATCATGTTTTGAAAGTACTAAGGACTGATATTCAATCTCTATACATTCCCTCATAATAGAGACTAAAGATTAATCTTTAAGAAAATTTCCCCATTTTTCCATTATAGAGAAATATATTTGAGACTGAAATTTAGTCTTTAATAAGGTGTCTAAATATTAGCGAGTGATTATTAGTCACTAAAATATGTTGTGTAAAAAACAGTCCCCAATGCATCAGCAACTAAAAAATAGTCCCAAATACCATGTATTTGAGACTAAAACACAAGTCCTTAATAGTTTAGTCCAAGTCCCTAATATGTTCCTTCTAGGTTAGAGACTCGTTATCAGTCACCATACATTTAAGTAATTTTTCATTACAAATTTGGGACTGAGATTCTGTCGTCAATAAATTTTCACAATAACCTTATATTTTCATAAACACATTTGGGACTGAAATTTAGTCTTAGATAAGGTGTCATAGTATTAGCGACTGATTATCAGCCACCAACATTAGGCACATAAAACTCAGTCCCTAATATTATTAGTGACTGATAAATCAGTCATAGATACTATGTATTCGAGACTGATATATTAGTCCCTTATAATTTAGTCTCTAATAATCACTTTTCTTGTAGTGCATCCTTAACGAATTGGGAGAAACATTAACTTAATTGTCTAGTTCGTTAAACATCTTTAACGAACTAGACATAACATAACGAACTAGTCTATAATAATAATAATAACTTTTACATTATAAAAATCAAACGATAAATACAAATAATCGAGACGCAAAACCGTACACTAACACTATTTCTAAGGAGGGTCGATGTTTCGTCATCCCCTGATGTTTTATGTCGAAGATCCTAGATTGATCATGGCTTTCCTTGTAACTACTTGTGTCTTTTTTATTGTTATTTCACCAAATTTTACAAGAATAATAACTAGCATTACAAATTTTGTCACGGAAGTATACTTGGTAATTTTTGGGAATAACAAAACCCAAAATAAAAAAAAATCGTAAATTTTATAATAAAATAAGCAACTTATTTGTTTTAATAATAGAGTCCATAACTTAATACTTATTAAACTGAAAAGATAATTAGTTAACATCATCTAGGCTAGTTACCTAGAGATGTTGCTCATTATATTCCAACCCGAAAGAAGCTGATCTATTACTCCAGTCATACATCTTAATGTCTTTATACTGGCCATGGCCTTCCGTTCGATCTCTAATGTATATGCCGTCTTCCTTAAGCAACCAACTGCATCTCCAGTGATCTGCATGGCTATCCGTCTCACGACAATGCGGCCTGATTATTTTTTTATTAAAAACATCAAAAGCTTGTTCTTGATTATCCTTATATGCATGGCAAAAGAAAAGAGTACTCGGTGACCAAAAGTTCTCACAAAATGACCAATCTGTGGATTGATGAAATCTAAGGTCTTTCATGCCGAGATCGTCGTCTTTGGATTTGCAATGAACCTGAACTGTGGTTATGTTATTGACATAGTTGGTAAGAATGACTGTCCAACCATATGACCAGAAACATGACTTTGCAGCTGCTCCTGCAAACAAACAAAAAAGTAAGGTGAAGAAGATTATCACTAGTTTCATGGCGTTTCAGTTTAGTGTTTTGGAAATGATGCATTTTGCCGATTAAGTAAGGATTTTCTCTGCAGTATAATTTAATGAAATTATTATGAAATAAATGCTATGATTGGGTCTAACATGTACTTGTGGAAATGCATTCATGGATGATTATTAGTTTAGGAATATCTTAATGAAAATATTTTGAAATTAATGCTATGATTGGGTAAGTAAATAAACCAAATACTCCATTAAATAAATTTGTTACAGTAAAATCCGATTTTAAGGTATGAAAATGAATACGTACTTAAATGGTAATTAGCAATATAATCTGATAAAATACGTTTGAAAAATTAGTAACATTTATATCAAATAATAAATGCTTAAAAATTAAATTGAAGTAGTTTAATAAAGTTCAAAGTAAATTATTGAAGAAAACAATATTTATAAATCTGTTTGTTTAATTAATCCATGTATAATTGATAATAACCTTTTATGACTAATCTTGGTTAACAAAAGCCAGTATGAGACGTAGCTTTTAGGACTTTAGATAAATCAAAGGCAACACAGTCCAAATTTCCCAACAAAGTAAATACTGAACACACAAAGTCTTTTGATCAACACAAATAAAACTTGATCGCTTAGGGTGAATTATGAACCTAAATAATCAAATCACATATCAATGACGCTGCTTTCTTATTGCATAGTTACAGAACAAAAGAAAATAAAAATGAAAAAGAAACTATAATATATTGGCATGCCATGCCGCATGTGTGTGAAACCAATATATTAACGGGTTACTTTTGGCAAACTCTACCCGTGTATTTTCAAAATAAAATATGCGAAATAAAAATAAGAAGCCATGTAGTGATGAAAATTTTTGGCTATAGGGTCAAACAGTCACACACATACGGATATAAAGGAGGAATCATGGGAGAAATCCTTCTTAAAGAAATAAGTCATTCACTAATAAACAACTAGCGAAAATTTGACCCAAATATGACTTTTTTTTGTTAAATTCTCATTTACTATATCTATCACACAAGTTCAAGAATATCTTCCGATGTTTGAATTGTTCTTTAACTATGGCAATCTTTTTGAGCTTGATAAGCAGTGCTAAGATTCAATGGCGTACCTAGAGCACTTTGGAATCTTTTCTAGAATTGAGACTCAAATTTAGAGTCTGGATCAGATATGATAAATAATGGCACACCATGTAATGATACGATACTATTCACGTATATTTTTCCCAATATATCCCTAGAGAATTTTTATTTGACAGGTAAGAAATGAGAATATTTGGTTAAGCTGTCAATGATAACCCAAATAGCATCATTCTAACGTGATGTGTTTGGAAGATTCGTGATGAACTTCACGGTTCTCATTTCCCATTGCCGAACCAAAAGTTTCGGTGGTTGCAATAAACCGATGGCTTATGATGTTCAACTTTTAGTTGTAGATAAGGCAAGCATTTGGCAACATATAGAGCTATATCTCTTTTCATTCCATTCCATTAGTAGTTAGTCTTAAGATTTTGATACATTTTGTTACTAATGGGTGCATCATATACTTAGATTTGTGTGCTTCTTTTATAATCTTCTTTCATGCAAATCTCCTATGATTGGCACCCAGATTCTCTTCCCAAGTCTGCTAATATCGTCATCGTCTTTGACTAACAAGTCAATAGTACCATTCCGTTTTTCTTATGAGATTTGATTTTCTTCTATCGCTTGTTTTTTAGTATTCTTAATTTATTTGATTATATATATGAAGTTCTAATCTTAATACTCTAACTCTCGTGGGTTTCTTATGCTCTAAATGTGATGGCTACAATATTAGTTGTTCCCTCATGATACGCTATTTCGTAATCATAATTATTCATGGTTTCCATCCATCTTCTTTCACGCATGTTAAGTTTTTTCTGATCAAAGATATGTTTCAAACTCTTATGATCAGTATACACCATAAAATTAACTTCATAGAGATAATGCCTCTATAATCTCAAGGTGAATATTAAGGAACCTGACTCTAGGTCATGAGTTGTATAGTTCGTTTAGTATACTTTCAACTGACCTGAAACATAAGCTACGATCATGTTTATTTGCATAAGGACAAAACCAAACTTGTATGAGATGCGTCACTATGTACAACAAAGTCTTATGTACCTAACAAAGCCAGTATACGTGCATTTGTAAACTTTTTATTTAGTATATCGAATGATTCTTGTTACTTTGGTCTGAATTGATATTTAATGGAATAAGAGGGATATCTATTCAGGAGAAATTGTCGATAAATTTTCTGTATTATCCAACTAAACCTAAGAAATTTCTAACTACGGTCGGTGATCTTGGAATTTCGCATTTAGCCATTGCTTAAGTATTAGCAGGATCTACTTGTATGCCATTAGCGTTAATAACATGATCAAGCAATTGCACTTAATTTAGCCAGAATTCACACTTGGAGAACTTAGCATATCTGAATAATTCAAGTATAACCCTGAGATAAAAATTATGATCCTCTTTTGATTTAGAATAAATAAGTATATCATCGATGAACACGATTAAGAATTTAGATAAACAAGGCTTACAAATTATGTTCACCATATCAATGAATGCAGCTAGAGTATTAATAAGTTCGAATGGGATGACCGTGAACTTATAATGTCAATACCTTCTTCTAAAGGTTGTCTTCGAAATATATTTTCCTTGAATTAAGCGATGATTTCCTGAACGTAAGTCTATCCTTGAAAAGAAACTCGCTCTTTGCAATTTATCGAATAGGCCCTCAATTATGGATAGTGGGCATCGATTTCTAATAGTTAATTCGTTCAAAGCTGTATAGTCAATATACATCCTCATCGAACTGTCTTTCTTCTTTACGAACAATATTGGAGCTCCTCATTGTGATGAATTTGGTAGAATGAATCCTTTTTCCAAGAGTTCATCCAACTGTTTCTTTTGTTCTTTCATTTTTATTGGAGATGTCTTTCTTCTTTACGAACAATACTGGAGCTCCCCATAGTGATGATATTTGTAGAATGAATCCTTTTCCCAAGAGTTCATCCAAAATTTTCTTTTGTTTTTTCATTTTTATTGAAGCTAATCGATAAGGGTATTTGGCTATTAGAGCCTTACGATGTACTAAGTCTATTCTAAATTCAACTTCCCAATTGGATGGTATTCCTGGTAACTCATCTAGAAATACGTCTAGGTAGTTTGACACTACTAGAACATATTTGATTTCTTTCTTGTTGGATTCTTCAATTATGACTGTCATGAATGCTAAACAACCTTGGTATAAGCATTTGTTAGATTTGATCTTGGAGATTATGCAAAATTTGCCATAATTTGTGTTTCCAACAATTCGAATTATTCTTCTATAGGGCGCTTGGAGTTCTCTCATTTTCTTGTTGTAAGTGATATGGGCTTGGTTATCAGACAACCAACCCATACATAAGACTATTTAAAAACCAGCTAATGTCATTGTTAATAATTGAACGGGTATGACAATTTTGCCATTTTTGAGAACTTCAAAATTCTTAACCAGGCCATTACTTTTGGTTGTTTCTATGTTTAAGGGTTCATTTAATTTTCTTCACGGATCATTTAATAGATAACAAAATTTAATATCTATAAAAATTTTGTTTGGCACATGAATCAAATAAAAACCTAGCATAAACTTTGTTAACAAACATGGTACCAATGATGCATCCAGTTTGTCAACAACTTTCTTGGTGTCTAGAATAAACACTTGTGCATTCCCGTTCTTGGCTTCATTCTTAGTGCTGCTTCCTCCAGCACCTCGTCCAAAAACATTCCTCTTTCGGCATTCAAGACAAATGTGCCAAATTTCCTTGCAGTTGTAGCAACTCATTAACTACCAACAGTCATGAGAAACATGAACTGGTTTCTTGTGGTAGTCAAATACTGTTGAGGTTCTTGCTTCAAATATACATCGTCCTAAATGACATCTTTTGCATGTATTCGTTATTGGAAATATGGGTTTAAATCCTCCAATCTTGTTATCAACATGCGTACCCTTGAATCAGGTATCCTTTTTTTCCATTCTTCTCGTTTCTAGATTCCCCTTTGCTTATCTTTCTCCCTGTTTCTGATAAGGCTGAGGTAACCAACCAATTCCATTGTTGAAACAATGCTCTGTGGAAGATGAGTCTTTACCATGTCTCTAATTTCCTGAGGTAACCCCAAATGTAACGGGTTACTTTGTTGGACTCGGGCGTCACTAGTTGCTGGAAAAGTCTACAATACTATTGAAACTTAGTATTGTAGTCCTTCAAATTTGTTCGAACCACATGTTTGGATCATATTAGTTTCATGCATATGATATAATATTTGAAATAACAACTCCTTAAATGATTTCCATTCATCGCTACCATCATGGTTTCCACCACCACGAGTATCATCAAAGCTATCATACTCATGGTTGTCATCATCATTTTTCTCATCACCATCCTCGTCTTCACCATTGGACTCGTCATCATCGTCCTCCTCATCATCATCATCACCGTCATCACCACCACCTTGTGCTTCTGGTTGTACATCGGTACGAATAATCATAGAAGTGGTGAACACATCACTTACTTGTGAACTAGTGGTGGATGCAACAAGCGTTGAGCTTGTAGTACTGACCTACTCACACATAACAGTAGTAGTAGCAACAGGCTCGGTGCCGGTGACGGTTCCTACAACAACCTCTGGCTCATCAGCAGTCTTCGAGCCTGATCCTCCTTCACCTCCTTCTTTACCTGTTTCTCCCGTGTAGAGGAAGCCTTGTACACTTCCTAGAGCTCTGACCCTCTCGGCATCAGTGGCTAATTGAGTAAGCAAGGTTTATCGTCTGTTGACTTGCTCAGCCCCTGTCTCGGCTACCCGTAGAAACCTTCTAAACGTTCCCATGAAATGAATCCTCAGGTTCTTAACATTCTCATCGGTCAATCGCATAACCTCCATGACAACAAGGTATCGATTGACAAGTATCTCATTCACGCGCCCCTGTTCGGCGCGTTCCTCCTTAATATGTTCTTGCAACTTCTCAGCCAATTCCCTTAACCTCTCACTTTCACCCATTAACCTCCTAACCTCCGCATTCTCAGAATTTTCCAATCCACCAACTCTTGATTCAAGACGTTCAAAATCCAACCAAACACGATCAAGAGAAGATTCAAGTTCCTTCCTAAGGTCATCAACAACTTGAGAAGTGGAAGGAAGATCAGCTTCTAACTTTGTAACTCTAGAATCAATCTTTTCCATGTTAGCATGTTGTTCAACGTTGTGTAGAGTGTTCTTGTTGATTAATAAGTGCTAATTTTCAATCTTTTTCTGCAGCTGGTCGATCTATTTTTGCTAACTCTCGATCCTTGCTTGATCAACACTATGTCTTTCTTGAAGAATGGCCAACTAATCGACCAAGGCATCGCTCCGACGAGTGACCTCCTGGTTTATTGCTTGTTGATCTTTTAAGAATTTGATCAACGTGAGTTCATGCTTTGCACATTTCTCATTTGCCTCTTTTAGTGCTGCGAGCCTATCGAGGATAGGATCTTTGGACACAGGAGACTTCTTCGACTTCCCACTTGAGATGGGAGTGTCGGTAATGGTGGGGCTCCTAAGAGTTGAGGGATGTGTGGTGGATATGGTTGAGTGAGGTATGGTTGGCATGAGTAAGGTTAAAGTTAAAGTTGGGAAGGATGTTGTTGTGGTTAAGGGTAGGCTAGTTGGTGTGGTGGTTGTTTCTATGGTTGTTGAGGTGGTTTGGGTTAGGCTAGAAGTGGTGAATGTGGATGACCAAAAAGATGTGTCTTTAATAGGTGAGGTAAATTGATATGTGGGTGAGGTGGTCCTAGGTGTGGTAGAGGCTTCGGTTTGGGTGGTTAAAGGTATGTCCTCAAACATGGAGGGCATTGGTTTATCTAAGCGAGTTGGGGAGGTTTTGGGTGAGTTAACGGGATCACCCACTAAGGAAGGTCCTTGGGTTTTGGTTTTCTTCCTAAGGATAACTTTGGGTCTAGGTTTGGTTCGGGCCTTGGGTGATGTGATTTTGATTTTGGGTTTTGATTTGGGTGAGATTGGAGTTTGTGTTTTAGTAACCTTGATTTTTTTGGGTTGGAGGGGTTTTAGGGCTCTTGCTAAGGTTCTGGGAGATCCTACGTGCGGGTCGGGAATGGAGGTTTGGGGTGATGTGGTTTGGGTTGCTAAGGGTTGAGACAACATCTCAGAAGTCGAAGGAAAGGTTACCTTGAGACGAGGCACCTTTGAGGGTAAAGGCTTCATGGAGTCTTTAGCCTTTTTCAACCGTTTTGGAGGACGAACAGGCTCGTCTTCCCCTTATTCTTCAGCAACAACAACAGAAGTCTTCGAGGACTCACCAGATTTCCTCCCTTTCTTGTCTTGTCTTCTTTTAGTTCTATGCTCACCTTCCACATCCTCAGAAGGTAGATCTGACTCTTGTTCAGCTGACTCTGATTCACGCTCAACAACAGGTTCATCATCCTGTTTTTCCTCCTCGTTGTCATCACCTTCATCCTAACCATCACCAGCATCATCATCATCATCATCTCCAACAACTACCACATCACTGTCCGAATCTGTCTCCTTGAACTGATCAATCTTAAGACCTGGCTGCTCACCTTGATACGAATAAGAACTTTTACCAGTAGGTTTCAGAATGGTGGTCATTGCCACATCTCTTACCTCCTTGACATGAAAAGGATCAAAGAGCTCTATTTCTTTTCCATCTTTATCAACTTCATTGGTTTTAATGGGTTTGGGTGTACCGGGAAGCAAGTGATCCAAAATTAATTGGATGAATAGAGGATAAATCATCTTTGTCTTCTTTAAAAGTGCATTCTGGTGTATATAATTGAAGGTCAGTTTAGAGTATTTATATCTTCTTCCCTTGGTCAAACTTAGCATAACTCCAACCCAGTCAGCGTTAAGTTTGTCAAATCCGCCTTTTTGAGCATATAAACAGTGAGCAACGATGTGAAACAAGAGCTTCAGGTAATTCGGTAGATATTTCTTCTCACAAGATGACCATTCAACCTCATAACCAGTATCCTCCAAATACTTTCCTATCTGTTCATCTGAGAAGACCGTGCGAGGATAGCCAACATTGTCTTGAATTTGAAGTGCTTGTCTGATCACGTCCTCAGTAACTGTTATTATTACACCTCCAACCTTTGATGTGATCCTCGAACCTTCTTCCTTTGTCTTAGCATTGTCCCAAAATTGTTTTACCCAAGTATAGTGAATCTTGGGATTGGCTGAGATTGCATAGGATAAAGGACAAGACAGTAATCCTTTGATCATTGAGACAAAAACTTTGAACTTCTTCTTGGTCGGGATCTCCTATGAACAGAAGCTGTTATGACCCACTTGGAACCGATCCATGATGATTGAGATGATTTAAGTGCAAAGATGAGACAGTTTGTGATTATTGAGAATGAAAGGTAGATCCGATGGATTAGTGGGTGAAGGCGGCGAAGGAGAAGAGGGCGATGAGAAAGAGAAAAAAAAATAGGGTTTTGAATAATTAGAAAGATATTTTGAAAACTTATATATATGGGGTCAACTTTTCTCGCGATAAGGTCAAAGTATTTCGAGTTTTAAACACATTTTCACTCCCGACCCCCGAACTCTGAAACTATTTTCAATTTTAAATCCGCAAAATATTTACCCGCCGAATTCAAACACTTCAAATATATACAAGATATATTTTTGTTGACTTAAGACTTAACAGTCTTTGCATCGAGGACCTTGTTGTAAGAATTAACCCATTTTTACAAAACACTTAAAAATAAAATAAAGTTTTAAAAACTAAACTAAAAGTAAAATTTAAAATTAAAATATTAAAGTGAATTTAAAGAAAAACAAATTAGAAAATATTTTTTTTAGACAAACAAATAAGATTTAAACAAACCTAAAAATAAATTTTAAAAGATAAGATTGAAAATAAAAGTAAAAATAAGATAAAAATAAAATGAAGGAAAATATAACTCAAACTAATTTTTTAACATGTAAATTAAAATAAAAACTTAAAAGTAATCTGAAATTTGGCTAGCCCCCAAAAATGCTCCGTGCCTAGGTTCTTTTGTCGTTGGGGCTTACACCTTGTGACTCATTCATTCGGCAGAGCGTTCCTCGGGCGTCGATCAATCCTGAATCACAGGCCGCTCTGTCATTGTCTGATTTTTGGTTGTCTGATCACACTCAAAATTATGTATCTACTTATCATATTTTCCCCCCTGCTCGGTAGCTCCGTAGCAGGGTTTTTCGGACGTTTTCTAGGATCAAAAGGAACGCTATAATGACCACTACGTGCGTTTCATTCTCTTCGATCTTATCTTTGATTGCTTTTTATGAAGTCGCACCGGGAACTAGTGCTTGCTGTCTAAGAATAGCTCCATGGATCTCATCGGAAATGTTTGATGCTTCTTGGGGCTTCTTTGGCGACCGTGAAGTCCTAAGATGAAGAGAAAATTAATATTATATTAATTATATTATATTATTTACAAAATTCTATTGATACTTGTTTTTGGTGAGAAAGATCACGACATGGAATCATATTGTCTATAACGTCCTAGATCACACTTCTATTTGGATATTATTATGCCAAGAACCCAATGTCGATTGTAGATATGTTGGTCCACTTTTAAACTTAACAAGTATTTTGATTTCACCGTGATATGTTAAGATATAGTTAGGCAATATACTTGTGTGGTCCCCTGTTAATCCAACATGTTACATACTTCATATTTCGGACATAGTTTGTGTTCATCAGTATCACCCCGAATTGACTCCGACCCCCAATAATTGATTAAAACATTTTGTGCTTTCATAAACTTTTGCAAACTTTTCTTTCAAACAATATGTAAAGGTTGAATCATGGACTTACTTGCCATACGGACTTACAAGCCTTCATATAAAGTGTTTAGGGCTTACTTTTGCCCCACGTTACGTGATTCTAATATACCCCTTTTTGTTTGTTATTTATCAACATTTTTGTTGTTAATTTAAATACTTTTTAAGCATTTTGCAGGTTTTCTGGTTTAACAATATTGATTTTCAATATTTGAATCTAAAGCAAGATAAATTTTAATTGTGACCAATCACTAACGGGCTCGTGTATGACTGACTGATATGCTAAAAGTAGTCAAATAATTATTAACTAATTTATACTAATCTAGACAATAAGTAATAATTCTAGTCTCTTAACTTAACTAAAACTACTAACCGGTAAGTGAACCGGTCGACTCTAGTACAGCTAAGTAAGTCCGGATATCGAACCCACGTGACTCTTTAAATTACGAAACTAGCAAATTAGACTCAACTACAATACACGACTATTTAATAATAATATTTGAGGGGGGTTTCTTAACTAATTATTAATAAACTAAAAGTAACCCTAATTAATTAAAATAATAATAAAGTCTAATCATTACTTAAAACCTAATTAATTAAATATTTTTTTTAAAAACTTAACCCTAATTAAATAAAATATAATAAACTCTTAAAACACTTAGATTAATTCAGATGATAAAGATAACTACCTAGGCTAAACTTTTCCCCAACGTTGCGGCAATCAAATAACTGGCAAACTTAAGTTATGGAACTGGGATCGTAAAATAGACCATTGACAGAAAACCCGAACAGGACCCTTGACCTTCAAGAAGACGCCTATGGATTTCTAACAAGTTTTAAGACTCACCAGTTTTATGAATTAAACTTCCTTACGGTTATTTAATAATTTATGTCTAAGTATCTTTATGACGAAATCCTACCTTACAGTGCGGAAATCAAAGATAGTTAAGAAGACTCAATTGACTTAATAAACTAAGCTGACAATCAAACCTAGACGGACTCCTTTCGAAGAACTAAATCTAGCAATCCTGACCAACAAACATCTATCAATAGCCTATCACCTTACAGGTTCTAGGCTAGCAGCTCACTTTTATCTATTTAATTAGTTTTATTGTTTCTATGATCTTAATGCATATCAATCATAAACTAGTCAAGAACATACAGTAATTGACCTAACAAAACCCTATCCTATGAAACAATCACCAAGGTTAATGTGAAACAATAAATCCAAGTAAATAAAACCAAGCAATCATACGCATCAATCAATTCAAACTCAACAATTTACTTAGAACATAAAATCTATAACGAAACGAAATCCAAACAAAATCAAACCGAACAATGGTTCATCACGACCTAGGTAGTTTATGGAGTTTAGCCTAGCATCATATAGTCTAAATCACACAAAACAAATAAAACTGAAAACATGGTGAAAATAATGAGAAACGAAAGATTAAAGGCCATAAAACCCGTAGTCTTTGTTCTTGAATGTAAAGCTCTTCACTGGATGTTCTCGTGCCTTCCAAACCTCCACGAAACTCGAATGATAGCTCTCAAAAACTCCAAATTCGTCTGGGGCAGCATGTTATGTTCAGGTTAAAGTTAGGGATGTTTATATACTGAAAACAGGGCCAACTTAACAAAAAAGTCCAAAAAAGTAACATCAGCATTGCTAGGCGCCGCGCGACGAGAAAAGGGGTGCCTGGTCCTGCGGCGCGACGTGTCCCAATAAGGGGCCGGTCAGACCGGCCTGGTCTGACCGGTTCTCTGTTTGGTTCCTTCCTGATGCTTTCCGGATCTCCATTTTGGCTCTTTTTAACTCGTTTTTCGTCCTTTTCGATCACGATCAACTTCTATTACCTACGAAACATAAAAGTGTTAGTAGTATACAAATCTCGACTAAAAAGGAATATAAACTATTAAAATATTAAATAAATTATACATGGGAAACATAAATATTTAGCATTATATCACTGACTAATAACATTTTTGCCTTCATCGATATTACTTATATTGGAGTCGGCATGTGAGATTCGTCAATTTCAAGTCTTATTTGTATTCGTTTATTATGTAAACCGATTCGTTTTGTAAACCGAAACCTTCGATATAATCAAAATGATGGATTTTATGTTACAATATTGTTTTACATTTGTTGAGTCTTGAAAACACCCTTTTCGGTCCATAAAATCGCCTTAAAACGCTTAAAAACAACTCTGGGGGCCAAAACTGCCAATTTTGAAAGCTCAGAATTTCCACCAGGTGACCTTAGCGCCGCGCTAAAGTCCAGGGGCAGAGACCTTAGCGCCGCGCTAAGGGAGGTCTGCACAGAATTCGTTTTTGGCTTATTTTTATGCAAACATGTGACCAAAACACCCCATTTTCATGCAAAACACTTTATGCTTGACCCTTTCATCTTACCCTATATATACACCACCATTTCCACCCATAAATCCCTGCTACAACTCCAAAAACTCTTTCAAATTCAAAGATCTAAAGGTTTTTTTATTAGTTTTTTTGAAGGTTTGACTTCCAAAGTCAAACTGAGTTATTTCTTTCATTTTAATTAGCTTATGTAGTCTTATTAATATTTGTTTATGGTGGTACAACATATATATAATACACACTCCTTGTTACCTTTGGTAGTTGCTTCACCGACTCCGGTTGGTTTAAGCTTCGGACTTCGTAAGGAAAGACTTCATGTAGGACTTTCGTGGTCCTTGATATATATCCACTTATATAACTTGTTGCACATATTAATCGTGTTTAACTTATGATCTTTTTAGTTTGTTTGACATATTTTTGAAGTTCCATGGTGGGGGTTTGTAAAGACTAACCTCGGTTTAACCGTAAATTGTCCAAACCGTGAACCGAACTTTTGCTTACTAGTTTTGTTAAAATAGTTGTTTAAACATGTTTAATGTTAGATTTGAGTTTCAAAAATCATTTTTACAAGATCTTAGATATTAAGCATTTGGAATCCATCAATGAACTCGCTGGGAGATGGAAACCGAACCAAACCGAAACTTTTGCTTAAAAGACTTGTTGTTAACTCTTTAGTTGTAAAACTTAAATATTTTTAATTTATAAATTATTATACAAGATCTATGATATTTGGACATATGGAAACCATCAAGGAACATATTGTGAAATGGAAACCGAACCATTCCGATTTTTACTCGCTTAAGACACACAAGTGTGTTTTTAGCTATCAAGACTTGTATATTTCTTTAAAAATAGTTTACAAACTGATTTTAATTATTTTCTTAAGTACATGGGAATGTTGGATCCAACTTGATCTCATAACACAGTTTGGACAAACAAAACCGAACACTCGCTTAACGTACGTTGTTAGTTTTAAAACAATAGATCTACATACTTGGTTAAGTCTTATTAAGTTTTATTGAGTTACCTCATAACATTCATTATTTTAGAAAGTTGACTTTGGGTTCGACAAATTATCAAGACCCGAACCAACAACCCGAAACACTCGTTAAAGACCCATTTTAGTATCTTTATCCCAAAGGAACTTGCATCTTCGCATTTTCCCATCTTATTACTTAACATAGGTTAAGTAAATATTAAGGTTAGATACTTTAACCCGGTTTCGAGCAAACTTACATTTTAAAGGGGTTATTATTATAAATTCTTAAATAGTTACATTTTAAACCTTGAACTTCAATTGTTTACTTTTCGCAACAATTGTTTATTTAAAGATCTTCAAGACAACCTTTCTAAATCCAAGACTTTCTTTTATTTAGGCTTCGTACGTTAAACTCATCGTTCCGAAAAATCTCCAAATTATCATCTTTCAAGTTTATTACTTGAATGTGAGTACTTTCATACCCCGTTTTCTATTTTTCGTTTTGGGGTGACATTTCGTACTTATTCAACTAAATGCTTTATACATGAATCTTAAACCCACAAACGTGATTGTATACTTTACTTAAATAATTGCTCGATTTGGTGTTCTATGCTTACATGCTTATGTGTTTATGCTTTTGGATGGTGGAACTATAAATCCTAGACCATTTGGCAACCCCTCAAGGCAAGGTGTCGTTAACGTAATGCAATTAACGATAACTATAAAATCCTAGACTATTTGGCATCCCCTTATAGCTAGGTGTCGCTAACGTAATTCTATTAGCGATATCTATTTATCCAAGTTATTGCTTTTATTTATTGTTTCGCATACAAGTTTTGTGGCTTTTTATCACTATGTACTTATATGCTCAAACTTATGAATTGCTCACCAACCTTTGTATTGACAAACTTTATTTTATGAAATGTTACAGGTTTGACTTTTTTTGACTCGAGGACTTGACGAAAAACGTTACCAAGACTATTATGATTTTAGTAAAACGAACAATATATTTTTTTACTTGTATTCAATTTGTTTGTATGAACGAGATGTGTTGTTTATTTATTTATGAAATAAAATGAGTTGATTAAATATTGTCAATTTAAACAGTGTCTTGTGTATTTGTCCAATCACGTTTCACCCCGGCATGTTCCGCCGTCTTTGGTCGGGGTGTGAAACGGCAGCCGCTTCATAAGAGTGTAACCACTAGCATAGGCAGATGCTTAAGTTTATATCACTATGATATTTATTCATTTGTCAAGCCTATCTACACATCAATCAGTGATCTTTTTGGCTTTTGATCTACTCTTTTCATGTGCTAGGATCACTATAGATAATTTCTTATCATTTTCCAAAGGTCGGATCGATTTCTCAAATTTTCAGATATTTTAATATTATCCGACAACCACTAAGCAGGAGCCCCCACTAAAGAAGAGATTATACTTTTAAGTCTTTTTCAGATAATAATAAAATAATGTAAAATATTTTTGGTAAGTCAAGTGACTTAATTTATTTTTCGTAAAACAAAAGTAAAATCTTTTTGGTGAGGTAACGTTAACTCACTTTCTCCCCCTAAAATTGTAATATATTTGAAAAATATTTAAAAGTTTAGATACAAAACGATAAAAAAAATAAAATAAAAATTTAACCAAAATTTTTATATAATAAGGTTAACAAAAATAAAATCAAGTAAAATGAAAAAATAAAAAAATAAAATATAACATATTTTTGGAGAATCAAGTGATTCAAATTTTGTTTTAAAAACATTAATTTAAAACTCAACTTTGTACAAAAGAGATCATGCCAAGTGACTCAACGAAAAACAATTCAGGCCGATCAAAGGCTTTAGTAAACAGGTCGGCAAAGTTGTAATCAATATGGACCCGTTCTATTGTGACAAGCTTCTGGTCATAACAATCACGAATAAAGTGCATTAGGATTTCAATATGCTTTGTCTTAGAGTGCTGGACCGGGTTTTCACAATACACACAGCTGCCTCATTTTGACAGTTAATCGGGGTGTTAAAGAAATTCAAACCGTACTCCGACAGCTGATGTTGGATCCAAATGACTTGAGAACAGAAAACAGAGGCAACAACGTATTCCCCTTTAGCAGTGGAGGTAGACACGGTGACTTGTTTCTTGCATTGCCAGGAGATTAATCTGTCACCCAGGAACTACGTCCACCCGATGTTGACTTTCGATCCAAATTACATCCCCCATAATCACTATCAGTGTAACCATGCAGTAGCATAGGGGGGTCTTTGGGGTACCAGATACCTAAGCAAGGCTTTCCCTTGAGGTACCAAAAGATTCTCTTAACAACAATTAAGTGGGACTATTTTGGATTACTCTGATATCTGGCACACTGACAGACAGGGAACATGATGTCCGATCTGCTGGGAGTGATCTACAACAGGAAGCTGATCATGGATCTATAAAGATGTAGATCGACAGGAGCCCCCGATGGATCTGGAGCAAGCACTGGTCGGGTAGCGATCGAAGTGAGAAAGGGAATTAAGTCTATGAACCCGAATTTCTGGACGATATCTCGTACCTATTTTTCTTGATGAATCAGAATCCCGTCGTCCCTTTGTTCTACTTGAAGACCCAAAAAAAATTCATTTCCCCCAACGAACTCATCTCAAACCAATTCTGCATGACCTCGGCAAACTCTCTACATAGCTTATCTGAAGTAGATCCAATGATAATGTCATCAACGTAGACTTGGACAAGGATCTGATAACCATTTACATTCTTGATGAAGAGTGTTTGATCGATAACACCTCTTTTGTAGCCAGTCTTAAGCAAGTGATTTGCTAGTGCTGCGTACCATGAACAAGGTGCCTAGTGCAGGTCATACAGAGCTTTGTCAAGACGGTAAACATGGTTTGGATGATCGGGATCTTTAAAACCAGGAGGTTGCTTTACATATATCTCCTTTTTTACTTTCCCATGCAAGAATGCAGTTTTCACGTCCATTTGATAGACTTTGAAATTCATGTACGAGGCATAGGCTAGAAACAGAAGAATTGCCTCCAATCTAGCCATCGGTGCATAAGTTTCATCATAATCAAGGCCTTCACGCTGAGAGAAACCTTGTACCACTAATCTTGCCTTATTTCTTGTAATAACCCCTTTATCATCCTTCTTGTTTCTGAACACCCATTTGGTCCCAATTGGTTTCTTTTTCGGCGGCATTTCAACCAATCTCCAAACTTGAAGTTTCTTGAATTGCAACAGTTCTTCCTGCATTGCTTCAACCCACGAGTTTTCCCTTAGGTCCATCTTGTAATCCTTTGGTTCAACCTGTGAAATAAAACAAGCAAACAGACATCTGTTAATTGTACCATATTTACATCTAGTTTAGATTCCGGTGGATGGATAGCCAATTATGTTCGCTGATGGATGACGTCGATGAATAAGTGACTGAGGAATGTCTTCAACATTGGTGACCGGTTTGGCTTGAAGATTTACAGTGAGACTATCAATGAGATGGAACATACGAGGGGCATCTTCAAGAAAATCAACAATTGATAGAACAGGGTCAGGTTGATTAACTCTATTCTCTTGATTGAACGGTTATTCCCAAAGATCCTCACCGTAAGAAACAACAATGGTGTCGATTCGAGTCGAATTGGTGTGATCAGAATCACCGGTAGCAGTTTCTTCAACAGGAGTAGCTATTTGAACAGTTTCATCAACAGAGGGAGGTGTGACACAGATTCCACAACACTTGGAGCTATTTGAAGATCAGCAAATGGCTCAGTCTGATGTTGTTCTACATTGTCGGCAGACTGTAAGGAATCATCTGAATCTGAATCAGAACCATCTTCAACTTCCACCATCTCATTTGAAACAGCAGCTTGATGAGCGGCTTGAGGTGCGGGATGATTAATGACTTGAGGAGGGGGTGGAGAAAAAGGTGGAGCAGGTAGCGCAGGCATAACATACATATCCACTTCAGACAAACTGTTGATTAGAGTTCGCATCAACAAAGGGTCTTGTGATGAATATGGAACTTAAGTACTTGCAGGATTTGGAATAGACATGCCTCGAAACTGATTAAACAAACTATCGTAGTCAAACAACCAGTCTTGTCCTGTGCGAGCGTCAATAGGATTTAGCTCTTGCCAGTCAACGACATAGGATTCCAAAATCAGCTTGGTTTTCTTGTTGTAGACTCGATAAGCGGTTTTATTGGATGCATACCCAACGGAATAACACTCATCAGCCTTTTCAGCAAATTTAGGATCATGCTGAGCACTAGTATGTAGTAGAGTGCAAGGGCATCCAAAAGTTTTGAAATAGTTGACCAGCGGCTTTGTTTTTTAGTAGACCTCAGACGGAGTCTTCTTTAGACGCTTGTTGATAATCAAACGGTTTTAAATGAAGCAGGACGTGTTAATGGCTTCACCTCAAAAGAACAGAGGCAGTTTGGAATCAGACAACATTGTTCATTTAGCTTCAATCAGTGTTCGGTTTTGTCTTTCAGCAACTCCATTTTGTTAAGCAGTATAGGGTGCATATGAAATGGCGTTCTATTCCATTCGAACTGTAGAAGTCATCCACAGATCGGTTGCAGAACTCAGTTCCGTTGTCGCTTCGAATACACTTCACCTTCTTGTCTATTGTCTCTCCACCAGAGTGATGAACTTGATAAAAAACTGTGCGGTTTCATCCTTATGCCCTAAAAGGAAAGTCCAGCTGAAACGGGAAAAGTCATCAATAATCACAAGGAAATGGGATTTTCGGCCGATTGTCATAGGAGTAATAGGACCAAAAAAATCCATGTGTAACAGTTGAAGAACGGAATCTATGGAATTTATCGTCTTGGGTTTGTGAGGGAGTTTGTGTTGCTTGCATTTTGAGCATGAAAGATATTTTTCAATGCAAGAGAAAGATTTATCAGGAAATCCCCTCACATATTCCCCTTTAACCATTTTGTTTAGATTCTTAAAATTTACATGACCGAGACGTCAATGCCATAGAGATGAGTCGTTCTCCGAGGCCTTAGACAATAAACATGAAGCGATCTTACACGAATATGAATTATCCATGCCAATTATGTAAGCATCATTATGCCTTGGAGTATGCATCAAAATCCATTCTTTCGGGACCTTAACACCGGGTTTGAGAATCAAGCATTCATTCTCGGTGAACAGTGTCGAGTACTGCTTGTCGCAGATTTGAGAGACGCTGAGAAAGTTGTGGTTCAGTTATTCCACCAAGTTGACGTCATCAAACATCATGATTCTGTTCGACACTCTACCTTGTTTGGTAATATTCCCACCCATATCTCCAGCAAAAGAAACGTATTTGCCATCGAACGGTTTAATGTCAAACAGCAAGGATTCATCCTCTGTCATGTGCCGGGTACAACCACTATTCAAATACCATATACTATTTACTGAACGCCTTGGCTAACCCTACACACTTTAATAGTTTAATTAGATAGGGGTTCCCGAGACTTAGTTGTATCGGGAGGGTCAACCACATGGTTGTCAAATGTTCCTTTCTCATTATTATTTATGAAGTTGTGGGACGTGTCAGAATCAGAAGAACAGTCTCTAGGATTCCATGCACGAGTAGGTTTCCTATTTTTAAAAGTTTTTTGTGACTGTCTCATTCTTGGTTTTAAAACAACGTCCTCAGATTTTTTAATCTTTGGATTTCTTTTCTTCTTTCTTTTTGATGAATTCTCAGACTTTTCAGTCTTCGAATTCCTTTTTGCTCTCTCCTTCTTGGTTGTCCAAAAAGGAGGTTTGTCATTCTTTTTATTTCTATATCTCACATCCATTTCGCTGGCAACACTGTCAGGTTGTTCATTTCTTGTTCTTAAGCTTGGTTTAGCTCTTGAATAGAATTGATTAAACCTACTGTTCGTTTCTCTTTTGATCTTATGCCAGATCTTGCAATGTGAGACGGGTTACTGCAAACAAAAAAAGGTTTTCCTCTATCTTCCCTATAGAAACCGTCAAAATTATGATGCATTGGTTGTGGTGAATAAGGAGATGGTTTTACAGGAACAAACAAGCTGTCAGACCTATGACCCCGATCATCAAAAGCATTAGAATATAAAGAATTAACATAATCTTGTGGATAATAACCATAGTAGCTATTATCAAATTGATTGTACAGTTGAGGTTGATAATGTTGATTGGTGGATTGATAAAAATTGTTTCTATGAGGTGGCACATTTTTACCTGATGTACTTGCCTTTTTCTTTTTAAAACAATTTTCATTAATTTTAGTTTCCTCAAATTTACAATCTTTTGATGAGAAGCTGGGTAGGTTAGTATTCACAGATACCGTTTCATGCCCAGTTCTATCAATAATGGTTTCATCAAAAATAGTTTCACAATCACTATCGGAAATAGAAACATCATTTTCATTTTCAAGAGAAGTGCCAACATGAACACTCTCATCAAATACATCAATGTTCAAAATGTTTTTGGAAACCCTGTTATTACATACAGGGTTGATAATAGATGAATCAAAAAGCAAGTTTTTATCTCCACAGCCCATGTTTGTTTCCATACACCCATTTTCTTCTACACAACCTACTACAGAAGATGAATCACTATTAGGATTAACTGAAGAATAACCTGAATTAACAGTCTTGGGAGCAGCATGAACAAATGTCTATAATATGGGCGCATGACCATTACCATAAACCATTTCTTCCTCAGAAGGAGAGTTAAAATCAAAGTGAGGAAGGCTAGTATAGTTATTAAAAAAGCGGTGGTACAGCAGAACTATCATAGCCTATTCCACTCTTTACTCTTAACTCCATTTTTGACCTAATTAATTTGTTCAGCTTTTCGGTAGCTAACTCAAAGTTTTCTATGGCAATTTTCTTTTGGGTTAACTCAATTTCTATTTGGAAATTTTAGCGTTTAGTTCAACTATATGATTTTCATGACGTTGGGCTAAATTTGTACCAATAGTGACCTTTTCCCTAAGTTTTTCCATATCATTGTCATGAGTGTTAATCCTAGTGGTATAAATTTTTGCAGCTTTCTTAAAATCATCATTATGAACTTTAATGCTACGTATTTGTTCTAGAATTTTTAGCATTGTGGTTTCTATAATGAATAACTTCAACAATACAATCTTGAGTGCAAAGTTTGTGTACCTTGGGAATGAGCGAAGCAGGTTTAGGAATCCCATTGGAGGTACTTGAAGAGGTGCTAGCTTCATCGGTAAAAGCCATCCAACAAATTTTAGAGGATTCTTGAGCTCCTCAAGTTGTTCCTCTTCCGAATCCGGTACCATTGATTCAACATTCCTAGCAGTCATCCCCTTTGAGCTCAACTCGAAGTTCCTGTTTGATGAGCTTCCTTGATTGATTCTTGAGACCCTTGACTTTGAGAAATAGTTTGGGATGATTCTCTTATCAGGCCTCTTAGCATTTTCATTGTCAGACATCTTAGTAATCTTGATGTTTCCCACAGCCATTGAAGGATTGGTGCATTCACGTACAAAGTGACCTGACTCCGCACATTTGTAGCAACGAAGCTTATCTTTCTCAAAACCCAAATTCTTCCCATCATCTTTGAAACTATTCTTCCCGCACTTCTTCATAAAGTTTGTGGCACGATGAACGGCCATGGCCATCTAGTATTTGATATCCATTTTCTTGAGATCATACTTGTTGATCTTGGGAAGATCTCCTTGTTCAAACGACAGAGGAAGCAGCTTTCCTTGCAACAACTCCTCATGACTTGCCATAAAGGCATGAAATAAAGCCACATTGGAGTTATCAGCAGAGAGGGGCTTTGAAGCAGTGTAAGCTGGAGTGCTTGGAGTAGTCTTGATTCCATGAGCTTTAAGTGTTGAGCCACAGCTTGATCAACAGCAGACTGAAAGGAGCTTGAGTTGGAACTTGACGAGGCTTGAGATACACCAGCAGAATTAAAGGTTGAGCTTGGTTTCTGAGCAGTAGTATTGGCTTGATTTAAGAATGTTGAGCTCACACCTGTTCCAGTTGCCATACAAGATTTTGAGAGAGAACTGATGTGATTGTTCATCCTCAACTTCTCGTCCATTACGAACGACTTGATAACAGAGGTCAGATCAGATAAACTGATAAGATGAAGATTTGAGGTTCTCCTGATGGTGATAACATTGCTACTCCGGAGAGAGTTGAGGAGCTTGTCATTTATATCGATTTGATCGTATTCAATTCCAGCACCATTGATTTTGGTAATCAACAGTTCAAATCTAGAGATAAGACTATCAATCATTTCTCCTTGAATGTAATTGAACATGTTGAACTCTCCCTTCAACATTCCTTTACGACTGTTTCTCATTTCCTAATTTCCTTCAAATTTGTTCACCAAGGCATCCCACAAAGTCTTAGCAGTGGTCTAATCTCTCAGTGTCAAGGAAATTTCTCGTGAAAGGCATACGGTCAGAACACCAAAAGCTTTTTGATCTTCAGCAAACTTTGTTTTATCATCTTCATCATAATCTGCAATAGCTTTAGGTACATCACCATCAGTGCATCAGTGCCAGTTGTCATAGGACAATGTGGACCTTGTTCAAGTGGTCTAAGAAGATTGTAATAAATTATTTTGAGATAGTTATGAAATCTCCACTTAAACTCATCAAAGTCACAGTCCCACTTCATCAGCTTTGGAGGCTTAGACGTTGTTTCAGCCTCGTTCTAAAACATCACATATTGTATGGCTTCATTACTTGCACCGATAGGAATGGGATATGCCATTGCTCAAAATATGCTCAAAAACTAAGTATAATGTATTATAATGGAAATTGTATTCAAATCAATCTTGTATTCTCACCGAGCTTGATTAGACTACAATTTCCTTTTAAGAAATGGATCACACAAAGATTGTATTCGAATATGCGAATCAAACAAGGCATTCTAATGAAACAAAATGTATTCAAAATTTTTGAACCGAAAGAGGAAAGTCACCAACTTACTTTCCATCACCTTTCTCAAACATACCCATTTGCATGAATGTCACAACTTTTGAAGTATACCTTCACATGCACAAACACAAACACCAACTTTGAGAATTCAAACACCAAAAACATATACTTTTCAACCAAACTTTATCATTCTTGAAGATGAACACACTTATTTTCTTAAAACATTGAAGAACTTATGAACCCGAAACCCACTTACTTTCTTCAAAATTTCGTCTTTTCACACACACAAGACCACAATCCAAGGTTGTGATCTAAGATCTACAACTAGTAGAGCCCGAAAGCTCTAATACCAATTGTAGGTCCCGTGACCGGATCAAACAACACAACAAACTAAGTACTAGTCGTCTTGGATCAACTTCTCTACTAGTTGGCGGAAACAACTAGCAAGGACCGAGATCTCGGATCTTGTGGTGAGGGTGAGAGAGACGTGGGTTTAGAGAGGGTGGAGAGAAAGAGAGTTAGATGGAAAGATAGTTTTGCAAAGGGTTACGTTGGTGTATGCCATGCACACACATTATATAGTGTGTGTATTGTCATACACCTCTTTCATAGACAATGGCCCAATGGGCTCCAATTACATAAGGCCACGGGCCAATACATGTAAACGTAAACAAACAAGAAACATAAACTAACACAATACAAATACGAAAGACTAATAACAAAACTGGGCCTTACACTTATGAGATTTGATTTTCTTCTATCACTTGTTTTTTAGTATTCTTGATTTATTCGATTATATATATATATATATATATATATATATATATATATAGGGAAAGGTTAAAATAAAAACCCACTACAGTTGAGAAAGCCCTAGAAACTCCATTATATCCATTGATCTAATCAAATGAATGGTTGAGATTATATGATCAAAAAATAATTTTAAAAAAGATTATTTTATTGTTTCAAAAGTACTAAAAGGGCATTATAGTAAAACTACAATCCACATTCTCTCTCCATATTTTGATTGTGATTTCCAGATTCTCTCTCCATATTTTGATTTCCAGATCTCATTAATAATCCCAACCACAATCTTCTCTCCACTTCTTGTTCTTCCAACCACCTTCTTATTGTTCTTCAAACAAAATCACCTTCTTCTTGTTCTTCAAACTATCAACAATCTATAATATAAAATGTCCACTAGATCTAATCAATGATTTTTTCGGCGAATCATAAGGTAAATGATTTTTCCAACGAATTACAAGGTATTAACAGTGGGTGAACCCAAACAAGCAGCTTCCGACAACCCAAACAAGGGTTCCAGCCCAAGATGACGACGACATTGAAGGTCTTGGTGTACGACGGTGAGGGTCTTGGCTTACCGGAAACATGCAACTCGATAGCAGTTTCCGGCCTAAGGTGACGTGGTGATGAAGGTCTAGGTATCCCGGAAAACTAAAACTCGATAGCGGTTTCCGATTCAGATCTGGCCATTTTGTATCAGATCTAGACAAAACTCTTAACAAAATCGGGTCGTTTTAGTTTATTTTTAAGATGTTCTTGGAAATTTTATTTGAATGTATATCTTATTTTACAATTTTTGAAATTTGCTATTTTTAGAGTAGAAAAGAGGTTGATTCTTTTTTTATTATTGGCCCTTAAAAAGATTCAAACTTTTTTTTTTTAATTTTTGTTACGATTCTTGAAGAAATCTTAAATTTTGTACTAAATCTTCATCTTATTTTGTATTGGAAAAATAAGATGGTGGGGTGGGGTGGTCTTCAGAGTTTGTACCGGGAAAAAATATTATTCTCCAATTTTTTTAAAATATAAACCAGAAATCTTAAGATTCAAACTTTTTAGGTTTTTGTTGCAATTCTTGAAGAAATCTTGAATTTTGTTATAAATCTTCATCTTATTTTTTACTGGAAAATAAGACAGTGGAGTGGGGTGGTGTTCATAGTTTGTACTGGAAATATTATTATCCAGGTTTTTTAAAATATTTACGTACATTTTTAAAACGCATGTTACGCTTGTCTATAACATATGTTTTAATATGCAAAACATATGTTACGCTTGGCTATAAACATATGTTTTTAGCTATATAAACATATGTTTTTAACATGCAAAAACAAATGTTTTTTTCAAACGTTTGTTTTAATATTAAAAAACATATGTTACGCTTGTCTATAAACGTATGTTTTAATATGCAAAAACATATGTTTTTTTGTATCGGAATATTAATATTTAAATGAACAATTTTTAATAGTTGCGTAACCCATACATGTGCATGAGAGAGTGAGAGACGGGCTATACAAAGTTTATGAACATTTAATACAAAAGAGAGTGTGGGAGACAAGTATTGTATATTTAAAAAATCAATTAAATCAAAACCATCATTTTAATTATTACTTTTTTCTATATAACCATTATAAGGTAAAATGTTTTAAATTTTTGAATAACCCCTATTAGGAGTTAATTATAGTGTGATATAGTTAATTCAAAAGAGTGTGGGAGACATGAATTGTACTTTTCAAAATTCAATAAAATCAAAGTCATAAGTTTTACTTTTACATTTTCATTCCTTTATGTCACAATTATACACTCTCTATCTCCTACACACATCCACACATTTTTACGACACACATTAGGTCACCATCACTCTCTCTCTCCTACACAAAAGTCACCATATTTCAAAATATACATTTCTCTCTCTACTACACACATCCACACATACTTTTTCTTTTTTCTCCTATTCCCTCATGTTTACTTTATGTCACATCACTTTCTCTCTCTTGCAAATTGTTTACTTTATGTCACAATCTCTCTTCCTTCACAAGCTCTAGTAAGCTTTTAAACAAGTCTGCATTTTTTGGCCCTCTTTAGAAATCCATTGAATCACAAGTTGAAAGATGTACTTTTATTACCTTGAAAGTACTTTCCATCACCTTGAAAGATGTACTTTTATTAAAAAATATAAATATTTTACAATCACTTTCATTACTTTATGCCACCATCACATCTGTTACTTTGATACAATTACTTTCTCTCTCTTTATTTGTAAATCTCATTTTAACAATAACAAATTTTCTATAAAAGAACTTAAATCTCCAAATTATTGAGTTCGTTTGTTTCCGGCGACTGTGTAATGCAGGCCATCAAAAGAGGAGGTTTGTGGTGTATCATAAAAATTTAAAACTTTCTTGTTCATAAAGAAGATATTTTTAACATAAAAAAAACTATATAAAAATCAATAAAGATTTGAAAATATTTCAATACTCAACATGAAAAGACATCAAAAGTAAAAAAGTTGATATAACTCAAAATAAATTTTCACTACCTTTAATAGTGTACTTTTATTAAAAAAATTTTTTTACAATTTTCTTGTTCATTAAGAATATATTTTTAACATAAAAAAACTATATAAAATCAATAAAGATTTGAAATATTTCAATAGTCAACATAAAAGACTTTAAAAGTAAAAAGTTGACATGACTCAAAATAACTTTTCACTACCTTTAAGAGTGTATTTTTATTAAAAAAATAAAAACATGTCATCATCACTCTCTCTCTCCTAAACATATCCACACACTTTATGTCACCATCACACTATCTCTTCTACACATATCCAGACACTTTATGTCACAATCACTCTCTTTCTCCTACAAAAAATACACTCTTCAAAAATTGTACTTCTTTTTCATCTTAACTCAATCCAATCCAGCCCATCTTCCTGTTTTTCTTTAAAATATCGACAACCAACAGGTTTCCGGCCCAATGTGACTGCGGAAGTAACCTATGTTTTTGGAGGAACTACAAAATAACAAACAAACATATGTTAGTTGTTTAGACATTAACCGAACATATGTGAGTTGGTGAGATGATATTCAGAGTTTGTACTAGAAATATTTTAATCCAGTTTTTTAAAAATATATACGTATATTTTTAAAACATATGTTGCGTTTGTCTATAAACATATGTTTTAATATGCAAAACATATGTTACGCTTGTCTATAAACGTATGTTTTAATATGCAAAAACATATGTTTTTTTGTATCCAAATATTAATATTTAAATGAACAATTTTTAATATTTGCGTAACCTATACATGTGCAAGAGAGAGTGAGAGACGGGCTATACAAAGTTTATGAACATTTAATACAAAAGAGAGTGTGGGAGACAAATATTATACCTTTAAGAAATCAATAAAATCAAGTATTCAATACCAAAATACACACTCATATGTATACTTTTTGATAAAAAGAAAAAAAATATTGAAAAAGAAAAAATAAAATCCTTTAAATCTTGAAAATGGAGAAAATAAAAAGCATCTCTTATACACAAATAAATACAACAAAATACACTAATATGGATTTTTATTAATAAAAAGAAAAAAAATAATAAAAAGGCAAAAATACAATCCTTTAGATCTCGAAAATGAAAAAAAGGATTAAATATCTTATCTTGAAAAGAAAATCAAAGATTTAACTAATACATTCAAAAGGAAAAAAAATGAGTAAAGATCTATCATACATAAAAGATCTACAAAAAAAGTACATCAAAGACATACCATTATTTATGGGTGAAAATGAATAAAAAAGAAAAATAAATCAAAGAAAGAATGAAGCCTTCAGATCGTTAAAAAACATAAAAAAAATCTATCGAAATTTCAAGTTGATCGGATCCGATTTGCATGTTCCGACCTACCGTCACCCACCTGCCGCCGCTTCTCATCGACTGCAACAAACCTTCAGTCTTATTTAACCACGGTATATTGTTTCTTTGGCGAATTGTTTCTTGGAATATTGAAAATGAGTTGTTGATGTAAGTTAGAAATGAAATTCAGTTTGAAAGAGAGAGAGAGAGAGAGAGAGAGAGAGAGAGAGAGAGAGAGAGAGAGATGAAGATGGTGATAAAAATGGATGGGTCAAATCCATATCAAAAAGGAGAGAGAAGGGGCTTGGTTAAAACGTCGAAAATACCCCTTTCGTTTATAAAATAATAAAGCTAAGAAACACATATGTGGCAAATCTTGAACCACACAATCAAGTTTCCATGGTTTTCTCAACTCAAGAAAGTTTCCACCTTATACTTATATATATATATATATATATATATATGAAGTTCTAATCTTAATGCTCTAACTCTCGTGGGTTTCTCATGCTCTATCTGGCTCAATGTGACGGCTACAATATTAGTCGTTCCCTCATGATACGCTATTTCGTAATCATAATTATTCATGATTTCCATCCATCTTCTTTGACGAATGTTAAGTTTTTTCTGATCAAAGATATGTTTCAAACTCTTATGGTCAGTATACACCACAAAATTAACTTCATAGAGATAACGCCTCTATAATTTCAAGGTGAATATTAAGGAACCTAAAGTTCATGAGTTGTATAGTTCGTTTACTATACTTTCAACTGACATGAAACATAAGCTACGATCATGTTTCTTTGCATAAGGACACAACCAAACATGTATGAGATGCGTCACTATGTTCAACAAAGTCTTATTTACCTAACAAAGCCAATATACGTGCATCTATAAGATTTTGCTTTAACATATTGAATGATTCTTGTTGCTTTGGTCTGAATTGATATTTAATGAAATAAGAGGGATTTCTATTCCGGATAAATTCTCGATAAATCTTCTTTAATATCCAACCAAACCTAAGAAACTTTTAACTTTGGTCGGTGATCTTGGAATTTCACATTTAGCTATTGCTTCAGTATTAGCAGGATCTACTTGTATGCCATTAGCATTTATAACATGATCAAGCAATTGTAATTCATTTAGCCAGAACTCACAATTGAAGAACTTAACATATCTGAATAATTCAAGTAGAACCTTGAGTTAAAATTTATGATCCTCTTTTGATTTAGAATAAATAAGTATATCTTTGATGAACATGATTAAGAATTTAGATAAACAAGGCTTACAAATTATGTTCACCATATCAATGAATGCAGCTAGAGTATTAGTAAGTTCAAAGGGCATGACCGTGAACTTATAATGTCAATACCTTGTTCTAAAGGTTGTCTTCGAAATATATTCTTCTTGAAGTAAGCTGAAGATTTCCTGAACGCAAGTTTATCTTTGAAAAGAAACTTGCTCTTTGCAATTTATCGAATAGGTCCTCAAATTCTGGATAGTGGGTATCTATTTCTAATAGTTAATTTGTTCTAAGCTCCATAGTCAATATACATCCTCATCGAACTGTCTTTCTTCTTAACGAACAATATTGGAGCTCCCATAGTGATGAATTTGGTAGAATAAATCCTTTTTCCAAGAGTTCATCCAACTGTTTTTTGAGTTCTTTCGTTTTTATTGGAGCTAATCGATAAGGGTATTTGGCTATTAGGGCCTTACAATGCACTAAGTCTATTCTAAATTCAACTTCCCAATTGGATGGCATTCCTGGTAACTCATCTAGAAATACGTCTAGGTAGTTTGATACCACTAGAACATATTTGATTTCTTTCTTGTTGGATTCTTCAATTATGAATGTAATGAATGCTAAACAACCTAGGTATAAGCATTTGCTAGCTTTGATTTTGGAGATTATGCAAACTTTGCCATAATATGTGTTTCCAACTATTTGAATTATTCTTCTATCTGGCGCTTGGAGTTCTCTCATTTTCTTGTTGCAAATGATATAGGCTTGGTTATCAGACAAACAACCCATACATAAGACTATTTAAAAACCATCTAATTTCATTGGTAACAATTGAAAGGGTATGACATTTTTTCCATTTTCTGGAACTTCAAAATTCTTAACCAGGCCACTACAATTGCTTGTTTCGACGTTTAAGGATTCATTTAATTTTCTTCAAGGCTCATTTAATAGATTACAAAATTAGATATCAATAAAAATTTTGTTTGGCACCTGAATCAAATAAAACCCTAGCATAAATTTTATTAACAAACAAGGTACCAATGATGCGTCCGGTGATGTTTTGTAAAACACACATGCTTTCCTAATAGTTTTTATGTTATTTTGTGCTTAAAAATTATCGAATATAACTTTTTCTTGCATGAAATTAAATGTTATTGTTTAATGTTGGTCCCATGGTTGATGTCATACCCCGACCAAAGGCGGCGGAACATTCCGGGGTGCAACGTGATTGGACAAATACACAAGACACTATTTAAAGTGACAATATTTATTCAACTCATTTTATTTCAACGAATCAATAAACAACACATCTCGTCCACACAAACAAGTTGAATACAAATAGCAATTATATTGTTCGTTTTACTAATATCCTAATAGTCTTGGTAACGTTTTCGTCAAGTCCTCGAGTCAACAAAAAGTCAAACCTGTAACATTTCATAAAATAAAGTTTGTCAACACAAAGGTTGGTGAGCAATTCATAAGTTTGAGCATATAAGTATATAGTAAGAAAAGCCACAAAACTTGTATACGAAACGATAAATAAAAGCAACAATATGGATAATATGAGATCGCTAACACATTAGCGAAACCTGCCATAAGAGAATACCAGATGGTTCAGAATTTTTATATGAGGTCGTTAATAAGAATACATTAACGGCACAGTCTATAAATAGATTCGGATTTCATGAGGTCGTTAATAAGAATACATTAACGACACCGTGCTATAAGAGAATACCAGATAGTTCACGGATTTATCAAATCAACCTTCCAAAAGCGATAAACACATAAGCATATAAGCATGTAAGCATAGAACACCAAATCAAGCAATTATTTAAGTAAAGTATACAATCACGTTTGTGGGTTTAAGATTCAAGTAAATAAAGCATTTTGTTTGATAATTATGAAATGTCACCCCAAAACGAAAGATGGAAAAAGGGGTATGAAAGTACTCACCTCGATTGATAAACCGGGAATAATAGATAGAGATAAAATAATGCATAAGCTCTTGAACGAGAAAGAACGGATCCGACTTGAAAACTAATTGAAAACGAATAAATAAAATATATTAATGAACTTGAACTTTAGTTGAAATTACATTTGAAACATTGGACAAGAAGGTTCGGTTGTTGATCGGGTTACCGGTTAATTTATTAACGATTAGGGACTTGTACTTAATTGATAATTTAAAATAAAATAATATTATTTTATTAGACTTTTAAATAACTAAACCAATATTAAATAACTAAACCAATATTAAATAAAACAAGACGGGTTTTAAATTAAGAGTTCGGTTTATAAAAAAACGAGTTAATAATAATAATGTCCAAATAGTAATGACAATATAATTAATAAAATGAAACCGAAGCCAAATTAATAATGGGTTGTACCAACGTTAATTCGACTTATTAATTATAATTATATATTAATTTTAACAATGTTAAGGTTAAAAATAATAACATTATTATGAATTATATAACTTAATTATTTTACCTGATTTTAATAATAATCTTAATAGTAATAGAGATTTTAATAATAACACCTAATAATAATAATAACAATAATAATAATCATAACAGTATTAATAACTTTAAAAATATGTCTTTCATATATATATATATATATATAATATAATAATAATAATAATAATAATAATAATAATAATATTAATACTAATATATAATAGAGGTAGGGAAGTAGTGGTGGTGATGGAGTTGGATAATAATAATATTACTAGTAAAGGAACTAATCCATCAGCTGATTACATTTAATATTCGATGTAACTTTATTGATGATCAAATACATATATATGAGTATACTAGATAGGTGCCCGCGCGATGCAGCGGGGAACAAAAATTATAGTTTAAAGTTTCTATGGTTCAATTTCGGTTCTCAATGACAAAAAATCGAACCAACAGTTTGGTTCACGATATAACTTAGAAATCGTTAAAACCTAATTGTAACACCCATATGTAATATGTTAATATTTTTTATTTGAAAAATTATAGCAATACTATACTCAAATTAAAAACAATAAAATGCTCATTTTTATGGTGCAATTTTTTATAAAAATATTAACGTATGCAAAAGTTATGGCCGTTGGAAAATCGTTGGTGGGGAGTTATTTACAATTAAAATTAAAATGAATATATAGGTAAAGATAAAGGTCCAAAGTAGTATTATTTCTTAAATTTACAAAAGTTGCTTAAAGTTGAGGGGGCAATGTTGTAACTATTTCAATACATATTTTTTAATGGACAAGTTTGTCCCTCTCTTACATGCTATATAAGGTGTATATTATGCATTAAAATTTGTAAATCCCTTAAACTTAAGGTGTCTTAATTTGCACTCATTTCATACATTATATATAGTACTAGACGAGTGCCCGCGCGATGCAGCGGGAAATACAGGCCTTAATAATCACGTAAGAGATTTTTGGGTGCTCATCGTTCCATTTAAAACCGTGGATTAATAATTCTTATTTTAAAATCAATTTAGTAGCGAAGTACAAATAAAACAAAAATCTAACCATTGTTAATCGTTTGTTTTTGTTGGGTTATAATTTTCAACGGTTTGGTTTTAGTTTTCGATGACAAAAAACGGCTTGGCTCACGGCTTAGTTTCAAAACCGGACCACAAACGACTATGCGTAAAATGTTAATTTTTTTACTGAAAACAAACTATGACAATATCATACTCAAATTAAAGAGAATTAAATGCTTGTTTTTATAGTGCAATTTGTTTAAAAACTATTAACGTATGAAAAAGTTATGACCGTTTAAAAATCGTGGAGGAATTTGGGTTAAAAGTGAAATTATAAATAATATATAGTTAAAATATGGGGGATCAAAGTTATAACTATTCTTTAAATTTCCAAATATTGATTAAAGTTGAGGGGGCATTGTTGTAAATAATTTGAAGAAATATGAAAGAAACGTTAAATTTAGTGTTATAATGTCTACTATGCCCCTATATAAGGTTGTACAATGTGTGTTAAAAATTGTAAATTACTTAAAATTGGGTGTCTTAATTTGCCCATGGGTGGTGCATTATATATAGTATAGATATAGGTGAACACTGAACTTAGAACCACAGCGTAAAACAGAAGGCAGTTAAAAGCATGGGGGCAAAATCGATCAAACTAAATCCGGTTCGGATAATAATATTTAAAACCGCGAACTCGATTATGACAACAAAACGAACCAAGATCCTAACAAGTTTACCTATTATTGAGGCTTACGGCTGGACATAGGGGGAGAGTTGGCGGATCTGAGGTCGAGAGAGGAAGAGCATCGGTTTTCCAGTCGCCGGAAAAGCGACCGGAGAGGGAAAGAGGACGGCTGAGCGATGATGGAGTTGCCGGAAACCAAGGGAGGGAAGGTGAGGGGTGGTGTCGGAGTTACGGGGGAGGTGGTGGCCGGAATCACGTTGGAGATGGAGGTCGCCGGAGCCGCCGGTGGCCGGAAATGCCAAGAGAGAAAGAGAGAGCGGCTGGTGTGTTAATGTTAGGGTTAGGTTTATTTTGGTTTAACTATATGTTACATATTTACATAAAATGCCCTCCAAGTTCCAAGTGTTTTATGAAAAGGTATAAAACTTAATAAATGTTAATATAGGTTCGAAAATCGCAAAAATTACCCCTTACAATTTATAAACTAATTTTTATGTTAAATGAACAACGATTAGTACACGCCTACATGACGGGTTTGATGGACTAAGTACGTGGAAGATTTAAAGATTGACTTAAATGATGTATAAAATTATCGGGACGGGTTTACAATACAATACGGGTTCGACGTATAATTTATTAAAATAAAATGAGAAAAAGAATCGAAATCCGAATTTGACGAATGTCACAGTATTCCCAAATTTTTGGAAATTTTATCCCGAAATTAAAAGAAACTTAAAGAAAAAGTAATTATTAACGAATATTGTCTTTAGTAAGATAATTGCATGAACAATTTAAGCAAAAGAATAACGTCAATTCTTTGCATGACTCGAAAAAACGCTACAAATGAGAAACATAATAAAGGCACTTATATATAGGATGTACCAGCGGCGTATGCACCATGCCCTTATCATGATTTCGCATCTTTATCGTTTTTCTGCCATCATCCACGGGTCTGAGTTATCACACACAACCGTACTTACTATGACTTCTATACGGGGATTTCAATAATTAAGTGTGCACCCATAATTATTTCGATCGTCGTATGTGTAACATCACGTAATTTTTGGACCAAAAATGTCAAGATTCCAAAGTATAGGGACCAATTCTGCCAATTTCCAAACTCCAGGGTCAAAAGTGTAAATTCTGATTTCCTGACCTATCGCGATACGCGATGGATCAGAGGAGACACCCATCGCGTACCGCGATAGGGTTGTCTGACACATGTGACACGTGTGCCACGTGGCACACGGTGGCAATGTCTTCCGCTACGTGTCAGCACGTGGCAACACGTTCGCCACGTGTCACCACGTGGCAGGTCTACCCTGTGACTCGGCAGGCCTACATCGCGCTACGCGATGGGCTTGCCAAGGAACCCATCGCGTAGCGTGATGGGCTCCAATTTTAGCTCTATAAATAGCAGGTCCGGGTTCATACTATCGTCACACCAAAAAACACATACCTTTCTCTCTCTAGCTTCTCTCTAAAATCCCCAGACCCGATCCTCGATCCACCTCGTTTTGCGTGCCCGATTCCTCGTTTTCCGTGCCCCTTTTTCTCGATATACGTTCCACTTCCCGACAACATAAAAAGGTGCTGCCCCGACGTCCCGACGATCATATCAAAGTACGTACTGTGAAGAGTTGGTGCCTCGATAAGCGTGTCAAAGGGTTGATCAAGTGTGTGTTGATAAAGAGGATAGAGTCGAAGTGCTGCCCAAGTGAATAGGGAGTATTGAGCCAAGAAAGGTAGGCATAATGCCCGAATGAAATAATAATAAAATATTATAAAGGCTTAATACCCCAAGTCAAAGTTATTCTTGATAAACAAAGAAATATATAACAAAGAAAATAAAGAAAAGAAAAATGATAAATATATATGTGAGTATATATATATGTATATGATAATTCTTTGTTATAAAATATATTATTTAAGTATAATGAGTATACTTAAATAATAAAGAAAGAAATACGTTTTTTAAAGAAGAAGAAACGTAGGGTTTTTATAAATAAACTTAAGGTTTATAAAGATTACTTTTTAACTAAAGCTTTTAAAGTAAAAAGAGATATTGAACTAAAGGTTCATCGAGAAAAATATGACTAAAGGTCTTAAGCTGGATCATGTATCCGACTAACAAAAGTTATACTCTTACTATAGGTGCGAGATAGCAAGAGAAAGATTCACGGACGGTGTTGGAAGTCGATCCCATTGAAAAGGTGAATACGCCCCACTTTTACAACTTGTTTTCAAAAAATCAAAACGTGTTATGTGTAAAACTTTACATGAGGATACGTGTCTCTAAAAACATTGTAAATAAGAGTATAAGCCTAGCCCTCAGGCTGTGTATACGTTTTTCTGGATCCTTACATATGTGGAATGCGGTGGGCACATCGCACCACGCTTGGTCACGACCTCCAGCCACGATGGGCCGGACCTAAGTTATGTCCGAGTGAGACTGACCATGTGTATATTTATGGTACCTAAGTTATGTCGAAACGCTGTGGTGTTTTGTTGAGGTGACCTAGTGTAGAGACTCGAGTTTATGATGGTTGTTTAACTTGATTATTCCTAAGCCAAGATGGGCCGAGGCTTACGTGGTCTCGAGGGGTGATTAAGTAAAGAAAATATTTTTAGCGTCAGCATATTCACCAGCATTCGTTGCTGACGTATTTTTATAAACATTTTGCAGGTAATCAAGATTAGAGCTTGAAAGACGAAGTGCTCAAGAATCCGATGGCTCGGACAATTTTGTGTAAATATTAAAATATGGTGGTTTTGTAAAACTTATAACAAGTAAACTAAACGAGACTTTCGTCTCGTCTTTTGTGTTGTAAATATTTATAATATCGATCCTTAAGTTTTTATAAGTCTTCCGCTAATAACCGTAACTCTGATTTATTTACAAATATGGTACCAACTAGTGATCACACTCCTAGGCCTTAGATGGGGGTGTGACAGGTTGGTATCAGAGTCATCGATCTTAGCGAATTGGGTATCATAAAACAATAACCAAGCTTCGATCCAAGCATATGAAACATTTACTTGTTTATTTGAAATAGGGATAAGATTGGTTGGTAACTGATGTATATAAAAATATACATCTTATTAGCATCAAATAATCTCTAAAAACTGCAACTTCTATCGTATAATATAGTTAAAATAACTACTTATCATGTTAAAATGTATTTTAAGGTGAATCGAAGCCTCAAATGAAGAAACGAATGAAAAAACAAAGAAAAACCAAAGAAAACAGCAAAAACATGGGGCTGTGCTTCAGGAAACATGGGGCTGTGCTTTCAGGAAACACGGGGCTGTGATTTTGGAAACACGGGGCTATGCTTTTGGGAAACACGGGGCTGTGCTTTTGGAAGCACGGGGCCGTGCTTCTGGTCACTTTTCAGAAGAGACGAAAAAATCTACAAGAAAAGGCAAAATAGTGAACAGCTGGACACGGGGCCGTGCTTTTGGAAGCACGGGGGCGTGCTTACCTCTCAGAAACGACAAAAAGAATTATCACATGTCATTAAAAAGCACGGGGGCGTGCCTCAGGAAGCACGGGGCCGTGCCTACCTTCCAAAAACGACAAAAATAATTAGCACATGTCACTAAAAAGCATGGGGGCGTGCCTACGAAAGCACGGGGCCGTGCTTCTCACTCCAGATTGCCTATAAATAGTGGCTCATTTTGCACTCATTTGGTGTGCCATGAAAAGAGTTCTATCCAGTTTTCACTTATAAAAACACACACTAACACTCACGTAGAAGACTTAGTGAAGAGTTTGAAGGCTTGGAGGTCATCACCATCAACCATCATCATCATCCATCATTACCACCATTAAGGAGGAAGATTCATCTACATTTGCTTAGATTGTTTCAAGTTTAATCATGTATTTGTTATCATCATTCATCTTAATGTTTATCATCATGCTCATATGAGCTAAACTCCATTTACCATCTAAAATCTATAAAGAAGCTTTGTTTTACTTGATGATTAATTAAAACATGTGGTGTAGTCTAGTAAAGTACATGGTTATATTGCAATTATATTTTGATGAGAAATGTTTCACCATCTTAAATCACTAATTCAAAGTTGGTGGTTGTCAATCCCATTGGAATCGTTCATGATCGATTCATGTTCTTGAAAAATAGAAATACTTTGATATATTATCGAAACACGGATCCTTATATTGTACTTTGAAATGATGAGATATAAGTTATGATGTATTTCTCTAAACCTTGGTAATCCGAAAATGGCTTTGCTTAGGATATCAAATTAGTTAAAGAAGTCATATGTTAATGGAATGTGTAACTATAACCTACATAAATCAACCAAGGGGAGGTTGTGTGAGTTAACTACAACCACCCGAAGTTGTTAGAATTGGTATTTGAGAAATCAAAGTCAATCCTAATCTTTCTACTTTACGAAACTACTTGCCAACTTAAATTGACATTATTGAGGTGGCATGATATTAAGAAAGGATGGACTTTAAAATGCGCATGCTACCTCCTTCGTGCTAAATATGCTCACTTAAGGCTTAAGGAGCTATCTATCATATATTATTACGGCAAGTCTACCACATGTTTATATATCAATTATCAATGCTAAAATGGAGTGGATTCTTGATCTTAGATGGTAACCTTCATGTAATTGAACTACTCGTTTAGAATCTCTTGTCTTGGTCACCTATATATTATATATAAGTATTTATATTTTATGAAAAGTTCAAAAATTAACCTCAAAATGATTAAAACCTATGATTAAAATAAAACAACGATTTATCATTAGAAACATTTGTGTCTACGGATCGATACTTGGTTCTTACCAATACTATTCTACATATACGATAGGTACACTTGCCTATTTTGTGTGTGTTTAGTCTCTGTAGAAATCACTTTTATAAATTTAATACACGATCTTGTGCAAAAGCTAAATATCCAATCTATCATATTTTATACAAGCTACACAGCACACATCAGTAACCCTTTCTTTCCCTCTCCACATTCTAAACCACCTATCAAGATGTCTTACGAGAAGTTAATAGAGTATTATGATAATGAAGCAAGAAGAACAAGGAAGTATTATAAATTTCCAAGAGGCATCATGAGTAAGGACTACCTTGAATCATTATTCAACGAAGAACATAACCAAAACCCCAATCCAAGTCCAATCTACCATCTAGATAACACTCCACATCAAGTGTACCAAGCACCAAGGCATTCCAGCTATCATCCAACAAGTTTACTGATGTATCATCCTACTGAAATCCCGACTTATCAACCAACTGAAATTCCGCCGTGTTATCCATCCGGAGGTCCAACACAATTACCACCAAATCCTCATCCTTCGTATGCTTTCCTCTCCAACTTACCAATCAAGGAGGAACCAAAATCTCCCTCATCCGACTGGATGCAATGCCACTCCTATCAACGAAGGTGGCATACTGGCACATCAACTATGGATTCTGCCGATTCCCGCATCAATAAGGAAGGGCCATCATACAAACCCAAGATGAGAGTGACAATGTCATACGAGAAGATTCAAATACCGGCAATGACCGAAGAAGAACCTGAAGAAGAACCAGAAGAAGAACCAGAAGAAGAACCAGAAGAGGAAACAGAACCCGAGGAGGAATATCCTGACAATCCAAATGAAATAACCACACCAGAGGAAGAACACTCAACCCCAAGTTATGGTTCTGTTGATCCATACATGAAATTTCTCCATGAACTCAAGGGTAAGGCGTCATCAAGTTTCCCACCATACCAAGGTGAGATTCCATCCATTGAAGAACAGGCCAACAAGATTCGTGAGCAAAATGAAGCAGCCGATTCATTCTTCAATTATCCCTCCGATGTAACTGCATCTCCATACCCTGATCCCAAGAACCATTATGACGTTGTGATGATGGGTTACCGCGACCCACCTCCAAGATACGGGTATCCCACCGACATACCTCAGTCCCAGGAGGAGCATTTGGATCGAGCCCTACAGGAAACAGATGAGTTGATAAAGAAGATTGATATGGATGAAAAGAAAAAGAAGAAGATAGGAGACAAGCTTCTTCGAAAGTGCAACAAGCTAACCAAGGTAGTAAAGAAATTCATGAAGGACTAAGAAGATGATGGTGTTGATGGCATATTTTTAAGAAAAGAAGTTGTGTGTTAAAATAGTTTGTATGATATGTGTAATATATGATGTAATAAGGATAGGAGTTATTATCACTTAAAAACGATATATAAGTATGTTGTAAATGATATGTATATGAATGTGAAATAAATAAAATTGTATATTAAGAAAAGAAATATGTTAAAATTTCAGATAAAAGATTAAAAAAAAGAATAAAAGATAAATAATGTCTAGACAAAGTGATAATCGAGAGGTTTCCCGAAAGGAAGCCGATAAACGAGAAGCAAAGGGGAAAGGTCCCGAGAAAGAACAAGTGGAACCAATTCCCGATAAATATATGAATCAGATTCAACAAATGATTAAGAAAGCTGTTAGAGAAGAATTTGAATTTAGATCACAATCTAGACAAACCAAACATTCCCAATCTGATCACCCTTCTCAAAAATCTGTTAAGTCACGTCCGAAACCATCTCATCTTGAAGAGAGTGTTCATGAATAGAATGCCGATGGAGGCGTTAGACAAGAATTTAAGAAACTCGAGATTGGTGGATGTTCGTTTAAAGACTTTAAGTATTATGGGCCAAAAGAATTCCATGGTGACAAGGGAGCCATCACAACCGTGAGGTGGCTCGAGGGAGATGGAGACTATTGTGATTACTAGAAAGTGTTCTGACGAAGAGAAGATTCAATAATCCGCCCTGATGTTCAAAGGCGAAGCACTCGAGTGGTGGAACACGTTAATGATGAGTAGAGGAAGGGAGGTGATGTATAACATAACTTGGAACGAGTTTAAAGAATTGTTGATGTCAAAATTTTGTCCGATGCACGAGACGGACCAAATTCAAACCAAGTTCTTGGCTCACAAGGTTGTTGGAACGAACCTTCGGGAGTACAACACGAAATTCCACGAATACTGTCGTTTGGTTCCCCAGCTGGTTACCCCGGAATCCAGCAAAGTGACACGTTACATTTGGGGACTACCATGAGAGAATCGTGACATGGTGAGGTCACACTTGCCACAAACCGCTGCCTCCGCGATGGAGTTAGCCGGTTACTTGATGGGCGGAATGATCCGCAACAAAGAAGAAGATAAGAAGGTTGTGACAACTCACGACTCAAGGAAAGGAGGAGATATTCGTTTCAAGGGTAAAGGAGTTGACCAACGAAGGTCTAGCTCCAATCTTGGCATCCCTCAATGCAAAATTTGCAAGAAGTATCATAGAGGTAGATGCAACTATGCTCCTCGAGTCTGTGAATCGTGTAATAGAACCGGCCATACAACGGCCGATTTTTGGAAGAAGAAGATGACCTACTACAACTGCAAAGAGATGGAGCATCTTAGCTTCGAGTGTCCCAAGAACAAGCCCGTGACTGGTGGTGCGGGTGGTAGCGGTCAAAAGAATGAGCCCAAGAAGGGCAATGCAAGATTCTTAGTCCTTGATACAAAGAAAGCGGCCGACACACCGGAAACTATTACCGGTACGTTCCTTGTTAACAACGCTTATGCTAGAGTCTTGTTTGGTTCAGGAGCCAACTTAAGTTTTATAGATTTTAAATTTTGTAGTCTATTGAACGAACCTTTAATCGAACTAAATAAAACTATAAGCGTCGAGACCGCAAATGGCGAAACCATTAAAATCTCCGAAGCCCTAGAAAATGGAAAAATATTATTAGCTGGGTACGTTTTGCCTATTCAATTGTTACCTATGACTCTTGCTGGTTTTGATATTGTATTGGGTATGGATTGGTTATCTGACAACCATGCTCGTATCTTTTGCACTATCAAAACCGTTGAACTTCGAGCCCCTGATAAATGAACTATTCGAATTGAAGGGGATAAAGACGCTGGCCGAGTTAGCCTAATCTCAATGATAAGGGCTAACAAATGTTTAAATCAAGGATGCTTAGCATTCATGGCCTACGTCACCGAAGAATCTAAACCCAAAGAACTCAAAGACGTTCCTGTTGTTTCCGACTATGCCGATGTCTTTCCCGATGAACTTCCCGGCATTCCTCCCAATCGTGAAGTAGAGTTTAGAATCGATCTTATTCCTGGTACTGCTCTGATCGCTAAAGCTCCGTATCGACTTGCGCCAACCGAGATGAAGGAACTGAAGAAACAACTTGACAAGCTTCTCGAAAAAGGTTTCATACGACCAAGTTCATCGCCATGGGGAGCGCCGATACTTTTTGTCAAGAAGAAGGATGGATCCATGCGAATGTGCATTGACTACCGAGCTCTCAACAAAGTCACAATCAAGAATCGATATCCACTTCCTCGAATTGACGATCTTTTTGACCAACTTCAAGGTGCTAGCTATTTCTCGAAAATTGATCTTCGTTCTGGCTAACACCAACTTAAAGTTCAATATGAAGATATTCCGAAAACCGCCTTTCGAACAAGGTATGGCCTTTATGAGTTCACCGTTATGCCCTTCGGACTTACTAATGCGCCAGCTGCGTTCATGGACATGATGAATCGTATCTGTAAACCTTACTTGGATAAATTTGTTATCGTCTTCATCGACGACATACTTATTTACTCTAAGTCTAAGGATGATCATGAAGTCCATCTTCGAACCTTACTTGAAATCCTTAGAACCGAGAAATTGTACGCCAAGTTATCGAAATGTGAATTCTGGTTACACGAGGTGCAATTTCTTGGACACATTATCAACGTTAACGGTATTCAAGTGGACCCCACCAAGATTGAAGCTATCTCAAAGTGGGAGATCCCAAAGTCGCCAACCGAGATTCGAAGTTTCTTAGGATTGGCCGGCTATTACCGTAGGTTTATCGAAAACTTTTCCCGAATTGTTGTTCCCTTAACTTCTTTAACTCGCAAAAACATAAAGTTTGAATGGGGAACGAAACAACAAGAGGCGTTCGATATACTCAAACAAAAGCTTACCCAAGCTCCTATACTGGCCTTGCCAGAAGGTACTGAAGCTTTCGTTGTCTTTAGTGATGCGTCTCAATCCGATTTGGGATGTGTACTAATGCAACGAAAGAAAGTATCCGCCTACGCCTCTCGTCAACTCAAGGTGCACGAAAAGAACTATACGACTCACGATCTAGAATTAGGCGCCATAATCTTTGCACTTAAGATATTGAGGCACTATCTCTATGGAGTAAGATTTATCGTGTACACTGATCATAAAAGCTTGAAACACATCTTTGAGCAAAAAGAGCTTAACATGCGCCAACGACGCTGGATGGAAACTCTTAACAACTACGATTGTGAGATCGTTTATCATGAAGGCAAAGCCAACGTTGTGGCTGACGCCTTGAGTCGTAAAGAGCACGAAAAGCCAAAAAGAATCCGAGCGTTAAGGTTAGAACTTCAAATTGATCTTATCGACTAAATCAAATCTGCTCAAACTCAAGCAATCAATGAAAACAAGATCTCCAATGAAAAACGTAATGGCACCATTGACTCGCTAATCAAAGGTGACGATGGTATCCTTAGAATGGGAAACCGATTGGGGACTTGCGTGAAAAGATTATGAATGAAGCATATAATTCCAAGTACATGATGCACCCCGGTAGTGATAAGATGTATCAAAACCTCGAGCCAAACTACTGGTGGAATGGGATGAAAAAGAACATCGCTTCGCATGTTGCGAAATGTCTAACTTGTTTAAAGGTTAAGGCTGAACACCAAAAGCCTTTGGGATTGCTTCAGCAACCCGAACTTCCCGTATGGAAGTGGGAGTTAGTAACCATGGATTTCATAACCAAACTCCCGAAGACGAATCGACAACACAATGCTATTTAGGTGATCGTCGATAGATTAACCAAATCCGCACACTTCATTCCTATCAATGAGTCGTACTCAATGGATAGATTAGCGCGTGTATATGTGAACAACATTGTTGTTTTGCATGGAATACCGCTATCTATAATCTCTGATCGAGACAGTCGGTAAACGTCTCACTTTTGGAAAAGCTTCCAACAAGCCTTAGGCACCAAGTTAAACCTTAGTACCGCCTATCATCCACAAACTGATGGGCAAAGCGAAAGAACAATACAAACGTTGGAAGATATGCTCCGCGCTTGTGTGATAGACTTAGGTGGAAGTTGGGATGACCACTTACCCCTATTGGAATTTTCGTATAACAATAGTTATCACACGAGTATTCAAGCCGCACCATTTGAGGCGCTATATGGTCGAAAATGTAGGACGCTCGTGTGTTGGTCTGAAACTGGAGATAATCAGTTGTCTGGACCCGAAATAGTCCAAGAAACCACCGGCAAAGTTCTTCAAATCCGAGAACGACTTAAGACGGCACGTGATCGCCAAAAGAGTTACGCCGATGTCCGTCGTAAGCCGTTAGAATTTAATGTTGGTGACAAAGTTCTATTAAAAGTCTCGCCATGGAAAAGCGTCGTTCGCTTCGGCAAGAAAGGAAAGCTAAGTCCTCGATTCGTTGGATCCTTTAAGGTACTCGAACGAATCGGCACTGTTGCATATCGTTTGCAACTGCCTGATGAAATGCAAGGGATACACGACGTATTCCATATTTCGAATCTGCGTAAGAGTCTAGCTGACGAATCTCTTTCAATGCCATTAAAAGACGTAGGAATTAATGAGAACTTAAAATTCATTGAAAGACCAATTCAAATTGAAGATTCGAAAACTAAGAAATTAAAAAGACGAACATTAAAAATCGTGAAAGTGAAATGGGATTCCCGAAGAGGACCCGAGTATACATGGGAACTCGAGACTGAAATGAGAAAGAAATATCCCCACTTGTTCTCGTAAACAATCTCGAGGATGAGATTTATTTCAAGGTGGAGAGGATGTAACATCACGTAAATTTTGGACCCAAAATGTCAAGATTCCAAAGTATAGGGACCAATTCTGCCAATTTCCAAACTCCAGGGTCAAACGTGTAAATTCTAATTATCCTGACCTATCGCGATACGCGATGGATCAGAGGAGAAACCCATCGCGTACCGCGATAGGGTTGTCTGACACATGTGACACGTGTGCCACGTGGCACACGGTGGCAACGTCTGCCGCCACGTGTCACCACGTGGCAACACGTTCGCCACGTGGCGCGGCACCTGCCACGTGTCACCACGTGGCAGGTCTACCTTGTGACTCGGCAGACCTACATCGCGCTACGCGATAAGCTTGCCAAGGAACCCATCGCGTAGCGCATCGGGGTCCAATTTAAACTCTATGAATAGCAGGTCCGGGTTCATAGTATCCTCACACCAAAACACACATACCTTTCTCTCTCTAGCTTCTCTCTAAAATCCCGAGACCCGATCCTCGATCCACTCGTTTTGCATGCCCGATTCCTCGTTTTTCGTGCCCCTTTATCTCGATATACGTTCCACTTCCCGACAACATAAAGAGGTGTTGCCCCGACGTCCCGACAATCATATCAAAGTACGTACTGTGAAGAGTTGGTGTCTCGATAAGCGTGTCAAAAGGTTGATCAAGTGTGTGTTGATAAAGAGGATAGAGTCAAAGTGCTGCCTAAGTGAATAGGGAGTATTGAGCCAAGAAAGGTAGGCATAATGTCCGAATGAAATAATAATAAAATATTATAAAGGCTTAATACCAAGTCAAAGTTATTCTCGATAAACAAAGAAATATATAACAAAGAAAATAAAGAAAAAGAAAAATGAAAAATATATATGCGAGTATATATATATATATGTATATGATAATTCTTTGTTATAAAATATATTATTTAAGTATAATGAGTATACTTAAATAATAAAGAAAGAAATACGTTTCTTAAAGAAGAAGAAACGTAGGGTTTTTATAAATAAACTAAAGGTTTATAATGATTACTTTTTAACTAAAGGTTTTAAAGTAAAAAAGATATATTGAACTAAATGTTCATTGAGAAAAATAAGACTAAAGGTCTTAAGCAGGATCGTGTATCCGACTAACAAAAGTTATACTCGTACTATAGGTGCGAGAGAAAGATTCACGGACGGTGTTGGAAGCCGATCCCATTGAAAAGGTGAATACGACCCACTTTTACAACTTGTTTTCAAATAATCAAAACGTGTTATGTGTAAAACTTTACATGAGGCTACGTGTCTCTAAAAACATTGTAAATAAGAGTATAAGCCTAGCCCTCAGGCTGTGGTATACGTTTGTCTGGATCCTTACATATGTGGAATGTGGTGGGCACATTGCACCATGCTTGGTCACCACCTCCAGCCACGATGGGCCGGACCTAAGTTATGTCCGAGTGAGACTGACCATGTGTATATTTATGGTACCTAAGTTATGTCAAAACGCTGTTGTGTTTTGTTGAGGTGACCTAGTGTAGAGACTCGAGTTTATGATGATTGTTTAACTTGATTATTCCTAAGCCAAGATGGGTCGAGGCTTACGTGGTCTCGAGGGGTGATTAAGTAAAGAAAATATTTTTAGCGTCAGCATATTCACCAGCATTCGTTGCTGACGTATTTTTATAACATTTTGCAGGTAATCAAGATTAGAGCTTGAAAGACGAAGAGCTCAAGAATCCGATGGCTCGGATAATTTTGTTTAAATATTAAAATATGGTGGTTTTGTAAAACTTATAACATGTAAATTAAACAAGACTTTCGTCTCATCTTTTGTGTTGTAAATATTTATAATATCGATCCTTAAGTTTTTATAAGTCTTCCGCTAATAACCGTAACTCTGATTTATTTACAAATATGGTACCAACTAGTGATCACACTCCTAGGCCTTAGATGGGGGTGTGACAGTATGGTACACATGGTTCGTTCCATTGCGTGGTTTAAGAGACATATTTATTTTGAAATCTTTAACTATTAAATGTGTAAATAAATTTGTTGAATTTTACCTATATTGGTAAACAGTACTAGCGGTTGAAAAATTTTCGGGATTGACTTTTTAATAAGTAGGAAGATGAGATACATAAATGAAACAATTAAAATCTTAAAGTATAACCAAGGTGAAAATAACCATTTTGGTTTAAATAAGTAAAGACGATCAAATAAATAAAATCCATGGTAGACAATTACAATACGAGGCTTGAAGTCAAATGTCATCAATGTGAAAAGAATAAACAAATTCTTAAGCTCCATGGTTGTACGTCGGGACACTAAAATTTAGTATAAAATTCGATCAGTGAAAAAAATGAGAAAAAAAATCCAATAAGTGAAACGATGATCCAAAGAGTGAAAATGAGAAATCCGAAAGGTGAGTACATGAGTTAGGGGTAAACTACGTTACAATTTCAATAACGTCGTGCAATGAGTTTCATACGTGTACAAACTTGAGGTTAAAAGTAATTGAAAATTCGATTGCGTTAAATGTAACAACATGATAAATGAGGTGAGTTTCTTTGGGGTGACGCATACGTGTATCAACATAAACAAAATAGCATTTAGTTAACAACCAAAACAATCGATGAAATATGATAAAACGTGAATACGGCCACTATTGTGAAACCATTTATATAATTGTCATTATAATAACGGTTTCTAATAGCGCCAAAACTTGTAGACAGGCACACATAGGCCGTTAATAGATTAGATGAAATGATATAGAATAATGCATAGAATCGTGTTTACATAAATGTTCCAATAAAAGCGTTTAAAAGATAAACGAGATTTTCGCGAAGTTAAGGTTTTGAAAGTATTACACAAATTGTTATTGAATAGTTTGCATTCGGTCATGAAAATCAAACACAACAATGAAATCTCTTGTGCAAAATATTGTCATCGAAACAAATCATCAAATGAAAATAAAATCGCAATAATTGTGAGACTCGAATTTAATATCAAAATATGTAGATCGTGTGACACCTGGTAATTTCCCAACCCTATAAACTAAGTAATCAACCTAATAATTAGGTGATTGTGAATATTATGCGCGCTATATTAGAATCAGCGCGGGCATGTGTTATGTGCGCCATGCGCGAGCGCGCTATATTAGAATCAGCGCGGGCATGTGTTATGTGCGCCCTGCGCGAGCACGCTATGATAGAGTCAGCGCGGGCACGTTATGTGCGCCCTGCGCGAGCGCGCGATGTAAGAACCAGCGTGGGCATATGTTATATGCGCCATGCGCGAATGTTTTGGCTTTATGTTTTCATGTAACTTAACTTTATGTTGTCTAATGGGTTGACCGTCCCGCATGATGCTGAGGCGGGTGCATCCCAAATCATTTATGCGCGTGCGGAAGGGGAACTAACCTCCCCGCATGGCGGGAACATTGAGAGTTAGTTTGTCTGAAGCTCCAAGATGGAATTGACTTCAACATAACTGATCACTATGTTGAAATACCAAGACCACCTGGAGAATCTACAAATGAAACTCAATGTCCCTGACTGCGAGAAGGTTACGAACCTACCCGCAGCAAAGAACTGTCCTTCACGCAGAAAGCTATGCGCACAAAGCTATACGCGCAGAACACTTAGTCTATTCTCCAGATGTAAGGAGATTATTCCCGCCCAAAAGGAAACAGTAGCGTGTTTAAGAGATTTCCACTTTTTAACTGTACACTGACAAAAGCATCTGAAAAAGCATACTGTAACATGAAAAGTCAACTGTCAGCCACCCTACTCTCACCAACCACAGACCTGCATGTCCTGTCCAAATCAAATCAGAATCCACTCCTCCACTTTTAAATAAATAATAATAATTTCCATACTTTATCATCATTACACCTAGATATGAAAAGATTACAATCCCCTAAAGCAAGGGATTGTGTTCCCTGAATCTTGCCTATAAATATGTAACCCAAATTATCACCCAAACACACTTCAAACTTCTCTCTTAAGAACTGCAACCTTGCACTAATCATCTCCCAAGCATCCGTTGTTTTCATTTCCGATCCTGTTACTAGGTAAGCCGAGATTATAACCTTGAGATCTACTTTCCAACCCTTATATTCTCCTATTTCTTGATCTTAATATATATTCTTCTTGTTATTTAATCGTATTCTAGACCTTCAATTCCGAGGCCAACACCAAGAAAACCCGAATCTCGATTAATCCCTTAACAAAAACCACAGGTGAGTCTCACAGCCCCTATTTTCACTGTTTTTAAACTGTTTTCGGGGCGAGGGACACGTACTTAAATTACGATTTATCATGGTATACTTACAAGTTATGCAAACGATTGTGTTTAAATTATGTTTCATGATGAGCAATGCAAACGGTTATCTATGCTTTACGATGTATGTGCGCCAGAATTCGAGTAAGTGATCACTTTACCATTGGAACTCTAAGGGTAGGGACTGCTGGTTTGATCCACCCACTCGTAGGGGTCGCACCTCTTTGCATGGACGAGTGCCTAGAATGGGGCAGTACTATGGAGTTGAGCCCGCTCGTAGGGGTCGCGCCTCTTTGCATGGACGAGCGCCTTGTTTTCCGGCACAACGTCCGCGCGTAACCCGCGGGACGGAATTACTGATTAGCTCGTAGGGGCAGCGCCTCTTTGCATAGACGAGCACGGTTTTTCAGAAATGTCCACGCGTAACCCGCGGGACGGCATTACATTATTTAGCTCGTAGTGGCAGCGCCACTTTGCATGGACGAGCACGTTTTCCAGAAACGTTCGCGCGTAACCCGCGGGACGGTATTACTTATTTCGCTCGTAGTGGCAGCGCCACTTACACAGACGAGCACGGTTCCCAGAAATGTTCGCGCGTAGCCCGCGGAACGATTTTTATCAGAAATATGTTGTCAGATCTATGTTTTCATACGGATTATCAAGCATATATTTAGACATGAAATCAGAAATGTGTTTCAATATGATTTTTATCAAGTTACTAAAACTTGTGAACTCACTCAGTTTATACTGATTCAAATGTTTTACGTGTCTTTCAGGAGATAACTAGGTAGCGCATGGAGTCACACTTAGAGCACCTCACGCTGAACATCTAAAACTAGCTTTTTGGAAGATTTTAGTTCTATCCCTTCGATGCGCATGGTTGTTCCCGCCGCGCAAAGGGGATATGGCGTGGAAATCTTCAACAGTTTTTATACTTGGATGTTTTATTGTAATTTTTAAACAATGTAATGTATTTGTATTAAACTTTTCATGCGCAATGAAAATCTTACTTTGAATGTTTGCAATGGCCCGTGCTTAATTATCAATCCCCACTCGCGCGCGCCCGGCTGTTTCCGCCGCTCAGGGCCGGGTGTGACAGATTGGTATCAGAGCACTGGTTATAGCGAACTAGGAAAAGAAGTTTTAACCTAGACTATAACCGTTGGGGGATCGCATGAAATATTTTTCAAAGAAAATATTTTCAAAAGAAACTATACACACACTTAGGAACACGGGTCACACAGTGTTTAGTGAATAAAGATAAGAACATTATGTGCTCAGAGTACATGCGCTAAGTTTGATATATTTTCACTCTTTTAAAGCGAGAATGCCTCCAACTAGAGCCAAGGGAATTACCATGACACCCGAGGAACTCGCGGAAATAATCGCACAAGCGATCGCAACACATGAGGCCAGCAAGGCCGAATCTAGTCAGGGTCGTCAGGAGAACGAGACCCCAGAACCCGAATCAGGAGCCTTGGACAAAGGGTGCTCCTATAAGACATTTATGGCCTGTAGGCCTTGGCCATTCAAGGGTACCGAAGGGGCCATTGGGCTCTACAACTGGATTGACAAGATGGAGACAGTTCTCTCCATTAGCGGATGTAGTGAGAACCAGAAGGTCCTTTACGCGACCTGCATGTTCCAAGAAGCAGCTTCGTCTTGGTGGAAGCTTCAAGTGAAGACCTTGGGGCGAGAAGTTGCTCTTCACAAGACCTGGGAGGAACTGAAGGAAATGTTGATGAGAAAGTTCTGCTCTCGCGCAGAAATTCAGAGTCTGCAACAGGAATTCTGGAACCACACCATGGTAGGAACGGATATCGACGCCTACAACAACCGGTTCAACGAGCTTTGCCAGTTGGTGCCAGACATGGCAAACACGGAGGAAAAGAAGATCGAGAGGTATATCTTTGGGTTACCTCCTGTTGTTAGGGTTCCGCTCAACGCCGCAGCGCCTCCAACCTTTGATGAGGCGGTAGCGCGGGCCATCACCCTTACAAGGGATACGGTCCGTGCGGGTATGTTGACTACGCGCGGAATCGAGCAGCGAACCTCTGATCCCAAGAGGAAGTGGAACTCTCACCACCGAGGGTCCGACTCCAAGCAGCCACCATTCAAGAAGCAAGAAAGCGCAAGGACTTACGCGATTCAGGCCGTGGAGCCACCGCGAAAAGGATACAGCGGGCCTCGCCCATGGTGCAGCAAATGCAAGTATCACCACGAGGGTGAATGCGCAAGAATCGAATGCGCCAAATGTGGCAGACCAGGGCACAAGACGATGAATTGCCGTATCAGAGAAGCTGGAGCGAGCGACAACTGCTACGCATGCGGGAAGCCAGGGCATTTTAGTCGGGATTGCCCACAAAAGGGAAACCAAGCTCGCGAGAGAGCTTTTGTGATCGGCGCGGGGGAAGCAAAAGAAGAGCCGAACGTGGTAATCGGTACGTTTTTACTTAACGGCCATTTTGCATCTGTCTTATTTGATACTGGCGCTGACCTGAGTTTTATATCCGCTGAATTTAAAGACTCCCTAGGCTTAGCGACCGATAGGCTAGACACACCTTATACTATAGAACTAGCCAATGGTAGGCAGTTATGCGCGATCGAAAGAACTGAACAATGTGTAATAGTCATTGGAGGTCACGGGTTCAATATTAACTTGTTGCCAATAGACTTGGGAAGTTTTGACATTGTGGTAGGTATGGATTGGTTGGTCGAGAACCACGCGGAGGTTATTTGCCGTGAGAAGCAGGTTCGGATCCCACTGTTGAACGGAGAAACCTTGGTGATTCAAGGGGAAAGAAGGGGAGTTGCGACGAAACTGATTTCGTGCCTAAAGGCGCGCAAGTGCCTAAGGAAAGGGTGCTACGCCTTCCTGGCGCATGTAGTAGAGAAGAAAGGAGATGAGCGAAGAATTGAAGACTTACCAGTAGTGCGCGAATTTCCAGAAGTTTTTCCTAAAGATTTGCCCGGATTACCGCCACCGCGACAAGTCGAATTTCGTATTGATTTAGTCCCAGGAGCTGCGCCAGTAGCTCGAGCGCCTTATCGACTAGCTCCATCTGAGATGCAAGAGCTATCCAATCAGTTACAGGAACTATTGGATAAGGGTTTCATATGCCCAAGCTTTTCACCTTGGGGAGCTCCAGTGCTGTTTGTTAAAAAGAATGATGGTTCGTTCAGAATGTGTATTGACTACAGGGAGCTGAACAAGCTGACAGTCAAGAATCGGTACCCCTTACCGAGGATTGACGACTTATTTGACCAGTTGCAGGGATCCAGTTATTATTCGAAGGTAGACCTACGGTCAGGATACCACCAACTTAGGGTCCATGAGGAAGATGTGCCGAAAACAGCCTTCCGAACTAGATACGGCCATTATGAGTTCTTAGTGATGCCTTTCGGGCTAACTAATGCGCCGGCTGTATTCATGGATCTGATGAACCGCGTGTGCAAACCATACTTGGATAAGTTTGTGATTGTATTTATAGATGATATTCTGATTTACTCTCGGACCAAGGCCGAGCATGAGCAACACCTGAGATTGATTTTGGAATTGTTGAGGAAAGAAAAGTTGTATGCGAAGTTTTCCAAGTGTGAGTTTTGGCTTAGAGAAGTTCACTTTCTCGGTCACGTTGTAAACGAGAAAGGAATACACGTTGATCCTTCCAAAGTCAAGGCCATCGAAAACTGGGAAGCGCCAAAAACCCCAACTGAGGTGAGGCAATTCCTAGGACTAGCTGGCTACTATCGACGCTTCATTGAGAACTTCTCCAAGATAGCTCTACCTCTGACCGCGCTAACTCAGAAAGACAAGAAGTTTGTTTGGGGCGAAAATCAGGAAGCGGCATTCCAAATGTTGAAACAGAAGTTATGTAGTGCGCCAATTTTGTCTCTGCCCGAGGGGACGGATGACATCGTCGTTTACTGCGACGCTTCACATCAGGGACTCGGATGTGTCCTTATGCAGCGAGACAAAGTCATAGCGTATGCCTCGCGCCAACTCAAGACCAATGAAAAGAACTACACAACGCATGATCTGGAACTTGGAGCGGTTGTCTTCGCGCTAAAGATTTGGCGCCATTACCTCTATGGTACAAAGTGTATAATCTTTACGGATCACAAGAGCCTTCAACATATATTTGATCAAAAGGATTTAAACATAAGGCAACGAAGATGGGTTGAATTGTTGAATGATTATGATTGTGAAATTAAGTACCACCCTGGAAAGGCGAATGTGGTAGCAGACGCGCTAAGTAGGAAGGAGCGAATAAAAACGCTACGAGTCAAGGCTCTAAGGTTGACCATTCGCGCAGATCTCTCTACCCGCATCCGAGACGCTCAGCAAGAAGCCTTGAAACCAGAGTTTGCTAAAAACGAATCCCTTGGGGGTATGATTAAGAGTTTGGAACTTAAAGAGAACGGCAATCTATATTTCGCTAACCGCATATGGGTCCCTCTCAAGGGAGGATTGCGCGAGCAAGTATTAAACGAAGCTCACAAGACGCGGTATTCCGTACATCCTGGCGCAGACAAGATGTACCAAGATGTTAAAGCGCTGTATTGGTGGCCCAATCTGAAGGGCGCCATCGCGATGTATGTCAGTAAGTGCCTGACGTGTTCGAAGGTAAAGGCTGAATACCAGAAACCATCAGGGTTGCTTCAACAGCCAGAAACTCCCATGTGGAAGTGGGAACAAATCTCTATGGACTTCATCACCAAACTGCCAAGGACACCTGGGGGTTACGACACAATCTGGGTTATTGTAGATCGGCTAACTAAATCAGCACACTTCCTGCCGATCAAGGAAACCGATAAGATGGAAAAGTTAGCCCGATTGTATATTCGAGAAGTAGTTTCAAAACATGGAGTCCCAGTGTCCATCATTTCTGATAGAGATAGTCGGTTCACCTCAAGATTTTGGAAATCGTTACAAGGGGCTTTAGGTACTCGTCTGGACATGAGTACGGCTTATCATCCCCAAACGGATGGGCAAAGCGAGCGAACAATCCAGACATTGGAAGATATGATGCGCGCGTGCGCAATCGATTTCGGAGGTAGCTGGGATACTCATCTCCCATTGGTTGAATTTTCTTACAACAACAGTTATCACACAAGCCTCAAGGCTGCGCCGTTTGAAGCTTTGTATGGGCGCAAGTGTAGATCCCCACTGTGCTGGGCTGAAGTGGGTGACAAGCAAATGACTGGTCCAGAATTGATCCAAGAAACAACAGACAAGATTTTTCAGATACGGGATCGCCTTAAGACAGCGCGTGACAGACAGAAGAGCTACGCAGATGTGCGAAGGAAACCGTTGGAGTTTCAAGTAGGGGATAGAGTACTTTTGAAAGTCTCTCCATGGAAAGGAGTCCCCCGTTTCGGCAAGCGAGAAAAGTTGAATCCGCGCTACATTGGACCATTTGAGATCCTGGAAAGGATCGGTCCGGTTGCTTATAAACTCCGTTTACCCGCCGAACTCAGTGGAGTTCATGATACGTTTCATGTGTCCAACCTCAAAAAGTGTTTATCTGACGAAACGTTGATTTTACCGTTGGAAGAGATTCACATCGACAAACAACTGCACTTCGTAGAAGAGCCTATAGCCGTAACCGATTGGAAAGAACAAAAGTTGCGCAGAAGTCGAATCAAGTTAGTAAAGGTTCAATGGAACTCAAGGCGTGGGCCTGAATTCACTTGGGAAAGAGAAGATCAAATGCGCCAGAAATACCCACACCTCTTTCAGAACATGGCTTCTGCCAGCGACGTCTCCTAAATTTCGGGACGAAATTCTCTTAACAGGGGGAAAATGTGACACCCGGTAATTTCCCAACCCTATAAACTAAGTAATCAACCTAATAATTAGGTGATTGTGAATATTATGCGCGCTATATTAGAATCAGCGCGGGCATGTGTTATGTGCGCCGTGCGCGAGCGCGCTATATTAGAATCAGCGCGGGCATGTGTTATGTGCGCCCTGCGCGAGCGCGCTATGATAGAGTCAGCGCGGGCACGTTATGTGCGCCCTGCGCGAGCGCGCGATGTAAGAACCAGCGTGGGCATATGTTATATGCGCCATGCGCGAATGTTTTGGCTTTATGTTTTCATGTAACTTAACTTTATGTTGTCTAATGGGTTGACCGTCCCGCATGATGCTGAGGCGGGTGCATCCCAAGTCATTTATGCGCGTGCGGAAGGGGAACTAACCTCCCCGCATGGCGGGAACATTGAGAGTTAGTTTGTCTGAAGCTCCAAGATGGAATTGAGTTCAACATAACTGATCACTATGTTGAAATACCAAGACCACCTGGAGAATCTACAAATGAAACTCAATGTCCCTGACTGCGAGAAGGTTACGAACCTACCCGCAGCAAAGAAATGTCCTTCACGCAGAAAGCTATGCGCACAAAGCTATACGCGCAGAACACTTAGTCTATTCTCCAGATGTAAGGAGATTATTCCCGCCCAAAAGGAAACAGTAGCGTGTTTAAGAGATTTCCACTTTTTAACTGTACACTGACAAAAGCATCTGAAAAAGCATACTGTAACATGAAAAGTCAACTGTCAGCCACCCTACTCTCACCAACCACAGACCTGCATGTCCTGTCCAAATCAAATCAGAATCCACTCCTCCACTTTTAAATAAATAATAATAATTTCCATACTTTATCATCATTACACCTAGATATGAAAAGATTACAATCCCCTAAAGCAAGGGATTGTGTTCCCTGAATCTTGCCTATAAATATGTAACCCAAATTATCACCCAAACACACTTCAAACTTCTCTCTTAAGAACTGCAACCTTGCACTAATCATCTCCCAAGCATCCGTTGTTTTCATTTCCGATCCTGTTACTAGGTAAGCCGAGATTATAACCTTGAGATCTACTTTCCAACCCTTATATTCTCCTATTTCTTGATCTTAATATATATTCTTCTTGTTATTTAATCGTATTCTAGACCTTCAATTCCGAGGCCAACACCAAGAAAACCCGAATCTCGATTAATCCCTTAACAAAAACCACAGGTGAGTCTCACAGCCCCTATTTTCACTTTTTTAAACTGTTTTCGGGGCGAGGGACACGTACTTAAATTACGATTTATCATGGTATACTTACAAGTTATGCAAACGATTGTGTTTAAATTATGTTTCATGATGAGCAATGCAAACGGTTATCTATGCTTTACGATGTATGTGCGCCAGAATTCGAGTAAGTGATCACTTTACCATTGGAACTCTAAGGGTAGGGACTGCTGGTTTGATCCACCCACTCGTAGGGGTCGCACCTCTTTGCATGGACGAGTGCCTAGAATGGGGCAGTACTATGGAGTTGAGCCCGCTCGTAGGGGTCGCGCCTCTTTGCATGGACGAGCGCCTTGTTTTCCGGCACAACGTCCGCGCGTAACCCGCGGGACGGAATTATTGATTAGCTCGTAGGGGCAGCGCCTCTTTGCATAGACGAGCACGGTTTTTCAGAAATGTCCACGCGTAACCCGCGGGACGGCATTACATTATTTAGCTCGTAGTGGCAGCGCCACTTTGCATGGACGAGCACGTTTTCCAGAAACGTTCGCGCGTAACCCGCGGGACGGTATTACTTATTTCGCTCGTAGTGGCAGCGCCACTTACACAGACGAGCACGGTTCCCAGAAATGTTCGCGCGTAGCCCGCGGAACGATTTTTATCAGAAATATGTTGTCAGATCTATGTTTTCATACGGATTATCGAGCATATATTTAGACATGAAATCAGAAATGTGTTTCAATATGATTTTTATCAAGTTACTAAAACTTGTGAACTCACTCAGTTTATACTGATTCAAATGTTTTACGTGTCTTTCAGGAGATAACTAGGTAGCGCATGGAGTCACACTTAGAGCACCTCACGCTGAACATCTAAAACTAGCTTTTTGGAAGATTTTAGTTCTATCCCTTCGATGCGCTTGGTTGTTCCCGCCGCGCAAAGGGGATATGGCATGGAAATCTTCAACAGTTTTTATACTTGGATGTTTTATTGTAATTTTTAAACAATGTAATGTATTTGTATTAAACTTTTCATGCGCAATGAAAATCTTACTTTGAATGTTTGCAATGGCCCGTGCTTAATTATCAATCCCCACTCGCGCGCGCCCGGCTGTTTCCGCCGCTCAGGGCCGGGTGTGACAGATCGCGTAGCGTATAATAGACTAAAACTGAAAATGAGGTCTTAAGTAAGGTCGTTTTATTGTTTCTAAGAAATGTACATAATAACAAAGCATCGTGGTAACGCGTTGCTAGGGAAAAACATTTAAATCATTACTGAATGTAAATCTTGTAACCCAAATTGTTAAAGGAGTTTGTATACATAAAGTCATTGTGATGAAAATAAATTATATAAAGTGATGATGCTTGCGATAATAAGAAGTAATAGTTTGCGTAAATCGTTATTGAGCAAAAATTTGTGTTACAACATAAAATATTTATAAGCGCGTCCCAAAAGATTTGCAAAGCCATGGTCATTGAGTTTATGCAAGATGGCGAAAGTTAAAATTTGTTACTAAATAAATCCCGCATTCCACATTCAAAATGAAACCTCGAATTTATAAAGTGTTTATGAGATTTATCACCTTAGGTGACAATATTTATAAATCTTGAAATCATACATATAATCGTTTAATAATCCTTGAATACAAATCCTCATAATAAAATTTTGTTGTCATGGAAATCTTAGATTATTATTATTTTTTTTTTTTGAATGATTTATAAGATTTTGGACAATATGTAAATCGTAAATCTTGAAAGAGTTTATAATCTATAAGTGATTATTTGAACACATGAGGTTATTATAAATAAACTAGTTGTATATACATACATAAGTTTTTATTTTTATTTTTGGAATAGATGAATCCTGCGTATGTAAGGAAGGGTTTTAGGCTTCGAATGGTGAATGGTTTGAAAATTTGATGAAGAGTGAGTATGTTTAGGTTGGCTTGTGTAGTTGGGTTTTCTTGAGTTGGATTTTTGAGGTTTGTTTAGTTTAGGTCGTTTGAGTGGTTTAGGCTTGGATGCTTGTGTGAGTAGTGGTTGGGCTAATAGGTGAGGTTTGGCTTATTTGAACTCGGGTTAAGTTGATGGGTTGGATAATTTTGATCTTGGCTAGTTTGGGTTGAGATTTGGTTTATACATGTATTTTGTAAGGAGTGTTTGGGTTGCTATTTTGATATTAAATTTTATGTTGGATGGGAACGGTGAGGCGATATGGTTTGTGATTTGACATAGCAAGGATCGAGTGATCGAGTCATAGTTGGGTAAACTTTGGTTTGTATATGTCCAAGAATTCGTGAGTGTGTTTGTCGGTGTCCTTGAAGTATTAGGATAGTGAGTTTGATAGGTTTTGGTGGCGTAGAAGTGTCGGTAGTTAGGGCCTTTTGTTGGGTTGATTTTTGTATATCTTGGACTTGCATGGGGTTTGGGTAGGTGAGGGTATACTTATGGATGTTTAGGTTTCGTTCATATTGAGGAATGATTTGAGTGCGCGGGAAAATTTTTGAAGTGTAAGGATGGTTCGATTTAAGGCGGTAGTTTGAGATGAGATACAGGTGTTTGGGAACTTGTGATTGCGTTTAGGAAAATTTTGACTAATAGTAGGTATTAAACTGAAAATATCATAATTTATAAATAATCTTTGAAATGTCTATGCAAATTTTGATAATTAAAATTACATGTTAATATATATATATATATATATATATATATATAATATATATAGAATTTTTGAGATCCGAGCATGTGAATCACACAAATTTTTTTTTATATAGATTACAATAAATTTTATTTATTTATTTATTTTTATTTTTTTGCTTATGAGGAAATTTTAAATACGTAAATTGAATGTCAAAATTTGTTATGAAGTATCAAACATTGAATGATGAGTGTCGTTTTGGGAATATAAAGTTGTGAAATGATTTTTTTACCAAGTTCGTTATTTAATATCGTGTAATGAAGAGTATCATGGTAAGTTAAAATGACCGGCATTGTAAGTCGAGAAATCACGAGTAATCGATTTTTTTGTCCTTAAAGTAAAATTTCTATGAAGTTTTGCGTGAGGCTTTCAAGAAAGTTACAAACTATAAGTTTGCGAATTTTCTTGAAAAATTAAAGCGAAACTACCATAAGAAATTTAAACGAGTTGTATCATAAGATGCAAGTTTTATTGGTGAAAAATTTATAATGAAGCAAAAATGCATAATGAAAGTTGTTGTAAAATAGATTTTAGGTAATGTGAATTCTACCATGGGTATTATGTGATATAATTAAAACGTCGTGAAAAGTTTAAATAATTAATATTGTGAAAGGATCGTTCAAAATAAACAGAATAGTTATAAAAATGAAATTTTATACAATTTTTTTTGTACAAAGACTTTAATGAAAATTTAAAGTTTATATAAAAGAAGATTTACTTGAAAATTCAAAGTAACATTTGTCATGAAATCTTTTTAATATGATGAAATTTATATAATGAGAATTTTGTTTATAAATAGTCTTAATGAAAATAGATGACATATTAAAAATCATAGTGAATGGATCGAAAATGTATATATATAAATATATTTATCGAAGAGGTCGCAATGGATGAAATTTATATAAATAAGATAGTTGTGAAAACAAAATGAGAAAATTGACGTAAAACTTTACTACATAAAATTGAGATATAAAAGAATTATTCACAATATAAAAAAAATTATAACATTTATAAATGAAAACTTGTGTTAAGAATTTATAACAAAATAAAGGAAAAATGGTTTAAATTCTTGAAACGTAATAATAATGTTTTAAGATTTAAAGGTGGAAAATCGAGCATGAACCACCATGACTTGACATTCCGACACTAAAAACCTTTTTATAAAAAAACCATGTTGGAGTCTATACATGTGCATGCACCACCGCGTCTTTTTCATGTTTTCGACTCAAATAACGATAATGACAAAGGCAATAGATCGAGATACAATGGGATGTCAAAACACTAGTCCACGTACCACCGAGGCTTTTATGTTTTCTGCACCAAACATTTGGAAGGCGAGCGGAACGCTCGCATTCGACTACTTAAAGTGCTCATAACATATGAGACAATCTTTAAGGAGATTTGAAAACAACGGGATCCAAGTTAAGCTCGTGATCCATAAAACACAATAAAAACTAATGTTTTTGCGTTTTAAGGTAAGGATACCTTGGATTACTATGAAAGTGTGTGTATGTGTATATTTATGATTTGATAAAATAAATAAGTATATAAATAAACAAGTGCATTAAACAATCAAGTAGGGTAAACACGCATAGGCAACACGTATAAGAACCCTAAAGTAAAGACTATACTAGGTCGTTACGTCTAACCACCTATCTTATAGTGTTGTGGCTCTGATACCAATCTGTCATACCCCGACCAAAGGCGGGTGAACATGCGGGGTGCAACGTGATTGGACAAATACACAAGACACTATTTAAAGTGACAATATTTATTCAACTCATTTTATTTCAACGAATCAATAAACAAGGTCCACACAAACAAGTTGAATACAAATATCCTAATAGTCTTGGTAACGTTTTCGTCAAGTCCTCGAGTCAACAAAAAGTCAAACCTGTAACATTTCATAAAATAAAGTTTGTCAAGACAAAGGTTGGTTAGCAATTCATAAGTTTGAGCATATAAGTATATAGTAAGAAAAGCCACAAAACTTGTATACGAAACGATACATAAAAGCAACAATATGGATAATATGATATCGCTAACACATTAGCGACACCTGCCATAAGAGAATACCAGATGGTTTAGGATTTTTATATGAGGTCGTTAATAAGAATACATTAACGGCACCGTCTATAAATAGATTCGGATTTCATGAGGTCGTTAATAAGAATACATTGACAGCACCGTGCTATAAGAGAATACCAGATAGTTCACGGATTTATGAATCAACCTTCCAAAAACGATAAACACCTAAGCATATAAGCATGTAAGCATAGAACACCAAATCGAACAATTATTTAAGTAAAGTATACAATCACGTTTGTGGGTTTAAGATTCAAGTAAATAAAGCATTTAGTTTGATAAGTATGAAATGTCACCCCAAAACGAAAGATGGAAAAAGGGGTATGAAAGTACACACCTCGATTGATAAACCGGGAATAATAGATAGAGATAAAATAATGCACAAGCTCACGAACGAGAAAGAACGGATCCGACTTGAAAGCTAATTGAAAACAAATAAATAAAATATATTAATGAACTTGAACTTTAGTTGAAATTACATTTGAAACATTGGACAAGAAGGTTCGGTTGTTGATCGGGTTACCGGTTAATTTATTAACGATTAGGGACTTGTACTTAATTGATAATTTAAAATAAAATAATATTATTTTATTAGACTTTTAAATAACTAAACCAATATTAAATAAAACAAGACGGGTTTTAAATTAAGAGTTCGGTTTATAAAAAAACGAGTTAATAATAATAATAATGTCCAAATAGTAATGACAATATAATTAATAAAATGAAACCGAAGCCAAATTAATAATGTGTTGTACCAACGTTAATTTGATTTATTAATTATAATTATATATTAATTTTAACAATGTTAAGGTTAATAATAATAACATTATTATTAATTATATAGCTTGATTATTTTACTCGATTTTAATAATAATCTTAATAGTAATAGAGATTTTAATAATAACACCTAATAATAATAACAATAATAATAATCATAACAGTATTAATAACTTTAAAAATATGTGTTTCATATATATATATATATATATATATATATATATAATATTAATATTAATAGTAATATATAATAGAGGTAGGGAAGTAGTGGTGGTGATGGAGTTGGATAATAATAATATTACTAGTAAAGGAACCAATCCATCAACTGATTACATTTAATATTCGATGTAACTTTATTGATGATCAAATACATATATATATGAGTTTATATATAGGTGCACACTGAACTCAGAACAACAGCGTAAAACATAAGGGCAGTTAAAAGCATGGGGCAAAATCGATCAAACTAAATCCAGTTCGGATAATAATATTTAAAACCGCAAACTCGATTATGATAATGAAACGAACCATGTCCTAACTAGTTTACCTATTATTGAGGCTTACGGCTAGACATGGGGGGAGAGTTGGCGGATCTGAGGTCGAGAGAGGAAGAGCATCGGTTTTCCGGTCGCCGGAAAAGCGACCGGAGAGGGAAAGAGGACGGCTAAGCAATGATGGAGTTGCCGGAAACCGAGGGAGGGACGGTGAGGGGTGGTGTCGGAGTTACGGGGGAGGTGGTGGACGGAATCACGTCGGAGATGGAGGTCGTCGGAGCCGTCGGTGGCCGGAAAACGGCGCCGGAAATGCCAAGAGAGAAAGAGAGGGCGGCTGGTGTGTTAATGTTAGGGTTAGGTTTATTTTGGTTTAAATATATGTTACATATTTACATAAAATGCCCTCCAAGTTCCAAGTGTTTTATGAAAAGGTATAAAACTTAATAAATGTTAATATAGGTTCGAAAATGGCAAAGGTTACCCCTTACAATTTATAAACTAATTTTTATGTAAATGAACAACGATTAGTACACGCCTACATGACGGGCTTGATGGACTAAGTACGTGAAAGATTTAAAGATCGACTTAAATGATGTATAAAATTACCGGTCGGGTGTACAACCCAATACGGGTTTGACGTATATTTTATTAAAATAAAATTCAAAAAATAATCGAAATCCGAATTTTACGAATGGCACAGTTGAAGAGAGCGAAAAAACGAGTTTAAGGAAGAAGAAATCAGCTCAAACGGGATTCGGATGAAGCCGGTATGAGAGTTTGAATATAAGCGAGTCAGAAAACGAAAACCCGACCATGTGGATGCTCCCCACGCCGTGCGGCCACCTAGGCCTTGGAGGTCACGTGGCGCGGCGCCCTACGGGTGTTACTTGGCTGCCCAAATCCTCTAGCCACGACTATTTTGTCCTATTTTGGGCTTGTAGGCATGTTTGGACATTGTTTGACTTGTTAATCTAGTTTAAGTAATCTATTTAAACCCTATGAACAAAATTAATTAAGATTCCAGACATCTCATATCAGTTCCATACGAGTTTACGAAGAGGAGAAGCATCCGGTTCGTTATTTCATTACTCGGTTGTAGATTTTGCTTATTTTAACGTTTGTGAGTTCGTTTTTGAGTTTTAGACTTTGAAAAAAGTTCCAACAAGTTTTAATGGATACTTTGAACTTAATTATAATTATTATCTGTTGTTTGTTCATTGAGGGTGGCTAAACTTGTTTGAATCACCTAGGTTTGATGTTCAACGGTTCAAACTAACTAGTTTAGGGTGCTTAACAAGTGGTTGATTGTTTTTCTATTATAAAGTTCATATTTTGTGATGTTATTCCATGTATACGTGCTTCCATAGATGTATCTTAGGTTGCATGTGCCCCGTGTGTTTGATTATTGCATGAATTAGTTTCGTGTAGGCATTAATTGCATGTTTCGGTTAATACCTAGTGTGTTGATTGATTGTGGTAGGCATACCATTAGGGTTTGTGTTTCTTGGATCATTAAAGCCATTAGTCTCTGCTTATCTTGCTAGTTAGTTGATTGGGTTATTCGTTACGAGACCAAGTGCGGTTTTTCCCATTGTCGGCTAGGTTAAATTTGTAAGTTGAGTTATTTTTTCTTTAGTATTGAATTACCCCTTTTCCCCTAGGTTTTTTATTAGCTCGAGCCTTAGTGAGATATGTAACTTAGACATGGACCAAGTGATGATTTATTAGGGTACGCAGATACATAACCATGAATTAAAAGTTATCTAGACTGTGTTAGGGTTTTCTGGTAAAACTGACCGCAGGGACCCCGTTTCCTTGACCTCACCTATGTTAGCCCATCTTTAGAACCCTAGTTTCAACCACATATTAGCACTTGTGTCATCTTACGACCGTTAAGTCACCTTACCTAGGTGGTTCGTTCTCTTATTATCGTTACTTCTGTTAAGTTTCATCATTAGTTAAGTTAATTTAGTTAAGTTGATTTTAAATTAATAAGATAAGGAAATATATTATTTAGGCAGGACTTAGATTAGGGTTAATTATCTGAGTCATTCTCACGTGTCTTTGTGTTCGACATCCGGACTTCCATTAGACTGTGCTACTACATGACCGATACACTTGCCGTTTGTGTGAAGCTTAGTTAGGAGTGTTTGGTTTTATAGATTTAAGACTTAGTGTTGAATTGAGAGAATTAGTTATTAATATTTATATATAGCTTTTCGCAAATCATCCGGTATGTCAGTAGCTTTCTTGGTGTCTAGAATAAAAACTTGTGCATTCCCGTTCTTGGCTTCATTCTTACTGCTACTTCCTCCAGCACCTCGTCCGAAAACATTCCTATTTCGGCATTTAAGACAAAGGTGCCTAGTTTCCTTGTAGTTGTAGCAAGTCATGTTCTTCCAACAATCATCAGAAACATGACTTGGTTTATTGTGGTAGTCAAATACTGTTGAGGTTGTTGCTTCATATCTGCATTGTCCAAAATGACATCTCTTGCATGTATTACTTATTGGAAATATGGGTTTAAATACTCCAATCTTGTTATCAGCTTGCGTACCCTTGAATCAGGTATCCTTCATTCCATTCTTCTCGTTCTAGATTCCCCATTTCTTATCTTTCTCCATGTTTCTGATAAGGCCGAGATAACCAGCCAGTTCCATTGCTGAATCTACGCTCTATGGCAGATGAGACCTTGCCATGTCTCTAATTTCCTGAGGTAACTCCAAATGTAAAGGGTTACTTTGTTGGACTCGGGCTTCGCTAATTGTGGGATAAGTCTACAATACTGTTGAAACTTAGTATTGTAGTCTTTCAAATTTGTTCGAACCACATGTTCGGATCATATTGGTTTCATGCATATGATATAATTTTTGTAATACCAACACCTTAAATGATTTCCATTTCATTTGATAAAAACGTTTTTTGACCTTAGACATAATTAGAGTGTTCCACCACTCTAACGCTTCACCCTTGATACTTTGAGAAGAGTACTTAAGCTTTTATGTTTCAGTACACTTACTAATAATGACGATTGAATCAATTTCTTCGGGCCAACGTAAAGCTATTTTGTCCCCTTTATCACCATTGAATTCCTTGGGATCATAAGCTTTGAAGTATCTAAATCTACAACCTTAAATTTTCAATTTTATATTAAAATTAGGGTTGAAATCTTCATCAGCATTCGAGTTGTGAACACTTTCATCGTGATTAGTTGAAGGATTTTGACAAGTTCAAGTTTTGGCAGTTTTATTCGGTGACGAGATTCACTTTTGTATGTTAAACCTTTTTTTCATTACCTTTATGAGTGGGGTCATTTCCTTATTTATCATCTCTTAAATATTGATTATCAATTGCTTAGGAATTTCTTGGGCAGGTTCTGATATGATTTAGCTGCTTCTTTGTATTAAATATTCCTTATTTTGTAAAGGATCATTAAAAGTAGAATAGATTTAAATAACTCGACACCTTTATTTATATACTGATGATAGAGTATATTACAGGCTAACTGACTCCTAACGGACACTGACACAAACGATAGAGTATTTTACAAAATGACAAAGATACAACCGGTACATTTTTAATGGAATGAAATCCTAGTCATCTATAAAATGCTTAATAATTTTTTTCATTTTATTTTATTTTTGTAGCAACTTTTTCCATATTTTCTACGTTTTCTTCTTAACATCGATTACTTAAACCCACACTTGCCTATAATGGTAACATTGAGGAACAAATTTCTTATAACATGACCTCTGTATGTAAAGTGGTTAATAGTCTTAGTTATGTGTTTTTGATTAATTTAATATGATTGACTTTCCTAGAACGAATACTTTGTTAGAAATTGAGTGTGGAACGACCTCTATTTGTATGCAATTTGAATACTAGCCAGTGGAAATTATACTTAACTAAAATAAGCAAACATGTTTTATTAACGAAGTCACTAACTTGTCGTCAGGTCAACACGGTCAAACCTAGGATAAAAGTCAAATTCGGTCAATAGTAAAAAAAATCAAACTTTGGTCAAAGGTTAACAAAAGACAAAACATAGTCAAACTTGGTCAAACACATTAAACAATGTGATTGTTTTGATACTAGGATTCTTTCAACCGTCACACACATAAACACCTACCAATATGATTTAGAATACTCCCATGAGACAATGCTTTTAGCTTTTGACTTTAACTTAGCACACACTTGAGGTGAGTTTTTATCTCATCATTTAATTTATTTCCACATGGTGACTATTATGGACTTTTTACAGTGAATATTCGGTGATCAACTGACGAAGTTTAGGTGGATAACAACCTTAACTTCTAAGAATATTTACCAAGTTGAATATCATATTATTTCGGATATTAGATACTTTATTTTTGTCATATAATGAGGCTTTGTTGATCATTAGAACATATCTCACACACCCGCAAATCAAATTCTCTCCAACTCTAGCTACGATCAACATTGTTTTCTAATTTTAAATTCAATTTTTGATTAATACTATTTCTAAGGAGGGCTGATGTTTAGTCATCCCCTGATGTTTTATGTCGGAGATCCTAGATTGATCATGGCCTTCTTTGTAACTGCTTGTGTCTTTTTATTGTTATATCACCATATTTTACAAGAATAATAACTAGCATTACTAATTTGGTCACGGAATTGTACTTGGTAATTTTTGGGAAAAACAATGCCACAAAAAAAATTCTAAATTGTTTAATAAACTAAGCAACTTATTTATTTTAATAATAGAGTCCATAACTCAATAATTATTAAACTGAAAAGATAATTAGTTAACATCATCTAGGCTAATTACTTAGAGATGTTGATCATTTTTTTCAACCCGAAAGAAGCCGATCTATTAATCCATTCATACATCTTAATGTCTTTATACTGGCCATGGCCTTCTGTTCAATCTCTAATGTATATGGCGTCTTTCTTAAGCAACCAACTGCATCTCCAGTGTTCTGCATTGTTTCCCAGCTCGCGATAATGCGGTCTGTGTAGGTCCCTAGACCGGATCTTACAACACACTAACTATTACTAGTTATCTTGGATCAACCTCTACACTAGTTGGTGGAAACAACTAGTTAGGACAGAGATCTCGGATCTTGTTTGGTGGTTAGTTATTGCCGAGAACAAAGAAAGAAAGAGAGAGTTTGTATGTGTGAGAAAATGTATTTGCAAAAGGTTAGTTTGTGTATGAGAGACTCCTACTATTTATAGTATAAGCTCTCATGCACATAGCTTCATTAAAAATCAGCCCAATGGGCTCCAAGTACAATAGCCTAAGGCCCAAATATACATAACAAGGTGTTCAACAAACATGAAAAACATAAACAAAGTACAAACGAAATACATGATAAAAATACGAAAGACTAATCACCAAAAATGGCCTTACAATCTCCCTCTAGTCTTTGGTATTTGCTTTATTAACTTCCTTCACTCGTCACACTCGGACTCGTACTTGAAGACATCGTATGGATCTTGAAATGGTTGTTATTCAACAAGTAGTTTGACAAACTTGTTGAATTCTCCAACGATCGCGTCCGTGTTGTCACGGAGGACGTCTTCAACAGTACACAGGGTCGACTCCAAAAGTTTCTTTGAGTGGCTCAGTCCGAAACTTGAAAGTTCGTGTTCATCATAGAATATCAGGTCGTGAGTGCGCTTGCAGTGAATGATGACTTCACCATGCCCGTTGTCGAATTCCTAAGCAATGAAACCAAAGATAAAGTCGTCATTTAAGGGCAAGCTGTCACACCCCAACCTACGGCGGAAATGCCGGGGCGTGGACTGATTGTCACAGCTCGCAAGGTTACTATCATGCAAATATTAAAATTCAAATATCTATTTATTTAATTCAAATAACACTATTATTCATTACAAAAAGAAATCCAAAGTAAACAAAACGTCAAATAATTCAAATGAAAAGTCATAGTCTCAAAAATAAACTCTTCTAGCATAAGTCCTTAAAACAATTCTTCTAAGTCCACACTTCACATCAAACGGTGACCTGCATATGCGTTGAAAATAATATAGTTTGTCAACACGAGGTTGAGTGAGCAACACACCAGTTCAGTTATACATATATAATAAAATACGTAGCTGCAACGAGTCATATGATATTAACAAACAATCAATGAGAAAATAAAATGAGATGTCGAAAAGCACAAGGCTAAATAAACTAGCGTATGATCATACTATTTTCTGAGATTATGCTGGACCTCTCCGAATGCGGTTCACATTGAGCACATAAACATATAATAAGTATGGCATGAGATTAGTTAATACATAAGACAAATGGTTGCAGTTTTGTGTATATATAAATGTGAAAATATACTAAGTTACGCATATGTCCCCAAAAGTGAAAAAACGAGTAAAAAGGGGGGAATGTGGTCTCACCTTAACAGACGAGCAAATGAGGAAAACAATAAAATAAGAATGTGAATGATAGATCAACTCTTCAAGGATTATTGACGAGACGTCCTATTAACGAAAAAATTACGGAAACGAATTTAAATAACTTATGATTTCAACAATGACTCTTAAACTAGATAGACGTTCGAGATTTGATGATCATGTGCGTTCTAACGAAAGTTTAATATTACTTGGATTTATTAGTTTATGATCAAAGTTTTATAAAATTTGTAAAATAGTTTTTTTAATACATTAATAAACAAAATTATATTAAATATGTGTATTTTAAATTAAGATCTTATTAAAATCAATTTTATACATAATACACATTCATACATATATATAAATATGTTTTCTTACCAAGGATTTAGAAAATACGTTTTTTTAACGCGTCGGCTTTATAAAAATATAACTAATTATGAATTATATAATATTTATAATATTAATTAATTTGATTTAAGGGTTTAACTATAATACCTCAAAAATAATTAAAACAAACAAAAATGGGGCTGGAGGGACTCGAACCTGAGCCCTCCCGCACCCTAACCAACAACACATACACACACCAGCCATGTGTGCTGGTGTGTTATTTGGTTATTAACCTGATTTGAAAAGTTAATAACCAGTACAGCCGCGAAGACCTGGATATTATGAACCTTAGATCATCAAATTGACTAATCCCGTTTAATATAGAACAATTAACCATAGGGTTATCGATCTACGATTAACGGCGAACAATATGGTATAATCAGTTACCTTATACGATGTTCGATGATGATGTAACTGGAGCAAACAGGGCCGGCATAAACAAGTTTAAGAGACGACATGAATTGCGATAATAATTAAATTAAACTGAGGGTAAATGACGGCTAGGGTTCAGGGATTGTGTATGCGCGTTTAATTGAATTTGTATGAACGATTATATGTATTATGAATCAACTTTAAGGTCGGCCACGTAAATAATGAAATCGCGAATCGTTTAATATCGAATTAGCAAGATTTAACTGCCAATTTGGCTGCATATGGTATGTATAACCTATAATTTGATTTGATTTCCATGATTGAGGCGAGAATTGTGGTCCAAGATAATTAAACGGGTATGCGGGTTCGTTAAATGAATACGGGTTACGAGCTGATTATTGTGTTTGGGTATAGGATATGGGTAAATGGGTTACGATTTAAGATGAATATAAAATCTATTAAATAATTTACAGTTTGGTCCCTCAACTACAAGTGCGGATTCTAAAATGTATTAAAGTATGGTTTTGGGTTATAAATGTAAATCTTTCAAAGTTATTTTATATTTAATAAATATAATAAGCAATAAAAATAAATTAGAAATTACTCGACAAACGAGATATATTTCCAGAACATAAAAACGGGTCGGGTTATATAAGTTTGGAAAAACTCGAGTTGTTACAGTCTCCCTTACTTTAGAGAATTTCGTCCCGAAATTAAAGGATACTATAACAACACCATTGAATTTAGAGAAAAATAAAAATTTATCATAACACCGAACTTTGAATAGTTAAAACAACGCTCTAAATGAAGATCCGATAAGAACACTTATATATAGGATGTACCAGCGGCGTATCCACCATGTCCTTATCATCTCTACATATGTACTGTTATCCAACTACTTTCGATTTTATATTATGACACACAATTGTACGTTTAATGATTTTCATGCGAGGATTTTGGTAATTATGTTCTGGACCATAATTATCTCGATCGTCGGATGGTCCACATAACTCATCCCATCGTGTTGGTTACAAATTATACTGAAAACATGACATTGTGAGAAAAGTTATTAAATTATTATAAATATGAGGAAAGTGTTAACATATTATAAGACCACTGGGAGTTGATTTATTATAAGTGTAAAATTAGAAGATTATATAAAATATTTCTAATAACGCAATTTAGGTGAACTTTCAAGTTTGATTAATGAAATTAGTGAAAATATTAAAGTAACTTAAAAGTTAAGAGAAACGGAAACATTGAAGTTGGGATAGATGATGCGTCGACAAGATCGATTGTGAAGAAGGAGAGCGGGGATACGAGCCAACTAATAAATTTATGTGAACTTACCAAAAATTCTATGATTGCAAGGATAACATAAACAAAAGTTTATGAAGGAATTAATTGATAATTGTAAACGAATAGCAACCTGTGAAATTTTTAAATATTGCAACCTTCGAGGTAGAATTCATAGGATCGAGAGTACAAATTTGAACAAGATTAAACGAAGACTTTGAGGAATTTAGTTTAGTTAAATGAGTAACCCAAGAAATTTAAAGAGAACTTTATACAACATTGAAATATCGCAATTGTGTATTTAAGATGAGGTAAATTAAAATTTTAAAGTAGTGGTAGTAGTAAGTTGAGGATGCAAAAATATTAATGCAAAAATTTATGTATACAAACAAACTGTAAATATATGAAATTGGAAAGCGGATATTCACGAATCACCGAGATAGTCCTATTCCAATTAAATCTTTAAAATTAGATATAGTATAAAGTGGGTTATTGGAATATCCCCAAATTACAAGGGATTTTACTATCTCCATAACATCGTTAAAATTAAAATAAAGAAGTTGCAATATTCATAGTTTATCATGAAAGATTAAATAAATAATGAATATTAAAATAATAATGAAAAATAGAGATGAGTTGAGAAATAATATAATTAAATAGAAGAAAACGCGAATCTAGAAATGCATGAACCACCGTGACTATTCCAACAACTGAAGGAAATCATCGAAACATTTTAAATTCCCAAAATGTATTAAAAATTGAAGTAAGGAGCTGAAATATATACGAACCACCGTGCGATTCCAACTAAATAACGAAATCTAACAATAATGAAAAAATGGATTGTTGAGGTACCCACGAACCACCACAGGTTTTCGACAACAATCGTGCAAATGTCATTAGATAATAGTGAAAATTAATAATAAAATTCCAATTAAATCACCATGGGAATTCAATGAAATTCATTTTTTTTAATATTGAAAATTAACTTAAATAATGGAATATAAAATTCCATAGCGGAAATAATTTTGTTTAAAAAAATGACAAGTTCAATTAATAGTAGAACTATAACAATTTAATTTCAACAATAAAAATTTATAAGATGAAAGGTAATTGTAATGCATGAGATCAATAAATACACGACGTACAAAAATGTTAAAAATCAAAGTTGAGAGTAGAAATTGACACATTGTCAATAATTTAATAAGAAAATAAGGTAAATGAGAAAAGACAAATTGAATAATATGGTCAACTAATAACTGACTGTCGAAATTGTGTCTTTTATAATTGAAAAAAAAAATATTTCGATTTATGAGAATCTAAATATTTTGATTAGTTTACGAAATGTTAATGAACCAAATCCTATAATTTTGATTAAGTAAAACCAAACGTATAGATAAGTACGGCAACCAACGATATTGAGCTTTGGAAAGATAAGAAAAATTTTATTGTATGCGAAAAAAATACTTTAAATGATGGATTTTCCAAGTTGGGTTTGTTCCAAAATAACTAATTTAGACAAATATTCGTTTAAGGTATAACTGAATACAAAATACGTTTAGACGAAAATGATGAAGACGATAAAAATCTTCTTTGTGAAAACTTAACTACGATTGGTTTGATTCAAAACACCTTTGATGTTTGAGCTTATAAAAACTTAAATAATTGAGATCGAATGATTTGGGGCACTTCGAATAGGTTTGTGAAAATGAGGTTTGACTAAGGTAAGCTTGATGAAATTAAGTCTTGTTGGGAATTATATTTTAGACCGATGCATCGAATCGTTACTCGTTTATAATAAGAAATTAAAGAAAGACAACAAGATATTATAATGAGTAATTGAGGCATTTGAGGGGTGAAATATTATATTATATTTTATTACTTTGGTCTTATCCAAGTGGCGGTGGAGTGAATACCAAGGCACAAGACTAGTATAAATAGATGATTTAGGTCATGTGTGCATTGTGAGATTTATTATTGTATTAGGAGAGTTTGCCCCCGGGGAAGAGATCTCCCTGGGTGGCCGTTCCTTTGTATGTATGAATGTATGTATGAGTGTTCTTCATGACAATCATTCGGTTAATGTAATCATACTACTACATCTATCTATTGTGTTTCGATTACATACAATTGTTCATCATACTTTATTGATTATTGTTAATCGAAACGAACTCTCCACATCCGTCCATTATTATCATTCAAGAGTGAATACGTGTTACGATCCTAACCCGGATCCGAGCTCCACCGTTAATACCGATTATTCACGCTTCCGAGTCAGGGCTCGGGTCTTCACAATTGGTATCAGAGCGAGGTTACCGAATCGTTCAGACTAACCGCTGAACTTGATTCATTTCGCTCTTGAATCCTCCATGGACGTTAAACTTTGAAGTTCGTTGAAGTTTTTGTGGGTTTTTGCATGGATTTGGATGAACTTTGATGATTGAAGGATTATTGATGTGGATTGATGTTTGTTTCGATGATTAGTTCGGAGATTCAACATCAATTTCATGTTTATGTATTCGGTTTCGTCCAAATCTATTGATTTCGGTTCGTTTTTGCTCAAACTCGTTTTTGTTTGATGCTTTGGATCTGATTGTTTGAAGAAATCGATGTTTGATTGCTGATAGACTGATGATTTTATGATGGTTTGATGAGATTTCAATGATTAATTTCATCTATTAAGTGTTTAATTTTGGATATAAGATTTTAGGGTTCATGTGTTCAAAATTGGGGAAAATGTTTTCCTGAAGTGTTTACTTATTTACAGCCGATGATCTGGTTATTCACGAGCTGTTGTAAAAGGGCAAGTTGGTAATTAAGTTGTTGCAGTAGGGGCACATTGTTATTGTCTAATTGCAATTGATTTCACAAGCAGATCTATTGTTGTTGTTGCATAGTTGGATAAGGGGCATTTTTGTAATTGCTAAGCTGATAATTGGTTGAACAGATACCCACACGTCACATCATTATTCACGAGCGGTGGCTCCAACTTATTCACATATCAGAGTTGTCTTATTGTTTCTGATTCCATGGTGCTCAAGCAGATATAACAGTAGCTGCAGCGGGTCACGAGTTGTTGGCTGATATCAAGTCCGAACAGTTTTGCTTATATAGCCGCTGATATGTTTTTGTTCGAGTAAGTCTTGTAAGTTTTACGGTTGATATGATGCAACTGCTGCTGCTGATATGGTTAAATGCTCGAGGTTTTGATGCTGTAATGGGCATAATGATAATTACAAGTTGCTTGTAGGGGCAATCTTGTAATTTAGTTGCAGATGCTAACTGTTCGACCGTTGCTGATATGTTTTAATTGTCTCGACTAGTTACTGATATTGCAGCCCCAAGCATATTATAATAAGAAGTTTTGAATAGTTAAGCTGCAGATACAAGTTTTCTCACGAACATATATGATTTAGACCTGAACAGATGCTGATTAATTTGGAGTTTTGCTGCTAATTTGATTGTTCTTAACGAGTAGATGCAGCTGGTCCAAACATTTAATAACTATAACAGTTGCTGCAATATTTCTGTTCACAAACACAAGATACATTAGCTGCTGTACTATTGGTTAAAAAGGGCAGTTAGATATGTGTTCGAGCAAGAGATATTAACTAATTTTGCAGATTACGAGTACTTGCATCAAATTCATTCACGAACATATATTACAAACATTTGCTGATATACTGCCGAATAGATGAGCTGTTGCTGCTGCACATTCGTTTAAGGGTTGTCTCGTAGTGTTTGCTGATATTATAGTCTATAAACGAGTACTTAACTTCGCAACTGCTGCTGCAAGGGGTAATTTTGTCAAAATCAGCTGCTGATACAAGCTTCTATGCGAACATATGAAACATTTTGCTGCTGATTTTGCTGCTGCTCTGCTGATTTTATTGATAAACAAGCTGAATTAGCTGAAAAACTGCTGAAACGTGCTGAAACGGGCCAAAAACGCGATGAAATTGCTGATTCGTTGCTGAAAACGCGCTGATTTGTGCTTAAACGAGCTGTTTATCGTGCTGAACTGCTGTCAAAACATGCTGAAACGCACTGTTCATGTGCTGAAAATTGCTGAAACGAACGAAATCGTGCTGAAACGCACTGTTTAAGTGCTGAAAATTGCTGAAACGAACGAAAACGTGCTGAATATTGCTTATTCGTTGCTGTTTTTGCTGATATACGAGCTGAACGTGCTGTTTTTGCTGATGAAAAGGGCTAAAAATGCACTGAAATTTGCTGATTTATTGTTGTTAAAAGTTGACTTTCAAAGTCAAACGGGCCAAGATGAAGAAAGGAATGTATACTCGCTTATCCGTTGACTTTTTGACCATGTGTTCTTAATGAAAAACGTTTGCCCAAGTATGAGTGACCGTTTGGAAGTGACTTTTCTGGTCAACTCAGCCATTGACTGTGTCGTGTCAACGAGGGGTATTTTGGTCATTTCTGAAGATTTTTGAGCAAAAATTGGGCAAAAATCACAAAAATTTCACAACTTCAACAAGGTGCTTACAAGAACAAGATGGTTTATTTATCCGGATCATTTCAAGAGTTGATCATTTCAAATGTCAACTTTCAACCACAAAAGGTATCTTTTTATTCGTTTATTTTGAATATTTATCAACAATTCTTGATAGGGATGGTCAAGATTATTTGAATTGAAGATGTTCACCCGCACTCGATTTGAAGACACATTCGTTTATGACATTGCAACGAAATTGGGGGAGAAAAATTGAATTTCATTGCAAATTTTGGTCGAATCAAGTGAAAGACTCACTTTAAAGAAAATTTTTGAGTTTATTTCCTTTTGCGGTTTCGGATTAACTCGTAGATGATCATTGAAGTTTGAACCCTCGATCTTATACCTATACAACTATATACGATGAGATAAAGAGAAGATGGTTTGAAATGAAAATGGGAGACGCTTATTGTGAGGGGAGAATTTCTATGAAAGGCATCGGGTTATGAGGTGATCGTGAAAGTGATTCGATGGCATCAGTCTAAGGGGGAGATTGTTGGGAATTATATTTTAGACCGACGCATCGAATCGTTACTCGTTTATAATAAGAAATTAAAGAAAGACAACAAGATATTATAACGAGTAATTGATGCATTTGAGGGGTGAAATATTATATTTTATTTTATTACTTTGGTCTTATCCAAGTGGCGGTGGAGTGAAGACCAAGGCACAAGACTAGTATAAATAGATGATTTAGGTCATTTGTTTAGGTCATGTGTGCATTGTGAGATTTATTATTGTATTAGGAGAGTTTGCCCCCGAGGAAGAGATCTCACCGGGTGGCCGTTCCTTTGTATGTATGAATGTATGTATGAGTTGGCACACCCCGACCAAAGGCGGCGGAACATGCCGGGGTGCAACGTGATTGGACAAATACACAAGACACTATTTAAAGTGACAATATTTATTTAACTCATTTTATTTCAACAAATCAAATAAACAACTAAAAGGCCCCGTTCCCGGTAGCCCTACTTTGGTTTCGGATTCACTCATAAACGCAGTTCTTACAAATCAGAGTTAATTAAAACTTTCGCGGAATATAAAACTTTAACCGTTTATTACAAAACATTTAATCTTTTCTTTAAAACCATAACATAAAATATCATATTTAAAACATTGTTTCTTCCATCTTCAGATGCCAGCCGTTCAATCCATGCCATGTGTCATCCTCATGCCATCTCGATAAACATATAAATACCTCCGTGCATACTAAAAGTCAGCTACGCTGAGTGAGTTCTAGTTAATCAAGCAACTTATCATACAACCACTACATGCAATATATACGTATCCGAAGACACGTAGTCCACTATATGACTTGCTCACCTTACCACTTAACCTCTTATTTATCCCTACCACTTAACCACTTTAATAACGAATTAACGTTATGCCACTTTGACACTTTAATAACGAATTAACGTTATGCCACTTTGCCACTTTAATAACGAAGTCACGTATAGGCTCACCCTACCACGTACTACCGTCATGCCACTAACACTCCTACGAGGCTCTTGCCACTTCTAACACACTCTACCTCTACTTGTCTACAACACACTTCATATCATTACATCATTTACAAAATAAACAAGTCACATCATGGCATACATACACACTAACAACCTATTGGGAATCACTATCCTTGGCGATACGTGCAATATCCAAAGATTGTTCACGCACCGACAAGCATTATATAATAACTACCTCGTGTGACTTCTATAGCATACACTTACCACTTAAGGTAAGTGTATTCACCCTTCACATCGAGTATGCACACAGCCCCGAAAACATAACAAGGAAATGGGGCTAGAAACTCACCTGATTTCGGTTACTTCTTCTGCTACTGGTTATTCCTTCTCGAGCTGTGCGCGTCTAACTGTTTAATAATTACAATATCAATTACTATTGCTAATCATATCGTCTTTCTAGTCTTAATTATTACCCACAACGAACGGGGGTTCGGGGGCAGCGCCCCTGACAGCGGGGTTCTAGGGGCGGTAGCTTCTAGTGGGGTCCAAGGGGCAGAGCCCCTGGCTGGGGTCGAGCTATGATTTTCACTACGATTTTAAATTATTAATTAATTCGTTAAATCATTTTTCTATAACGAATTAAGCCTAATTCGTTATCAGATCAAGGTCTAATTCGCTATTAAATCACAATCTAATTCGTTATCTGCTTCGCTGCCTAATTTGCTAGCTTAATTCGTTATCCCGGTTCGTCATCTTAACATAGCGAACTGGCTTCTAATTCTTTATCTCTTCTTAACGAATGGAAGTGACGAATTAGTGCTAGTTCGTTATTTCCCCCTTAACGAATTACTTCTGGTTCGTCCTTTCCCCGCTAACGAACTAGGGTTGGGTCAGAAACATTCTCTGACATATGTTACCTCGTACCTGACTTTTCCGGCGGCGCCTTTCCGACGCCGCCGTTGCCGGAAAAACGTGAATATCGCCGGAAAAGCGAGATCTCATTCTCTTGGCCACCGTTTTCACTGCTTTTCGTCCCGTTCGATCAAGATCTGAGCTAGGGTGATCCCTAAGCTCATCTTAGGTTCGGTTAATACCCGATTCCACCCGGATCTCGTGACTTCAATGGTTTAACGGTGTCGGCTCGTTTTTCGTGACTAATCTAGCGGGTTTGAGTATAAACAACATCATACTATCATTACCTCTGGTCGGAAATAGGTTCTCCTTCTTCTTCTTTTTGGTTTCGGCTTAGTGAGAGAGAGAGTAGGATGAGAGAGAGCTAAGTGTGTGTTTTGGGTGGTGTATGGAATATGAGAAAATGAAGGATTAAATGGTGTTTTAAGGTTTATATAATTATGGATCATGGGATTAGGCCTATGGTCCTTCCCTATTTCCTTCATAACCCAAGTCCATAACCAATATCCATTACCCAATACTAGCCCGACCCATACTAGCTCCTGATTATTTAATTATTTCCCGCTAACCCGAGTAATCTTCCTCACTGACAATAAATAATATAACTAATATTGTTCTAGAAATTTCGGGATGTTACAACAACACATCTCGTTCACACAAACAAATTGAATACAAGTAACATTTATATTGTTCGTTTTACTAATCTGCTAAAGGTCTTGGTAACGTTTTCATCAAGTCCTCAAGTCAAGTCAAACCTGTAACATTTGATAAAATAAAGTTTGTCAACACAAAGGTTGGTGAGCAATTCATAAGTTTGAGCATATAAGTATATAGTACTAAAAAGCCACAAAACTTGTATACAAAACAATAAATAAAAGCAACAACTTGGATAAATTGACAATCGCTAATAGAATTACGTTAGCGCTACCTAGCTACAAGGGGTTACCAAGTAGTCTAGGATTTAATAAAATATCGTTAATTGCATTACGTTAACGACACCGTGTTATAAGAGAATACCAGATAGATCACGGATTTATAGACTTCCCCATGACTGAAAGCGATAAACACATAGGCACATAGCATGTAAGCATAGAACACCAAATCAAGAAATTATTCAAGTAAAGTATACAATCACGTTTGCGGGTTTAAAGATTCAAGTAATTGAAGCATTTAGTTTGATAAGTATGAAATGTCACCCCAAAACGAAAGATGGAAAAAGGGGTATGAAAGTACTCACCTCGATTGACGAATCGGGAAATAATAAATGATCGACATATAAAAAGCTTGTAAACGAAATGAACGAATCCGACTTGAAAGCTAATTGAAATGAATAAATAAAATATATTAATGAACTTGAATTTTAGTTGAAACTACATTTGAAACGTTAAATAAGAATGTTTGGTTGTAAATCGGGTTACCGGTTAGTTTGTTAACGATTAGAGACTCGTACTTAAATGATAATTAATATGAAAATAATATTATTTTATTTGGGCTTTTAAATAGCTAAACTAATATTAAAAGAGAGTTTTAAATCAAGGGTTCGGTTTTATAAAAATGAATTGATAATAAAGTTTATAATAATATTATTAATGATAAGATAGTAATGATAATAATAATGCTAAAAGATATGTTGGATATATATATATATATATATATATATATATATATATATATACACGATAAGGATGTTAATAATAATAACAATAATTATTTTTAATAATATTAATATAGTATAATAATTATAACAATAATTATTATTAATAATACTAATATTAATAGTTGTAGAATAGAAATCTTGGTATTAATTATAATGTTGTTGATAAAAATGATAATAGTAATAAATAATATTGATAGTAATAACGATACCATACTCGATGTTGGCTCGATTTCTAAACGAGTTCACAAATTAAATATAATAATATTATAGCTAATAATTATGAATAAAAATATGATTTTACTAAATAATAATAATGTGATCTTTATTAATAATAATAACAACTTTAATATTTATAATAATAATGATAAAAATAATAATATTATTAATGGATACATATAATATTAAATTTAACATACTAATAATATTTTTTGTGTAATAATATTAGTACCAATAGTAATCGAGATTTGTTATGTATAAAAATAATATTAACACCGGTCAAGTATGAGACGTGAACCCGAGACCTCTAGTTTATTAACTAACGTACAAACCAACCGAACCAAAATATCACTTGTTAATTTAAACCCATAAGAAAATAACATCTCCATTTCCCGTGTGTTCATCTTTTCCCCAAATCAAAAATAACTCCATATTCAAACCGACTCGTTTCAAAGACTATAACTGACACACAAACCACTTATTAACAATTTAGATTTAGAAATCGAAATATGAAAACTAATTATACCAAAACCCCAAATTAATTTACCTATTAACTGTTCCCGAGTCATGGATCTATACCGGGAAGTAAACGAACCGAACCCGCTGGAGACGAAGCAACAACAGTCCCCGAGGCCGATTCCAGTCACCTGAGGTGCGCCGGAAATAAAGGAACAGAAAGAGAGAAGAGAGAGAGGGCGAGAAACAGTGGCGGACACCGGCGGCCGGTTTTCCGGTCGCCGGAAAAACGAGGAAAGGAAGGAGGATTTGGTGGTGGTGTGTCGCCTAAAGAACGGGAAGGGAAGAGGGGGAGTTACCGGAGGTGGTGGTGCGTCGAAAAACCAATCGCCGGCAAGCGGCAAGAAGGTGGGGGTGAGTGGAGGGGCGGCTGTGTGTGGTGGTGGCCGGAGGTGGTGGCGGCGGCAGCCGGGATTAGAGAGGAAGAAGATGATGGAGGTTGTATGTTAATGTGGGTAGGGTTAGGGTTTTGGGTTGGGATATATGTATGCATATTTTCATAACAGTCCCCTCAAGTTTCAATAAATGTTTAAAACGAGTTTAAAGGTTTTAAAAGCTTATAACAACTTAACGAAAATTAGTTTGAACCACTTATGTTTTTCTTGACGACTCTATAATATGACTAACACTAATTTATTGGTGATCGAGATATATAATAATATTATATGATAAATAAATAAAGAAAAAACAAAAAGATGTTGAGTCGGGTTTGTATAATAAAGGTTTGCAACACGAATACAAATCGATATCCGAATTTTGACGAATGTCACAGTTTCCCCAACTTTTTAGAAATTTCGTCCCGAAATTAAAATAAACTTAAAGAAAAAGTAATTATTAACGAATATTGTCCTTTGTAAGATAGTTGCATGAACAAATTTTTAAGCAAAGAATAACGTCAAATCCTAGCATAACTCGAAAAACGCTACAAATGAGAAACTGATTGAACGTCACGGATCTAGCCGCTAATACGATACATCGATTATATGATACGAACATGAATACGTTAAATACGGTTTATTGATAAATATGGATAAATTACATAATAAGTTATGGAGAGAATAGATTATGGATCTCACTTATTCTATGTGTGCGAGTTAACTTAATTATGAGCATGGAACCACCTATTTATATGCCACATGTTCCATTCGTTAAGTTAAGCATAATTCGTTATGCCTCCATAACGAATTAGACTCCATTCGTCAACATTCCATGACGAATGGTGTTAACTTAACGAACTAGCCGTCATTCGTTATGCTTCCATAACGAATGGACTGATACATTAACGAACTAGCCTAGATTACTAACGAATGGACCTCATTCGCTATACAAACCATAGTGAATAGGCCATTTACAATAAATAAACAATCTAGACTATGTATAACTTATTCGATTGCTACGGACAACAATTTCGTGCACTAACAGACACCCCCTTTTCCGTAGCTATCGAATACTTTAATCTTGAATACTTTAACTGTCACACCCTCAAAATCCACTAACGGAGTTTTACCGTCAGAGGGTGTGAACTAATAGGATCGGAATCATTAGTTATAATCAAACACCATATTCAAAGTTTTTTTTTTTTTTAAACCACAAATATTAAAGTTTAAATACGTGCGGAAGCGTAAATCATAAACCAAGTGTTGCGTCACGCAGGACGACTTAAAACCCAATTAATAACAGTTTAAAAACAAGTTTGCAAAAACGATAGTGTTCAACTAAATGCATGTTCCTATACCGCGCGCCCGCCTCGGCTACCTGAGAATAACATACTAAAAGTGTCAACACAGGGTTGGTGAGTTCACATATATAAATAAAGATAATGTTTGCATTTACGTGTTTGCGTTTGCGTTACCAGATAATGTTAAGTCAATTATATATCGATAGGTAGCTAGCCTATAAAACAAGTATTACTAAGTGTTCGACACCGAAGCTGACTGTTTATCAATTGCCTTGCCACCATGTCTACCACGACCATGGAAAATGTGTTAGCCAAGATTACACCCACTCGACCTGCCGTCGAGTTTAGAGTTGGGTGGGGTTTGTCAAACCCAGTAGTACTACTCAACAGTGACTCGCTATTATCCAAATATTAACCGGTTCGATGTTACGAAGGACTTTGGTTGGTTTGTTTGCCACTTAGCCTTACAAGTGATATATAAAAACTAACAAAATCTACAGCGTTGGAGTATGTTATCTCCCCCAAATAAAAGCGTTTAAAAAGAGTAAAAAGGGGACGTGAAACTCACTATTTGCGAAGAATTCAAAAACAAGTCAACCGAGAGATGCGCGTCACAGAAAATCCTCACTAGCGCTCTAAAACAAGAATGAGATTTTCTAAGTATTGGAACTATTATTGAGTCTCTAGACTCAGCACATAATACCTATGCATGAGATACGTTTCGTGTTTCGCTTGTGAATTATGTGCGACTCGACAAACACATTGGTGACACGTTACATGTGTAAACAACTACATAAGTATCAAGTACTAACATTGTACATTACTAGTAATTATTCCCCACAAGGGCAATTTAGTCAAAAACATAGCAAATATCGATCAACAAACACGTTTCATGTATTTTCACATAGTTCAGCAGCTAGTTTTATCAAGACAGAATTCTACTTGGAAATATTACTCAATTCAACAGATCATAACATATCAATTAATTTACCAAAAATCGTCACAGAAGCACACATGAGCTAGGTTTCCAGAACTATTTTTTATTGTATTTTTATTCCACATAGATTTCTCACAATAATCAAAACGTTACAGTAAACTCACAGCAGTCAAAATCATGCGCAATAGAATGATATTTGTTATTCCCGTTAAATGGTAAATTCAATTAATGCAAGACCAATTGGGTTAGATTTTTAACTCAAAATTTTAACTTTCAGAAGTGGAACCAACTCATTTGGTCTTGTAGTTTATGAGATATGATAATTTCAAAACAGCTTAACAGCAGACCTCACAATTCAGACTTGCACTACAGTTTTATAAAATAATAAAAGTTAACTTTTACACGTCCAAAAATTACAAATTTGGACTCTTTAAAAACTAGACTCAACCTAGTACACTGTAGTGTTAATAATTTTGACCAATTACCACAATAACATCCAGTTAAAGTCGTCTAAACATCAATTTAACAATCTGTCCAGTACCAGTTTACATCAAAACTCAACATAACAACAATCTATGAACCATAATCCATGCATATAACACTCTAGACACAAGATTTACCAACCATGCATATAAATTTTACGTTACACACATAGTTAGGGTTTTACTTGAAAGTTTAAAATCAAAGAACAAGTAATTAACAAGCAATTGTAACACAACTAGTTATCAATTCACTAGCAAATCATCATCAAACATGCAATCAAAACCTAACTCATCTTAATCATCAATTTTGAGAATTAGGGTTTTGATTAACCCATTCAATATTAAAATTAAACACATAGAATGCATAGAGTAGTTGTTAATTACCTTCCTAGCACCTTAATTATTCAATAAAACTTGAAACAAGGTTGTATGTATGTGTGTGTGTGCTCACGGCTGCCAAAGGAGAGGGAGAGGGGGTGAAGGCCGATCGGTTATGGGGAGGGGGTAGGCGGTTAGGGTTTTGTTATTATTTAATATTAATAATGTTACACAATGGTCCCTCTACTTCAAGTTGTTCAAACTCTAGTGTAAAACAATAACTCTTGTCTCTTGCGTTTAATATTTCACATGCATATCAAGTAACATATAGGTTAACACATAATTATCAAGTATTTATCGTTTGATATTTGTCGTTTGTTCACCAATGGTTTGAGTCAACTCGTTTGCGTTTCGGTGCAATCCCGAAAGACTACATGTGTAGTGATTGTCGAGCGTCATTTAAAACCCTAGTTTAAATGTAATGAGATGTGCGTTATAGTTCTAGTGATCTTAAGTTTGAATTGACGGAGTTTGGATTAACGGAGTTAACCTGAAATTGACGAGTGTCACATTAACCGCAAATCACCAGTCACCAAACCGTGCACCAACAGACACCCCCTTGACTGATGATTTTCGGGCTTGTGCAGACGGACAATCTTTAAATCTTTTCAGGAAACCAACAACTTGTAGCCTCTCATATCAGATCACCCCCTCAATGTGAGCAACTCTTGGAGATCATCCCGATCATCCATTGGCGTATGATATAGTTCAATCTTTCAACAATCAGCAACAAGTCATCAGCTATCCATCAGCACCGGTAAAGAAAAACATATCTTTACGTTTAACCTCGTCACACATCTTCATGAATAACCCGATCATTCAACATCTTTCACTTCGGTATACAAAGTTCCAACCTCCGTTAATAAACCCCAAATGATCAAATTAAAAAAAATCCAATGACAAGACTCGTATATTCTTCAATAAGATAAACCCGTTCGAGAATCGTCCCCCTCAACAGAAGTAATCCGCCGTATACTCGTAGCCAACATAGTCAGGATCAAAGTCCCTCAGAAAGAAGTAAAAACGAACAGACACTCGTATCCCACATAGTCAGGTTTCAATTTTGAACAAATCAATCACCAATCAAAAAACAACTGAAGTCTTTAACTCAGTTAAATGTAGCTTTGTAGTCATGAATTACCACCCGAATTGCAGTAATTTTTCAAGAAACCTTGCAATCGTAGGAAGATACAAGCCAAATAATCTCAAATGAAAGTTTTATCTCCCCCTTTTCTTGACAAATTCAGCAAGGTCTTGAACAATATTCACAGTTCACAAACAAACTCCTCCTTAAATTACTCGCGATCTCCCCCTCGGCCAGCTGAAACGCGTATCAGGCGGCCGGAAAATATATTACCAAAATTTGAGAGAGTACCCAATACATTAAGAATACCCCAGAAAAATTTCGATTAAGAAAATTTTTCTCGATTTTCCCGCCAAAAATTCACCAAAAATTTTCGAAAAATAAATTTTAACGCCAAAATTTTCAAGAATGAAAACTCACTTACGAGGAGTACTCAGGAAAAAAATTCACGCAAGAAAATTTTTCCCGCCATTTTTTTTAATGAATCACCTCTCAATTCGTTATAAACATCCACTCTCAATTCGTTAACTTAGTTCGTGCTCTCCATTCGTTAAAAATTAAACTCCAATTCGTTATAAATATCCACCATTCGTCAACCATTCACTGATTCGTTACATACTTAATGAATCTGCTCAATTCGTTATAACTTACCATTCTAATTCGTCATAACAGTTGCACGAATGGCCTCCCATTCTTTATGGTTTCCACTTCGTCATACCCATAACGAATCACCTTAATTCGTTACCAATACCTTAACGAATTCACTTAACGAATTGGCTTAATTCGTTATCAATACCTTAACGAATTAACTTAATTCGTTATACTCTTAACTTAACGAATTACCTTGAGGAGTAACTTAATTCGTTATCTTTAACTTAACGAATTACTTTGATTCGTTAAATTTTCCATTCGTTAAGTTTCCTTAACGAATTGCTACAGTAACTTAACGAATTAAGTTGTTGGATCTGAACTGCTTCGCCGGAAAAACGAATTTGGCCGGAAAATTCAGTTACATTGCCGAAAAAAACAGATCTTGTCAGAATCTATTTTTTGAACTTCATCCTTGGTGAAATCATCAAAACACCATAAATAACCATGAAAATCTACCCGAACACTCGGATTTTCACCACGATTCCGAATATATCAACCATTGAACTTAACAACCACTGATTCAACATCAATTAAATCAACCCATAACCATGCTCTTTCATGGCAAAATCTTCAATATACCATAATTAACCACCAAAATCCATAGGAACATGCGGATTTCAATTATAAACACAAATCCATCATCCAATTAACTTAACACTCACTAAATCATCATAAACCGAATTAAAAGTTAGCATGCTCTTCCGTGGTGAATCACTCAATACACCATAACTTAACACCAAATTACACAGGAAGCTACATCTTCCATCCATAAATACGAATTCACACTCAAATCCACCAATAACACACTAATTTACTACAGATCTGACCAAAACCCGAAGAACACCAAGAACATGAAAAACTCAGATTCATACCTTAATCTAAGTATCGAGAGCAGCTCCTGCTCTGATACCAAATGATTGAACGTCACGGATCTAGCCGCTAATACGATACATCGATTATATGATACGAACATGAATACGTTAAATACGGTTTATTGATAAATATGGATAAATTACATAATAAGTTATGGAGAGAATAGATTATGGATCTCACTTATTCTATGTGTGTGATTTAACTTAATTATAAGCATGGAACCACCTATTTATAGGCCATATGCTCCATTCGTTAAGTTAAGCGTAATTCGTTATGCCTCCATAACGAATTAGACTCCATTCGTCAACATTCCATGAAGAATGGTGTTAACTTAACGAACTAGCCCTCATTCGTTATGCTTCCATAACGAATGGACTGATACATTAACGAACTAGCCTAGATTACTAACGAATGGACCTCATTCTCTATACAAACCATAGCGAATGAGCCATTTACAATAAATAAACAATCTAGACTATGTATAACTTATTCGATTACTACGGACAACAATTTCGTGCACTAACAGAAACATGATAAAAGCACTTATATATAGGATGTACCGGCGGCGTATCCACCATTCTTTTATCACGATTCGCATTTCCATCATTTTTCTGCCATCATCCTCAGATCTGAGTTATCGCACACAAGTGTACTTACTATGGCTTCCATACGGGGATTTCGATAATTAAGTGTGCACCCATAATTATTTCGATCGTCGTATGGTCCACATGGTTCGTCCCATTATGTGGTTTAAAAGACATATTTATTTTGAAATCTTTAAATAATAGATGTGTAAATAAATTTGTTGAATTTTACCAATATTGACAAAACAGTACTAGCGGTTGAGAATTTCGGGATTGACTTTTTTTTATAAGTAGGAAAGTGGGATACATTAAAATAACAGTTTAAAATCTTAAAATATAAGCCAAAGCGAAAATAACAGTTCGACTTAAATTAAGTAAAGGCGATAAAATAAAAAAATTTACGGAAAAACAATATGAAATAAGACTCGAAATCAGAAGTCATCAAGGTAATTACCAAAGTCTATAAATCGAGGTACTAAATAAAATTGGTAAGATGAAACCCGATAAATAGAAATGAAAAATCCAATAAATGATCACATAAAGTTGAGGTAAACAATGATACAATTAATAATAACATCGTACGATGTGTTTCACACGTGAACAAACTTGAGGTTAAAAGAAATTGAAAATTCGATTGCGTGAAATCACGAGAATGAGGTGAGTTTCTTTGGGGTGACGCATACATGTATCAATATAAATAAAATAGCATCTAGTTAACAACCAAAATCATCGATGAAATATGATAAAACGTGAATACGGCCACTATTGTGAAACCATTTATATAATCGTCATTATAATAACATTTTCTAATAGCGCCAAAACTTGTAGACAGCCACACATAGGCCATTAATATATTAGATAAAATGATATAGAATAACGTATAAAATCGCGTTTACATAAATGCTCAAATATAAACAACATAGTCATGAAAATATCCTTTGAAAGATAAACGAGATTTTTGGCGAAGTTAAAGTTTTGAAAGTATTACACAAAGTGCTATTGAATAGTTTGCATACCGTCACGAAAATCAAAACACAACAATGAAATCTCATGTGCAAAATATTGCCATCGAAACAATCTCATCAAATGAAGAAAAAAATCGCAATAATTGTGTGACTCGAATGTAATGACTAAATACGTAAATCGCGTTTTATATGCTCATTGAAAATATAAGAATAACATCGAAAATGAAATCTCAAGTAAAGTCGTTTCATTGTTTGCAAGAAATGAATATAATAATATCAATATATCGCGGTATCGCGTAGCTAGAGAAACGTTTTGATCATTATCAAGTGTAAATCTTGTAAGCCCAATTTGTTAAAGAAATTTGTATTCATAGAGTTATTGTGATGAAAATAATTATATAAAGTGATGATGCTTGCGATAGTAAGAGGTAATAGTCGCGTAAATCGTTATTGAGCAAAAATTTGTGTAACCATATAAAATATTTATAAATGCGTCCCAAAAGATTTGCAAACCCATGGTCATTTAGTTTAGGCAAAATGATGAAAGTTGTAATTTGTTATTGAATAAAACTTACATTCAACATTCAGAATGAAACCTCATATTTATAAGGTTATTAAAAGATTTATCACCTTAGGTGACAATATTTAAAACCTTGAAATTATACATATAATCGTTTAATAAATCTCTTTGAAAACAAATCCTCATAATCAAATTTTTGTTGTCATTACCGTTTTACATTTTACAACGATGATTTATAAAATGTGAGTATAATAATTCGTAAATTATCCCCTTTTTGTAAAAGTTTATAATTTAAAAGCGATTATTTGAATACATGAGGTTGTTATAAATACACTAGTTGTATGTAGGTATACATATATTTATATATATATATATATATATATATATATATATATATATATATATATATATATAATATTTAAGGGTAAAATGAAGCTTGCGTGTGAATGGAGAGGTTTTTAGGCTTCGAATGGTGAATGGTTTGGAAATTTGGTGAAGAGTGAGTGTGTTTCGGTTGGCTTGCGTAGTTGGGTTTTCTTGAGTTGGATTTTATGAGATTTGTTGAGTTTAGGTCTTATGAGTGGGTTGGGCTTGGATGATTCGTGTAAGTAGTGGTTGGGCTAATAGGTGAGGCTTGGCTTATTTGAGCTTTGGTGAGGTTGATAAGTTGGGATAATTTGATCTTGACTAGTTTGGGTTGAGATTCGGTTTATACATGTATTTCGTATGGAGTGTTTGGGTTGTTACTTTTGATATTAAACTCTATGGTTGGATGGGAACGGTGTGGCGGTATGGTTTAGATTTGACATAGTATGGGTTGAAGGGTTTTGAGTCTTAGTTGGGTAAACTTTGGTTTGTATATGTTCAAGGGATTTGTGGGTGTGTTTGTCGGTGTCTTTGAAGTACTAGGATAATGAGTTTGATAGGTTTTCATGACGTAGAAGTGTCGGTAGTTAGGGCATTTTGTGGGGCTGATTTTTGTATATCTTGGACTTGCATGGGGTTTGAGTAGGTGTGGATATACTTTTGTATGTTTAGGTTTCGTTCATATTGAGGAAAGATTTGAGTGCGCGGGAAATTTTTAAAGTTGAAGGGTGGTTTGATTTAAGGCGGTAGTTTGGGATGGGATACAGGTGTTTGGGAACTTGTGGTTGTGTATAGGGAGGTTTTTTTTGACTAGTAATAAATATTAATTTGAAAATATCATAATTTTATAACTAATGTATGAAGCATCATGAAAATTTTAATAATTAAAGTTACGAGTTAATATATGTATAAATATATATATATTATATAAATAGAATTTCTTGAGATCCGAGCGTGTGAATCGCACAAATTTTTATAAAGGTTAAAATAAATTTATTTATTTATTTATTGCTTATGGGGAAATTTAAAATACGTAAATTGAATGTTAAAATTTGTTATGAGGTTTCAATATTAAATGATGAATGTCATCTTGGAAATATAAAGTTGCGAAATGAAATTTTTTTTACCAAGTTCGTTATTTAATATCGTGTAATGAAGAATATCATGGTGAATTAAAATGACCGGCATTGTAAATCGAGAAATCACAAGTAAACGATTTTTTTAAATAAAATCTCTATGAGTTTTGCGTGAGGATTTCAAGAAAGTTACAAACTATAAGTTTGTGAATTTTCTTGAAAAATCAAAGCGAAACTACCATAAGAAATTTAAAACGAGTTGTATCATAAGATGCAAGTTTTATTGGTGAAAAATTATAATGAAGTAAAAATGCATAATGAAAGTTGTAGTAAAATAGATTTTAGGCAATGAGAATCCTACCATGGGTATTTTGTAATATAATTAAAACGTCGTTAAAAGTTTAAATAATTAATATTGTGAAAGGATCATTCAAAATAAACGGAATAGTTATAAAAATGAAATTTTATACAAATTTTTTTTTGTTGTACAAGGACTAAAAATTTAAAGTTTATATAATAGAATATTTACTTGAAAAGTTGAGGTGAAATTTATCATAAAACCTTCTTAATATGATGAACTCTATAAAATAAGATTTTCGTTTGTAACTCGTCTTAATGAAAATAAATGACATATTAAAAATTATTATGTATTGATCAAACTCTATATATAAATATATTTATTTATTTATTTTCCTTTTTATAATAAAGAGATTTTAATGAACGAAATTGCAATAAAAAAAATTCTTGTGAAATCAAAATGAGAAAATTGGTGTAAAACTCTACCATATAAAATCGAAATATAAAAGAATTATTAACAATAAGTAAAAACATAACATTCATAAATGAAGACTTGTGATAAGAATTTATAACAAAATGAATGAAAAATGGTTTAAATTCTTGAAACGTATTAATAATGTTTTTATATTTAAAGTCGGAAAAAATCGTGCATGAACCACCATGGCTTGATATTTCGACCCTAAAACCTTTTTACAAAATTACCTTGTTGGAGTCTAAACATGTACACGTACCACCGAACTTTTTCATGTTTTCGACTCAAATAACGATTGTAACAAAAATAATAAATCGGAATACAACGCCATGTCAAAACACTAGTCCACGAACCACCGTAGTTCTATTGTTTTAACACCGAAAATAAGGATGGCGAACGGAACGCTTGCATTTGACTACTTAAAGTGGTCATCTCATATGAGACAATCTTTAAGAAGATTTGAAACAACGGGATCCAAGTTAAGCTCGTGATCCATAAAACACAATAAAAATCTAATGGTTTTGCGTTTTAAGGTAGGATACCTTGGAGTTCTATGAAAGCATGTGTATGTGTATATTTATGATTGATAAAATAAATAAGTATATAAATAGACAAGTGTATTGAACAATCAAGTAGGGTAATCACGTATAGGCAACACGTATAACGACCCTAAAGTAAAGACTATACTAGGTCGTTACGTCTAACCACCTATCTTATAGTCTTGTGGCTCTGATACCAATCTTTCACACCCCGACCAAAGGCGGCGGAACATGCCGGGGTGCAACGTGATTGGACAAATACACAAGACACTATTTAAAGTGACAATATTTATTTAACCCATTTTATTTCAACAAATCAAATAAACAACACATCTCGTTCACACAAACAAATTGAATACAAGTTACATTTATATTGTTCGTTTTACTAATATCCTAAAGGTCTTGGTAACGTTTTCATCAATTCCTCGAGTCAAGTCAAACCTGTAACATTTCATAAAATAATGTTTGTCAACACAAAGGTTGGTGAGCAATTCATAAGTTCGAGCATATAAGTATATAGTAATAAAAAGCCACAAAACTTGTATACAAAACAATAAATAAAAGCAACAACTTGGATAAATTGACAATTGCTAATAGAATTATGTTAGCGCCACCTAGCTACAAGGGGTTACCAAGTAGTCTAGGATTTAATAGAATATCGTTATTTGCATTACGTTAAAGACACCGTGCTATAAGAGAATACCAGATAGATCACGGATTTATAGACTTCCCCATGACTGAAAGCGATAAACATAAAGGCACATAGCATGTAAGCATAGAACACCAAATCAAGCAATTATTCAAGTAAAGTATACAATCACGTTTGCGGGTTTAAAAATTCAAGTAATTGAAGCATTTAGTTTGATAAGTATGAAATGTCACCCTAAAACGAAAGATGGAAAAAGGGGTATGAAAGTACTCACCTCGATTGATGAATCGGGAAATAATAAATGATCGACATATAAAAAGCTTGTAAACGAAATGAACGAATCCGACTTGAAAGCTAATTGAAATGAATATATAAAATATATTAATGAACTTGAACTTTAGTTGAAACTACATTTGAAACGTTAAATAAGAATGTTTGGTTGTAAATCGGGTTACCGGTTAGTTTGTTAACGATTAGAGACTCGTACTTAAATGATAATTAATATGAAAATAATATTATTTTATTTGGGCTTTTAAATAGCTAAACTAATATTAAAAGAGAGTTTTAAATCAAGGGTTCGGTTTTATAAAAATGAATTGATAATAAAGTTTATAATAATATTATTAATGATAAGATAGTAATGATAATAATAATGCTAAAAGATATGTTGGATATATATATATATATATAGATATACAAGATAAGGATGTTAATAATAATAACAATAATTATTTTTAATAATATTAATATAGTATAATAATTATAACAATAATTATTATTAATAACTAATATTAATAGTTGTAGAATAGAAATCTTGGTATTAATTATAATGTTGTTGATAAAAATGATAATAGTAATAAATAATATTGATAGTAATAACGATACCATACTCGATGTTGGCTCAATTTCTAAACGAGTTCACAAATTAAATATAATAATATTATAGTTAATAATTATGAATAAATATATTATTTTACTAAATTATAATAATGTGATCTTTATTAATAATAATAACTTTAATATTTATAATAATAATGATAAAAATAATAATATTATTAATGGATACATATAATATTAAGTTTAACATACTAATAATAATTTTTGTGTAATAATATTAGTACCAATAGTAATCGAGATTTGTTATGTATAAAAATAAATTAACGCCGGTCTAGTATGAGACGTGAACCCGAGTCCTCTAGTTTATTAACTAACGTACAAACCAACCGAACCAAAATATCACTTGTTAATTTAAACCCATAAGAAAATAACATCTCCATTTCCCGTGTGTTCATCTTTTCCCCAAATCAAAAATAACTCCATATTCAAACCGACTCGTTTCAAAGACTATAACCGATACACAAACCACTTATTAACAATTTAGATTTAGAAATCGAAATATGAAAACTAATTATATCAAAACCCAAAATTAATTTACCTATTAACTGTTCACGAGTCGTGGATCTATACCTGGAAGTAAACGAACCAAACCCAGTGGAGACGAAGCAACAACAGTCCCCGAGGTCGATTCCGGCCACCTGAGGTGCACCGGAAATGAAGGAACAGAAAGAGAGAAGAGAGAGAGGGCGACGTAGAGAGTAGAGAGAGATATAGAGAGGGAGAGAAACAGTGGTGGTGCGTCGGAAAACCAATCGCCGGCAAGCGGCAAGAAGGTGGGGGTGAGTGGAGGGGCGCCTGTGTGTGGTGGTGGCCGGAGATGGTGGCGGCGGCGGCCGAGATTAGAGAGGAAGAAGATGATGGAGGTTGTATGTTAATGTGGGTAGGGTTAGGGTTTTGGGTTGGGATATATGTATGAATATTTTCATAACAGCCCCCTCAAGTTTCAATAAATGTTTAAAACGAGTTTAAAGGTTTTAAAAGCTTATAACAACTTAACGAAAATTAGTTTGAACCACTTATATTTTTCTTGACGACTCTATAATATGATTAACACCGATTTATTGGTGATCGAGATATATAATAATATTATATGTTAAATAAATAAAGAAAAACAAAAAGATGTTGAGTGTGGTTTGTATAATAAAGGTTTGCAACACGAATACAAATCGATATCCAACTTTTGACGAATGTCACATGAGTATACTTCATGACAATCATTCGGTTAATGTAATCATACTACTACATCTATCTGTTGTGTTTTGATTACATACAATTGTTCATCCTACTTTATTTATTATTGTTAATCGAAACGAACTCCCCAAATCAAAAATAACTCCATTATTACCATTCAAGAGTGAATACGTGTTACGATCCTAACCCGGATCCGAGCTCCACCGTTAGTACCGATTATTCACGCTTCCGCATCGGGGCTCAGGTCTTCACAAGTCTTGCGTGTCTAGAATCGTATAAGCGAGAACGACCTTGTTACATGAAGAAAGCCTGAAAGGTATAGAGTTGGTTGGTTTAAGCTAAATGAGCATGGGTAGTATGGTACGGTGCCGATATAATTTGAACTTGGCGTGAATGAGTAAAGAACAATGCGTTGCGTAGGTGATTAGGGTCTCCATAATTGTAGAAGGCACGTGTAGCAGGTGTATAAAGCTAAGTCGACGGCATAGACCGTTGTGGGATGTCTTTTTGTCGTAGGCAGCGTAACGACAAGTGTTAACAGGATAACCATAACTGTTATAGTGAGTGTAAGAATGACACAAGAATTGAGTTGGATGACGAAAGTCGCGAATAAGACGTAACGAGCGTATTTCGGTGTAAGGTTTCTTGTTTGGGACACTAATATTTCGTTGAGATTGATAATTGGTTTACTTAATAACCTAAACTCGATTATTAATCTTGCGTTTGTTATTATCGTTGTTATGAGGGTGAGTAACGGTAAATGAATCGAAATTTCTCTGAAAGAAATTTGTGAACAAGATTAAATTGATTGCATTAGTGTTTTGAGTTAGAAATTATACCCTAGAGATTGTAGGGGCTATCTCTTTGACAATACTTGTGGTCATAAAGCGGGTGTAGAGAATATATGACCTATATTGTTTGATGTATAAATCATTCTATAGTTATGTAAATTGATATTAAATGAGTATAAATAATAAGTTGTGTAAATTTCTTATTAGTTATTAAAGAAAGAGTGAAATTCAACATAAGTTGTGCTAGCGTTATCATGACTAAAGGATAAGTCAGAATTTAAATGAGGTAATATATACGATAATTCGTTAAGTAGGTGATATAATCAATGAGATGATTTGATATGAGATTTTATCGAAGCATAACAAATTAAAATGTTAATACTTAAAATTTGAGGGTGATAACTGAGATGTAATTGATAGTTATTGGGGGTATTGAGTTACTTGTGATAAGTTCGATAATTGATAACGTGATAATCATGAACATGAGGGATATTGTTTAAATATTAAGGTATTTAATAATACTTTTATTATATTTGATAGTCTGATGATGTTATAATATGCGTATGAGGAAATAGCTATTAATTGCTCTTGATAATTTATGAATGTGATAATATGAGTGCGAGATAACCGATAAGATAATTAAATAGTAAATTGTTTAGATGGGCTTGTGATAACAAAGTCACAGTGAGTGAACGATTTGTGCTTCATAATGGGAATGAAAATATTTGTGAGTATGTGAATGAATTGAATCAATAAGTCTTGGTTCAATGTAATTGAATAAATAAGTAATTGAGTCAAATCGTAACTTGTTTCAAATAAAATAAAATACATAAACAAATAATAAATAATGTAAGTTTCTTGATATATTGTGTTTCCCATGAGTTTGTCCATGATATTTTGTTGGCCCATGAGTGTTACGTGCCGTTTTAACCGATCAAACTAAATAACGAATGACAAATGTAAGTATGAGTAGTTGAAGTATCTAGTGTATCACCACGCGTGATAATGCTCCAACCAAATATCGTAAATATAATAATTGTGAAAATGAAAAATTGGTGTGTCCATGGCGTCCCATGGATTTTTCACCCGACCAAACATTTAAAAAATAATAACAATAAAACGCAATGGAAAAAAAATGTATCCGTTAACTGATTACGGTAAACACTAAAAAGGTAAAAACAAAACTTAGGAAATCCTAAAAGAAATTCCCGTCAACGAAAACAACCAACAAAAATTTAAATGTAAATATATATCTTGGGAATGAGGCATTGCATCAGAGTTATAAAAATATTTTGAGAATGAGACACAGTCTCGGAGTAATAAAATAATGTGAGAGTGAATCATAGCTTCGGAGACGTGCGTGTGCATGACAAATAAAATAAACAATTAAATATGTACTTAATCTAGCAAGTAATTACGTAAGCTGTAAACAATCAAATAGAACACATCAGGTAAACAAATAAGCACGTATGGGGCTCCTAAGCATGTTACTAAGGCACCACTAACGACCTATCTTAAACCTTCAGCTTTAATACCAATCTGTCACACCCCAACCTACGACGGAAATGCCGGGGCATGGACTGATTGTCACAGCTCGCAAGGTTACTATCATGCAAATATTAAAACTCAAATTCTATTTATTTAATTCAAATAACACCATTATTCATTACAAAAAGAAATCCAAAGTAAACAAAACGTCAAATAATTCAAATGAAAATTCATAGTCTCAAAAATAAACTCTTCTAGCATAAGTCCTTAAAACAATTCTTCTAAGTCCACACTTCACATCAAACGGTGACCTGCATATGCGTTGAAAATAATATAGTTTGTCAACACGAGGTTGAGGGAGCAACACACCAGTTCAGTTATACATATATAATAAAATACGTAGCTGCAACGAGTCATATGAGATTAACAAATCAACCAATGAGCAAATAAAATGAGATGTCAAAAAGCACAAGGCTAAATCAACTAGCGTATGATCATACTATTTTATGAGATTATGCTGGACCTCTCTGAATGCGGTTCACATTGAGCACATAAACATATAACAAGTATGACATGAGATTAGTTAACACATAAGACAAATGGTTGCAGTTTTGTTGATGATCGGGTGCGTTCTAACGAAAGTTTAATATTACTTGGATTTATTAGTTTATGATAAAAGTTTTATAAAATTCGTAAAATAGTTTTTTTTAATACATTAACAAACAAGATTATATTAAATATGTGTATTTTAAATTAAGATCTTATTAAAATCAATTTTATACATAATACATATTCATACATATATATAAATATGGTTTTCTTACCAAGGATTTAGAAAATACGTTTGTTTAACGCGTCAACTTTATAAAAATATAACTAATTATGAATTATATAATATTTATAATATTAATTAATTTGATTTAAGGGTTTAACTATAATACCTCAAAAATAATTAAAACAAACAAAAATGGGGCTGGAGGGACTCGAACCTGAGCCCTCCCGCACCCTAACCAACAACACATACACACATCAGCCACGCGTGCTGGTGTGTTATTTGGTTATTAACCGGATTTGAAAAGCGGATAACCAGTACAACCGCGAAGACATGGATATTATGAACCCTAGATCATCAAATTGACTAATCCCGTTTAATATAGAACAATTAACCATAGGGTTATCGATCTACAATTAACGGCGACCAATATGGTATAATCAGTTACCTTATACGATGTTCGATGATGATGTAACTGGAGCAAACAGGGACGGCATAAACAAGCTTAAGAGCATGACGTGAATTGAGATAATAATTAAATTAAACTGAGGGTAAATGACGGCTAGGGTTCAGGGATTGTGTATACGCATTTAATTGAATTTGTATGAACGATTATATGTATTATGAATCAAGTTTAAGGTCGGCCACGTAAATAAGGAAATCGCGAATCGTTTAATATCGAATTAGCAAGATTTAACTGCCAATTTGGCTTCATATGGTTTGTATAACCTATAATTTGAATTGATTTCCATGATTGAGGCGAGAATTGTGGTCCAAGATAATCAAACGGGTATACGGGTTCGTTAAATGAATACGTGTTACGGGCTAATTATTGGGTTTGGGTATAGGATATAGGCAAATGGGTTACGGTTTAAGATGAATATAAAATCTATTAAATAATTTACAGTTTGGTCCCTCAACTACAAGTGTGGATTCTAAAATGTATTAAAGTATGGTTTTGGGTTATAAATGTAAATCTTTCAAAGTTATTTTATATTTAATAAATATAATAAGCAATAAAAATAAATTAGAAATTACTCGATAAACGAGATAAATTTCCCGAACATAAAAACGGGTCGGGTTATATAAGTTTGGAAAAACTCAAGTTGTTACACAAGCCATGAAAGATTGGCTCTCCATGGTTGTCTAGCATTTGATATCTTCGACTCTTTGACGGCTTTTTGGTTAAAGGATTCATCTTCTTTAATTTGTACAACCTACCTGGATTGACACTGAACTTCGAGTAGCTTGAACCATGATTCCACCGTGTCTTTATCATCATCTCGAGCAATAGTTTTCCTGAAATAATTCATGTCGAGAATAGACAAGGTGTGCATGTCTCCATGGGTGAGGTAAGTGAGATAACCATTTGCACGTCGGATAGCCCAACTTTGGCTATCCTTGTGCCACCTCGGGTATAGAATTGGAGCTGAATCATAAAAAGGCTTGGATCTCCACCTCAAGCTTGCTATCCTGCTTATGCTATAAAATTTGATACATCTTGAAGACTTTTTTTAGCAGACTTGGCATCAGGATTAGCAGTAGGTTCTTCAATGCCTAGTTCCACATTCTCTCTAACCAGAGTGTCAGGGTTAGGAGAATAGTTGATTCCATCATCATTGTCAAATTTATTCTCTTCCACGGCTTTCTTGACGGTTGAGTCCGTACCTGCAAAATAAACATCAAATAAAGAGGCCATCTCAACATTGACTACAACATCTCTCTCTCGTGTTTTCTCAGCCTCTTTTGGCGTTTCTTCTCCACTCGCCTTATTTTCACCCGAAACTCCACCACTACCATCACCACTACCACTACCATCATCATTACCACCACGAGGCTCATCAAAACTATCATACTCGTGGTCACCATCCTCACATCCTTCTTCTCATCACCATCGTCATCATCATCATCATCACTATCATTCTCATCATCAGAATCATCGCCGTCTCCATCAACCCCTTGAGTTGTTTGTTTCTAGTGGAACATAAGCAACCAAGGCATTAGTAACCATGGCACTCACTTGTGCACTAGTGGTGGGTGCAACAAGTGGTGAACTTGTAGAACTAACCTGACTAGATCTCACGGCAGTTGTAGCTACAGGCTCAGTGCCCACAACGGTTCCTACAACAACCTCAGGCTCATCATCATCAGGCTTAGCACCGGATCCTCCTTCACCCACATCCTTTCTTGGCTCTCCCGTGTAGAGGAAACCATGAATCTTTCCTAAAGCTCTGACCCTTTCGGCATCAGTGGCCAAACGAGTAAGGATAGTTTGTCATCGGTTGTCTTGCTCGGCCCTTGGCTTAGCTACACGTAGAAACCCTCGAAAGGTTTCCATGAGGTGTACCCTCAAGTTCTCAACATCCTCATCTATCAACCGCATAACCTCCATAATGACAAGGTCCCAGTTGACCAACAACTCATTCACACGCCCCTGTTCGGTGCGTTGATCTTGCAACTGTTCCTCCAGCTGCTCAACTAAACCTTGCAGCTTCACACTTTCACCCATCAGGCGATCAACATCTCTGTTCATCCCACCTTCCAATCCACTAACCCTTGAGCCCATACGCTCAAAATCGATCCACAATTTGTCAAGATCATTGTCAAGTTCTCTTTAAAATTTACTTGCAAAGTTGGAAGAGGAGGGAAGATCAGTCTCTAGCCTTTTAATCCATGATTCAATCTTTTCTAACTCAACGTGCTGATCAATATTTTGCAAAGAGTTTTTGTTGATCAACTCTTGCTGGTTGTTGATTCTTTGCTGCGACAAGTTGATCCAATCCCGTTGACTAGCAATTTGAGCTTGATCCAGATCTCTTTGTTCTTGAAGAGTGCCAACTTCATTAGCCAAAGCATCACGTTGTTGAGTGACTTATTGATTAATGACTTGTTGATCTTTAAGAAACTTGATCAACATGAGCTCTCACTTGGCACGATTCTAGTTTGCCTCCTCTACTACCTTAATCCTATCGAGGATAGGATCTCGGAAGATTGGCGACGTTTTCAATTTTCCACTCGAGATTGGAGTGGTAGCTATGATCGGGATTTTATGGGTTGAGGTAGGTGTGATTGAAAAGGTTGAGTGTGGGGTGGTTGGAATGGGTAAGGTTAGGTTTAGGTAGAGAATGATGTGGTTATGGTTAAAGGTAGGCTTGTTGGTATGGTTGTTGTTTCTAGGGAGGGTGTGGTGGTTTGGGTTGGGATTGAAGATGTAAAAGTAGAGGTCGAGACTGATGTGCCTCTAATTGGTGAGGCGAAGCTGTATGTAGGTGAGGTAATGGGCGCGGTAGTCCTAGGGGATGTGAAGGTTTCAGCTTGGGTGGTTGTGGGAATATCCTCAAACATGGATGGTATAGGTTCATCTAATCGGGTTGGGGAGGTTTCGGGTGAGCTGATGGGTTCATCTAAGGGTGATGGTTTCTTGGGTTTAGGTTTGGTTTTGAGGACAATCCTAGGCTTGGTTTCGGTTGGTGCTTTGGGTGAAGTGAGTCTAGTTTGGTTTTGGGAGAGACTGGGATTTGGGCTTTGGTAACCTTAATTTGTTTGGCTTGGAGGGCTTCTAAGGTTCTGGCTAATGATTTGGGTGATCCTGTGTGTGGGTTGGTCATGGTAGTGGTTTTAGGTGTGATTGATTGTGGGGTTGCTAAGGATTTAGTTATCATAGCAGAAATCGAGGGAAAGCGTACCTTAAGATGAGGTACTTTTAAAGACGAAGACTTCGAGGAATCTTTGGCCTTCTATAAGGGTTTTGTTGGACGCTCTGGCTCCTCTTCTTCATCCTCCTCAGCTGAAGTAGCATATCTCTTTGAGGATTTACCAGCTTTCCTCATTTTCTTGTCATGCTTTCCATTAGATTTTTGTTCACCCTCCACATCAGTCTGTGGATCAGACTTTTGCTCATAAGCCTCTGGTTCATCAACTGGCTCATCTTTCTCTTCCTCCTCATCATCACCTTCATCCTGACCATCATCAGAATCATCATCACCTTTCTCTTCCTCAACCTCAGTATCTTCACTATCTGTTTCCGTCTCCTCAAATTGACCAAACGTTTCACCAGGCTGTTTATCCTTGCATTTGTATAAACTCCTACTAGTAGGCTTAAGAATAGCATTGATAGCAGACTGTTTGATTTCTTTCACATGAAATGGCTCAACATACTCAATTGCATTTCCTCCTCATCAACATCATCAGTATGCATGGGTCTGGGTGTATCGGGAAGCAGATAATCTAATATTAGCTGGATAAACCTGGGATACATCATTCTTCGATTCTTAGCATGTACATTTTGTTGTATGTACTTGAAGAACAAATGAGAGTAGTTTTACTTCCTCTTCCTTGTCAGACACAACATCACCCCAACCCAATCTGTGTTGAGCTTGGCAAATCCGCCTTTCTGAGTAGACAAGCAGTTTCCTACTATGTGAAATAGAAGCTTCAAGCAAATGGGCAGATGCTTCTTTTCACAAGTTAACCACTCAAAGTCGTATCCTATTTCATCCAAGTAGTCAGAAATTTTCTCTTTAGTGAAAGTTGTGAATGGATCATATGCATCATCATCTATCTTCAAAGTTGTCTAATAACCTCCTCATTTACAGTCGCCTTCAGTCCATCAATCTTTGAGGTTATTCTAGAATTGCCTTTCTTTGTTCTTGCCTTTGTCCAAAACTGCTCTATTCATGAAAAGTGAACTTCAGGATCAGCAGTGATTGCATAGGATTGAGGACACTCTTGTAATCCCTTTATCATAGAAATGAACACCTTAAACTTTCCTTTTCTCGAGATTTCCAAGGAGCAAGAACTATTATAACCCTATAATATACAAAAGGAACACTAGGGTTGATAATTGAGTTAAAAGATAACATAAAACTTCAAACATTCATTACAATCATTCAACTTGTCTTTAGAAAAAACATAATATAAAAACATCTTATTTAACATCATGACAAGTCCTTCTACAGATGCCAGCTTCTTCAGATCCGCCATGTGTCTTCAGTCAAGAGAGCTGTCTCAGTCTATTAATTTGCGTGCGTACTAAAAGTCAGCTACGCTGAGTGAGTTCTAGTTAATACATGCAACATACAATACATTCACATACTTACATACATGCGTATCCGAAGATACGTATCTTCACCTTTCTTACATTCTTACATACATACGTACTTTCATTCTTTCTTTCATACTTATATATATACTTTCATTCATACATATAAGTTTTAAAGAGCATTCCGCCCTATAACCTTCGCAGATGTTTATAGGGTTTGTTCCCTATTTTCGCAGATATGAAAACTCGGTTTCATATACAATACACTATACATGTAATAACAGGTAGGAAAGAAAGGAAAGAAAAGAAATAAATGTCCACATATCGTATCACAACCATATAATAATCCAAATAATAATTCTTGATTAAAACCATTGTATTCGCTACAAAGTATTTAAAATCAATTCTTAAAATCATAGAAAATATAATTTGGATGGAGACAACCCCTCCATCTAGGTGTTATCATCCTGAGATGTCGTCGTCTGAGGATGCAACCGAGTGTGCATCCTCCTCAGTTGGCTCTTCTTGTGGGTCTTCCTCAGGATCTTCTTCAGGATCCTCCTCCGGTTCTGCTGCGTTCGGAGCAATCTGTGCCTCTAGTGTGGCGCAACGAGCGAGAGCTACCGCTGCATTGCCTCTTGCATCACTAATTTCTTCCTTCAAGTCCAAGATTTGTGATTGCATATTGAGTACTAGCCTCATTAGGTGGACATGAGCATCTTAAGTTTCCTTCATTGCGTCAGTCAGGTATGAAATTCTCTTCCTTTCCTCCGCTCCATCCCCTAGCAACCCAGTATCCTTCGCCCTCATTGAGTGCATGATGTTAACTTCACGATCCATGCAGGAGACGAAAGCTGCGAAAACGCGTTCCATCGGAAGGGTTAGGGGGAATAGTATGTTGAAAGACAAAGGACAGCCAGAGATGGGTAGTGGGGGAACTTCCTCACGGTAAACATACTGCTCGGTCAAACTTGGGTACCAACTCCAGTTACCATTGCTCTCGTGTGCGACTCCAGGTGGGCAGCGACTCTTCGGTGCGAGGGCTGCTAGTGTTGGGCCTGCTCGAAGTAGTAATGGTTTGGAAATCTGCGGTTCCTTTCCTGGGGTGTGGGACACTGGGCTAGATGACGATGATGGTGTTGACCTCCCTACAGAATAGGTCGTGTATGGTTTATGCGTATACGAGTGAATGAGGAAAAAGAAATAGAGAAAATGAATAAATTCATATACTATATATATATGTATATGTATGTATCGTGTAAGATCATAACTAATGGGTCATTGCGGTTATAGTCTAGTATGAATGCGAATTCTAGTTCGCTATAACCAATTGCTTTGATACCAATCTGTCACACCCTCAAAATCCACTAACGGAATTCTATCGTTAGAGGGTGTGGACTAATAGGATCGAATCCATTAGTTATATCAAACATCATTATTAAAGTCTTTTAAAAAAACAAACAAAGACATACAAGCCTGAAATAAGTGCGGAAGCATGAATAGTAATGTAAATTGTTGCGTCAATACAGGACGATTTAAGCAATAGTTGATATGATAAAAGAAATTCAAATCATATGAGTATAGTGCATACATGTCCTAAACCCCGCGCCCGCCTTGGCTACTTGAGATAAACATACTAAAAGTGTCAACACAAGGTTGGTGAGTTCACATGTTTAGGTAAATTAATCATTGCGTTTTAGCGTTACCAGATAGAGTTATTTCAATATATATCAATAGGTAGCTAACCTATCAAGCATGTATTACTAAGTGTTCGACACCGAAGCTGACTGATTATACGTTTGCCTTGCCACCATTTCAACCACGACCATGATAATATGTTAGCCAAAATTACACCCACTCGACCTACAGTCGAGTTTAGAGTCGGGTGGGGTTTGTCAAACCCAGTAGTACTACTCAACACTGAATCACTATCATCCAATATTAACCGGTTCGATTGTTTCTAAAGGACTTAGTTGGTTTGTTTCCACTTAGTCTTACAAGTGATATATACATAATAAACAAAATCTATAGTGTTGGAGTTTGTTATCTCCCCCTAATTAAAACGTTAAAAGGGTAAAAAGGGCCGTGAAACTCACTGTTTGTGAAGTTACTAAAGTCCGAGAAAAAGCGTGCATAAAAGAAATTTTCACTAGTGCTCTAAAACAAAAATAAGATTTCTAAGTGTTTCGAATCATGAGTGAGTCTCTAGACTCGACATATAAAAGTTGTGCATGAGATGTGTTCGTGTTACGTTTGTGAAACAAGTGTGACTCGACAACACGTTGGTGATAAGTTATGGGTATGATCACGTATGGCATCTAATGTTACTACGATATATTTTCAGTACATCATCAATTACAAAGGCATATATGTCAGACACAACTCAACATCGATCAAACAATTAACTTTGCACATTCCAACAAGAATTCAGCAGCTAAGTTTTCCGAGACAGATATTAAAACGTCAATATTACTCTATTTCACTATTCATAATATGCAGATAAAATTACCAAAATTTACCACAGAAGCACAAGTGAGTTAGGTTTCGGTAAATATTTTTATAATATACGGTTTTATCACAAGAATCATAACAACACAGTAGGTACACAACAGTCATTATCATGCGCAACAAAACGTTCTTGACTAGTATCGTTACGTGGTTAATCCAATTAATGCAAGGTCAATTGTTTTAGATTCCACACTCAATTTATTAACTTTCAGAGGTGGAATAAACTCAATTGGTCTTGTCGTTTGTGAGATATTCTATTAACAAATAAGCCTATAAAAAGGCTTCCCGAATCAGAACTGCACAACTAATTTATAAATTAATAAAAGGTGACTTCCACATGTCCAAAAATTACAAACTTGGATTCCCTGGAAACTAGACTCGACATACTACATCAAGGAATTAATAATCACGTTAAAACATATCATTAACATCAAGTTACAGCCGTATTAACACACATTTATGATTCTGTCCAGCATCAGCTTTCACCAAAATCCAACAAAGTGATAACCTATGAACAATTAATCATGAATACAATCCTCTAGACTCATAATCCATCAACCATGCATCTCAATTTCACTTTTCATGCATATTTAGGGTTTACTCAAAAATTCAATTTCAAACAAACATGCAATTGACAATCAATAACAACATAACTAGTAAACAATTTACTTGTGTTTATCAACAAATGTATAAATAAACCCTAACTCATCCTTAATAATCAATTTTAAGATCTAGGGTTTTGATTAACATGTTCAATGATGTAATTAAATCAATAGAAAAGGCTAAAGGGGATGTTAATTACCTAGTTAGCACCTTGGATCCTTCGATTAAGCTTGAAAATAACTTGTATGTGTGTGTGTGTGGTGTTTTCGGCCGATCAAGGAGAGGGGAGGGTGCTGCCGTGAGAGAGAGAGAGAGAGAGAGAGAGAGAGAGAGAGGTGGGGAGGGACTAGGGTTGGGTAATAAGTTGTTATATATTTAATCATGTTACACTTCACCCCCAACCTTCTAGTTAACCAAATTCTAGCACAAACAAAGCATGTAGTCACATATAAGTATATATATTATCACAACATAATACGTACTCATACCAAGTATTTGTTCATATTAATTATTGTTTGTTCACCAATGGTTTGAGTCGACTCGTGTGTGGTTCGGTGAAACTGCGAAAGACTATTTGTGTAATGATTGTCACATTTAATTTAAACCCTATTTAAATGCAATAAGGAATGCGTTAACTGGAATGACATAGTTCATGTGATCTTGAGTTTGAATTAACAGAGTTCGGGTTAACAGAGTTAACATGAAATTGACGAGTGTCACACTTACAACTTTGACAAGTCACAAACAGGTTTGTATAATTGTGACAAGTTACAAAAAGGTTCTCAAAATTTTGTTTTTGAAGAAATTAACCAATCAGATGGTAAAGCATGTGTAGCACGATATGGTCAAAAAAATGAGAAGTCATGGATCTTTGATTGTGGTGCAACTGACACTAGACGTTTGAAATATCTTATTTTGTATCTTATTCTAAACCAAAAACAACACATATTCAAACTGCTAATAGGGGAATAGTCTATGTTGATGGGGAGGAACTATTGAAATTTCACCAACACTAAAACTCTCAAATTGTCTTTATGTTCCATCACTATCATATAAAGTATTATCCATCGGTCATGTGACAAAAGAGTTTAATTGTACAGTTCTGATGCATCCTCCTTTTTGTATCTTACAGGATATCGGGACGAGGGCTATCATTGGGCGTGGCACTTAGCTCAAAGGATTGTACTATGTGGACGAGGTAACTCTATATGGTTCAATGATGCTCGCTCATGTAACTATAAGTAGGGAAGCCTGGTTGTGGCATAGACGTCTAGGACATCCATCCTCCAGTTATTTACACATTTTATTACCGAAGCTTTTCCCTTCAAATAATCAAATAAATTGTGAAACTTGTGTTCTAGCAAAAAGTCATCAATCAACCTATAAACCAAATAATACAAAAGTTGACTTACCTTTTTCATTAATCCATTCTGATGTGTGGGCCCTGCTCCTATTTTTTTTTGGGGGGGGACAAAATTTTCGGTATTTTTTATTATTTGTTGATGATTATACCCGAATGACATGGATTTATTTTTTAAAAAATAAATCCGAAGTGCTTGAAAAGTTAACCATGTTTTATACCATGATCGAAACACAATTTCAAAGAAAAATTCAGGTCTTCCGATTTGATAATGGGAGCGAATTTGTGAACAATTCCATGAAACATTTTTTTCAAAACAAGGGAATGATTCATCAAACATCATGCACACATATCCCTAAACAAAACGGAGTTATAGAAACGAAAAAACCGCATCCTCTTAGAAGTAGCTCGAGCCCTCCTAATCAAGTCCCAAGTTCCAAAGTCTTTCTGGCCTGAGGCACTTGCCACTGCTACCTATCTTATAAACCGTCTACCAACAAATGCTCTTGAACTAAAAACCCCTCTCCAATCCCTATCCAATTTTACTAAACTACCTCCTGTCGTTACCCATCAACCGCGAGTTTTTGGTTGCTCAGTCTTTGTCCACATACACAAGAGTGAATGCACCAAACTTGACCCGTGCGCTGAAAAATGTGTATTCGTATGTTATGCAGTCAACCAAAAAGGGTATCAGTGCTACAACCCAAAGAGACGTCACATGTTCACCACCATGAATTGTGACTTTCTTAAAACCGAATATTTCTACATCCAACCCAATGATCAAGATGATAAACAATATGGCACACTGAGTTGGTTAAAATGGTTACCATCATCTAAAGAAGATAATTCCAACACCCAAGCTAAGTCACCATCATCACCAACTCCGAAAGAGTCTCCATCCTTGTCACCACTCAATAGTGTTGACAATCATGATCCCTCCAACGTGATATCCTAGGCAAGTAACTCCCAACTCCATATAAATCATGATAATGCTACTGATGTATGTAACCATGAGACAATAGATGATGAAGTGTTAGTGCAAATAGAATTGAGTACACCATCACAAGAAGAATGGAATGAACCAAATCAAGAAACACCAACCAAAAATATGTTATACTACCAAGGGCGAATAGAGGGGTGCCTCCGAAACGGTATTCTCCAGAAAAAGAATCTCGAAGGTCTCAATATCCTTTAGCTAATATAGCTAGAGGAAATTTGTCTGAAGAAGCCAAGGCCTTTGTTTCATCCATATACTATGAAGTACCAAAATCTGTACAACGAGCACTTGAATTAAAGATTTGGAGGAAAGCCATGAAAGTTGAGATGAAAGCACTTAACAAGAACAATACTTGGGAAAATGCATCCTTCCATCAGGGAAGAAATCCGTAGGGTGTCGTTGGTTGTTCTCTATAAATCACAAACCAGATGTAACTATTGAAAGATACAAAGCTAGATTAGTTGCCAAAGGGTACACTCATACATATGGAATAGATTACTCCGAAACTTTCTCTCCGGTTGCTAATATTGATACAATAAGGGTCCTCATTTCAATAGCTGCAAATAAAGGGTGGCCTCTCCATCAATTCGATGTTAAAAATGTCTTCCTACATGGAGAAATAAAAGAAGAAGTCTGTATGGAGAGACCACATGGGTTCACAGAAGACTTTAAACCAGGGGAAGTATGCCAGCTAAAGAAATCTCTTTATGGTCTCAAACAGTCTCCACGTGCGTGGTTTGGAATATTCACACTAGCTATGAAACAATATAGCTTCAAACTGAGTAACTCGGATCATACTATGTTCCTTAAACGGAGAGGTATTCACATAACTTGTCTAATTATATATGTTGACGACATGATTATTACAGGAGACGATGAAGAAGAAATGCTAAAATTGAAGAAGAATCTATTTATGGAGTTTGAAATGAAAGACTTGGGGAAGACTTAAGTACTTCCTTGGAATAGAAGTTCTTAGGTCTAAACAAGGCATATTTATCTATTAAAAAATATATTCTTGATCTATTGGCAGAAACTGGAATGTTGGATTGCAAACCAGCAGAAACACACATGGTGGTCAACCATGGTCTTCATATGGTGGAAGGAGCAGAGCTAATAGATAAAGGGAGATATCAACGACTTGTGTGGAAGTTAATATATCTAGCTCACACTCGCCCATTCATAGCATATTCTGTAGGGGTGGTTAGCCAATTCATGCATCAACCCCACACTCATATGGAAGCGGTATGGAAGATTATTAGATATTTAAAAGGTACAGTGGGCCATGGTGTCCTCTTCAAAGTAAAGGGACACCTTGACATACAAGTATATACAGATGCTAACTGGGCAGGGGATAAAGGTAACAGAAGATCCACATCGGGCTATTTCACTCTAGTTGGTGGAAATTTGGTTACATGGAGAAGCAAGAAGCAAAAAGTGGTGGCCCTCTCTAGTTTAGAAGCAGAGTTTAGGGGAATACCACGAGGGTTGGGAGTAATATTATGGATACAAAAGCTACTGAAAGAACTAGGTTTTCCTCCAACCAAAGCTAGGAAGATCATGTGTGACAACAAGACGGAAATTCAAATATCAGAAAACCTAGTACAACACGATAGAACGAAGCATATAGAAGTTGATAGAAACTTCATTAAAGAAAAAATAGAGGCATGAATCATAGAGATCCCGTTCGTCCAATCAAAAGATCAACTCACGGACATCCTAACTAAAGCAGTCAACGAAAGAGTGTTCAGTGAATGTTTAGCCAAGTTGAACATTGGAGATCCCACTATTCAACTTGAGGGGAAGTGTTAAAACAGAAAGTTTAAGAGATAATAATTAACGAGATCAATTTAGATCATTTCCTTTCTCTATGGTCAAACTTCAAGATTACAGCCACAATTACAGTTAAAGGACAACTCACCATTACAGCCAAGATTGATTTTCTTTCTCTGTTTAAATTATTTTTCCTCTGTATAAATTGTAAAAGAAGTTCTTTGTATTCATCATCAAGAAATATAACAAAAACTCCATTTCAATCTCTATACAGTCTAATACTATCCCACATATTTATAAACTAGTGTATTACCCGGCGCGGTGCGCCAGGTAGGTAAAATCCAAGTGTTGTGGGTTCTAAACTTTGAGGCGGTAAGTCGACACAAATTCGGTCGGTTTCGGTTACATGCGTTATTGTACCAGAACTGAAACAAAAATAAATGTTGGCGTCGGTTAGTAAATCTTGAGCATTGATAAAACCCGACTATTGTCAATCAAGTGCATTGAGACGGTGAGTCTATGTAAATTCGGCCAGTTTCCATCATGTTCGTTAGGGTACCAGAACTTAAAAAAACAAAACTGGAATTTAGTCATCGTCTTTTGTCAACTCTAACCATCTCCTCTATCTCATGTTCAACTCCCTCTGCTCAAAAAATTACTTCAAACTCTTATGATCGGTGTAAATAGTACACTTAGTACCATACAGGTAGTGTCTCCATATCTTTAAGGCATGCACTACTGTTACTAGCTCTAAATCATGCGTCTGATAAGTAATCTCGTGAACTTTCAACTGTCTGGACGCCTAAGCTATCACTTTTCTTCGTTGCATCAACACGCAGCCTAACCCACGATGCGAGGCATCAGTACAAACAACCAAATCCTCGTCACCATCGGGTAGAGCAAGGATTGGAGCTTGTGTGAGTCTCTTCATCAATTCCTCAAAAGCTTCTTCTTGAAACTTACCCTAACTAAACACTACAGACTTCCGGGTCATTCCGGTCAACGGTGCGGCTATCTTGGAGAAGCCTTCAATGAACCTCCTATAGTAGCCAGCCAACCCTAAGAAGCTGAGTATATCAGCCGACATCTGCGGAGTTTTCCAGTTTGTGATCACTTCAATCTTAGCTTAGTCCACAGTAATCCCATTAGGATTGATTATGTGACCTAGAAACTGCACTTCACGCAACCAGAATGCACATTTTGAAAACTTAGCATACAACTTCTCTTCCTTCAAGATCTCCAACACTTCTCTTAGATGATCTGCATGGTCAGACTTGCTCTTTGAATAAATCAATATATCGTCGATGAAAACGATAACCGACTTGTATATCATCGGCCGACATACCCTATTCATCATGTCCATAAATGTTGCGAGAGCATTCATTAGACCGAATGACATCACGAGGAGCTCGTAGTGTCCATACCGTGTCCGATATGTTGTCATAGGGATGTCTGCCTCTTTCACCTTCAACTGATGATAGCCTGATCGAAGGTCTATTCGTGAGAACAAACTTGAACCTTGTAGTTGATCAAACAAATCATCAATCCGTGGTAACGGATATCTGTTCTTCATCGTAAGTTTGTTCAACTCACGATAATCTATACACATTCTCATGCTCCCATCCTTTTTCTTAACAAACAACACCGGTCCACCCCACGGGAACTTAACAAGCTTACTATTAAAAATCGTTATCCATTGCCACGTATCGACGACTTATTCAACCAACTTCAAGGCGCAACTTGTTTCTCTAAAATTGATCTTCGATCGGGTTATCATCAATTGCGTGTTCGCGAAGAAGACATTCCAAAAACCGCTTTCCGTACTCGATATGGACATTTCAAATTTTTGGTTATGCCCTTCGGGTTAACAAATGCACCCGCGGTATTTATGGACCTCATGAACCGCGTTTGGAAACCATTCCTTGATTAATTCGTTATTGTCTTTACTGATGACATCCTTATCTTTTCTAAATCCAAAGCCGAACATGAACATCATTTGCATTCCATTCTCGAGCTCCTTAGAAATGAACAACTCTATGCCAAATTCTCCAAATGTGAATTTTGGCTCGAGGAAGTTCAATTTTTGGGACATATCATAAACGACAAAGGTATTCGTGTTGATCCTGCTAAAATTGAGGCCGTTAAGGATTGGAAAACTCCAACGACTCACACGGAAATTCGATCTTTCCTCGGTTTGGCCTGATATTATCGGCGTTTCATTCGGAATTTTTCCAAGATCTCTTTGCCTCTTACCTCTCTCACCCATAAGGGACAACCCTTCGATTGGGGTTCGAAGCAAGAGGAAGCCTTTTGTACTCTCAAGGACATGCTTTGCAATGCTCCTATTCTAACCCTTCCTGATGGAAACGACGATTTTGTTGTATTTTGTGATGCATCCCATCAAGGCCTTGGTTGTGTTCTCATGCAACGAGGTCAAGTCATCGCATACGCATCAAGGAAACTTAAGGTCAACGAGAAGAACTATATGACTCATGATCTCGAACTTGGTGCCGTCGTTTTCGCTCTCAAAATCTGGAGACATTACCTTTATGGTACAAAATATGTGGTTTTTACCGATCATAAAAGCCTTCAACACATTTTCGACCAAAAAGATCTCAACATGAGACAACGACGATGAGCTGAATTACTTAGTGATTACGATTGCGAGATTCACTACCACCCCGGTAAAGTGAATGTTGTCGCCGACGCCCTAAGTCGAAAGGTTAATGTTAAATCCATTCTACTTCTAAGCGTCATTGTTCAAACCGATCTTCAAATTCGTATCTTTCAAGCTCAACGCACCTCCGTCAAAGAAGGTAATATGTACGACGAAATGTCATGTGGAGCCGAACTTCAACTCGAAACCAAACCCGATGGCCTTTTGTATTTTCTCAATCGTTTGTGGGTTCCCGGTCGCGATGACCTTCGTACTTGTATTCTCGATGAATCTCATAATTCGCATTATTCCGTTCATCCCGGTGCGGATAAGATGTATTTCGATCTTCGTGCTACCTTTTGGTGGCCGGGTATGAAAAAGGACGTAGCGTTGTTTGTATCTAAATGTCTTACTTGCTCGAAAGTCAAAGCCGAACATCAAAGACCTTTTGGTCTACTCGAGCAACCACCGGTTCACGTTTGGAAATGGGAAGACATTGCTATGGAATTTATTACCAAATTACCCAAAACCCAGAAAGGCAACGATAGCATTTGGGTGATCATCAATCGATTAACCAAATCTGCTCATTTCATTCCGATTCGCGAGAAGTACTCTGTCGAGCAGCTTGCTCAAATCTATGTTCGGGAAATCGTGTGCCGACACGGTTTGCCATTGTCTATCATCTCCGATCGCGATGCCCGTTTTACCTCTCATTTTTGGCGTTCACTTCAAGAAGCTTTGGGAACACGTCTCGATCTTAGCACCGCTTATCATCCTCAAACGGACGGTCAATCCGAACGTACAATCCAAACACTCGAGGATATGCTACGAGCATGTGTTCTTGATTTCGGTGGGAATTGGGATTCTCATCTCCGTTCATCGAGTTCTCCTACAACAATAGCTACCACTCTAGTATTGATGTGGCTCCTTTTCAAGCTCTTTACGGTCGTAAATGTCGTTCCCCGATTTGTTGAAACGAAATCGGTGAAGCTCAGATCACGGGACCCGAGATGGTTCAAGAAGCCACCGATGTCATTAATAAAATCCGTAAGAATCTCCTAGCCGCAAGAAATCGTCAAAAGAGTTACGCCGATATACGGCGAAAACCTATCGAATTTAATGTTGACGATATTGTCCTTTTAAAAGTATCTCCTTGGAAGGGGGTAGTCCGTTTTGGAAAGAAGGGTAAACTAGCTCCTCGTTTCGTTGGTCCTTTTAAAATCCTTGAACGTGTTGGGAAGGTGTCTTATCGACTCGAACTACCGGAAGAACTTGCCGGTGTTCATCCGACTTTTCATGTATCAAATCTTAAGAAGTGCTTAGCCGAGGGTAATCTCCATATACCTCTCGACGAAGTACATGTCGATGAGTCGATGATCATGGTTGAATGACCCGTTGAGATCATGGATCACAGCGAGAAGAAAAACAAGCGTAGTCGTATTCGGTTAGTCAAAGTTCGATGGGAATCACGGCGTGGCGCGGAGTTCACTTGGGAACGAGAAGACACAATGAAGGAGAATTATCCACACTTGTTTGCATCATCATCGTCATCTTAATTTCGAGACGAAATTTCCTAAAGTAGGGGATACTGTGACATTCGTCAATTTCGCGTCTCGTTGGTATTCGTTTTTGTATTCGTTTATCATGTAAACCGACCCATTTTGTAAACCAAAGCTTATGATATAATCAAAATGATGGATTTTATGTTACAATATTGTTTTACACTTTTTGGGTCTTGAAAACATTCTTTTTGGTCCTTAAAACTCTTTTAAAATGTCTTAAACCAAACTTTGGGGACTATTATTGCCATTTACCAAAAACTTGTTTGACCATTTCAACCTTCACATGCATCTTTACCCTATTTGTATGAACCATACTCTTACCATTATAAAATCAAGGCTCCATACACCATTTTGGTTGTTCATCTTCTCCAAATCTCTCTCAAATCCAAGTATTCATCTTCAACATTTTGTTATTTTGATTTCTTAAGGTCAACTAACTATAGTCTTTCATTTTAACTTGTTTATATAATATTACTAACACTTGAATATGGTGGTACAACATATATATAATACACACCCCTTGTTTCCTTTATTTGTTACTTCACCGACTCCGGTTGGTTAAGTTTCGAATGTCATAAGACAAGGCTTCATGGAGGACTTCGTGTTCTTGATATACATTTACACACACATAACTTATTATACATATCACTTATGACTAACTTCTAATCCTTTTTAGTTTGTTCATCTTATTTACAAGTTCCATGGTATGGGTTTGTATAAGACTAACCTCGGTTTAACCGAAACTAGTCCGAACCGGAAACCGAACTTTTGTTTACTAGTTTTGTTAAAATAGTTGTTTAAACATGTTTATTGCTAGATTTGAGTTTCAAAAATCATTTTTACAAGTTCTTTGATATTAAGCATATGGAATCCATCTATGAACTCGTTGGGAGACGGAAACCGAACTAAACCGAAACTTTTTCTTAAAAGACTTGTAGTTAACTTTTTAGTTGTAAAATTTAAGTTTTCTTCATTTATAAACCAATATACAAGTTCTATGATATTTGGGCATGTAGAAACCATCTATGAACTATTTGTGAGATGGAGACCGAACCAAACCGAACTATACCGACTTTTACTCGCTTGAGACACACAAGTGTGTTTTTAGCTATCAAGACTTGTATATTTCTTTAAAAATAGTTTACAAACTGATTTTAATTATTTTCTTAAGTACATGGAATTGTTGGATCCAACTTGATCTCATCACATAGTTTGGACCGACAAAACCGAACACTCGCTTAACGTGCGTTGTTAGTTCTAAACAATAGATCTACATACTTGGTTAAGTGTTAGTATATTTTAATGAGTTATCTCATAACAATTAATATGTTGGAAAGTTGACTTTGGGTTTGACCATTTGTCAAGACCCAAACCGACAACCCGAACACTCGTTAAAGACCCGTTTTAGTATCTTTGTCCCAAAGGAACTTGCATTTAAGCATTTTTCCCACCTTATTACTTAACATTGGTTAAGTAAATTTTAAGGTTAGATACTTTAACCCGGTTTCGAGCAAACTTACGTTTTTAAAGGATTGTTATTATAAATTCTTAAATAGTTACATTTTAAACCTTGAACTTTAATTGTTTACTTTTTGCAACAATTATTTTATTTAAAGATCTTCAAGACAACCATTCTAAATCCAAGATTTTATTGTCATTTAGGCCTTGCTCGTTAAACTTCATCCATCCGGTTATTCATCTTTTACCGATCAAGTTTTATACTTGAATGTGAGTAAATTCATACCCCGTTTTCTATCTTTTGTTTTGGGGGTGACATTTCATCTTATCTAAACTAAATATTTTATACTTGGGTCTTAAACCACAAACGTTGTTGTATACTTTACTTGAATAATTGCTCGATTTGGTGTTCTATGCTTATTTGCCTATGTGTTTATCGCTTTTGGATGGTGGAACTATAAATCCTAGACCATTTGGCAACCCCTCATGGCAATGTGTCGTTAACGTAATGCAATTAACGATAACTATAAAATCCTAAACTATTTGGCAACCCCTTATAGTTGGGTGTCGCTAACTTGTTAGCGATAACTATTTATCCAAGTTTATAGCTATTATTTATGGTTTTGTATACTAGTTTTGTGGCTTTTCATACTATATATCTATTGTTCAAACTTATGAATTGCTCACCAACCTTTGTGTTGATAAACTTTATTTTATGAAATGTTACAGGTTTGAATCTAGGTTGATTTTGGAGTTTGGTGAAGAAAACGTCACAAATACCGTTAGTATATTAGCAAAAATGAACAATATTTGATTTGCTATATTTTGTTATATTTTGTTGTATTTGACTTATGAATATTTCGCTATGTGACATTTTCGATGTTGTGAAATGAAATGAGTTTGTTAAATATTGTCGCTTTAAATAGTGTCATGCGCTTCTGAGCAATCGTTGCACCCCGGCATGTTCCGTCGCCTTTGGTCAGGGTGTGACATGTGGCAACATCTGGGATCTGCTTTACCTGCTCCTGAGTCATCATGTAGGCCCTAGTCCTGGGCATCACTTGTTCCGCATCTTTCTTCTCACTTTCTCCAGCTTCACCACCAGTACAAGCCTTTGCTAGGTGACCGGTCTGACCGCACCTATGACATGCGGGGCTTTGCATGGCAATCCTGAGAAAAATACCCCATCTTTCCACATTTGTAACAGGCATTTGACCCTAAATTGCATTCCCCACCATGGGACTTTCCACACTTGTGACACACGTCAGAACTAGTACCCCACTTGCACTCCCCAGCGTGCATCTTACCACAAGTCTTGCACGACCTCTTCTCCCACACCTTCTGTCTCTTATCTCTGGGGTTCCACAACTAAGTACCAGGTCGTTTTACAGGAGCAACCCATTTCTTCTCCTTCTTCTCTTCTAACACCACATCATCCACCGCTAGTTCATCGTAAACCATCTCTACAAGTTCGACAGCATAGTCAAAGGTAGCAGGTTTACTTGCCCTGACTAAGGTGCGGATGTTCTGTGGCAGTCTTCTTATGTAGCACTTGATCCTTTTCACTTCAGTGCTCACCATGTCAGGTACCAACCTAGACATGCGATTGAATTCAGTAGTATACTCGCGGTGTGTCATCTTACCCGCCTTCAAGTTCAGAAATTTCATCTCAGCCCTTTCGACCTTAGCATCAGCACAAAACCTTTTTATCACTAACTCCTTCAGGTCATCCCATCTCAACGCCTTAACTTCTTCTCGAGTCTTTCTCTGCTCCACCGACTCCCACCAGTACATAGCTTCATCTCCGAACGATTGGGTGGCATAACCCACTGCATGGTCCGGACAGAATCATAGATGTGTGTTAATACGGCTCTAACTTCATGTTAATTGTATTCTTTAAAGTGATTATTAACTCCTTGGTGTAGTATGTCGAGTCTTGTTTCCAGGGAATCCAAGTTTGTAATTTTTGGACATGTGGAAATCACGTTTTATTAATTTATAAATTAGTTGTGCAGTTCTGATTTGGGAAGCCTTTTTATAGGCTGATTTGTTAATAGAATATCTCACAAACGACAAGACCAATTGAGTTGATTCCACCTCTGGATGTTAATAAATTGAGTTTGGAATCTAACATAATTGGCCTTGAATTAATTGGATTAACCATGTGATGGAACTAGTCAAGAACATTTTGTTGCGCATGATAATGACTGTTGTGTACCTACTGTGTTGTTTTGATTCTTGTAATAAAACCGTATATGCTAAAAATATAATAAAAATACTTTCCGAAATCTAACTCAGGTTTACTTCTGTGGTAAATTTTGGTGATTTTATCTGCATATTATGAATAGTAAAATAGAGTAATCTTGACAAGTTAAATTCTGTCTTGGAAAACTTAGATGCGGAATTCTTGTTGGAATGTGTAAAGTTAATTGTTTGATCGATGTTGAGTTGTGTTTGACATATATGCCCTTGTAATTGATGATGTACTGAAAACATATCGTAGTAACATTAGATGCCATACGTTGTGACACCCGTAACTTATCACCAGCGTGTTGTCGAGTCGCACTTGTTTCACAAACGTAACACGAACATATCTCATGCATAACTTTTATGTGTCGATTCTAGAGACTCACTCATGATTCAAACACTTAGAAATCTCATTTTTGTTTTATAGCACTAGTGAGGATTTATTTTACGCACGCTTTTTCTTGGACTTCGGTAACCTTGCAAACAATGAGTTTCAAGGCCCCTTTTACCCTTTTAACGTTTTAATTAGGGGGAGATAACATACTCCAACGCTATAGATTGTGTTTATTATGTATATATCACTTGTAAGACAAAGTGGCAACAAACCAACTAAGTCCTTCAGAAACAATCGAACCGGTTAATATTGGATGATAGCCATTCAGTGTTGAGTAGTATTACTGGGTTTGACAAACCCCACCCGACTCTAAACTCGACTGTAGGTCGAGTGGGTGCAATTTTGGCTAACACATTATCATGGTCGTGGTTGACATGGTGGCAAGGCAAACGTATAATCAATCAGCTTCGGTGTCGAACACTTAGTAATACATGCTTGATAGGTTAGCTACCTATTGATATATATATATATATATATATATATATTGAAATAACTCTATCTGGTAACGCTAAAACACAACGATTAATTTACCTAAACCTGTGAACTCACTAACCTTGTGTGACACTTTTAGTATGTTTATCTCAGGCATCCGAGGCGGGCGCGCGGTTTAGGCCATGCATGCACTATACTCATATGATTTTAATTTCTTTTAACTTTATCATATCAACTGTTACTTTAGTCGTCCTGTGTTGACGCGACAATTTACATTACTATTTACGCTTCCTCACTTATTTCAGACTTATATGTCTTTGTTTGTTTTTTTAAAAGACTTTAATAATGATGTTTGATATAACTAATGGCTTCGATCCTATTAGTTCACACCCTCTAACGGTAGAATTCTGTTAGTGGATTTTGAGGGTGTGACACTAAGGGTCAGTTTGTATATTATGGCAAGTAAGGGGTTCTCTTTGTGGTGGTGACTCACAGTTGTAAGGGTCAGTTGTATATTTGTGAAAGAATGAGGAGAATTATTTATAGGAATAGAAATATAAGGGTTTGAGTATACATCCTCAACCCTTATACCTGTTTGTTGAGACCCTGTTTCAGCCACAGCTGCAAATCCGTTTGTAGTGTTTCCAGCATGATGATTTTCGCCAGTGGTTTTGACGGCATGGTGGTCTCCGGTGGTACTGATCGCATGATGGTCGCCGGAGTTGGTGGCTTCCAAACTACCCATGGCTGCCGCCGCCTTCCCCTCTTCTCCCCCCCCAATTTTTCCCTTTTTGTGTCCACAGGCCCACCATTCGGGATACCCTACAAGTTTGAACCATTGTTCTTTTGTATGCTTCATCTTACCACAATGGTCACAATTCAGTTTGGTTTTATCAACCCGGGTTGATGATAGGTTTGGTCTTTGATCTGATCGACGCCCCATTGAGAGAAGCCCTAACCCATCAGAATCACTATGTCTGGAGGCACTCAATTTGGACGCCACCGCTAGTTGTACAGTACCGAGGATATTTTGATGGGCCGTCTCTTTCCGAACCACCGCATATACTGCCTCAGCCGAAGGAAGAGGATTGCATCATAGTATCTCACTTTTAATGGGGTCGTACTTCTAGTCAAGGGCATTAAGGAATTAAAAAATCTTGTACTCGGACCTTAGTTTGTTATAAGTAGCGATGTCGGTAGCACACGTCACCGGATTCTGATCCCTCCGATCAATCTCTCCCCATATACCCTGCATTACAATCCAAAATTCTTCCAAAGGTACACCATTTTGCTTGAAATCACTTGCTTTGACATGGAGATCGAAAGTTTGGAGCTTATCCTTGCCACTACTATATGTAACCGTAAGAGCGTCCCATAATGTTTTTCCTGTCGGGAACTATTAGGTTATTGGCAAGGGCTGGTTCAATATTTTGAACAAGCCATGAGAAAACCTCCAGATCATCCTGTTCCCGCTGGTCATAATTCTATCATCCTGTTCCCGCTGGTCATAATTCTCATCAGTGGGTTCAGGTGGATCCTTGGTCAGATGGTTTAAAAAGGCTTTCGATTTTCCTCCTATGTTGACTCTTATCATCCGAGCCCATAAAGGGTAGTTATTAGTGTCGGACATGGCTAGTTTGGTTAGTGACATTTGGCTTGAGGTTTTGAGTTTGGATGTCATTCTTAAGAAGATTGGCAATTTGAATGGCTAAGCTATTATCAGTGTCGGACATGGCTAGTTTGGTTAGTGATCAGTAGATGATGAGCAGGTAACGATCCATAGATCATAGAACATGCTCTGATACCATATCAGACGGTATAGAGACTGAAATGGAGTTTTTGTTATATTTCTTGATGATGAATACAAAGAACGTCCTTTACAATTTATACAGAGGACAACTAATTCAAACAGAGAAAGAAAATCAATCTTGGTTGTAATGGTGAGCTATCCTTTAACTGTAATTGTGGCTATAATATTGAAGTTTGACCATAGAGAAAGGAAATGATGTAAATTGATGTAGTTAATTATTCTCTTTTTAACTTTCTATTTTAACAGATAGTATGATGGTGAGCTTTAAACCCATGAATTTGTGGGTATTGGTGAGTGATTTTGTGAATATGACACCTAATTGATGTATTAAAATGATTGTTTGTGATTATTGAGTTAGGGTTTGATTGCATGTTATAATCTAGATGTTAAATTACATGATTTGGTGTGTAAAAGGTGTACCCATAATGATTAATGTTAGGTTCTAGCAATTTTACACCTTTATGGTGATAGTTGATTAGCAAAGTAGGAGTTTGATTATAGTTTCACTATGTATTGTATGCTTAATTAAATTGATAACCTTGATGATAAAATGGTGGTTTTGTTTAACATCCCGAAATATCCATACCAATTTTGTCAATTTAGGATGTTGAGGGACTAGTTAATCATTTAGCTAAAGAAATATGGGAGCGACACGTGTCCTATGACACATCACCATGAAACGACACATGTCACGTAGTGGAGACACAGAAGGACACATGTAAACATCTAAAGCTATGTATCCTCTTGAAGTGACATGTTGCTAGTGACTAATCAAGTTAGCATGTCAACACAATAAAGCACGACTCATCACAAGAGTAACATGTGGCGAATGATGGTGATTGACGGTCCGACCGGGATGGCTATAAATAGTGAGCATGTGTTCTTCATTTGTGGCATCCCGAACACCAAATCACTTCCACTTTCTCAAAGTTAGTGCCACCGAGTTGGAGTCCCGAAGCCACTCTAGAGTTTCGACGTTCCATACCCGACACCCTACGTATAGTTGAAGTACCGCCCGTTCGTCCTTTTAGCATTATAACCCTTTTAAGGTAAGAGTTATGTTTAATATATTTCAATCATAGCTTAGATCCTAGTCGATGGTATAGCCTAAACCTTGGAAAGTTTATAGATTTATTTAAGCTCTTTATATATAAAGGTTTACAAAAATAGATGTTTCTTTATTATTAAGAAACATAAAGTTTTGCATACAAAGATTATTGTTAATTAACGTTCTTCTAAAGGAAGAAATGTTAATTTTTATATATATAAAAGATAATTATAAATAATTAATTAGAAAAACATGGCGTGCATGTAGTAACTGGAAGGTGATGGTCGGGTAAAAGTCATGTATATTATTATTTTATTTGTTTACTTTTAGTTTAAATATTATGTGAACTTTGGTACTTCAAGAATGTTTATGTGTTTCAGGATACTTGACGTTAAGGACACATATCAGGATGAATTACGGGCTTGAAACGAAGATGTAGAAGACACATAATGATTGGCATGCTTTCCTATGCAAAATAAAAGAAGAAAATAAATAAAATTGTGTCAGACACCCCTAGCGAGGCGCTAAGGGGTCCTGAGGGTGATGTTAGAGATACTCTAAGATCATCAGACAAATGAGTCTTTAGCGCGGCGCTAAAGGCTCACCCCCTGGATGTTAGCGCCGCGGTAACATCCCTTCTGACGTGAAAATTACCATAACTTTGATATAATCGGCTTTGAGCCAATTTTTCGAGATATCCATCATTCTAGCAACCAAGTACAAGCCTTAGGTCGATTTTACTTCATCCTGAAGCCTCTGGTTCGTCCGTTCATCGCATGATTTCGTCCTCTCATCAGATAAGCGAATCCTTCGTGATGCCGATGTCAGGCTAAACCACTGTATTCACTTTAGGCTAGGGTTTTGTGTAAAATAACTTTGATCAGATTCTATGTTTTGAATGAGTATGAACTTGATTGATTGTCTTTAATCTTGATTTACATTAGAATTGATTGTTTAAACAGTTTATGATTTTGATTATCAAACTTTGCATTACTTATCTGGTTGTGTTCATCACATGTAGGGTTAGCTCTTATGTCATTGAACCAGTAATCGTTAGTCATTGCTTAAAAGTGGTTTTCATACATTAAACTGGTAATTGGGTAAACCGGAGTTCAGTTGTGTCAACAATTTGGTTAGGGTATCGTTTGTCCTCACAACTCAACTGTTAGGTTTATTAATTACTGCGCAATTAATCTTTATGAATCTGTGATTAGTCGGTTGTCACTTTGCCTGAACATGAAGTGAATCATTTCCTCATTATTTTTTACATTCACTTAAAGTAATCGTGTTTTATTAAATCATCTTTTATAAACCGCTTGACATCGTTTGTCCGCTTAATATAATAATTAATAATTTTGAACTTTACTTGTACTTTCCACTGATTCCCTGTGGCAACGACCTTACTTACACATACTAGTTATATGTATTTAAGTTATATAAATACTTGTTTTTTATTATAGCACGACATTTACATCAAAATGGCGCCGTTTACGGGAAATCAACACGCAAAGTGCTAGTTTTAGTTTTTATTCTTTTTGCTCTTGTTTAGTTTAGTTTTTGTTTTTTATCTATTTGATTTTACACGGGGTATTCATGTGTTTCATGTGAGCATGTAACTCAAGATGATGTGGAGTCGGGTCTATGACCCACATGAAGGATATAAGGTCGTGGAGGATGATGACTCATACCATCCACATTCATATCATGAACCACCTTCAGCAAACTCTAAAGTCTTCTGCAATTCAGATAATTATAACCGAAGGAACCTCAACTATCAGGGCCGTAACTGGCAGTACCTTAATTATTCACCACCTCCATTAGATTATCAACACAATTACGAGTCAAGTGAATATGATAGTGATAGACCTAAAACGCCAACTTTTGTATGTTACCGAGAGGAGGAAGACTACTATTACGATGAGTACCCCCAACCGATATACAAAGAAGACCCTCAATATTATAATCATGGTTGTATCTATCAAAGGAATTGTCAGCAAGATCAAGAAGATTTCTTGGGTAACAAAGACGAGTCTATTCAAGACATTATGGAGTTGTTGAAGCAAATGAAGGCAAATCAAGAGACTTAGAATAGAAATCAAGAGGCTCAAAATAAGGCTTTAAATCAAAGGTTAGATCTTCAAGAAACGTCCAATGTTGCCCAAGATATACTGATGAGTCAACTTTTAGAAGAGGTGGCCCAAATTAAACGGGAAATAGAGAGGTTGGATACTGGTGTTGTGATTGATGAGGGAGTGATAGAAGAGACTCTTGATCTTTTGAAGAATGAATTTGAGGAGGTGGCTGTGGAGAATAATACCACGCCAATTCCTCTAGTTACCGAAGAGACAATGAATGCTTCGATTGTGGTTGTTGATGAGGATGTTGAGAAAAAAAGGTCTAGACCTTTTGGAGTATATAGTTGAATGTGTGGACCGATTTGAGACAAAGTTCCTTTCAAGAAGAGGAAGGTGGAGGTGAAGGGTAGTGGGCAAAGTATTAAGAAATGGGCCCATATTGGTTCTGCTGACGTGTCCACCACAGGAAAGAAGGTATTGACACAACACCTCAACTACCGAGCATACATGGGAAACTCGGTGGGAAAATGCTCGGTTCAGCCCCGATCAATATTTGATGTTTTGAAGATAAGAAAGAGTGTGTGGGCTCAACGTGTTAAGCATCAGGCATACGTTGGAAATTCTGAAGGGAAATATGCATTTACACCGGCACGTATTGGTTCGTTATATATATTGAGTGTGAAAGAAAAAGTAGAGTCGAGGCTTGTCAACTGCCGAGCTTTTATAGGTAACTTAGTTGGTAAGTGTTCCATTCGACCACCCTAACCGCCAAATCAGGTAACGGTCTGGCTGAAGACCTTAACAAAACTTAGCGCTAATTGGGAGGCAACCCGGATTTTATTTAAAGTTTGTTTAATATTATTTTATTTTACTTTTATCTTTGTAATTTGTTTAGCCGTTTTATTTCAAGCGTGCCACAATAGGAAAAGCCAAGTGTGGGGATGCCACACAGAACAATCGGAGTTTTATAGTGTTTCAGTGAAAAAATTATAAGTTACGAGGTTCAAGTTGTCTGACGTGCTTTCATGTTCCTTTTGCTATGGTTAATTCAGGTATGTGTAAGTTTTGTTGTATTTGAACTATGTGGGTGTAGTTCGTGTTTAAAGTCGGTATTGGTTGTTAATAATAGTTAGTGAGTTTGTTTGTTTGTTTGTTTGTTGGTGTCAATAAATTGGGTTTTATCCACCATAAGTCACTAAATAAATCCGCTTCCGCACCCTAGCCTAAGCCATAACAAAACCCTTAGTTCTATTCTTTATGTAACCGGTGGGTAATGGGTGGAGATATGACTTGCTTCCAAGCTTATTACATTGTGTTCATACTTGGTATAGAGGGCAGAGAGATACTAACACATTTTTTGATGCTCCAGATATTAAACTGAGATGATAGATGTTATATTATGAGGGGTGTGAACATGTGTGCTTTAACCGGAAACAAAATACACTCGTTTGGGCGGTTCCATAGTTTTAAATTGTAACATCAAATTATTTGATGGGTTATCAACCTTGACAGTGTCAGTTCTTGGGAATTGGGTATGACCTTATACCTTATTAGTATTAATCGTGGTAATTGATGAATCATCGGTCGAGGAGTATGTGTTGCATGAGAGTTTGCCTGAGGGCAAGCAAAAGATAAGTGTGGGGATGTGATGGTCGGGTAAAAGTCATGTATATTATTACATTATTTGTTTAATTTTAGTTTAAGTATTATGTGAACTTTGGTACTTCAAGCGTGTTTATGTGTTTCAAGATACTTGGTGTTAAGGACACTTATCGGGAGTAATTAGGGGCTAGGAACGAAGATGTAGAAGACTTATAATGATTGGCATGCTTTCCTATGCAAAATAAAACAAGAAATAAAGAAAATTGTGTCAGACACCCTTAAGGCGGCGCTAAGGGGTCCTAAGGGTGATGTTAGATATACTATAAGATCATCAAACAATTGAGTCTTTAGCGCGGTGCTAAAGGCTCACCCCCTGTATGTGCGCTAACATCCCTTCTGACGTGAAAATTACACTAACTTTGATATAATCATTTTTGAGCCTATTTTTCGAGATATCCTTCATTCTAGCAAGCAAGTACAAGCCCTAGGATGATTTTGCATCATCTCGAAGCCTCCGGTCCATTCGTTTATCGCATGCTTTCGTCCTCTCATCAGTTAAGCGAATCCTTGGTGATGTCGATGTTAGGCTAAACCACTGTATTCACTTTAGGCTAGGGTTTTGTGTAAACTAACTTTGATCAGATTCTATGTTTTGAATGAGTATGAACTTGATTGATTGTCTTTAATCTTGATTTACATTAGAATTGATTGTTTAAACCATTTATGATTTTGATTATCAAACTTTGCATCACTTATCTGGTTGTGTTCATCACATGTAGGGTTAGCTCTTATGTCATTGAACCAGTAATCGTTAGTCATTGCTTAAAAGTGGTTTTCATACATTAAACTGGTAATTGGGTAAAGCGGAGTTCAGTTGTGTCAACAATTCGGTTAGGGTATCGTTTGTTCTCGCAACCCAACTGTTAGGCTTAGTAATTACTGCGCAATTAGTCTTTATGAATCTGTGATTAGTCGGTTGTCACTTTACCTGAACCTGAAGTGAATCATTTCCTCATTATTTTTTACATTCACTTAAAGTAATCGTGTTTTATTAAATCATCTTTTATAAACCGCTTGACATCGTTTGACCGCTTAATATAACTTTTAATACTTATGAACTTTACTTGCACTTTCCACTAATTCCCTGTGGAGACGACCTTACTTACACATACTAGTTATATGTATTTAAGTTATATAAATACTTGTTTTTTATTAGAGCACGACATTTACATCAGAAGGGTGACAACACCGGTAGTCGAGTCTCTTATCTAAGGAAAGTAATTCGTATAAATCCAATCAACCATGGGACCTGTTTACTTTCCTGGAGAGCTTGATGAGAGTGTTCGAACCTATTACGCCAAAGCATGTTACACCAAACGTCATACGAACCAAAAGGCTTTAGGTAAACAAAGTAATCATTCTGAATAAACACGATTTCTCCTAAATGAAGAAACTTAGAAGTTAAATGATTTCTTCTACAAGAAGAAACGTCAACATTAAAAAGTATAATTTTATAGACAAAAGATCTAAAGTAATATTTTAACAATAAAATATGCAATCAAGGTTTATAGCTATTTAACCAGACTAAAGGTCTGAAGCTAGATCATTTGATCTAGATAAATTATTAAATTATTATTCTTGAACTATAGGTCCGAGGTAATCGTTCATCAAATATAGAGAAGTTGTTAATTGAGCAACTCTTCAAAAGGTGAATACGCCCTAACTTTTACAAACTCTTTTAGTGTCAGAATGTTTGCATAATATTTACGAATCCTTAAAACCTTGTGATACAATAATAAGAAATGGACTCTTTGATTAAAAGTATACATGTGTTTGGATCCACTCATACATGGTGAATCGAAGTTCCCCGAGGCCATGCATATAATCAAACATGCCTCTGAAAGTCTACGGGACTGTTCAGAGAAATGATATTGTGTATATGATTAATTGTACATGTAGTTAGGGTAATTTTATCCCAACTGAGTTGGGTGCCTAATGAGTAGTCACAAAGGTATTTAAAAGATTTTATAACAGAGTCAGCGTCATTCACCAGCTGTGTGCTGACGTATTTTCTCATCCATTTTACAGGAAATCAGAAAGGTTAGAACAGATAAGCAAGACAAAATAGAAGATTGGAGACATAGTCATTATATGCTATCTGATGGCTCAAATATTTCATTTCAAATATATTATAAAGAATTATGTCTTCTAAAGACATGTATTTGAATTATAAAACGAGTATTTAATCCCAAGTTTTCAATATAGTATTATTTTATTCAAGAATTCCGATGAAAAGAATATATTTTCTCAAACATGTTTTGTAAACATTAAACGGGTATTTTAATCCGACATTTTATAAAAGAGTATTTAATCTTAAAGACTTCCGCTAAATCAAACTCGCAACTCTGATATATTTTGAAAATAGATACCAACTAACGAGTGTTACACCTAGGCCCTAAGACGGGGTGTGACAGGTTGGTATCAGAGCCATCAATCTTAGCGAATTAGGTATTTAATTATACCTAGGCTTTGATCAGAGATAAGTTTAAACTTATTATACAAATACTAGTTTAAGCAAATAAGATACTTGATTTAGAGTATTAAAAAAATTACAATAATTAAATAATTAAAAAATGTTACAAATAAGATACAACAGTACAGATAAGATAGGGGCGTGTTTCTATCCCTAATCTTACTTCGCACTTATGTCCGATTGTCAATCTAGTCGAGGATCATTATAGGCTCCATCAGGTAATGGAAAAGGATTTATGGGGACATATTTACTCCCAATTCCTATATCGAGTGATGAAGATTCACATCAAACAACAGTGGAGGAAGATTCAGATTTCTTCGATGCTAACATCCCACTACTTCGGATCATTCCAAATTAGAAAATGCATGGAGCAGGATCAAGTAGATCCAAGAAACTAATAATGTCAAAGGGAAAATAAATAATGACCTATCCGAAAGAATATCCTCAGGGACAGGAATAGTTTAATTTTCCAAGATCCTTACTTTGCTCACACTCAAGATGAAGGTGTGCAAACAAATTGCAATTCCTTAGAAGGAATGTATCACATTGAGGATAACTCAATTCATTATGAGATCGATGTTACCAAGTTAGCATAAACAATACTCCAGAAGGAAGTGGAGATGGAAGAAAAAGAGACCAGCAAAAACAACAAAAAGACAACAAGATTAAGAAATTTATTGTTCGCTGGAAGAAATAGATAATAAGAACTTTAGTATTTGTAGAAAGTATAGTTGTAATAAATAGTGTGCACTCTTATAACTACAATAAGATGAATAAAAAGATATGTTTTGAATTTCTCAAATATTAGACTCATCTTTTAAAATTTATTGTAGTATGTTAAGAGAAGAAAGCGCAAACTTTCTGAACAGTCGTTCCAAGAAAAGCGGAATTGAAGAAAACGTTGACAATAAAAATAATGAAATTCCCGTCCAATCTATGGATGGAATCCAAAAGATGATTAAGGAAGCTATGAATTAAGTAAGCCTGGGCAGGAATTTCATCCATATATTGGGCGGGAATTTCATGATGGCTCTAAATATGATAACAAGTCGAAGTTAATCAAAATCTAGCAAGAGAAGTTGAAGTAAGCCTGTTCATTCAAGTAAGGAAGAAGATCATGATAGCTCTAAATCTGATAACAATTCAAAGGATGAAAACCGAAAGAAACTAAATGTCCAAAAAGGATGTAGCTTTAAAAACTTTAAAGCCAACAATCCTAAAGAGTTTTATGGAGACACGAACGTTATAGCTGCTATGAGATGGCTAGAAGAACAAGAATCAATCATCATCATAAGCAAATGCACAGGTCAGGAAGCTATCCAGTATTCTTAACAAATGTTCAAGAGAGAAGCTCTTGAATGGTGGAATACCCTGATTCAAAATAAGGGTTGAGAAACAATGTATAATCTAAGCTGGGAGACATTCAAAGGTCTCATATTAAAGAAATTTTGTCCAATTCATGAAATGTATCAGATTCAAACTCAGTTATTATAAGGCCACAAATAATTGAGTACTGAGGATATGTTATTCTTGAAGATGAGTCTGGACCAGTTATCCTTCTGAAGAGTTCCAGAGTTGTGTTAGGATCAAGGATCCTTAGTAATTGGTATTTTAACAATTGTTTCTTGCGTAAAGGTTTATATTTAATGTGTGTAACGGCTTCAAGACCTATTCCACCTGATATCTCGCTACTGGACTTGTCAAACACGTGGTCAAAAGTCATGGATGAAGATAGTGGGAAGATGGCAAATTTGTAGGGCTTGTTTGTTAGTTGTTATTTTTTGTTATAAACTGAGTTTATGATCAAATCTAGGTCACGAGCACATTCACTGGCAACACACATTCAGAAATACTCTCTCAAGAACTCTCTAAGCGGCTCATGCACACACTTAGCTACTTTGTAATCTTTGATCATAAACTCCACTCTGTAACCCGATTTTTAAATTAATAAAGTGGTGATTGACGATTTGTCATCACCCGGGGTTTTTATGCCGGTGATCCTAACAAGATCAACGGATTTTCCTTGCAACAAATCCTTGTGTTTGTGTTTATACTCATTTCATTGTTATCATCAAATTAGCACTAAACCTCACCAAACGAATTCGGTTATATTATCCTTGATAGATTTTTTACCAAAACAATTTGGCGTCCACCGTGGGGCAATTGGTGCTATAATCCATATTATTTCCTATCAGTTTTCAACCTTGTTACCTATACTACTACCAATGGCCTCTCAACAATCTTCTGCTTCATCCATCATGTCTTCATTAGTTTCTCACCCACAAAGAACCTTACCACCGATGCCTCCTCCGCTAGCAGCAGCTCCAAGGACCACCGCGGCTGGAAACAAAACACAACTTCCAGTGTTCCAGAGCTCAAAAACCATTGCTGCCACTTTGGTGGTTAACTCTAACAATGATGTTTCTGCTATGTTTTCACAGGTTAAAGCATACATGGAGCAGCAGAACAAGACTAATCAGAAGATCCTACGTGAGATAGAAGATCTCAAGAAGAACAAGAGGCCACTGGAGGATCAGACTCCTTTGGTGCCTAGGATGCTGGATTTCGCCACTCCAGGATCCTTGGCTCAAAATGCTCAAGGATCATCTATCCTTCAGCTAGGGTCTATAGGTTAGCAGGCTCAAATATCCTCATACCTTCAACAAGGATCATCAATCCTTCAACCAGGATCCTTTAGGTTGTATCACCAAGGATCCTTCAACTCCCAACCTCAAGGATCCTTCTAGCAGTCAAGGATCCTCAGGAATTCAGCATCAAAGGTCTTTAGAGGTCCATGAAGGAGACATCATCCCCATGCAGATCATTGCCTCTGGTGGACCAACTCTTGTGGTAGATGCTTCTTATCTAGGCTACTCTTCTGGGATGCCAACATTCAACCAACTGAGAGGTAACACATATAATCACATATCCTTAGACACTAACCTTGGCTCTATGCAGGATACAGGTATCAACCAGGCCATGGCTAAGGAACTTCAGAAGCTTAAGGATATGATATCCAGCGTGCCAGGAGTGGTCCGTCCAATCCCTGAAATAGAATAATGGAGCCATAAGTTGTCCAGATTTGCTCCTCCGATATGTGATGTAGAGATCCCAAAGCGCTTTCAAACCCCCAACATGAAGGTGTCTGATGGAACCACTGATCCGGAAGAGCACGTGGCTCAGTATAGGGAAAGTATGGAGATCAATTCAATTCCTGAAAGACTCAAGGAAACTTGTCTATGCAAGGGTTTCAGATCCACACTAATAGGATCTGCACTTAAATGGCTGCTAAGTCTTCCTCCTATTCTGTTAATTCTTTCTCTCATTTAGATAACTTGTTCAACAGCCAATTTTCTTGTAGTAGGAAATTTGAAAAGTTAACTAGTGATTTATATAGAGTTGTCCAACTTTATGATGAATCCCTTAGGGACTTTGTCACAAGGTTTGGCAGGGAGGCCTTAGAAATCCCTAATCTTGATATGGTTACGGCAATAGAAGCATTCAATATGGGACTTCAAAGGGGCTCCCCCTTTTATGAAGATCTTGTGATGACTCCATACAGGACTTTAGATGAAGTCAGAAACAGGGCACTCAGATTTATAAAGCTAGAAGATGACAAGAAGATCAAAGAACGGTTAGGGGGTTCCAGCAAAACAAGAATCACCTAACCAAAAACAAGGATCCCTATTCAGGAACAACAACTCAAAGCCATACTCCAAGTTCAACAACCAGAACGCCTGGGTAGTTGAAGAAGGAGATGATGATGAAGACTACCCAAATATTTCTGAGTATTGCTTCTCTGTTTATACTCATGGCTTGATTTGTGCCATGAAGGATCTAAGAGAGAAAGCAAGGTGGCCTCGAAAAAACGAGAAATCAATGACCTTTAAAGACAAATCCAAATGGTTTGCATTCCACGAGGATTTTGGCCACATGACTGATGACTATATTGGTTTAAGGAGGGAAATTGGATACCTCCTGGGCAAAGGTCACTTCAAAGAGCTCTTGGGAAGAAAAAAGTCAAGGATTCAGGATCCTAAATACGTCCCACAGAAAGGAATTCCGCCCTCACCAGGCGCACAAGTCATCAACTTCATCTCTGGTGGCTCAGATATATGTGGAACTTCATTCTCCGCAGCCAAGAGGCACGCCAAAGAAACAAAGTTGGAGAATTGGGAGTGACCAGTCATCTCCACTACCTTAACGACCGATAAACGAATCTTCTTTGATGAAGAAGACAAAACAAACATCATGGATCCTCATCATGACGGTTTGATGGTAACTCTTTTTATTGCTAACCATTACGTGCTCAGGATCCTAGTCAACAGTGGAAGCTCAGTCAACATCATTCAGTATGATGTGCTCCAGAAGATGAACATCCCAGACTCAGAGATTGTTCCCCGAACATCCGTGCTAGTTGGTTTCAGTGGTAAAACCAAGAAAACAATGGGGGACATCAAACTCCCTATATACATTGAAGGGTTAAACTCTTACCAAGAGTTTTGTGTTATTGACAATTTGTCTTGTTCCAACGTTATTCTTGGAAGGCCTTGGTTACATGGAATGAAGGATGTAGCTTCTACTTATCACCAGTGTATCAAATTACCGACCCCTTGGGGAGTAGTAAGGATAGATGGTGACCAGGTAGAAGCTAAGAATTATTACTCTTCGTCCTTGAAGCCAGCGGCAAAACAAACGATAGCATAACAACCACAACAACATCCTAGGAACGTACTGGAAGCTCGGGAGAAAGATCTGAAACAGGTATCTTTGGACTCTGAGGATCCAGTCATGAAGATTTGTCAAGGATCCAGTATCCCTGCTAGCATTGAAGAGGATATAGTATCCTTCCTCAAGCAGCGTAAATCTACATTCGCCTTCAAGCATTCAGACATGACAGGTATTTCAAAAGAGGTAATAACTCATAAATTAGGCGTTGATATTTCTATAAAACCCGTCCATCAGAAGCGAAGGAAATTCACTACTGAGAGGAAACACGATCATACAAAAAGAAGTTGAAAAAATTCTTAAGGCCAGTATGATCAGAGAGTTTAAATATCCTCGGTGGTTGGCTAATGTGGTTGTTGTTTCTAAAAAGAATGGAAATTGGAGGGTGTGTGTCGATTTTACAGATTTAAACAAGGCATGCCCCAAGGATCCTTTCCCATTACCACATATAGACTCCATGTTGGATGCAACGACAGGACATGAAATGCTTACCTTTTTGGATGCTTCCTCTGGATTTCAACAAATTCAGATGGAACCATCTGATCAGGAGGATACAGCATTCATGACTCCTACCGGCGTATACTGTTATATTGCTATGTCGTTCGGACTAAGAAATGCAGGGGCAACATATCAAATATTGGTCAACATGATGTTCAAGGATCATTTAGGCAAAACCATTGAAGTCTAGATAGATGACATGGTAGTGAAGTCAAAGAGAGCTGAGGATCACCTCAGAGACCTTGAAGAAGCATTCAATATCCTGGATCAGTACAATATGAAACTAAACCCGTCAAAATGCCATTTTGGTGTTAAGGCTGGGAAGTTTCTAGGATACATGGTGACTAAAATGGGAATAGAAGCGAGCCCCGAGCAGATTGAAGCCATTATCAACTTAAAGTCTCTTGTGAATGCTAAAGATGTTCAAAGGTTGACGGGAAGAATAGTTGTTCTCAACAGATTCATTTCCAGATCCTCAGAGAAGTGTAAAGACTTCTATGATATTTTGAGGAAAAATAAAAAAGTTTGAATGGACTCAAAGGCATGAGGATGCACTAAAGTCTCTTAAGGATTATCTATCCTCAGCGTCTGCTTTGATGAAGCCAATAGATGGTGAGCCGCTGTCTCTATACTTAGCTGTGTCAGGCAATGCAGTTAGTGCTGTTCTGGCCAAGGATCATGAATGACAACAACACCTGGTATTTATGTAAGTAAAAGCCTCTTAGATGTAGAGGTCATGTATTCTCACATTGGAAAATTAATTCTTGCTTTGATTATGGCCTCAACCAAGTTGAGACACTATTTTGAAACACATACTATTATTTTGAGAACTAATTATCCTGTTAAGAATGTGCTTAGAAAACCAGAATTGTCAGGAAGGATGGTCAAATGGACTGTGAAACTTGTGCATATGATATTTAGTATGAGCCCAGAACATCCATCAAGTCACAAGCGCTCGCAAACTTTGTGGCTGATTTCAGTAGTGACATGCAAAAAGAAGCTGACTTGGAGGTTCAACAACTAGAAGAAACCAAGGATCCTTGGATCCTCTTTACTGATGGAGCACCCAACGTGAGAGGAACAAGATTAGGAATCCTACTGAAATTGCCACAGGGGGACATAATACCCCAATCCATTGCATGTGCATTCCAAGCCACCAACAACGAGGCAGAATACGAAGCACTTATCGCAGGTTTACATTTAGCCAAATAAATGAGGATCAGGTATCTTCAAGTTTACATAGACTCTTTACTTATAACTAACCACTTTAACGGTTCTTATACTGTGAAAGGTGAGAATATGGTCAAATATTTAGAAATTGTGAAGGAATTAGCAAAATCCTTCAGATTGTTTAGTATCATACAGGTACCAAGAGAAGAAAATGCTAAGGCAGATGCCTTAGCAAACTTAGCATCATCATTAAAAATCCCGGATGATGTAAAGATACCTATCATTCATATATTGTCTCCGGAAATTGAAGAACAGAAAGCTGTGGAGGTAACAGTGGATTGCACAGAAGAAATTAAGGATCCTTCATCCTCCCCAAAAGAAGGATCTTGGATCCTTCCAATCAAGAAATTCATTCAAGAGGGAGAAATTCCTATGGGGGGAAATCCTAAAGCTTTTAGGTTAAAGGTATCACAATTCATTATTTTACAAGATATTGTATATAGAAAATCTCTTGCAGGTCCCTATTTGAGATGCATCGAGGATCCTGAAATACAAGAGGTACTCCAAGACTTCCACGAAGGTGATTGCGGCAACCACACGGGGGGAAAGAGCATTATTCTGCAGGATACTTAGGACTAGATACTTCTAGCCAATAATGAAGAAGGATGCAATGGAATATTCAAAGAAGTTTGATGCTTGTCAAAGGCATGGAAACATCCTACACCAACCTGCAGAACCTATGTATCCTATATCCTCATCATGGCCTTTCATGAAGTGGGCATGGATATTGTGGGTGTAACATCTGGCCCCTCGCACCACCAATATTGTCCGCTCTGCCCACGAAGAGCTCACGGATTTGTTTTTGGTTGCCCAGATGGAGACTTCCCAGGAGGTCACCCATCCTAGGACTACGTCCACCTAAGCACACTTAACCATGGAGTTTTCATGTGCTCCACAGCCAACTAAGCCAAAAACGCGTTGGTGATGTTAAGAGGCAGAACATTACTTATGAACAAAGGATCTCTCTTGTCCACGGCCGATGTGGGATAGCCTAAGAGTGGAACGATGTTGTGTTTGACAAGGGTGTTACAAACAACCTCCCTTTGGACACATCGTCCTCGATGAGGCATGTCCTATCATCCCGAACGACACAAGAGTGGCTTTGATACCACCTGTAACATCCGGCCCCTCGCACCACTAATATTGTCTGCTCTGCCCACGAAGAGCTCACGGTTTTGCTTTTGGTTGCCCAGATGGAGACTTCCCAGGAGGTCACCCATCCTAGTACTACTTCCACCTAAGCACGCTTAACTGTGGATTTTTCATGTGCTCCACAGCCAACTAAGCCCAAAACGCGTTGGTGATGTTAAGAGGCAGATCATTACTTATGAACCAAGGATCTCTCTTGTCCACGGGCAATGTGGGATAGCCTAAGAGTGGGATGATGTTGTGTTTGCCAAGGGTGTTACAGTGGGTAAACTACCTAAAGCGCCAGGAGGAAAAATATTCATGCTTGCAATGACTGATAACTTTTCAAAGTGGATAGAAGCAGAAGCTTTTATTCAAGTCCGTGAAAAAGAGGTGATATCTTTCATTAAAAGAAATATTATTACTAGATTTGGTATCCCTTCAGAAATTATATGTGACAATGGTTCCCAGTTTATCGGGAAAAGAACCACTAACTTTTGTGACAGTTGGGGCATCAAGATGATTACCTCCACACCAGTTCACCCTCAAGCCAATGGCTAAGTTGAATCAAGTAACAAGATTATCATCAACAACTTGAAGAAGAAACTAAGATCCATGAAAGGCAAGTGGGCTGAGGAACTTCCTTATGTTCTTTGGGCTGATAGAACAACACCAAAGAATGCAACAGGTCAAACACCTTTCTCATTGGTGTTTGGCTCAGAAGCTGTAATTCGTACTGAGATGGTAGTTCCTACAGCCAGAACAAGCATCTGTGATCCTGAGGTCAATAATGAAATCATCCATGAAGACCGAGATACTCTAATTCGTACGGAGATGGTAGGTCTCCTTATTAAAAGCTTAGAGACCTAGCCAAGATCAGAATAGCAGCATATCAACAGAGGGTAGCTGGGGCAAACAACAAGAGTACAAGGATCAGAAGATTTTAAGGAGACCTGGTCTTGAGGAAAGCCTTCCAAAATACAACCAATCCGGCAGATGGAAAGCTAGCACCCAAATGGGAAGATCCTTATATGATCGAGTCAGAGGCAGGAAAGGGGGCATATCATTTGCTCACTATGGAAGGCAACAGGCTACCAATAGCATGGGATGCTATCCATCTCAAGAAGTACTTTTTCTGATCAGGATCAAGTATCCTTAGGGGATCGAGTATTCATAAAGGATCAAGGATCCTAAAATTGGTAATATTTATCTAATCACTTATCCCTTTCAGATTCTTATTGATTTAATGATAATATTTTCTTAACGTTTGTTATTTCCAAGCTCTAAGTAACTAAGCAGATTTCTATAAAGGGTTCATTGATTAAGAGGTTGGCCACCTCTCCCTCACACTTAAGGAACACTATTGTTTCCTTTGGCCTAGCCCACGATTAAGATGCGACCCCCGATGGCCATATCTTCCAAGGTTTAAAGGTTTTCACCTTTCTTATAAATTAGAGTTTCTACACTCTCGCCTGGAGCGCACGTTATCCAAGTATAGTTCGGGGAAGCGGGACCAGTACACTTTTAGTGGCTGGCAATTTTGTTATCTTCGGCTATTTGGAGGATCCAACGAATTATGGTAGACGTACCATACCTCCGATTTATAACATTTACATGTTATCTCAAGACAAAGGTTTCTAACATTTTCATGTTAGCTAAGGTTTTGGCGTTTTCACGTCACTCACGTTTGGGCGAGTCCCCAGTTGACATCCGTATCTTTGGGCCAGTCCCCAGTTCGGGCTTGTCCCCATTTCACGGGCTTTTCCCCAGCTACACGGGGTTGTCCCCAGTTACACGAGCTTGTCCCCAGTTTATTTTAGGGGCTTGTCCCCAGTTTGTTGGGTTTAATCCCAGTTAATATCATAAGTTATTTGCATCAGGTATCCTATGTACAATTATGAGGATCACAGAAGGATCAACACTTATGGATTCAAGATCCTCAATTTATTTTTAGAAGGATCACAGAAGGACCAATACTTATGGTAACTTAGGTCTAACTAGACCTTATGGTATGGTTTCATCTTACCAATTTATACTTACTCAATTTTGATTTATATCTTTTAAGGATCCAATATTCTAAATTTGTCTTGAAACTTTATTTTTAACTATTAAAGAATCTAAGATTACAACTGCAACAAAAATATTTTGAGATAATAGACAATCAACAGATAGTCAAAAGATGTTGTTTATTAAAACTTACTTAAAATTACCAAAAGCTAACCCGGACTTCACCATTTAAACATGGACCATCCATCCGGGTTAAAGTAAGTTGTTACTAATAGTTCAACCAAATGCAGGAAAATAAAGGCAAGGGCATCAAAGGCTTCATCCCCACAAACAGATGATCCATCCACCTTTTTTACCCATGATAATTGCCTTAAGGATCATAGACCACCCTTTACCCTAGATTACTATTGTCTTAAAGTACATAACCAAATATCCTGAAAACATCAACAAAGGGCTATGGCCTTGTCTTTATCATCGTTCATTGCCCATCTCCACAGCATCCCCATCGGTTGCCGCCTCCTTTCCTTCATCCTTATCACCCGCATCCTTCACACCACTGGTTCCAGCTTCATCTTCCTCTGCAGCCATGTTCTCTTCACCAGCATCCTCCTCTTCATCTACCACTCCAAGCCTAGCCAATGACTTTTTCCACTCATCCACTTCCCAATTAGCCCTGTCAAAAGAAGGATCATTTGCCTAGGACATGAACTGAATCCTTGCTTGGAGAATCAGCTTTTCCGCAGACATCTTTGCTTCATCAGTAGCTGCCTTGATCCCATCTTTCTTCTTCATTTCCATGGCATGAACTTGGAAGTCAGCTTGTTTCTTCTCCTTTGTAAGCTTAGCAACCAGCTTATCCTTGGCAGCAACAAGAGTCCTCATTCCTGTCAGAGTGTCCTCGAGATCCTTGATGATTGAGCCGTAGTAATAATGGAAACCTTGGATGCCCTATGAGCCATAAACTTGGGATCAACAACAATTATTAAACAAGACTGACAAGAAGAATAAAGGATCCTTACCTGAGTGACCGCTTCTTGAAGCTGCTTCTCAACATCCTGGACTTCGACTTGAGGTTCTGGTAGCTTCCTCTTCTTCCCTGATTGAGCCTTAGCTCTGGTGTCACAGCCCCCAACCCCTATACCCCGGGAGGGAAGCCGTGAACATTGATTGGTGGTATCGGTGTTTATTAAATTATTTTGCAGCGGAAAGTTTCATCAGATTCGTAGTTAGGAAAAATGATCAGAGTTATAAAAACACCAATGAGTAGTATTATGATAAACCGGGAATTTAATCCCTTTTGATAAAAACATAAGTTTTATAGGGTTAAACCCTAATTTACAAAACACGTTTCTTTATTCTGGTGATAAGCCACTTATTTAAGCTGGAAGCCCGCAGGCATCATTCCTTTGTCTCTAACAAGTCACCTGAAACATGTTTAAAATATTTGATCAGCAAAAAATACTGGTGAGTACATTCATTTGAAAATGACACAGTTTACAGTTACAGCATTAAGATTTTTTTACACCTGCCTGCTTACAAATTACCGAAAGGTACTTGTCACTCGACCGTATCTGTGACTGTGGTCATATTACTTATTGGCTAACACTTGTCCAATAAGTAACGTGTAATAGCCCAGTAGGCAAGCCTTGTATACAAAACCCCACAATACCAGAAGTAACCATCCCGTAAGTCTACAGAGACTTAATCACTGTAATGTATTTAAAATACTTTAAAAATATATTTGAAAACATTTAGAACATTTGCCATGAGTTTTATAGGTTTTGAAATTATCTTGATAATGTCGGAAAAATAGTGGTCTCACGCAAATGTGAGTTGTACAAAAACTCGAATGTCTCACCTTGCAGGTTTACAATTAAAGAAAACCTCCTGGTATTAAGCACCTAGGATAAACACAATGTAGTATCACTAGATTAGTATAAAACCAACAATCATAACGATAATCACGAGAGTAGAAACTTTACACGATGGCACAATGTCATACCTTAACAGGCAGAGCTTTTGGATTCGTGTATATAAGCTTCTTTCGATCGGATAGGATATCGTTGTGATAACTCGGTATTATACTATTAATATATAAATATATGTGTGTGTGAATTCAGAGAGAAAGAAAGTTTTGAGCGAAGAAATGAAGTCATGTTGCCTTTCTATTAATAGCAAGTTTCGGACCCCATCGCGGTACGCGATGGCCATAAATAGAAAGGCGTCGCGTACCGCGAAGAGACTTATAGCTATGTCAAGTCAGCCCTAGGCCCACGTGGCAGGCTACGTGTCTCGTCTGCATAACCACCACGTCGCGGTACGCGATGGGTATCCCAAACCCGTTGCGGTACTCTATGGAAGGCTTTTTTTTATTTTAATTTCCAACCAAAATACTAAGGCGGCCCTTTGCGATGAGAGCGTGCGAAGTGCAAAGTGCGCCATCAAAGCGCCACATTGCGCCCATCGCACTTCGCCCGAGCCCGTGCCCGTGCGCGTGCGCGTTCGGGTGTTTCTCACCCTCCGCTAGGACCACTGGGTGTGATATGTCTTATAAGAACATTAACATAGGAATTTTCTTCCTTATAAAGTGCTCACTAGTTTTATCATCTAGTGATGTGGGACAAGAAACTTACAAACCTTTTTATACTAAGATGGGAGCCTCTCCTTTTCTTTCCTCCACCAATGTGGGATGGAATTTTTCTTCTTTCATTTCCTTACTTTTTCCTTCTTTTGTTCCTTTATTTATTTTTATGGTTTGTTATAGTCTCCCCTCCTTATTTTGAATCTCGTCCTCGAGATTTGGTTGGAATAAGTATGGGTACTTCCATTTCATTTCAGATTCCAATTCCCAAGTATATTTTGGTCCACGCTTTGAATCCCACTTCACTTTGACCAGATTTATTCTTTTATGCTTGAGATTCTTGATCTTTCTATCTTCAATTTGCAAAGGTTTCTCAATGAATTTCAACTTTTCATTTACCTTTATATCTTGAAGGGGTACTTCAAGTGTTTTGTCAGCTAAACATTTCCTTAAGTTACTTACATAAAATACATCATGTATACCTGACATTTCCTCTAGTAATTCTAGCTGATAGGCTACTGGTCCAATTCATTTGAGAATTTGAAATGGTCCAACAAATCGTGGACTTAAATTTCCTCTCTTACCGAATCGAATTACTCCTTTCCATGGAGATACTTTCAGTAGCACTTTGTCTCCAACTTGAAATTCCAACGGTTTGCGTCGATGATCCACTTAACTTTTCTGACGATCTCGTGCGGTCTTTAATCTTTCCTTAACCTGATTTATCTTATCAGTACTTTCTTGTACGATTTCAGGACCTGATAATTGTTTTCCTCCTATTTCTGCCCAACACACTGGAGTTCTGCACCTTCGTCCATAAAGGGCTTCAAATGGGGCAACGTTAATACTTGTATGATAGCTGTTATTATAGGAGAATTCTATTAGTGGTAAATGGTCATCCCAATTTCCACCAAAATCTATTACACATGCTCTTAGCATGTCTTCCAATGTTTGTATGGTCCTTTCACTTTGACCATCAGTCTGTGTATGGTATGCCATGCTCAAGTTTAATTTTGTTCCCATATCTACTTGGAAACTTTTCCAAACACGAAAAGTGAAACGGCTATCCCGATCCGATACAATGGATAATGGAACTCTATGTAATGAGACAACTTTGTCTACATACAGCTTAGCTAGTTGTTCCATTTTGAAAGTTTCCTTCATTGGTATGAAATGAGCTAATTTTGTTAATCTATCCACAATCACCCAAATTATGTCATTACCTCTTCTTGTGGTATGTAATTTAGTAACAAAATCCATTGTTATTAATTCCCATTTCCATTCTGGCATTTCTAATTGTTGAAGTAACCCTGATAGCTTTTGATGTTCTGCTTTAACTTGTGAACAAGTTAAGCATTTTGAAACATAACTAGTTATGTCCTTTTTCATTCCTATCCACCAATAAATTTTCTTCAAATCTTGATACATTTTATCTCTTCCAGGATGCATTGTGTATTTGGATTTATGAGATTCTTCAAGAATATTTTCTCGTAATCCTCCTATGATTGGTATCCAGATCCTGTTCCCCATTCGGAGAATTTCATCATTTCCTTTGACAAGTAGATCAATGGTACTATTTCTTTTCTCATCAGTAATATTATTTTCTTCTATTGCTTGTTTCTGAGCATTCTTTACTTCATCAATTAAATTGATTTGAAGTTCTAACCTTAGAGCTTGCACTCTTTTAGGTTTCTCATGCTCTTTTCTACTTAATGCATCGGCTACTATATTTGTCTTACCTTCACGGTATAGGATTTCACAATCATAATCGCTAAGAATTTCCATCCAGCTTCTTTGCCTCATGTTAAGCTCTTTTTGGCCAAAGATATATCTTAAACTTTTATGATCTGTGAATATGGTAAACTTACTACCATATAGATAGTGTCTCCAGGTCTTTAGGGCAAAAATTATTGCTCCCAATTCTAAGTCATGTGTTGTGTAATTCTCTTCATGCTTCTTTAATTGTCTAGATGCGTAAGCAATGACTTTCTCGCATTGCATTAGTACACATCCCAATCCTGATTTAAAAGTATCACAAAAGACTGTGAAATCTTCAGTTCCTTCTGGTAGCGCAAGTATTAGGGCATTTGTTAACTTTTTCTTCAAAGTTATAAAAGCTTCTTCTTGCTTAGGTCCCCATTCAAACTTGTCATTCTTACACGTTAACTTGGTTAACGGAACTGCTGTTCAGGAAAAATTTTAAATGAAGCGTCTATAATATCCTGCTAATCCTAAGAAACTTCGAATTTATGTAGGAGTTTTAGGAATTTCCCAATTAGTAATAGCTTCTATTTTGGAAGGGTCCACGTGAATACCTTCATGATTAATCAAGTGTCCTAGAAACTGTATTTCTTGTAACCAGAATTCACACTTTGAGAATTTAGCATAAAGCTTCTCTTTTCTCAATAGTGTAAAAAGTGTATGAAGATGTTTAACATGATCCTCACTGGTTTTGGAATAAATAAGTATATCGTCTATAAAAACGATTACAAATTTATCAAAATATGGTTTCAAATATTATGTTCATCATATCCATGAATGCAGCTGGTGCATTGGTTAAACCAAATGGCATGACTGTAAACTCATAATGACCAAATCTTGTTCTAAAAGCTGTTTTAGGAACATCTTCTTCTTGCACTTTTAATTGATGGTATCCTGAGCGTAAATCGATTTTAGAAAAATATCGAGCTCCTTGGAGTTGATCAAATAATTGTGACTTTATTAAATTCTCTATAATCGATACACATACGCATCGACCCATCTTTCTTTTTGACAAACAATACTGGTGCTCCCCAGGGTGATGAGCTAGGTCGTATAAAACCTTTTTCTAGCAATTCATCTAGTTGCTTCTTTAATTCTAACATTTCTTTTGGCGCTAATCGATATAGTGCTTTAGCAACTGGCGCTACTCCTGGTATTATATGGATTCTAAATTCAACTTCTCGATCAGGCGGTTGTCCAGGTAAATCTTCTGGAAAGACATTAGAATATTCTGATACTATCAGAATTTCTTTTAGCTCTTTTCCTTTGGCGCTAATGATTACAGAAATCATATATACTACGCCTTGTTTCCTTAGATAGCTTGCTGCTTTCATTACTGATATAAACTTTCCAGGCTTGAGCATCTTATCTCCTTGAATTGTAATAATTTCTCCTGTTGGTGAGCGAATTTCAACAGAATTTGTAATACAGAGGATTCGAGCATGATTGGCTGCTAGCCAGTCCATTCCTAATATAACATCAAATCCAGCCAGATTCATTGGGAGTAAATTTGCTTTAAACTGGTGGCCTAGTAAGTTTATGTTTTCTTCTTGGAGTACTTCATGAATATGAACGGAATTTCCATCTGCCGTCTCTTCCGTGCAGACTTGATGGAGTTTGGTTAATGGTTGATTTAAGGCTTGGCAAAACTTCATGTTTATAAAACTTTGGTTTGCTCCAGAATCAAACAATACTTTAGCGTAAATGTTATTGATAAGAAACGTACCCGCAATGACGTCCGGAATCATTGCTGCTTCTTGTGCAGTAAGCTGAAAAGCTCGTGCATTCTTCTTAGGTCCATCTATGTTCTTTGCTTTGTTGTCAAGCGCCTTTAATAGCTTTGGACATTCTGGACGGATGTGGCCAGGTTCTCCGCAGTTGTAGCAAACACGACTTTCCTTTCTTCTACATTCTTCATCCGTATGTCCAGCCATTTTGCAATAATTGCAATACTTAGTTTTCTTAAAAGCGCATCTCCCTGAATGCCTTTTTCTGCAAGTTCTGTAGAAAGGATGAGCATAAGATTGCCCTGTTCCTTTCTTCCGAAATTCTTGGGAAATCTTTTGGGCTAAATCTTTTTTTTTTTTATTTTCTTCCTGAGTTCGGACTAATCCATCTGTCATGGTATTCGCTAGCTCGACTGTTTCTTCAATAGTCTGAGGTCTAGCTGACTTTACCAGATCACGGATTTCACTTACGAATCCCCAAACATAACGAGAAATTAGTACTGATTCTGGCGAAGCCAAAGCCGGTACCATTTTTGCATATTCGAAGAATTTTGTCGTATACTCACGACACTTCACACCCTCCATCTTGTGGTTTAAGAACATAGTAGCAATCTTTTCTTTTTCATGAGGAGGACAAAATTTCCTTTCTACTATTTCTTTAAATTCTTCCCAGGTCATAGTATAGACTATGTGACTTCCTTTTGATTGGAGAATCGAGTTCCACCATTCCATTGCTTCATTAATTAAGAGGTTAGAAGCATATATTATTTTATCTTCTTCAGCACATTTACTGATTCTTATTATAGCTTCTGTCTTTTCTAACCAACGTAGTGCTGAAATGGGTCCTTCATTTCCAGAGAATTCGGTTGGTTTACAGGCTAAGAAATCCTTGTAAGTACAACCGTGAACTTTTGACTTTTTTGGTTGTGGGTTGCTATTTCCTCCATTCACACTATGACTAGCCTCATTGTTAGACTTGCGTTTATTACTCTCGGTTTCATGCCTAATTACAGAAACGGGTTGCCTAATAGCATCAGCAATTAAAGGAATTGCTTCAGTGATTTTCAGAGCTATCATATTTTCAATAGCATTCATCTTCAAACGATTTTCTTGATTATGAATTTCATGATTATGCTCGTTTTCGGGATTGTGCTCATTTACGTGACTACGCTCATTTTCACGATTGTGTCATTTTCGCGATTGTGCTCATTCGAAATCTGAATTATATTTAAGAAAGAAATTATTAATATCGTAATCAAATAATAAGGTAGCAAGATATTAATAATACATAAGCATAAAAACATATAGGAACAGAATATGTCAAAATCGTCGATCTTTGCGACATTTACTCTTTTTTTATATATATGCATCACTATATTTTTACATCTACACATCTTACATAAATGCGTCACTACACACCTTTCTTACATACATACACTTTTTTTTATCAAAGAAATTACGATAATGAACATATAAATATTATATATATATATATATGGCTTTATATATAAGGCTCTCGGTCGTAGAACTTCCAGAGTAGAGTCTCCCCAACAACCCTCAGTCTATTGGCGTGATCCACCAATTCTTCCCCATAGTGACGGAGCTCTGTCGTCATCTCTGGTGTCATGGTGGGGTTGCGGTTTCTGCTTGGAACATTGCATATGGGTTATTCATCATTGTTTGATATTGCCAATAATTAGCTTCTCCTTCTTCTATATCCGTGGAGTTAACGAATATGTGTTCAAAAGCTTCAACTAGCTCACTCATGCTGTTAATCAAAAACAATAAAACAAGGAACTCCAAAAGAAAATAGTATTTATTTTCACGTGTGTTTAAAATCTTTATACGTATGGTTAACACATAGGTTAATGCATGTATTTCCTAACTCTTAATTTTTTAAGATTAGGTATTATTAAAATACTCATATTGCTTAAACCAGTGGCTCTGATACCACTTCAGCTATCACAACCCCCGACCCCTATACCCCGGGAGGGAAGCCGTGAACATTGATTGGTGGTATCGGTATTTATTAAATTATTTTGCAGCGGAAAGTTTCATCAGAACCATAGTTAGGAAAAATGATCAGAGTTATAAAAACACCATGATTATTATTATGATAAACCGGGAATTTAATCCCTTTTGATACAAACATAAGTTTTATAGGATTAAACCCTAATTTACAAAACACGTTTCTTTATTCTTGTGACAAGCCACTTATTTAAGCTGGAAGCCCGCAGGCATCATTCCTTTATCTCTAACAAGTCACCTGAAACATGTTTAAAATATTTGATCAGCAAGAAATACTTGTGAATACATTCATTTGAAAATGACACAGTTTACAGTTACAGCATTAAGATGTTTTTACACCTGCCTGCTTACAAATTACCGAAAGGTACTTGTCACTCGACCGTATTTGTGACTGTGGTCATATTACTTATTGGCTAACACTTGTCCAATAAGTAACGTGTAATAGCCCAGTAGGCAAGCCTTGTATACAAAACCCCACAATACCAGTAGTAACCATCCCGTAAGTCTACAGAGACTTAATCACTGTAATGTATTTAAAATACTTTAAAAATATATTTGAAAACATTTAGAACATTTGCCATGAGTTTTATAGGATTTGAAATTATCATGACAATATCGGAAAAATAGTGGTCTCACGCAAATGTGAGTTGTACAAAAACTCGAATGTCTCACCTTGCAGGTTTACAATTAAAGAAAACCTCCTGGTATTAATCACCTAGGATAAACACAATGTAGTATCACTAGATTAGTATAAACCAACAATTATAACGATAATCACCAGAGTAAAAACTTTACACGTTGGCACAATGCCATACCTTAACAGACAGAGCTTTTGGATTCGTGTATATAAGCTTCTTTCGATCGGATACGATATCGTTGCGATAACTCGGTATTATACTATTAACATATAATTATATGTGTGTGAATTCAGAGAGAAAGAAAGTTTTTAGCGAAGAAATGAAGTCCTGTTGCCTTTCTATTTATAGCAAGTTTCGGACCCCATCGCGGTACGCGATGGCCTAGAAAGGCGTCGCGTACCGCGAAGAGACTTATAGCTATGTCGAGTCAGCCCTACGCCTGCTACGTGGCACGCCACGTGGCAGGCTACGTGTCTCGTCTGCGTAACCTCCACGTCGCGGTACGCTATGAAAGGATTTTTTTTTATTTTAATTTCCAACAAAAATACTAAGGCGGCTCTTAAGCGGCTCGCGGCGATGCGAAGTGCAAAGTGCGCCATCAAAGCGCCATATTGCGCCCATCGCACTTCGCCCGAGCCCGTGCGCGTGCGCGTGCACGTTCGGGTGCTTCGCACCCTCCGCTAGGACCACTGGGTGTGATGTGTCTCATAAGAACTTTAACATAGGAATTTTCTTCCTCATAAAGTGCTCACTAGTAATATCATCTAGCGATGTGGGGCAAGAAACTTACAAACCTATTTATACTAAGGTGGGAGCCTCTCCTTTTCTTTCCTCCACCAATGTGGGATGGAATTTTCCTTCTTTCATTTCCTTACTTTTTCCTTCTTTTGTTCCTTTATTTATTTTTATGGTTTGTTATATCTGGTAGTCACAATGTGAGGACTAGGAGCAGGGGTGGACTTGGACGATTCCTTCTTGACTACCCTTGGAGAAATTAAGGGTCGATATCATCAAAAGAGAATTGGGCAGCAGGCTTGTTGGCAGACTTAGACATGTCTTCAAACACAACAAAACATATAAGTTTTCCTTTTTTATTTATAAAATCAAAATACTTATTTTTATGATTCTACTTACTTGACATATTACTTTGAGGAGAAATATCTGACTGTTCAGTTTCTGAATCAGAATCGGCGATCCTGATTTTGAAAGACCGGATTGTTGCGCTCAATTTAAGGAATGCAGCCACTCTTTCTTTGGTTCCTGGAAGCTTGGCCAAATGTGCAAAGTTGTCAACTGTATAAAAATGAAACAAATCAGTGTTCAACCCTAATCAAAAAACAACAATAAATGCAGTAGTCCTACCCTGCCTTATCCACTTGGTCGGAAGGGTATTTCCTTGTGGGATTGAATCTCGCTTGACAAAAAAAAACTGATTTTTCCAGTGAGGGTCATTTTGAGTGACTTTGTCAGGCGGAATAGGTTGATGAGGCTTGGATTTGAGCAGGAAGCGAGTGGAACCGTGGGTATACAGAGAGTATATGTATGAAAGTTCAGAGAGTCTGAACTCAAGGTCGTGGTCAGCTATGATTTCCTCAAGGGTAAGTAAAGCTCGCCAGATCATAGGCATTGCTTGGATATAGCTAATGCAGGTCAGGGTGAAGAATCTTTGGGTAAATTCCGGGAATGGATACGAGAAACTGAGCAAGAAAGGACAGGCCGGAAAGCAGAACCATACCTTCGATGATACATCGCACGGGGTAGAAGAATCATAAGGTCTAAATACGGTGTTGGGAGGAAAACAAGACGTTATTTGGTCAATCTAAGGGTCGGTAAATTTGCAAATTTCCGATGAAGGGTATAGCAAAAACCCTTGACTTTTCATGTCTCGTACATCTGGTTGGACGAATTTGAAGAACAACTATTGATAGACATCAAACAGTACGGGATATAAAGGAAATAAGGGGATAAAGGATTACCTGAACTAGAGTGGATGGAAGATGAGAATCTTTTGAAATGAGGAGAATAAAAAGGGAGCCGGTTTTTTATCTTTAATCCCTAAGCTAATTAGTTATTTTTTATCTAATCCCTATTTGTGTCTTTTCACCTAAACTTTTTGGCAGCTTTTTGAAATTTGAATGCTATTTGGCAGCTATGAATTTATCATCAACCACCAAATTGGGGGCAATTGTTAGGCCACAAATAATAGAGTACTGAGGATATGTTATCCTTGAAGACGAGTCTGGATCAGTTATCCTTCTGAAGAGTTCCGGAGTTGTGTCAGGATCAAGGATCCTCAGTAATTGGTATTTTTAACAATTATTTCTTGTGTACATGTTGATATTTAATGAGTGTAACGGCTATATGACCTATTCCACCTGATATCTCGCTACTTGACTTGTCAAACACGTGGTCAAAAGTCATGGATGAAGATAGTGGGAAGATGGCGGATTTGTAGGGCTTGTTTGTTAGTTTTTATTTTTAGTTATAAACTGAGTTTATGATCAAATCTAGGTCACGAGCACATTCACTGGCAACACACATTCAGAAATATTCTCTCAGGAACTCTCTAGGCGGTTCATACATATACTTAGCTACTTTGTAATCTTTGATCATAAACTCCACCCTTGTAACCCGATTTTTACATTAATAAAGTGGTGATAGATGATTTGTCATCACCCGGGGTTTTTATGCCGGCGATCCGAACAAGATCAAGGGCTTTTCCTGGCAACATATCCTTGTGTTTGTGTTTGTACTCATTTCATTATTGTTATCATCAAATTAGCTGTTGGTGCATGTTTTGTAACAGATGATCTTTTGTGTTTGTTAGAATTGAGAGCAACGGTCAAAGGGGAGTCTGTTGGTGCATTTTGTGACCGTCGCTATGCAATTCTGACCAGCGGATACGCCATAGGCGAAGTTAGAACAACTTCGCCTACAGGCCCAAGCCCAAGCCCGCGAAGTTGGTTATCTATATATATATGTGTCTTGTTTAGGGTTTAGTATCCATAAAGTTAGAGTTTTTGTGTTTTAGTTCAATTGTCTAGAGAGAAACAGAGAGGTAGATTCGTGTGGGACGGCCCGAGGTAGAGCTCACCTCGGGTCGGACGTGTTTTGGTTTATGTTCGGTTTGTAACGTGTTATGGGTATATTATAAAGGATCTGCAGATTCGTTTATCTCATTCGTGTGTTTGTTCGTGTGTTTGTTTATGTGTAATCGTGTTCTTCGTCTTCTACACCAATAAACGAGTCTAGGAGGATTCCGCCCTCCTGGACATCGTGAGGATCTCGTATCGATCAGTGACGCCCCAGAGGGACTTACAAGTGGTATCAGAGCCTTAGGCTCTTATGCTATGGTTCGAGATCTACGTTTTGGTGTTTCTGGCACGTTTCTGATGTGTTTTTGGCCGAACAGCCACCGTAGGCGAAGTTATTGGGTTCAGGCGAAGTTGCCGCTTAAATTTTAGGGTTTAGGCGAAGTTAGCAGCCAGGCGAAGTTATAGCCAGGTGAAGTTAATGAGGGGCGAAGTTAATGAGGGGCGAAGTTGACTTTAGGCGAAGTTGACTTTTAGGCGAAGTTGACTTTAGGCGAAGTTGACTTTTAGGCGAAGTTGACTTTTGGGCGAAGTTAAAAAAAAATTAAAAAAAAAAATTGTATGGTGTTTTCGTCCTTATGGCCAGGTGTACACGATTATTGTGAGACCGAAAGTGTTGTTCCGACAACGAGTGAAACTTGGTATCTCTTGGTCTTACGTGTGAACAAATACGGGTCAACTCTGTATATGGAGTTGAAGGTGTGAATGGGATATTGATTGAAACTGGATATTGACACATATTTGGGTGTTTGTGGGCAAAGAAATTGTTGTTGTTCGAGGTTGACCAACTGAAGAAAGTCAAATCAAACTGAATGTTTTTCGTCATTACTGGATTGCGGTCAGAGCATATTATTTATTTTCAAGGCGTTCGAGAATTTGACCCTGTTACGATTCTGGAACAAGTTGGATTTAATCGGGAATTAATTTGTTTATGTTCTTGATCGTTATCCATGGTGATTGAAGATGCTTCGGATTAATTAATGGTCATGTGTGTTAGATTCTGTCAAGGTGGTTTTGTGATGAAATTGATCACTTGATGTTGAGTAGTTGAAGATTGAACCTTATCTTACTATACAATTCCGACGTGTTGGTGAAGTTGTGGAGGGAGCCCAACTTCACGTGTTGGTGAAGTTAGAAGAACTTCATGTGATTGGTTGAGATAATCAATTAGGCACGGGGATGCATGCATGTCAAAGACCTCGATCGATATAGTCAAAGGAGCTTACACTGAAGGGGAGATCTGATATGGAAGATGCCGGGTGATTGGTAGATTTGTGAAGCTACAAGACAGTTTCAGACACGGCTGGTTGAAGACAGGATGGATGTTGCATGTATATGTGAAGTTCAAGTTTGAAGATCACAGTGCAATCGAGTCCTACAAGAAGGAGCAAACAGAAGATCATCAGTTAAGAGGGAGTCTGTTGGTGCATGTTTTGTAACAGATGATCTTTTGTGTTTGTTAGAATTGAGACCAACGGTCAAGGGGAGTCTGTTGGTGCATTTTGTGACCGTCGCTATGCAATTCTGACCAGCGGAGACGCCATAGGCGAAATTAGAACAACTTCGCCTACAGGCCCAAGCCCAAGCCCACGAAGTTGGTTATCTATATATATGTGTGTCTTGTTTAGGGTTTAGTATCCAGAAAGTTAGAGTTTTTGTGTTTTAGTTCAATTTTCTAGAGAGAAACAGAGAGGTAGATTCATGTAGGACGGCCCGAGGTAGAGCTCACCTCGGGTCGGACGTGTTTTTGTTTATGTTCGGTTTGTAACGTGTTATGGTTATATTATAAAGGATCTGCAGATTCGTTTATCCCATTCATGTGTTTGTTCGTGTGTTTGTTTATGTGTAACCGTGTTCTTCGTCTTCTACACCAATAAACGAGTCTAGGAGGATTCCGCACTCCTAGACATCGTGCGGATCTCGTATCGATCAGCGACGCCCCGGAGGGACTTACATTAGCACTAAACCTCACCAAACGAATTTGGTTATATTATCCTTGTTAGATTTTTGACCAAAAGAGTTATGGAATCACGAGGTTGTTGGTACAAATCTTAAGGAATACAACTCTAAATTCCTAGAATATTGTCGACTGGTTCCACATCTTGTAACTCCAGAATATAATAAAGTAACTCATTATATATATATATATATATATATATATGGGTTACCAAGAGAAATAAGAGACATGGTAGATCTAATATGCCACAAACAGTTGATTTGGCTATGGAACTGGCCGGATACTTAATCAACAGTATGATAAGGAATCAAGAAGAAGAAAAGAAGAAATACAAAGAAACTGAAAGATTATGAGAAGTTAGAAAATAAAGAAAATACTTCAAAGTCAACATACAAGACTTGTGGAAGAAAACATACTGGAAATTGTTGGTAAGAAAATACAAAAAATTGTGCATACTTCAAGAAATCAGGATACTCGATAAGAGAATGCCGAAAGAAGTTAGGAGTATGTTTTATATGTGGAGAAACGGGTCACTTTAAAACTGACTGCCCGAAAAGAAAAGCTAGTCAAAACTAATGAATGACAGGACATTAGCATTTGAAGGAAACGGGAGACATCTAACAACAATCAAGACTAGAACAAACAAGATCATATAAAGGAATGTGAGATCGATTAGTTAACTTTTGTGCATTAGTTGTAACTCATTTTCAAACGAGAGGTTTTGTAAACCAAAGAAAGGTATTTAATTCCCTATGTTATAAATGAAATATTAACATACAGATTGTTTTAAAACACAAGAATGCTTATATTCATTATCCCTAAAGGACAATCAGAGGTTCAAACACTGAAAAGTTTTTCAAAAACTTAGAAGGAATAACACATTAAGTTAACCTATAATCTAGAAAGATGATTGGAAGGAAAAGAAAGAGTCAAACGTTAGAAAAACAAAATCCAAATATACAAGGACAATATATTATTAAAAGGAATTATTGATCGACCACAAGACATTCACGAAATACAATTGATGGGATATTATTACCTACCTAGTAGGGTTGAGAAAAAAGTCAGAGAAAAAGAGCTCGATATTAGTCAAGAAATACAATTGCTAAATATAGTATATGTGACTTCGCAAAAGTACAAAGGTATTGTCAGCTGACATAGAACATCAATGATCAGGATCAGAGATGGAATAGATTCGACAGACTCAATCCAAACAACAACCTAGTTAACATCAGTAAATATTTAGAATACAAAACGGTAAGGTAAATAGTTAAACACAACTGATCACTGTGTTTAGCAATTTATATTTATTTATGATATTCTGAACTATTAACTGGATATACCAATTAAGGATGTAAGTTAACAACAAATCAAAATCACAGCCAGTCTGCATTCAGATTGTAACATCGGAACCGAATTAGGTAGAATCTAATCATGAATCAATGAGTAAAGAACCACTCACACTTAAGATAAAAAGAACCTCGAGGACGAGATTCATTTCAAGGTGTGGAGGATGTAACATCCTAAAAATATCCATGCCAATTTTGTTAAATTAGGAAGTTGAGGGACTAGTTAATCATTTTACACCTTGCACACGAGAAGTCAGACCAAAACTGGATGGTTGTGAAAGGTGAAAAGATCATATTCCCAGGTGGAGGAACTCATTTCCACTATGGAGCTGATAAGTACATCAAATCACTTGCAAATATTCTCAACTTCTCAAAAGATATCATGAACAACGAAGGAAACTTACGAACAGTTCTTGATGTTGGTTGCGGTGTTGCAAATTTTGGTGGTTATCTTCTTTCATCTGACATCACATCATTGCAATGTCATTAGCACCTAATGATGTGCATCAAAATCAAATCCAGTTTTCTCTAGAACGAGGCATTCCTGCATATCTTGGTGTTCTTGGAACAAAAAGACTTCCTTACCCGAGTTGATCTTTTGAACTTGCTCATTGTTCCCGTTGTAGAATTGATTGGCTTCAAAGGGACGGTATTCTTCTACTTGAGCTAGACATATTGCTTAGACCAGGTGGTTACTTCGCTTACTCGTCTCCTGAAGCATATGCACAAGATGAAGAGGATCTTAGAATCTGGAAAGAAATGAGTGCACTTGTTGAACGCATGTGCTGGAAAATAGCTGCAAAAAGGAACCAAACTGTTATTTGGGTCAAGCCTTTGACCAATGATTGTTACATGGAGAGAGCTCCTGGTACTCAGCCTCCTCTTTGTCGGTCAAATGATGATCCAGACGCGGTGTATGGTGTAAACATGGAAGCGTGCATCACACCTTACTCTGAATATAATCACACAAATAAAGGAAGTGGATTGGCTCCGTGGCCAGCTAGGCTAACCTCTCCGCCTCCACGTCTTGCTGACTTTGGCTATTCAAGGGATATGTTTGAGAAGGACATGGAATTGTGGCGTAAGAGGGTTGAGAATTATTGGGATCTGTTGAGCCCAAAAATATCGACTAATACAATTAGGAATGTGATAGACATGAAGGCGAATTTGGGTTCATTTGGAGCTTCTTTGGGGAATAAAGATGTTTGGGTGATGAATGTTGTCCCTGAAGATGGACCTAACACGTTGAAGCTTATTTACGATAGAGGCTTAATCGGCTCAATTCATAACTGGTGTGAAGCATACTCGACCTACCCACGTACATACGATCTTCTCCACGCTAGCAACGTGTTCACCGACATAATCGAAAAGAAAGGTTGCAGCGGCGAGGATTTATTGATCGAGATCGACCGTATCCTCAGACCCACAGGCTTCCTAATCGTCCGGGACAAAAAGCCCGTCATCGACTTTGTGAAGAAATACCTACCCGCAATACACTGGGAAACCGTGGCAATGGCGGATTCATCATCGGAATCCGATGGAGACGATGCCGTGTTCATAGTCCAAAAGAAACTATGGCTCACAAGTTAAAGCTTGAGGGAAACAGACTAAGTTTTAATATCTTAAAAAAAGGTATTAAATGTGGGGTGGTTTTGTAGCGTCAAATTGTGACTTTAGTTGCTTCTTATGATTTAGTTGATTTATTTTTTATTATTATGATATACATTTGCATCTACAAACTTATAATTTATGTTGTTATGTGTATTATTTTATAGTTGGATTTAATTTAAATAATTAATCCATATATGCATATGTTTGATAAAAAAAATATATATTGTCTATTTTTATGATTCGGATATTCTTTTGTAAATACATTCTTTATTTTTTCAAAATACCAAAAATATTTTCGTTTTTCTTTGTACATATTAATTTAAGTTATGTTTCGGAAAAATGAAACGCTTTTTAAGGTATTTGGTTATCGGGATAAAAAGATTCTCGATAACCCAATTTATTTATTTTATTTAATTATTTAATTCATTTAATTATTAAATAAAAGATTTTTTAATTAGAATGTAATTCGTTATTTATGGATAACGAACTAGGTGATTCTTTAGCGAACTAACTTTTGATTCGCTCACCTAATTCGCTTCCGCACTCTGTAACGAATCATCCCTTCGTTATGCATATTTAACGAATCATGACACGAATCATGTCTTGATTCGCTACCTTTAATTTAACGAATCAAGTAGCGATTAGCCAAATTAAGGTAACGAATTGAGTTAGCGAATGGGCTAATTCGTTAACTTTAATTTAAACGAATCGTCTGATTCGTACAAGTTGTACCTCGGGTTGTGTGCAAGGATATAAAAGACAAGAAAACGAACAGTTCTCCACTATTCGCCTTCTTCCTTCATCTTAAAGTAACCTTATTCAAAATTTTCTCTGAAATTTCAACCTTCACGTTTTGATATTTCTAAGATATCTTTGGATTTCTAAGGTATAGACGATTATTGCGATCTAATTTTCGTCAAAAATGGTTGTGATTTGTTAGCTAAATTATTGATTTTTAAGGGTTTAAGGGTTTCCGAGTTTTTAAACCTATTTATTTATGATTTGTGTTGATAAACTTGATGAATTATATGTCATTGTGATCGGAATGTGATTTCGATACCCTTGGTGAACTCTAATCAACATTTGATTATTGTTTGCTGGGTTAATTGTGGTTCATGGTCTCGATGTTTATGTTTAGTTAGTTTATCTTAGGTATTTAGAAATGTTGAGCCTCAATCTCATCGATCTTAGCTTATGAGCGTGATTCCGAGTACAACGAGATCATTATCTCGATGGTTCAACGATAGTTATGGCCGAATTGAATCTGGATTTATAATGTTGACTGTTGTTGTTCTTCCTGATTTTGACCTTGACTATGCGAGTCAAAGAGAAAGTCTTAATTTTTGACCATTCATTAGTCTGAGCGAATTGGGATTGTTTCGTGTCCAATTCGTTAAGATTCTACACGAACTAGCTGTGCAAATAAGATGTTACACGGATTAGATATGGATTCGCTTAAAATACAACGAACTAGATCTTAGTTCGTCATAATTAAATAGTAATTCGCTATGCTCAGTTCGTTAGTTAATTTACTTGATAGCGAATCGCATGATTCGTTACAGTATTGTAACGAATCAGTGAGAAGTTAACGAATGCATTTCATTTTTTTTTTAATTTAATTATATTAACTAGATGTTCAATTAATTTAATTAAAGAATTTAAAACGACTAATACGCGTAAATATATTAATTATACATATCCTTTGTTTACGTATATACACCATCTATAGATATGTTGATATATTTTGATATTTCTTCTCATATTTGATTTTATTTATACAGTAAAACATGGCTGATCAAGAACAACAAAATCAACCACCACCAGAACAACCTCCACAGAAACAACAAGATCGACAAGCTGAAGTGATCTTATTGCCGTTTGATAAAAAGCACAACATTTGTGCTTATGTTGATCAAGATGTACCTGATTTGGAAACATTTGGAGATTTGTTGACTTTCTTACGACGATCAAAGATACACTATGCTATCACTGCTAGACCAAAGGTGTATCTAAGTATTATCAGAGAATTTTGGAACACGGCTGCATATGTTGAAGAAAATCAGATCATCAGGGCTACAATCAATCAAACTCCAATTACAATTGATGTTGCAGTGATTCGCCGAGTACTTCAATTCGATGATAATAACGATTACCCGAGTGAATTTGACAGGTCATAAGTTAGAGGACTATTCACCCGTTTGCACAATAATGGAAATATTCTTAAGTCCATGTTGAATAAGAATGGGGTGTGTGCACCATACAAGTATCTGCTACACATTTTATTTCATTGTATGAGTGGCCGTCGGGGTGGTTTTGATGAGTGTAGACTGAGTTTGCAGTCAGCCTTTGTTGCCTTGATTCTGAACAAGCCGTATAATTATTCAGAGTTAGTATTTGATCATTTGAAGGAACAGGTTCAGCAAACTCTTCAGTCAAAGAAATTCTTGATGTATCCTCGCTTTTTACAGCTAATTATTCAAGATTTGATTCCGAATTTGGTGATTGATCGGACGTTGGTGAACGATGTTCTGGATATGGAACATATGACAGCTGAAACAGTGCATCGTATGTTAACTTATAGAAAGGAAAATCCATAGGACAAACGGATGATTGGTCATATAATCAATCCGAACTATGTATGTCCTCCTAATGAGCCCTGGATCCATGACGATTCGGATTCCGAGCGTGAAGGGGGAGAAGGTGGGAATGGTGATGGTGGAGATGATGATGGTGATAGTGATGGGAATGATGGTGATGGTGGAGCTGGTGAACGAGCTCTTAAAGAACAACAAGATGCAGTCGATGCTGCTCTAGCTGCCACCATGAAAGCTCAGATGGAAAGAAAAAGAAAGGGTAAAGCTGTAGCTACTGGTGAACCATCAAAGAAGTCCCGTGTGTCTGCTGGGGCTGGGGTAATCATTGGAACCCCACCACCACGTCATACAACGCCTCAAAGCTCGGCGGTGCCGCTAATTACTAGCATTCCGATGCTTACATTGACGACGACGTTGGTGTTACACGAGAGGCTCGGTCTTATTCCTCAAATGGCGTTAACCGAGATACCGAGACCTCCTGCTGCATTGTCTACAGTATCTCCTACTACATCAATGAGACCTCCTCCTCCGCCAACAACTACTCCTCCTCCACCTCCGCTTAGTGATGTCTCATTCATGAGAATCACTCGGCCTCAAGGACCTGTTCAACCTGTTCACCCGTCCGTATACAACTTGCCACCAGGTCGTCAAACTAAAATGCTGTTGAATCTTCTCCACCTCTATGAAAATCAAATGGAAGCTGACCGTCAGAACCAGGAAAATATTATGGAGAATCAACGACGGATGATGGGGTACATTTCTTTCTGTCAAAAGGAAACTAAAGCCTTCCGTGAGATTGTTACGTCTCAAGGGGTGAAATTGAAAGAGCAGGAGGAAATTATCCTACAACTGACGTGTAAAGATGATTCCCTGAAGCGACTCAAGAATGATGATGAGGATCCTGAAGAGTCGGGTGCTGGGGGTGAGCTGAAACAAGCTCACGGTTCATCTGCTGGTGCTGGTACAAGTGGCGGTGATGATTCGAGCAAACAAATTATTATTTATCAAGATCCTACAGCTGCCAAGCCAATTGAAATGATTGCAGCTAACACAGTGATATTTGTAGATGGATCTGGGGTGGTGAAAAGTGTGGTGAATAGGGACGAGATACAGGTTGGTGAGTTTGTAGAAAGATCCTTGACACGGGAGCAGATTTCAATACTGCTTGTGCTTAATGATGATCAATTGAATGTGTTAGAGGTTGAGCCCGATGTTGAGGTTGTGAATGAAGAAGAGTTGGATGAGGATCCGTTGTTTATGAATACGGATTTTATTTATGAGAATGAGGACGTTGAGATGGAGGATGTGACTGCTGAAGAGTACCCGGACTTGTATCAACACGCAAACGTTGATCAAGGTGCTCCGGTATTTCATGAAGAAGTAATTAAAGAAGCTGAGGATTGTCTTGAAGTGAAGTCCAAAGGAAAAGGCTTTTATACTGCTAAGCCTTATGATCCGACTGTTGATGAGATTAAAATTTGGTTCAGGTTTAAAGTTGTGGGTAAGATTATTAAGGCACATCGCATTGTTGACCAAGAACGCAAACACACAGCTGCAGCTTGGGTTAAAGCTAATCAAGTGACCACCTTCAAGACCGTTTCTAAGGTACATGGTGATATTGTCTCCTGGCTCTATGATTCTGACCTTAAAGTATGTATAGCCAAGTGGGAAAAGGGTGTCCAGTATTACGAGAAGATGATGAATGTTCTTACATTGCCGCGGTGGGATGTTCGTACCCTCGCGAGACGTCCATTTATTAATCGTGGGGGTTACCGAACAGCTGAGTGGTTTCACCAACACTTACTGTTCGAGGTCAATCATGGCTTCAAATTCTTCAAGCCCCGGGTCCCAAGACGTAAGCGCATTGACGAGATTGATCCAAGGACCGGCTGGAAGAAACTTGTCTTGAAAGTGAAGCCGCCAAAGACGATGAAAAAGGTTCCTGTGAAGACGATGCCTCAACATATGCATCTCTCTTTCAACCGCTGGTACTATGACAATCGTACAGGCGAGGCCGTCATTGTTCTTGGAAGTGGACTGAAGACTGAAATCATTAAGATAATCGACCCGATGTGGTTGGTTAATTTATCAGAGACAGACAATGATGTGCTACACAGGAAGCAGATTTTGATCGAGCGCCGAGAAGATTACGACCTGGCTATGCAATTCCAACGAGTCGTTCGTGTGTGTCATGAACATGGAATTCATAGTTGCAGAGACTGGCAGTCAAAGCGCTTCAAATAAGTTAAAAACAAAGAGCTCAAGACGAGGGGGTGTCTGTTAGTGCACGGTTTTGCGTCTTGAGTCTTTGTATTTATCGTTAACATTTTTGTTTATTAATTAATGTAATAATTAATTTATTTAATAGCTAGTTCGTTAAGTTATAGTCTAGTTCGCTAGGGGATGTTAGCGAACTAGACTGTTAATGTATTCCCTCCTGATTCGTTAGGGGATGTTAACGAATAAGGGGGTGTTTCGCTAATTTAATATATGTAACGAAGGGGAGGCTGGTTCGCTAGGGGATGTTAGCGAACCAGATCACCTTCTATTTATAGTGAACTCCTGTTCACAAATTTAATAGAGTTTTTTGGAAAAAAAAATTACATTTATTAATCTTTTACACAAACATATATTAATAATCAAGCAGAGAATCATATTAATCAAAATGCTCTTCCATCACAGTTTTATATTTCAGCGATATTATGACTGGCGATAAGTCGGTCATTGGTATTGTTATCCACATAAATCTAATAACACACATTCAAGTATTTTTGTGATATGATTAATTTGTTCAATTAAAGCACAGAATATCAGAAACTATCAGCCTCTAATCTCGGTTCAAGCTTAATTTGATTTTTGCCAAATCACCCCAACTTGACTTAAACCATTATATTGTTGATCAAAATTTTTGATACCAATTTAGAACTTTTGAGCAATGCATCAAGTTTCCTTTACTGTGAGTGAGTATGCACGAGTCCATTTGTCGGCATACATACATTGTATCCACTGGGGTCCGTTTCTTAATGGTATTAAGACGCGCGCAAGGGAGAAACAATTGTATGACTAACAGCGGATTTTGATCAAGTCAGTAATTTAAATTGTACGAAGTACAGCGGTGATCAAGTTTAATGACTTTGGGTTTGCTCTAGAAAGCGAGTGAAATATTCATGCTTATGAATACCCAGATGATTAAGCCGCATAAAGACTCACAGTGTCCAGAATCTTAACGCTTGTTATTTTCTTTATTTTATTTTTGGGTGATCAACAAATATAAGGCTTGAGTATGACCGGTTATTACATTTCTGCCATCCTCACCGAGACTTTTCTAGAGACTAACACCCCTTTCAATTTGGCGTTTCTTTATGTTTATATCACATACTTTACTCTACTGGGTGTTTTAAGACCTACCAATGCACCAATGCAATTAAGCACACATTCTTTTAAACTTACTTTTTGCTGGATTTGGGGTCAAGATAATCAATGTACTATCATGTTCTCTTTTTGCTTCAAAAACTCAAAATTTTGAGGAGCATAAAATAAAGAAAAAGATAAATTTAATCGCCCCAGTTAACTTAAGTTTATAAATAAATGGCTAACCATCAATTCACAAGTGAATAATAGGACCAAGACATGCAAGCATGCTTCACAAACTTAAATAACCGACATAATTTTCAGCGAGAAAATAATCTAAAAACGCCTGCAAAAATCTTTTTGGTTTTTCTCTATACAAACTTTAAAAACACAATATTTTTGTCTTTTTCAATTTTCTTATAAACAAAATAAAAATCACAATCTTTTTGGATTTTTGGATTTTTCTGTACAAACATAAATCACATTCTTTTTGGTTTTTCAAAATTTTAAAATGTTTTTGGTTTTTCTAAATATTTAAAAGAAAAACACTAAAGAACAGAAATCACGATATTTTTGAATTTTGAAATTTTTAATGTTTTTGGATTTTATCTATACAAACGAAAAACACACTCTTTTTGAATTTTCTAGATTTTCTCCCCCTAAAACTAAAATAGATTTTATCTATATCACAACCCGATGTCTGGATTTCCCCTCAAATACTGAAGAATTCTCTTGACTGCAGCTAGTTGAGTCACTCGTGGACTTGCTTGATACCTAGCACAAAGACAAACATCAAACATATTATCAGGGCGAGAAGCCGTTAAATACATTAAAGAACCAATCATAGAATGATAAAGGGTCGGATCAACGGTATCCTCCAATTCATCCGGTGATAAATTGTGCCCTACTGGAAGAGGAATAGAAGGGATTTTTCCGGCAGAAATCTTGAATCGGCTCAAGACGTCGTTCACATACTTAGTCTGGTGAATAAATATTCCGTGAGTAGACTGGTGAACCTGCAACCCTAAAAAGAAATTCATCTCTCCCATCGAGCTCATCTCGAACTTTGTTTGCATGGACTTTTCGAACTCCTTACACAATGTTTCGTTTGTAGACCCAAAAATAATATCGTCGACATAAATCTGGACTAGGAGAAGATCGTCACCAATAGTTTTATGAAATAAAGTGCAGTCAACAGTCCCTCGTTTGAAGCCATTATCAGTCAGATGGTCGGCGAGCGTGCCATACCAAGCTCTCGGGGCTTGATGTAGACCATACAGGGCCTTGTTTAATCGGTAAACAAGATCTGGATAATCAGGATCTTCAAAACCAGGAGGCTGTAAAACAAACACTTCCTCGTGTAATTCACCATTGAGAAAAGCACTTTTAACATCCATTTGATAGACCTTGATATTCTTATAAGCAGCATATGCCAGGAAGATTCGAATCGACTCTAATCTTGCAACTGGAGGATATACCTCTGTGTAATCAATACCCTCTTGCTGATGAAAACCTTGCACCACTAAACGTGCCTTGTTTCTCACAATTACCCCTCGATCGTCTTTCTTACACTTAAATACCCACTTAGTCGGAATGACTTTCTTGACTCTAGCAGGTTTGTCTATTAAGTCCCAAACACCCAAACGTGCAAATTGCTGTAATTCTTCTTGAATAGCTTCTACCCAAGAAGGATCTTCAAGTGCCTTACGAGCTGTCGTTGGCTCAACTTGAGATAGAAAGCAAGAGAATTTAGCAAGATTTACAATTCCAGAAGAATGTAAGTTAGTGTAAGCACACAATATGTTATTATCACTTGACGAAGCAACTTGATAACGTGTACGAACGCCCACATCAAGTTCTCCAATGATGTTTTCCTGTTGATGATATCCATGAATCCGAAGAGTAGGATTCTCAGGAACAACAACATTATCAAATAAGTTAGTGTAATGTTCACCTAACTCAGGAGATGAAACATTATCACTTTCAAGGTCAATAACTTGATCTTCAGCTTGATCATCATCAGAAGAAGTAGAAACATTATCAATAAAAACTGGAGAAACAACTTAAGGTTCTTCAGTTGGAGCATCTGGTTGAGCTTCAACATCATTAGAATTTGAAAATCTTGGAATGGTCAAATGATCTTCAAAGTATGCTCGAATCAGATCTTCGTCGATGTGTTCAGTCGAAGGAGTTAATGAATTAAATAAACGATCGTAGTCAAACATCCAGTCTGGAACTTTCCTTTGAGGAGGAGTTGTGTACTTTTGACAGTCCACATGGTACCATTCTTCAACACAACCAGATGTGAAATTAAAAACCCTTTTCTTTGGAGATGCATATCCTAAGAAATACCCTTCGATAGCTTTTTCTTCAAATTTACCCGAATCTTTCTTCAACATTGTACACGGACACCCAAATGGTTCCAGGTACTTTAAATTAGGTTTTCTATTATTTAAGAGCTCGTAGCTTGTCATCTTGAGTCGTTTCACAGTTAGAACTCGATTAAGCGTATAACAAGCTGTATTCACTGCCTCATTCCAGAATTGGACAAGAAGCTTTGAATCAGCGAGCATTGTGCGTGCAGCTTCAATCAGAGTTCTATTTTTCCGTTCAGCAACACCGTTTTGTTGAGGTACATAAGGTGCACTATATTTTCGGTGAATTCCCATTTGAATACAAAAGAAATTCAACATAGTGTTCTTGAATTTTGTTCCATTATCACTTCGGATTCTCCTCACCTTTTGTTTATACAGTGATTCGATCTTAGTAATAAGGTTTTGTACCAAAACCGGTGTTTGATCCTTCGAACTCATAAATAACACCCACGAATATCTCGAATAATCATCAGTCACGACAAGACAATACCAGTCTCCAGAAATACTCGCACGATTCACTGGACCAAACAAATCCATATGAAGTCGTTCTAGCGGAGTAACAATGGAATTGAATACCTTAGATGGTGTGTCTTCTTCTTCTGTTTGCCCTTCTTACAAGCAACACAATGATCTGATAACTTAAAATTCTTTAACGAGACACCCTCAACTAAGTCATTTGCCATTAAATAATTCATCTTTCTAACGTGTATGTGACCCATTCTTCGATGCCATAGAATCGAGTCTTTCTCGGTTGCTTTCGAGACAAAACATGTTTCGATCGATGTGGATACCTTAGAACTCATATTTAAGACATAATGTAACACCCCGTAACCGCAGCGGAAACGTAAACAGGATGCGACAGACATCTCGGATATCAACCACATTGTTTATAAAGAAAACCGAATGCATTACTATACTTCAAAATTACATTATCTCGTCTTTCATTACCGTCTAGGTGATACACACATCATACAATACGGTTCATAATTCTATCTGTTATAATGTATCCTAACGTCCAGCACGCAAACCTTACACACATCAAGCACTTAGCACGTAATCAATCACTTTATCTTAGTTGTACCTGAAAAGCATGTGAGAAAACGGGTCAACTACGAATAGTTGGTGAGTTTCACAATTTTAGTAAACCATGATAAATCCATATCATAATATAATATTATCTGGGGACACTGTTAACCCATAAACACCTTTAATAACCTCTGGGGACACTGTTAACCCAGAACACTTCCAATAACCTCTGGGGACACTGTTAACCCAAAACACTTCCAATAACCTCTGGGGACACTGTTAACCCAGAACACTTCCAATAACCTCTGGGGACACTGTTAACCCAGAACACTGTTGCGGGACCTTACAATATTAACAACTCAGACAATTACCATTTTAATACATTACCGTACGATTCCCGTACAATAAACATTATCTAAATACATTCATTTCCATGCGATCAGCATGTACTTAAACATTTTGATAGAAACATGCTTTCCGCCCCGGGAAAATATTTAAAACATTTCAGTAAAAAGGGGCCCGTGAAACTCACCTTAGCACATGCAAGCAGGTAACGACAATCATTATCAATTAACACGTCCAATCTGTAATATGATCCCTACGATCGTTATTATACAATTATTGTTTATATAATCTTTAACCTTATCAATCGGTACATCTGGGGACACTGTTAACCCAGTACTGTACCTGTTCCGGGGGCAATGTTAACCCAGAAACACTTCTCCGGACTCAGATTGTGATGTCGTTTAGAGTTCCATGGTCACAATTACTATTAGTCGTTTTTCTCGTTTTGCGTGCCTAGCACGGTTATTCGTTTTTATGTTTCAAAAATGAGTTTGGTCACACACGACCCGAAAATAGTCGTTGACTGATAGTTTAAGTAAAGTTGTGAAATTTGAGCTCGGTTTAGACGCCCCGTTTGGCCGCGGGACCCGTTTCCGTCTTTAGCGTACCGGAAACTGTTAAAATAGGTTAAAATTACTCAAATCATCCGAATTATTTTCGGATGATTTATTTTTACTTGTTTAACTCATTTATATGAAAATAGTTCATTTTTAGGGTTTTTATACACCAGTCAGCTCGCTTAAGCGAACTTCACCGGTTTACGCGTTTTAACTTTAAAAGTTTGATAATTAGCACTATTAATTATCCGTTTACTCTCGGATCTTGAAATTTTGCACATATCACTTTTTAACAGTGGGGAATTTTATACAAATATTTCCAGAATTAATTCTTATATTTAAAATTTATTTATCTATTTTTAAACACCATTTAAACACTAAATATGTCGTAAATACCAAACGATCTTAGAAAAATCCCAAATTTTTCCTGGATGTCCCCTGACTTCCACATAGTCCCCTGTAATTTTTCCAGAATCAAAATCTTCTTTTACATCCCCTTTTTACTAAAACCGAGCTAGAAATCCCTATAACTCGTTTAACCGAAAAGCCTACTTAGACTTCTCCAACGGACCTAAAATTTGGTGTGTGACTTATACATGATATGAAAAGCTTATCTGCAATTTTCCAGAATTTGTCATGATATTTAACTATTTTTCACCATTTTTGGCCAAAACCGAGCATTAAATTCACCAAATATTCATCCTTTATCCAAAAATTACCAAAAATTCACAGAACTCTTATTTTCATGTGTAGAACATCCCTGAAAAATTTCATGACCTAAATCTAAACGACCAACAATCTGTCCAAAAACACATACACCGATGTAAACCGAATATACCTTTCGTTTTCCGCCACTACAAGCTACAAACTCGTCTTTCCGCCTAATCTACCACTAAATACAGAGCCCACAATCAACATACCACAATACCAATCAAGTTACACTCACGATCAAGCCATTTCTTTCATGGTTTCGGTTATGATTCCAAAAACAAAGATTTAACCGTAAAAATTCGTTTTCGGTTCGTTTAACTCCTTTCTTGGACCAAGATCCCTTGTATAACCCGTATACATCACTTGATCATGCAAGAATCGGTTTTCATCTTTGAAACCTCATTTTCTTGCAAACGAACTCAAGAAAGGAAGATGAACACACATATAACTCGATCATTACCTCGTTGTTCTTGCTCAACACTCGGGTTTAAGCCTTTGGAATTGAGAGAAAGTGTTGATGATTGTGTTTTGTTGTTTGAAAAAAGAAAATGTAAGGGGTATAACACCCCTATTATTCCGATCGGCTCCCTTGTGGGGGTGGGGTGGGACCCACAAGTTCATTTTTGGCCACTCATTTGGATATCCGCAATCCGGATAATGTTTTGGATAATCTGGTTCAGTTCGTTTCTCGGTTAAACGTTTAATTCTGCTTAAAACGAGGCCTAAACAGTCATTTTTCGGCTTAAAAATAAAATTTATATAAAACCGATTTAAAAACTTTAAAAACTTAACCCATGACATTTATTAACTTGAAACGTCAACTATTAGTTATTACGCATCTTTTTCGGCTTGATCGATCGTCTCTTGCTCGGTTTGGTATTAAAGGTTTCGTTTAACGTACCGACGTACTATTAAATCGAAATCCTTTTTCTGTGCTTTAATCCACTTACCCCGAAGCTTTAATACTTCGTAACATCACTAAATATCATATATCTCGTCTATAATTGAACCCTCGATTCATTCGGGTTTTAATAACTATCGATCGTTTGATCGCATATTCAATACGGTGAATTATATATTAACATACAATCAATACAATGAACCATGTATTCTCGTATAATTACCATGGTAACTCATGTACCCGACATTACATATGACGTAACTAACGTCTACCGGTTAGGGTACACCTGGTTTCGTCGGAATCGTTACATTCTTCCCCCGTTAAGAAATTTCGTCCTCAAAATTTTACACGCCCACCATCTCCTTTCGAGAGAAAGGTGGGGGTTTTTCCTTCAGAATTCACCCTCGCGTTACCAAGTATAATCTGGTCCTCGCTGTGAATTCCACTTAATCTTAATTAATAAAGCTTGGTATGTCCAAACTGTTTAGTTTTCCCGTCTATATCTCTACGGAATTAGTTATGATATCAAGCATGTCTTCTATGAGTACCTCTATTACTAGTACTTTCGTTGCCTCATCGCTTAGGCACTTTTCAATCCGTATACATGGCAAAATATCATGTATAGTACTTAGCCCCTGCAATACTTTAATCAATAAACTAAGTGACCAATCATGGAGATAATCTCATGAGGCCCAATATATTAAGGAGCTATTTTCGGTTTTGGCAAACCTCATATCACCTTTCTAAGGTGATGCCTTTAAAAATGCCTTGTCACTTCTTTCCAATGACAATGGTTTCCTATGAATGTTGGCATAAATCCTTTGCCAATCTCGCGATGCTTTCAACTCATCTTAAATATTATAAATCCGATTGGTTGTTTCTCGAATCAATTCAAATCTTATGGCTTGATTGACGCCCATTTTCAATTTACAAATTGGTGATAATTACTTCACCCATAGAAAGCTTCAAGCTCTCGATGCTTCCTTCCCCGCCTTCCAATAATGGAAGTAGGATGACCATTTTGATCTGAGATCATTGAAAATGGTACTCCACGACGAGATACCATTTCACCATCAGGAATTTGGGCAAGAATTCATTGTAATATATTCCCACTATCATTGGCGAATTTTCTGTCGTCGTGGCGTTCCCTAGGGTTTTCGGTGTGCAGCCTTATCTCTGGCATAACTCAATATTCACCAACACACGTAACCATATCTTTCTCCAAACTCGGCCATTAATAAAAATCCTTTCAGATATCCGTATCCTCAATAGTCAAATCCGATCCCGGATGTATGGATTATTTCGATCTATGTGCTTCGTCAATGATTAATTCACGAAGGTCATGGAGGGTCGGGATCCAAACCCGATTTTTGAAGTAGAGAATTTAGTCCACGCGCTGTTCGAAATTCTTCTCATTGCCGTAAAGTTCCTCCTTTTCCAATTGTCCCTCTTTCAACGCCTCACGTTGAGCGACTCGAATCAGATCCGAAAAGTTCGACTGGACTATCATCCCCAACGCCCTCATTCGCAATGGCTTAACCCGATCTTTCCTACTCAAGGCATCGGTTACGACGTTAGCCTTGCCGGGTGGTAACGGATGTCACTGTCATAATTTTTTTTTTTTTTTTAACAACTCAACCCATCTTCGTTGCCTCATATTTAGTTCTTTCTGATCGAATATGTGATACAAACTATTATGATCGGTGAAGATGGTGCACTTCGTATCGTAGAGGCAATGTCTCCACATTTTAAGTGCATAGATAACCCCTCCCAGTTCTAAGTCGTGAGGAGTGTAATTTTACTCGTGTACTTTTAACTGTCGGGAAGCATAGGCTATAACCTTAATATACTGCGTCAACACGCATCCTAACCCTTTACGCGATGCGTCACAATATGCGACAAAACCATCGTCTCCATCGGGGGGCGCTTGGCACAACTTTAATGGTTTCTATCTTATTTGGATCTTTGTGAAATCCTTGTTGCTTTACAACATGACCAAGGGATTATGCATTCTTTATTCAAAATCACCTTTTGAAAACTTCGCGTACAACTCCCCTTGTTTTAACACTACCATAATTTTCCTTAACCGTCGATCGTGCTCTTCTTTACGTTGCGAATATATTAAAATATCATCAATGAATGTTATGACAAATTTGTCAAAATAAAGTTACAGACTCGGTTCATGAGTTCCATGAATGCTGCCGGCGCATTTGTTAGCCCGAAAGGCATAACTAAGAATTCATAATGGCCGTAGCGAGTCCGAAACACTGTCGTTGCAACGTCTTCCTCTTAGATCTCTCATTTGGTGATAACTATATCCACGATCAATTTTTCTAAAAATAAATCGTCCCTTGCAGTTGGTTAAACAGATCATTCACTTCGAAGAAGTGAGCACCTACTCTTGATCGTCATTTTATTCAATTCTCCCTAATCAACACATATCCTAACACTTCCGTCCTTCATTTCCCAATTAAAACTGGTGCACCCCATGGTGACTAACTAGGTCGTATAAAATCTTATCCAGCAATTCTTGTAACTGATTGGATAATTCTTGCATCTCGGACGGTGCAAGTCGGCAGGATGCTTTAGCAACAGGGCCAGCTTGAGACATTAAATCGATTCTGAATTCGACCTGTCGGGCTGGCGGTAATCCAGGGAGTTCTTCTGGGAAAACTTGTGGAAATTTGCGCACCACCGGGATATCTTCTATATGTTTTCTTTTAAATACTTAGGCAATCACGTTTGTTAAATACACCACGTCTTCTTGTCGTAAATATTATAACATCTCAAGATGAGATTTGAGTGGTAACATAATACCGTACACTTTTCTCTGTATTTAATCGCTTCATCGTCCGAAAGAGAGCTTCTAATCATCTTCTTTTCATATTTGATTTCTGCTTCATGTTGAGTTAGCCAATCCATGCTAACTATTACGTCAAAACTTCTTTGCTTTACTGGTCGTAGGTCAATAAGGAAAGGTTAATCGTTCAGAATAATAGGACAATTCCGTACAATTTAGTTAACCATTAGGGATTTACCGTTAGCGATTCTACAGTATAGGGTTCTATAGTTTCACTAATCGGTATCTTTCCAAAGGGTAGGAGGTTAGCAGGAACTAACTTCTATCGACGACCGTAAAAATATCACTGAAGCCTATTGATTTAAAACTACAACGTACTTAATACTACTTTTGGATCATGACGTGCTTTATTTGAATTACTCACAAAAGCACGGCTCCTTGCTTGATCAGAGGTTGATGCTTGTCATGAGGTTCGTCTTCCAATGACACCTTGGTTCAACTTTGGGCAATTTCTCTTGAAACGTTCTGTACTGCCACATTCATAGCAAGTACCACTGTTTGGCATTCTTTGATTTCTTTGGATGGATGGTTATTGAAGCTGTTGGGTTCGGAGTGGTTGTACACGAATGGGTTGGGGTCGCCGGTTCACATGGCTTCAATTGGTTCTACAATTGGGGCATTACGTCCATCTTTACCACACCTGTGGCCTACTATCACTCGACATTCTTCTTTCTGCCGATAACCATATTTTCCACATTTAGGGAAGGACCTTTCATGCGGTTCATGTTTTCACACCAGAACTATTCTTAGTATAATTCTGGGTTGTAGGACATACTTACTTATTCAAAAGCCCATCTTGCACTATACCTTTATCATTTCTCTTCTTCAACACTCGACGTCTCACCTAACGTCCTTCCAGTCCGCTTCCATAGTGTCAAATATATCAATGCTGGCTTGTGACACAACCCTTCCGAAGGTTGTATGTTTTACAGGATTGACTATACTCGTTATCGATGGATTTAGTCCCCGATATAGCGCTCACTTCGCTTAGTTTCAGGAGTAATTAGCCATGTTATTAGACATGACAATTCCTTCAAACGATTAGCGTGTTCTAAGTGATCAGCACACAACATTTCTATCTTCCATAGCTCAGTTTCCAACTCTGAACTCAATTACTCGAATAAAAGTGCTCTAGCACAAGAATTTTAAATTCTGACCATATCATCTAAGTAAAAATTTTCTAACTATAATTTTGTACCATCGTGTTCCATCACGACACAACATAATCTACCAACATATCTGTAGCATATTTCACTACACAATGTTTTAGACTCTTACCAATATCCTTAACCATTTCGATCTTTTCTATCCACTCGCTAATCTATCCCTCCCTTTACCATCAGTAACTATTAATGATTTCCTTACCACAAACAACAACATATCCTTCATACCGGATCTAATTCATTACGACTACTATTCATGTTTAGTTTATAACTAATACTCGTAGTCATAAAAGCATTCGGTGGGACATTATCACTCTTAGTAATACCACTAAGGATTGAAATATTCATAATCATATGATTGCTCGATCTATAATTTTGCGTTCACATTTGCATCAACACTAGCAGTGATCTGTGATACTACATTCGGTATCATCATCTGCTATCCTTGAGCAATCAACTGAATCATATCAATCTCCATCATTGGAGTTACTCTTTTTATGTCATTCTGCCGTACTCATCCCGTACGCAGTAATCAATACTAATCTCACCGTATAACTCGTTACCAGTTCAATCATAATAGCAGGTACACATACACACCAAACATTATCATATATATTACGCATACCGGCATCTAGTATAAATATATGTCCCACAAATATAATAACATACGGACTTAACCTGACGTCGGTTAACTTTTAAATACGCTTCATAACCCTTGTCACTAACTGACATAGAGATCTTCTCAACAAAGATCAATGTTTAATATGCTTGATTTCAATATCCGTCTGCATGTCAGCATAACCGATACATGCTCACCGTGAGCACCAAACGATTACATACCACGGAGTTATAATATCCGTGTCTATTCGTATATTCGGCATACACGGCATACTACCTACGAACGAATATTCAACAACGCTATAATGATTCCAACACCTCTTTGTGTATAGGTAATCATTCTATTCGAGTATACATGGGTGTAAACATCTAACGGATGTAAGGATAACATAGGAAGTTGCAAGGTTCAAGGTAATCGCGCAACATGGGTTGCCTTCAAATATTATTAATTACTATTATGGGAAATTCTACACTTGCTCAGTCAATATCCTCAGGCATTCTAGGTTCGTTGAAATCGGTAATTCTCGATCTGGAGGTGGTATGTCTCATATGTTTGAGAGTGAGAAATACATATATATACTTCTATATATTATTTTTTTATGTGCTGATTAATTATCAAATTTATTATTATCATTATTTATTTATTTATTTACCTTAATGGAATAAGAATGGGTTCAGGTACGGATCCGTCCGTACGTGAGGGTCGACGGTTCGGGTGAACATCTGGGGTTATTAGAATATACGGTACCGGTGTTGGTAGGGTAAGGAACTTATCAATTTTGGTTGGGAGTGACGGTTACTAGATATTTCTGGTCAATGTCAAACAGGAGATCTAACTTGGTACTATCATAACTATGACCCGATAAGTCAGACTCAACATCAACCGATGCTCTTAGAAATTTCAGCATCCTCGGTACTTTTATTATTTCATCCCCCGGTTCCTTATCCGGGTCCCATTTCTCAATACATGTACCCACAAGATATGTACACATATATATATATGTACACATTAGCACGTATAAATAATATTATATACTTTACACATATGTTGCCATTTTTACCTATTAATGTACCCCGTGACTTCCCCTGAATTCCCTCGTGCGGACAAGTCTGTTATTATGTTCCGGACCATAACAACTCACTTGTCCATCCAAGTTCATCCAGACCTCGTCACTATAAATTATTAGTTGATATTCAGATCCTATAATACTTGAGCTACTGGTTATATTTTAGGTATCTTTTAAAGACATCCTAATTCTTTTATAACCAATGGCTCTGATACCAACTTCTGTAACACCCCGTAACCGCAGCGGAAACGTAAACGGGATGCGACAGACACCTCTGATATCAACCACATTGTTTATAAAGAAAACCGAATGCATTACTATACTTCAAAATTACATTATCTCGTCTTTCATTACCGTCTAGGTGATACACACATCATACAATACGGTTCATAATTCTATCTGTTATAATGTATCCTAACGTCCAACACGCAAAACTTACACACATCAAGCACTTAGCACGTAATCAATCACTTTATCTTAGTTGTACCTAAAAAGCATGTGAGAAAACGGGTCAACTACGAATAGTTGGTGAGTTTCACAATTTTAGTAAACCATGATAAATCCATATCATAATATAATATTATATGGGGACACTGTTAACCCATAAACACCTTTAATAACCTCTGGGGACACTGTTACCCCAGAACACTTCCAATAACCTCTGGGGACACTGTTAACCCAGAACACTTCCAATAACCTCTGGGGACACTGTTAACCCAGAACACTGTTGCGGGACCTTACAATATTAACAACTCAGACAATTACCATTTTAATACATTACCGTACGATTCCCGTACAATAAACATTATCTAAATACATTCATTTCCATGCGATCAGCATGTACTTAAATATTTTGATAGAAACATGCTTTCCGCCCCGGGAAAATATTTAAAACATTTCAGTAAAAAGGGGCCCGTGAAACTCACCTTAGCACATGCAAGCAGGTAACGACAATCATTATCAATTAACACGTCCAATCTGTAATATGATCCCTACGATCGTTATTATACAATTATTGTTTATATAATCTTTAACCTTATCAATCGGTACATCTGGGGACACTGTTAACCCAGTACTGTACCTGTTCCGGGGGCAATGTTAACCCAGAAACACTTCTCCGGACTCGGATTATGATGTCGTTTAGAGTTCCATGGTCACAATTACTATTAGTCGTTTTTCTCGTTTTGTGTGCCTAGCACGGTTATTCGTTTTTATGTTTCAAAAATGAGTTTGGTCACACACGACCCGAAAATAGTCGTTGACTGATAGTTTAAGTAAAGTTGTGAAATTTGAGCTCGGTTTAGACGCCCCGTTTGGCCGCGGGGCCCGTTTCCGTTTTTAGCGTACCGGAAACTGTTAAAATAGGTTAAAATTACACAAATCATCCGAATTATTTTCGGATGATTTATTTTTACTTGTTTAACTCATTTATATGAAAATAGTTCATTTTAGGGTTTTTATACACCAGTCAGCTCGCTTAAGCGAACTTCACCGGTTTACGCGTTTTAACTTTAAAAGTTTGATAATTAGCACTATTAATTATCCGTTTACTCTCGGATCTTGAAATTTTGCACATATCACTTTTTAACAGTGGGGAATTTTATAAAAATATTTCCAGAATTAATTCTTATATTTAAAATTTATTTATCTATTTTTAAACACCATTTAAACACTAAATATGTCGTAAATACCAAACGATCTTAGAAAAATCCCAAATTTTTCCTGGATGTCCCCTGCCAACCACATAGTCCCCTGTAATTTTTCCAGAACCAAAATCTTCTTTTACATCCCCTTTTTACTAAAACCGAGCTAGAAATCCCTATAACTCGTTTAACCGAAAAGCCTACTTAGACTTCTCCAACGGACCTAACATTTTGTGTGTGACTTATACATCATATGAAAAGCTTATCTGCAATTTTCCAGAATTTTTCATGATATTTAACTATTTTTCACCATTTTTGGCCAAAACCGAGCATTAAATTCACCAAATATTCATCCTTTATCCAAAAATTACCAAAAATTCACAGAACTCTTATTTTAATGTGTAGAACATCCCTGAAAAATTTCATGACCTAACTCTAAACGACCAACAATCTGTCCAAAAACACATACACCGACGTAAACCGAATATACCTTTCGTTTTCCGCCACTACAAACTACAAACTCGTCTTTCCGCCTTATCTACCACTAAATACAGAGCCTACAATCAACATACCACAATACCAAGCAAGTTACACTCACGATCAAGCCATTTCTTTCATGGTTTCGGTTATGATTACAAAAACAAAGATTTAACCGTAAAAATTCGTTTTCGGTTCGTTTAACTCCTTTCTTGGACCAAGATCCCTTGTATAACCCGTACACATCACTTGATCATGCAAGAATCGGTTTTCATCTTTGAAACCTCATTTTCTTGCAAACGAACTCAAGAAAGGAAGATGAACACACATATAACTCGATCATTACCTCGTTGTTCTTGCTCAACACTCGGGTTTAAGCCTTTGGAATTGAGAGAAAGTGTTGAAGATTGTGTTTTGTTGTTTGAAAAAAGAAAATGTAAGGGGTATAACACCCCTATTATTCCGATCGGCTCCCTTGTGGGGGTGGGGTGGGACCCACAAGTTCATTTTTGGCCACTCATTTGGATATCCGCAATCCGGATAATGTTTTGGATAATCTGGTTCAGTTCGTTTCTCGGTTAAACGTTTAATTAGGCTTAAAACGAGGCCTAAACAGTCGTTTTTCGGCTTAAAAATAAAATTTATATAAAACCGATTTAAAAACTTTAAAAACTTAACCCATGACATTTATTAACTTGAAACGTCATATTATTACTTATTACGCATCTTTTTCGGCTTGATCGATCGTCTCTTGCTCGGTTTGGTATCAAAGGTTTCGTTTAACGTACCGACGTACTATTAAATCGAAATCCTTTTTCTGTGCTTTAATCCACTTACCCCGAAGCTTTAATACTTCGTAACATCACTGAATATCATATATCTCGTCTATAATTGAACCCTCGATTCATTCGGGTTTCAATAACTATCGATCGTTTGATCGCATATTCAATACGGTGAATTATATATTCACATACAATCAATACAATGAACCATGTATTCTCGTATAATTACCATGGTAACTCATGTACCCGACATTACATATGACGTAACTAACGTCTACCGGTTAGGGTACACCTGGTTTCGTCGGAATCGTTACACATAAATATCATTTAATCGTGGTGATCGCATGACAACCATGTCCTCGGGAATAACATAACCCGGTTTCAAGATAAGACATTCTTTGTCAGTAAATATCGTAGTGTACTTTTTATCACAAATCTGCGATACACTCAATAAGTTATGATCAACTTTATCACAATAATTTACTTTCTCAAACGTAATGTGACCATTTGAAACTTCACCCTCTTGTGTGATCATGCCCCCAGAATTCCCAGCAAACGCCACATAACCCCCTTGAATATTTCTCACATTTGATAAGAGGTTGAGATTTCCAGTAATATGGCGAGAACATCCGCTTTCCATAATCCAGTTTTCACCAGAGATTGTCTTGGATGAACCCTACACACAAATGAAAGTGATTAGTTCAAAAAGGCAGCCCAGGCCTCGGTCTTGGGCACCTCTTGGTTTTCTTGGGAAAAATTAACTTTACTTGCATTCATTTGTTGTTCAGAAACTTGTGAATAAGTTGCAGGTTTCTTTAACTTTCATCTTAGATACGCTGCCTGAACCACATTTGAATTTTCATTCTTACACAAAGGAGTAGTTGGAACAAACTTGGGTTTAACTTGACCATGAGTCTCCTTAACATGAATCACCTTACGAGGATTCACATTAGAGAACATAATATGAGTATCATCAGCATACGACACAGGTCGTTTCAAAATCTCCTTTACCACAGGAATCGGTTTGGAACGGTCCTTAATAAAAGGATGAAGATTCTGCTGATACTTCTGACTACAATCCCTCACAACATGACCAAGTTGACCGCATAAGAAACAACTTCGCATGTCTACACGATGTTGTTGCAAGGTATTTGGAATGAATGACCCAGAATTTTGATGATGAATTACATTTTTAGTCATGCTCTTAGCAAACTCATCAGATAATTCAGATTTCTTCTTTAAGTAAAAATCTAAATTAGAACAGTTTGAAAAACTTTTCAAGATGTCAGTTCCTGTTGACTTAACAAATTTAACTTTCTTAGCATGTTTTAAAACTTGTTTTTTGCTCTTGTCATTGGATCTGATGAAACTGATGTTTTCGCTTGAGCATATTGACGTTCAAGTTCACGAACTTTGGAAGTTTCATTGTAAAACACACTTTCAATTAGTTCAGGTTTAATGATACTAATTGGAATGTCTTTTTCAGTGAACATTGTGTCCATTCCCTTTAACTTAAAAACTCTAGCAGCAGATGGCTTAGAACTAGAAGGATTAATGAAACGCATTAAATCCTCATCAGAAATTTTTGGTTTTTCTGACTTCTTTGCCTTCACAGAGTTCACTTTCATCGGATTTTCCTTTTTCACTTGAGGTTTGTGTGAACCATACACTGCTTCCTCAAATTCGTGAGGCTCGCACAGAATGTGATTAGAACTAGGAATGTTCTTATTCTTGTGTATAATCTCGGGTTCAAACACATCCTCAATAATGACTTTGTCAACATTTTCAACAAAGACCTTTTTACTTTCCACATGAGGTTTTTGAGGAGCAACTTGGGGTTTGACAATTTCAGGTTTAACCAATTTAGATTTTTCAAAAATCACATATTCTTTTTTAATCAAATCCTCTTCTTTTCTTGCAAAAGGATTAATTTTATAATCATTATGGAAAGGTGGTGGAATTTCAACAAAACCAATACCTTTTTTGGAATCCTTTTGTTTTCCAGATACCTCAATGATTTCATTCAACAGAAAAGATGAATTTTTAAATTTCCCCAATTTGTTCTTCAACTCAAGAACCTCGTTCTCAAGCTCAGTTATCTTAGAACGATGTTTCAAGATTTCCTGAAACTTTTGGTTATTAATAGTCATTTTCACAGATAATTCGGCTTTGAGATCATGGTTACTTGTCGACAATGCTTCAATCTTTTCTCGAGATCTCATCTGAGATTCAAGAGATTGTCGATAAGTATCTTTCAGAGAAGCAGTTTCTTGTATAAGACTATCATTTTGGTTTTCAAAGCTTCTAACTTAGATTTGTTAGATTCACAGTCAACACATGATGTTTTAACAGATAAAGTAGCAGAAATAGAATTACTAACCTCGTTAATCTTGGCCATGCAAGCATACATTGATTCGGAAGACTTGTCGCAAGAGTCGTCAGAATCAGATCCAAAATCATTATCGGAAGACGTCTCACTAGCAGTTGCATCTTGACAATCTTTATGTAACCCAAACATAGCCAAATTTACTTGAACATCATTGCATAGTAACTGTTGTGACCAATCAGTTCCATCTGCTAACATTGCTTGTGTTGTAGAAGAAGATGGTTTCTTTTCAGCATCACTTCCTCATGGTGTAGAAGCATTTTGACTTTGACCACGAGGACCGGTGTATTCTTTCCTTGGTTTGTCACATTCCTTCGCGAAATGCCCAAATTCTTGACAATTATAAAACTTTACTTTTAATTTGTCAAAACCCAACTTCTTGTTTAAAGCTGGAAGATCTTTTCCAGTTCCCTGCATGAATCTTTTAACTTTACGGATGATCATAGACATGTTCCATTTTAAATCCATGATTTAGCCGCTAATACGATACATCAACACGAAATCGATACTTTAAATACAATACTTTATTGATAATTATGGAGTAAATACATTATGGTGGAGATAAGTTATGGAGAAAATAACTTAAACTATGTACATGTTCTCTACTAAATTATGAGCATGAGCTCCCTATTTATAGGCTATTTACAATATACGTTAAATACAAAGACTAAACCGCCTATAACTTATTCGATCGCTTCGGACACCAAAACTGTGCACTAACAGACTCCCCCATTCGTTAAGATTTCACTTCGTTATAACAGTTAACGAATCACCTTAATTCGTTTCCAATACCTTAACGAATCACCTTGAAGAATTAACTTAATTCGTTATCTTTAACTTAACGAATCTCCTTAATTCGTTACATTTAACTTAACGAATCATCTTCACGAATTACCTTAATTCGTTATGTTTACCTTAACGAATTAACTCTTAATTCGTTAAATATGCCTTAACGAATTAACTTAACGAATTGCCTTAATTCTTTATCATTATCTTAACGAATTAACTTAACGAATTGCCTTAATTCGTTATAATTACCTTAACGAATTGCCTTCAAATTCGTAACAGAATTTCATAACGAATTGCCTCCTAATTCGTTAAACTTCCTTAACGAGTCAGGTGGTTAGATCTGAACATCTCACCGGAAAAACGTGATTCGCCGGAAAAAACTGTTACATCGCCGGAAAAACTAGATCTGGCCGGAATCTTGATTTTTGAACTTCATCCATGGTGAAATCATCAAAACACCATAAATTACCATGAAAATCACACCGAACCCTCAGTTTTTCACCATGATTCCGAATCCAACAACAATTTACCTTAACAATTACTTATTCATCTCCAAATAACTTAACCCATAACATGCCCTTCAATGGTGAAAACTTCAATTCACTATAATTAACCACCAAAATTCACAGGAACATGTGAATTTCAATTCTAAACACGAATCCATCATCCAATTAACTTAACAATCACTAAACCATCATAAACAGATTCAAAAGTTAACATACTCTTCCATGGTGAATCACTCAATACAACATAACTTAACACCAAATTACACAGGAAGTTCCCTCTTCCATCAATAAACACGAATTCACCAACAAATCCACCAATAACACACTAAATTACTCCAGATCTGACCAAAACCCGAAGAACACGAAAAACATGAAAACTCAGATTTACCTTATTGATGCATCGAGAGCAGCTCCTGCTCTGATGCCAGTTGAGAGAACGTCATAGAGACCAAGATCTAGCCGCTAATACGATACATCAACACGAAATCGATACTTTAAATATAATACTTTATTGATAATTATGGAGTAAATACATTATGGTGGAGATAAGTTATGGAGAGAATAACTTAAACTATGTACAAGTTCTCTACTAAAATATGAGCATGAGCTCCATATTTATAGGCTATTTACAATATACGTTAAATACAAAGACTAAACCGCCTATAACTTATTCGATCGCTACGGACACCAAAACTGTGCACTAACAGACACCCCCTTTTCCGTAGCTATCGAATACTTTATCCTTGAATACTTTAACTGCAAATCACAAGTCACAAACCGTGCACTAACAGTCACCATGAAACGACACATGTCACGTGGTGGCGACATGGAAGGACACATGTCAACATCTAAAGCCATGTATCCTCTTGAAGTGACATGTTTCTAGTGACTAATCAAGTTAGAATGTCAACACTATAAAGCACGACTCATCATAAAAGTAACATGTGGCGAATGGTGGTGATTGACGGTCCGACTGGGATGGCTATAAATAGTGAGCATGGGTTCCTCATTTGTGGCATCCCGAACACCAAATCACTTCCACTTTCTCGAAGTTTGTGCCACCGAGTTAGATTCCCGACGCCACTCTAGAGTTTCGACGTTCCATACCCGACACCCTATGTATAGTAAAGTGCTTCTCGTTCATCCTTAAGCATTATAACCCTATTAAGGTAAGAGTTATGTTTAATATATTTCAACTCATAGCTTAGATCTTAGTCGATGATATAGCTTGGAAAGTTTATAGATTTATTTAAGCATTATAACCCTATTAAGGTAAGAGTTATGTTTAATATATTTCAACTCATAGCTTAGATCTTAGTCAGCGTCATTCACCAGCTGTGTGCTGACGTATTTTCTCACCCATTTTACAGGAAATCAGAAAGGTTAGAATAGATAAGAAAGATAAAATAGAAGATTGGAGACATAGTCATTAGATGCTAAAGATATTTTCAAATATATTATAAAGAATTATGTTTTCTAAAGACATGTATTTGAATTATCAAATGGGTATTTAATATCAAGTTTTCAATATAGTGTTATTTTATTCAAGACTTTCGCTTAAAATAATATATTTTCTCAAACATGTTTTGTAAACATTAAGCGGGTATTTTAACCCGACATTTTATAAAAGAGTATTTAATCTTAAAGACTTCCGCTAAAACAAACTCGCAACTCTGATATATTTTCAAAACAGATACCAACTAACGGTTGTTACACCTTGGCCCTAAGGCTGGGTGTGATGTTTTGGGACTTCAAATGGGTATGTTAATTGTGACTTTTAATTGCACCCACAAGGTGTTCGATGAAATGCTTAAACTAAATAAATAGTAGGAATTGGAAGATTTTATAATGTTTACTTGATTTAAATGACTTGTTAATAATCAAAGGGTGTTTAGTAAATATAAAGTTTTGACGAATGTGATTAACATAGAGTACAATGTAAATGTTATTTTTAGTCAATCACCTATATGAGTCGAATGGGCATGTGGGCTTAAAAATGCGATTTAGTTTATAACCAAAAGAGCATTGCTTCTTGTTAAATGTTATATGTTGGATTTGTAACTTTGACCTATAGTTGTGGTTGAATAAGAACGGGTAATGATGGGTTAAACGGGTAATGTCGGGCCTCATAGGTCGGAGTGTAACACCCTTGGCAAACACAGCATCGTCTCACTCTTAGGTAAATCCCACATCGGCCGTGGACAAGAGAGATACTTGGTTCATAAGTAAATATCCTGCCTCTTCAATCACCAATGCGTTTTGGGCTTAGTTGGCTTGGGAGCACATGAAAACTCCACGGTTAAGCGTGCTTAGGTGGAAGTAGTACTAGGATGGGTGACCTCCTGGGAAGTCTCCATCTGGGCAACCAAAAACAAATCTGTGAGCTCTGATACCACCTGGAACATCCGGCCCCTCGCACCACCAATATTTTCCGCTCTGCCCACGAAGAGCTCACGGATTTGATGCATCAGCTCTTATGATTTCAATTTGTGCAGAATGTGTTGGTTAGGAGTTTAACAAGGTATACTTGAATCAAAGAAGGGCGTTGTAATTGTTAATTTGGCTTTCCATGATTGTGTTTATCAAAAATGGCTTTTGTACACTTATGTGTTACGATGGCTAAATGCACAGATATAATGAATGAACTAGGGTATAGCTCGTGTTACACACGGGTGGAAAAACATGTCAACAAACATAATAAATTTAAACAACAAATTTAAGCATCACAAAACTTCTTCAAACATTTCGGACCAAAACGTTAACCATTTACATTGTCTAGATACTAAAAGTTAAAAGTTGCAATAAGTTAATGTACATCGAACAACCAAAAGACATAAGCATGTTCTTTCATATTAAACCACCATCAACTTCTTCAAACATTCTATCAAAAAAAACTCATTTTGCTTCACCACCTGAAAATATAATAAAACAATAGCATCCAAATTAAATATACCATAATAACATATTTAATAATGAGTAACATTTGAACATTAATAAAGTTGTTTTTATTAAAAAATTTTTTTATTAAAACAAAATAACATATAACAACAAACAAAGTAAAACGACAACATAAAACATCTTTCTAACTTAAATCATTAAACCAAAAAGATATATCAATAAAAACCTTTTCTTGGCCGTCATTTTATAACTAACAAATTTGATACTATTTCAAAACAACCCGCTTTGAAATATTTTCAAAATAGTTACTGTAGAGGTTGGGTATGAAACCCACCACTTAACAAACTATAACACTAAGTTAATGTGCTAGGCGGAACACTAGGCGTCGGGATGTCACTTACGCCAGGCGTAATGCATGGCGCAAAGAGTAGTCCAATATAATAACTTTTCCTGACACCTCGGGAATGGTAATACAAAGGTCCCACCAGCATGGGACAAAAAGGTGGCAACCCACATAGGGATAAACACCAAACCAATACGGATTGGACAACACACAAAGGACGGTACAAACAGTACAACCACGTCCTTGTCAAAAGGCCATGCCCACCAACTTCCACCAACCACCACGACCGCACGGGTGGAGAATATTATTGGTGGAAAACCTGACAAGGTGGTTGGTCACACTCTCTCTCCTCTGGCTATAAATACCAATAGACCTCCAAATGGTAAAGGATATACTCTCTTCTACTATTATTATCAAACTATATTATCTTGTACTATCAAGTACTGATTCTCATGCCGGAGGGTGGTTACGAGAGAATCCCCCCCCCCCATTCCTCGTAACGAGCTCACGGTGTTCTGTTTTGCAGAATACACTCGTCTGCACCAAGAAGGTTTTATAACCCATCATGTAGAATACTTAACCATAACCCTCGGACTAACGTGTTAGACCTTGAGGGGTGGATTTGTGTTTCTTCATTGGCGCAATCCGTGCATATAGCTAGAACAGTAACTAGGGCTGAGCACGGTTCGGTTCGGTTCGGTTTTTAGATAAAACCGAAACCGAAACCGAAAATTCGATTTTTTCATAAATAAAAACCGATCGCTTTCGGTTTTCCGGTTTTCGGTTTTTCGGTTTCGGTTCGGTAATATTCGGGTTTTTTTTTTCTTGTTTTGTTTTTTTTGTTCTATTAATTGTTTTATGCAACTATTTCCTATGTACAAAAATAAATATTAACATTTACTATTACTTTCACAAACTCTAATTTCTCTTACAAATCTATTGAACCAACAAACTCATAATTTGTTTCGGTTGTTGTCGCATATGGCTTAGTATAAATATATTTAACAATCATTTAAATTAATTATTTTAATATACCAAGTTAATCGGTTCGGTTCGGTTTTTTTAGGTATTTTTGAAATGGGTAACCGAACCGAAACCGAAATTTCGGTTTTCCAAAAAAACAAAAAAAAACCGTCGGTTAATGCTTCGGTTCGGTTTTTCGGTTAATTCGGTTTCGGTTCGGTATTTTCGGTTTTCTGCTCACCCCTAACAGTAACTCACTCCGTTCTTGACTCAGATAAGTGGCAAGACCACACCAAAAGAGGTTGGCCAGAAGGCCAACCAAGAAGGAAATATCGAAAATCTGGACGTTGGGGGTACAGGTGAAGGTTTCCTTAACGCCTCCACCATTCACCCTACCGTCACAGATAAAGAAAAAACCAAAGCACGTTCCAAATCAACTATGCCGCCAGACATCATGGCGTGGCTCGAAGCAGAGCAACAAAAACTGAAAGACAAAGTACGAGAAAAAATGGCGTCCGTTGTGAAACCTAGATCACTGTTCGATACAGCCTCTAGTAGCAACGAAGAAGAAGAATCTGAAGAAAACTCAACGCCGATTCGTGCAAAAGCACCAATCGTCAAAACGCCTCCTGCTAAGCAAAACAGCAAAGCAGGAGAAAAGTCGCAGCGGTCGAATTTCAAGGCAGACTCACGCCTAGACGACCCAGACTATGAAGAAAGCTGGAAAGGGTTAGATACCAAAAAATTAGTAAAATACCACCCAGAAGTGGCGGTAGATTATTCCAAACCATACCGACCAACAACGTCGGCGGGGAAATCAATGTTTGTGGCAAGAATAGCCGAAGCAGAACTACTAGAAAATCCTAAAATCCCGCCAATGGTAGGCCAGTATGATGACATCTCAGATCCAGACGATCATTTTCAAACCTTCACAGATGCTGGGTTAGTATCAGGGTGGACCATGCCGCTATGGTGCCACATTTTTACGCTGACACTAGTCGGAGCCGCCAAAGCATGGTTTGGAAGATTGCTAGATGGGTAGATTACAAGCTGGGAAGACTTAGCGAAAAAGTTCATCCAACAGTTTAGCCAGCAACGGCGACACATCAGTGTCCAGCAAACATTCTGAATGTGATTAGAAGAGAGAACGAAACACTAGAAAATTTCAACACCAGATTCAACCAGGAAGGCCTGAACATCGGCGGCGTAAGTGAATAATTGTTGCGGGCAGCCTTTCGCAAAAACGTGAAGTGTGACGACCTTATTCGTAACCTTACTGGCAGAGATGGCATGCCGCAACGATGGGACGATGTTATGACCGCGGTCAAAAGGTACGCGCGGATGGAGAAGAGCTTGGGGAAAGAACTGGCAAAGAACGACGCCATAAATGACATCAATAGAGCCCGCCAGGGCAAAAACGAATGTCCTCTGTATGGTCAAGGTTAAACAGCGACAGAGAGTCCGCCACATTTGAACCTTTTAAAGCTAGACAAAAGGGTCAGACGAATGAACCCCAGACGAATGCATCCAGATGGACCCGCTGACAAAAAGTTCAACCCATATCATGTACAGTGAAGGGATCCAAACTAAAGAAGCCGGCACCAGTCAAACAGGGGCCAAACACAGACATGAAAACTTACTGTGACTTTCATGAACAACATGGCCACACAACGAACCAGTGTGTCAACTTGAAAGACGCAATCGAAGAATACGTTAAAACGGCAAGTTGGATCACCTCGTCAGAAACATCAAGGGAAAATACAGACGTCCACTCCCCAAAGATGGCGGAAGGCCAGAAAAGAAATTAAAAATCTTCATGCCAATATGGTCTCAGGTAAAGCTCAGACCAAGAAAAGAAGGCAAATAGAGTGGGCGGTATAAAAGGAAGAGCAAGTCATCTTCCCAAAAGTAATAGGAGGTCCAAACAAAAAAGCACCTTTAGTGATCACAGCCGTATTCGGCAACTACAGGACTCCACGTTTCTTTGTCGATGGGGGAGCAACATCCAACATCATGTATCGCCGGTGTTTCGACTTATTAGAAAAAAAGACAGGCATCAGTTAACAGCTGTCAACGCTCCAATCGCGGGTTTCAACCAGAGCATTGAATACCCGCTGGGACAGCTGACATTCCTAGTCGAGTTAAGTGACGGACTCCATTCTTGAACGGAAGACGTTGATTTCCTGGTGATGGAGACTCCTCGCCCGCAGTATGACATAATCCTGGGAAGAGAGGCTATTGGTGATTTTAACGCTACTCCGTCAACAGCGCATGGAATATTGGGGGTGCCAACACCAACGGGGATAGCAATGATCCACGCCAACAAAGAATGCAACATGGCGGAAAGAAAAACACCGCCACAGAAGATGCTGAAAACCAGCAAAACTAGAGAAGTGGAAAAATGGGCGCTCAACAAAGAATTCCCAGAACAAAGCATAACCATTGGACCAACCATCTCTGAAGAAGCGCGTGCGGCGCTCAAAAGCTTGTTAGTCAAGAACATTGATGTTTTCGCTTGGACCCCGGCGGACATGACAGGGGTCCCAAGAAGCAAAGCGGAACACGAATTAAAAGTCAACCCGACTTTTGTCCCGGTTGTACAAAAAAGAAGGAGGATGGGACCAGAACAAGCAAAAGCTTGTGATGAACAAGTCCAGCAATTAATAGATGCAGGCACAATCCTAGAAATTCAGTACCAAACATGGGTAGCCAACCCAGTAATGGTACCCAAGGCAAACGACCAATGGCGCATGTGTATTGACTTCAAAGACCTCAACAAAGCATGCCCAAAACATTGTTACCCATTGCCCGAAATTGACCTCAAGGTAGACACATTGGTACCATTTCAGTTTAAATGTTTTCTGGACGCATATAAAGGGTACCACCAAATCCACATGGCGGCAAGAGACCAAGACAAAACGGCGTTCCGAACAAACAGCGGAACATATTGCTATAAGATGATGCCGTTCGTTCTCAAAAACGTCGGGTCTACATACCAGCGATTGATGGACAGAGAATTCAAATCTCAAATTGGAATAAACTTATAGGTATACATGGACGACTTAGTCGTTAAAAGCAAAACGGAGGTAACAATGTTGAAAGACATCGAAGAAACCTTCAAAACACTAAGATCAATCAGCATGAAGCTTAACCCAGGAAAATGTTTCTTCGGAATGGAAGAAGGAAAATTCCTGGGAGTAGTAGTAAAAAATGGCGGCTTCAGAGCCAACCCAGAAAAACTAGAGGCTGTGTTAAAAATGCCTTCACCAAAATCTATTAAGCAAGTGCAAACACTTAATGGCCGATTAGTCGCGCTGAACAGATTTTTGTCAAGTCATGCTGAAAAATCTTTTCCGTTCGTGTCAACCTTGAGGAATTGCCTCAAGAGATCTCAGTTTCGGTGGACAGAAGAAGCGGAAAAAGCATTTCAAGAAATTAAGACGCGCCTAGCAGAATTACCAACGCTAACAGCCCCCAAAGCTGGAGAGCCGCTGATACTATACCTAGCAGCGTCAGAAAGAACGGTCAGCGCTGTCTTGATGGTGGAAAGAAACGGCGCTCAAACGCCCATTTACTACATAAGTCGCACCCTCGCGGACGCAGAAACAAGATATTTCACCTTAGAAAAATTGGTTTTATCTTTGGTCCAGACAGCGCACCGTTTAAGGAGATACTTTCAAGGCCACCCAATACATGTTCTCACTAACTTTCGCCTACAAAATGTACTAAGCAAACCAGAATTATCAGGGAGGCTTGCAAAATGGGAAATAGAGTTAGGAGAACATGCCATCGAATACAAACCAAGGCCAGCAATCAAGGGACAAGTCTTGGCAGACTTCATCGCCAAAATCCCTCAAGAAAAAGAAGAGGAATGCAAAAGAGAGATCGAAGCCCCCGTCGACCAACAAAAAGACGAAGTCTAGAAGCTGTTCACAGACGGAGCCTCCAATGATGAAGGTGCAGGCGCAGGCCTAAGAATAACCAACCCAGAAGGACAACACTTTACGTACGCAATATGCCTAGAATTCAAAAGCACAAACAACGAGGTGGAATACGAAGCACTGTTGGCAGGGTTGAGGATCGCTAAAAAGTTGGGGGCCCGCCATTTAGAGGCACGCGTGGATTCAATGCTAGTGGCAAATCAAATCGAAGGATCATACGATGCAAAAGATGACAAGATGGCGTCATACTTAGCGCAAGCTAAAGTGCTAATGGCAGCTTTTACCACATGCAAGGTAAAACACATCAACAGAAGTGAGAACAAACAGGCTGACGCCTTAAGCAAACTGTCTTCGCTTGGTCTTGAACACCTCGCATAAGACGTCCGCATCGAGGTCCAGACAACGCCTTCAATAATGAACAAAGAAGTTCTCGTATGTTCAGAAGTAGAAAAAAGTTGGATGAAACCAATCATCAACTACCTCGCAAGAGGTATCTTGCCACAAAACAAAGCAGAAGCGTGGAAAATCGGCCACAAAGCATTGAATTACACAATCCAAGGTGACATTCTCTACATGCGATCGTACTTGGGTCCACTTCTCAGATGCGTAGACCCGCAAGACGCAAATTATATGTTAAGAGAAATCCACGAAGGAACATGTGGAGTACATGAAGGCCCAAGAATGGTGGTCGCCAAAATCATGAACACAAGGTACTATTGGCCAGGCATGCATGTAGACGCCGAAAAAGAATTGAGACGATGCAGCGCCTGCCAACACCATGCACCAAACACCCTACGCCCAAAGAATGCCATGATACCGGTGTCAGCCTCTTGGCCATTTCAGAAATGGGCAATTGACATAACAGGACCATTTCCAGAGGCGCCAGGGCGTGTGAAGTTTCTAATAGTAGCAATTGATTAGTTGACAAAGTGGGTCGAAGCAAAGCCGGTAGTAACAATCAACGCGGCTAGCGTCAAAAAGTTCATATGGGAATTCATAATTTGTCACTTTGGGCTACCCATGAATTTGGTCAGCGATAACGGAACACAATTTACTGACCAACACATCCAAAAATGGTTAAAGGAGCTCAATGTCACACAGACATTCACTTCTGTTGCTCATTCACAAGGGATTGGTGAAGTAGAACGCGCCAACAGAACAATCGTAGGCGGAATCAAGAAAAGGTTGGCAAACCACAAGTCAGGATGGGTCGATCAGCTACCTCACGTCCTGTGGGCTATAAGAACGCACAAAAACACAAGTAATGCAGAAACACCGTTCAGCCTAACCTACGGTACCGAAGCAATGATCCCCGCCGAAGTCGGCGTTCCTTCGCCAAGAATCACTTTACAAAGTGATAACGATACAGAAAGGCGTCTAGATTTAATTCTTCTCGAGGAACGCCGAGAGTTGGCCGAGATAAGAGAACAAAACTACAAGCGCCAACTACAAAAGTATTATAATACAAAAGTGAAAGTGTGCGAGTTCAACACAGGAGATTACATACTTCGCAACAACGAGGCATCAAGAGCACATGCGCAAGGCAAACTAGCGCCATCTTGGGAAGGCCCCTACCAAATCAAGGAAGTACTAGGGAAAAGCGCCTATACTTTAATGAAGCTCGATGGTTCGCCGATTCCTAGAACATGGAACGCGGCACAACTGCGAAGGTGTTACATGTAAATCGATTCCAATTGTAAAAACGGGCCAAGGGCCTAATTTGAATGGAAACGATACTCCGCATTTCACAAGTCAAAGAAACATTGATTTCATTTATATACAAGTAATTACAAGCAGGTACTTACACCCGCACATACAAAAAAAATAGAAGATCTAACTATACAAAGCAAGGAGATAGCCTAGTCAACATCATTCACACTCTTTCCGGACTCAATAACTGCGCTATCTCCTAGGCCGCTAACAGGAGCGGTGGAAGGACCAGCCTACGAAGGCTCAAGCAAATCCCTCAACAGTTGCACACCATTCTCCTCCTTAGCATACTGAGCAACTTGGGAAAGAATAGGAAACTTAAGAGAATCATATTCCGTCTCAGCGGCGGTATACTCCTTTTCCACATCAATGGCGTGAAGAGCATAGGCCTCAAGTGGGAGGTTGTCACGCAAATGCGTAACAGCATCCTGAAAGCCAGTCTTGTGGCCAAGCTGTTAAGAAGCAGTAACAAGGGCTCCAACGCAACTTGTTAAATCATCATCGGTAATGATGTGTTAGGCAAACTGCATAAAGAAAAATATCAGTAAAGCGAACAGGAAAACAGGAAAAAAGGGGCAGAATACCTTGCAAATGGCATGCTTCAACAGCCAATCGCGGTCAGCAATGGCAGCGGCGCGCTCAGAAGTCAAAACTTTAATGGTCTCCACATTGGAAACCAGCGCGTCAGCCAGCTTGCCTGCATCCGCCTTCCTCAGCTCGGCTTCCGCCTCCAACTCTTCAATACGCTTGCGAAAAGCAACGTTTTCACTCTCGAGTCGAGCGGAAGCCTCCTTGGCAGCAACGGCGCGACTGCGTGCATCTTCAAGATCAGCATTAGACTTCATGCACGCAGTCTCAAAATCCTTATAGCGGGCGGCACGCTCGCGGGCAGACTCTGCCAGTTCTGCCTCAGCTTTCGCCAATTTCGCCTCGACATCCCTCAAAGCTTGGCGATGCTCCGACGACTCTTTACCCGCCTTCCAGGCGCCAGCCTCAACATCTATCACCAACTGTTCCATCTCCCTCATACGAACACTTGCATCAATATTCTCCTCATGAAGAGCACGGTTCTCGCGCAGCAACTCCGTGAAACAAGAGAAAGCCTGGACTTGGTGAAAAGCAGCATCAGAATACAAAGTATTCCGAGGCTGGATTTTACGAGCAATGCGCTCGCCAGGGGGAACAACATGTTCAAAAAATTCTGAACAAGTGGCTGGGTCTTCAAAATTGGCACCACAATTAACCTTCCATCGAGGGCAAAAAACTTGGTTCGCCTCTATAGAGTCGCGAGGCTCCATATCTACATCCAATACCCCGCCACTCAAAGCCACTAAACCCGCCACTGCTGCTGCCTCGGAACTCAAAAAATTTACCATGCACCGTCGCACCCATACTAAAAGGCAGCGGCGGCACAACCTCGTCCCCATCAAGAATAAAATTCTTTTCTGGCGAGGACTATCTTGATTTCACAAAATCAGCGAAAGAAATGCCCGCCGAATCAAGACCAACCTTAGACGATTCGCCCACAATCGCCTTCATCGGTTCAACGGACGACGATGGCAGAGAAACAACCGGAATAGAACCGGTCAACGCACGCAAAGTCGTCATGATGGTTTCCGCCTCAGACGTGCCAACCACACCCATCATCATTGGCAAACTCAGCATCTGTATAATAGGTGCCGCCTCCGACAAGCTGCCAACACTTATCATCATTGGTAAACTAGCAAAAACAGACGCCATAGAGGATGCAACACCAAAAGGTGCGGGAGAAATAGTCGATGAAGAAATCGCCAACGTGCCTAGAACAAAAAACAAACGAATTTAGAAAACAGCAGATTGCGTCAAAAAGACAATTATTAGCAAACACTATACCTGACGATTTAACAAGACTGCGCTTGACAAACCCGCCAAGCCGAGGTTTCTTGAAGACGCGGGGTATCTCTTCATCATCTTCATTAATCACAGGGGCGGAACCCGATTTGTGTGGAGCAGTGAACTCCCCGCCCACTGCAGAAGAAGAGGAAGAAGAAGATGGACCGGTAGATACGAAATTCGTATCGACAACGGTTCCAGGAGCTGCGGCTGAAGACACAACATCAGTCGCCACCGAAATTGGAGTGGCAACCGTCGTGTCCAGCGCAGACACAGCAACCACAGGCTGCGAAACTGTTGGAGAGAAGAAGCCAACAGAAACCTGTGCGGAGGTGGTTGGGGAAGACGCCATGCTGGCACTCAAACCGAGTGCCTCAAGCAATGACGCAGACGAAGACACCGGAACCCCGAAAGGAACTGTGGAGATCATGACGACATCGTCATCATCATCCATGACGTTTCTTGCGGCGGCATCTATCGGAGAGGCAACCGTCTCCCCACTACTGCGTTGCACGCTCCTACTATTGCACTTAGGAAGGCGCACAACGTTAGAACGTCTTCCTGAAGAGGAAAACAAAACGTTAGTAAAAGAAACAGAGGAAAAATAAAACAGCGGCAAATAGTTCAACTTACCACCCTGAGGGTTAACAGAACTGGGAGGTGGCAGCGGTCGCGGAGCAGATGAATGCCCCATAGGAAGTGGAAACACAAAGTTCCGGGCGGTCTGCCTAAGGATTGGCTCCTCACGAGGACCTAACTCCCTCCGCCTCAGCAATTTAGCGCCGTCAGGCGCAGGCTGCAGGAGGAGCATGCGGTCGTCCACCTCTGAAAAAACAAATCAGGTTATTACCAAACAAACATGCATCAGAGCAAAAATAAAGAAGGGACACTAACCCTGAACACCGTTATAAATAACCAGCACCATCGCCGCGTCATCCCAAATGCTAGCCTGCAAAGTGGTGAACCAGTCTGAACCGGTATATGGAGCCACTTTCGGCTCAGCAAGCTCTTTCACGTCCGTGAAATACATGGAGCGGGGAACCACGCGCGCAGAAATGTAGAAGAATAAAGTCTTCCACCCGTGCAAACTATGCGGTGCATCCAAGGCAATAGCCTTGGAACCAGGACGGGTAAACAAAGTATACCACCCCTGGGTGAAACGCCACCGGTAAAAATCCGACAACCTGTCAGCCGTCGGAGTAATGCCGAGGCAGTGAGAGGTATATTCGAAATGGCGAAGACGAGCCATCCCGAGTGGATGAATCTGGCTGAGGTGCAGCCCAAACACATCCAGAACCTCCAACAACAACCGAGTAAGGGGCAATCGGAAATTGCCCAAAAAGAAAAACTCCCGATACACGGCAATCTTGCCGATGGGAGCCTCTCGAGCCGTCTTGCGTGGAGCAGGCAACTCGGGCTCATACTCAGGGCTAACGTTATAGACCTTGACCACATTATTGAAGTCATCGGCAACCATGCGACAACCGACCAACTCCATAGTATTATTCTTCTTAGCCTTTGAGGATTGAGATGACTCGGCCATAAAATGCAGAAGATTCAAGGGAAGAAAATATGGGAAAATGAAAACGACAGTGAAAAGTGATGCTTAAAAAGGTGTAAACCCCCCCCCCCCTATTTATACTAATCGCAATTAATGGGCCGGGGGATACAAAAAGGATAAGTAACACGCGGCCCAATTGGAGAACGCCACGATAATAAGATGGAAGTGGATGTGTATTACAGCTGGGCGCGTCACCGGGATTCTCGCCCACTCGCCTGACACAGGCAGAAAGCCTGCAGAGCAGAGCAACCGTCACCAAACTGTCAAATCCAGCGGTCGTTTCACTGACTTGCATTTAATTCACCCATCCACGCCAAAAAACACGTCATCTACTTAAAAGAAAGAAGATAAGTGTTAGCCAAAAATAGGCAAAAGGCTCCGCGAAGGGATGATTAATAAAATCACCCGCCATAATAGGCTACGCCAAGGGATGATTATCATAATCACCCGCCAAAAAAGGCTCCGCGAAGGGATGATTAATACGATCACCCGCCATAATAGGCTACGCCAAGGGATGATTATCAGAATCACCCGCCAACAAAGGCGACAAGGGATGATTAATACAATCACCCGCCATAATAGGCTACGCCAAGGTATGATTAATAAAATCACCCGCCATAATAGGCTACGCCAAGGAATGATTATCAGAATCACCTGCCAAAAAAGGCTCCGCGAAGGGATAATTAATACGATCACCCGCCATAATAGGCTACGCCAATGGATGATTATCAGAATCACCCGCCAACAAAGGCAACAAGGGATGATTAATAAAATCACCCGCCATAATAGGCTACGCCAAGGGATGATTAATAAAATCACCCGCCATGCTACGCCAAGAGATGATTAATACAATCATCCACCAACAAAGGCTACGAAAGGGATGATTAATAAAAATCACCCGCCATAATAAGCTACGCCGAGGGATGATTACCAGAGCACCCACCAAAGAAGGCTACGAAAGGGATGATTAATAAAAATCACCTGCCAAAAAGGCTATGAAAGGAATGATTAATAAAATCAACCGCCAAAATAGGCTATGCCAAGGGATGATTATCAAAAATCACCCGCCGAACAAGGCTCGGCAAAGGATGATCATCATAAATCACCTACCAAAACACGGAATGATTTACAAAAACAGACCAAACCAATGGGGTAAATCGGTAAAAGGCAACTAAGATGCATAACCAAAAGGCCCATGATAAGTCCACAGCCCCCACTTCTTTAAAGAATGGCGACTTTGGACTAGGGGGACTTGTAGAGGTAGGGTATGAAACCCACCATTTAACAAAGTATAACACTAAGTTAATACGCTGGGCGGAACACTAGGCGTCGGGATGTCACTTACGCCAGGCGTAGTGCATGGCGCAAAGAGTAGTCCAATATAATAACTTTTCCTGACACCTCGGGAATGGTAATACAAAGGTCCCACCAGCATGGGACAAAAAGGTGGCACCCACATAGGGATAAACACCAAACCAATGGGGATTGGACAACACACAAAGGACGGTACAAACAGTACAACCACGTCCTTGTCAAAAGGCCATGATTCCCACTAACTTCCACCAACCACCACGACCGCATGGGTGGAGAATATTATTGGTGGAAAACCTGACAAGGTGGTTGGTCACACTCTCTCTCCTCCGGCTATAAATACCAATGGACCTCCAATTGGTAAAGGATATACTCTCTCCTACTATTATTATCAAACTATATTATCTGGTACTATCAAGTACTGATTCTCACGCCGGAGGGAGGTTACGAGAGAATCCCCCCCCCCCTTCCTTGTAACGAGCTCACGGTGTTCTGTTTTGCAGGATACACTCGTCTGCGCCAAGAAGGTTTTATAACTCATCGTGTAGAATACTTAACCATAACCCTCGGACTAACGTGTTAGACCTTGAGGGGTGGATTTGTGTTTCTTCACTTACAAAATAAAAAAAATGGAATTAGTCAACTTCCAAAAATTATGAAATTGTTTTTTATTTTTGACCAATCTTGCAAAAAACTTTTAAATCACTGACATTAATATTTTGTTAAATTTGTAAAACTTAAAAACGCTTTACAATAAATGAATTCTCAAATAACTTTGGAAAGATTAAAAAATTTTATGTTAACTTTGAAGATAATTAAAGCTGATAAAAATATGACTAATTAATTTAAAAATAATTACAAAAATGAAAATTAAATCGGTTAATTTGAAAATTTCAAAACATTATGGAAATATTTTGAAATGAGTTTAAATTACAGAGAGTACTAAATCTTTAAAACTTTGTTGAAAGTTTGGTCAATTTCCGAATTTAAAATAAGTTTAAATATGTTAATTAAATTTTGTAGTTTTAATGATGATGGGAATAATAATATCAATAAATTATGAAAGTTGTCATGTTTAATAATATTCACTAAATAATATGTGCCGAATAATATTTATAAATGATGATAAAACGGTTATTTAATTTATGATATATTAAGTATTGATTATTAGAAATAATGTTAATTTGAATATTGTGTTCTAAAATAACACGGTTATTATTTTAGTATTAATTAATAATTAATATTCACGTAATTTAAAGTAAGATTACATTTCAATTATGGCAAATATTTTTAGTTTGACAATCAGCTTTTTGAATATTAAAATGATAACTTATTCTAGTTAATGTCAAATGACAAAATTTAAAATCAAATCTGCTCTAATTTTACTAATATGACTAATTAATATAGAAATAATTACAAAAATGAAAATAAAATCGGTTAATTTGAAAACTTCAAAAACTTATGGAAAGATTTTCAAATGAGTTTAAAATTATGGAGAGTATTAAAACCTTTAAAACTTTGTTGAAAGATTGGTCAAATTTCGAATTTAAAAGGAGTTTAAATATGTTAATTAAATTGTATTAAAACCATTAATACAATTTATTGAGTTTAACTATCCTTATTAGTTATTTTTAACTAATAAGGATAGTTAAACTCAATAAATTGTATTAATGGGATACTTAAACCTTGTTTCAAGTAAGACTTAGAAATTTATTTAAGTTATAACTTATTCATTCGGTTTTTTTAACAAATAAAAAAAGTCAAAAGATATAAATTGTAATAATGGGATTATTAGGTTATTATTTCGGTCAAACAACAAATTAAGGAATAAGTTTATAAAAATGGAAAAAATTAAAAACATAAAAAGGGCTGTTCATTCGGTTTTTTTAAAAAAATAAGGAATGTCAAACTTTATAAAGTGCCATAATTAGATTCTTAAATGTGTATAAATCTAAAAATGTAAACTAATATGAATGGTCAAAAACGATTTAATATGAATGGTCAAAACGATTTAATATGAATTGTCAAATACTTAAATCGGTCGAAAATTTATTTAAGTTATAACTTATTCATTCGGGTTTTTTAACAAATAAGGAAAGTCAAAAAAATATATATTGTAATAATGGGATAATTAGGTTATTATTTCGGTCAAACCACAAATTAATGAATGAGTTTATAAAAATCGAAAAAATTAAAAACATAAAAAATGGTTGTTCACTCGGTTTTTAAAAAAAATAAGGAATGTCAAACTTTATAAAGTGCCATAATTGGATTCTTAAATATGTATAAATCTAAAAATGTAAAGTAATATGAATGGTCAAAAACGATTTAATATGAATTGTCAAATACTTAAATCGGTCGGAAATTTATTTAAGTTATAACTTATGCATTCAGTTTTTTTAACAAATATGTAAAGTCAAAAAATATAAATTGTAATAATTGGATAATTAGGTTATTATTTCGGTCAAACCACAAGAGTTTATAAAAATGGAAAAAAAAAATTAAAAACTTAAAAAAGGGTTGTTCATCCGGTTTTTAAAAAAAATAAGGAATGTCAAACTCTATAAATTGTATTAATGAGATTCTTTAATGTGTATAAATCTAAAAATGTAAACTAATATAAGATTGGAAATTATAATGAGATTTTAAATTAGACGGAATATTTGTCACTTAATTGGAAGTTGACAAAAACAATAGAATAATGATTATATTAATATAGGTAATTTAATGTATATTATAATCTTATAAATAAGAAATATACATGAATATTAAAAAAAATATACATATTAAAAAAATTAAAAAAAATACATCTTATTAACTAATGTTCAATCTATGCAATTAGCTTATATGAGTCGGAACAATAACCTGAAATGATAAAGTCAAATGTTAATAGTCATATTATGGAAGATTTTAATTAGAATTTTATAACTGGAAAATTTGAATGGTCTTACCGGAAAAAACGAAATAGTGATAATGACAATGGTATCTTCGATTTTTATTTAGAAGGTAAAATGAAATATCCCGTGCATTAATCGGGACAATAACCTGAAATAATTAAGTTTTGTTATAACATTAATATTATGAAAGTTTTGAGTTATAATTTATAACCGGAAATTTAAATTGGCCTTACCGGAAAAAGAATAATGATAATGTCTATTGATGAAACTGATTTTTATTTAGATCCTAGAAGAACAACATGTAAAAGAAAAAAGCTGGAAAAATATAAAACTTCAAATAAATATAAAACAACCATTGTTATAGGTATAACACATGAACGGAAAAACTTACCGGAAAAACGTAAATACGTAGAAATATTAGCTTCATTGCCGTTTTTGATTTAGAACCTAAACTGATTTTAAAAAAATCAGTTAACAATGAAAATAAAGATAAAAAGATTAGATCTACAATAACCGAAAGAAAATATGATGTTGCCAGAAAAAGATATAACCTTGCCGGAAAATCATGTAACATTGTTGGCCATTATAGTATAATATATAACCTTACCGGAAAACGATTAATCTCGATCTACATTACCGGAATATAGAAGATGGTGGATGGTGGAGTTAGTAAGGAGAGAGAGAGAGAGAGAGATTAAAATAATTATGGTGGAAAATTCTTAAGGTTTAAATAAGTTTTTTGAGTGTGTGGTGAATATGACGCATGGCAGTATAATAGACACTATGAAAATGGAAACATTGTGAGTTGGAGGTCTAGATGGACAAACTAGTAGAAGGACATGTGGATGAATTGTATTGATTTAATATATTAGTAAGATGGTATAACGTATTTGGCATTTCAACTTTTGGGAAGTTTAGTAACTCACATAAAATTATAATGAATTATTTGTATTAGGGTTTAGAGTTAATTTGACACCGGTGATTATTGTGTTTAGGGGTTTTTACCCACACTGAAAACACTATTTTCTGAAATTAAAGGTTCATCTTATTGTTTTTCATGGTATTGCGATCTTTTTTCATATGAATTTCTTGTATGAAATGTTTATGTAATTAACTGCACATTAGCAGGATGTTTAGTTCTCCGTGCAATTAGGAGAGATACAATGCGACTTTTTAGTTTAAATGTTTACGTTGCATTTCCTAATGCTAAAATGCATAGGTGTTAGCACCAAATTTAATGCAAAGTCCAAATAATTGATTTCAAATGCAAAGCACACGTGTTTCCTTAAATGAGTCCATAACAATTGATAGCAAAACCTTAAGACCATCCGTAGTTTTGCGTTGTCCGTCACGTTTTAGGGTATAACGCCGGGGGTACACCCCCTGCCGCCTCGACGTTTTGAGTTTTTTTTTTTGAAGCGTCTTGTGTAAAACGCGAAAAATGGGCTCAAATATAAAAAATATATCCGTTAAAATCATTATAGATCTTCAATATAGATTAAAAATAGATAAAGAACAAAACCTTAATTGCAATGGATCTAGGGTTTTCAAGTATTTGCATTTGTAGAGGCTGCAGCAAGAAGAAGAAGAAGAAGAAGAGAGACCTGCGATTTAGGGTTTGTTGGTTTATAAATGGTTGAGAGTTTTTGTTTAGTCCCTATGGTACTATTTATTTATTAGTTTGAACCTTGTTTTTAATAGTATTTGCATTTAAGTCCTTGCAACTTGGTACTTTGTTAAAGAGATTTATATATAGAAAAAATTTGGAACAAAATGTATTTACGATAATAAGATGCCATATGCCAAAGTTGATAAAAGAATGAATTTTAAAACTTCTACATCCGTTGTATTTTTTAATTTTAATGTAGTTTTTTAATTATATATTTAATTATTTAAACGAATTATTATTTAAGAAAAACAAATAAAATTAATAGTGACTGGGCGCCACGTGACGCATAATGTCTAGGGGTGGAGAGTTATGACTACAGCCTGTTTTTGTAAAAAACCATAACTCTGACTGGGCGCCATGTGGCGCATAATGCCTGGATGTGAAGAGTTATGACTACACATGGTCTAACTGACTGGTTGACTTCAATATCATGCTGCTTATGGTAAAATTTTAAATTTTTAAATATATCTTAAGTCATTTACATAAAATATAAATCAGAGATACGTTTTACCATCGAATACCAATACCGAGTTGTACCAACCCAAACCAAATGGCACCGGTATCGGTATTTTAAAAGGCTAAACTTAAATTTGAATTCGGTTTTCGGTTCCTTCTTCACCAAAACCAATTTGTAGCGGTCATTTGTTTCAGGTAGTTTAACATGTTTATTGTCGAAGGGTATAATTGTCGTTTTACTTAAGGTTAATAGAGCTTCGCAGTCAAGGTTTTTTATTTTAAAAAATGATGATTTTTAGGTGTTGTTTGTTTTTTAAGACAAAAATTGTCTGCAATCTGATTTCATCTGATTTAATGTTTGCAACTGAAGATGTGATCTGAAGGCCTGCAATCTGAAAATATAATACTGTTTGTTTTATAAAATGGATATCGTCTACATAAGCTGAAAACTAGTTACCTATCATATATATTACAGTAGATAAAATTCATTTAACGTTTATAGACTGCTAAAATAATTGGTAGTGGTGTACGAACTATGAAAGTGGGTGGTAGAAGACGATTGTGGTAGGCGGTGAACGGTGAGTGGGTGGTGGTGATGGACGGTTGTCGTGGTCGGTGGTGGAGGGTGATGGCGGTGGCGACGGACGGTGGGTGGTGGTGGTAGTAGTGGACGATGGTTGTGGCCGACGGGGGGTGGTGGTGATGAACGGTGGTGGTGGTGGTGGTTGACGGTGGTGGTGGTGAGTGGTTGTGTAAGGCCCCGTTACCGGTAGCTCTACTTTCGTGTTGGATTTACTCATAAACGCAGTTCTAAATATCATAGTTAATTAAAACATTCGCGGAATATAAAAGCTGTCATAAAACATTTCATAACAAAACACCTCTTGTCTTAAAACAACATCTTGTCTTTCAAAATAAACAAAACATTAAACTTAAACGTCTTGAGTCTTCCAATACCAGCCCCTTATTCAGTGCCACGTGTCTCCTCAAGCGAGCTGCCTCATCCTACTCACCTGCGTGCATACTAAAAGTCAGCTACGCTGAGTGAGTTCTAGTTAATCACATAATCATACAATACCTTCTTACATTTCATATTTAACCTCTTAACTTTCTTACATACACACGTAAGTGCATATACTTTCATTCTTACCTTCATACTTCCTTTACATACATAATCATACGTTTTAAAGAGCCTTTCGCCCTATAACCTCACAGATATTATAAGGGTCTGGTCCCTAACATTACAGATATTATAAGGGTCTGGTCCCAAACATCACAGATATTATTAGGGTCTGGTCCCTAACATCACAGATATTATAAAGGTCTGGTCCCTAACATCACAGATATTATTAGGGTCTGGTCCCTAACATCACAGATATTATTAGGGTCTGGTCCCTTTGTTTCGTGTAACTGTACCGTACCTGTTCATACATACTTTCCTTGACAATACGTGCAATCTCCGAAGAGCGTTCACGTACCATCATCATAACATACATACATTATGCATGCATCATATATTCATACATACATCCTATCTTTCATCATACTTATCAATCATATCTTAACTACCACCTGACGGTACATGCAATATCCGAAGATCGTTCACGCACCGTCAAACAATCATCATACATAAATCATACAAGGCATACACTTACCACTTAAGATAAGTGTATTAACTATCACATCGAGTATGCACACAGCCCCGAAAACATAACAAGGAAGTGGGGCTAGAAACTCACCTCAATGCGGTTGCGTTCACCGTTTACGGTTATTCCCTTCTTGAGCTGTGCACGACTAACTGTATAATAATTATACGTATCAATAAACTATCACTACACATATCGTCTTTCTAGTTTAATCATTACCCTCAACGAACGGGGGTCCGGGGGCAGCGCCCCTGGCAGTGAGGTTCTAGGGGCGGCAGCCCCTAGCGGGGTCCAAGGGGCAGAGCCCCTGGCTGGGGTTAAGCTGTCTTATCACATTTTCCATTAGCATTTTGAATCATTGAATAATATGCTACTTAAAAGTTCAAGGGTTTATTTGTAATTAAATCATTCTTTTCTAAGTCTAAGGACCATTCTGTCATTCTGTTAAACTTCTAATTCGTTACTTATCCTTAACGAACTGACTTACCATGACGAACTGGTTCTTGTAACGAATTGGAACCTTTAACGAACTGGACTCTTAACGAATCGGTCCATGTAGCGAACCAGTCCAAGTAGCGAATTGGACCTTCTAATTCGTTATCTACTTTAACGAACTGGTCATAACGAATCAAGGGTGATTCGTCACCCCTTTCCCTTAACGAATTGAACACGAACTGTAATCAGTTCGCTATGTTCCCATGGACGAACTAGCTAGCGAATCACCTTTAATTCGCTATGTTCCCATGGACGAACTAGCTAGCGAATCACCTTTAATTCGCTATATTCCTGTAGCGAACTAGGGTTAGGTCAGGAATGTCAGAACATTCCCTGACATCCCCCCTTAACCTCGTACCACTTTCCGGCGCCGTCATTGCCGGAAAGCCGCCGGAAAAACGCGATTTCGCCGGAAAAAACGGCTTTTAGCTCGTTTTTCACCGTTTTTCGTCCCGTTCAATCCAGATCTGAGCTAGGGTGACTCCTAAGCTCATCATAGGTTCGGTTTATACCCGAATCCACCCGGATCTCGTGACTTAAACGTTTTAACGGTGTCGGCTCGTCGTTTCATGATTATATCTAACGGATTTAAGCTCAAACAATAAAGTACTATCATTACCTCGGGTCAGTTCTCGGTTTCCTTCTTGATATCGGTTTAGAGAGAGAGAGAACTAGAGAGAGAATATTAAGTGTGTGTTTTGGATGGTGTAAGGGATATGTGTAAATGAATTAAATGGAGGATTAAGGGTATATATATTTTTGATCATGGGCTTAAGCCCATGGTCTTTCCTTCATTCCTCCATAACCCAAGTCCATAACCCATATCCATTTACCCAACACAAGTCCATCTCGTATTCTATTCAACTAAACCGATAACGACCCGCTATAAAATAAACGAACTTTATTTTATTAATATAACCGAAAGTAAGATGTTACAGGTTGATGGTGGTGGTGGCGGACGTTAGGTAGTGGTGGTGGTGGTGGCGGCGGACGGTGGGTGGTGGTGGTTATGGATGGTGGTGGTGGGTGGTGGTGGCAGCTGACGGTGGATGGTGGTGGTGGTGGTGTTGGACATTGGGTGTTGGTATGATGTTAAAAAGTGTGAAGAAGTGTGAAGATGGTGATATTAGCTTATTTTTTAAGACCATAAAAGCAATTTTCAGATCTTTTATTTTTTTAATAACAAACAGTCTTCAAGAGTTTATGTCTGCGCGTCCGCAGACATAGACTCCTTGCAGACCTTATAAGCAAAAACAAACACAATGCTTTGTGAGCGGTTGGTGTTATAGATGCAACAAGAAAGGAAGGGATTTTTTTTGTATTACATGATCCGGAACTTGTAACCATATGTGAATGGGTCTAGGGTAGATATTAATAATTATTTTAGTATATTATAGGCATTAATTATTTAGGATTCAAAAAGTTTTGCCCGTGTCCAAATGTGCTACATCCTTCATGTGAACATATAAGTTATAATTTACTGACATCGATGTTGATTTCATCAAACTAAATGTGATTTTTAAGCGTTTTTCGGTATGTGAGCAAAATTTGAGGAAATAACATCCAACATGGAAAAAAAGGAATTTGCAAATGAGGCACATTGAATTTTAATTAACAAATTTTGTTTGCATTTCTAGAACACGAATGCTTAATGTTTATGATGCAGTTTTGGAAGCAATTATCAGCTCAAGACATTTTTCGATAATTAAAGATGTTAACTGAACAAAAGGTTGCAAGAACAAATTTCTTATAAATTCATACTTAATAAAAAAAACTAAAGAACATATGGTAGCCCTTTGATAGTATTATCTATATAAAGTTGAATTATTGTTTTATATCTTTTAATTAGCAAAGGGTTGTACATTTAGAAAAAATAACATAGACTCAAATGGCTCGATATCGTTGAAGAGTTTGCCAAAGGTACGTTCAATCATTTTCTTGCAAATTTCCACCATCATGCTTCATATCTAATATTAAAAATTGTAATGGTTTTGTGATTATTTTAGGAATCGAGCACCTTCACACTTGTTGTGTCCCTTCTATTTTTGGTAGAGATTTCATAACAGAAAACATTCTTCTTGACATCAACATGAAGGTCAAGGTTTCATATTTTGGCCTCTCAAAACTCGTGGTTGATGGGATTTCGCACGTATCATGTATAGTTTGAAGCATTGTTGGCTATCTTGATCCCAAGTAAGTCATTGTTTAACACCTTTTTTTTCTCATATTAACAACTAATGTGAAGCTAATTTTGTAATTATTATATATCCAATCATTTGACCCAAAAAAATGATATCTTGAGTTTTGGGTCATTCTTTTTTAATTGATATCCGGTAAAGAAGCAATTTCAAACGAAAGTTTTTGTATAAATCGCGTAACATCAATCTATGGGTAAGTCTGGTTGGGTTGGGTCGGGTGGGGCCAATGTGTTTCCTTTTTAAGGTTGTCAAGTTTTGATTATTGTGTTTTCTTTTGGCATTCGAAATTGAATATAGAGAGTGGAGGCATTCAAGAGATAATTGATCCGACTTCATGAGACAAGTAAGATATTTGGTCAATGTGAAAAGTTGCACAGAGTGTTAATGTATGTGCAACCTCACTCAAGCATGAGGTCTCAAGTTATAAAAGAAATACAAGATTCAATGTTGATTGAAAGTGGTGAAAGGAGTTCTAAAAAATATCACAGAAATCATTTAATTCTTTGTTAAAATCTGTGTGGGAGTTGGTGTCGGTTCTTATGTGTTGTTTCATGAGTCTATCAAGCTCTCCTTAGCACGTGGGGATATAGATAATTGTTTTCTTTTGATTATTGAGTTTTATGTATTAAGGTTCTTTTAGATTATGGTTTTGAATATTATTTTTTGTTTATAAGCTGATTGGTTTCCGTTTAATTTTTTATTTTTAGTTCCGGTTTAGGAGAGGGTTGTGCAATGAAACTTGTTTTTTGTAAAACATATGACCAATCAGGGCCGGCTCCGAAAAGACGAAAAAATTTTGAGCCAAAGGCGAACTTTTTTTTGGGCCTTAATTTAATTATAAATGAGCTTATTTAAATATTATTTAAGTTGTGTAAAAAACTTTTGTATAAAAATAAGCTTAAAATTGTCTCAAATAAGACTAGAACCCACAACCTTTTAGTTAAATGTCATGCCCCTTTATAATTAGACCAAGATAGTGGTTATGTAATTGTGTTGAAATTAGGCCTGTTCACGAGCTGAGCCGAGCCCGAGCCAAGGCCAGCTCGAGCTCGATAATTATTCGAGCTGGCTCGGCTCGAGCTCGAATCTTAATCGAGCCAAATATATGAGCTCAAGCTCGGCTCGGTTTTAAATCGAGCCGGCTCGGCTTGACTCGATTTGGCTCGATTTTGAAAGTAGAGGAAGATTGATTGATTGATAACAATAAAGAGGAATTATTGAGTTTTATGTATTAAGGTTCTTTTAGATTATGGTTTTGAATATTATGTTTTGTTTATAAGCTGATTGGTTTCCGTTTAATTTTTTATTTTTAGTTCCGGTTTAGGAGAGGGTTGTGCAATGAAACTTGTTTTTTGTAAAACATATGACCAATCAGGGCCGGCTCCGAAAAGACGAAAAATTTTGAGCCAAAGGCGAACTTTTTTTTGGGCCTTAATTTAATTATAAATGAGCTTATTTAAATATTATTTAAGTTGTGTAAAAAACTTTTGTATAAAAATAAGCTTAAAATTGTCTCAAATAAGACTAGAACCCACAACCTTTTAGTTAAATGTCATGCCCCTTTATAATTAGACCAAGCTAGTGGTTATGTAATTGTGTTGAAATTAGGCCTGTTCACGAGCTGAGCCGAGCCCGAGCCAAGGCCAGCTCGAGCTCGATAATTATTCGAGCTGGCTCGGCTCGAGCTCGAATCTTAATCGAGCCAAATATATGAGCTCAAGCTCGGCTCGGTTTTAAATCGAGCCGGCTCGGCTTGACTCGATTTGGCTCGATTTTGAAAGTAGAGGAAGATTGATTGATTGATAACAATAAAGAGGAATTAACTAACGTTGTTTAAAGTAGAGGAAGATTGATTGATAACAATAATAATGGTGAGCGGTTGTTTAATGTTGTTGTTGTTGTTGAGCGGCTGCGGCTGGTAGTGGTGACTAGTGAGCTGCTGCGGCTGGTAGAGTGGTAGTGGTGACTGACGGTGGTGGAGACATGTGACCGACGAACTAATGGTGGTGGAGAGGAGGTTTGATTTGTTGATATAGGGTTGAAGAAGATGAAGGCAGAAGAGGGTTGAAGAAGATGAAGGCAGAAGAGGCGCTTCTAAATTTAGGGTTTTGTTATTATATGGTTATTTTGGATTTTAATTGTATTGGGCTACATGGATATTTAATTGAGAAAAGAAGCCCATATATTATATATTTGGATTTTGAATAGATAATTATATGCATATATATATATAATAAATTAAAATAAAATAGTTTGAGCCTATCGAGCGAGCTCGAGTCGAGCCGGGGCTAGCTCAGGCTCGGCTCGTTTAGAAATCGAGTCGAGCTAGGCTCAGCTCGTTTACAATCGAGCCGATTTCGAGCGAGCTTTCTCCGAGCTTTTTCCGAGCGAGTTTCGAGCGAGCTTCGAGCCATGAGCTTTTTGAACAGCCCTAGTTGAAACATTGATTATACACATGTTTTTGATAAAAATACATATAATTTAAAAAAAAAATTAAAATTTCGAGCCTAGCAGGGTGTCGGACCTATGGCCGTCTACTACCCTGACATGCCTCAAAGACGGCCCTGTGACCGACTGAGTGTCTAGAAAATTAAAACAATCCCACATATTTCTACTTGGATTTGGGTTGTAACATTCCTTATATTAAGGGCTATAGTAATATGAAAAGAAAAATAACAAAAATGAGTGTCTAGAAAGTTGGCAAATATCTTTTTTTAGTTAGGGTATGAAATAGGAGGTTAGGGATTTAAATCCTATCGAGTTCACAAATTTAGTCGTTCAAAGAGAAAAAAAATTAAAAAAAAAATTGGTAACCATAACATCATGTCATGTTAAGAGTCATCAATAGATTTAGGATGTGTGAACAATGATCAACATATCAACTAATGAACAACAATCTATTCAGGATTATTTGGATTAATGTGTAGAAATGTTTATGGTTTATTTATTTCTTTCAATCAAATAACAAAAAGAACACAAGGAAGCAACTAAACAAAATATTTGACTGAATATCGAACATATACTGGTCAATTGACAATTGATATGAAATTAAGTTAGAAGACGACGATGAAATCAAGGAATCGACGAGAAGATGATGATGATAAAAGCAGGGAACTGAAATCGAACACGGCTAATGAACCGAACCCATACCGACCTAATTAGTAAATTTCTTTCAAAATTACATATCATTCGCGAAGCGCGAGCTCAATTGATTGAATGGTTTAATTTAGGGGTTATGGTTAGTTCAATCAAAACCTGATTACCTATCCTCCGCTTTAAATTTGCCCCATGTTTTCCATAGCCTAATCCTAACCTAATTGTTATTTTTTGTTGTTAACACGGGTTTACTAAGCAGTTGCAAGGTTGGATCTTTTAAATAGCAGGTATGTTGTATGTTTTTTTTTCTTCGTTCTTTTTTATGGGATATCAAATGAGCAACATATCTTTTTAATTTTATTGTGCTTGAGCATTGAAGTTATAAGGCATGTGTAGATAATCCCTTGTAATGTTAACGGTTTAAGAGCTTTGCTAAAATTATAAAGTTTTTCTGCACTAGACCTAATTTTCTTTATATGTCACATTGTCATATTGACCTCCTTCACCAAATTATATCCTCTTTGTATATGTTGTATGTGTTTTCAGGGTTTTAAGATTCCTTGCTCGGAATCTTTTGTTATTTTTTGTATAATGGTTTCAATTTGCAGGGTTAGTTGTGGTGCTTTTGTATTCTTATATACGTTATGAGTTTTAACTTGAACAAGGCAATAAGGTTTAATTGTACTATACAAAGTCCGTAATACATTTATAATTATTATTATAGTTATATCACTTATTTTTTTACATATGGTTCCTTATGGTCTCTCTACTTACTTATTGTCATTAATTTCATATGAAGTTGATGGTATTTTTTTTCCTAAACTAGAGTGATGACAGTATTATTTAATAGTCAAAGGTTCCAAAGTTCAAGTAAACACCCCAACAAAAAATGAGTAAAATCTTAATATGGTTCTACCAACCCCAAATAAAAAAACTGTAGAACGAGAAAACTATGTCTTGTCTGGTTTCACTACAAAACGAATCACCATAAAATAAAAAAAATATCTTTAAAACAACTCTAGGGCTATATATGTCATTTTTCAAAGTCTTTACACGTTTCTACTATCCAAAGATTAGGAAATATACACTAGGCCACTAAAGTCGTGTTTGTGCAACTGAAACACTTGTACAAAACATTATTTTACACCAAAACTGGATCAACCTTAGTCTTGTCATCAACTAAACCTGTAGCGTACCAAAAACTTTATGACTACCACCTTTACACCGTTTTGATTCAAGTTTTATATTTTTTTCAATCTTATATTAATTAAAAACAACTTAAATCTTTGTCCCTATCCGATTTGTAGGTTCCCAGCCGGATCTACACAGGAGTATCTCGTAACACGAGGGTGCGGAATCCCCACGTACTACGATACGAGCGTAAGATATATAATACGTTGAGACGGTACACGAACACACGTTACAATACTAATAAACACGTTGTATTGCAACACTTCAACACGTGATCTCAATTATCACCTACACGTTCTGGAAAAACTTAAACAAAACAAGCCGAAGTTGAGGTTTATATAACCTCGACAACTTCGCCTAACAGACTAGGCGAAGTTATCACAACTTCGCTTGTCTACAAGTTCGCCTACATCCCAGGCGAACTTGTATGACACAATATTGAAAACCAAAACAAACAATCTAATACGATTACAGACACATACAAAACACGAGATACTGAACTACTGACATTATGCACCAACAGACTCCCCCTTGGCAGTAGCTTCATATATCTATCTTCGTTCTCGTGTCGTAATCCCAAAAATCTCGCGTCACCCGTCTTCAAGCATGAACGCCCTCTTTTACACAGACAGATACCACCCTCTGGTACTTCTTGGCTTCATCTTTCCATGCAGGAATATAGAATATCTTCTTATCGTTTAGCACCTGCAAGTCAGCTTGAGACAAATTTACCAAGTGCATGGGATCATACACTCTCAGAATCTCCTGCTCGTCTTCATCTTTCATAACAGCTTCAGCTGTTTGGCTATCAACATACCACCACTTGAGATTCTTTAAAACATCCTTGGGCATTGTCTTCATCGGCACTTCTTTCAAACACCGAACCGGCTTATATTTCATCACCATCCAAGGTTTGCCATCAGCTCGCATTCCTCTTTCCTTATCTTCAACTAACTTCCCTTTCTGCGGCTTTAACAATTCAAACTTCTTTTCTTTCACACTTTCTTTCCACACAATCTTCCCAATTATTCTGGCCATATTATCATCACTTCTATTAATCAACCCCAATTTTGCCAAATCCTTCACCTCACACTCAGGCAAGGTATTGAGAGATCTCAACATCCTCTTAAAATACTGAATCCCATCAAAGCGTTTAATCACAAATAACCTCAACTGCTCATCATACAGCCAGCTAATAATACCATTCTTCGACTCAGCATACCCTTTGATATTGTAACTCTTTTTGAACATTGTTGGAACTGCTGGCTTCTTTGTCTTTACAAACCACTGAGCGTAGCCTTCTTTCCATCTCGGCTGCTCTTCCCACTCAGACTCATCTAACTCATCCATATCTTGACTCACATTTACTTTATCAACGTCTGGAATATCATGTTCTACACTGTCATCCACAATCTCACCTTCTTCTATCTCACTATCAACCACAATCTGTTCTCCTATCTTTTCTATCTCCTCAACAGGTAACACATCATCATCACCCACATCATCATCACCCAACATTTCTTCATCATCCACAACCACAACATCTTCTCCACCTGATCCACCTGCCGTACCAGTTGACTCCCCCTGAGATGTGGAAGTCCCAAGAGTTTGCTCAGTTCTTGGCAACTCACCACCTGCACCTTTCGATGCATTGGGATCATCGTCTCTATCATGACTCTTCTTTGTTCTCAACTCGTCGCCCTTGCAACTCGTCTCCCCCTGAGATGCTAAGAACTATTTTAAAGCATCAAATAGTTTACCGTGCTCAACAAGGAGGGACGATTGGATCCGATTTTCTGCAACAAGGCGCTGGATAGCTTGAGTCTGAATTAGATTGATTCTTGACTATTCAGCAACTACTCGTTCAAGAGCCGCTATCCTTTCAGAATCAGACAAGGTAGCATCAATATCAAAACGCATGTGAGAAGCGTCTTGAGCATAAGGTGGAGGTATTCCCAAACTGGATGGAGTATCAGAAGCAGACTGAAAAGTAACCGCGGGTGGTATTGTGACAGATAACCCCGCAGTAGCTACCAACGTCGACTCAACAAATCTTGCAACAACCTCCGATGGAGTAACAGTAGGAGGTGGCAAGGAAACTATCTCCGGAGCCGAAAACTGAAACGTGGTTGCTGGAACACCAAATGATGATGATGTTAGTTACCACGGGAATACTTGGGGTGATCGGTCCTGTCACAGTCATCGAAGCAGGAACCATAGTCATACCAGATAACGCGGGTGGAGTGAAACGAACCACCCTTGAGCTTTCACCAGCTCCGGAACCCTCACCAGTTCTGACCCTCTTCGATCGTCGTATCAACTGGTCAAACTCCTCTTCAAAGTCAGATTCACTGTCATCCGAGTCTTTCTTTCTCTTACCATGTATTCTTTCTTGTGTGACCAGAATCTGTCGTGCTTCAGCGATATCGTCAGCGGAGGAGTCAGGGCCGCTTCTCTCAGAATCAGCTACAGACGTAGCTACCATCGAAACATATACACCAGAAGCCTCAGCTACTGGGGCTTGAACCTCAGCAGCTGGATCAATTTGCTCCATATCAAAGAACCCTTGGCCACCAAAAGCAGCTTCAAGATCTACCTGTTCCTCTGGAGCTGCAACAGGATCAGCAGGCAATGCTTGCTGTACCACAGGTGGTGGTTGAGGAACATCATCCTGTTGCGGTGCAGGGTCCCGAAATTCATCTCCAAGAGAAGCAATATAAGCAGGGTTCACCAAATAACCAAACAATGGAGTGTGCCGCGGACGAAGCTCTGGTTTGTTACGAGCGCTTGACGACCTACATTGTGTAAAGATTCTTTTACTTACACTCTTAACATAACGGATGGTACGTCGTTGAGGTAGCGTAGGTGCTACATGATTCAAAATCATCTGTAAGAATCTGGGGTACATTAAAAATCTTTCACGAGCGACCGCGCGTCTCTGACGATTGATTTCATAAAACACCATCTGACTGAAGCTGTAGGGCTTGTTGTAAGTCAGGGCTGTCATAGCAGATTGCATCGTTGCCCATATTCCGTCGGTACCAGCTTTACGACCCGACATGCACACAATCATCACGTGCATCAGAAAACGCCACTGATCCAGTAAGAATCCCTTTTGCCTTTGAGTGTCACCCAAAGGACCCGAATAGCCCATACGTAAAAATGCACCATCTCTGAATGGAGCTGGAAAATCTGTAGGATCATCTGTAGTCTCAGCCCCGAACTGCAAGGCGACTCTGATCTGATCTGCTGAGAACTGCACCACCTGATTGTTCACTGTGGCGCGCATAACCGGAGGCTCAACTCTACAGTCATATTCTACCGTTCGCCAGAAATCTTCAATATTCGGTAGAGAAATGGGGAGAGTTGTAGTAATAGCGTGAAAAATACGTGAGCGAACTAGGAAGGAGATGATCTCGCGAAAATCGTCGATGCCACTAGCATCCGGATCCAAAGTAATGTACATGTTGTGACCCGGGAAGAACTGTCGGTTGTTGTCACCACGTTCGTCACCACCAGCACCACCAGCTCCTGCTACAGCAGCCATATCTGCACAACAAACGGTCTAAGTTAGAACATCGACAAAGCAGATCATAACTTCGCCTGTTACCATGAGCGAAGTTATGATAACTTCTTATGTGCAGGCGAAGTTGACCATATGGCGAAGTTGAGTACAACTTCGCCTTAAACCTAACTTCACCTGATAACAAATTAGAACTTTTAAATTAAATAAGATAAGCAGCAGGCGAAGTTATGCATAAGGCGAAGTTGAGTATAACTTCGCCCAACCCTAACTTCGCCTGAGAACAACCAGACTAATTAATTAATTAAACATGAGCAGGCGACGTTATGCAAAAGGCAAAGTTGAGAACAACTTCGCCTAAACCTAACTTCGCCTGAATCTGAAACGGCGAATACAGAGGTCCGATCCTGGTTTGTTTGGTGAATTTATGATTGAGAACAAGAAAAGATGTTACTATGGAGACCAACTGTGTGTTTGGTGAATCAACTGAGTTACGAACACATTATAAACAGATTGGTTTATCAACTGTTTAAAAGTTAGCATAAACAATGTCACACATCGAATCACCACGGCCCTTGATTATCACCATTAGTATGAATTACATGTTATACCAAGCCTACACACCTTTAACACGGATTGGAAACAGATAATAACAAGGTTCGATTCGAGATTTAAGTTCGCCAAGGGTTAGAAGATTATAAGTTCGCCGGAGTGTTTGAAAAGTTGTAAAGTGTTAGACCAAAAAGACACCTTATATAGGATTAAAGATACTCAGGCGAAGTTAAGGTTAACTTCGCTTACCCTTAACTTCGCCCCTGAACAACTTCGCTTGTTAACTTTACCAGTAAGTTCGTCTAACTTGATTTACAAAACAGGACCATATAATTAGATCAAAATGTAACAGTCTTTTGAAATTTCCCATTAAAGAATTAAACTTTACGATCAAAGAACCAAGTAACCAAGTTTTAAACCATAAACCAGAATATCCAGAGAGAATTTTAGTAATAAAATAAACGGGATCAAATTTCAGTCTAGACGGGGACCAACATGTTTTAGAAAAGATCCGAACAGGAATCATACTAATTAAGTGGCTGTCACGTAGATCCATGTTCGGCGGTATTATGACATAAAGAAACAGGTTGTAAGCAGGTATACAACTTAGTATGGTTTTCATCGCTTCTGTGATACGGATTAGGTTCAATTAAGCTCAAAATTTAGATGGATATCACATGAGAGATTGTGATGCCTCCTATCTATTCTCAAAGCGTATTTGGCTTTCCCCAAGTCACCCCGAGTTGACTTCGACCCGTAGTATCCGATTAAACAGTAAGTATATATCGATCTTTAGAGTTTTCTTCCCGATCTCTTTCTTGCCTCTTGATTGATATTTGTAACAACATAAGTTTCAGAAGGCTTAACAACGTTTTTTTTTTAATACTGAAGATATTAATACAGTCTAAAATAATAGACGACTGCAAGTCCCGAATCTGGATCACTGCAGGTACTTGACACACCATCTTCTCGGGAATCAGAACACTCACGGGCTCGTGTATGACTGGGTAATCACTTTTCTGCCTATCATTCGGAAAGATGTATATGGAGACATGCACAACTCAGAATGATTCTCCACATTAAATCGAGGCGATTTAGTTTGTATCACTTCTACTTTTACGCACCAAATAAAGCTACCATAACTTACAATGGCTGTTCTAGAGTATTTTAGGCCTAATAACTTCACCAGTTAGGCACACAGAATTAGTTTTTCTATCACTTTCCAAGGTTGGATCAATTTTCTTTTAAACATTGTATTGAAACTTCTTACGAAGTTATAGACTTGAAAAATTATATCATCTCCCTAAAAAAAATTTAAAATTCTATCGCCCCGATCAAGTCACAGTCTTCAGGTAAACGGCTATCCTGAAGATACAATGGATCAGCTGGACCAACCACATAAGAGTATGTGTCCTTCTAACTAAGTATGAACGACTATTTTTCAGCGAAAGAATAAAAACTCATCATAAACCGCCCCGGTCACTTTCAGTCAGCTGGTTAATGGCTATCCTCATAATCTACTAGTAGAAGTAAGGACCAAACATATCCGAAGATGTGTCCTTCAAACCAAAGTAACCGACATAATTCTAAGCGACAGTGATTTTTTTTTTAAAAAAAAAAAACAAAACGAAAAACAAGGTTACTCAGGATTGATCATCCCATTAAGTTCAACAAGGTTTTGAAAACGGGATCGGTCAAACCCTTTAGTAAAAAGATCGGCGAAATTATCCAAAGAATCAACCTTTTCAAGCACAATTAATTTCTTCTCAGCACAATCCCGTATAAAATGATGACGAATGTCAATATGTTTAGTTTTGCTGTGTTTGACGGGATTGTTAGTTACTGAGATTGCAGCAGTATTATCAATGTAAATAGGAGTTAGAGTGAAATTCAGACCGTAATCGCGCAATTGCTGTTGTATCCAAAGAACCTGGGAACAGCAGTTCGATGCTGCCATGTACTCTGCTTCGCAGGTGGAAATGGCTACTGAGGTCTGCTTTTTGCACTGCCATGACACCAATCTTCCTCCCAGAAACTGACATCCACCGGTTGTTGACTTCCTGTTCTGATTGCAACCTCCATAGTCAGAATATGTGTAAGCTACCAAATCCAGTTCTCCCCCTTTCGTGTACCACAATCCCAACTTAGGCTTGCCTTTGAGATACCGCAATATTCTCTTTACTCCCTTCATGTGAGATTCCTTCGGGCCTGCCTGAAAACGAGCACAAAGACAAACTGCAAACATAATATCAGGTCTAGATGCAGTTAAATACATTAAAGAACCTATGATTGCTCGATATTGGGTGGGATCCACGTCTTCATCACTGTCAGAATCAGCACCCAGTTTGTGGTTGACGCAAACTGGTGTATCAAATGGGTTGCTCTCTTCCATCTTGAAGCGCTTGAGCACATCATGGATATATTTTGCTTGATGAATAAACATCCCATCTTTCTTCTGATCTACCTGCAATCCCAAAAAGAAAGTTAATTCGCCCATGGCGCTCATTTCAAACTTCTTTTTCATGACCGCTTCAAATTCCTGACACATGGCGACTTTTGATGCAGCAAAAATGATGTCGTCCACATAGACTTGAACTAGTAGAAAATATCCCCCTTTTCTCTTGACAAACAGCGTGCTATCGATCTTTCCTCTTTCGAACCCATTCTCAAGCAAGTAATCGGACAAGGTTGCGTACCAGGCTCGAGGTGCCTGATGTAGCCCATATAAAGCTTTACTCAGTTTGTACACATGATCAGGAAAATCAGGGTCAGGAAATCCTGGAAGTTGTTCAACATACACCACCTCATCGACTTTACCATTAAGAAATGCACTTTTCACATCTAACTGGAACACTTTCATCTCTTTGTGTGCAGCAAATGCCAAAAATATTCGAATTGCCTCCAATCTTGCCACAGGAGCAAACACTTCGTTGTAGTCGATTCCTTCTTGCTGATTAAACCCTTTTACTACCAGCCTTGCCTTATTCCGTATGATTATCCCTTTCTCATCTCTCTTACATTTAAAAACCCACTTTATACCAATAGCATTTACATTCTTTGGTTTTTCAACTAATTTCCATACTTCCATCTTCTCGAACTGTGCTAACTCTTCTTGCATGGCTTCGACCCACGAGCTATCCTTTAGAGCCATTTGATAATTCTTTGGTTCAATCTGGCTGATGAAGCAGGTGTACAAGCATTCATTTATGATACCCGTGTCTTTAATGCTTGCGTAAACACATGTGTGTTCATCCAAACTTCTTCTTCTTTGAACACCGTCAGACAGATTACCTATCACGTTCTCCAAAGGGTGATTTTTGTGAATTCCAGTAGTCTGAACCGGACCGACTTCCAGATTTTTTTCTAAATTCGAAGAGAGTTCATCAATGGGTGATTGATGTTGTGAGTGAAATGGATTGTAGAATTCTTCCTCGGTAGAGGCAGCAGGAGTATCAATGGCACTTGACGAGGAAGGTTGACTTTCATCGTATCGCGGACGTTGCAGAATATTTTCCTCCTCGTCATACAGAATTTGTGAAGCAATTTTCTCATCAACTTCTGCAAAATCCAAGTAAGGCATATTAAAAGATTTGAACAGTTTATCATAGTCGAAAGATTCAGCGGGTCCCATGCTAGGCTTTGGTGATTTGTAACTCGTAATGTCAGTGTTACATACCACCTCAACCTTGTTGTTCGATAAATTAAAGACTCTTTCCAACAACATATCCGACTAAAATACCTTCGTCGGCTTTTTCACTAAATTTTGAGTTTGTCTTTAATATCGTACATGGGGACCCGAAAGGTTCAAGACCATTCAGGTTTGGCTTTCTACCATGCATGAGTTCATAAAAGGTTTTATTTAATCTTTTAACAGTTAAAACACGATTAAGGATATAACAGGCTGTGGCAACAGCTTCAGCCCAGAACACCACGGGAAGTTTAGCATCTGCCAGCATGGTTCTGGCTCCTTCGATTAGCGTTATATTCTTCCTCTCAGCTACCCCATTTTGTTGTGGAGTATACGAGGCGCTGTACTGATGGTCTATCCCTTTCTGTAAGCAGAACATCTCCATCTGGTAATTCTTGAACTCTGTACCATTATCACTCCTGATGTACTTAACCTTTCGCCCAATAATATTCTCAATCTTAGTAATCAAGTTAATTATCAACTGAACTGTCTCATCTTTTGCCTTCAGAAAGTATACCCAAGAGTATCGAGAGTAGTCATCGGTTACAACCAAGCAGTATGACGTTCCACCTAGACTCTTTACAATCACGGGACCAAAGAGATCCATGTGAAGTAGGTCTAGGGTACTAACAATTGAGTTAACCTTCTTGGAGTGATGAGGTTTTTTGTGTTGCTTTCCCTTCTTGCACGACAAGCATTGATCTTCAAAGTTAAAATTCTTCAAGGGAACACCAAGCACCAGCCCATTCTTGACAATGTAATTCATTTTGCGAAGATGTATATGTCCCATTCTTCGATGCCATAACTCTGACTCAGACTCAGTTGCCTTTGACAGAAGACATGATTCTTCTGTTGTCATATCAGTTGAGCTCATATCCATTACATACGTGTTCTTTTCTCTTGGAGCTCTCATTACCACCCATGCCTCTGGTATCTTGAAACCAGGATAAAGGACGATTGCTTCGTTTTTAGTAAAATGCACCGTGTATTCTTTGTCACAAATCTGAGATACACTCAACAAGTTGTGCTTCAATTCTTCCACAAAACTCACTTTCTCTAACTTCATTCTTCCATTTGTCACAGTTCCAATACCAGTGATTCTACCTCCACTCTCTCCAGCGAAACTAACCCTTCCTCCTTGAACAGATTTCCAGTCACATAACAAATTCTTGTTACCAGTCATGTGCCGGGAACAGCCACTGTCAACAACCCACAGATTGTTTACAGCTCTGTTTGACTGTTCCTGCACAATTAACGAAAAAGATTAAAATCTGGGGACCCAAGACCTACAGGTCTTGGGTCGGTTAAATCTGTTGACCGGCATCCAGTACTTTGGTTGCCCAAAGTCAGTTTGAGGATGATTTCTGTAAGTTCTGAAAGGAAACCTTCTCGAGGATTGACTATGAGGCCATCCAAACCTTAGTGAATTAACTGAATTATAATTGTTGGTTTGGTAGTTAACTGGGGAAAAATGAGACCGATTTCTTTGAAATCTTGGATTAGTCCAATGTCTGAAATTTGGTGTGTTCACATTCTTACCAATATTATAATTAATATTCGTTTTATTCTCAGTTTTCGGAGGCCTCATACCTCTAACTTTTCTCTGGTTTAGAGGACAATCAGCAATAAGGTGTCCTACTTGATTAAAACTGAAACAACTTCTGTGTTCAACATTCGTCTCAACAGTTGTTGCAGAGGTCGAGGTTGCATTACTACCCGTTTGTCTTACATATGGTGGGACGAACGGGTTTAGGGAAGAATTCTTTTCATCAGGCTTATATTCCTCCACACGTTTTAGTAACACTACCTCTTCTTTTATCTTACCCGATTCGGATGACTTGTCCGAATTAGATGAGACAGAGCTAGGAACAGAAATCTCAACCTTAGAAATTGACTTACTTGTTTCACTCTTATTAGCTTCAGGTTCATTAGTCGAAATTTTGACTGGAACAGTCTGACTATCTCAACATCAGCAGATTTCTGATTACAAGGATTATAAGTATAGTTATTGTTATACGGTGGTGGAACTTCAGAAAAGCCAATTCCCCCTTTGTTAACTGGGGAACGTTGAACACTTATGATGTGATCAAGCATTGCTGAAGAATTTCTAAATTGTTCAATTTTTCTGTTTATTTCCACCACTTTTACCTGGTAATCAGCTATCTGTTTATCTTTTTCAGCAATTAGTTTGGTTTTTCCTTCTAACACTTCATAACTAAGATCAATTACTTGTATTTTATCAGATAGACTGGCTTTAAGACTTCTGATATCCTTTTCACTAGCTTTTATTTTTATTGAGTAACTGTTTTCTCTAGTTTTAGTGTAGTGATGATCTTCTTTTAACGTTTTAAATTGTGCGTCCAAACTAACAAACTGATCAGTTACTGTTTTCAATTGTTCAGACAGATTTTCACATTGTATACATTGAAGTTCAGAACTTACCTCAGAGAGCTGATCGTTCACTTCTGCCATATATGCTTGATTTTCTCTCGTCTCCCTCTCACTTCCTCCAGTTTCGATGTTTACCAAATTAGCCTGTTCGAACACTTCCTCAACTTGTATATTCCAGTTGTATCCACCATTCTGTCTAGATACCATAGCTCTATTCTCACTACCTTCCCCATTCTGTTGTGCAGGCCTGTTCTTATTTCGTTCGACTCTCTCAGTACATTCCTTAGCAAAGTGACCATTCTGTTGATAGTTGTAACATCGAACCTTTGATTTATCAAACTCTGGTCTTTCTCCAACAAACTTTCTACCCGTTTTCTTCATGAATCTCTTTACCCTTCTTACTATCATATCCATCTGCCACTGCATGTCCATCTCTTCCAAATCATCAGCATCGATCTGATCATAGTCCTCATCCCAAGTTGCAAGGTCGACTATTTTACCTTTGATGTAGTTCTCATAAGATGCAATGAAGGATGCATAGAGAGCAAACTGTTGTTCAGCTGATTTAACACTCATGGGCATCTGTGAGTAGTTGTAGCTCGGAACATTTGACGAGAAATTTTCAGTTGTGTCTTGAGGTTTTGAAGTATTACTACCTCCAGCTACGAAACATACATCGCCATCCATATTGAGAATCACATGACCATCCCGAGTTGATTTTGATTCTCCCTTTGAGTAGTAGGCAGAGGATTCTGATTTTGAACTTGAACTTGGAGTGACTTTCGCACCATACATTCCCGGATCCTGAACCTGATCAGTTGGTGTCTCCTTCCGAACCATGTTAAGTTCAAAATTTCGTAACTTATTGACTGCAGTTTCCAAATCAATATTGACAAAGTCTTTATCCTCTCTCATCAAAACCGTGTACATTTCCCATTTCGGTGGAAGAGCATCAAGGAGTTTCTCTACTATCTCATCTTCCTTGTATTCAATGGAGTAATTACTAAGTTCGGTCATCAAGTGATGATATCTTGTGATGATATCGTCAAGTGATTCATTTTTCAAATACTTGAATACAGAGAATTGGGTTTTTAGTAGCTTTGTCTTAGTAGCACGTATCCCCACATTACCTTCATATCTATTTTCTAGTGCTTCCCATAGCTCTCTTGCAGTTTTGTACTTCTTGAAGGTATGAAGAATCTCTTGTGGAAGAGCCATGGTTATTGCTGCATGAGCTTTACTCTATGCCTCATACATTTTCTTTTCCTCCTCTTCCATCTTACTGTACTTCTTAATTTGATCACGACCTTCAAACAAGGATGTTGGTGGAATGTATCCCTCTTGAATGCAAACCCACATCTTAGCATCTTGATATTTCACATACTGTTCAAACCGATCTTTCCATACAACGAAATCGGTACCCTTACGCATTTTTGGAGCTTTGGTTGCTGAACCGGCTTCAACCTCCATTTTTACCAATCTGTAATGTTTATTGAAGTCATAGTTGAAAGAAACACGACCCGAAATACAAAAAAGAAAAAAAAATTTTTATTTTTGTAAACAGTTCTCAGGTAGCGAAGTTATTATAACTTCGCTTAAGGATAAGTTCGCCTGAAAACTTAACTTCGCTTATAATCAACTTCGCCTGACAACTTCGCTTAAACCTTATAAGTTCGCTTAAACCCTACGAACAGTGACGGCAACTTCGCCTGATGAACACAAGGTTTTTTCAGGTTTTAATTGAACGTATTGCGAGGTATGCGAAGGTGTAATGGGTTATATTTGATGGTGGGAGATGGGTAAGACACAAAAACTAGGTATTTCAACGTAAACTCGTTCCGCGAATAGTCAAACGGAATGATCTTAACACCCGTGTGATAATCCCGAACCACACAATCACGAGCAAACGCTCTGATACCAATTGTAGGTTCCCAGCCAAATATACACAGGAGTATCTCGTAACACTAGGGTGCGGAATCCCCACGTACTACGATACGAGCGTAAGATATATAATACGTTGAGACGGTACACGAATACACGTTACAATACTAATAAACACGTTGTATTGCAACACTTCAACACGTGATCTCAATTATCACCTACACGTTCTGGAAAAACTTAAACAAAACAAGCTGAAGTTGAGGTTTATATAACCTCGACAACTTCGCCTAACAGACTAGGCGAAGTTGTCACCACAACTTCGCTTGTCTACAAGTTCGCCTACATCCCAGGCGAACTTGTATGACACAATATTGAAAACCAAAACAAACAATCTAACACGATTACAGACACATACAAAATACGAGATACTGAACTACTGACATTATGCACCAACACGATTTCACTAAAAAAACAAATCGCCATAAAAAAACAAAAAGAAAACAAAAACTCTGGGGCTAAATATTTCATTTTGCAGTTTCGTTACACTTTTCTACTATCCAAAGATTAGAATATACACACTATGTAAGATTAAATATATAATTATATATATTTATATATGGACATTATAATCATTTATATTATAATATATCAAAATATTAACTATACCTTATTATATATTAGTTTGGTAATTGTTGATGGATCATATTACCTATAATTAACTAATAAAAGGTTTCCCCTTGGGTGTATATAAAGAGAGATTAATATTAACATCATAACCTAATCACACACACATAACAATTTTGTGTGCCTCCTCTCTCAAAAAAATGGGTTCCTCTCAAGAACCCTAACACCATCCTTAACTATACATCCTAAAGGGGAACTCGACCAAGCTGACAACCATGTCGTCTATATCCTTCTCTGTTGCGGTTACTACTCTCACTGCTGTAACAGGTTCATAAGTTTAACATTTTTCATGTTTTATATTACTTACATGAAGAACTGATCAACATGTGGTATCAGAGCGATGTTGATTAATCAGTTCTTCATGTTTCCCTAAATCTGGAATTGAATCAGAAGACATGGACTAAAACTTGATAAAACCTAATTTTTTCGGTTTCTTTTTCTTGTTTTATTACGAAAACAATTATGAAACTGTTTAAAATCGCTAAAATTCATGTTTAATAAACCCTAATATATTCGAAATCTGTTAAAATCATGTTTAAAGATTTCGATTCTAGTTTTTGTATATGTTTAATAATTAAACTTTTCAACGATGTTCTTCGTGTTCATCATAATTTTTTTGAAAATTATAACATATTTTGGTTCAAATCTGGATTAAAATCTGTTAAAGTTAATTTAGGGATATAATTTTTCAAATCTTGAACTAATTAAAAGTTTTGGTATTTTCTTAAAAGATTTGAATCCCATTAAAATAGGAAATAGATATAATTGTTAATCCTTAAAAGATTTGAACCAAATCTTATTATTATCCTTTTAGTTTTCGAAATCTGTTTAGGGATCAACTAGTTTACGGAATTATTTGTATGGGTTTTATTATTTTTTGTGTTTTCAGTTTAATTAGGATAATATTAATTTTTTGGATTTTAGAGTTCTTGGATTTTAAATTATATCGCCTTGTACGGTTTTTTTTGGAATGGTTTTCCAATCATCTTCCCGCAAACACGCTAATTTTCCGAAAACTCATTACTTTACCCAAAAATCCATAATAATCGAAAACATATTAACCAAGAACCTATGTCATCCGAAAACTATAATTTACCCGAAAATGTTATTTCTCGAAATCCTTAATTTTACCCAGAAAGTTTTTACTATTAACTCATTAAAATGTTTTGTAGATATATAAATATTATAAAATTTTACAAAACATAAAGGCTTAACTTGAATGAACTTTTGATGTATCACTTCTGCCCAAAGGTGATGAGTTACATTTACCATATCATTCAAGTCTAACTGAAAGCTTTTGTTAGTTTTTGCCTAACATAATATAAATGTTTCACTTCTGCCCAAAGGTGACGTGTTAAATTTTTATTTAGCAAAACTAGCATGTGCATAATTAAAATAATTGTCTCACTTCTGCCCAAAGGTGATGTGTTACAATTATTTTGCACACATACTTAAATAAAATTTAATTCTGCCCAAAGGTGATTTATTTTTTGTTTTAGTAGAACTTTTAATTATAGTCTATTAGTTTGATGTTAATAATAGACATATCACATCTTCAATAAAATATAATGATCCTCACATTAATGATCCTTTATTAATCTAATGATCATAAATTTTAATATGTATTATCTTAATATCCCATAACACTACTCACTATAATTTTCTTCTATAAATAGCTATCTCATCCAAATCATCCACTCTAATATCAAAACACAATTGAATTTTGTTTCATAAAGAGTTTTAATAACATTTAGCTCTTCTCAATTTTAATTATCCATTAAGACATGATATGACTATCCTACTACTCTTTCTAATAACAATTATTCCATTGAAAACTAGAGCCTAACAAATGGAATGAGTCAATCATAATGTCTATTGCGATAATGATAATCAAGAACTTATATAAATAAATGCTATCACTAGAGTTATTATAGATTTGGTTTTTCCTAAAACTAATCAAAATAACTCCCAAGATTCATGCACTCCTTAAGAATTCTAACTATAAGGTTAGATGGTATTATTGAATATATCATAATGTACAATCATGACCCATATAATTAAGGGCTCACACATGATATTAAGTTCAATATTCTAGTACATTGCATACTCAAATTTTCAATAGTACAATTTGGTGCCTTAAAAATCAACTATAATACTCAAAAGTATCAAAGGAAAATGAGTGTGTTGATTAGCAACATATGTACAAGAAAAGAAGCATCCGGTACTGGAAAATAAGATGTTATTCAACTCACTACCACTAAAACCTAAAAGAGGATTATTCTAAGGTTCATAGACAAAATACAAGTATTACTTCCAGCTTTAAGTTCTCTAAGGAGAAGTCTCATTGCAAAAATATGCCAGTAGATTAGGCATAGGCATTACAAGATTATCCATAATTCGAAATAACAACTAGCTAAAATTGATAGTTATATATTAATGATATTTAAGTCTGCTAACCTAATATTCTCATTAACACATGATTGGTTGAGTCTAATTCTATATGTTTACCCAAAAATCAACAAATAACTAACATGAGGGTTAGTGACAAATTTAAATGTTACGGTTATTAGAACCATGATACACTGTCTTCAAATTACGCTTTATGATACCTTAAATTTTCTGGAGATTAATCAGAATTTAGTATCAATACTTAAGCTACATTATGACAGTTATAAGGTTTGCATAGCCAACATAAAGTCACTATTACATTAAACTCTCATATGATTTGTTATCAATATTTTGATTGAAAAATTTATAAAATACAACTAGATGATACTATATATTTTCACAACTTTTGTTATCATGCAAATAAAAATGTAACAAAAGACAAATGAGACATATAAAATTCATCCATTAAAACCAAATTTCATGAGAAATCATGACATGGTTAATGAGGGTAATTTTTCATATAATCTCATTCTCAGTGATTTTAAATCATGTGTTAGATGCCCTAAACATTGTTTGGCTTAAGAAATAAGTATGGATCCACCAGAAGTTATATTTCACTTACATTAGTGGAACTTATTCACACAGAATATTCAGACATAATTATTTTATCATTAAAAAAGCTATTTACTTGTATCTAGTCTGTCTTCTATCATTCATGGTCTTAAAGAGATCCCTTCATATATAGTTAATATAATTTCTTCTAAATATGTCCCTAAGTTTCTTATGACACATAAAGAAAATCAAATTAAGTCTAACGTATGTATGACAAATTCCCACATCACGTACATCATTGAAACTTCTCATGTAGTTTTTCCTAGAGATAACAAATATTAGTAGGAGCCTTAAGTGTCTCAATCTTAACTTACAAGATTTGCAAGAGGTGGGGGAGTGAAAACTTGATATATCTCAATTGCACCTCTTGTACAAGACACTGCTCCATCACAAAACTATTTTATCAAAACTTATCTATTTAGAATTTACTACTACTACTCTTACAAAAGTTTCATTGTTGCTTAAACGTGGGCATATTCAGATTTCTTAATAAACTAATCCTCACCAAGAGAAACTACAATTTATTTTATTAACTTGTTTCTCTATTAGAATATATTGGTCTTTAAATATTGGCCATAAGCATGTAAATTTCCTGAAGGTTTCTAAGGTCAGTGGGAGCAGTAAAAGTCTTTACAATGACTTGTTAGAAGTACAAGAGGCAGGGGGAGAGAGTTATTAAATTTTACTCCAAATTTAACTTCAATTACACCTCTTGTACACCATACTGCACCAATTCTTACACACTTAGAATCCTGAAAATGATAGCAACCTAACCAAGAGCTAATCCATAAAACCGAGACTTTTAAAATTACCCAATAATCAACTCAGGAGGCCATCTAGGTTTTAAAACCTACTAACATTGATGATTATGTAACCTCTCTAACTAAAGTTGAAATGGATGTTGAAAAGTTTAATGATCCTACCCCTTATAATTAAACCATTAGCATCAATCATAATTGACTCCATAAGTCAGGATAACGTTTTGAGATTTGGTTGAATCACCTTAGAGTGTTCATGACTAAACTAAATCCCAATACGAAATGTTAAGACAATAAGAAGCACGATTGATTGTTAAAGGTTATATTCAAGGATAAACCAATTATTAAAGAATCTTCTTACCTCCAAAAGATTTCTTTATGGATCGTTATTGTTCCAGTAGCTTACAATAGTTAAGAGCTACATTAGATGAACATTAAAACAACTTTCCCTAACAATCGGCTTACATATTTATATGTTCATAAAACAACCTAAAAGTTATAAACTGAAGGTCAAAGAACATTTAGTTTATAAGTCAATAAAATCCATATATGGGTTAACGCAAACATCAAATTATGATGAAATAATTATACAATTATTTTCATCAAAAACAAGTGGATTAATGTACCTACCTCAAGATGAGTGGGAGCAACTAAAAACAAACTTGTCCTTATATAGATGACATTCTTCTGACAAGTATATGTTACATGAGTCAAAGCATTTTCACACATACTTTGATATTATAGATCTCAGAGATATTCCTTACACATGTAACAAACAGTATTGCTCTACTTTAGAGGATAATAGGAACACATAGATTATTTCCTTATGCTTCATTAAGTATAAGCCTTATATAAGTTCACGTCTATCCTCGTTTAGATATTACTCAAAATTGCAACACACTAGATAGTCTAGATTAATGTGAAGCATCTAAAAGAGTACTAAGAGAAACGAAAGACTTAATTTAAAAGAAGAAGTGAGAATTCAAACCGGTAGATTACTCTAAACTTTGTCATATTCAAAGATAAGAAAATATAATTTTCGGGATATATTCTTTTTTCAGTAGACAAATCTATCTTATGGAGGAGTCATAATGAACTGATAACAACAATCTAAGTCATAACGACATAATATGTTGATTAATTACAACGTTGTTATCAATAAATGTTGTTGAACATTTATTAGTGGACTCATAAGTTTATTAAACTCCAAATAAATTATATATAGAAGACTTATTGTGATAAAGTCAGCTACCATGTTTTCTCAAACAGTAACAGTTTGAGAGGTGCTGCATTAACTTTTGATATGAAATTAATTATTCGTTTATGAACGAATTAAGGAATCTAAATTTTCGTATCGAATACATTTATGATATGCTTAAGGATCCGATAAATAAAAGTCTCACCCATAAATATTATGAAAGCGCTTATAATAATGACGGGTTATTGATGATTATGCGCAACTGTATATCATACTATGAATGATTAACTATTAAATTTCCTCATCAGTTTTGTTTTGTATGTCTCTTAATATGTTCTGCATGCATAATGACATATAGACAAATTATTATACAAATCAAACGTTTGAAGGGATTATTTGAAAATTTTGATCATAACTACTTAGGTTTTAAATAAGGACTGCAATATAATTAATGGGGGTCTTGAGCTGATGTTCAATTCAATGACTGTATTTCTCTACTCCAGTTCAAGTTTAAAGCTAAAATGAGTGTTAACTCCTGATCAGGCTTATCTAATACTCATAAGATTTAATTGTACTATACAAAGTCCGTAATACATTTATAATTATTATTATAGTTATATCACTTATTTTTTTTACATATTGTTCCTTATGGTCTCTCTACTTACTTATTGTCATTAATTTCATATGAAGTTGATGGTATTTTTTTTCCTAAACTAGAGTGATGACAGTATTATTTAATAATCAAAGGTTCCAAAGTTCAAGTAAACACCCCAAACACAAAATGAGTAAAATCTTAATATGGTTCTACCAACCCCAATTAAAAAACCGTAGAACACGAAAACCATGTCTTGTCTGGTTTCAATACAAAACGAATCACCATAAAATAAAAAAAAATATCTTTAAAACAACTCTAGGGCTATATATGCCATTTTTCAAAGTCTTTACACGTTTCTACTATCCAAAGATTAGGAAATATACACTAGGCCACTAAAGTCGTGTTTGTGCAACTGAAACACTTGTACAAAACATGTTATTTTACACCAAAACTGGATCAACCTTAGTCTTGTCATCAACTGAACCTGTAGCGTACCAACAAATTTATGACTACCACCTTTACACCGTTTTGATTCAAGTTTTATATTTTTTTCAATCTTATATTAATTAAAAACAACTTAAATCTTTGTCCCTATCCGATTTCACTACAAAAACAAATCGCCATAAAAAAACAAAAAGAAAACAAAAACTCTGGGGCTAAATATTTCATTTTGCAGTTTCGTTACACTTTTCTACTATCCAAAGATTAGAATATACACACTATGTAAGATTAAATATATAATTATATATATTTATATATGGACATTATAATCATTTATATTATAATAGATCAAAATATTAACTATACCTTATTATATATTAGTTTGGTAATTGTTGATGGACCATATTATCTATAATTAACTAATAAAGGGTTTCCCCTTGGGTGTATATAAAGAGAGATTAATATTAACATCATAACCTAATCACACACACATAACAATTTTGTGAGCCTCCTCTCTCAAAAAAATGGGTTCCTCTCAAGAACCCTAACACCATCCTTAACTATACATCCTAAAGGGGAACTCGACCAAGCTGACAACCATGTCGTCTATATCCTTCTCTGTTGCGGTTACTACTCTCACTGCTGTAACAGGTTCATAGGTTTAATATTTTTCATGTTTTATATTACTTACATAAAGAACTGATCAACGCACTATACCACTAACTACAAAAAAGGCATCTAACAAACAATATGCACATGCGTCGGCGCACTCGCACTAATAAACCATTACACGCCAAACCAAACGCTACAAACCAATACGAGGAGATAACTTGCGCGTACCCGCAGTAACGCGCGGACACTTTTGCTAGTACTAATAAAGTGATGAATCATTCCATTCCAACATGAAAACCAAACAAAAAAATGGAATGGTAATGATCTATTTCATTGTTTTGTTTATTCCATTACCCCGTCCATTTCATTCCTCCATTTATTCCATTACCCTGTCCATTTCATTCCTCCATTTATTCCATTACTTCATTCCAAACAGACCCTAAATGTATGGATACGAGTAGAGATGTATATTAATTTTTACCATTGATTCTTAAATTGCACGTATTGAACCATTCTATTTTTCCGACGGGCTCAGTATTGTTAGTCAAACGTTGGTTGAACTTTGTAATTAGTAGTTAAATGACCAATATACCCTTCATCTTCATCATTAACATTCAACATCTACTAAGAATCCTAACACAGACCCAGAAAATCTCCGGATAAGTACCCTAACCCAAACCCAGAAAACACATAAATCTTATACAAACACATAAATTAACATCATATCTAGAATCCAATTAGAAAGCTTCAAGAATCCAATAAAACACAATGACCCAATTAATCAATAATCTTTTGAATTTGCCACACCAATTTATCCATCCATCCACACCACCACCGCCGTCGTAGCTCCCCGCTGACACCACTGCTCGCTGTCGTAGGTCCCCACCGTCACCATTGCTCGCTGTCGTTGCTCCCCGTCGTTGTCTCTGCTCGTCGCACCACTAAACCGTTGATCAAATGGATTGGGTCAGAATTTCTGGCGGGATTTGGGGTAACTTTTGGGTTTGTTGTTTGTTCAGATTGGAATGAAACCATGGATATAAAAGGTTGAGGAGATGGAGAAGATGAAGAAACATGGTTGGTGAGATATGAAGAAGGAGACAGAGATTAGGTTGGTGGTGGAGATGATGGTGAAGATGTTGAAGATGAAGATGGTGGAGATGATGTTGAAGATTGTTGGTGCATAATGTCAGTAGTTCAGTATCTAGTGATTTGTATGTGTCTGTAATCGTGTTAGATTGTTTGTTTTGGTTTTAGATATGTAATCTCACAAGTTCGCCTAATGTAAGCGAACTTGTGGAGAAGTGAAGTTAAAGACAACTTCGCCTAGTCTGTTAGGCGAAATTGTCGAAGCCTTTATAAGCTTAGGTTACGGCTTGTTTTGCTTAACGATTCCAGAAAATGTATTGGTGATTGGATATCACGTGTTGAAGTGTTGCAATACAACGTGTCGTTTTAGTATTGTAACGTGTGTTTGTGTTTCGGTTTAACGTATTATACATCTTACGCTCGTATCGTGTTACGTAGGGATTCCGCACCTACGTACTACGAGATACTCCTGTGTAGATCCGGCTAGGGAACCTACAAAGATGAAGATGGTGGTTAAGAAACTCCAGTACTAATTTTGATTCCAGATTTTATTATTATTATTATTATTAAGAGAAGATTACTAAAATGCCCTTGCCTCCACCAGTCAACTGATGGTCAACTAACGATAGTGGCTCATATCGGCAATCAAAAAACTATGGTGGTTCAATATGCACAATTTAAGAATCAGTGGTTCAAATTGCGCCCGCTCATATTACACAGGGAGGCAAATCATATTTTTCTCTTTTTTTACTACCTAAACACTTTTTTTATCATTTGATCAATATTCTAGAAGCGTGCGTTATAGTACTAATAAATTACGATGTTTGTAGGTGAAGAATGTTATAGTACTTGGTACTATAAGGTAGGGATGAGCAAAATCGGTACCGGTACCGATTGGTATCGGTACCGATCCCGAAATCGGTACAGATTTGGTACCGTCGGTACCGTATCGGTACCATGGTTTTAAGTTTCGGGATCGGTACGGTACGGTACCGGTACCAGTATTTCCCGATTTTTTACCCTCGGTACCGGTACTATCCCGGTACCATACCGGTACCGAACCGAATATTTCGGTACCGGTACCAAGAATTTCCAATTTTCGGGATCGGGAAAATCGGGATGGTACCGGTCGGTACCGGTACCATCCCATGCTCATCCCTACTATAAGGGCAATCTTGACTAACAAAGAATGGTACTACATGGGGTTTAAACATTGTAATCTTAAGGTTTCATCAAACTTTATTGACGATGAAACGGTTATGCCGCACCTGTTAAAGATACAAAGCTCAAACTAAAGTTGGTGAATTCATATGATCTGGATGATGACACAAGCATGTCTGCTACCAAAACCAAGTTTGAAATTGACAAGAAGGACGAAGATTATGGGGGTTATTCAACTAACGCCAAAGGTTGATGATGACAGTGTGGTATATCACTATATTGGCTTGATTTCACTTATTTCCAAACTTTTGACCTTTTAAATTACTTATTATTTTGTGTAATCACTAATGATGGCAACGCTTTTTGGTTTGGCTAGGATAAAAGTTGCTTGGGTGGTAATAAAAATGGGTAAGGGTGGGGTCAGGTTAGTTGTTTAGAGACCGGGGTGGGAAACTGGGAATGGGGTGATGTTTTTGAAGTGTACTCGCAATAGCTCCAAACTTGATCTTAATGCTTTCAACCACCAAGAATTGATGGAGAACGACAGGAATCGCCTCTGAAATCTCGTGGAAGTTGTTTTATGTCGAATGAGGGTTTAAAATCTATTTCATAGATAAACCCTATTATCTTTTTTGAATTATGGGCCTTCTGGCCCTCTTGCGTGTCGCTAAGGAATTATCTAACGACAAGATAATTGAGATGACAATTTTGTAATTCCTTTAATTCATTAAGGGTAAAGGGTATATATGTAATTGTACTTCTAGTCTAAACTTTAAACTTGAACCGAGATCAAACATTTGGGTGCGTATTTGTGTTGAAATCCCCAAATTCAGGGAGCCAAATAATCCGAAGTAGAAGTTAACTCAACTACCCCCCACCCACCCACACACACACTCATTCGGCCACCCTCCCACACCCACCCAATGTTTTATAATGTTGCAACGGTTATAAATGATTTATTTTTATATATGATATGTTGTAGAACTCTCTAAAGTACCATAAAGTATCCTAAACCCTACGAATCCTGTGTTGTTTGACTGCCTCCTCATTATTACACATTAACTACCCTCACTCGCGGAGGTAAGCACAAGGGTTCAGGTTCGCCAAAAGCAATCTTTTTCGGTTAAAAGTAAAAAACGAATAATTAGTTATCAATGGCTTGATAGCCTATCACTAATATGCTAAAACTGAAATAACTCAGTAAGTACATCATGCATGCCAAAAAATTCCATACAAAGTAAAAAACTTAAGCTATAACATGCTAAAATACTTTAATATGATGCTTACAGTTTCCTCTCATGTTGTGAATGGTGTTGCACTGTTGCCCTATCTTAAGTAGAATTCCCAAAATGATTTAAAATTGGAGAGAGAGAAAAAAATGATCCTAATTAAGTCAAGATTCTCAAAACAATTCAAGAAATATGTACTGAGGCGACGAGTTGGGAAAACAAACGACGAGATTTTTTAACCAATCAAAAGGTGACATGTGTAAAACATCTGACATTTCCGATGAGATTTTTAAAAATCTCGGGGTTTCCGTCCATATTTCTAAGTTAAATCAATTTGAAAAAAACAGTCTCTCCAGACAGTTTTTTTATGTTTCTTATCTGGTCCGTTCAAATGATTATTTTTCCTGACTTCATCTTCGTCGTCTTTATCTTCTTCATCTTGGGGTGGATCTTGGCCACTAACGAATACTTAATCACATGCCATATAGTTCCTTGCTGAACTAATCATTATTATTGTTATTGTTCAATGGGGGTAGCTAAAGCTAAATCTTGGATATATACTGGAAGAATGCTGGATTTGGCTAATAATAATAATAATAATAATAATAATAATAATAATAATAAACAAGCTGCTGCTGCTGAGGTTCATCATTGTTTGTTATGGACACACACGGACAGTAGTAAGTGGCTGATCTCATGGACGGTGGTGTGTGGGGTGATGTTGTTTGTGATGGGTTTGATGTCTTTTCTAACTGGGCATGTGGCTTCTGATCTTGAATGGTGTTCACACAAAGTTGTTGCTAAACGAAGAATCTTGAAGAAGAACAAAATATGAAAGAAGATGAAGATGTAGAAGATGAAGTTAGGAATAATAATAATTTGAACGGATCAGACAAGAAATATAAAAAAACCCGTCAGGATAGACTGTTTTTTAAAAAGTGATTTAACTATAAAATTTGGTCGGAAACCACGAGATTTTTAAAAATCTCGTCTGGTGTGTCAGATGTTTTACACATGTCAACTTTTGATTGGTTTAAGAATCTCGTCGTTTATTTTACTAATGCGTCGCCCAGTGTTTTTAAGTTCGGACCGATCCTGCAGCGGTCCAGTTTGCACCCTTTAAACCGCTTTTGAAATAACCGGCCGGTCTGTGCGGGTTTGCGGTTGAACCGCCGAACCGGATGCACGGTCCAACCGGTATTCATTAAATTTATGTTGAAGTGAGATGGACATAATATACTTTGATAAAATGAAAGTGGTGTTGGGTTGAAGGGTCTGTGCGGGTTTGCGGTTGAACCGCCGAACCCGATGCACGATCCAACCGGTATTCATTAAATTTATGTTGAAGTGAGATGGACATAATATACTTTGATAAAATGAAAGTGGTGTTGGGTTGAAGGATCGAACCCTGGTCCTATCTAAAACTGCTACTACCTATAACTAAACATAATAACCAACTGAGCTGCTACATCATTAAATAAATAGATGAAAAACAAATATGGAAGTACAGTTCTAGTCAATCAAATTTGTATTTAAAATATTTAATACGTTACATTTATGTGTGTTGATATTTAATAATGTATGGTAGCATTACTTAAATGGATTACCAAAGCACACACCTATATATATATATTTATAAAATGTCATCCGGTTCTTAAATCCGGTCCAACCGGTTAGACCGATCCGACCAGTGACCCGGTAAGATGACCGGTTCGCTGTCCGATCCGGTTATGAAAACATTAGCCTCGCTTCAGTACATATTTCTTGGATTGTTTTTGAAAATCTTGACTTAAATAAAATCATTTTTTTTCTCTCTCTATTTTTTAATCATTTTAGGAATTTTCCCATCTTTCAATCTTCCATGACGTCAGACACACTTTTTAATTAATATTTTGACTTAATCATAAGCTGTCACTTCTTTTTCTTTTATATTTACATTTCTTTTATTTGATTTTCATATCCAGTGAAACCATTTATGATTACGTGCCAATAACGTACATAAGATCACTTTTTCCAACACATTACATTCTTACACAAAATGTAGCCACTATATCTTTTAAGGAAAATTGGATTGTAATAATCCCAACTTAATGTGGTTGGCCGATGATAATTCCAACTTTGAAAATAGCTGTCACTGATCCCAACTTTCACACTATTTGTTTTCATTGAACCTCTGTTAAAAAAAACTTAACGACGTTAAGTTTTTTCCAAATTTCAAATTGATTTTTTAGGGCTTTTGATCGGAATGAGAATGTGAATCGATTGATGTAAGACTTAACTTGAAATGGCGCTTCAAACATCTTGATTTTTGTTAATTAAAAGTTTAAACACCGGAATTGAAGCATCCTTTAGTCGTTTGGACCACCATTTGGAGGTAAGTTTTACATTAATCGACTCGTATCCTCATTTCGATCAAAAGCACTAAAATATAAATTTGAAATTTCGAAAAAACTTAACGCCGTTAAGTTTTTTTTAACGGTGGTACAATGAAAACAAATAGGGTGAAAGTTGGAACCAGTGACAGCTATTTTCAAAGTTGGGATTATTATCGGCCAAATGCACTAAGTTGGGATTATTAAAATCCAATTTTCCTATTTTTAAATGGACCAAAAATATAATATGAATTAAGCAATATATTATATATGTGAAAAGGGGCAGTTATGGAATTACTAAGTTTCGATTATATATGTGAAAAGGGGCAGTTATGGAATTACTAAGTTTCGATGATGTTGACCATAAAAAGTTGTTCCGGTTCCGTTTTGCATCCCCCCCCCCCCTTTTATACGCCACCACTATCTCCCAATTAACCCAATGAAATTTTCTTTTCTCTGATGTACTTCCACATAGGAAGTCCTGTCTTATTCTCTCCAATCGTTCTATTACGGTAACCAGTGCTTTGAAGTGAAAAGTAATAGATTGTCAATGCATCTAAAACTGACTTCACGAGTACTAACCTCCCACTCATAGACAATCTTGAAGCTTTCCACTTCGATAGTCGTTTTTTAAAAAATATCTATCACCAGCTTTCGACTTTTAATTGAATTCATGTTTTCTCCTACTCGAAGGCTAAGATATGAACATGGAAAGTTGCCAACGTTACAATGTAGCCTAGCATGCCATGATCCCGACCACCAGTTCTGGTACATTCACTCCAAATATGTTGCACTTGCTTAAGTTAATTCTCAGCCCGAAAACTAAATGGAAGCATCATGGTAAACAGGCCATGTTCAAGATCGTTTGTTCGGACCAAGAGCCCATGATGACCGCATCATCTGCAAAAAGAAGGTGGGGCGGACTCGCCCTTCCATTAGGAACAATAACAGGGTCGAACCTTAATTAAAATGTGCGCTAAATAATCTAAAGCCAATAAAAAGAAAAGGTGATAAGGGGTCCCATTGCTGAACACCCATGTGGCATTGAAATTCCTTAGTTGACAACCGTTTATGAGTACCGATGCTCGGGCAGAACAAAGAGTACCATTCACCCTAAGGAGATTTTTTTCGTTTGCTTCATTTCTCATATTGAACTACCCAAGAATGTTGAGAAAAAGAGAACATCTTGTTAGAGGCAATGCAAGAAGAGTTGAAGCAGTTTCAGATTTTGAATGCGTGGAAGTTGGTTGAGTTGCTAGATGGAGATAGGTTTTTTACATTTTTAACGAACACGAGCATGCTGATTTTTTTAAATGTACAAACATGAACACAAATATTTATCTAATGAAAAAATGGGCGTTTATGTAGTTGACAATAGTTGGTAGTATCGGAAGTTAATCGACGATGGAAATGACAGACCAACAACGGAGAACATGTAAAGAATAAATTAAATTAGGGTTTGATGATGAAAGTGTTTATCAATAAATTAGATCTTATAACCCATTTGAGAGCTATTAGAGTTTGGTAAGACCTATAACCCATGAAAATTATTCTTTGATGATTAAGGGGTTATTTTACAAATAAATGAGATGTTATAACCCGTTTAAGGGTTATCCGGGTTTGGTGATACCCATGACCCGTGAAAATTATTGTTTGATTATGAAATAGTTTTACAAATAAATGAGATGTTATAATCCATTTAAAGACTATCCGGGTTCGGTGAGACCCATACCCGCGATTTGGGTTAAATGCATGAGAAACCTTCATTTATAAATCAAGCAATCTGGTGGCTCTAGAGAATATGGGGAACAACCTGAGAGAGACACCTAAGATTTTATAGTAGACAATTATATAGATAGATTGTAATTGTAATTTGTTTATATAAATTGTTATTTGGAATTTTTTATGCGCAACTAAATATTTGAATGATTGGTTATTGTTTATTAGATATTTAGATAATGTAAATTGGAAATTGAAACTGATTATGAATTTGGGCTTTATGTCTAAACTAAAAATAATTAGAGATTTAAAGTTTATGTGTAAATTGAAGTTGATTTTGGGTTTATAGTTTAAATTTTGTTTCTTCTAAAATTAGGGATACTTGAATGATGAAACAGAAAAATCTTAGTACTAATATTTTTAAATGAAAAATCTAAGAAAGCGATGATATTGGTCCAATATTAAGTTAAAAAAAAAAAGATTATTGTATGAAATACGGTAAGAAAAATTTTCAATTATTGTCTGAAATACGGCAGGAATTTTTTTTGATTGTTTTATAGATTTTTTTTTGATTGTTTTATGAAATATGGTAAAAAAAATCGTTTGCATAATATGAATTACGATAAAAAATATAATTTAGAGTTACCACGGCCCATGATCTAAAAGTATAACAAAATCAGTCTAGTTTTGACTAGATGTGCTGAAATAATAACCCACTTTATTGATTATTATTATTTGGTTTAAAGTTGAAAGATTTTTCTTTGTAGATGATTTGTTTTAAAAAGACGTGTGACTTCATTTTAATACAATGAATTTTAAGAAGTAAAATGAATAGCTTAGCTCTCACTACTTCCACCGACGTGTTGTATCTTCAGTTTCAGTGAGACAAATCCGTCATTTAAATGCCTTTAATATCTAGGTTCTGTTTATAGTTTATACAAGTTTTTCATTTTACAATGCTTTTAAATTTTACCACTCAAAAGACTACAATCATGATAACCTCATCAGGATTATGCTAAACTAATTTTACCTCTCAAATTGTGGATATCATTTTAGATACGTACACATCAATTTATTAGAAACCATTGCATGTACAAAAGTCACTAACCTTTCTTTTGATGTTTCTAAATAAAGTTATTACATTTCAGAATTTCATCTCCGCAACTAGTAGTCACTCTAGCTTTAAAATAAGAAAAAGGAAAAAAAAAGCCAAAGATAATAACAAAAGAAAGGTCTCGTTTTTTATATATTAAATCTACCTTCCGTTTCATCAATAACATACTTAACAAGTTCTTAAAAATCTAAGTTGAGAATAGATGTTGTGTTGTTCGATCCGAGCACTTTGATTTCCTAGGGCAACGAACTAGCGTGTTATGAAAGACACCAACATGTTAAAAAGCAGTTTTGCCTTAACTTATTCAAATCCGAATACTAATACTAAAAGCATATCAAAGGAACCATTGAGAAATCAAAGTTCAAAGCGGACAAAGCGAAGAAATATCAACATCATTTTGTTAAATCAGTGAACTAATTATCAAGATGTTTTCCTAGTTGAGTTTTGGTATGTTTAAAACAAATGTGATCAATTTGTTGAAGCAAGGCATTTCATCAAACATGGCGTCAAAAATTTGGAGGTCTAAAGCCATAGCTTTAGTTGTAAGCTTGTTGGGCCACTCTCTTACCTCCACAACCCGATCCTACTCTTCACAAATTCTGGTTGTTGCTATAAGTTTCCCGTTCCGATCTCCTTTCTTAAACGACTTCTTTAATGCCATTTTTTTAAACTTTTAAGTTTTGCTGCCAAGATTTTATCGGCGGCCCCTGAGCCCCAAGAGACATAACTGAGTGCCTCCACAGGTAGAAAATTTTGAAGGCATACCAAATTGCTACACAAACACAAAATCAGATTGAAGTTGGTTTATGTTTTTCCAATAATAATTTGTATATATACCAACATCATGAAGCCAGTCATTTGGTGATCAAATTACAAAAAAAAAAACATGATCTAAAGGTACTTTGGTTTTATGCATTTTTGGCAATTCAAGCCGTTTCCTAATTTTAGCTAAACAATTATTTAAATGGAACGTATGGACAATATTGTGAAGCTTTTTCTTACGGAATAAGACAGAGATAAATATATCACATATCAATTTTATTCTACACTATTTTGTCCACCCATTGTTATATAATAAGAGATCATCTACTTTACATTGTTTATGGAAAGTAAAGGTAAAATATTGTTGACCTACCAGAACACATTAAACAAATAAAAAAATTTTAATAGAAAATCACAAACATGCCGTTTAAACAAAAGTTGACACCAATTGTCCATGTCCCATAATAAAAAAACAACACACTTTGAAAGCATAAAAGATTATATATATATATATATATATATAGAGAGAGAGAGAGAGAGAGAGAGAGAGAGAGATATCATACAACATCCCAAAGACCCAAACCAATTTGATTGCCCTTGAAGTGTAAACAACCAATCAAGTTAAGTGAAGTGGAGTGAAATCAAGTAATCACATGAACCGATCAACTAATCAAACCTCAAGTTGTGAACTAATCAAGATTATCAACATCATTTTATTAAATGAGATGTTTTCCTAGTTGAGTTTTGGTACGTTTAAAACAACTAGATGGCAATATGATCAGTTTGTTGAAGCAAAGCATTTCATCAAACAGTTTTTGTGCATAAAAAAAAAATACTATAGTGTTAACATTATTAGCATTGAACAATACATACCATACCATGTACACACAAAATGCACAAATGTTATCTAGTTATTTAAAGTAACATGCTATCTCAAAAAAAAAAGTATGATATGTCCCGTCTCTTAAAAAAAGACACTAAAAAAACACCCATTGTTTACACAATCAAAGATTTGAACTTGGGTTCCAAAGAAGCCAAACACTTAACCTTAACAACACAACTATCCAACCAACACCAAGGGTTATGCAAAGAGACAAAACCATACCATTACAATATATTAAAATACAAAATCAACATACTTTCTGGCACCATACATCACCTCTATCATCCTCCCACCACCCTAACCATCTGCCAACCACGAACCATCGCCCTTCCATCACTGCCACCACCCACCACCATTATCGCCCACTCTCTCCCAATTAACCCAATGAATGTTTCTTTTCTCTGATGTACTTCCACATAGGAAGTCCCGCCTTATTCTCTTCAATCGTTCTATTACGGTAACCGGTGCTTTGAAAGTCTACACCCATTACTTATAACCCCATTATCGTGGAATCGTCTGGACACTATGAAAGTCTTTTCCTAATAATGTTTATGTTTTAAAAGTTAAAATAAAAACCGTCCGGGCCCGGCGTCCGTTCCCCTCCACAATCTCAAACAGCCCGTTTTACCTCGTCGAGAGTGAAGAAGTGTTGAATTAGTTTTTCATTCACCATCACTAATATCTAACCGTTTCATTCCAACACCCTTGAACTTGGAGTTAAATTTGTCTATGAAGAACCTCCATCCATGCCACTTTCTTGACTACTTTGGGATTAGATTTCCATGCACCATCGATCAATGCTCCATTCACTCGGTGTTCATTCTGTATGTATACACGAATGAAGCCTGAAATCAGAAAGCACGGAAGGAGCAACAAATGCTAGCATCAGTAAAAGATAAGAAAAACTGAAATATCTAAATCATGCGTTGCCCTTTCGTAAGTAGTTATTATTATTATTATTATTATACAATACATAATACAATACATAGATGCTAGTGTTGTTGAATGTAATCATACATACGTACATACGAGTGACACTTAATTAATTAGAAGATGTAATTAGATTAGATAAGTTAAAGTTATTAATTAGTTAGAATCGAATCGAATCGAATCGAATAGAGATACTATTGAGATATTACTACTCTGTGTTTCCTCCATTGTTACTATTGAAGTCCACAATACATCACCTCCACCATCCTCCCACGAATTGCCACCACCACAACTGGCCGCCACCTTCACCACCCATCGCCCTTCCCATCACCACCATTATCGCCCAATTAACCCATTCCACTTGACGAGTAATGACCACCCATAGACAATCGTTATTAGGTAATCAATCCATCTGCAACTCTCCGGCGCCGGCACATTAGCAGCTCTGTTATTAGGACAGGGACAGGGAGGGACACCCACTTGAATAATAATAATAATAATAATAATAATAATAATAATAATAATAATAATAATAATAATAATAATAATACTGACAATGATCATGATGATGAAGATGAATATTACCTGCAATTCAAAGCAAGGTATGGCGGGTGTTCCCTGTTTGCCGTCTTGGTATTCGTTGTGGCATGTTTGACCTGCACCCTCACAATCCCGTTCCTTAAAGAGTTTGAATTGTTCTGCATTGCTTCCTGGCGGTGGGCTCTGCACGCACTCCTCTTGTCCATCGAGACCCACTGAAGAAACACTAAGTGAACCCTAAGCAGATTATAGATAATCTGGGGGTTAAGTAATGTTTCCCACGAGGATGAGGTCCAACAGAGAAGGTTGTTCTTCAGGGGACCTGCAAAACAGACACCGTAAGCTCGTCACTGAGAAGGGGGGGGGGGTTCCTCCTTGTGACCACCCTCCGGCGTGAGAATCAGACTAGATTGCTCTGAATATAAGTGTATATTAAGAGATTGCTAGATAAGATTGAGATATCAGATGATGTCCTTACCATTCCAAGGTGTTGGAGTATTTATAGCCGAAGGTAGGTTTCCTAGAAGGTACAGCCGGCTGAATAGTATTTCTGTTCCACCAACAGTGGACTACGCACAGGCCATGCTGGTTGGTGGATAGGCTACGGCCAACAGTAACAAGGTCGGCTGTACACTGTTCCTTTACTGCCGGCTGCGCACTGTTCCACCAACTGTAGGCTGCGCACGTCCCATTGTAAGGGTTGGTGAGTAGGCAGCGGCTAATAGTGACAAACAGTACTAGAGGGTGCTCCTCCTCGTACTGTTGTCGGTGAGCTGTCACCCTGTGAGTGGTTCACGGGCTGTTCTGGTCAAATCGTCTGTTCTGCCCATACCTTAGTAGGTATAGTACGAAAGATCTTCCAGAAGCATACGGACTGGCTCATTTAGGCGGGAGTGTTCCCGCCTTGCTCATTCCTTCATGTGACTACTGAAGTAGCTAATGCCTTGTGCGTGTAGCCTTGCTGTTAGTGCGGGTAGCCTTCCCTGATGGCTTGTATCCGCAGCTGCGGGAACAGGCGGGGTACTTCACCATTGGGAGGCTTTCCCTGCAGGTACAGCTGGCGTACTGCGCGTAAGGTTCTCTGAGCATGGTGGGTCCTGCTGGAGCAGTTGGTCGTTACGCAGACGTCCCTGTTCAAGGTGAGTCTTGCGGGTCCAACTGGGCTCTGCTGGGACCTACCTCTTCAAGTCCCCCCAGTCCAATGTTCTTCTCATTAATTATTAATAAGTAAGGTGAACTTTTGGACTTAGCAAGGGGTTTTGAAAAGGGTTTAGTTTTTAGGTTTTCCGTGGTGATTCTTCCCGCGGTTTTCCTGATGTCACGCAGAAATTCCTGACTTTTCTGCTTGATCTTTGGGTGTGGAGCGGGTAGGTTTGTAACCTCCTCGCACGTCAGGAGCGTTGAGTCCCACTTGTGTGGATTCTCCATGGGGTTTTGGTAGTTTTCAACATACTGATCAATTATGCTAAAACCACCAATCCCATCATGGAGTTTCAAACAATATAGTTCTCGACGTTCCCGTCATGCGGGGATGTTATTCCCGTTTCCGCAAGCATGGCTCAGAAGATCCTTCTTGGTTTGAATTCCCTGCAGAGTGCTAAGTATGTGAAGGGTTTTGCCTTGACACTGTACCCGCACTCGTCTTATGGTTACTTTACTTCCAAGGTATTCCTGGCGTCAATTCCCTGCGGGTGCTAAGTATGTGAAGGGTTTTGCCTTGACACTGTACCCGCACCCGTCTTATGGTTACTTGGTTGCCAAGGTATTCCTGGCGTCAATTCCCTGCGGGTGCTAAGTATGTGAAGGGTTTTGCCTTGACACTGTACCCGCACCCGTCTTATGGTTACTTGGTTGCCAAGGTAAGGGGTATTTTCCCGCTTACTTTTGAATCTTTTTGAATTTTGAAATTCGAAGAGTTGGTGAAAGGATAAGAACAGTCCAAACCTCTGAAACGTCGTGCGACGGTTCTTCTGACTGTGTCAGGACGTGCAGGAAGTTATGGTAACGTGACAGTACCTGGTCATTCCAGTCGCTTTTTCAGGCGCGTGGGCCTGTTTTTTCGGGCGCGTGGCCACGAAATTAATGGTATGCGTCCTTTCAACAGCTGTTGCCAGCTTGCTTTTTGCCACGTGTCATAGTTTCATTGCACCTTCGATTTCTCTCTCCTCCGCATTAAATTCATCGCATTAATTGCGATTAGTATATAAAGGGTGAGAGGGTTCTTTGTAATTCACACTTTCACTTTTCTCTTCATCTTCCGAATGATTTCCGGTGAATACTCAACTTTTCAGTCGAGCATTTTCTCGAAATCGTTTTCTTTCATCTGCAAGATGTCGTCTCGTGATCTCGAGTCTACAGCCGACGACAAGAGTACTGCTGGCGAGTGCCAGTGTGCTTTACCTGTCGATCTGTACCAGTACGTCGTCAGGAAGTTCATGCTCGAGTCTCTCGAGCCTGAGTTTCCTGAACCCCATCAGACAGTGTACGATGCCCCCAGAGGCAAGATCGGGGTATATGTTGCATTCTTTGTTTATGGGAATCTTAGGTTCCCATTGACAAATTTTGTTTACCGTGTCCTGGAGAGGCACGGTGTGCACCTGACCGAGGTGCACCCGATGGCGATTGCCAAGATCCGGCACTTCGAGTGGGTGTGCTGGATTCTGGGCATTGAGCCCTATGTTGACCGCCTGATGACCTTCTACACTTGGAGGTGCATCCAGGGGTGGTATACATTGATAACCCGGATTAAGGGTTTGAAGATCTGCGCAACCGAGCGCAGTCTTCGCTCGTGGAAGTGGGAGTTCTTCTACATATCCGCTCGTGCCATCCCCCTTGCCATGAAATTCAAGAACGGGCAAGCACTTCCCAGCCTTCACGCCTCCAACTACGAGGAGGCGGAATGGTTTTCGAAGATATCCCGAGTCCAATCTCCGGTTTACCGGTTTGCGGAGTCCGGGATGGTGATGCTGGGGATGAGCCGGGTGTGGAAGGAGGCGGATGCGCGAAAGATTCCGATCGTCCTCGAATACGGTTCGAACTCTGTTCCTTACGGTATGCTTTGTTTCTTTTTGTTGATTCTGAATTTCTTCTAACTTTTTTCCTGTTTATTCCAGAGGGGAACGACTTGCAGTCGCTCCTAATCCCGCGGGAGGCTGACGGTCCCGCTCGGATGGGTACTCGCGCTCTAGACGAGAACGAGTTGCCCATCCTAGAACAAACGGCGGATCGGTTCGTGGAGGTCTACCCGCTAGGCCATGAGATCCTGAGCGCCAGGCGGCCAGGTAAGGCGCTATTCAACCCTCGACCCCTCAATGTTGAAACCTCTGCTGGAATTCCTCTAATCGTATGTTCTGATGAGGAATCCGCAGATGGTCCTCCGTTGGTGCGGAAGAAGAAGGCTGTCGGCGGGAAGGGGAAGGGGAAGGTGGCCTTCACTGCCGATCCGGTGCCTCGGTCTGATTCGGAGACCGAGAGCGAAGAGGTGGCGGGGAATCCCGGTGGTGATAAGACCACCGCTCCGGAGGCTGCGACTGTCACCTCCGGAGAGCCCAAGAAGACGACGGTGAGCGGCGCAAAGAGGCCGGCTCCATCGGGTTCGTCCCCGCCTCTCCGTACCTTTAGGCTCAAGAAAACCCGTAAGTACAAACTTCCTTTATCTTTTTCATAGCTTAATATCATTAACACTTATCTTCTTTATGCAGGCGTGGATGTTGACGCATTCCAGGGTGGAGCGCAGAGGAGTACCTCTCCGCCAATGACGGTAGGCTTGGTCAGCCTACCTGAGGCGACGACCCAGGCGCCTGCGCCTGCTTCCGCTGGTTCAGTTGCTCACTCCTTTGAGCCGACTGTTCCAGCTGTGATGACGTCACCACCGGCTGTGAGTGCTATTTTTACAGCATCTTTCACCGAGCCGGCGGTTACTATTGCTGCAGATTCCGCAGCGGCGGCCGCTACCATGCCTCCTCCGTCATCGGCAACGACGGCCGATCCTTCAGGTATGCATGGGGCGTATCGCCAAACTCTGCCACCTTCCCATCTACCTGACCTCTTGGATGGATTTCCCTTGGGTTCAGGTGATGGGTTCGGCGGCTATCGGCCTGTTATTGACCCTAGAGGTGCGTAGGGTTCTTTTGGCCTATTTTAAATTTTTCAATCATCTTTTCCTAACTGCTCTTTGTTTTTTGCAGTGTCGGATTCCAATGAAGTGTATGTTCCACGATGGAACATTCGCCGAGGAACAACCCTTCGCACACCTGTGGAGTGCGTGGAGTGGGCTCGTCACGCTGCTCCCAGTGGTGCGTTGGGGGAAGCCATGGCTAGCTACCAGGAGGGTAGGCTAAGCAATGAGCTTCGGGTTCTCCTGGCCCGGATGCAGCCGCGCGTCGAGCTGCTTTACCTTCAGGAAGTAGCTCAGGCTTCAGGAAGTAGCTCAGGCGTGGGCTGTCCGGGAGGAGAATAGGAGGCTTTCCGCCGCGGCGGCGGAGAAGGATAAGGCGTTCAAGGCCCTTGAAGTTGAGGTTCAGGCCCGTCTTGAGGCTCGCTCCAAGGCTGCCCAAGCTGTTAATGAACAGCTTCGGCAGGCTAAGGAGACTGCTAGGAACGCGACTGAAAGGGCCACCAAGGCTGAAGCTGTTGCTGAGCCTCTACGCCTGGAGAATGAAGAGCTTAAAGCCAAATTAGAGGCTCTCCAGCAGGCTCATGATGCCTTGGCGATGGAGGACGCTAAGAAGCTTCAAGAAATCCTGGACCAGAGGGGGGTGCTTGACCATACCGAGCGTAAGCTAAAGGGCGTCGAAGAGGCTGCGGCTAAAGATGTGTTGCTTGCCAACCTCAACAAGAGTGAAGCCGAACGCGCCCGTAACGAAGCTCAAGCAGCCCTCCAAGAAGCTCTGGTTGCCAAGGAATGGCTTCTTCGAGAAGCGTTGTCTCAGGTATGTTTAGCTTCATGTCTTCACGCTTTTCTTTGTAAATAAAAAAGGTTCTGATACTTGTATTTTTTCTTTGTAGGTTGTGCATCGGGTCTTCTCAGAGACGTCTTATGATGATGCTATGAGCGCAGCCCTCAACGCTTCTCATGAGGATGGGGAAAAGGCCGGCTTCCTGCTTGGTCTAGGGTTCGTTGAGAAAGGCATCCCGCCTTCCAACTTCCCTTTGTATGATGTGGATACTGAAGCTATTTACGACCAAGCAGTGAACCAGTATGCCGCCTTCCCGCATCCAGTGGTGGGGAAGGTGAACGAAGTCGCTGCTGCTGATGATGGGCTAGCTATTCTTAAAGCCTTCCTTGAACCACCACGCTCTACTGATGGAGCGGGTCCAAGTGGAAGTGGTCCTGAAGCTTGATTCTGAAGATCCCTTTCCACCATTAGCGTAGATTTTTGCTTTTGTATAGCTCTCTTTGTAATATTTGAATTTGATGGAATAAAGATTGTGTTAGTTCTTTGCCTTGTTTATTTTACGCTTGTTTTGATCTAACTTAGTAATCTCTTTAGTACTTAGATAAGTTAACTTTTTAACGTGGAAAATTATAAGTTTGTTTCGCTTCCTCTTTCATGATTGTGCGGGTATGACCGTCACTTACACTTAGTAGGATGGCTTAACTTTACTTATATCCGACCTGCGTGGAAGTTTTCCTCATCTTTTCCTTTGAAATTTTCTAAGTGTTCAGAATAAGTTAACCTTTGAACGTGGTAGATGATAGGTTGAAGTTTTGCTTCCTTGTTCGTGATTGTGCGGGTAAGACCGTCACTTGCACTTACAAGGATGGCTAAACTTTACTTACATCTGACCTGCGTGTAGGTTTGTAACACCCCGACCGATGGCGGATTATACATCGGGGCGCTACGAATTGTTTCATTACTCGTGACACTATTTGGGTGTCAATATTTAATAAATACATTTCATTGCGCATGCGCATAACACACCATAAAGTAACATAAATCACATATCATAACTCATAATATTCAAATACATAAATTTGTCTTGTTATTAAACTAGGTCCAAAGTAAAAGAAAACATCCTACGTGTCCTCGAGTTTCCAAAAGCAGCTACAGCAAACCTGAACATGTGTTAAAATAAAACGTCAACACTTGCGTGTCGGTGAGAAATCAAGTTTAATAGATATAAATAGATAATAACAAAGCACTGCGCGCGACATGTGTATAACTGGTGTTCAACATAGTGTGTAAACAGATTGTGATCAAGCCTAAATAGATCATAGCTCATAGTTCATAGCGTGCTCCAAATCGAGCAAAAACAAATAATCATTCGTGTATGTGCAAAGAAACTAAGAAAAATCATAACGATAGGTCTCCCGTGTTTATCTAATGGATCCATGAAAACTTCGGAATAGGCCGATCAAAGCGGTTAATGATCAACACATACAAATATACAACACTAGTAAAACGTCCATAACACATGGGTTTTGCGCACATAATTTCATAAACAAGTTTAAGACTCAAGTTGTACGAACACATGAACATCCCAAAACGTTAAAAATAAAAGGGGATTAGGTATGAGATTACTCACTTGTAAAAGGTGTGTTGAAAGATAATGCAAGAACCAACTTTTAAACAAGCGAAAGTTAACCTATAAATAAGAGGTTATTGGTTTAACGATTGGTTTTTATGTCTTGATTATATGTAAGTCACTTAAACAAATTATTAAAGAAAATTATATATTATTTATTTACCGGGATTTCTGGGCAGAAAAAAGAGAAGACGGATTGCAAAGAGGGGAGTTGGAGGCGTCGCTGAGGATCTTCGGCTGAGAGCAAGGGAGAAAGATTTTGGGGAGTGTTTAAGTGTTTGAGTGAAGTGTTTAATTAACCAAGAAATTAGTTTTATTTATAGGGAAACCCAAGGGAACACATCCCTTGAATTGGGGAAAAAGATCTTATCAAATCAAAGCAAAAGATATCAAAAGCAAAAGATATGGTGGCAGCTGCAGGGGATGGGAAAGGCTGACAGGTTACTGTTCATTGCATGGGAGGGGTTAGTCAAAGAACTGTACAAGACAAGAAAAAGAAGATTTTAAAAGATTGGTAAGCAAGAGGGTTGGTAAGCAAGCTGCGCCGAAAGTGACCTTTCGGACAGATGTCAGATCTGGCCTACTGTGCCCATACCTTGGCAGGTATAGCACAGAAGATAAGATATTTCAAAAGCATACAGGCTGGCTTAAACTGGAGAAAAGACTTAAGTGTCTAGCGCGAGAAGGCTGACAGAACAATCCTTAGCGCGCCGCAGGAAGAACTACAATCCTTAGCGCGCCGCGGGAAGAACTACAATCCTTAGCGCGCCGCGGGAAGAACTACAATCCTTAGCGCGCCGCGGGAAGAACTACAATCCTTAGCGCGCCGCTGGAAGAACTACAATCCTTAGCGCGCCGCGGGAAGAACTACAATCCTTTGCGCGCCGCGGGAACAGTTCTACAATCCTTTGCGCGCCGCGGGAACAGTTCGCCTCGCGTATCGCAGGAACAGCTGGTCTTCACGCAGGCTTCCTTGTAAGGAGTCTGGCGCGTGGAGCTGCGCAGACATCCTTAGGCGGGAAGAACCAAAGGACAAGCAAAGAGTAAGAAAAAGGGGTTCAAGGCTTAAGGGTTAAGCAGAGGGGCGGGACGGCGACAAGAGAGAAAAGGGGCGGGACGGCGACAAGAGAGAAAAAGGGGCGGGACGGCGGAAATGAATTATTATTATTAGTAATATATATATATATATATAATAAATTTATAAAGATTATAATCAAATTTTAAATCTTAAAAAAATTGAATCCGAAAACGGGTACCTGGGTCGGGTCGGATTTGGGCAGTTGTCACAAGGTTTTCATTAAAACTTGAAATTTTTACCGTGTGTTTATGCGGGTTTTGCCGCCTTCCACACGTAGCGACTTACTTCTTCCCCTATTTATGCGGTGAATACCGGCACATTAGTGTGGGAAGTTCATAAGTATAAAGGTAAGGCTATTAACACATTGTGAAAGGAGAATCATTTCCATTAGAAGTGGCTCTAGGCCTTTTCTTTACAAGTTTGGAATTGATCTACATATAACATTAGCGTAATTGAGCTCCATTCCATGTTCTTGGGATGGGAGTGCCATCGAGCCTTTCGAGCATGTATACGCCCTTTCCCAGGACTTCTTTGATAATGTATGGCCCTTCCTAGACCGGGGCCAGCTTTCCTGGGCGTTCTTGGTTCGAAGCCTCGTTGTTACGCATTATGTAGTCTCCTATTTTGAAGTGGCAGAGTTTTACCCGCGTGTTGTAGTACTTTTGCATTTGTCGCTTGTAGTTCTCTTCACGCACTGCGGCTAAGTCTCTGCGTTCCTCGGTTAGCATAAGGTCCAACCGTCTTTCCGCATCATTGTCTTCTGGCTGAATCAAGACCCTTGGTGAGGGTAAACCAATTTCGACTGGGACCATGGCTTCAGTGCCATAAGTGAGGCTGAACGGGGTTTCTCCCGTACTGGCCTTCTTCAGCGTTCTGTTTGCCCAAAGGACGTGCGGAAGCTCGTCCACCCAGCTGGATCTGTGTTCCGAGAGTCTTTTCTTGATGCCTTCGACGATGCTCTTATTTGCTCTTTCCACCTCACCATTACCTTGCGGGTGTGCCACTGAGGTAAAGGTGTGGGTGATTTGAAGTTCTTTCAGCCACTGTTGTAGCTTCTTGTCAGCAAAGTTGGTGCCGTTATCGCTCACCAAATTCTGTGGAAGTCCAAAACGACAAATAATAAATTCCCAAATAAATTTTTTGATATGTTTTGCGGTTGTTTGGGCTAAGGGTTTTGCTTCTATCCACTTGGTGAAGTAGTCGATGGCTACCACTAGGAACTGAACATTTCCTGCTGCTGTGGGCCTGTCACATCGATGGCCCACTTCTGAAATGGCCATGAAGAAGTGACTGGAACAAGTTCATTCTTCGGGCGGTGCGTGTTGGGTGCGTAAAGCTGGCAAGACCTGCATTTTCTGATGTATGCCAGCGCATCCGTATGCATCCCCGGCCAAAAGTATCCCGCGTTGTTTAGCTTAGCTACAACAGCGCGGGGACCTGCGTGTACTCCACAGATGCCTTCGTGTACTTCCCTTAGGAGGTAGTCAGCATCTTGGTTGTCCACGCATCTTAAGAGTGGGCCGAGAAAGTTACGTCTGTAAAGGATGTCATCGATGAGTTGATAATTCAGTGCTTTACAGCGTAGTTTTCTTGCCTGTGTTTTTGACTCTGGTAGTGTACCTGCCGCAAGGTATTTTATTATTGGTGTCATCCACGTTTCCGTGCCGGTTTGGATGACACAAATTTCCTTGTGCGGGACCGAAGGTGCCTCGAGGAGTTCAATGCGGATATCCTTTCCTAAGTGGGTGAAGGCTAATGATGCAAGCTTGCTTAACGCATCCGCAGATTTGTTTTCACTTCGCTTGACGTGTATGACTTTGCAGTCGTTGAAATCGCGCATAAGGGATTTTGCTTGTGCGAGGTACAGGGCCATTGTGTCGTTCACGGCCGTGTACGTCCCGTTGATTTGATTGGCTACTAACATGGAATCCACGTGGGCTTCCAAGTTTTTCACTCCCATCTTACGCGCAATTCTCAGCCCAGCCAAGAATGCCTCATACTCGGCTTCGTTATTCGTACTTGGAAAATCCAGTCGAATGGCGTAAGTGTATTCTTGGCCTGCTGGGTTGGTTAGTTTCAGCCCTGCGCCTGCACCCTCGTTACTGGCTGCTCCATCAGTGTAGAGTCGCCAGACATCATTGATGTCTTGTGCTGGAGAGGGTTGAGCCTCTTCCTGGCACTCTTTTTCCCGCGATGCAGGCACTTCTGCAATAAAGTCGGCCAGAACCTGGCCTTTTATGGCTGGTCTTGGCTTATACTTTATCGCGTATTCCCCCAACTCAATTGGCCATTTGGCTAGGCGTCCCGATAACTCGGGTTTGCCTAGAACGTTTGCAAGTTTGAAGTTGGAGAGAATGGTGATTGGGTGACCCTGGAAATATCGTCTTAACCTGCGTGAAGCGTGTATAAGTGCTAAGACTAATTTTTCGAGGGTAGAGTACCGGGTTTCTACGTCTGTTAGGATACGGCTGACATAATAGATTGGCATCTGGATGCCTTTTCGCTCTACTAGCAAGACTGCCCCGGTTGCTCTATCTGTTGCGGAAAGGTATAGGATTAACTCCTCTCCCGCTTTTGGTGCTGTGAGCGTTGGGAGTTCGATCAAGCGTGACCGAATCTCCTGAAAAGCTGCTTCCGCTTCTGGTGTCCAGCGGAAGTGCATTTTCTTTAAACAGTTTCTCAACGTTGACACGAAGGGAAACGACTTATCCGAGTGGTTTGCCAAAAAGCGATTAAGTGCCACTAGTCGTCCATTCAGTGTCTGAGCCTGTTTGATGGTAGTAGGTGATTCCATTTTGATAATGGCTTCGACCTTTTCAGGGTTCGCTCTGAAGCCATCTTTAGTGAAGATGACCCCCAAGAACTTCCCTTCTTCCATTCCAAAGGCACACTTGCTCGGGTTGAGCTTCATGTTTATCTTCCTGAGCGTGTTGAAAGTCTCTTCGATGTCTTTCAACATCGCTTCTGGGTCAGGGCTTTTGATGACCAAGTCATCCATGTAGACTTCCAAGTTCCTCCCAATTTGGGCAAGAAACTGGTTGTCCATCAGGCGTTGGTATGTGGACCCGGCATTCTTAAGTCCGAATGGCATCATTTGGTAACAAAATGTGCCATCGGGCGTCCGAAATGCGGTTTTGTCCTGATCATCAACGGCCATGTGGATTTGATGGTACCCCTTATACGCGTCCAGGAAGCATTTAAGGCGGAACGGTGCCAACGAGTCCACCTTAAGATCAATTTCGGGTAACGGATAACAATCTTTGGGGCATGCTTTGTTCAAGTCTTTGAAATCTATGCACATGCGCCATTGTTTGTTATTCTTCGGTACCATAACGGGATTTGCAACCCAAGTTTGATATCTACTAACGCGTACGATGCCTGCGTCAAGGAGTTCCTTGACTTGGGTTCTACACGCGTTAGTTTGTTCTGGCCCCATTACTCTGCGCTTTTGTACGATCGGCGTAACAGCCGGATCGCATTTGAGCTTATGCTCTGCCTTACTTCGGGGTACACCAGTCATGTCAGCTGGTGTCCACGCGAAGATGTCAGCGTTTTTTGTAATAAGCGCTTGAGTAAGGTGCGTGTGGGATCAACAATTGTTGGGCCAATGGAGACGGCCTGGTCAGGGTACTTGCCGTTGAAGGCCCATCTTTCTGGTTCGGTGATGGTTGGTTTAGCCATCTTTGGTTTGGGTTTAGATGAGACAGATGCGATGCATACCTGGGGAATGCCGGTGATCATCGCTACACCCTCAGCTGTTGGCCATCCCATCATGCCGTGGACTGAGGATACCACGGCGTTGAATCTTGCCATCCCGTCTCTCCCGAAGAGAATGTCGTATGTGTGGTGTGGCTTCCTCATCACGACAAAGTCCACATCTTCTGTGCGGGAGTGTTTCCCATCCGTAAGAGTGACGGGGAAAGATAGGATACCCAGGGGGGTGTTTGTGCTGCCATCAAACCCTTCCATCGAGGCGCAGATCGTTTCCAGGCGTTCCTTGTCTTCGTCATCTAGCTTGTCGAAGAACTGCCTGTACATCACCGTTGACGAGGCGCCGTTGTCAGCAAGAGTGCGAGAAGTGATGTAGTGCCCCAGCTGGCTTTTGATGACGATAGGGTCTTCTTTGCTGGGTCCTCCTGGCACTCGCGGGAAGCGCACCTCAGCTTCCTTCCACGCACATGGTTCTGGCGTTCGCCTTTTTCTTCCTCTGATCTTACCATGAACCATGTTGATGCTGATGTCCACGGGCTTTCGTCCGTTGCCTCGGTACCGGTTGTCGTTCCTTCCTCCCTTCTTGATTGATGCCACCAGGTGTGCCAGTCTTCCATCCTTGACGAATGCTTCAACAATATCCTTCAAGGATGTACACTCTTCCGTACCATGACCTTTTGTCCCGTGGAAGTCACAGGATTTGCTCTGATCCGCATTAGGTCGCTGCCGGATCATTGGAGCTTTTGGCCACGGTAGCTTTTCAGTGGCAAATATCTCCGTGACGCTTTTGGTGAGTGGCGTCCACTGGTGCTTTTGGCTTGAAGGGTGTGTGTGATTTCTTCCGCCAACAAGAGGGTGAGAGCTGGATGAGGTGTCAAAGTTTACCCTTGACTGCCAGATACCTAGCTTCCTCTTTTTGTTCTGCCGGGCGATCCGAACATTGTTCTCTCTTGTCCTCTGCGTGTAGAGGTGTGTACTCTGGGGAAGATCCCTTCCCAGTTGCTTCTCCGTCTCGGCAAAGCGCTTGGCCGCCGTCATGATGGCATCTCATGTTGATGGCATGCCATCCTTACCCGTCAATGTGCGGATAAGCTCTGGGTATTCGGCACCTTGGATGAAAGCGGCGCGAACAAGATCTTCACTTATGTTGCCGAGACTTAGCTTTTTGTAGTTGAAGCGGGTGATGAAGTCTAGTAAAGATTCATCCTCCTCTCTAACGCAGTTGAGGATCGTCCACTGTTCTTCAGTATATTTCCTCTGCCGGCTGAAGTGCTGGCTGAACTTGTTCTGAAAGTCCGCCCAATCATATATGTGGTGGACCGGTAAACGATCGAACCATGCCCTGGCCGCTCCAACCAGAGTCATCTGGAACATATAACACCACGTGGGTTCCGTCCAGTTACTGACGGTTGCCCCCGCAATGAATCTGTTCAAGTGGTCGTCTGGGTCGGATAGACCATCATAAGTGCCAATGTTGGACATTTGTTTGGCACTTCTCGGGGCGATTGCTTCCGCAATGTCCCTTGCGAATTTTGACTTTCCTGCATTTGTAGCAGTTGGTCTAAAGGTTTTGGAGAAGTCACGCGGGTTTCTCTCCGCATTCGTTGGTTTAAAAGCTTCCCCAAAATTCCTTTTCGGTTGGAAGTCCGTTTCCTTACGCTTCCCTTTCGCCTTATGGCGAGGCTTTGCGTCGGTATCGGATTCTTCCCTCTCGTCGTCTGAGTACTCGCACTCACTGTTCATATTGAGATGTTGGCGAGTAATGCCGAATTCGTCAGCCTGTTGAACTGAACGCAAGCGTTCATCCAATTCAGCTTGGAACTCTCTCTGACGTGCTTCAGCCCACGCCTTCACTTGATCTAGTGTTTGGCGAGGGACCCTCGTTCGTTTTTCCAACTGGGCATCAGTGAACCCCAGTGGAATATTTACTGCACTTGCCCCGGCTTGGGTAGTCGGGGTAGTGTTCGTAAGATTTGTATAACCGCCGGTGTTCCCCCCAGTTGCTGGGGTTGTGGTTACCGGGGTTTCTTGGTCGATTACTGGCCTTGGGACCGGAGTAACGTTAACCATTTCTTCAGAAATTTTGAAAAAACTAATAATTAGTTCTAGCTTCTATGCACGGATGGCGCCAATGAAGAAACACTAAGTGAACCCTAAGCAGATTATTGATAATCTGGGGGTTAAGTAATGTTTCCCACGAGGATGAGGTCCAACAGAGAAGGTTGTTCTTCAGGGGACCTGCAAAACAGACACCGTAAGCTCGTCACTGAGAATGGGGGGGGTTCCTCCTTGTGACCACCCTCCGGCGTGAGAATCAGACTAGATTGCTCTGAATATAAGTGTATATTAAGAGATTGCTAGATAAGATTGAGATATCAGATGATGTCCTTACCATTCCAAGGTGTTGGAGTATTTATAGCCGAAGGTAGGTTTCCTAGAAGGTACAGCCGGCTGAATAGTATTCCTGTTCCACCAACAGTGGACTACGCATAGGCCATGCTGGTTGGTGGATAGGCTACGGCCAACAGTAACAAGGTCGGCTGTACACTGTTCCTTTACTGCCGGCTGCGCACTGTTCCACCAACTGTAGGCTGCGCACGTCCCATTGTAAGGGTTGGTGAGTAGACAGCGGCTAATAGTGACAAACAGTACTAGAGGGTGCTCCTCCTCGTACTGTTGTCGGTGAGCTGTCACCCTGTGATTGGTTCACGGGCTGTTCTGGTCAAATCGTCTGTTCTGCCCATACCTTAGTAGGTATAGTACGAAAGATCTTCCAGAAGCATACGGACTGGCTCATTTAGGCGGGAGTGTTCCCGCATTGCTTATTCCTTCATGTGACTACTGAAGTAGCTAATGCCTTGTGCGTGTAGCCTTGCTGTTAGTGCGGGTAGCCTTCCCTGATGGCTTGTATCCGCAGCTGCGGGAACAGGCGAGGTACTTCACCATTGGGAGGCTTTCCCTGCAGGTACAGCTGGCGTACTGCGCGTAAGGTTCTCTGAGCATGGTGGGTCCTGCTGGAGCAGTTGGTCGTTGCGCAGACGTCCATGTTCAAGGTGAGTCTTGCGGGTCCAACTGGGCTCTGCTGGGACCTACCTCTTCACCCACTTTGTGCTGCGTAAGAAGGTGCTCTACTACGCTTACGGCCTACAGGCTGGGCCCACACCAGCCCCCCGTTTCAGGGCAGCCATACTAGACAGCACCGGGGTCACAGTTGACTGACTTCGCCGCTTTACACTGCAAAACGCCTCAGCCCTGCGTATGACGCGCCTTATGGACGCCGTTCGGACCCGGGTTCTCTCCTCTACCTAGACAGGCAGCAGGATGACGGTGCTGACGGGGATGATGACCGAGAGGTGGAGCGTGCCGCCAACCATATAGTAAACCAAGTCGCGACACAAGGCTGCCAGTAAGTTCCAACAATGATCCAAATTATAATAAGTTTTTGTGTGTTTCATATATATATATATGTTTGTTTGACTGCTTGTTTGACCACTTTCAAAATGTACTTTGACCGAATACATGTTTGAACTTTTATTGTCTATCTAGACAGAACTTGCAACAGTCGTTGCTAAACTTGAATACACACGAAACTGTATACACCGGTTAGGTGGTGGGGAACTCCAGGTGTTCAATTTGTTCTATGACTCAGAGATTCGCAGCAGGATATTTTGCTATGTTTTGAGAATATACCAAAAATACCCTTCCGATCCAAAACTGACCTGTAACAACACCAATATGACTTTATTTGATTTGATGTATTTCTCATTCGAAAAGTGACCTCGGCTCATTTAGACCCCTAACGCTCACTGTATCTATCGCGCACAAAAGTCCCGCCACACCCTTTACTTTCACCTCTTTTCTTTGATTAATTGTATATCAATATTTGGAATGCTAGATATAAATATCCGCTTGTTTCTAACTTAATTTTTAATGGTTTCTCAAATTTGCCCCTGCAGCTTGTTTCTTTCTTTTGCACCAGAACAGACACGGTTTGACTTTTAACAGTCAAAGCTTCTTTTTTGACCATTAAACTACAGTTTTGACCCGTTAGTCAAATTTGCAGTCGAATCCAAAAAAAAAATACTGAATAAGTTGACAGTTATTAGTCCCATATTTGTTTGGGCTAAACAGATATGGATTATTATTATTATTATTATTATTGGCAAGTGGGTTTTAAAACAAAAAAAAAACATTTTCATTCTGAATAACTAACTGGTTCTTGAATCTGATACGATAGAACGAGAAATCAATCAGAGAAGAAGGGTTCACACCAAATCTAAGGTCATTATTTGTACAGAATGACTAGGGCTGTGCAACGGTTCAGAACCGCGAGAACCGAACCGGAACCGGAACCGAAAATGAGTGAAAAATAGAACCGGAACCGGAACCTATTATAGTAAACCGGTTCGGTTCCAGAACCGCTAAAACCGGTTCTCGCTAAACGGTTCTGGCTAGAACCGGTTCGATAATTTATTTATTAAATGAGTTATGCAAACTTTGCAAATTGCAAAAGTTTATACAATTGTATGTCTTCTTTCACAGTAAAACTAATTTAGATTACAACATGAACATCCGTTATATTTTTTATTAAACCCTAAGTGTTGAAGTTAAATAAATCATGAGCAACGATAAATTAATGGAAGACCATATCATTTTATATTAAATTACGTTGATAGCTTATTTCAAATTTATCATGGTTGCTAGTTCTTGAACGTAAAGAAAGAAGATTTGAATTAAAAAATGATTAAATGGATGCCGATTAATAAGTTACTCTATACAAAATGGGGATTGGTAAATTTATTTAAAACGTTTTGAATATTCCGGTTCTTCGGTTCCAAGTCTAGAACAGCCGGTTTTAACCGGAACCGAACCGGGAACCGTTTAGTGCAAATTCTGAGAATCGAGAACCGAACCGGTACACACATTAGCGGTTCTGAGGCACCGGTTTGGTTCCGGTTGCTCGGTTCTGACGGTTCCGAACCGTTTTTTGCTCACCCCTAAGAATGACTATCGTCCCTAACGACTTAACTACTCTATAACAATCAAGTCCACAACTTGCTAACCAATACAATCTAAGTCCCTGTATGTACTAATAATATCTTTCATTTATTACAACTTTGACCCCTGTCATGTACCTGAGACTTCTTCCCCTACACCAAGGGTATATGGGTAAATTCGTCTGTTTGCACTAGTTGTAAGCTAAACAATTGTGCCTGAGCCATTTGTTCTGTTTTAAGCCTTCTCACTTGAACACAAAGGAATTCCTTAGAACCTCTTAATTCTAAAACCGGGTTGTTAACTTTGAATTTCACAGTTAATTAATTCCTTAAAGTTCCATTTCATGCGATATCTATCTATCTATCTATCTATCTATCATCAAGACTTTGCAACCACTGTATCATAATTGGTGACAGGAATAAGTAGAAATAATATCAGTCAGTTGCCCTGCATCATCCACTCTACATTTTCACAAGCCCGTCGTTTAAAACTTTTTGGTTCGGTTGTTGGTCAACAAAAGTCAAAGCCCATTAATAATCGGTTTCTACATAATCAGTTCAAATATTCGGGGTTAACCAGTTTATGATATTACCTAATTACAACAAAGCCCCTAATCTCAAATATACCGTATCAAGTTAGTTAGTTAGTTAGTACTAATATAGTTGTATTAGTATTAGTATTGAATTGGTGGTAAAAAGTGATATTAGTACTTTTATTATGTTTTTTTTGAGAGAAGACGAAGTGTTGAAGGTGATATGCCTTTTTGATGGAGAGCCTGAAATAATTGGCACCAGCAAAGTGTCATTAAGGAGTTGGATCGTAAGTTTCCCAAATTAACCCTCGATCGAACCAATCCTATATATAATCTGCCACTGTTTTTTTGAAGTACCCAAATAAGCAATAAATTTCATATTAAAAACGAAACGTTACTTTTAGGCAGTTAATTAGTTAGTGTGTTAATGGGTTATTAGATCTTGGTATTTTGCTTTATAGGAAATTATTTATTATGAATGTAAAATGATGATTTGAACAAAAATCTATAATTTCTAGTCTGGAATCTTTCTTATTTTTACGAAAACCGGACCGTGAAAACCTTTAATTAATATAATATATGCTGGGTAATCCACAAATGTATTCTCAATTACCAAATTGCCCTTTTTTTTATTTTTCAAAACTGGCCAGTTTGACTAAACATAAGTCAAACCAACCACTTCTAGCAAATCATTGCATATCAAGTTAATTGTCAACCCAATCCAAGATATAATCTGCCATTTATTTTTTAAAATACTCAATATCAGATTGCAACATGTATTGCAACATTGACTTTCAAAATGCAGATGAACCGACCCCAAAATGCATGAACACTTCGTAACAAAATCTATCTAGATCACAATCTGAATCCAAATCCAATAGTCTTTCATACCTTGAAGTAACTGTGTTTTTCTCCTTTGTTTCACATGTTCATGTCTTTAGAGATCGTAGGGCCCTTACACGATCTTTGAGGAACACGAGCGCGACCGTAAACACACTCCACCACATATTGAGTATATTGGTTGGTGTGTCGATACTTCCCATATCTTTGATCATCCTTGAGGTTGTTAACACTACGTGAATATCGACCTTCCGCCACACATGTGGTCTGGGCGATTTGCCACACTTCGGCTTAAATGTGTGGCTAAAAGGTCTTTGACCATGTTTGAAAACCTTCCAGAATGTTTTGGCCACACCTATTATTCTTCACGTGACCATTCTATACCTAGTCAGGTACTTTTCGCCACACTTTGAAAAAAACTGTGACAAAAACTAGCCACATTATAAACACATGTGGCGAAATGTTACCTACAGTCATAGTTTGTTTGATCTTTGATACATGTGACCAAAAACACATGTATTAGCAACAAACTGTGAAATTTAACTAGCCACATGTTTGAATAGTGTGGCCAAATTTGACAAACGACTACTGCATTGATAAGAGATGTGTCTAAAAGGTAAAAGATATAGCCACTTATATTACGTTGTATGACCTAATGTCACATTTTCTAGCCACATTTTTAATAAAGTGACGAAATATGACGAACAATCATTGTATTTATTAGTTATGTGGCTAAAACGCTTAAAATATATGGCCACTTACACGACGTTGTGTGACCAAAGAGTAGTTTACTTTTATTTTTCATAAGTTTTTTATTGTCATGGATACACTTATTATGTGTGGCTATAAGTTATAAATGGTCACAATAAAATATTTTTAAGTGTGTCCAAATGTAATTAATGGCCAGTTATACGAGGTTGTGTGACCAAAGAGTATATTAGTTTTGCTTTTTATAAGTTTTTTATTATCACGGATACACTTATTATGTGTGGCTATAAGTTATAAATTGTCACACTTAAAGGATGTTTTAGTGTGTTCAAATGTAATTAATGGCCACTTATACGACGTTGTGTGACTAAAGAGTATCTTAGTTGTGTTTTTTATAAGTTTTTTATTGTCACGGATACACTTATTATGTGTGGCTATAAGTGAGAAATTGTCACACTTACATATTTCTAAGTGTGTCCAAATGTAATTAATGGCCACTTATATGAGGTTGTGTGACCAAAGAATATCTTAGTTTTATTTTTTCTAAGTTTTTTATTGTCATGGATACACTTATTCTGTGTGGCTATAAGTGATAAATGGTCACACTATAATATTTTTAAGCGTGTCCAATCGTAATTAATGGCCACACGTTGATTTGACGAGTGGCGGCGTCATCATTGCCTTTACAGTATCTTGTGCAGCCAATTTCAAATTGTCAGGGAGATGTACCGGCGGTTTCCGATGGTGTTTAAATACCAGTCACAATCACAATCACAATCCACAATCACAATCACAATCACAATCCATAATCAGAATCCACAATCACAATCACAGTCCACCTTTCTTTCCGATAATGGCTGCAGCTTGGCTCGAACGTGCACCGGGTGCTCATGCCCCCATCTACTACGACCCCGCATTTTTCACCATACGATTCCACTTTTTTTCCGATGCCGTCCGGAGGAATCAAAGGGTGAGGTATATTGACTACGTCAACCCTCAAACCTTCACGTACCAACAACTTAACCGAATGGTTAGGTGGCTTGGGTACACGACTGCTGATTATTTCAGCATTGAAATGGTAGTGCCGGGAATCGAGGTGGCGTACATCGAGTTGAACGACTTGGAGCACTTCAAAGCGGTGTCCGTTTATGGGGCATTCCATTATCAGGTGAACCTTCACCTCCATAGGCTTAGGGACTCCACTTACACCTCCGATGGCATGTACGAGAGGATCATGCCCTCTCATACTCCAGAAGAGATTCGGATACGGAATCTGATGTAGATTCCGATATTGAATCGGATGCTAGGAGTTAGTTTTATGTAATTTGGTTTTCTATATTAATGTAAATGTTATTATTGTAAATGTTATTATATTTTGGTATTAATATGTTATGTGAATGTTATTATTGTAAATGTTATTATTAACTGTAAATGTTATTATTATATTTTGGTTGCGTTTTTGAAGCGTAGTTGATGTTGATTTTTTATAAATAACTTTAAAATAGATGTTAGTGTGAGTGAATAACAAAATAGACCTAAAATTTAATTTTTGGTAGTTGAGACAGTAATTTATTGTAGTTCAGTTGATTTGTAGCGTATCTAGTAAGATAAACTAGTTTTTTTATTTTAATTAACTTGAATGTAGGCTATTATTACATAAATATATTTCAAAGATTTTCTGACAGGTATTAAAAGCGTACAAAGCGTGTGATATACTAGTTTTTTTTATTTTAATTAACTTGAATATAGGCTATCATTACATAAATATATTTCCAAGATTTTGGACAGGTAGTAGGTATAAATGTAATTAATTTCCAAAATTAATTAGCTTCTGTGCGTTTCCAAAGCGTGTGGAAACCATTTTGACAGGTAGTATGCAGTTATACACTCAACAACCAACTATATAACAACAGAGACTTTAATGACTGCAATAAAACTGGTGACTAAAATTTATTACACTTCTATATATGTTATGTGAATTCCAAACTTGGCCAAGCAGAAAATATCTAAGGTTTCCACAGATCTTAAACTTCCCAAAGATGTTAGATTTTGATAAAATCCTTTCCAAAACTCAATGCCGTCACCAAATCTTAAATCTAAGGTTACTGGTGATGGCATTGAGTTTGGAGGCGGTTTTTCAAAACTGAATTTTATTTGTTCAAAGGCTTCTTCAAAGTCTGGAGGGTACAATTTTGGTATGCAGGTTAGTGAAAAGAAGGGCATAATGGTCTTTTTTTATAAAAATGAGTTGATAATGTTTTGCAGGAAACCAGCTGTTGAAAAGTATGTTGAAACATAACCAATAGAGGTTGTGCAAGAAACAAAACCATCAGACGAGAAATGATGCATTTTTGGGCTTTCTTTGTATTAATGTAACTTTGATATAGCACGAGTCAGTTATGAGTGTAATGACTTTATTGATCTTACTATGGTACACTACAAGTCAATTGTGACTTTTATCGATGTAACATGATGTATGTTTGAACTTGACACCAATTGACCAAAATAGCTAGAAGATGAAATGAATTCAACAAACCGGCCTGTACGTATAAGTTGTAATAGTATTAAAAACAACCAATATTTCTTTAGTTTGAATTAATAAGTACAAAATAAAGAATGGTGATATCATGTATCACAACTATATTTAAACATTATTTACATCTAACTAGCCGAACGAACACAACTGCTGGGTCGACAACCCCGACATCGGTGTCAATCTCCATTACGAATAGTTGTAGGCTTTTTCCCGGGCCGCCAGTAATCATCCGGGACTCATTACGAAGCAATTGATTTGGTTGTACAAGTGGCAATGTATTACCCTCATGAGGGAAAGTTACCGTACTAAATTCCTCATTGACCTCGTCATACGAATGCCTATAATTCTTGGGTGGAGTCATGAGGACAACATGCTTTTTTCTATCCAGCTGATCTTGAACATAAAACACCTGGCGTGCTTGCGAGGCCAATATGGACGGATCATCCTTGTGGCCAAATTTGTTTAGGTCGACCGACTTGTAACCAAGAATATCATGTTTGACATGTTTACGGTCAACCCATTGGCACATGAAGACTGGAATTCTTTTAGTATGATAATCTAGGACCCATATCTCTTGGAAACCCCCAAAATAAAAGTTTTGTCCATACGTCACCACGTCTTTTTTGATGTGCATGTCATCCGCCTGTACACCAGCCCCGCTGTTCTGGTAAACTCTACCATCATGATATTTTGTATGAAATTCAAAACCGTTGATGTCGTACGAGTTATATTTGTAAACGTTGCGGTGTGCTCCGTGTGCAATCCACTTTACGGTTTCCGATACAGAACCTGGGGAGCCCGCTAGCTCTCTTTCAACCTGAATTTCATTACAAGGATTAGATTCTTCACCTACATTGCAGAAACTATAAAAGAATTTTAAAAATTATAGAAGACTTAATAAATTGATCTACCTTGTCGCGTAACCTGTCACCAAACTTTAAAGTATGCTCCTTCTCCAGCAATGCTTGTCGTTTACCAGGCATTTGGTTTTTCAAAGAGGTCTTGTGTTGTCTGCAAGTACGAGTACAATATATTGCAAATTAATATATATATATACATATTTATATATATATATATATTAATTTTGGGTGCGTTTGCTTAGCGTTTTAGGTTTTTAGCTTTGTTTTTTTCCTTTGAACGTCTCGCGTAACTACCGTACGTTAAGGCATTAGCGTACAGTAACTGTACCCTATATATATATATATAATTTAGAGTATATATGTTAGTAATATTTACTCGATATACGGCGCTATTTCAGGCGTATTCTGCAGCACATAGAAATGTGCTCTCTTGAAAAGATCAGGAGAAACTTCAACTTATTTAACGCCTGTGACAGGGATTGTCTCCCCATTATCATCATGCTTATCATGTGGAATACCAACAGTTCTCTTGATGATTTTTTGGTATTCGCTCAGAAAATCGATTGTTTCTTCCGCAATGTTCTCCTCAGCAATGCACCCTTCTGGATAAGTTTTGTTTCGCACATGCCCTTTGATAACCTTCATACACCTTTCAAAGGGATACATCCAACGAAAGCATGGTGGCCCACATAATTTTATCTTTCTAACAAGGTGCATGGTTAAGTGAACCATGACATCAAAAAATGATGGCGGAAAGTACTTCTCCAGCAGACACAGTGTAATTATTTGCTCTTCCTGCATCTTATCAAGCTCTTCTACAATGATTTCTTTGCTACAAATTGATTTGAAAAAAAAACAAAGCCTGATTATAGCATTTCTCATTGGTTCTGGCATGATGGACCGTATTGCAAGGGGCAGAAACTGTTGCATAAGCATGTGATAATCATGTGATTTAAGGCCTTGTAGCTTCCTTTATTTAAGATTCACTAAACTAGAGAAGTTATAGAATAATACCCTAGTGGAGCCTTCAGTTTATACAGTGTTTCAAGAAACATGTCTTTTTCTTGCGCTGATAATGTGAAGCATGCTGCAGGCAGTTCTGTATTGTTGCCTTTTGCTTTCGGTTGCAACTCCTTTTTAATCCCTAAAAACTCCAATTCCTTTCTAGCTGCCAATCCGTCTTTTGTCCTACCGGGAATGTTCAGCAACGTCCCGACAATACTTTCTACCACATTCTTTTCAACATGAATCTGATGGGTGGCGTAAAACACCGGGTTTATTGGTACTTGTCACACCCTCAAAATCCACTAACGGAGTTTTACCGTCAGAGGGTGTGAACTGGCAGGATCGGAATCATTAGTTATAATCAAACCAAAGAAAAACGTTTAAATGAAAGTAAGTGCGGAAGCGTAAAACCTTAATTCAAAAGTTGCGTCACGCAGGACGACTTAAAACCAAATGTAACTGTTAAAATTAAGTTTGCAGAATAAAAGTGGTTTCATTAATGCATGCTCCTAAACCGCGCGCCCGCCTCGGCTACCTGAGAATAACATACTAAAAGTGTCAACACAAGGTTGGTGAGTTCACAAGTTAAATAAGATAAATCGTTTAGCGTTTTGCGTAACCTCGCTACGGCGTTTCAGTGTTGCGTAACCCCGTTACGACGTTTGAGTGTGTAACCACGTTACAGCGTTTGAGTGTGTAACCACGTTACAGCGTTTAAGTGTGTAACCACGTTACAGCGTTTAAGTGTTTTGCATTACCAGATAGTGTTATGTCAAATTATATATCGATAGGTAGCTAATCTATACAACAAGTATCGCTAAGTGGTTCGCGACCGAAGCTGACTGTTTATCAAGTGCCCGTCACCAGGTCCTCCAGACCATGGTAAGTGTTAGCCAAAATTTACACCCACTCAACCTCCAGTTGAGCTTAGCGTCGGATGGGGTTTGTCAAACCCAGTAGTACTACCCAAAAGTGACTCGCTATTCCAAATATTAACCGGTCCGATGTGTGGGACTTCAAATGTTACGTATGCCGCTTAGCCTTTACAAGTGATATATAATTTATAACAAAATCTTTCATATGCGTTTATCTTAGAAAATATGTTTATCGGAGTATGTTATCTCCCCCAAGTGAAAAACGTTTGAAAACAGTTTAAGAGTGGGGTAAGTGAACTCACTGTTTGCGAAGAATATCCGATCTAGATCACCGAGTGATGCGCGTCGTAGAAAACTCTCTAGCGTTCTAAAATAACAAAGAGATTTTCTAAGTATCGGAATGTTTAACGAGTCTCTAGACTCGGCACATAATACCTATGCACGTAACATGTTTCGTGTTTCGTTTGTGAATCGTGTGTGACTTAAACAAGTAAAATTGTGATACGATACATGAGTGAGCAATTACTTTCGTGTCACGTACTAATAATGTATATCACTAGCAATTATTCCCGTAAGGGCATTTTGGTCAACAAACAAAGACTAACTAACCATTATTCCCCATAAGGGCAATTTGGTCAATTCATGGCAATCAACTAACAACTATTCCCCGCAAGGGTATTTTGGTCAAAATACAACAATTTTATAAAAACTATCATATTTCATGCATTCCTATACAACTCAGCAGCTAGTTTCGTTATGACAGAATTTCTACTTGAAAGATTGCACTAGTTCACCGATCATAACGTCTCAATTAATTCACCAAAAATCACCACAGAAGCATACATATCTTAGGTTTCCAGAACATATTTCATCTTATTTTTATTCCACATATTTTTCTTATAATGACCAAAACATTACAGCAAACTCATATCAGTCAGATTCATGCGCAACAGAATGTTATTTACAATTCCCGTTAAACGAAAAATCCAATAAATGCAAGACCACTTGGGTTTGGTTCCTAACTCAGTGATTCAACCTCCAGAAGTGGAACCAACCCAATTGGTCTCGTAGTTCATGAGATATAACATTTACAACATAACCTAACAGCAGGTCTAACAGCTCAGCTTTGCATCACGTTTTTGTAAAATCATAAAAGTATACTTCCACTTATCCAAAAATTACGAATTTATACTTCATAGAAACTAGACTCAACCTAGTTTACTGCAGTACCCACAATCTCAATCAATTTTCACGTTTACACTTCGTTACAGTCAGTTAAACATCGTATATACGTTCTGTCCAGAATCTGTTCACATCAAAACTCATCATAATAACAATCTATGAACTATCATGCATCCATATAACCCTCTATACACTATAACTACTATCCATGCATATCAATCACACCATACATACAAGATTTGGGTTTTATTTGAACTCACAATCAAGGACACAACAATTAACATGCAATACTATCAAACTAGTTATCAATCATCATCAATTAAATCAAGAATCACATGAATATCATAATACCAAGAAATCAGCCATAAAGGTTTACAATTAACCCAATAAAACTAACAATTAAACATAGAGGGTACATAGAATAGTTGTGTATACCTTCCTAGCACCTTAATCTTCAATCAAACTTGAAAGATCTTGATTGTGTGTGTGTGTATATTAATCGATCTCAAGGAAATAAAGGGAGGGGATGGCTGCCGATTTTTGTAGGGGAATAGGTAGGAGGTTAGGGTTTAGGTTTACTATGTATTTATAAAGGAATATGTTACACTTTGGCCCCTCAACTCCTAAGTATTACTTTTTCTAGAACATTCTATCATAACTTGCACATTAAGTTAACATTAAGTATTACTTTTTCTAGAACATTCTATCATAACTTGCACATTAAATTAACATGACAATAATATTATCACATAACACATAATCCTAACACATAATTATCACATAATTAGTGTTTTAGTGTTTTTCGTTTATTCATCAATCGTTTGCGTTTCGGTGCAAATCCCGAAAGACTACTACACATGTAGTAAGTGTTAAGCGTCATTTAAACCCTAGTTTAAATGTAATGAGGTTTGTGTTTAGATTCAATAATCTAAAGTTTGAATTGACGGAGTTGCGTTAACGGAGTTAACCTGAAATTGACGATTGTCACAGTACTCGTGGCGTGCCATGTTAAATTCTCCGTTGTGGTCTTTGATTGAAAAAGGCGCTTGAATCGTGGAATAATGGGAAAGTACCACAGTACCTTAGTGGGCGTGTTTATGTAAGTTTTGTTAATCTTCTCATCCACCTTCCACCTTGACTTGTTACAAACTGGACATGCTTCCAAATCCTTGTAATCCTTATAGTAAATAATGCAGTCATTGATACACACATGTATCTTTTCGTATCCTGAGCCCATTGCCTTCATCATCCTTTTGCCCTCATACATATTATTTACCATTTCGTTATCTGCAGGTAGCATCTTTTTCAACAATTTCAGAAGTTCATCTACGAACTTATGAGATACCCCGTGCTTGCTCTTCAAGTTGAGTAGTTGTACTAATGCAGACAACTTGGTGAAGTCAATACATCCTTTATATAGGGGCTTCTCAGCGTCAACAAGTAGTTGTAGAAACTGTTAATACTTCTTGTCGCCTTTGAAATTGTCTTTTGTGGCATTTACCATTTCTACAGTTTTACAGGCATCTGTTGGAATGTTGGTGTCAATAAACCCATTATTATTATCATAATTAGTTGGAATGCAGGTGCAGACAAACCCAGTATTATCAACATAATTAGTTGGAATGTTGGTGTCGGCTTCTCCATGTTTTATCCAAGTAGTATAATTCTTATCAATTCCAAACCTGTACAAGTGATGTTCTACCTCGTCTACACTAAGAGATACGTGGTTCAAACACCGAACACATGGACATGAAAGAGAAATTGGTGGTGATGTCTCCTTGCAATTACAAACTGCAAAATGTAGAAATGCCTTAACACTATCTCTATATGCTTTACAACACCAGTCACCTACTGACATCCAAAACTTATCCATCTTCCAAGAATTTTTTTATTAACTGTGTCATCAACAATATAAATATATACTAATTAACGCTAATAAATGTAACTGTCACACCCTCAAAATCCACTAACGGAGTTTTACCGTCAGAGGGTGTGAACTAACAGGATCGGAATCATTAGTTATAATCAAACCATAAGTAAAGTTTTCAAACCACGACAACAATTAAGTGTAATTAAATGCGGAAGCGTAAAACCTTTAACCAAAAGTTGCGTCACGCAGGACGACTTAAAACCCAAATAATAATAGTTTAAACAAGTTTGCATAACAGTAGTGTTGAAAACAATGCATGATCCTATACCGCGCGCCCGCCTCGGCTACCTGAGAATAACATACTAAAAGTGTCAACACGAGGTTGGTGAGTTCACGAGTTTATATCAATAAAGCGTTTACGTTTGTGTTTTGCGTTTAGCGTTTTGCGTTACCAGATACTGTTAAATCGATTATATATCTATAGGTAGCTAGCCTATAAAGCAAGCATTACTAAGTGTTCGACACCGAAGCTGACTGTTTATCATGTGCCTTGCCACCAGGTCTATCCCGACCATGGTAATGTGTTTAGCCAAGATTACACCCACTCGACCTCCAGTCGAGCTTAGCGTTGGGTGGGGTTTGTCAAACCCAGTAGTACTACTCAACAATGACTCGCTATTTTACAATACTAAACGGTTCGATGTGTGAAGGACTTCAATTACTTCGTTTGCCACTTAGCCTTTACAAGTGATATATAATTTCATAACAAAATCTAAAAGCGTTTTTGGAGTATGTTATCTCCCCCAAGTGAAAAGCGTTTAACGAGTTTAAAAGGGGAAAGTGAAACTCACTGTTTGCGAAGAATTCCCAAAAACAAGTCACCCAAGTGATGCACGTCACAGAAAACTCTCACTAGCGTTCTATAACAACAAGGAGATTTTCTAAGAGTCGGAACTATTATCGAGTCTCTAGACCCGGCACATAATTCCTATGCACAAGATACGTTTCGTGTTTCGTTTGTGAATCGTGTGTGACTTAACAAGCACATTTGTGATATGTTACATGCTGTGAACAACTATCTACGTGTTAAGTATTAATAGTGTACATATCTAGCAAATATTTCCCGCAAGGGCAATTTGGTCAAAACATAACAATTATCTAGTAACAAGCACGTTTCATGTATTTTCACAAAGTTCAGCAACTAGTTTCATCACGACAGAATTCTACTTGAAAGACTATCCTATCCAACAAGTCATAGTATCTTAATTAATTCACCAAAAATTGTCACGAAAGCACACATGTGTTAGGTTTCCAAAAAATATTTTATTGTATTTTTATTCCTCATAAATTTCTCACAATGATCAACACATTACAGCAAACTCACAACAATCAAATTCATGCGCAACAGAATGCTATTTGTTATTCCCGTTAAATGAAAAATCCAACTAACGCAAGACTAATTGGGTTAGGTTCTTAACTCAACAGGTTAACTTCCAGAAGTGGAACCAACCCATTTGGTCTTTACTCGTCCAAAAATTACAAACTTGGACTTTATAGAAACTAGACTCAACATAGCACCCTGTAGTGTTAACAACCTCAACCAATTTCCACATTAACAATTCGTTACAGTTGTCTAAACATAACTTACAATCTATCCAGTACCAGTTTTGACCTTTAATCACATTTAAATCATTTGACCAACCAAAACACCTCCAAATTAGGCGTGGTTGGACTTTTTGAAAACTAGACTCAGAGTACTACCTTGTAGACTCATAATTAGCTCAGTTTGCTTTTATATTCAACAAGTTACACATCGTTCAATTTTAACAATCACTGCTGTCAAAACTCATCAAGCATAAACAAGCATCTAACATGCATCCTAAGCATACGACAAAACTCAAAACATGTTATACACATAATTAATTATAGAAATCAGTAGCAACCCTCTAGGGTTTACAAACAATCAATGATTCAATGATCTTTCACCGTTCAAAACCACATATGATCATCAATATCAATCACTAACACATAATCAATCATCCTCTAGCAATAATCAATCATAAAACACTTAATACATGATATTCAATAGTTAGGGTTTCATGATTATACCTTAAAAACGCAGAAATAACCAAGGGAAACGTGAGGGGTGCTTAGAAACGAGTGTAGGATGCTCCAACTATGAAGAACAGGATCAAAACTAAGCGATATGTGTGTGTGTGGGCTGCCGATCGCAAAGAGAGGGAGAGAGAGAGCCGTCGGGTTTGGAGAGAGGGGAAGAGAGGATTAGGGTTTTTGTCAGGTCGCACTTAGAATCGGATCTTAATCAATCATGTCATAACTCACACAAAATTAATCGTGTTGACAAGAGAGTTAATGACGGGTTACTAAGTTTAGAAAGATGACCGTTTGTTAAAGGCGGAATCAATAACAAATATACGGTTGCAATGAATATTCAAAATACGAGGACACACGAAGGATTCACTCAAAAGATTTCCATTTATATAACGTTAATCATACAAAAGGATAATTGATTTAGGGTTTAGGAGGAATCCTAGGACAGCCGTCAAACACACAATATTCTCTTAATTAATGTGTCGGTCTTATCCACTCGTATATTCTGTCTATTTCCTTTTTCTGGCGGCGTGCCCTAATTATTCTATTTATAGCCCTGCCAACCTAAGACAGGCTGTCATTCCTTCTAGAAACCCTATCCGATAGTACATACTCAATTTACATATTCAAAAATATACTAAGTGTAAAACAAATCTTCCGGGTAAGCTTTTCATTAAACTTTAGTCTCCGAGTACGCAGTGTACTCGGCCTTCCTTCAGACTTGGTAAACATAGAAGTGTACTCGGAATCAGTTTCCGGGTAAACTTTACTTAGAGAATATTTTACCAAGTAAAATATTCACCGAGTAGACTTCAATCTTCTTGGACTTATCAAACTTTGCTCGACAAATCCTCACGAGCAACCTTGTTCTTCTATGATCCTGTTCGGCTCTTTGTTAGTTGAATAACTTTTTTGATAAGGCGTACTCGGGAGTACATACCTTACTCGAGCAGAACCTTACTCGATATAACTTAGAGATATTCCATCAAATCATCAAGTATACTCGGACCATAATTATTAAATAATACCTTGCCCGATCTTCCAATTACTTGGCTTCTTGGACTTGGTTGACCATACCTTACTCGGAAGAGTAAAATACTTGTTCTTGAAGAACAACCCTGCTTGACAAAGTGAACCTTACTCGGATATGCCAAATAGATGAACCTTATTCGGAAATCACCAAAAAGCATACCTTGCTCGGATATCCACTTAAGAAGATTCTTTGAAGTAAACCGTGCCCGGAAGGCAAAATCTCGTACTCGGCTAAGTAAAAGCTTGCTCGAAGGTCCAAGGTGTACCCGGATTCAATACTTAGCAGTTTCTGAGGAGGTTGAGAAGATTCCAATCTTCAATATTCTTCAATTAGGTCAAATCTTCTCATTTGGGTCAAACTTTTGACCCAACAATCTCCCCCTAGATTGTAACACCTCATCTGACCCAAAACACTCTATGGTTACTTACACTTAGCCAAATACACATCAAATTTCGTAATTGAATTACATAAGTAAAAAATTACATAATCAAAGGTTTGTCCGAAGACATTACAAAGCAAAGCCTATTCTATCTCATTTGTCTTTTCCTCTCATTGTAGGCTGCTTGTCTTCTCAGCTGGATCACAGATGCTGCCCTTTCTCTGAATATATTGAGTACTTGGTAGTGAATGTGTCCTTCTTGTATCACCAAGTCTCTTATATCATCAAGATCATCATTATGTAGGCATGTCAGATCTGCATCCTTCTTAATTGTTGCCAAGGCCTTCCCATCTGAATTCCTCAGCACATAGTGGCCAGTGTCTTCTCTGTATTCAACTTCAGTAATGACACCATTTTTCTGCACTGTGTAATTCGGCATTCTCATCCTTCTTCCCAAGCTTATACAAGTCTCCATGTTGGACAGAGGATTTTGATCTCGGACTCTCATCTGAAGTTCAGCTCAGCCCTGTCCATTTTCTTCAGTTTTTCTGATCTCCTTGACTTGTGAAGTTGGATCAGTCTCCAACTTCTCTTTTCTTTTAAAAATTTGAAGCCATCAGCCGCCTGTTCTTGCAGATACTTAGATAAGTCATTCATTTGTCTTCCTGCTGATCTGTCTCTGTCCCTGAAATCATATAAGTGAAGTGACTCCATTCTTCTTAGTTGTTCTTCTTTGTATTCTCTGAAATCACTTCTTACAACAATCTCCCTTAACTGCCTACTTTCCATTATGACTTTCAAAGAATCAGTAACTGAGTCATAGTAAAGCTCTCTTGGTAGATCCACATCAGACTGTGGTCCATATGATCTTTGTTGTGCAGAGCTACTTGACTCACCTCTTCCACCATGACCTCTTCCTCTAGGGAATCTCTGATGAAATGGAGGTCTAATAGGAATTGACTTTCTTGGCTTTTCAGGACCCAAATTTAAGAATTTTCTGTATGTGGCCTCCACCATTTCAGTTGGTAAATTTTCAAGCTCTCTCACATTCACCCCATGCTTGTGAAGCTCATTTAACATCTTTGCCATCCCCACTGTATTTGCTGATCTTGCTGGTACAAACCTGCCATCTGCATAATACCTAGGGTTTTCACCCTCCTTTAAGGCCTTTTCCCATTCTGCCATCTGGATATAAAATAAGTCTTTCAGATCAACCTTTTCCAGGGCATTGAAATCAGCTTCAGTCATGCCTCTTTGATGTATCATTATATTCCTGAGGATGTTTATCATTTCCTCATTTTCCCATGGCAAGAACTTCTCTTCATCAGACTCAGGCTCAGGCTGTTCTGGCTGAGGGATAGGAGTTTCAGCAATTTTCTTTAGTTCCTTCTCTTTCTCACTCACAGTCGTGATTCTTCTTCTTTCCACAGGTGGCTCATCATCAGTTTCTTTCATAATTGAGCTCTCAGTATAGACCCTTTTCATCTCATTCTGTTTCAATTTGGAATATTGGTCAAATACTGCCTCTTTGCTTAAGTTTCTCACAACTTCAGGCTTTATCCCTTTCTCAATCAGATAACCACACATTCCATCATACTTTTTCTTTAATTCTTCTAGCTCAACCCTGTCATCCTTTTTAACAAATTTTTCTGACACTATCTCTTTCTCACTTTTGTACAGATCTTCAATTTGATCAACAGTGTATCTTTCTAAAGCAGCTTCAGGATACCCTCTAACCTTCAAAAAGATTTTATAGTGCTCAGTGTTTTTCTTTCTTTTCTCAACCTTCTTTAGGACTTCCTCTGCATTTATTTCAATTATTCCCCTTTGAATATAAGTCATTTCAGCTTGAGGGGTCTCAGCATTAGAGCTTGTGTCAACTTTCTCACCTCCTTGATCAGGGTGATCATCACCCTTTCTATCAGACTCCTCAGAGTCATCCTCCCCATCATCTGATAGATCATTCATGGCATCTATCTTTGGTTCATCAGAGGCAGGATGCTCTGATTCAGCAATATCAATATCATGAACCTCAACCTCAGGGACATCAACATCAGGAACCCCTGGTAATTTTTCTCCTGGTTTCAGTGTTTTCAAGGGGATTGCCCTGATTGGTTCATCAACAGTCTGTTCAGCAGATTTCTTTCTTCTTTGATAGGTCTTTTCATATCTTCTTTCTCCCCAGTTACTAGCAGGGTTCTTTTTCATGTCTTCTTTTACTTGATCAACCCATTTCTTAGCAGCTTCAGACGCAATTGACTCCCCAATCTCTTCAGGTATAATCATGTCAGTGTGAAGATTGGTTGATGGTTCAGCAGTCTGCTCTTGTTGCTCTTGAAACTTGTTAACCACCTTTCTCAAAGAGTCATCAACCTCTTGAGTTTTGTTCATATTCACCAGTATTTCAATAACCTCTTGATCTGCCACATCTTGAAATATTTCTTTTGCTACATTGGCTTCATTGATCAATAGGTCCTGTTGTGCCAACTCTTCTTCAGTCAAGGAATGGGCAATTACTTCCCTTTCCATTGACTCTTTAATCAGTCTTTCTCTCTCAGCAAGAGCAGCAGCAGCAGCAGTATCAACAAAGCATACATCTTTCTCAACATATACAGCAGGCTCATCCTCTGTTGCTATCATTTTACCCTTTTCTTTTCTTCTCATCACCTGTTCTTCATCCTCTTGTTCATCAATCTCTTTGAATAAGTCTTCCAATTCAGAGTCATGCTCTACCCTCTTGGAACTAGCTTCTTGATCATCAATTGGCTCAGTGTATTCTAGTTCCTCAGTAGCAGCATTCACATTCACATTCTCAACAGTCAGTTCTTCATCAATAATCTCAGTCAACTCTTCTGTCAGCACATTCTCAACATCATCATTCACATTCATTACAGATTCATCACTTTCATCATATTCATTCATGATCCTCATCAAACCATCAATATTTTCAGCACTTTCAGCATCAGTCTCTTGATCCATATTCTCCCCCTGTTTTGGGGCAGCTGAGGTCTTCTCAACCTCCTGCACCAGGGTTTGAATCATCAGTTCAGCCTCAGCTAGCTTTTTCAACAATATTTCATTTTCATTTGTCAGCTCTTCATTCTTTCTACTCAACTCAGCATTTTCATCCCTAACCTCCTCAACTCTCCTCTTTAGCTCATCATTCTCCAACATTAGTTCAATATTTCTTTGAAGTGTGTTTTCTTGTTGGGTTGAGGGTGGGGTTGTAGGTAATGGTTCATAAGTGGGTTGTTCAGTGATGGATGGGGATTGTGTGTGTTGTGTGGAGGTTTCTGGTTGTTCTAAGTTGAAAGATTGAGGTGGTGTTTGATGTGGTGAAGTATGTGGTGGTGATTGTGGTAGTGTAGGGATAGGTTGTTCAAGTTCTTCATGTTGCTCCCCCTGTACTTGTGCCATAATCTCCATATCCAGACCATCTCCCCCATCATTTCCATCTTCATCATCATCAGAGTCTCCTCCAGCACTCTTATTATCACTCCCTTCTACCTCCTCTGATCTCAGCTCAGGTACAGGCATAACAGCCAAATCATGGTTTAACAACCATGGCAGAATTTCCAATGGAATACTTGCATCAAAATTGTTAGAAACACCAGATTCTTTATTCTCTTGTATGCATCGGGATCTTACAGTTAGTGGGTGGTTCCAATTATTGGTAAATCATGCAGTGTGCTATTAAATATGATCTGCAGGAATCTCGGGTACTATAAAAATCTTTTGCTTTCTGGTTTCTTCAGATTCCCCACTAGCCCATCAAAAATCATCTTGGAAAAATTAAATGGTAGATCAAAAATTGTACCAACGGTGGCATTTGCTAGATCAAGGCTCATCAGAGTCCATGATCCCTTTCTTGGAGCAAATCCATGAATAATGTGGTGAATCAGAAATCTGTACAGCATCGGAAATAAACCCTTCAGAAACTGTCCCTCATGAACATTTCCTTGATACCCTATTGTTTCTCTGAAAATCTTCAACAGATGCTTTGTATCGAAGCTGATGTGATTGTGATCATCGTCATTCAGTCTTACTTCTTATCATCCTTTCAGTAATCTGAATCTCTTGTCTGGCCACGGTCGCCTCGATTCGTCTTTCATTACCGTCTTCAACAAGCTCTGCTGATCTCCAGAAATCCAAAGAGTGATTTCTGTAGATAATCGGGTATTCAGTTAATGCAAAGCTAATGTTTGACCGTGCCATCCATAGGATCATCCGAGCCATCGGTTCATTCTCTGGTGTTACTTGAAGTAGTGCGCACATATTGTGCTTTGGCTCAAACACATACTTCGGCTCGTTGTCTGCCATATCTGTAAAACATAAAAAAACATATTCAAAGTGAAATTAGACCTAAAGTTTAAAAGTTTAGACAATATCAAGTTATAAAAATGAAGAAGAAAGATAAAAATCTTCAAGAACCTGTTCTTCGACAAATTAATAACCTAAACACATAAACAGAGTGTTAGTACTCGAATACATAATCAAGTCACAATCACAATCTAATCGTGATCGGAAAACATAAAATTGCATGCTTACCGAGTCGGAAATAAGTGGCTGATAAAAATTAGGGTTTGGATTAATCTTGAATTCGATAAGTCGGTTAATTTTCTTAGTAAGAGAGATTTGCAGTGGAAGGAGAGAGATAGAGGGAAATAATGTAGAAGAAATTTGCCTAAGTCCCTCTTTTATACATTTTGAAAGTGGGTTTTAAATGCTTTTCGTCTTCTTGTGAATTACTAGCTGTCAACCAGTAACATTATCCACTTGATATATTAAAAACATTTAATCTCATTTAAAATCATAAGACCTTACTCGAAAAATTAATTAATTCAAAGTCTACTCGGTCCTCTTCCACTAACAAACCTTACTCGGTCAAACTTTACTCGAAAAATATTCATTTTGAATATTAAGTTTGCCCGAATACTTCTCTAATTAAACCTTGCTCGATCAAGTAAATTAATTTAAAGTTTAAGATTTAATGAAGAAAGCTTACCCGAAATACTTGATTTCTTGAGAAATAAATCGCAAGACAAATAATCAAATAAACATTTTTACTAAGAATCATTTAAGATCCTCCAAAAATTTCTCAAATTCAAATTAAAACTTATCTAGCATGAACCCTAAAAATCACAATCACTAACATATTCAAACAACGTATTCATTCAAGTATGAGTCTAAACAATTTTATCATACTAACTCACATATTCAATCAATGCATTCATTCAAGTATGCTTGTATGAAAATTTGCTCGAGCATTCTTTCAAATGTAAAGTGTGCTCAGACAATAATCTTGTGCTAAGTATACTCGAATAACTTTCATATAGTACAAAGTGTGCTCGAAACCAAATTCTAGCAGACAGTGTACTCGGAAAGTTTGGTTTTGAAAATTACCAAGTATATTAAAGGAACACAAGTGTACCTGAAATATAAAGTGTGCTCGGTAAACGATGTTTGCCCGAAATCACTTGTAATTTCAAAGAAATCATATACAAACATACCAAAGAGCATGCTCGACATGAAATTAAACACAAACATTTACGTGGCTATAGTCTAAAATTTCATAGAGCTTGCTCGAAAATCCTAAGTTAGCATAATGCTAGCTAGGATAAACACATTCAGACATCAGGTATGCCCTTGCTCGAGGGAACTTATCATATCAAACCATACCCGAAAATGACAAACTTAAACAGTAACATTTAAGCGTGCCCGGAAAGATTAACAAGTCTTTCCTAACAACATATTCACTCAAAGATTACTCGGTACACTCACTTAAGTGCATAAAGTTTGCTTGACAACACAATCAGCATATTACATGCATAGCTTACTCGAAGCTAACATATAACATGCATAGCTTACTTGAAACAAGAATTTCTTGTTAACAGTTAGCTATTTCAACACATAATCATCTCAAGACTTCAAGCTTGCTCGGAAAGTGAGTGCAATAGTGCAAACATTTCAAAGCATGCCCAAAAATCATAATGTTAGTCAAAAATGACTAAGCTTACTCGGAAAGGTTGAAAGTTGTCAAACCTTACCCGAAACAACATATTCACACATAATCAACTGTTCTGTACTCGGAAAGGTTATAATTCAATAACCTTACCCAAAAATACATATTCAAACATTTTGTGCTCGAGAAGGATTAGAAATCATCAAACCTTACTCAAACTTACATATTCAGCCTATTTTAGGCAAAATGCAACACTTTTTGACTTAAACCACTTTTCAAAGACATTTCTAAGTTATGTATCATTTCAGAACATAGTTTAAGAGCAAATGGTGCATTAAGAGATCAAATTTCAGTTATACTTCATTTCAAAACAATTTCTTTTATAAACTGAAAAGATCTCAGGAATGGGATCATATTGACTAAGTAGCTATTTCATTACTTCACTCTCAGCATTATTATGACAACTTAGATAGGTTAACAGCAGGTATAAACTTAACATGATTTTCATCTCTTTGGTGATATGATTAAGGTTCAATTTGAGCATAATGCAATAATGGTCAACACTGTGCTATGATGCCTCATATCTCTTCTCAATGCTTATTTGGCTTTCCCCAGATCACCCCAATTTGACTCCAACCTCCTGTATTTGGTCAAAAATAGTTTCTTATGACAGAACTTATTGTATTTTTGGACTTTTTATATTCAAACATGTATAGAGGTTGAACGTTGGACTTACAGTTAGCAACATGCCTTTCATTCAAGATGAGACAGATTTTGCCAACATCTTTGTAGTTCTTGTTGTAACCCTCTTGTTTGATAAAATATTTAAAACATTTATCAACTTTTGGTTGATTTATTCACTTCCCCTTGTTTTTTGATATTTTCTCAAATTTTCTTAAAGCATGTTCTTTGTCATATTTAAAAAAAATGTTTCATTTTGGTTGATCAAATAACAATAGGCTTGTGTATGACTGGGTAATCACTTTTCTGCCATATCATTCGGAGAGATCTATCTTGAGACATGCAAAACAACTATGCATCTCCACATAAAGATTAGCATATTCATTATGTTTATATCACCTTAGATTTTACATCATCATGGGAAAGCAACCATACATGTTAATGACTATACTAAGGCCTTTTTAGCCTATTAATTCCATATGATCAGCTAATTAGTCAATGTACTATCATTTCCCAAATATACAGTTTAATATTCAATCACCCCAATACCTCTTCATTGTCAGGTTAATGGCTATCCTGTATTGACCAAAAGTGATCAACAGGACCAAACATGCATGTGAATATATGTCCTGTCAAAGTCAGAGTTATTGACGTAGTTTTAAGTGAAGGAATAAGAAACAAGTCATAATTGCCCCAAATGCATTCAGTTTTCAGGTCAATGGCTATCCTTTGAATCTATAGAGATTTAAGGACCAAACATACACAAGTGCATGTCCTTTCAACTGGGCAAATGACATAATTTTCAGCAAAAACAACTGTTTGAGATCTTTCCCTTTAAAAATCTTTCTTTTAAGCTTCTTAAAAGCTTGAACTGAATAATCTTATCATATATCTACACCATTAATCAACTTGCTCATGTTTTGACCAAAATCTAGTATTTATGCAAAATTCATTAAAAATTTCATTGAATCACATAATTTTTACATAAAACAAATTTTGACACAAACAGTTGCATCTCATACTCAAATCTTAATCATTCTATCATCATTAAGAAAAAACAGACTGTAATCTCATTCAATGTCTATTCTACCTTAACAACTTCAGAAGATCAGATTAGAATCATATTCAAGTAATCATAAACATGTGATTACTCATGACATTATATAAGCAATTAATCTCACCTAAACAGATCTAATTACTTATCATAACATCAGATCAGTTAACAAGATAGTCAAGTATTATCATCAAATCAACCAAATTGCACAAGTAGTCACTCAAGTACCTATCAGTTAACATCAAAGCAGTGACATAATCAAAACATATTCAGCAACATATTCAGCAACATATTCAGCATGTGTGACATCTTTTAAAATATTCAAGTAGCTCATAGAGGTACACAACTAAGCACACATCCTTAATCAGATTTCATTAGAGTTGATCATCCCCAGGGCTTTCAACAGAAAGTTGAACCTGGTTCTATCAAGTGGTTTGGTGAATAGGTCAGCCAGATTATCACTTGTATCAACTCTTTGCATTTCAATCAAACCCTTTTCACTAAAATCTCTGATGAAGTGATGTCTAATTTCAATATGCTTAGACTTAGAATGTTGCACGGGATTCTTAACAGTAAAATATGCAGCTGTATTATCAATCAGAATAGGGGTGTTTAGAAAGTTCAAACCATAGTCCAGCATCTGATTCTGAATCCAGAGAACTTGTGCATAGCAGGCAGATGTAGCAACATATTCAGCTTCTGCAGTGGAGATTGACACTGTTGTCTGTTTCTTGCATCGCCATGACACTAGCCTTTCACCTAAAAACTGGCATCCCCCTGATGTTGACTTTCTACTCATATTGCATCCATCATAATCACTGTCTGTGTATGCAATCAGATCAAAGGATTGGTTCTTTGGATACCAAATCCCTAAGTCTGGTCTTCCCTTCAAATATCTGAATATTCTTTTCACAGCATTCATGTGGGAGACTTTTGGATTTGATTGGAGCCTAGCACATACACACACAGCAAACATGATATCTGGTCTTGTTGCAGTCAGATACATCAGTGATCCAATCTTGGCTCTGTATTCATGTTCATCAACTGGCTCCCCCTTTTCATCAGCTATCATCTTTTCTTTGGTGTCCATTAGAGTTGATGCAGCCTTGTAATCATGACAGTTGAACTTATTTAGAATGTCCTGCACATACTTAGCTTGGTGAATGAAGATTCCTTCATCCTTTTGTTGAACTTGTAGTCCCAGAAAGAAATTCATTACACCCATGGAACTCATGCTGTACTTGGACTTCATCACCTCTTCAAACTCCAAACACATATTTTCATTTGTAGATCCAAATATGATATCATCAACATAGACTTGTACAAGCAGCAAATCTGACCCTTGTCTTTTGTAGAAGAGTGTCTTGTCAATGGCTCCCCTTGTGAAGCCATTTTCAAGTAAATGAGTTGATAACTCATCATACCATGCTCTAGGAGCCTGATGTAAACCATAAAGGGCTTTGTTTAGCTTATACACCCTGTTTGGATACATGGGATCCTCAAAGCCTGGTGGTTGAGTCACATACACTTCTTCATCAATCTTTCCATTAAGGAATGCAGATTTGACATCAAGCTGGAATACTTTAATGTTCTTTGAGGCAGCATATGCAAGAAAAATCCTTATGGCTTCCAGTCTTGCAACTGGTGCAAACACTTCCTCAAAGTCTATCCCTTCCTTTTGATGACATCCCAGTGCTACAAGTCTTGCTTTGTTCTTAATCACCAAACCCCTTTCATCCCTTTTATTTCTGAACACCCATTTGGTTCCTATTGCATATCTGTCATGTGGCTTGTCTACAAGATCCCATACATGTAAATCTCTGAACTGGGCCAATTCCTCTTGCATTGCCTCTACCCAACTATTGTCTTTTAAAGCTTGAGCAATATTCTTTGGTTCTAATTGGGATAGAAAGCAAGAGTACAGACAGATGTTAGCTATCTCAGAATGACTCCTTGTTACTCTTTCATGCAGGTCACCAATGATATTTCCAGCAGGATGATTCTTTTCAACAGTAGGAGTTTGTATTATCATATTTGTAGACAAATTTATGTCAAGATTTGTTTCATTGATTTCAGGTTCTTCAATGATCAAATCAGCTTTTGCATCATGAAACTCTGGTGCTTCATCATTGGTTTGTCTTGAAGTGGATGTACCATTGTTTCCCAGATTCAAACTTTGAAACAAGTCTTGGAATCTTGCTGTTGTTGCAGCTTCTTCATCATTTGTTTTGTTGCCTGTGACACTCCCATTATGAACATGATCATTTTGTACATCAGTACTATCTTGACTTGTCATTTCCTAATCTTGTTCAATGTCATTGTTTGTGGAGCTATTCACAAAAGTATATTCTTTTTCTGTTCTAGCAACTTTCTTCCACAATTCTTCCAAGTCCAGTTCTTTCTTCTTATTTTCTTCAAGTACACTGGTCTTGTATAATGTTTCATCAAAGTCTTCAGAATAAATCTTGAATGACTTTATCAATTTTTCATGATCAAACAGCCATGTTGCACCACTGACTGTGTTGAATTGATTCTCATTAAAAATAATGTCAGATGACTCTATTACACTCATGTGATCTTTCACATAAACTCTGTAAGCCTTTGAGTGAGTAGAATATCCAACAAAGAAACAGTCTAGTGACTTAGTTTGAAACTTGTTCAAATAGTCTCTAGTGTTCAGTAAGAAACATTTACAGCCAAAGGGCTTGAAGAACTTGATGTAAGGCTTTCTATTGTTGAAAATCTCATATGGATTTTTATCATGCCTTTTGTTCACAAGCACTCTGTTCTGAACATAACAAGCAGTATTGATTGCTTCAGCCCAGAATTTGACAGGTAAGTTAGCATCAGCCAACATGGTTCTTGCAGCTTCTATTAGTGTTCTGTTTCTCCTTTCTGCAACACCATTTTGTTCAGGAGTTCTTGGAGCTGAAAATTGTTGAAGTATCCCTTTCATAGCACAAAATTCTTCCATAACTCCATTCTTGAACTCAGTACCATTGTCACTTCTCAGCATCTTCACTTTCTTATTCAGCTTGTTTTCAATCATTGTGACACAGCCTTTAATCAACTCAGCAGTCTCATCTTTGGTACTTAGGAAATAAACCCAACTATATCTTGAATAGTCGTCAATGATTACCAAACAGTATCTTTTCTTTCCAATACTTGGTACACTCACGGGACCAAAAAGATCCATGTGAAGTAACTCAAGTGGTTGATCAAATGAGTTGATGAGCTTTGTCTTATGAGTAGACTTGTGTTGTTTTCCTTCTGACATGAGTCACAATGATCATCTGACTTAAATTCTCTTGTAGGTAAACCAATCACATGTTCACCCTTGACCAGTCTATTCATATTCTTTAAGTTCACATGACACAACTTCCTATGCCACAATTTAGACTCATTTTCAGTGGCTTTGGACACAAAACATGCACCACCTCTTGAAATAGCATCTTTCATATTCAACTCATACAAGTTGCCATTTCTTGGTGCCATCATCATAATCATGTCAAGTGGGATCACAAACTCAGGTTTTAAGATGAAACAATGAGAATCATCAAAACTGACTTTGTAACCCTTATCACACATTTGAGATATACTCAACAAATTGTATTGTAGTCCCTCAACATGAAAGACATTGTCAAAAGACACCTTCTCATTTATCAATATCCTTTTACCCACAATATTTCCTCCATTTTCATCACTCCCAAAGGCAACTGGACCCTCATACTTCTCTACATAATTCACAAGTGACCTCTTGTCACAAGTCATTTGCCTAGAACAACCACTATCCATATACCATATATCATTCAATGGAGTGGCCTGTTCCTGCACAAAGAGAAATTTGATTAGTTTGGTGATGAGATGCAAGCTTCTTCAACTTGCAACTTATTATTGTCAATTTTAGTGGCACCTTGGGAAGTTAGTGTAGTAGGTTCAGGATCTTCATGAGTGATCTCCAAGTTGTCTGAATGGTCAGTTTCATACCCACAGTCTCTTGGTGTCTTGACAAGTGAAGCTGAATTGTCAAGCTCAACTGACGCAGTTCTCTTTTCTTGTAAGACATAGTCCTTAGATTCTGAGAAGTCTCTTACATCAGTTACAGCTTCAACTTTAGCTCCAGTTCTGGGTTTCCATGTGAAACCTTGTGGTTCATATCCATGTTTCAACAAGAACTTTTCATCACCAGTGAGTACAGCTTGTTTCTTTCTTTGACATACAGCTTTTCATTTTGAATTCTCACTGCCTGATAATTCTTGTGACTCATCAGACTTGACTGAATGAGTATTCTTGGTGAATTTCAATGACTGGTTTTCCCTTATCACCTGCTTTTGCTTCTGAGGTGATTTACTTCTTTTCACAATTTCAGTCATATGCATCTTCTTCTTTGTCTCACCCTTTACTTCAACTCTTATCTCTTTTCTATTCACATTTCCCTTTCCCAAATACATTGCATACTTCTCTTTGTACAAAACAAAGTCTTGACCAAACTTTGTTCCATTTGGGACATGGAAAGGCTGAAACTTGAGTCTCTCATTACATGAATCAGTATGGTGTCCATATTCATCACACTTTCTACACCACACCTTTCTTTTGAACATCTCATGTTCTTGTGGTTTCCTGAATCTTTCACTTGGTTTGGGCTCTCTTACACCAATTGCCCTTTTGTTTTTCAGATTGTCATAATCAATTGAGAATGGTACAAACTCAGCCATTCTGATGTCATTTCTTTCCACATTCCCTTAATAAAGACAACCTTTTTCAAGTTTAGTGGTTGATCATCTTCATTCTCTCTATATCTTGATTTCCTTCTTTCATATTCCTCAACAGTCTCTACCTCTCCCACATCAAAGTCTTCAACACTTGAAAAGATAGGATAAATAGGAGTAAAATATTCTATATCCATTTCTTTCTTATTTATTTTCCTTTTCTTGCTCTTTTCTAACTTCTCCAAAAACTTTTTGCTTGGAGGTCTGACAACATTGTAACTCACATTCTTCTTTTCACCAATGTCAAACGAAACATGTTCTCTCTTAAATTGCTCATTCATTCTTTTCATTTTATGTGTAACTGGAGGATACTTTGGAAGTTGATCAACTGATTCAGGCTTTTTATATTTTCTTCCTTTTTCAGCAGCTTGAATTTCTTTTTCAGTGATTTGATCACTCAAATCACTTAGATCATCTTGATCTAATTTATCTGAATCAAAGTCATCTTCAGAGACTTGAACTCCAATTGACTTTTCCTCTTTCATTTCTTTCTTCATAACAAATTCACCATCTTCACTCACCTCAACATTTTTGTACAAATCTGCAACATCTTCTTTGTCTTGAAACATATCTTTGAATTGTTGTAGATAAGCACTTCTCTTTTCTTTGTCAACTTTAGGCATAAAGTTGTTGTTGAATGGTGGTGGAACAGCCTTGTACTTTTCATCTTCTTTTACTTTATTCAGAATTCCACAAATGTTTCCAGTTGAAACTAAGTTCTTTAGGAATTCATTTTCAGTTTGCAGCTTTGTATTCAGCACCTTTTCATCAATCACCATCTTCTTCAACCCACTAATTTCTGTTGTGAATCTTGTCTGAGCTCTATAGCTATTCATACAATCCTCTTCCAAACTTTTCATTCTTTCCTCACTAACAATCTCACTTGCCTCATAAGCATTGATAATGCTTTGCTTCTTAAAACACTCATTTTCCAACTTACCAATCTTTTCTTTTAATTCATTGACAAGTTTAGGTAAATCAGCATTAGGATTAGAATGTACCTTAGATGAAGATGCAAAGTCTATGGCCATGAATGCCACATTAGCTCTTCTGATATCATCTGCTATATCTTCCTCATGGTTACTCCAGTCAAAGCTTCCCTCATGCTGAGTAGTTACTGCCACATTGCCTTGATTTCTTGGTTGATTTTGGTTTGCTGGAATGTTTTGAGTTGCAGGGATTTGAACAGCTTGATTCTTATTGTTGTTCATTTGATATACTTGATTCTGATTCATTCCCACTGCTGGTTGTTCATCTGAGGCTGATAGTGGTTATTAAAATTGGGATTGAAGTTGTTGTTTGGATGGAAGTTGCTGTTGTTGGGATTGAATCCTTGGTTATTGTTGAAGTTCTGCTGGTTGTTGTTTCTATGCACATTCTGCTGGTATTGTTATTGGTTTCTAGGCTGTTGGAACTGATTGACTTGAAAGTTCCTTGGCAAATTGCACTCTCTTGCAAAGTGTCCAGGCTGTTGACAGTTGTAGCAGATAGCCTTGGACTTATCAAATCCTATTCTCTCATTTGGACCAGAAACTAGTGATCTACCAGTTCTGTTGTACAGTCTCTTGCTTCTTAATGCCAACATTGCAGCTTGCCATTTGAGATCCATGTCTTCAAGGTCATCAGCATCTATTTGTTCCAAATCATCCTGCACTACACTTGTGTGAATCATGTTTTTGGCCACAAATGCATTGTAGGACTCAGTGAACATAGACATTAGGGCTTGTGCCTCATTCCCTTGAACATGCCCTGCACCAGCACTTTGAGCATTTCCATTTCCCACAGAAACTGAATCATCATCAATCAATTGAACATTAAATCTCTGTTGACCACTTTGATTGCTTGAACCACCTCCAATGAAAGACCTAGCAGTCTCATAGTTGTGATCACTTGGTTCTTCAATGATGGGAATTTGTTGTTGATTCTTTGTCGCAAGATTCCCCATTGGAGCAATTAAAGCATTTGACACATTGAAACTTGGTTTATCTTCCTTGATCATTTCATTCTCAATCATTTCAAGTTCAGCAGCTTGAAGAAAACATACTACATCATCCAATTTCAATTCATTGAAATTTTGCTTTTGAAGGATGAATTTGCAAGCAGTATATCATTCTTTTGGCATTGAGTTGAGCAACTTTGTATTTAAATCAAAGTCAGTCATTACATAGTCAGTTGTTCTCTACTCATTCACAATACTCAGAAAACATTCTAGTATTGACTTCAACCTTTCACCATCTCTATACTTGAATCTTTCTAACTGTTGCTTCAGTTTTTGCTTCTTAATGTTCTTCAATTCAGTGTTCCCTTCATACATCTCAAGGGTTGCATCATACATTGCCTTAGCAGTTTGATGATGTGCAACCTTTGTGAGGATTTCCCAAGACAGACCAAGTTTGAGCATAGCCAATGCCCTGTCATCAACCTTTCTCATTATCTCTCTAACAGCAGCAATAGCGTTTGCATTAGCACCTTCTTCAACTGCAGCTTGTGGTCCATTCTTGATAGAATTCCACATATCCACATCATTATAACAAACGGCAGCCTCAAAAAGCACTTTCCACTTGGTAAAGTTCTCCTGACCATACAATCTAGGTATCTTATTAGTAGACACCTCTTGTTCCTCATATCCAGACATTTTCTTAAAACAAAAGTTAAGCTTTTATCAAAAATAAAGTAAAATAATCAGATCTGAGAATAAATTCTTAGATCTGAGGTGTCTGATATGAATAGGACAAGATTCAACAATAAAAATCAAAGCTGTAAGTGAAATAAGGAAAAGAAAACACCTAAAACTTGTAGATATGGAAGAAAAATGAAGAACAGAGCCTCTGACGTCACAAATCAATCGAACAGTGCTCTGCTTACATCATTCTTCTTTAAAACTTAATCAGCAACAATCTTTCTAAAAATAGCAGCAACAGGCTCTGATACCACTTGTCAGGTCGCACTTAGAATCGGATCTTAATCAATCATGTCATAACACACACAAAATTAATCGTGTTGACAAGAGAGTTAATGACGGGTTACTAAGTTTAGAAAGATGACCGTTTGTTAAAGGCGGAATCAATAACAAACATACGGTTGCAATGAATATTCAAAATACGAGGACACACGAAGGATTCACTCAAAAGATTTTCATTTATATAACGTTAATCATACAAAAGGATAATCGATTTAGGGTTTAGGAGGAATCCTAGGACAGCCGTCACACACACAGTATTCTCTTAATTAATGTGTCGGTCTTATCCACTCGTATATTCTGTCTATTTCCTTTCTCTGGCGGCGTGCCCTAATTATTCTATTTATAGCCCTGCCAACCTAAGACAGGCTGTCATTCCTTCTAGAAACCCTATCCGATAGTACATACTCAATTTACATATTCAAAAATATACTAAGTGTAAAACAAGTCTTCCGGGTAAGCTTTTCATTAAACTTCAGTCTCCGAGTACGCAGTGTACTCGGCCTTCCTTCAGACTTGGTAAACATAGAAGTGTACTCGGAATCAGTTTCCGGGTAGACTTTACTTAGAGAATATTTTACCAAGTAAAATATTCACCGAGTAGACTTCAATCTTCTTGGACTTATCAAACTTTGCTCGACAAATCCTCACGAGCAACCTTGTTCTTCTATGATCCTGTTCAGCTCTTTGTTAGTTGAATAACTTATTTGATAAGGCGTACTCGGGAGTACATACCTTACTCGAGCAGAACCTTACTCGATATAACTTAGAGATATTCCATCAACTCATCAAGTATACTCGGACCATAATTATTAAATAATACCTTGCCCGGTCTTCCAATTACTTGGCTTCTTGGACTTGGTTGACCATACCTTACTCGGAAGAGTAAAATACTTGGTCTTGAAGAACAACCCTGCTTGACAAAGTGAACCTTACTTGGATATGCCAAATAGATGAACCTTACTCGGAAATCACCAAAAAGCACACCTTGCTCGGATATCCACTTAAGAAGATTCTTTGAAGTAAACCGTGCCCGGAAGGCAAAATCTCATACTCGGCTAAGTAAAAGCTTACTCGAAGGTCCAAGGTGTACCCGGATTCAATACTTAGCAGTTTCTGAGGAGGTTGAGAAGATTCCAATCTTCAATATTCTTCAATTAGGTCAAATCTTCTCATTTGGGTCAAACTTTTGACCCAACAGTTTTTTATTAATATTATTTAATAATAATATGTTACACATAAGTCCCTCAACTTTTAGATGTTACTTTTCTAGCTTAATTTAACTTGTTTGCATCTTGGGTTAACGTTTTAAACAATGTTATCACATAACACATAAGTCTATCACATAATTATTGTTTTAACGTTTTTCGTTTTTTCACCAATGGTTTGCGTCAACTCGTTTGCGTTTCGGTGTAATTCCGGAAGACTACACATGTAGTAATTGTCAAGCGTCACTTAAACCCTAGTTTAAATGTAATAAGATGTGCGTTAAAGATCCAGTGATCTTAAGTTTGAATTGACGGAGTTTGAGTTAACGGAGTTAACCTGAAATTGACGAGTGTCACAGTAACTGTCTAAAAGCAAAAATATTTGGTGCTCACCTGAGATTAATGAAGCTGTTTGGTAGGATTGAGATTGATGAGAGTTCAATAAATACACTAGCAGATCATTTATTAGGGTTTGGTCAATACTAATTGATTTGTGAGTCTTCCAGAAGATAACTCGATTAATTAGCGGGTAAAAATGAAAATTTTAAACTTCTAAATTTTGTTATATAAATATTAGAAGAGATTCTATTACGTTCTCAGGGTGTAGCTCAAACGGTTGAGGCGCTTGTGATTAAACATAGATTGCAAATATCGCTGGTTCGAAACTCAAGAGGGACATATTTTTATTGATTTTTGATAATAACCTCTTTTTAATGAAATATTATAATAACCTCTTTTTATTGAAGTAAATACACCGTGATTTTGGAAACACTCAAACTAAACTACTCATTAAGCCTTTAAAAGCGTTCAGAAACATAAAAATACATCATAATAGTTTGTCTAAAATCATAACAAAGTTTCTTAGCTTTTAATTACAAAACTAATTAAAAGCCATAAAAACAACAAGAAGCAAATAAAATACAATATCTTCACTTTTTTTTCTGATTCAATCCTTGAAGCTACACTCCTTGCAAGTTTATCCTCTAATGAATTATTTGCCCTTATCAAGATAGGAATTATGTCTGTACATCTTGTGCACACATCAGATCTTGTGGACGAAACACAATCAGACCATATAAAGAAACCACATTTTTTGCCCTAAGTTGAAAAAAATATAGGGTTTTTGGTCAACAATTGTAGATGAATTCCAACTTTATTTGCAATTTCACTAACCTGAGATGCACAATTGTAGAACCTCCGACCTGGATTTTTGGTGGTGCTTGATGTTCTTTGAATGGCTTCTTGACCACAAAAACAACAAACCTGAGATCTATTGCTTCTGTTACTGGATGTGGTGGTCCTCGATAAGATTTCTTCCATGTGAAGAAACAGTTTTTATTGAAAACAAAACTAGATATATAAGTATATATATATATATAGGAGGGTTTAGAAAGGAGTTGTTGCACATGATTTTTATTACCGTTTTAGGATATTTATATATGTCTTTGTACAGTAGCGTGTTGCAAGCGTAACAGACTCTTTTGAACAATTATATTACATATTTTAACCTAATTGATTACATGCATTTTTAACAAAGAAAGATGAGAACCATTAATCCATATTTGTCATTCATCAAAAGATGCATCACAAAACGTACCCATAATTACAATACATAAAAAATGTTAAGAAAGCATTTTAAGATAATATATATTTACCATTCATCAAAAGATGTCATACAAAAAGTACCATTAATTACAATACATCACAAAAAAACCAAGACCAGCAAAGCTAACATCACCATCACTCCGCCTTGTCCACAGTCTCCGCCCCCATCTCCTTAAAACTCATGTTGGTTAACACTGTAGTTATGGTGTCAACCAGGGTCTCACACACTGAGTCGTAGCATTCAGACTGTTGTTGCTGATAATCAGCAACCATTACTGGAAACTCAATGTCGTCTTCCCACAATATGAGGTTACAGGATTGGAAGGTCTTTGATTTTTCAAATGCGAGTATAGCCCTAATCTATTCGACTGTCTTCAACAAAGTGTCGCCTTTCTCTTTATGAAAATCCATCGTTTTTTTCACTATGGCCTTCAAGGTTTTCTCAGAAGAATTCATTTTGAGTATATCTTTCTGAAACTGTTAGTGTGATTGAATAACCAGTAATTTATGTAGTTAAGTTTGATTTGAGTAAGATATAGTAAGATCTAGTAAGATATAGCTTAACTTTAATGTAGGCTATCATTACCATAATATTTTTCCCGTCATTTTTGACAGGTGACGTATAATTGTGATCAATTAATTCTGACAGGTAATATAAATGCAAGTAATCTCTAGATTAAACAAAAACACATGAGACAATTTGGTGCGTTTCCCAAGCGTGGGACACCCTTTTGTTATTTTATTACAATTACTATTCGTCTGTGAGCATTTTGGTTATATATACCTACACCACATTTGTGAAACTCATATACCTACATAATTTTAAATTATTTTTTTAGTTAATAATGGATTGCTCGTCATCATCATCATCATCATCATCATCCATATCCTACAAGGCTGCCATCAGAAGGCGAATTGAGGCTCAAATCGATGTAGATAAAGCTTGTCGGGAAACTCTTACTGAAGAATTTGTAAAGACTAGCAACAGCTTGGATGCCAGGGATCTCATTACAAAAGTTCTTACTCAGATGCCCGCTAGTTGTATCCGAGATCTTGTTGTTTTGTTTATGGTTGATTTAGGACAGAGAGAGCTTGACGAGTTAAAACTTTTGGGCAAGGCAATTCTTGAACTGAATTGCTCAATGGAATTGAAGTTGAAGTTTCTTATGTCACTCAGAGATTAGTATGTGATGGTGTTTCATGGTGTGTTTTTATGTGTGTCACTCAGAGATTAGTAGTAATAAAATTTGTATGTTTGTGATGGTGTGTTTATATGTGTGTTTTGGTAATAATAAAATTTTTATGTTTGTGTTAAAACATTGATTCAACATGTAACCATCATCTTAAAGTGCATTACAAACTGATAACAGAAGTCCATATCATAACAAGTATCTTAAAGTACATAGCAGTCACTTTTGAAATCATTCAAATTTGTTGTTGCCGTTTCTTAAGTTCATCAATCAACTCTTCTCCGGTTAAACGAGTGTCGTCATTTTCATGGAATAGCAGTGCTTTCTTGATAAGAGTATTTCTGTGTTGGTTTATATTCGAGAGGAGGATTTTGCACAAATACTTGAACCTCAAACCTTTTAGCTGTGTTTGTTGTACAGGGTCTTCCTTTTAGAGATTACACCCCCATGGTCTCTTCCAATCATATTTCTCCATGTGTCTCATAGCAAAAATACCACAATCTATTCCATTACTTTTTGTTCTCCATGTTATCTTCAATCTATTGATTGTTGCTACTTGGATTTGCTGAGTAATGGGGTGTTTGATTGTTTTAAGATACATGCAAAAGACGTTTCTCTACACAAAATAGAAAGCAATTTAAGTATTTTGACAATTTTTATAACATGTATGCATGTTTTTTGGGTTAAAGGTATATATGTTTACCAGTATATCAAGAGTCTTTCCGTATCTTTCTTCAAAATTCTCTCTAATTGCTTTTGATTTGTCTTCTAAGCTTTTAAACTTTGCATCAGCTGGTATTTCTTGGTTTGCACTGTTGTCAAGTAAGTCTATCACTCCTGTTTGAAGATTGAAGGCAACCACAACGAAATGATCGTGTTGTAGAATTGGCACGGGCACTATAGCAACCTCCTTGAGTGATAGAATTCCAATCCTTGCCATTTCTCTTGTCATGTTGTCTGAAAACACATCCAGTCTTTCTTTGTCTGTGTAACCCCTTGACTCAGAATAATGGTCACTTGTCTGTATATTAATTAAAATGCAGATGATTAAAGCGTTTATTCAGCGTTTTCTAATAGTACAAACAAAATAGATTAATTTGTACCAGCACATTGCTTGAGCAAAGAATCTTAACGGTGATGCTGCAGATTTTTTCTTTTCTTCATAGTTCATTACTTCACTGAATGCATCCATTGCATTGGCGGCTATATAAATGCCAGGACAGAAGCTTTCAAAGACCACCTTGAACGAGTCTGTGTGAGTGGACTTGTAGACCTCCTCCCAAATGTCTCCAAGACAAAAAAATATATACTCTGAAAGTATTTTGTTCATCTTCCGTGACACTAGCGGATACGTCAACCTCTCTCAGAAGATATGTAGAGTTCAGTGTAATGAGGCTATCACTTGTTGACAATCCGGTGTCAACTGTTAAACATAAAACAACTCACATTAAATTTGACTGAAAATAATTGTAACTATAAGTAAATACCTTCAACCCCTTTTGGTTTTTATTTATAATTACATACCCTCTTTTGCCCACGCAACCACTGTATTAACAACTTCATCAATATCTGCGCACGAGACATTGTTTTCTTGACCTGCATCACCTGCATCATTTTTTACGACAGCCAAAGATGTAATATGTTCAACTGTGATTATAATTAAGCTGGTATATAACTAAGCTGGTACATATATGATATACCTTTCTGAGTAGCCACTGGACCACCAACACCAACATCTGAATCAACTGCATCACACAGATGTAATAAGTTTAAAAGGACAGCATAAGTGTTTTAAGAGCGTTTTAATTATACTAATAATTAATTTAACCCAAATACCTTTTAGAGCAGCCACTGGACCAACACCAACATCTGAATCTTGTGTTTTAGGGACCACATTATTAGTGAATCTGTTTTCCCATTCACAACATCTAGCAAATATATTCTCATTTGATGGATGTCTATCCTTTCCTTGACGGACCAACTCGTTGATCTCAGAGAAAATTTTATCAAATTTCTTCAACTTGTTATCCATTGCCTTATTCCAAGACTGTAATAAGAAAATATAGTTTGGGTTAATTCAAAAACATTTTCAATTTATCCCAGCCAGTTGTAATAGAGTTAAATAATAGTCAACAAGCACGATAGGCATTTGCAAACTTAAAGGTGAATAATCGCTTACATAATCATCCAAATCTTGTTCAGCTGTTTGATCGGCATTATCTGTTTTAGATGCACTTTGACCATCTGTTTTTTAATTACATATAATGTTGAATTACATAAAATGCATGTAGAGATAAGAGATATGAGAGTTTTTTACAAGAAAATAACAAGTTTAATACCATGTTCTTGTTTCTCCTCAGCTACAGTGTTTTCTTCAACTCCAGGCTTACCGGCAGCACTAACCGTCACAACAGCAGTAGCAGCAGCAGCCGCAACAGCAGTCTCATCAAGTCTCTTCCCCGCAGCACTAACTGTCACAACAGCAGTATCAGCAACAGCAGCATCAGCAGTCTCATCAAGTCCCTTCCCGGCAGCACTAACAGTCACAGCAGTAGCAGCCGCATCAATCCCTTTCCCGTCAACACTAAACGTCACAGCAGCAGCAGCAGCAACCTCAGTAGCATCTTCTTCTAAGGGAGGGGAGGACCATTATTCTCCAAGTATTTTTCCATTTTATTAAGAGTAGTTGTTGTTATGTAGTTGACTGCAGGCGTTGTGACGGGAGTCCCAAATGGACCATATTTTTTCTAGTATTCATGCGTGTAAAGCATCACAAGGAAGGTGATCGGACCGTTGTATTAAATGTTGATATCTCTCCATTATACCTTTGTCGCTTTCAAGTTTTCAATAACATAGCTGCACAAGTCCATATTTGGAATATCGGAGGTTTTATCAATTACGGCGATGAATCGTTGATTGACTGTTGTTGATTTTGCCACAAATCCTATATAGGTGTTGACCAACACAAGGAAATTAATCTTAAACAGTTCACCAAGTCCTTGATCCGCGGCCAGTTTGTCTTTCACATGCTTTATACTTATTCTTGTATTTGTCGGGAATTGAGATTTGAACAAATCTGCAGTAACATTTTCCCCCAATCTTGGTCTACTCTTGCCTAAAACAGGAATCTTACCCAATGGTATCCCCAACACTTCATGTACTTTTTGTGGTGTTATCTTAATACATCGCTCCCAATTTTCAATTCATTTAAACGGTTATTATAGTTCATGAGCAACCAATATCCCAAAGTTGTTGGAGTTTGGGTTACTTGAAGTCTTAACTTTAATCCGAAACCCATTTCTTCTACACAAATTTTTTGGGCAATGGTCATTGCCTTCACTGCATCAACAATATTAATAGGTGCACACCTATTCATCAATTTTTTGTCTACACTCGGCTGGCTTCTTTTCTTTAACGGCTCTCTTTTTCGGACGCTGAAAGTCCGGGCGAGAGGTGCTGGGTTCCACTTGTTTCCGCTTTGACAACAACCTGTCGATTTTTGTGTCAAGGTCTGAATCAAAGTCTGCTTCCACAACATATTTTGTTTTCCCCACCGGAGCAACTTTTTTAGTCTTCCTTTTATCAGTCTTGTTTTTTTTCTTTAATGGCTTTCTTTTTCGGACGCTGAAAGTCCGGGCCAGAGGTGCTGTGTTCCACCTGTTTCCGCTTTGACAACAACCCGTCGATTTTTGTGTCAAGGTCTGAATCAGAGTCTGCTTCCACAACATGTTTTGTTTTCCCCACCGGAGCAACTTTTTTAGTCTTCCTTTCATCAGTCTGGGTTTTTTCAACAACTGAATCACATACATACAATAAAACACGGGGTAGGGGATAACAACACGAATCAAAAGGAAACAGAAAACTCTTAGAAAACATCACAATGATAAATTCTCATACCAAAACCATAACACGCTAATCATACGCATATAACATGCTTTAATATTATACATAGATTTAAAAAAACAAGGATATGTATTACAACAACAACACGCTTATCAAACGTAATAATATATAAGAAGATTCAAACAAATGCTTACATTTTAAGATTAGTAAACCTAAAACGCTAAAAAAATCATAAAGTAACACCTGTTCCATCTTCATTCTGAGACCTATCGTGCTTTTGCTTCGTCATTGGTTCCGTAGATGATTTAGGGTTCTTCATTTTGGTTCTGTTCCAGAAGTAGATGAGTTAGGGTTCTTCGTGCTTGTACTTGTGCTTGTGCTTCATAGTAGAAACGAATCGTCGACGGTTTTTAGGAATTTTGACTTATTTATCCACGTTCCAGAAGTAGATGAGTGACTTACGAGGGTAGTTATTTGACCCTTCTAAAAGAAGGCGCGTGCTTTTAAATTTTAATCGTATGGTTAGTATTGTATAGTAGCAAAAAATATATATTATATAATATTAGTGGATGGTGTTGGGTTCAGGTGGTCATGATGGTGGTGGACGGTGGCGGAGGTGCGGCGGTTCGTGGTGGCGGATGTGTGGTGGTGGATGGTGGTGGTGGGAAGTGGGTGGTGGTGGCTGAGGTCGGTGGTGGTGGTGGTGGTGGATGGGTATAAATAAATGTATATATATTTATATATAATATTAGTGGTGGTGGTGTGGTGGGTGGTTGTGGTGGGTGGTGGTGGAGTGTGGTTAGTGGTTGGTGCTGGGGGTCGTTGTGGCGAATGTGGGCGGTGGTGTGTAGTATGATTGTGGATATGTAATACATGAGACAATGACGGTGCTATCCCGTATGATGACCATGATGATTGGCCCAATTATGACGAGACGATGCTAATATAACTACCTGAGTTGGTGGTGGTTATCATATTGATGCTGCTAACCTATATATACGGTTTGCTTACACCAACCCATACGATGGCGACTGTAGCTTCTACGACGAGCATGACGTCTATGATGATGATCACACATATATATGATGAGGACCAATTATATGCACCTATATGACAATACGCCACACAGGGGCGCGCGCACACATACACACACATATATATGTTGATGATAATGGTGACACCAATGTTTAATGACATGCAACCCGTATGATCGACGACGACCATGATAACGTATACGATGGTCATACTAATGGTAGCATGTACGACTGATGATGTCGTTTGATGACGACAACAATTCATAAGATGGTGCTGACAGTGATAGCTAATATTGGGCGTTTTGTTTATGATAACCCATACGATGCTGACTACATCCCTTACATGGCAATCGGATGATGATGCTGCTGCTGATGATGATGATGGAGATGTGTGACGATGATGACGACACTGATATTGAGATATATGTTACCCGTATGATCATCGCCGACTACGATAGCCTATACAAAGACCATGTTGATTACCCGCACGTCTGATAATGATGCCGTTTCATGGTGATGGTGATCGATGATTATGATGATGATAACCACTATAATACATGATAACAATGATAACATTATGATGTTGATCATCATCATAACACATATGGTGATGATGATAACCTAGAAGATGATAATGATACAAAACTACATATTTGAAATGATAACACTAGAATGTTATGAGTGTCGTCTATTACGAAGTTGTAAATCTTATCCAAAAAATCTTACTAACGGTTAAGATAATACTTCAATAATGGATAAAATTTTAAATTTATTTAAAAAATACGATTTATTAAAAGAACTCTTTTAACGAAATTTAATACCGGAATGTTAGTAAAAAAAAACTAAAAGTAAATGTTTTTATACTATTTTTAAAAAGTTATAAAACAAAAAACCAAAATATATAAATAATTAAATGTGTAGAAATAAATAAAACCAAAATTCAAAACCCTTTTAACTTCAAAACCCTTTTAACTTCAAAACCCTAAATCGACTTCTACTTTGCTTTACTGTAATTCGTAGACATCGCTTATCCTGGTAAGAACATAAAAATGTCACGTCTCAATAATGGAGTTAAGTTCCTGGTAGATATCGACAGCGATTCCATGAGTAGGATGGTATGTTAATATTGTTATCTGGTTAATTTTTTTATGAAACATTTTACAGTTTTGCAACATATACATTCTAAGAACATTTTTTGTGTTACTTATAGCTCATTCCTAAAGTTGTTCAACCAATGTTTGCTGACATGAAATCGAATACCGGCTGTTGTTTGATTTTACGATCAAAGTGGTAGAACGTTTTCTGTTGTTATAATCAAAGTACTTGATGACTTTTATTTTGGAACCGGTTGGACTGAATTAATCAGAGAATGTTGTATAGAAGCTGGAACATATGTTGTTTTTGAGATTAAGCCAAGATCTATGTTGAATATGTTTACTTTCAAAAGAAACGTAAATGATCAATCCGGTACTATGATATGTATTCCAGTCAGAAACCGACACGTCCATTACTTGGTAAGTTTTAATTTCTGTTTTTAATGATTGTTTCCAAATTCAAATGTCCTTTAATTAACATGTTTAATAGGATTTTCCTGAGTGGTACGTGATTCAAGAATTTTGTGACAATTACATGAATTCGCTTTTCGAGCTTATTGCTCCAGATAGATATATGTTTAAAGTTTCATGTCTTAGGGATGGAATGGGTTGTAAGCTAGAGGATGGATGGAATGAGGTTTTTAAACAAACTAACTTGAAAGGTGGCTTGTTTGTTGTGTTTGAAATCATATCAGATAAGACATTTCATGTTAATGTCTTTCATGAAGATGGCATAGAATTTATCCTTCCTGGTCCAAATCAACTGTTTCTCAACTATCAATCAAGCAATCAAGGTAGTTCCTCCCAAAACCCAATTCATCTTGATGAGCAAAATGATGACTCTAAAATAGTCTTCCACATGAACGTCACCAAGAAATTGGTAAATTGACTTTTTAAATTTCTTTTTTATTTACAAGTATATTTGAAATTTGCTTTTCATATCAACTTTCACGTCACATTGCCACCAAGATTGATGCGTATGATGGAATGCCAATCACTTTGGTCAATCCCGAAGGTCGTAAAAAATGAGAATTCATGGTGAACTGTCGGACCTGAAATTCAGATATCGGTTACCAAAATGGAAAAATTTCAAGGTGGAAAATGAAATACAGATTGTTGATAAGTGCAGATTTGAATATGACTTCAATAAAGCTACTTTGTTAGTTTCAAAAGTTGATTAGTGATTTGGTGATGTTTGGAACATTTGGAAAATATTTGGTGACGTGTTTGGTGAATTTTGGAACATTTGTGATTTGGTTGGTTATTTGTATATGTATGGTTGTATTGATACGCTTTTTAGTTTTGTGTTGAATGTTGGTTGGTTAATTAGCTTTTAAATGCTTTAATTTTATAGTTTCTTGTATAATCTATTTTGTTATTCACTCTTATTTTTGTTTCATGGAATGTATTGTAATGGTGCCTTTTGTATGAAAACTTTTAATGAATGGTAATTATGGTTAAATATAAAAATAAAACAAAAAAAACTTTGTTAAAAAACACTATTACGCTTGTAACACGCTAATGTACATAAACATATATAAATATCCTAATACGCAATACACGTTTATCTAACCATCTTCTGTCAAAGTGCCTATTTTCAGCCACAGGTTCTCTGCCGTAAAAACTATGCCAATAATCTATTGGTTCTTAATTAAAAGGGAGGAAAAACTCAAAAAGCTCCAAAATATTGGCTCCAAATATTCAAAAACCCCAAATTACATTTAACACTCCAAAAATCAAGTTACACTCCAAATTATTAAAAATTTTCCACTCCACAAATCAGCCAAATTATTAAAAAAACAATCGAAGATGAAGCTTATAGATGAAAGAATCGAAGAAGAACATGTTTTATACTCCGATGAGGAAGCCAACTACGACGACGACGCTCAATGAGACGACACTGAAGGCTACTCCAGCGAGGAAGCCAACGACGACGACGGTCAAGCAAATGATGTTATAGGGACGATGGTTATCGAACTCCTCAACAATTTGGAGGCTATCGAACCCCTCAACAGTTTTGCTACTATGAAAAAACCTACAAGGGGGTTGACGAGGTTAGCTAAGCTGCGTACCCAATATGCAAACTCTGGTGGTGTCAAACTGGCAGTGGAGTTTGATAATCTGGGTAGGTTCACTGGCCAAAACAGATCAAAGTTTGCAAGTTTTTTAGGAGATGTTGTAAGGGAAATAGTTGGCTTGAGACATTTAAGTTGGAGGGAGGTCACAAAGGAGCTTAGAGATAAACTGTGGGAACAAATAATGGTTATTCTTTATTTCTATTTGTGCATTTTATATTTTGAGATGTAATTTACCTTTACTATATTATATTATGCAGAAATATTTTGATATTGAGGCTTGTCGCAGGCCTTCTATGATGAATCGGCTCGGACACCTTCTTCGGGATTTCAGAAGAAAAATGTATGCCAAATACATTATGCCGAACATCGGTAAACCTCTGAAGCTGAAGGTGATACCCAAGGGACACAGGACGATGATCAGGCAAGAAGACTGGGATCGCTTCGTTGAGTACACACAATCAGAGCAGTTTCAGGTATAAATCCTCTACTCTTCAAACGTAGATTTATCGACTATATATGGTTTATGTTTTTTGTTTAAATATAATGAAATGATTATAATGTGTTGTTGAAGAAAAAATCGGCTTCATCAAAGGGAGCTCGAGCAAAGAATGTTTTTGATCATCACATGGGACGAGGGGGTTATACCTACCTTCGAGAGAAACTGGTAATCACCGTCAGCTGCTTTCTCTCTAGTTCAATGATTTGTTGGTTATGTGTCTAACGCATGACCGTCAGCTGCTTTCTCTTGAATATTTTACAAGGTCAAAAAGAAGGAAATTGGACCGGATGAGATCCCTGGCCATGCATTAATGTGGATGAAAGGAAGGGAGGACAAAGATGGTGCATACAAGAATGCTGTTGTCGAAGGCGTGGCAACCAAATTAGTATGTTTTAGTATTAAACTTTTTAAATCATGTTAAAGTCAATTCATTGCCTTATAGTGGTGTCAAAAAAACTTGAGTCTGTATAACTTGTCTCAACACTTTATGTGGATACATAAGCGTGTTACAAGTTTATTAGAATATTTGTTTTCTTGCAGGTTCAGCATGAGGAGCAGATCGCCTCCGGAGCCCTGGCACTTGAACCGTGCACAGATGTCGCCACCTTAGTGCTTGGCAAAGAGAAAGGTGGGTTTTTAAAAGGGATTGGGTACGTATTGACAACAGGTAAATATTGGGGTGTGAGTCGGGTAAAAGACTCGTTTAAGCAATGGATTGCCCAACTTGAGTATGAGTCAGTGCAGAGAGATGTAGTGGTGAACAGGTTGACGTCTCTACTTGAATCCACGAATGCTATGCTAGCAAGCCGTGAGAAGGAACTGTTAGCATTTGAGGCCAGGTTCAGACATCTCAAAGGATTGTTGCCGGAAATGTCGGCAAGTCAAGTAAGTGACGTATGCTACATATTAATTAATGCATTCGACATACATAATTGGCACTGTTTTTGTCACAATTCGTAGGTAAATCCTGTTCCCAACCAGTTTGGTTCTAACCAAAGTACTAGTGCTGTGGCGCAAAATAAAATGCCAGGACCAGTAAGTATCTGACAGTTTCTTTGTTTTTTTACAACTTTCCAAGTGATTTTTCATTTTCCATAACCTAATAAATTGATTTGTAGGCTAGTTCGGTGGGAAACATCTTAACCTCAGGTGAGAATATGCAACAAGAATCCGCTTCTCAGGTAACCATTTGACAGTTTGATTGATTTGTTTTAATAATTAACTTTTCATGTGAGTGTGCTGATTTTGCATAAGTTAATTGTAGCCCAAGTCTGCGGATAAAATAGTTGTCGAAACGGTACCCGCTCCCCATATCGCGACATCAGTAAGTATTTGACAATTTCAGTACTTTTTATAATTCGTTTCCAATGTGAGTGTGCTCATTTTCTATTTACCGAATTGCAGGCCAAGTCTGTGGAAAAAAGTGTTGACCAAACGGTACCCGCTCCCCATATCGCGACATCAGTAAGTATTTGACAATTTCAGTACTTTTTATAATTCGTTTCCAATGTGAGTGTGCTCATTTTCTATTTACCGAATTGCAGGCCAAGTCTGTGGAAAAAAGTGTTGACCAAACGGTAGTCGATCCCCATAGCGCGACATCAGTAAGTATTTGGCAGTTTCAGTTTTTATATTTAATAACCTAATAAGTCCTAACAATTCCAATTTCTGTTATATTACCAACGAAGCCTGTAGAGAACAATGTTGACCAAGCATCAACACAACTACACCACACTCCGGATAGTAACGGCTCGAAAAAACCATCAGTAAGTATTTGGCAATTTCAGTTTTTCCTTTAGTTGTTGATTGATTCATTGAATGGTTTTAGGTAAAACGGAGAAGCCGTAAAAGAAAAGTTGATGTATCTACGGATGAAGCTTCCCAACCTGCTGAAATAAAGGTATGTACTGTGCGAAACATTGTTAATTTCCCACCAACATGGGTATGTACTTATATATTGACTTCAACTAAGCCATCTTAATTTCACATGCTGTTTTATAGGTGTATGAGTGTCGTTTGTGTGTGCATGACAAGCGTAACAAGGTGGCAAATGGTAAAGTTTATTGGTCACCTGTTCCACAACAGTTGCATGGAAAAGCAATCCCGGAGGGTTGTATAAAGTTAGTATTGATGGAGCCATAAAGGAACAAGCAATTATTCCATGTGAGGCACGTGAAATTACGACTGTTGGAAACTCAATTGGTACTTTTGTTGCTTGGCCAGAACACCTAATCGTATGTGACCAGGAGGTTTGTTCCCTTTTAACTTAACCGAGCGAATATCTATGTTCTTTTTCATTTAGTTTAAAAAATGAACACTTGTGTTCGTTTATGTTCGTTTGTTTATAATCTAAACTAACGTAATTGAACAAAGATAAACAAACATAAACGAACTTCCCGCCGAAAGGTTCACGAACAGTTAAATGAACGTTCGGTATGTATGTATGCATACTATTTTGTTCTATTCAATTACAAAATACGACATTAATTATACATATTTGTTTTTCATATTCTGTTGTTCCAGCTACCACCACTCCCGTCCTCAAAAGAACCAGAAAAAGCTGGCAAGAAGGCAAAGGCAAAGTACACAACGATAGACCGGGTGACCAAACAGAAGACAAGGAGGAGTGCCAAGAAAACCGACGCCTTAGCTAGTATATAGGTAGTCGTTATTTCTGTATTTTGTAAGATATTTTGTATATACATTTGCTTAAGTGAATATTATTGTTAATATAATAATTTTGTTTTGTTGCTTATAGTTAGAGGTGTACAAAGCGTTTTTTTTTAAAACCGGTTACGGTTTTAAACTGGTTCGGGTTTTTTTTTGTAACAAAAAAACCGGTTTTTTTTTAACCGGGACCGGTTTAAACCGGTCTCAGAAGGCAAATATTCCTAACCTATACAAACCGGTTAGAACCGGTTTGTAAACCGTTTTTTAAAACCGGTTTTTTAAAACCGGTTTTTAAAACTGATTTATAAAACCGATTTTTAAAACTGATGTTTAAATTTTGCAGCCATTTAACCTTTTTGCCTTTATGATGAATGGTTATATTACCTTTTTGCCCAGCTGAACTAATGGTCCTTGTTGCAGTACCTTTAATATGCTATATGCATATTTGGAATGCATATGTAGTACCTTTATTAATATGCAGTACCTTGCTGCATTAGTTCAATTTAATATATGAAATGCAAATGTGACCAAATATTCATGACAACAGAGGAATAATTTCAAACATGTTCTTCTTAAAGTTCAAAACTACATATAAATGGTAGAAAATACGAATGACCACTACTAACTGGTTAAATACGTGAAAACATCATACGATTAAGTCTTGGAACAAACGGTTACATACATAACTGGTTAAATACGAATGCCCACTACTAGTATATATTATTTTTAGTGGGGCTAATATATGTCTTGATGGTCGCGTTTAATCTTCTTCGTCCGAACCCGATCCAGAGCCCGAACCCGAACTTGAACTATCGCGTAAGAGTTCATCTAGTTCGGCTTATTCTTCGGTCATTGGGGTAGTCAATCCGGCTTCAACCTCGTCCGCGTACACTTCAGCTTCGTAATCTAATTCTCCCTCGAGTGAGCGTATGTGTTGACATCTCTCCACCGCATCCAAGTAATCTTTCAAGCAAATCGACATCTCAACCGCCTTTGGTGTTAGTCGAGTCCTCCTTATCGAAATCACCCTACCACTTATAGAAAAAGCACTTTCCGAAGCTACTGTGGAAGCTTGGACTGTTAGTAAATCTCGGGCCATGGTGGCTAAGATCGGAAATTGATCTTCCTTACTTTTCCACCAAGCCAACAAATCAAAGTTTTTAAATTCTTGTGAAGTCATCGATCGTAGAAAGTTCGACCCACCATACCGACCGAGTTCGCCACTACTAGTGTTACCACGTTGCATTTGACTCGACTCATCAAACAATTGGTTATAAACATACAAATCTTGATCTTCCGTATTTGATGAACCTTCGCCGAAAGCGGCATTTCTCATTGACTCGTGAATGTGTGACGTGCAAGAACCATATTTTGATACATAAACATCAAACATTTGGTTAAGTTGAGTATTGAATTTGGCACTTGCGGCTAGTCCAAAGTTTGGTTCTTCGAGGGTGTTTAAATCCAACGCTTTTGCAATTTTTTCAATCAAAGACCCGGTTCCAAAAATATTAAAACAAGGGTTTAAAGCGGCGGCACAAGTGAAAACCGCGGGTAGTTCTTTAAAATATTTTCTTAATTTTTCCTTCATCGTATCCGCTATATCACAATATGGTCTACCTCTTCCCGCCAACTTGTTTAATTTTAAACACATTTTAAACAAATTGTGAAGTACCAATGAACTTGTTGGGTAGTAAACCCCCGATAAAGTCTTTGTTGACGTTTTGAAAACTTGAAGCAATTGGGTAACCGATTCAATAAGATTCCAATTCGATAGGTGGTAAGAAGAAACCTTTCCACGACTCGACAAAATGTTATGAAATTCTATTAAACTTTCTTTTTGCATAATAGCTTTTTCAAACTTGGTGCAAGTCGAGTTCCATCTATGAGCAACATCCCAATTGGGTCCGTAGCAAACTCGACCCGCTTCCTTACACATTTTAATATATTTTGAATGTCTATGCGCATGACTATATATATGGCGCAACATTCTCTTGAAAGCTTCTTTTTGTTGTTCAATAACCTTTAAACCATCTTGAACGGCCAAATTTATGATGTGTGCGACACATCGACTATGAAAAAAAATACCCTCACAAATCGGTTTGTACTTTAATCTTAAATGCGACACCGCACTTGTATTGTTTGAGGCGTTATCGAATATGGACAATATTTTTTCTTTCAATTTGTAAGTTGCAATACATTTGTCGATTGCTTTATATATAGCTTCACCGGTGTTAGGGTAATCAAAAAGTTTAAACAAAATCGTGCATTTCATCATTTGCCACGTCGCCGGTTCAATCCAATGGGCGGTGACACAAAGATATGAGTCGGGTGAACCGTGCGGTGCGGACCAAACGTCGCTAGTCAAGTTAACACCGGTTTCTAGTATTTCAAAATAAGAAATTAATTCTTGTTTAGCATTTTTCCACAATCTTAAACAATCCCTCCTAAGAGTAGCACGACTTACATGGGTGTATCGTGGTTGGAGCGTTTTTTGAACCATCTTTGTGAATCGTTGGTTGTCGAAATGGTTGAACGGCAAACTTTCTTGGATTACAAACTTCACCATTTCCTCCCTTGCCATTTCGTAATTGTAGGCGAAAAGAGAAGCGCCTTCGCTTCCCATGGTAGCTTGACCGCTAGCGGCTTGTTGTTTCAACACCTTGCAATACGGTTTTTCGAAGTGATTTTTTAATGAGGAGTTTGCCGCAATGGCGTAAAAACGGTTACAATAGTGACAACGCACTTTTGTTGACCCGTTCGCCATCTCGCACATATCAAAATGTGCCCAAACTTCGCGGTTACGCTTTGTTGGAATAACATGAACCACCGTGTCGGTGTCGGTTGTGGACTGGCCAACGTTGACCAAATCTTGATGACTAGAGCTTGCCATGGTCGTGTCGGTTGTGAGTGATTTTAAGATTTTTAGGAGATTGAAGGATGGTGTGGTTAAAGCTAAACACCCACCACCCTTATATACAAAGTTAGAGATGATTTTTGGGGGAAAAAAACAACACAACGGCTAAATTTTGTTGGCAACGGTCATATGTGACTATGTGAGGCTTTGGCAAAGCCTTTGGTGCATAAACCGGATAAAGACAAAAAAAAAGTTGATTGATGGTCATAAATATTGCTACAATACAACGTTCATATTTTTGCATGCATAAAAGCTGCTGCAGTGCTGTGCATGGTCAGAAACTCACAATGCATAGGTTTAACCGGTTTTTAATATTTGGTAAGGATTACCAGTTTTTTGACCGGTTTAGGGAAAAATCGGTTTTTTAATCGGTTTAGGAAAAAACCGGTTATGAAACTGAACCAGTAATATATATGGGAAACCGGTATAAAACCGGTCTAACCGATTGGTAACCGAACCGGTTATAAAAAAACCGGTTTTCCAACCAAACCGGTTTCGGTTTTTTTCGGTTTCAGTTCTATAATCAGTTTTTTTGTACATCTCTACTTATAGTTGTTTTATATTACTGCACAAAAAATAAAAATAATTATATATTGCCTAATTAGACACAATTTAGCCACATAGAACACATTAAATAGGTGTGGCCAAAAGTAAGACAATAGCCACACTTGAAATTACAAAAATTAGAGTCTATAAATGACCATTAGCCACAACATAAACATTTTTGTGTGACGAAAAGTATGATAATAGACACACTTTATATTACAAAAGCATTATGTGTGACAAACGGTAAAGACAATGGCCACACCACAAACACAAACTACAAAAGAGTGTTTGAGTAGCAACTTCACATTTTTAGCCACATTGACAACAACCTCCAGTGTCTATATGATATTATTAGCCACACAGTATCTCACTATGTGTGACGAAAAGTTTAACAATAGCCACACTTTAAATTAGGAAAAGCATTATGTGTGACAAACGGTTAGACAATGGCCACACCTCAAACTACAAAAGAGTTTTTGATTAGCAAGTTCACATTTTTAGCCACATTGACAACACCCTCCAGTGTCTATATGATATTTTTAGCCACGCAATAGCTCACTATGTGTGACGAAAATTTTGACAATAGCCACTCTTTAAATTAGGAAAAGCATTATGTGTGACAAACGGTAAGACAATGGCCACACCACAAACTATAAAAGAGTTTTTGACTAGCAAGTTCACATTTTTAGCCACATTGACAACACCCTCCAGTGTCTATATGATATTTTTAGCCACACAATAGCTCACTATGTGTGACGAAACGTTTGACAATAGCCACTCTTTAAATTAGGAAAAGCAATATGTGTGACAAACGGTAAGACAATGGCCACACCACAAACTACAAAAGAGTTTTTGACTAGCAAGTTCACATTTTTAGCCACATTTATAATAACCTCCGGTGTCTATAAGATATTATTAGCCACACAGTACTTCACTATGTGTGACGAAAAGTTTTATAATAGCCACACTTTATATTAGGAAAACCATTTTTGTGTGACAAACGGTAAGACAATGGCCACACTATAATCTAAAAAAGAGTTTTTGAGTGGCAAGTAAACATATTTAGCCACTTTTAATGTAATAGCTAGTGTCTATATCATATAATTAGCCACCGTATTATTAAATTTAAGTGGCCATTTCTTTTCTATATTCACACGGCATAGGTCACAATGTAAGCTTAACACAACCCTATTGGCCACATTAATATAAAATTCATGTGGTTGAAACATAAATTCATGTGGCTATATAGATGTAATGGTCACTCTTAGTAAATTGACATGTGGCCATTTTCTACCATTTAGCCACACTTATTGGAGAGTCTTCTTGATGGCCAGCAACTAATGCCTGTACCCTTTAGCCACACTTATTACCACATAAGGCAACTAAAAACTCTGTGTGGCCATATCATACCCACGGTGTTGTGACCTTGGCCACATATGTCCTGAACCAAATGTGTGTGGCTAAAGGCCTACGGCCACACTTTTTTCGTGTGGCCGAAGGTCAATTTTCACGTAGTGGTTGCTCCCCACACTGTCATTACCATTTGTGTGTTTCTCGTGATGGGCGCATTTGCATGGGAACACGTGCAACACCGTGTTTGATGCGGTTGTGTTCCTGTTCGTGGTGCACCCGTACGATGTGGGTGACCGATGCGAGATCGATGGTATTGAGGTAAACAGTGTTTTAAATAATATATGTATTTTTAATGATCAACGTTTATTTTATAACTTGTTTAAACATGTTGAGATGAATTGAATGGCAGCTGATAGTCGACGAAATGCGTATATTGCAGACCGTCTTTCTGAGACCTGACGATAAACGAGTCGAATACCAAAACAGCCTATTGGCAACGAAGCCAATAGCCAATTTTAATCGTTGCCCACATATGGAGGACACGATTGATTTTGGTATACATGTGTCGACTCCTCGAGACAATATCTTCCAATTAAAGGAGCGGATTAGAAGGTACACGGAATTAGATTTGACTATATGTTTTAATAATAATAATAATAATAATAATAATAATAATAATAATAATGTTTTTTTTTTAATATTATATCAGCTACATGGCGAGCCACGGTGACTTCTGGTACCCGGACCCAAAAATAGTTGCACGGGAGGTGGAAGAGTCAACAAGGATAAAGTTGTCCGTTCGGCTGAGACACCGGATGAACTTCCAGGCGATGGAAGAGCGGTGGAGGCGTCGAGGGCGTGTGGTCGAAGAGATAATGCATATATGCCAGGATCTAGGAATCAAGGAGTATTGCGAGCCATGACTTAGACAGTTAGTTAGTTAGGTATTTAATATTTTGAAATTGAAGTAATGGTTTAATATGAGTTTGAAACATTGTTTTGAGTTGCAAATAAATGGTTTATGATGATGAATTTTATTTTTGTTGTGAGTTGTGTAATTAGAGGATTAATATGTTTGCGGGTACCATATATGAACTAACTAACCTATGTTATGAATTACTAATAAATAAATAAGCAAGCAAAAGCAAAAGGTTGACCTAAAACAAAAGTCAACATGGTGTTTTAACATAATAAAGATATAATACATGTTCTTTGTTGTTTCTAATAAGAGAGAGTTGACCGAAAACACAAAAGTCAAAACCCATTTATCTATCTATCGGGTGAGTTTAAATGAAGACTTCCCACCAAACTTTCACAACACGAAACCAAACCAAACCAAACCCTAGAATAGCGATTACAATTTGTACGACTAGAAAGAAAGAACATCGAAGAATCGATTGAATGGTTCGTATGCTGTTTGATTTTATTTGATGATAGGAAAGTGTTTTGATTGAGTACTGAAACCAACCTTTATTTAGTCATCAGTCATTTATTTATTTAATTGAATCTGCTTCGTATGTTTATGTATGGTTGTATATTATTATATTCTTATTCTTTGCTTCTTCTACTTATACATACACCAGATAGATAGATAGATTAATATGAGTTAATGATCTTATTCTTCTCATGTAGACATTCGTTTAGTTAACAACAATTCATTTACAGAAGAAGCTAGGTTCAACTCTTGTCGTCATATTGTTCCACTACTTGAAATGGCATGGCAGTGATGATAATTAATTAACGAATTGGCAGCACCCTGTATGATCGAGGGCAGCGCCTACATCATCCGAAGAAGCATCACATTCTACTATGACAAGGGACCGGTTACATGAAAGGAAGAAATCAAGATCAAAATACGAGGAGATGGTAGAAAAGACCGAGCCACCCCTACCTACATGATTGGCTGAAAACACGCGAAAATCAGACTAAGTGTTAGTTGATTCATTCTAGCAAGCTTTTGTTATGAATATGTATTTCTAGCAAGCTTTTATGTTTTCAACATTTTCTAGCAGACTAAGTGTTAGTTGATTCATTCTAGCAAGCTTTTGTTATGATTATGTGTTACTAGCAAGCTTTGATGATAAGTGAACTTTCTAGCACACTTAGGTGTTTCTTATGATTGTTTATTTCATCCTAGCAAGCTTTATGATAATTTTTGCTTAACTGATTCATGTTCTTGTCGAGTATATTTTGATAAGTTTGTGTCCAACATGATTTGTGATTGTGATACTGAAAATTGATCAATTCTAGCACAACTTGTGATTTGAGTGAAAAGTGAAATTTACAAGTGTTTCGGGCAAACTTTGTTTTCCGAGCACACCGTAAATTTCTAGCACACTTTAGATTTTGAACATGTTAATTGGTGTGATTCTAGCACACCTTGTGTTTAGAAGTAAATTCTAGCACACTTTGTACTAGGAAGTAATATTCTAGCACAATGTGTATAGAAGTAAATTCTAGCACACTTTGTCTTAGGAAGTAATATTCTAGCACACTTTGTATTAGGAAGTAATATTCTAGCACAATGTGTAGAAGTAAATTCTAGCACACTTTGTATTAGGAAGTAATATTCTAGCACAATTTGTGGTTAGAAGTAGTCTAGCACACTTTGATGAAAAGTGCATCGAGCACACTATGTGTAACAGTTTTACTGTAATGATAATTTGATAACTGTTTACACATTTTTGGGTAAGGTTTGTGACTTTCAAATTTTCGGGTAAGGTTGACATGCAACCATCTGGCAATTAATCGGTTAATAGGTTTTAGTTGGCAAGTTTTGACCCGTAATATGGGTGAAAATTTAATTCATTAACTGTCTGGTTTATAATAATCTTTGTTAATTGAGTTATAAGCGAAATGCGTTCGAGTAATTTCTAAAAAAATTCAATCTTGATCCGGGTCAAACTTCCAAGGGCTTTGATCGGTTAAAACGTGTTTGGGTTAGATTGAGATATAACCAAATTTGGGTCATCTAAAATGAAAACTGGTTAGAAACAACACCAAAAATGAAGGAGAAAAATTAATTTTTTTAGTTAATATTTGGTTAGTTACTGTTTTTGGAATTATAAGTACCATGTTATGCATATTAATCTTTTTCTTTCGTTCTTCCTTTCTTTTTCTTTTTTTAATGTTTCAGTGAACGAAGAGAAGCAAAGAAAAAGAGATGTAGCTAATACCGGTACCATAATGAACCGAATCGATACCACCGAATTCCCGTTGCGTCAAAACATGGAAGAAAGCATTACCTGTCTGTGGTAAGAAGGGACCGGTTACAGAAAAGGAAGAAATGAAGATCAAAAGACTTGGAGATGGTAGAAAAGACCGAACCACCCCTATCTACATGATTGGCTGAAAACACACAAAAATCAGGTTACTTGTTAGAAATGAAATCTTGTTTTATTATTACTTAATCCAGTTTATTAGTTATCTTTAATGATGTAGGTGACACAGAACCAGAAGACTCTAAAATGTGGACAAATTAAACACACTGATGATGATCCGGTTATGGTTAGTTTTTAGCGACCGGGAAGAAGACCATATTTGTCAGCTGACGACATCATTAATTGGTAGGAAAACAGTTTGAGGTGTCAATAAACTTAAAACTATATATTAGCTAAATTTGCCACATCTTTCTTGTATGTAATAATAATAATAGTCATAAATTGGTACTACAGTTGCACAAGTTGGAGACAAAGCTGGCTGCTTTCTTTACTGATCGAGATGGATGGTGTAGCATCGCAGGCCGAGAACAATCAGAATGGTCAAAACGTGATGCTTTACCATGAACGTCCCCCCTAAATAATAGCAGCACCTTTCGGGATGTGGCGGGACATTCATTAAATTTAGGAGTTAATGCCAAACATGCATTTAGGAGTTGATAATAGTTCCACGTGTCCATTTTCTGTTCATGTAGCGCTTGTTCCTTAAACTTCTGCTTTTTCATCGAAACAACAGAGTATATAAGCCCTAATCACAAACTAACGGGAAAATAACAAACTAACGGAACTAACAGCTGCGTAAAAGAACTAACTGAACAAACTCAGGAAACAACTGAGCTATTATTATAATAAATAAACCAACAGCACAAGGGGTTGCATGTGTGATAGTTTTGTTGGCTATAGACTGTTTGAAGGCATGTTAGTTTAAGTTAACCAAAGGAGCCGAATGAAGTTTCAATCTAGTTGGAAAAGTTGATTGATGCTCGAATTCTAGTACTACGGGACTTTTAGACGGTCTTTGAGTTATAGTGTGATGCAAGTAGAGTGGGGATTAGAGCGATTTTGATGCAATAAGGTACGCCGGTTGTGAGCGTGCAAGCTATAAGGCATTGGGAATATTACTTTATGTCATAAAGCACAAGTCTAGAGTCTCCAACAAGGTAGCTATATACCATTACCAGGAGAACAACCTTTCTTAAAAATCTCTAGCCTTAATAGTTACTTTCGTACTATTAGACCAGTCGGTCGATTGCTGTAAGTTTCTCTTAATCCTTAGCAAACAAATTTTAAAATAACACAAAGCTACAGAAGCACGCTTTCTTTTTAAAACGTATCAATCCAGTACACTTCCTTCAAATTGTACCATCCACGAATCTTTTCTATATTTTTCTTATTTTTAATTTTAATAAAAATAATTAAATTTAGTTCTTTAGGAGCCAAACTTTAATATGATCAAAGTCACTTACTATAATGCAATTAAAAAGAAACTAAACCGTGTTTCCTTAAAGAAAACGCTCTCTTTTATTTATTTTGTATATTTTAATTTTTAATAAAAGTTTCGGTGAAAAGACCTTTTTTTCAGCAAAACAGGTAATTTAAAAAAAAATCAATAAAATTGGCATGCTTAAAAAATTTTATGTTTCTCACTCTTAATCTATTTAGATAAAATGTTCTATTTTAAAAAAATTCTCTATAAAAACGTGAAGGAAAATGTATCTACTATTATAGTAAAACAAGGTTTTTTCGTATACATGTCATCCATACATCAGTCTCCCCTCTTATTTTGACTATATGTAATTTTGACACATGGCTTCATCGCGGCGAAGGACGTTGATTTAGGATGCTACAATTTCAAATCCTAATTCTCCTTTGGAGCTCAACCTGTTCCCTCCAATTGCAATTGAGTAGTTACCGTTTCTTTATTCCATTTATCAACCCTATCAAATCGAATCAAGCAACGAAGAAAGTCGCCTCCCTCAGTCAAATAGTGAAGACAATAAGATTCAAGTCTAAACCTTTATTGTATTGATTAATAAGTTGTTGTGATTACTTGATTACAAATAACCCCTATTTATAACCATACAATTACTTGTTAGACAAAAATAGGAACTAACTCAATAACCCCCTAGGTTTGTAAGTACGACAACTAGGTACCCGCACTTACGCAAGATTACACTAACAATTACCCCATAATCTTGTGACACCGATGAAGCTTCGCATCTCGTTAAACTTCAACCGTGGCAACGCTTTTGTAAGGATGTCTGCTCTTTGTAAATCTCCACTGACATGCTCCACCTTGATTTGTTCTCTCTCGATGCACTCTCGAATGAAATGGTACCGTGTGTTGATGTGCTTGCTTCTCCCGTGAAAAATCGGGTTCTTCATCAAGGCAATAGCCGATGATTATCCACCTTCAACGTCATGATCTCCTCATTTTCTCCAGTCATCTCTGACAACAAACCCCGAAGCCATAAGGCTTGACATGCAGCCGATGTAGCTGCCATAAATTCATCCTCACATGATGATAACGCCACCGTTCCTTGTTTCTGAGAAACCCATGATATCGGTGATGTACCATAGTAGAAAATTAGACCTGAGGTGCTCCGACCATCATCCATATCCACCGCATGACTACTATCACTATACCCGTGCAACATACTGTTTCCGCCACTCGAGTAAGTAATACCAAAGTCTAGTGAACCTCTTAGATATCGGAGAATATATTTAACCGCTTGAGCATGAGCTTGAGTTGGTGATTGCATGAACCGACTTGCATAACCAACCGAGTAGCTCAAATCGGGTCTTGTATGAGTTAAATACCTTAAGCTTCCGATTTTAGGATCTTCATTGCATAACCACTTTGCTTTAACGTTATCCCACGATCACTTTTCTTGACTTCGATCCCGAGATAGTAATGCAACAACTCGAGGTCACTCATCTCGAACCTTGACTCCATTTGTCTTTTGAAATTTGCAATTTCTTGCACACTTGTACCCGTGACTATCAAATCATCAACGTAAACTCCAACGAGTAGTAGCCTTTGACCGGAACACCTTTTGTAAACCGCTTGTTCTTGTTTACATCGAGTGAAACCGAGTTCCTTTAACGACCCGTCTAGTTTAGTATTCCACGCCCTTGGAGCTTGGCGTAGACCATATAAAGCTTTAGCCAACTTGTACACTTTTCTTTCCTCACCTTTCTTAACGAACCCATCCGGTTGAAACACGTACACCTCTTCTTTCAAATCACCATGAAGAAACGCGGATTTTACATCCAAATGATAAACTTCCCAAACATCGGTTTGCGGCTAACGCGAGTAAAAGTCGAACGGTTTCGATTCTCGCCACTGGTGCGAACACCTCTTCGAAATCGATCCCATATTTCTGAACATACCCCTTAGCTACGAGTCGAGCCTTGTACTTGGTTATTTTCCCGGCTTCATCTCTTTTGATTTTATAGACCCACTTTAAACCTATCGGTTTTACTTTGGGCGGTGCTTCGACTAACCGCCATGTCTTGTTTCTTTCAATCGACTCAATCTCCGCTTCCATTGCTTTTCTCCAATGTTTTTCATTATTCGTTTCTCGAAAATTTACCGGTTCATCATCGAATAATAATAGGAGATTTACCTTGTCGTTTTTCGGGTCTTGCTCGGAGGGTGTCGGTATACCTTCAACCAGAAAGTCGCTAAATTTCTTGGGTAAAACCGTCTTTCGAGTAGTTCGACGCGGCTGAATGACTTGTAACGGTTCTTCGTTTAGGCTAGTGTTCGGCCTAGTCGGGCTTACAGGTGAGTTGCCACCTTCTGAACTTGATGACTCACTTTCGTTTCTGATACGAACCAACTCACCGGTATCATGTCGATCTACGGACCCGGTGTCAAACCCGGATGTCACATGCTCCGATTCGGGTTCAATATCACACCTAACAATAAACTCGGTCCATTCAGGACCCTTTTCGCCCTCTTGTTTGTCTTGATCAGCCCACGCGTACCTTTTACACTCGTCAAACTTGACATCCCGCGTAACGTGTACTCGCCTTTTGATCGGATCAAACATACGGTAGGCTTTTGTTCCAGGTTGAGTACCTAAGTGAATCATCACAATGCTTTGGTCGTCCAATTTCTTTTGACCGGTACAAAGGACTTTTACATACCCCGTGCATCCGAAAACTTTAATGTGTGAAAGGTTCGGTTTTCCTCCTTTAAAACGCTCGTACGGAGTCGAATACTCCAACGATTTTGTTGGTGACAGGTTTAGTAAATAAACCGAGTGATGAACCGCTTCTCCCCATAGATCTTGTGGTAGTGACATCGCCTTTAACAAACTTCGAGTCGTTCCAAGTATGGTTCGACTTCTTCTTTCAACCACCCCGTTTTGATGTGGGGTGTACGGGTCCGTAAACTGATGTGCCACACCTATACTTGAAAAGTAATCTTCCAACACATGGGATGTAAACTCACCCCATTGTCGGTGCGTATGGTTTTGAGTTTCTTGCCCGTTTCGTTTTCCACCTTTTTCACGAAATCTACGAGTAAGCCCGCAACTTGGTCTTTCGTCTTTATCGTGAAAACCCACATATAGCGGGTGTAGTCGTCAACAACAAGCAAAAAGTATCGGTTTCCACCGTGTGTCTCGGGAGTAATCGTGCCAAAAACATCGGCATAAACGAGCTCGAGCGGTACCTTTGCACGATAATTAGATTCTTTTGGGATATCCGATCTTGTTTGTTTGCCTAGCATTCATGCATCACAAATTTGCATCGGGTGTTCGATTCTTGGCACTCCATCCGCGAGTTTCGAGAGACCCCGAAGGGCATCGAAATTCAAATGCCCCAATCGAGCATGCCATTTCCATGCAAGATTTTGCAAATTAACTTGTAAGCAAACCGGAGAAACAACCTTTAAATTAATTTTATAAACCCGGTTGAAAGAACGCGGTACCTTGATTAGAAGTCTTCCATCTTGTTCGAATATCCATAAGATACCGTCTTGGATCCCGATTTTACATCCTCCTTCGTCTAATTGCCCGAGACTTCTAATATTATTTTTAAGAGATGGAATAAAATAAACGTCACTCAAGGCTCGTTGTTCTCCCCTTTGACCTTCAACTACTATCGTGCCTCGACCTTCGATTTCAACACACGAACCATCACCGAAACTTACTTTAACGGTCTTATTACGATCGATGTTAGAAAACCATTCCGGATTTCCCGTCATGTGGTTACTCGCCCTGTTATCAAGAATCCATGTGTTTTTATCACATGGGGTTGAAGCATATTGCTTTGGATCAACCCGGCCTTCTTTTAGAAAAACGACATCTTCCTTACTCCGAGATACCGTCATCATGTTTAGAACCGGTCCGCCATCTTGAGCGAGGTTACTTTGATTGTTCGTCTCCTTGTTTCGGTTAGGACATGACGTGGCAAAGTGCCCTAGTTCATCACACCGATAACATTTAATCTTTGACCGATCTTTCTTAAATCGGGGTTCTTTCTTTTCCCGATCTACAACCTTACCCTTTCCTTTGCTCTTTTGACTTGATTCGGTTCCCATCTTGCCTTTCCCATGACGCCTTTCTTGATTGCTTTTAGCTTTCCATTCTTCATATGTATATAGGAGTTGTTCTTGCTTACCGGACACGGGTTTGTCTTCATCTCCAGATCGTTCCTCAAACGCTTTTAGGCGTCCAAAGGCTTCATGGAACGTCATGGTCTTTATATCGGCAAACTGTTCAATAGTAGCAACAATCGCTATATACCTCTTTCTCGGAACGGACTTTAAAAGCTTTCTCACAAGGGTCTTTTCTTCAAACGGTTCTCCAAGATTGCTTGCTTTGGAAGCTATTTGGCTTATCTTGGTCGAGAAGTCATCAATCGTGTCCGTTTCTTTCATCTTGAGTACATCGAACTCATGTTGAAGAGACTCAATACGTGCTTCTCGAACCCTATCAAACCCAACGAAACGAGTCTTAAGTGCATCCCATATCTCTTTAGTGGTGGAAAGGTGAGCCACTTGCATCACCAAAGCCTCCGGCATGCCTTGATAAAGATATACAATCGCCAACCCATCTATCTTTGGATCAACTACCGTTCCCGTTCTTGGTTCGATAGCCTCCAACAACCCTTGAACCTTGAAGATGGCCTTGATTTTTACCATCCAAATCGTATAATTAGTGGACGTAAGAATCGAAAACTGAATCGAGAGGGAACTCGGTTCTTTGGGAAAACCGACTTGATTACTTGGCCCTCCGACTTGATTATTTGGTTGATCACCCATCTTAATAACAAATTAGCTATGACTTCAAAACAAACCAAAATATGTTTGCTCCCTTCTAATGCTAGTGACTAGTAAGAAAAAAAATAAAAACAATTGAGAATTCAATTGCTTCAATAATTTATGCTTTCTTACGTAAGTCCACTATGCAAGAATTGAATTGTCCACAAAAAGACAACACTTTTGGCTTTTTTTATGAACACTTTCCAAGAATTGTTGAACAAGTTTAAACACCAACAGAATGTTAAAACTTTTGACCACCGCCTTCTCTGCTCCTCTATTATCTTTTGGCCGACAAATAGAGAACACTTTCACCGTAGTCGGTTTCTTCACGTCACTTGGATTCTTGATCACTTTCAAGAGACCTAATTGATTTTCTTGAAACCCACGGTCTTAATTCTTTGTTCGCCGGAAACTAGATGAACACCGATTTTTTCTTTCCGGTTGCCGCTCTTGATCTTCGATTGATCTTAGAACCCGTCGCAGAGGTCTTGCAATCAAACGTGATTGCCTTCCTCGCCGGACTCACCTTCGATCGGAGATGCCTTGCGCCGCCGGAACTTCTTGATCGATATTTAGGCTCTGATGCCAATTGAAGACAATAAGATTCAAGTCAAAACCTTTATTGTATTGATTAATAAGTTGTGATTACTTGATTACAAATAACCCCTATTTATAGCCATACAATTACTTGTTAGACAAGAATATGAGGAAAACTAACTCAATAACCCCCTAGGTTTGTAAGTACGACAACTAGGTCCCCGCACTTACGCAAGATTACACTAACAAATACTCTTTCATCATTGGTCCGTCTTATCATTATTCTCTTCATTAAACCGAGTGATCAACCAATCAAGTGTTAACTGCCTTGGGGGGTTTCTGTTTCTAGACGACAGTCTGTGACATGAATAATTCAACAACTTCATCACCATCGTGTTGTTCTTATGAATGAGGTAACGTGTTGTTGTTGTTTGGATCCCATTGTCTTTAATTGGTTCCGATTGGTTTGTTCCAACAATCCTATAACAGTTTGATTTAAATGCTTTGTGTTATATATGTTTATGATTCCATAATATGTTCTTTTGTTAAAACTTTTTCGAAAGGGATTCGTTGCATGTGGTTTTCTTAACTGGATAAAATCATTATAGCTTGAAATGGTTATTTATGGGTTGTTTGTCACAACAAAAGTTGATTAATCTCCTCCACTAATGTAATATAAAAGTTTTTTTTTTATTGGATTTGGAGCATGTGTCGTTCACATAGCAAGTTAAAGTGATGTTTTAAAACCATGCGTTTGGCCTACAGTTATATACAACATACCTCCTTCATCGGAGCTCTTAATTAACATCACCGATATTCATAAAAAGATGAAATTTCAAATTTCATTCAACATTATGCACTCAAACTAAAAGTACGCAGTCTATTCTCTGTTTGGTAAAGTTTCTTACTTTCATAATTATTTGTTGGAATTGAGTTGGTTATTTCCATAAAAAGTGGTTTTTTTTGTTATATATGACCTTCATATATATTAGTACTAGTTTATAAGTCTGTGTGATACACGGATTGAAAAAATATATTTTTTTAAACGTGATCACCTTTTGGCTGAAACGTGAACTCGGTTTTTATATGCGGGACAAGCCTCAAGTCCTCAACTATAGTATTTGATCAATAACATGATCTATCAAACAACCATTTATCAATACATACATGCATAGAAGACTTGTACCATTCGCATCATATACTTTAAAATAGAAGGCCAACAGAATCCAAATGGCATAACATACTTTTCATACACGCATGAAATTTCATGTAAAGCAAAAAAAAGATTGAATTGTTATATTAAGAAATCTGAACCACAAGTGCTGTTATAATGCCACTACATAAAACTTGACGACGATGCTTTTTCTTGATATATTTTCCACCTTCATCCACTGGTTTCTGTTAATTTGCAAAAGGTTACCGCAATGTAAGCAACACACATGCGTATATTGGAGGAGCAAGTGAAGGTTCTTGGATAAAATCAGCTATGATGGCAAAGAAAATGACACTTCTAAAGAACCATGAAAAATGTTAGATTCATGAAAGGGTATAACTGAATTTATAAAGTACTGACTTACCAATATATTACATTTCAGAAAGCCAATAGAATTTATCGCATTATGGGCCAAGTCAAAGAAAGATATGCTTAGCATAAGGCATGCAGCAAAACCCTAAACCAAAATAATGATGTTTCTATGTAATATGCAAATAAAATAAACGGGACTTTCAAAAATACAAATTTATGCATGCAACATACCAGTAAAAGTCCAAGCATCTTCAAGTTAGGAGCTTTAGTCAAAATTACAAAAACCGCTCCTCTTCAACATATGAGATCACATATTAGAATTAAGAACTTGGTTACTTCAACAATCATAGATACAGTCAACAAATCACTTTTAAGCCAAATAGTGCATAACAGAGAAACCAGGATGAATACTAAACAACTACACATAAGAAAACATGAATTACATTACATTCATATCAATTTAAGCAATTAAACAAAAAAAATGTGCTACAATAATTAGGTTGTTGGGTATAAGAGGGATTCTATTTAACCAAATAAATGGGCGTGCTAAAACAGAAAACATAATTGATTTAACCAACTAATTCATCAACAGAAATAAAAAATAAATCTTAATTCTAAGTATCACCACCAACCACTATTTGGTTCTCAATTCTCATACATTGCAGGCAGGTCTTGTTGTAACAATAACATTAACACATAAGCATAATTACACACGCATATATGTACAGCACGTGTATATCGTGTTAGTGTATATGTTTTTTTTTTCTTATCTATAGTACGTATATCTTTATTGTTCAAATAGAATATCTGTTGAAATCAACAATTCATCGCCATTTTTCTCAAGCTAACAACCTTATTATTAATTTGAAATGAGATAAACAATTGCATTGATCATCAAAAGCAAATTAGTAAGATATTGCTCATTGATCCTAATCTTTATATTAACTTTATTGCTTATACAAAAAACTAAGCTTATTGAATTTAGCTGTAAACAGTAATTAAACACTTGCTTACATAAATGATGTTCCATCAAGCTCTTTAAAAACCGAGTAAGCCACGTATAGACCGTGGTCCCCGAGGGTCTTGTAACTAACAACATGCAAGAAAGCATACCTTGATAGCTTCCAAAATTTTGCTGAACTCCATTATATCTTCGTTCTTAATAGTAGTAAAACAAAAGGCTGTTGTGGTTTTATGATGATAATCTTCAAAAAATTAAAAAAAAAAATTATTCCCAGTATTCAAAGCTAAGTGCATGAGGTATTTAGGTTCGAAAAAGGCGTATGTACAACCAAATAAAAGTTTCATCTATTTCACACATTAGCCTTTTTATCAAGTAAACCAGGTTGCTTTTGCATTCCAGTTATTTTCGTTCAATTATGTTTGTTACGTTCATGAACCATTCATTATGCTGTTAATGAATGAACACGGACAAAAAATTCCAGCTGTTTTGATTGTTCATTTAAAGTTTAACGAACGAACATACTCTGTTTGTTAGTGTTTGTTTGGCTCCTTTACAAGCCAAGCCTGGTAGTTAGTCACCAATTTAATATTTGACTTGATATAAATGACTACCTCCAATGCAATAAATCTAGATATTATGATTTTTAATCAAAATATTCGTTTTCATAGTGCTTAACAGAAGAGATCGGACCTGAAAGTCTATGATGATGAAGATTACTGAAGAGCAATGAATTTAAGTTTAATAAAATAAAGAGAAGTAGACAACCCAATCAAGTAATTAGACAACTACTGGTGACAGAAAACATGAACAAAAACAACACCCGTGTAATTGAAGTTTAAAACCCTAAAAACTAAAGTGTTCAGATAAAAACAAAATTGAAGAAACCATTAGAAAGAAGGGAAAAAAGCCCCAAAAAAGTTTATAGCAAAACCGATAGAAACGGACGCGGATAACAGGAAGTTGAATACCTGATTGCATGACCAATCGAAGAGAGAGTTTGATTGTTGCCTTGTCTTATTATATGATATTGAAGAAACGTGGATCGGCTCACTGGTAGACGATCAACTTTCCTCGGGTATGAGTATGCTATATCACCGATGGTTCTCCGGAGTATGAATTCTTCCACCTACAAAACGAGCAGCACCGTGAACTTACCCCTCAGAAAGGGACAGAGGGGTCCTCTTTGGGGTAACCCTCCGGTGTGAGAATAAGAGATTGTAGGAGAAGATAATAATAATCTGAGATTGAGTAAGGATTTAGAGTGTATTTTCTTGCTTGCCTCCCCTTGTGGAGGTGGTGTGGTATTTATAGTGTTAGGGTTTCCAATAATTGGGCTCAGATCCCATTAGGGCCTTTTTGGCCTCCTCCTGTTGCTTCGCGCCACGTGTCCTTAGGACACCTGGTGCTCTTTCATTGATTATTCTCTGACCAAGGTATTTCACCTGACCCATGTGCAATCACGTGGTAGCACATGGGTTTTGCTGAGTTGTCCACCTTTCATTGGCAGCTGTCAACATCAGCATATTCTTTATTCCTTAAAGGATACCTTCTGAAAGGTTGTTTGATGAGCACAATCAGGGTTGTCCTTATCCTGATTTGGATAAGGACGAGGTTGATTATGTGCATGTGTGATATGCGCCTATCCTGAGGATGCGCGAGGTCTTCTCTTTATTCTCACACGCAGATGTTTCATGCGCAGATGCGCCACGCGCAGATGTGATATGCGTGAGCATATATGATGCGTGAGCATATGTGATATGCGCCACGCGCAGATGCGCATAGGTTTTGGCTTTGTGCCTTCATGACATCTTGATTTCAAGCCTCTTGTCTATATCTTGTGGGTTGACCCGCCCCGCTCGATGTTAAGGCGGGTGCATACCTCTTCAAGCCCCCAGTCTAATGTGTGTCTTGTCTCGCGCGAGCGAGGTAAGATAGATATTAGACTTAATAGTTTGCTCTTTTAATAGGGTTTGTCTTTTCTTTTTTATTTCTCATCGTTGCGCGAAATTCTATCCTTTTGGTTGAAATGAATCGTCCATGTACGTGGTTGGTTGGTGCTGACATGCGTCAGAGATGGAGACATGTGTCAGACTTTTCGTGTGCTCGAGGTGCTACAGTTGCCTTTCATGTCTCCTCACACAGTGTCAGGAACACGTGTCGCGCTCGTGTTGGCCTGCACCTGCGAGTGGGGGCGCGTGAACTCTGATCAGTACCTGTTTCTTTCTCTCTCCTGGGCCTATAAAAGCAAGCCTTTTGAGTTGTTATTCTTCATCTTCATTGTTATTTCAGAGCTTTTTCTTTCCTTCCATTTTCATTCCGATTAAGAGCCTGTCTTTTGCTTCCAGATTTCCGTTCTTGAAGTAACCGCTGTTTGATTCACAGTTGTATGTTTGACAACCCAGACACCACAATCTCCCCCAGCAAACGCCGTGTAAAATCATTAATCATGTCCACTTTGAAGAAGACCGGCAAGGGAAAACGGGCTGCCGAGGCCTCGTCGGAGGATGTGGGGAAGGGCAAAACAGTGAAGAGATGGGATGAGATTCCCTGCAAACTGAAACAGTCTGATTTCGACAGTCTCGTCGCCTCTCAGGGTTTTCTCCCTGAGTTCGGCTGTCTGCTCCCGGCGGCCGGGCAAACGGCGGCAGATCCGCCCACCGGCTATATCTCCTTATACTGTCACTTTTTCACTCACTGTAACCTTCGTCTCCCGATGACAAGGTTCATGGGTGCGCTGCTTCAGTTTTATGGGATTCACATATCCCAAGTCCATCCTTGTGGACTAGTGCGCATGACTCATCTTGAGTTCATGTGCAAAGCTCAGCGCGAGGAGCCCACCCCTCGGCGCTTTCAATATTTTTACAAGCCAAAAATCCAAGATTCTTGGTTCTCATTCATACCTCGCAGTCAGAAGGTTAAGTGCTGCACTGTTTCCTTCAAAAGCCTTCATGACTGGTCTGAGAAATTTTTTTATATTAAGGCTGTTGTGATTCCCATCCGTATGACCATGCGCGCGATTACTTCTGCGCCCGCGGATGAGAATGTTCTTAAGAACCCCACGGGCACGTGGGTTAACAAGTTAATTGCTGAACCATCCCCACCAAGAATATTTGCGAGGAGGCGCTGGTGGGGGTTGGTATGAGCAAGAGGTGGACCGACAGCGCGACTGAGCCTGTCATTCAAGTTGATGGCTTAGGTGAGTTATTAGCTCATTGCATTATTTCTGCGCGAATATAATTCGTTTTGCTGATATCATTTGTCTTGTATTATGCAGTAAGCAAGGAATACGTCCACGCCGCCTATGATGAGCATATGGAGGGTGGCTCTGTCGCGCTGGGCGCTGGGGAAGTTGCTTTCCCCGATCGCATCGATGATATGTTCATCCCTGTTGATTTGGGATTTTGCTTTGACAGCGATGCGCCTGTTAAGCCTTTGTACTTATGCTTATGCCTTTAGAATACCAAATTTGGTTAATATTTCTGTTGCACGTATTGTAGATGCGCTCGAGAACTATGAGCTGGAGCTCGCGGAAGAAGAGGTGGAGGAAGAAGCTGAGGCGCCACAACTCAAGCGCAAAGCTAAAGGGAAAACTGGCGCAGGGGCAGTAAAAAACAGAAGAAAAATGATGCCCCTGTTGCTCAGGATCCTCCTACTCAAGCGAAGGGACTTGAGAAAACCAAGGGGTTTACCTCCAAGTTTTCCTCGTCTTCTTTGCCTCGAGGTGTGGGCAGTCCTCCTGTCCACACGAGGTATGGTGCCGCCACCTCATCTCTTCACGCGGCGGACAAGGGAAGCGGCATTGTGCCTGCTGTTTCATCTTCTCCCACAGGTATACTTTGTTTATATTTTGTGGTTTTATGAGCGTGATTCCGATAGAGTTATTAATGAATCTTTGCTCACTCAAATGTTTGTAGAGCCGGCGACCTTGGTGGATCAACCTCAGGCGCAGCAAGGTACCGAGGCTGCGCCGAAGGTTGCTTTGAAGTCCCCTGTTTTACCCTCGAAAAGGGGGAGAATGGACTTCATGGCGATGCTCAACTCGCGGACGGCGGTGCGCCAAGGTATATATTGCGCTTTGATTTTCTGACTTTTTCCTTTAGATCAAGTCATGAATCATTTCTCTTTGGTTTTTTCATAGGAATTATAGCTGGCACACAAGCTGCTGGCGGCACTGCTGGCGCCGGCGCCGGCGCCGTTAGCTCTGCTCCTGCTCCGACAAGCACTGAATCTCCTCTTATTGGGATTACTAAGGAGCAGGAGACTATTTTACGCGCTGATCTAGCGGCGTCTAGACCTCCCTCACCTCCTCCTGCGCGCAGCCCTCCTCGCGAGACTATTTTTGATTTTTCCAAGTCGCAGGAGAAAAGACCTGTTACAGAGGATGATGAGGAGGTCAATTTTGAAGACTCCGATGGCGGCCGTGCAAGCCCTGTAGCGCCACGAGATTTCGTGGCGCAGCCTTCTCGTGAGGCTGGCGCTGACTTTTCTGCTGGCTCTCCGCAGGTATAAGTTTGTTTTGCTCCGCTGTGCGGACTTCCATATTAGTGTTTAGATGACTAAAACGTTGCTTTTGCGTTGCTTTGTGTTTGCAGGAAGCCGATCACATATACCGCCCGAGATGGAATATTACTGAGGATAGCTCATTTCAATCCATGGGCGTGTGTGAAGACTTCTGGGCTCACTCTGTGCCTCCGGCTGAAAGGAGGTTTCAGGAGGACTGCGCCCGCGTGGACTTGCTCAACGACCATCTTTTTGCTGGGTCTGCGTTCTTTGCTGCCTCCCAAGAGCTTCGCAATGATTATATAAAAGTGCGTGATGCTCTTGTGGAGGCCAAGCAAGAGGCTAAGGTTTCTGCTTGGAATCTTTCTGACGCTCGAGAGAGAGCTGAGAAACTCCAAGCAGAACTCAGCGAGAACCGAGCAAGTGCCAATGCTGCCTTTGTGAAGCGCGGGCATGAGCTGCAGGCTGTGCGGGAGAAGCTGCAGGCGGCATAGGCGGATGTAGCCAGGTACGCGCGGCGAGCGCGTGATTTGGAGTTAGAGGCAGAGACGCGTGATCAAACTCTTGTGCAGGCTATCACTGACAAATCTTTATTAGAGAGTGAGGTTGCGCGCCTGAAGAAAGAGCTTGAAGCTGCGAGGGCAGAAAAGGATGAAGCCCTGGCGGCAGCAGCGTCTGGCCAAGAAGAGCTCGATGCTGCGCGAGCGGAAAGGAATGAGGCCTTGGCGGCAGCAGCGTCCGACAGAGAAGAGCTAAAACAGACCAAGGAAACTGTTGGGTTGTTAAACTCTCAGATTCCTGCTCTTGAGACGTCTGTTTCTTCCCTCGCGCAGGATCGCCAATGGCTAGTTTCACAGGGTATGACTCGTTGCGCTTATGCGATGAAATACTCAGACGAGTTTAAGACCCTTGTGATGGATTGCAACGCTGCGTCGCGCTTGGTGGGTCGAGCTGAAGGGTTTAAGGATGGCTGTGAATATAGCATGCTGAAGAAGAACCCATCCGACTACCCTTATCAGCTCGACGTTGTCTGCGCTGACATGGCCGAGGTGGGGGAGAAGTATTTGAATACTCCCATTCCCATCCTTGAGCAGGTATTTTAACCTTAATGAGTTTACCTTGACTTATTTTCCTAGTCTTTTGTACTCATACTTTTCCTTGTGACTTGCAGATAGCCTCGCTTGCTGACCAGCCCGATCTCGGCGCGCTAAAGAAATTACTTGACGAGTGTGAAGGGGCTGGTGGCAGCGATGATGGCGCGGGCAATGCTGCCTCTGCTAGCGGCTCTGGCGTGGCCAAAGGACCTACTCCTGACACTATCGTGATAGAAGACAACTCCATTCAAGACGAACAGCTTGATTATGGTAAGTTTGGAGATGACGAGGAGCGGGCTGCGCCATATGCTGAGGGAGGGGGTAATGATGAGGACAATGAAGAGGCTGATGTTGATATAGAGACTTGAGAAGCCCTTCATGTTTTTTTTTTTTTTGTTTGTAGTTTTTATCTCATCATTTTGTAAATTTGTAAACTTCTATGTTTTGAAATGAAATTTTGTTTTCCCCTTATTCGCATCTTGCGCATTCCCAATTCATTTCTTTATATTGCATGTTTGCATGTTGAATATAAGATATGCTTGCACGTTGAAACTTGAACAAGGTTGTAAGGAAATTATTTTACTTAATCCTTGTCATATTTCAAGTTATTTTGCAATATTCTGAATATGCTGACACGTGCCTTGGCATTTCAGTATTCCTCTTTTGCGCGACATTATCGCGCATTTATTATCAGGAATTATGACTGAGTTTTTTAGCCTTTACGTGTCAGTATGTGTTACTCTGATATCCATTACAATCCCATGCGCGACCTCGACCTGAGACCTTAACAACTATGTTTTGGCATGTGCTTTGCCTTAGCTGTGCTTAGGTATTTTTATGGTCTAGCTGCGCAGCATGTAGGATGGATGTTGTGAGTAATTTGAGCTAAGGCTCGTATTATTGGGCTAAGACCCTGAGCTAAGGCTCATATTATTGGGCTAAGGCCCTGACGTTTTAGAGTTAAAACTCGTTAACGCGTTTGAGCTTGAAGCTCGCGCATGTATGTTTTACTTCGTTTTATTTTTAGTTTTGATGTCAATACAATGTTGTCATATTGCTCAAAATTAATAAAGGGAAGTGTGAAACATGTATGCAAAAGGTAATAGAACACATATTAAGAAAAGACAGCGCGTATCATTATTCATAATGGCTTAAAAAGCCTTGATTACGAACTTGACAATTTTTACATGAAACATTTTCTAAGCTGCGCTGCGTTCCATGTGCGCGGGATCTTCTTTCCATTCAAATCTTTTAAAGCGTATGCGCCTTTTCCCAATTCTTCCGAGACTTGATAAGGTCCCTCCCAGTTGGGGGACATCTTTCCCGGGGGTATCGCGTGACTAGCTTCATTGTTCCGAAGGACGAAATCATTCTTCTTGAAGTGGCATTCTTTCACGCGCTGATTGTAATATTTTTCTAGTTTTTTCTTGTATTTGGCTTCACTGATGATAGCCGCCTCTCAGCGCCCTTCAAGTAAGTTGAGATCCAACCTTCTTTCGCGCTCGTTATCCATCTTACTCATCATGAGCACTCTATGGGATGGGCATCCAATTTCTGCTGGAATCATAGCCTCCGTTCCATAGGTTAGGCTGAACGGGGATTCGCCATTGCTGGTTTTGCTTAATGTCCTGTGCGCCCACAGGACATTAGGTAGCTCCTCGACCCATGAATGGGATTCTCCCTCCAACCTTTTCTTCAGCCCATTCAGCAAGCTTTGGTTCGCGCGCTCCACTTGGCCATTCCCTTGAGGGTGGTATACTGAAGTGAAGACTTGGTTGATGCGCAATTCCTTGAGCCAACTGGATATCTTCCTGTCAGTGAATTGTTTGCCATTGTCGCTCACAATTTCCATTGGCAAGCCAAAACGGCATATGATGTGGCTCCAAATAAATTGCTTCATTGCCTCGGCTGTGATCTTTGCTAGTGGCTTGGCTTCAACCCATTTTGTGAAATAGTCTACTGCCACTACCAAAAACTTTACTCGCCCTTGCGCTTGTGGTAAGGGACCCACAATATCGATTGCCCATTTGTGGAAAGGCCATGCGGAGGTCACTGGAATCAGGTTGTTCTTTGGCCGCATGGTGTTTGGCGCATAGCTCTGACACGCTTTGCATTTTTGGATCTCTTTTAACGCGTCCAAGTACATGCCTGGCCAATAGTAACCTGCGTTCATTGCCTTGGCAACCACCATGCGCATGCCAGCATGTATTCCACAGATTCCTTCGTGTATCTCTCTGATCACATAGCTTGCTTCCTCGGCATCCAGGCATTTCATGAGCGGTCCAAGATAAGAGCGTCGATATAACGTACCATCAAGCAGTTCATAGTTCTGCGACTTGTGTCTTATCTTCCTCGCCTGTGCGCGATCTTCCGGTACCTTTCCCTCCTTCAAGAATTCCATTAATGGAGTTATCCATGATGAAGGTGTTGTATGAATTACAAGGACAGACTTCGCTCCCACCGACGGGTTGCTCATTACTTCCACCCTGACATTTTTGCCAAAGTGATCGAAGTTGGTTGATGCCATCTTGCTCAGCGCGTCGGCGGACTTGTTTTCACTGCGCGGAATATGTATGATTCTGAAGAAGTCAAATTGCTCGGTGAGCTTCTTTGCCTGCTCTAAATACAGAGGCATAGTGTTCTCCTTGGCATCATAAAGGCCATTGACCTGTGCTGCTACCAAGTATGAATCGACATGAGCCTCTAGCTTTTTAACTCCGAACTTGTGCGCGATGCGCAGACCAGCCAGCAGGGCTTCATACTCAGCTTCATTGTTGGTGCTCTTGAAATCCAACCTGATTGCGTAAGTATACTCATGACTTTCTGGATCCACCAGTTTGAGGCCTGCGCCGGACCCTTCGTTGTTTGAAGCTCCATCAGTGAATAATCTCCAAACATTTTCTTCATTATTGGCTTGCGGAGGGTCTACCTCGCGCTGAGCCTCTTCCATTTTTCCTTCAGGGATTTCTGCGATGAAATCAGCTAAAACTTGTCCCTTTATTGCTGGACGGGGCTTATAGGCGATCGTGTGCTCTCCTAATTCCAGCGCCCATTTTGTCAGCCTTCCTGAGAGCGCGGGACGCCGCAAGACTTGCTGGATGTTGTAACAAGTCAGGACTTCAATAGGATGACCATTGAAATATCTGTGAAGCTTGCGTGACGCATGCGTTAGTGATAAAACTAACTTTTCCATGATGGAGTAGCGCGTCTCAGGATCTGTCAGCACCCGACTTACATAATAGATTGGTGTTTAGATTCCCTTGCGATCCACCAACAACACTGCGCCGATGGCGCGCTCTCCTGCTGACAGGTACAATGTTAGAGTTTCGCCAGGAAGTGGAGCTGTGAGCGCAGGCAGATTTATCAGACATTCTTTTATCTCATTGAAAGCTTGCTCGGCCTCGGGCGTCCACTTGAATTGGCTTTTCTTTAAGAAATTTCTCAATGTGTTGACGAATGGGGTAGATTTGCTTGCATGGTTCGCTAGGAACCTGTTAATTGATACCAATCTACCATTCAACTTTTGAACTTCCTTCATGGTGGATGGTGAGGGCATGTCAAGGATAGCCTCCACCTTCTCTGGGCTCACCTTGAAACCATCCTTGGTGACTATTACACCGAGAAATTTCCCTTCTTCTACGCCGAATGTGCATTTGCTCGGGTTAAGCTTCATGTTTACTTCCTTTAGGCGCCAAAGGGTTTCTTCGATGTCTTTGAGCATTTGTTTTTCCTCCCTGCTTTTAATCACCAAATCATCCACGTAGACTTCTAAGTTTCTTCCAATTTGCTCGTTGAAAACCGCATCCATGAGTCTTTGGTAAGTGGCTCCTGCATTCTTCAAACCAAAGGGCATTTTTGTGTAACAGAAAACACCCTTGTCAGTTCTGAAGGCAGTCTTGTCCTCATCTTGTGGTGCCATTTGAATTTGGTGATAGCCCTTATAGGCGTCCAGGAAACATTTGAGCTTAAATGGCGCCACAGAGTCCACCTTCGCGTCAATGTTTGGGAGGGGGTAACAATCTTTTGGACATGCTTTGTTGAGGTCCTTGAAATCAATGCACATCCTCCATGACCCGTTGCTCTTCTTTACCATCACAGGATTGGCTACCCATGTTTGGTATCGTATTGGGCGGATGATATTTGCGCGCAGTAGATCTTCTACTTGCTCATTCATGGCCTTTGCCTTCTCATCCCCCATGACTCTCTTCTTTTGAGCAATTGGCTCTACAGACTTGAACGTGTTGAGAGAATGTTGCGCCAGGTCTCGCGGAACCCCAGTCATATCAGAATGTTGCCAAGCGAAGAACGACATATACGTTGTGAGCAATCTTTTCATTCTCAACCTTGTGTCGTCTGATATCGTAGCTCCAATTGTGATTGTTTGCTCTGGGAATTTTGGGTTGAGAATCCATTCCTCTGGCGCGTTGTTTGCCATTGGAAGTTTCATTCTCCCTTCCCGCGGTATACTTGTCACTACGCACAAATGATCTCGTTATACAAATGTTACACCTGTTGGTGTTGGGAACCCCAACGCGCCGTGCGCTGGTGACGGTATGGCGTTGAATTGGGCAATCGTTTCTCTCCCCAAGATCATATTATGGCATGAAGTGGTGGGCAAGACCAAGAAGTTGACAATTTCAGCTCGCTTGTGTTTCTCATCCCCTATAGTTAGTTCAAATTGTATCTGACCTAGGGGGTGAATGATTTCATTTGAGACACCCGAGATTGGTGCATTCACAATTTCGAGCCTTGCTTAGTCTGCTGGATCCAACTTCCTGAAACATTGCTCATACATGATGTCTGATTCACTGCCGGTGTCCACCAGGACTTTTGACACCTCATAATGAGCAATGTGTGTAGTGATGACTAGAGGACTGCTGATAGACGGGCCTCCTCTGATTCTTGGGAAGATTACTTGTTGCCTGCGCCAATCTCCTTGGACTTGCGCGCTTCTCTTTCTCGATCTTTGCCCGTGCCTTCCTCCCTCGGCTACACAGATTCTTTTGAATTTTTTACTGGCTGAGGCTCCATCTGGTTGTTCATTCTCTGGTCTTGGGTTTTTCACCAGGTGAGCCAACTTGCCTGATTTCACATCTCTTTCAATCGCATCCTTCAAATGGTGGCATGCATCGGTGTTGTGCCCTGTGGACTTGTGAAACTCACAATACTTGCCACTGTTTGGTGGTCCCTTATGGAGTAATGGCTTGGGCTTTTAAACTGGACATTCTCTGTGCTTAACACTTGTGAAGGCGTTTTAGTGAGGGGAGTCCATATTCTTGGTAGAGGTCTGTTAGGCTCTCTGCCGCCTTCCCTCTTGTCACCCTCTCCGCGATTACGAATGTCTTTTTGGGGCTGGGGTGAACTTGGTTGCGCTTGCTTTTCTGCGGGAGAATAGCTGGTTTGTTGCAACCTGGACCATACGGAGTTTTGTTTGCCCCTCCTTTCATTGTTGCGTGGTGCTTCTGTTTGATGCCCTCTGTCTCTTGCTCTATCTTGGGCAATTTGTTTTTCATTTCGCGCGAAGACTCGCGATGCTTCCATAAGCTTAGCCCAAGTGGTTGGCATGCCATCTCTGCTCACGAGAGCTCTGCGGAGTTGATCACTGCGCGCACCTTGTATAAAGGCCACGCGCAAGAGCTGTTCAGTGATACCTCCGATTGCAAGAGATTCTTGATTGAAACGAGTTATGTAGTCTTCAATTGTTTCATCATTCCTGCGCACGCAGTGCATGATGTCATCGGGGTCGCGCGTGTGTCTGCGCTACTGTACGAAGTGAGCCTGGAACTTTTCCAATAGCTCTTCGAACCCATCGATTTGTCCAGTCGGCAAGCTTTCGAACCAGACACGCGCTGCGCCCGTGAGGCAGCGAGCAAACATGTGACACCATGTTGGCATCATCCAGCTTTCTAGGTTTCCAGTGTTGTAAAAACCTTGTAAGAAATCATCTGGATCTGTTGTACCATCGTACTTGCCTAGACCACTTGGCATCTTGGTTTTGTGTTGAATGGGAGCCTTCGCGATGCGCTCAGTGAATTTTGAATGCTTCACCAAGATGGCTGGCCTATATGGTGTGGTTACGTCCACTTGCCCTCTCGCTGGTGGGTTGTACGGTGTGTATAGATCCATATCGGCTTTGGCTCCAGGCGCTATGTTCATGTGCGCTCGGTGCTGTGAGCCTCCTGCATGAGTATCTCGCGTCTTTCTCATGCTGTGCACTTCTTCATCACTAAAATCAGCGTGTTCAGTGTGAACAGAGTGACCATCTTCCGGCGCGCGCGCCCTTTTTGTTGTTCCCTGAATGGTTTGCTTATCAAATGCGAGCCTTTGTGTTAAGTCGGCTAACTTTTTGTGTTTGACCAGCTCATTGTATTTGTCCATTAAACGCCGTTGTTCGTTTATGAGCCATTATTAGGGTCATTGGTTTCAACTTCTGGACCCATTGGTCCTTTTTGTTTTGCACCAGTCAGATTTTGGAACGTGAGATCGTCTGGAGGAGTTTCAGTCTGGCTATGAGGTGTTGTGATGAAGGGATGGTTACTGGTGGTGCGCGCAGTATCACGCGGCGCCCTCAGAAACTGCTGTCCCTCATTAACATCCTCAAGCTCATTATCCTCCAGAACTTGATCGCTGTTTCGAACACCGGAAACCATGGTGAAGTTTTTCAGAGAGAACTGATGAGATAGTGATTTTGTTGCCGTTGTAACAGGTGATGGCGCCAATGAAGAAACGTGGATCGGCTCACTGGTAGACGATCAACTTTCCTCGGGTATGAGTATGCTATATCACCGATGGTTCTCCGGAGTATGAATTCTTCCACCTACAAAACGAGCAGCACCGTGAACTTACCCCTCAGAAAGGGACAGAGGGGTCCTCTTTGGGGTAACCCTCCGGTGTGAGAATAAGAGATTGTAGGAGAAGATAATAATAATCTGAGATTGAGTAAGGATTTAGAGTGTATTTTCTTGCTTGCCTCCCCTTGTGGAGGTGGTGTGGTATTTATAGTGTTAGGGTTTCCAATGATTGGGCTCAGATCCCATTAGGGCCTTTTTGGCCTCCTCCTATTGCTTCGCGCCACGTGTCCTTAGGACACCTGGTGCTCTTTCATTGATTATTCTCTGACCAAGGTATTTCACCTGACCCATGTGCAATCACGTGGTAGCATATGGGTTTTGCTAAGTTGTCCACCTTTCATTGGCAGCTGTCAACATCAGCATATTCTTTATTCCTTAAAGGATACCTTCTGGAAGGTTGTCTGATGAGCACAATCAGGGTTGTCCTTATCCTGATTTGGATAAGGACGAGGTTGATTATGTGCATGTGTGATATGCGCCTATCCTGAGGATGCGCGAGATCTTCTCTTTATTCTCACACGCAGATGTTTCATGCGCAGATGCGCTACGCGCAGATGTGATATGCGTGAGCATATATGATGCGTGAGCATATGTGATATGCGCTACGCGCAGATGTGATATGCGTGAGCATATATGGTGCGTGAGCATGTGATACGCGTGAGCATATGTGATGCGTGAGCATATGTGATATGCGTGAGCATATGTGATGCGTGAGCATATGTGATATGCGTGAGCATATGTGATATGCGCCATGCGCATAGGTTTTGGCTTTGTGCCTTCATGACATCTTGATTTCAAGCCTCTTGTCTATATCTTGTGGGTTGACCCGCCCCGCTCGATGTTAAGGCGGGTGTAATCAGTGAGTGAAAAAGTGACAGTATAAGGAGATATAGCCGGTGGGCAGATCTGCCGCCGTTTGCCCGGCCGCCGGGAGCAGACAGCCGTACTCAGGGAGAAAACCCTGAGAGGCGATGAGACTGTCGAAATCAGACTGTTTCAGTTTGCAGGGAATCTCATCCCATCTCTTCACTGTTTTGCCCTTCCCCACATCCTCCGACGAGGCCTCGGCAGCCCGTTTTCCCTTGCCGGTCTTCTTCAAAGTGGACATGACTAATGATTTTACACGGCGTTTGCTGGGGGAGATTGTGGTGTCTGGGTTGTCAGACATACAACTGTCAATCAAACAGCGGTTACTTCAAGAACGGAAATCTGGAAGCAAAAGACAGGCTCTTAATCGGAATGAAAATGGAAGGAAAGAAAAAGCTCTGAAATAACAATGAAGATAAAGAATAACAACTCAAAAGGCTTGCTTTTATAGGCCCAGGAGAGAGAAAGACACACGTACTGATCAGAGTTCACGCGCCCCCACTCGCAGGTGCAGGCCAACACGAGCGCGACACGTGTTCCTGACACTGTGTGAGGAGACATGAAAGGCAACTGTAGCACCTCGAGCACACTAAAAGTCTGACACATATCTCCATCTCTGACGCATGTCAGCACCAACCAACCACGTACATGGACGATTCATTTCAACCAAAAGGATAGAATTTCGCGCAACGATGAGAAATAAAAAAGAAAAGACAAACCCTATTAAAAGAGCAAACTATTAAGTCTAATATCTATCTTACCTCGCTCGCGCGAGACAAGACACATATTAGACTGGGGGGCTTGAAGAGGTATGCACCCGCCTTAACATCGAGCGGGGCGGGTCAACCCACAAGATATAGACAAGAGGCTTGAAATCAAGATGTCATGAAGGCACAAAGCCAAAACCTATGCGCATGGCGCATATCACATATGCTCACGCATATCACATATGCTCACGCATCACATATGCTCACGCATATCACATATGCTCACGTATCACATATGCTCACGCGTATCACATTCTCACGCACCATATATGCTCACGCATATCACATCTGCGCGTGGCGCATCTGCGCATGAAACATCTGCGTGTGAGAATAAAGAGAAGACCTCGCGCATCCTCAGGATAGGCGCATATCACACATGCACAAAATCAACCTCGTCCTTATCCAAATCAGGATAAGGACAACCCTGATTGTGCTCATCAGACAACCTTCCAGAAGGTATCCTTTAAGGAATAAAGAATATGCTGATGTTGATAGCTGCCAATGAAAGGTGGACAACTCAGCAAAACCCATGTGCTACCACGTGATTGCACATGGGTCAGGTGAAATACCTTGGTCAGAGAATAATCAATGAAAGAGCACCAGGTGTCCTAAGGACACGTGGCGCGAAGCAATAGGAGGAGGCCAAAAAGGCCCTAATGGGATCTGAGCCCAATCATTGGAAACCCTAACACTATAAATACCACACCACCTCCACAAGGGGAGGCAAGCAAGAAAATACACTCTAAATCCTTACTCAATCTCATATTATTATTATCTTCTCCTACAATCTCTTATTCTCACACCGGAGGGTTACCCCAAAGAGGACCCCTCTGTCCCTTTCTGAGGGGTAAGTTCACGGTGCTGCTCGTTTTGTAGGTGGAAGAATTCATACTCCGGAGAACCATCGGTGATATAGCATACTCATACCCGAGGAAAGTTGATCGTCTACCACGAAGCCGATCCACGTTTCTTCAGATATGGAAGTATTAGGGTTTCTCAACATATTGCGGATGAATGGAGAAGTAAGCTGATCAGTGATTGAAATTTGAAATTAAGTGAAGAGAATGGTGAAGCTTTCATGGGAAGTTTTGTATAATGGGAGGCGTGGATGAGTGAACACGATAGCATAATGATTCTGGTGCTTACACGATAGCAAATGAATTATGGGAGGGACACGTGTCTCAAAAGACCTTCTTTTATTATATACGAGACTAGGTTAGGTACCCGTGTTCAACACGGGTTATCATAGATATTTTAATTAAACTACACAACGTGAAATACAAATAATATGTTCAACAATTTATATAAAGATGTTATGGTAGAACAAGTTACACAACTTTAACAACACACCTCTAATTATAAAGACTTTGACAACTACTAACAAGCACATAGAGAAGCAAATAAAATTTGAGATGTTTTTCAAATATATAGATTGAGGGTTTATATAACACATGAAAATAGATTCAAATGAGAAACGGCATATTGTTTTTAGAAATACCTATTTCATTTGTGAAGAATTTGTAGATGAAATCTATGAATCAAAGCCGGGGGATGCAGATGAAAGAGACGAACTGTGAATCTTGTTTTTGTTTTACGCTTATAGAATGATTTGGTTGAACAATGCGAACATAAACCCTAAATAAGATTAAACACACAAACATAATTGAAAACATAAACTCTACCTGGATCTAAAAGAACAACGATGAGAATAGATTAAAGGAACCTGTTGCGATCGAATGAAAAACATGGTGCAATCGGATGATCATTTTAGAATCGATGATTTTGTAATCCAAAGCGTAATCGTGAGAAACCTTTATATGCTAACTATCGAAATTCATATTCCAATTTTCCTTCAATATCGTTATAGATTATGAACCTTAATTGTGAAAAGGCGACCCGTAGAAATAAAAACCCTAAATAACTATGGGCGGGAAAATATGAAGCTGGATGAATATTAGAATGACAGCTGGCACAAAATGGTTTCCTTTATTATAGAGTGTAGATTTCCTTGTGATTTGCTTATATGTGGAAGCTTTAAGGCAATGTGTAATGGGCGAGAAAAGAGGGCGAATTTGGGCGATTTTGGTGGAGCACACCGCCCCCTGGGCGAATTTGGGGCGAAAAGGGGAGGTGGCGAGATGTATTTGTCGTCTGTTCTTTCTTTCTTTTTATTATTATCATATTCTAATGTGTGTGGGTGATATATATACATACATACATATATATATATATATATTATATTACTATTGTAGCTCCTACACTATTACACCCCAAAAACAAATTCTCACCCCTTGCTGACTGGGCGCCACACGACGCAAAACGTCCCAATTTGTAGCCCCTCCACTACACATAGCCTAATGACCGGTTTCAACTATGACATGAACAAGGTTCTGGAACCAATAAATGTCCCACGGATGATAATTAATTATTGGATCATGCAAGATGAAGAAAATATTTAAAGAATGTTCTTTTAGTTACAAACCATTTAGGGTATGAAATGCAACTTTTGTTTCCCCTCAATAACTTTTATATTTTTAATCCAGCTAGGGGTTTAAAAATTTTTCTCACTTTTGTAAAGATTATAGTTAATGCGTGTGCCAAGAGCAAGGGCTTTAAGTTATTGAAGTAACTTCATATTTAATTAGCACTCAATATGATTATTAAAAAGAATTGAAGTCATGTATACCAATTAGTGTTTTCTTATTATAAATATCCTATAAATTGGTTAACCCTAGGTGAATACGGGTCAGATTGGAGAACTTGTCAAGAAAATAATTGGTGACGCCGTCAAACCACACTGGCTTTCAACGGTTTGTCAAAGATATATATAGTTTGCAAGCTAACATGTTATTACTTTTATTATTGGTTAATCACATTCTATCTGAAATTTGTTGTATGGTTCCATCTGGACCATCTCTATGGCCAGTTTTGAAAATCCAGATAACAAAAGTTAAATGAAGTCAAACCTAACTAAATTTGCTATAAACTGAAAACTTGGACAGAAGGTGGATGTAAGGCAATGCCATTTTTTATTAAACGGGCTAAAGTTACCAACTTATAGTAAACAGGTAAAAAGTTTTAGTAACCGGACCAAGTTTTATTTTTAGTAACTAGAGTCTTATTAAAGTTTTTACACACTAATCAAATTACCATTTGTGGATGGATTTAAGGTTACCATTTTTAGCGAACTGGTCATGTTATCAAGCTGTTTTTAGTTGTATATCCCAACTTTTAGTTAGTATTATTCGACCTATTATTTGATTATTTGTTTTTGCTAATGCATGTTAAACATAATTCATGATGTTAGGTTCTGTATTTTTATATCCAATCCCGTGTAATACACGGATTTATAACCTAGTTTAATAATTAATATTAAAACAAAACATTTTGTTAGATCATCGTATTTTATAAAAAGTTTTTTAATTCAATTGTAAATGTTTTCTTTAACGTTTGGAAACGGTTTTTGATCAAATAAAAACGTTTTGTCTTTCATAAATACTTATTTGATTTCTATAAAAAGTATCTATATAAATGTTTTTAAAGAAGTATTTTTCAACATCTAAATGTTATAATCTAGACCTTCTATTCTACATTATAACCATCTTATTAGGGATGAAATTTTTTTTTCTCGAAAACCTGTACCCATTCATGTTCGACAGAATTACAGAGATTGTCCTTGTTTACACTCAATTTCACTCGTTGTCCTTTATTTTTAAAATGATATGTTTTGTCCTATACGTTTTCAAATCTAACAAAGTTTGTCCTTTAGCACTAACCCGGTTAATTTTTCTCGTTAAGTCAAGTCATGTGCAAAGCACATGAGGGTAAATTGGCCAATTTACCTATATAATTAAAAATGTTTTAATAAATAAACAAAACATATCTCTCTCTCTCTCTCTCCCGTCACCATCACCCCCACCCCACACACACCACTGCCACAAACGGAACCCACCACCACCTTCGTGAAATGACCACCACAATTACAGAGATTGTCCTTTATGTTTATAGTCTTTTTAGAATAATGAGGTGTTCATAAAGGGAAATGACCAAAATGCCCACCATAAATCTATTCGGTCCGAACATGCCATGTTAAGGGATTTAAATTTCAGTTACTTCACATTTTTACGAATTCCATAAGACGAGTGTGCTCTAACTAACTTAGTTGTCATGCATACATCTTATCAATTTAGAATCGAGCATTATTGTGTCTTTATTAATTTGGTATAAGTGAAACACTTTGACAAATATCTATACAAAAGTCGTTCTCTCTTCAACCTTTTTAGGACATGGAGGTTTTCCGCCAGAGTTAGATAATTAGCTATTGACTTTTAGGATATTATTTACATATTAATACTTTCCGAGTTAAATAAATACTACTGTTTTGAAGATGCGAAGCACTTGCAGATTCTCTCTATTAGTAGACTTATATTTGTCACTAGTTTTTATCTCGCGTAATACGCGGGTTTATTTATTTACTTTTTATATGATTGTGAATATATTATTTTCAGTTATGATATGTTTAGGTTAGGTTTCAACTTAAACACAAACTTTAAGGTGTAGAACTTTTATTTAATTATGTTCATTATATTTTTTAACCTTTGGAGTCTTTCAATTGGAGAATAGTTGTGCTTGTATTATCGATAATTTAAGTGTGTGTGTGTTTTGTTTTGGAATCTTTTGAATGAAAGTTTTCCAAAAGGGTTAAACATTAGTTTTTTCATTTTTTTTTTGTGTTTGTCGTTTTTAAGTTTTTGTAATTCATTCAGTTTCAACTTTTTCGATTCTTGATTTAGGTTCGGTTCGTTTTTGATATTTTTATTTTTGCCATTTACAAACGGCTGCAATTTCTTTTGATTTGGAAAGGTTGTGCATAAGAGGTAAATAAATGGTACAAGTTACCACCAAACTTGAATATACATTTTAGAACTCATTCAAATGTTGTTCGTCCCCATAACAGTACCTAATAGCATCACTGATCTAATATGAGTGACAACATTGGCACATTTCGAAGTAATAACTATAAAGCATTAACAACATACTATAAATTTTTTAATTTGGCACGTTAAATGCATTAGAATTATTACCAACAAAACACAATTACCAACAAAATCCAAATTGCAATATGATCAGTTACCAATAAAATACAAATCGCAAGTTGTCAGGACATTACTCTTCGTTAATGCTTCTCCGGTGAGTTGTGTCTTCCAAAATAACAGGCATTAGCTTGCTTTGTTTAGTCAAATACATTGAATCCCATATCCTGCCGAACAAAATACAATCAAACATGTCAAACATAAAACAAAATGTAATCAACTTTGATAATAATGAAAAAAAAACTTGCATCATTAGGCAAATTAAACCTATCAACATAAACGATGTCTTATGAGATCCAAAATTGAAATAAGAAAGGACCTGCATAAAAGAAAGCACAGTTGCAAACTGAAATGAAGTCGATCAAATGAAAGACAAAATGAAATGCAGAACAACAAACCTTTGTAATCCAATCAACAACCTGCTATAACATATCTTCAAGTTATTTCCATCCGCCATCATATACACATCAAGAGAAATAAATCATATCCTAAATATATGTATTCAATTTGGTAACATAAAACTAAATACTCAGAAGTGAACAATTATTTATAAAAGCTTTTATACTTGCTATATTCAAAGTTGTAACAATTAGATAGCTGATTGAGCCTTTTTGCAAATTTTAGCTATTTAAGAAACAAATAATAAAACCGAAAAATAGCATTTTTATTCGAGCAAATTGCATAAAATACCTGTATACTTTTAGTGGTGGTTGTAAACAAACTGAATGAACATGAACGGAGCATGCACATGTTCTTTTGTGTAACTTTGACCGAATAAACAATCGAACACAGCAACTAAATGAACGGGTATAGCAGCCAAATCCAAGTACCCAGATTTTTAGTTTATATAAATAGTTCTGAAATCCTACTAGTTTGGTGGCATTCATTTTCAATTAACACCCTCAGTCGATTTGCAAAGGGAAATCAAGAACAAACTGTTACACAAATTTTAATACACAATTGTCGAAATCGTATAACATACTTTTAAGTCATAAAAATGTAGCTAAACGGTATATATCACAACTAAAAAATATATATTTGTACTTTATGATCTCGTGGTTCTTCGCTCTTAATGTTCGGAAAGAACAAAGAAGTTGAAAGAAAAAGAACATACCTTTGAGTTTGTAAAGAACTTTCTTAGGTTCAGTAGCACGGCCATGGCAATCCAAGTTTGTAACTCTCACTTCCACCACCTAAAACCACCCGATATTATTTTGTTATATATATATAAACATAATTATCTAATTAGTATAAAAGAGAAGTTTGGTGTCACAAAGTTGCCTTTTTGATAAACTTTTGTTTTTGGTATATAATAGACAGTTTCCAAATGTAACACAACTTGAGTTCTGGTTTGGTGGTTGTGTGGGGTATTGTTATGTCTTATATGGATAGCAATTTGGGTTCGATTTCTGGCAAAGAGAGAGGATTATGTATTTTTTGTTTACATAACTTTTTTTTGTTGAGTTCAATATGGTGGCCCATGCAGTGGCGGAGCCAGAAATTTTTTCCTATGGGTTCGTGATTTTTCGGTCGTTGATTTTCTTCCAATGTCAAAGTTGTCGGGCCGGATGGGTCGGGTTGGTCATTCGGCCAAATAAATAAAACGCAATATCACAACCATAACAAAAGTGCATCGTCACCATTAAAATAAAATACACAGTCTTATTAAATGAAAAAGTTTACATGGATGCTCTAAAATTAAATGTCATGTACTTAAAATATCACAAAAACAACATGCTAGCCGAAGAAAACGACATTTTTGTTTTGTTTTTTCACCGGCAAACGATGAAATGTTTGCGGATATTTTGTACATTGGGTTCGTTCGCTGAAAAAGAAGGGATTCGCTCGTTAAATCGTACCTGTAAGTTATATATATAACCCGAAATGGACCGGGTTCGGCCGCACCCGGTGAGTTACATGTGGCTCCGCCACTGAGCCCATGTCTGTTGTGTAAACCTTTTTTTGCATAGTAAAGCGAAAACGTGTTGATGGCGGAGACGATTAAGGTCTGTTGTATGAATCTTCGCTACCTTTTAATCACTTCGGTACATCATTTTTCGTATATATTGTGACTGTTTGTTAATTTGTATATATATAAAAAAGAAGTTTGGTGCCGAAGTTTGGTGCCGCTAACCAAGTGGCGGCACCAAACTTGTCCATATCATTTTGATTTTCCTTTTTAGTATTCGTAGCATAGCGAACGTAACGAGAACCGACCTACCGCCAACTTTTGTTTACGTAGCCGAAACAAACTGAATTCATGTAAATTCACTGCATCAACATCTGGGACTGACAATGCTAGGGTTTTGATGCCATTTGGTTTTTTTGTTTTAGTTCCAATACCATGACGAACATAACGAAAACCGACCGGATGCCAATTTTCTTTTCTATTTGTTTGTTTTAGTTTCGGTACCGTAACGAACGAGAAAGAAACCGACCAACTTCGCGTAAAGTCAGGGCCTTTTGTTTTTGTTCCAGTACCACCGTAACGAAAACCGACCAACTGCCATTTTTGTTTTAGTTCTAGCATCATAAGAAACGGACTGAATTCACGTCGACTTATCATCTCAACGCTCAAGATCTATAATGTTTGAGTTTTACCACCACCCAGATTTTATCGACCTGCCCGGCACAACGCGCCGGGTAAATTCCTAGTTGAATATAAATTATATTGAAAATGACATTAAACACTTTCAGACATGGTTATTTATGTGTGGAGCAATCACACAGTGTGTATTTTTCATTTAAATTTCTATAAACTTGCTCTATGACTTTGCATAGCTTGTTAGACCCCCTTATTTATGTTTTCCATTCGAACTGCAAATATGAAGATTTAGGGTAGACTTCCACAGCCACGTAAAATTTGGCAAATAAATTACAAAATTTAATTATAAATCAACTTGAGAAGTTTAGGTTTGAATATTAATCTGATTAGAGATGAGCCAAAAGCAACAAACTACTAGTAAGTGGTTAATGAGTTTTAAACATATACACACAAAAATCAATCATAATTAGTAAGTGGTTTATGAGTTGGATAAACATAAATGTAACTGAAGCAGAGTGATTGCTAGGGATGAACATGAGGCTGACGAAAGAAGAGCGAACATCATCATCGATATTGCCGAGGAAGACCGAACAGGAGACCTTAATTTCGCTTTAGGTCTTCAATTGGAGCGATGACGAATGCCGAGGAATTGTAGTGGAATAAAAATTAATTATATGTTACTAAACTATATTTAACTTTTGACCCCTATAGTTTTAGTTCTTCGGAGATTTGAAGCGTTTCAACGAACAATAACCATTTAATATTGAAAATAAACAAAAAAGTAACCTTGTTAGCTTTTAAACGATAGCATTAAGCCAAACTATTGAAGAACATGTATTTAAAATAAATGTCTACCAAATTCAGAATATATATTTAAAATAAGTCCAAAAAATGTAATTCTCTACAACTTAAAAATAAAAACAGAAAAAAGGTATTGCACATCTAGTAGACTTACAACAACTTCCTTATTAACTCATGGCACAACTACTTTAATCATCACATAGCATTAACATAAATTTTTGTAAGCGTTGCTCTTACCAGATAAGAGAATGCGAAAGAAATCGAAACATTCAACCTTTCTATTCACAAGTCTTCCATTTTTTTCTACTTACTACCTTACATTCATATAATTTTAATAATGATATGCACTTGTGGTCAATATGTTGTTGTTCGCACATCCTGGACCAATCCCAACCCAGGACACAGATTCTACTCATGTCCACGATTATTAAGAACCCTAATTTTCCTTGTTAATCTTCATTTGCCAATTTTTTTAATTTTCAAATATTTTACTTGGTCCCATACATAACAAAAATTCTAGGTTAGATAGCCACAGTCACATGCGATCGTCTCGTAGCCATTATTCAAGGATATCTGCGTTCTAAATACATGTTTGAATATGAAGTTATCGTCCTTCAAGCAAAGAATCAATTGAAGAGCGAGCTTAAAGAATAATGAGTACAAATAGGAAGTTCAATCTAGCTAACACAGATGGCTAGTCTCATCTTGCGGATGACACGTGGTGTAAGGGTGTAAACTTGAATCTAGCCATATGAGATGGTCGATCCAGTCACCACAAATGCACACGTCGTTATTACATAGAGCGCTACTAGAAGAGATATATTCAATTCAGATCTCAGATAGTTGATTACTTAAAATCCATTTAATCCATTATCAAAAGCCTAGTAACTTAATTTTCTTAAAAGTTAAAAATAACCTACTACTTTTAAGGAAAAAAAAAAAATCTTTTTTCCCATTCACCTCATGAGCTGTATATAATATCACAAATCAATAAATGGACGACACAACACTTCACTCTCTCCAACACCTTATTTATTATGTAAGTTAAAATGACCGTCATTGTTGTAAAATTTCGGGATTTTCACTTTCATTTTGTAACCGTTACCCGACCCCTTTACGGGTCCGGGCTCGATAATTAATAAAATTCCCGTATTATCGAATTATAATTACCTTATTATTTAATCATCGTTTCATCAATTTAACTTTGACACTTTTAATCCAAAGTATAAAGCTTAAACCTTTATGTGTCCATCCTCAAACTTTAAGGTTCTAGATGTAAATATTGTCTTGAGCCATATTGTTTAATGGATATCCATCACCAAACCGGACCCACGTTCACGTTTTCTTGGACCCGAATCAAGAAAATCAATCACATAGCTGTCCAAATTCGTTTATGATCAAGTTGTATTATTGGAAAACGTTGAATTAACCTTTCACGGCTTAACTGACAATCTATATATGCTAATCGCATCTTTTTGATTTGTTATTTCCTTTTATGCTATGCCGACGGTAATCGACAGCTATTGATCATGAAATCAGTGTTATTAATCCAATTAATCGTGCAAAATCATTCCTTGTTTACTCACCGATAATAGCCCTTTATTTAATTGTATTCATTTGACTTGTTTATACTCGTTCATCGCTTAACTCAGCCGACCCCATTTCCCTCTCGTTCTCCCTCTCTTGTTCATCATACCAGGTAATTAAAGGGTTGGTTTGAATCGCGAGAATCTGTTCACCATTAACCCCATATTGATTTAACCAATTATATCTGTTATGAACAAACCCGATTCTAGGGTTTGTTTGATCAATTTGGGGATGAACAGATGTGTTATTTATGTTTTTGAATCTAGTAATGTTTGCAAGTCACTTTAATGGGCTGCTGGTTAACATTTGGGTGTTTTGCAGCGGAGGTCGCAGGTTCGATCCTCCCTGCACCCGTTTTTTTAGAATAAAAGCTATCTTTGGTTATTCTTTCAATTAATAACTAATAACTAATTATATTATTAATATTAATGAATAATAATGATCGTTAATTAAAAACCGACCCTATAATGCTCGTTAATCCACGTTTTCATCCATATATATATATATATATAGGGGAAGGTTAACGTACAAATGAAATTAACGTGCTAAACGTGAGAATCAAGTAGAGTAATTATATATACAAGTAGAGTAATTATGCATAATTACTCTACTTGTATATATAATTACTCTACTTGATTCTCACGTTTAGCACGTTAATTTCATTTGTATTTGATCCAAACCCTATATATATATTTCTAATACACGTTTTCATTCATATATATATATATAAAGAAGATTTTTACGTAAAGATACATATATAAAGAAGATTTTTAGTTAAAAACTAACATTTTTATATATACGCATATAAATCAAGTAATTTTAGTTATAAAACTAAAAGTAAAATTTAATTAAATATATACTTTCATAAATCAAAGTAATAGTTTAATAATAAATCTTTATAAAAAAATATTAATATAATATTTCTTTTTTATTAATTATCTAGTTAGATCTTGTACTTAACGAGATCGTTTACCCTCGTTTCCTCATAAGCTCTAACGTTCGTGTGTAATTCCTTCTCTTTTTCTCATCATCTTAGTCATCCTCGTTCATTCTTGAGGTGAGTACCACATTCCCTATTTTTACTCGTTTTCATACTGTTTTGGGGACATACGCGTAACTTAGTATATTTTCACACTTTATCTATACACAAAACTGCAATCGTTTTCTTATGTGTTAACTAATCGCATGCCATACTTGCTATATGTTTATGTGCTCAATGTGAACAGCATTCGGAGAGGTCCAGCATAATCTCAGAAAATAGTATGATCATACGCTAGTCGATTTAGCTTTGTGCTTTTCGACATCTCATTTTATTTGCTCATTGGTTGATTTGTTAATCTCATTTGACTCGTTGCAGCTACGTATTTTATTATATATGTAAATTGAACTGGTGTGTTGCTCACTTAACCTCGTGTTGACAAACTATATTATTTTTAACGCATATGCAGGTCACCGTTTGATGTGAAGTATGGACTTAGAAGAATTGTTTAAGGACTTATGCTAGAAGAGTTTATTTTGAGACTTTAAATGTTCATTTGAATTATTTGATGTTTTGTTTACTTGGATTTCTTTTTGTAATGAATAATGGTTTTATTTGAATTAAATAAATAGATATTTGAATTTTAAATATTTGCATGATAGTGACCTTTCGAGCTATGACAATCAGTCCATGCCCCGGAATTTCCGCTGTAGGTTGGGGTGTGACAGATTGGTATCAGAGTCGAAGGTTTAAGATAAGTCGTTAGAGATTGCCTTAGACACATGTTTAGGAGCCTTATACGTGCTTATCTGCTTACGTTACGTGTTCTAGTTGATTGTTACTGCTTTCCCTTAGTTGATAAGTTTTCTTATTATATTATTGTCATGCACACACGCACTGCTCCGAGGCTATGCCTCAAAACTTAAAATTTTATTTAAATTTAAAATCAGTGTTAGATTGCCTTTTATTTGCGGGAAATTCCTTAAGAATTCCCACCTGTTGTTTTCACTCGTTCTCCTTAGGGCTAGGTTATATGGCATGTCCCTATTATAAAAAAAAAGCTGACGCCAAACCATCCAACAACAACAACCGCTTCAACAAGAACCACAAAAAACGTAAGCCCAACTATCAAAACTACTCCGTCAACCAATCCAACAACCAAGCCCCAAATGACCCTAATGCCCCAAACAAGAAAGCTTACTTTGGCCCACATCCCCTTTGTGCCAGGTGTAACCGCCATCACCCGATCCAATCCCGTTGCCGGTTGTGCACTCAATGTAACCGTTGCGGTCACCTTGCCAATACTTGCCGAGCACCGCCTGGTTCCCAAGTTGTCCAAACTCGGTCTGCACCCCTTACTGCTAGACCTGCTGCTAACCCTGCTCAGCCCGGTGTTCCTAATACCCGACCTTGCTACCACTGCGGAGACCCTAATCATTTCCGTAATTCCTACCCATTACTCACCCATGCTAACCAAGCCCATGTCATGCCTGCACCACTTTATGTTACCCATCCCCCACAAGCCCAAGTATACCATGCACCGTACTACACTACTCATGCCTACCAAGTGCAAAATTACCAACCTCAAGCCTATGCACCTCAAACCCATGCACCTCATGTGCCTCAGCTCATACCCCCCCCCCCAATCGACATCAACTCAAGCTCCTGCAATTCAAGCTCCTCCTTTGAACCAAGTTGCTCAAACCCCTCAAGGGTCCAATGGTCGTGCGTTTTTGATGAATGTGAATCAAGCTCAGAGTTCTAGAGATGTGGTGAATGGTACGTTTCTCATTGATAATCATCATGCTTTGGTTTTGTTTGATACGGGTTCCGATAAGAGTTTTATATCTTTGGATTTTGCGTATATTATTGATAAGCCTCGGGATAAGTTGTCTAGACCTTTTACCGTAGAAGTAGCCGACGGGAATTCTATTATGATTGACTCGGTAGTCAGGGATTGCGTCATAGTTCTTAACAAAGTCAAGTTTTTAGTTGACCTCATTCCGATGCAAATGGGTAGTTTCGATGTAATCGTAGGGGTGGATTGGTTAACTCTTAATCGTGCGGAAGTTGTTTGTTTCGAAAATTTCATTCGTATATCTCTAAAAAACGGTCGTATTCTTAAGGTTTTCAGTGATACTCCAACGTCTAAGATTAATCTCATGTCGTTCTTTCAAGCTCAACGTTATTTGCGTAAGAAATGTGTCGCCTTTCTAGCTCTCGTGGTGGAGAAAGAGCGAAAAGAGAAGAAATTATCCGATATCCCGGTTGTTCGTAATTTTCCTGTCGTTTTTCCCGATGATGTCACAGGTCTTCCTCCGGTTCGTCAAGTCGAATTCTGAATTGATATCTTACCCGGAGCTAACCTCGTAGCTAAAGCCCCTTACTGTCTTGCACCCTCCGAGATGCAAGAACTCTCGAGCCAACTCCAGGAACTTTCGGACAAGGGTTTCATTCGCCAGAGTTCTTCTCCTTGGGGCGCACCTGTGCTATTCGTCAAGAAGAAAGATGGTTCATTCCGCATTTGCATTGACTACTGTGAACTCAACAAGCTTACCGTTAAGAGTCGTTATCCGCTCCCTCGAATCGACGATCTCTTCGATCAACTTCAAGGAGCCGCATGTTTCTCGAAGATTGATATCTGTTCGGGTTATCATCAACTCCGAGTTAGTGATGATGACATCCCCAAGGCTGCCTTTCGAATTCGTTATGGTCATTACGAGTTCTGTATTATGCCTTTTGGGTTGACAAACTCACCCGCGGTGTTTATGGACCTCATGAACCGTGCTTGTAAAACTTATTTGGACAAGTTCGTTATTGTTTTCATCTATGACATCTTAATCTATTCGAAATCCGAGAGTGACCACAAGAATCATCTCCATGCCATTCTTGATCTGCTTCGAAAGGAGCAATTGTATGCCAAGTTTTCTAAATGCGAGTTTTGGTTGAAAGAACTTCAGTTTTTGGGCCACATTGTTAACGAAAAGGGTATTCATGTTGATCCTGTAAAGATCGAAGCTGTTAAGAATTGGAAGCCGCCTACGAATCCCACCGAAGTTCGTTCTTTTCTCGGTTTGGCGGGTTATTACCATCGTTTCATTCATAAATTTTCCAAGATCGCATTACCCCTCACCGCTTTAACACACAAAGGTGAAACCTTTGTGTGGGGGTCAAAGCAAGAAGAAGCCTTTGAAACTCTTAAGGATATGCTTTGCAATGCTCCTATCCTTGCTCTTCCGGAAGGAAATGAAGATTTTATCGTTTTCTGCGACGCTTCTAACCAAGGTCTTGGTTGCGTTCTCATGCAAAGAGGCAAGGTTATCGCTTACGCTTCGAGACAACTCAAGGTTCACGAGAAAAATTATATGACGCATGATCTCGAACTTGGTGCTATCGTATTGATGTGCATTACACATATTTATTGCTCGATTTTATCCCCGTGTCATGCAAGTTTATTGAAAATCTCACTAAATTATATACTTATTTATCTATTTGTGAACTTTTAGGACTTGGTTGGTGATTTATAAGACTTTGGATATTTGTGAAAAAAAAATAGAAGAAACTGGCACTTTATGCAAAACATGATCATGTTGACAAATAAGCATGACCATGTCTTCATACACTGCTTTTACACATGACCATGCCTTTGGAATGGCATGATCATGTTCCACCTTGTTCAGATGCCTCAACAAAGCAAAGCTCGGCCATTACTTTTCTTTCTTGGATTTCGTGATATCCAAATTCATCTTAGGCCAGCTGTTTTTATTAGCGTGTACACTCCTTCAAGACCTCATAACTTGCAATGACCAGATCTGGTATTTTGTTTAAACATGATCATGTTCTGCTCCAAACATGATCATCTCTCTCTTATCTATATAAATAACAACTCCCAGTAAGAAGAAAAGGGAGTCCCAAGGAGTTTTGAACCCACTGTTTAACTTCTAAACCTTGGTGATTTCCGTCCAATTGCAAGCACTTTGATGGATTCCAATATCAAGAGAAGCATCATCCATCATCTACATCATCTATCTTGGATTCTTGGTTTGATTATTCTTGATTTTACCATGAAGTTTGTTATATTTTCAAGCTTGTATGTTGTTCTTGAGTTCATGATGAGCTAAACTCTTTGTTATCACTTTGATTTAGATGAAGTTTAGTAATAATTGATGGTATTTATGGATTATTGGCAAGGATTGTGTTAGTGTTATAGCCATTTCATTATTATTCTTCAATGGTTTTGTGTATTTAAAGGTTTGTTATGTCATGATATTCAAGACTTGTGGTTGTTTGGTTATGTAATGTTGGAAAACTCATGATTTAAGCATCCATTCATGGATTTGTATATTTTTATGCTAGTCTATGGCTTTTGAACTAGGAATGGTGAATGAAGTCTTGATTATTCATGATAAACTCTTGAATGTGCATCCTTATGCTTATGTTTGGAAAGACAAATTATTTGTTATGATTTGTCATGTTAAGTGCTATATCTATCTAGGGTTTGTTAACACGAACATCTAATTTATGTAATCTTGATATGAACATCATAAATTGAAGAAGTGAATGATTATTGCTTAGTTTAATCAACTTTAGGTGGATTATGTGTTTTTCATGTTATCTTTCCAAAGAGTTGTTGGATTAGTCACCCGTGATAGCAAACTATATACCATTATGAAACATTGACATAATCGTATCACTCGTCCTACTTGAATGACTTTAGGTGGTTAGTTTGTATCTTTCATTCTAACTTTCCAACAATTCACATGACTAGATATCTTTAGCGGGATTCTAGTTACTTGCATTTTGTGGTCTTGCCATGTATCCATAATTGTTGTCTTTTGTGAGCTAAACGGATTCAAGATTAAAGTGATAATCTTCCATGATCGTTTGCTTTTGTGTTCTTTAGCTTAGTTGTTATATTTTGCATGGTATTTTAATTAAAACCAACCAACTTGTTATTTTAGCCGGTTAGACATTAACAAAGATTTAGTATCAATAACTATCGTGTCCATGGATCGATACTTGGTTCTTACCGATACTATATTACATATACGATAGGTACACTTAAAAAATATTTCTATAAATTTAAAACTCAATTGTGTGAAAAATCATTATAAAAAATATATATACTTCACGCACACCAAATTTTTGGCGCCGTTGCCGGGTACATGGTGGTTTTTGAGAACTATCCGAGTTGATGATTTAGCCACTTTGTATATACGTGTTATTTTTATTTATTTATTTTTCTTTCTTTCTTTTATTTTCTTGTTTTGTATTTAGTTTATTTTTATTTCATGTTTATTTGGTACCTGTGATCTTGTTTGTTTGAGTATTCTTTGTAGTGATTCCTATGGAGCAACGCTACTATGGAGATTATTGTGAAGGATATCTTTATGGTAACGAGAATTATCACATGGAGGTTTGGTGCGAGATATGTGGAGAACCCCATCACACACATGATTGTTACTATTCAAGTGGGTGTCCCACGTATTTAAATGAAGATCCCTACCCTTATTCCCAACCATTTGAGGGTCCCAACAATCCGCCTTCGGAACTTGAGCTTAGCCCGGGATTTCTAGAGTATTGGGCACAAATAATGAAATGTATCGACGCGGTGCTTGAAAAAGGCACGCAAGATATGGGGAAACCAACACCGATACTTGACACTCGTGAATCCGAGGAACAACTCCGTAGAATAGAGGCCCAAAGTATTGTGATTAATGAACTTTGTGCTAACTATCGTCGGGAGAGTTTGCCTTGCAACACGAATCACAACCTATATTGGGATGATAATAATGATGATGATGAAATTAAAGAACCAAAATCCTCATCCATTGTTGTGTTGGAGAATGCTCAAGAACCGGAGACCATAATGGATGAAGTGCAAATCTCAAGCTCACAAAGTATAGCAATAGTACCTAGGATCCAATTTTGAATGCAGCTGCTTCCTGACTGAACTCTGAACATACTGTTGCAACTTAAGGTAAACAAAGTCCCCTACTTGAAAATGTCTTTATGTTCTTTTAGCATCTGCATACTGTTTCATCCTATTTCTTGCAACTTGTAAGTTTGTTTTCAGTTTTTGAATCATCACTTCCCTGTCTCTATGTAAGGTTTCCACCTCATCAACTGTTGTGTCACTAGGTATAAATGGTAAGTGTAAAGGGAGTTTATAGCCATACAAAGCCTCAAAAGGGGTTATTTTTAGGGCAGAGTGATAGGTAGTATTATACCACCACTCGGCAAGTGGCAGCCATTTAACCCAATTGTTAGAAACATCCACGATCATACTTCTCAAATATGATTCAAGGCATCTGTTGACCACCTCTGTTTGCCCATCACTTTGAGGATGATAAGCAGTAGATAGAGCTAGTTGTACCCCTTGCAACCTCATAAGCTCCTGCCAGAATTTACTTAAACAAATTGGATCTCTATTAGAGACAATTGTTGTAGGGTTGCCATGTAACTTGAATATGTCGTTCAAGAAAACTTGAGCCACAGTATATGCTGTAAAGGGATGGCATAAGGGAATAAAGTGGCTGTTTTTAGTCAGTCTGTCCACCACTACAAAAATGGTGTCTTTTCCTTGAACTTTAGGCAACCCACTAATAAAATCCATAGATATATCATTGAAAACATGGTTAGGAATGGGTAAGGGTTGTAAGAGGCCTGGAGAGGCTAAAGTCTCATACTTTCCCCTTTGACAAACTGCACATGCCCTCACAAACTCTAACACATCTTTGGAACAACCCTTCCAATAACAAATAGAAGTAAGTAGGAGTAAAACCTGAATGTCCTCGAACAGAAGATGAGTGAAACAATTGCAAAAGATCTTTTCTAAGAACCTCATCTTTCCTTGTTAATAAATGTTGTTTCCATTTGTAATGATGAACTGGAATACCTTGGTCCAGTTTATGAATGATGGCTTGTAACTTGGAATCCGAATTCCAAGAGGCTTAAATTCTATTCAGCAACAGTGGATCAATGGAACTGACCCCCATTTCAAATAAGGCCATACCACTCACCCTAGATAGGCCATCCGCAACCACATTATCTACCGCTTTCTTGTATACAATTTCATAGGTATAGCCCATCAGCTTAGCCAACCAAGTTTGTTGCAGTGGAGTAGTCACTTTTTGAGAAAGTAAGTACTTGAGACTTTTTTGATCAGTCTTGATTACAAACTTCTTAGGTAACAAATAGTGGTGCCACTGCTTAACTGCTAGGAGAATGGCTAGCAGTTCCTTTTCATAAACAGACATTAATATCTGTTTAGTAGATAATGCTTTGCTGATATATGCAATAGGATGGTTCTCTTGTATTAAGACAGCTCCTAACCCTTTAGAAGAAGCATATGTCTCTATCACAAACTCTTTATCAAAATTAGGTAGTGATAAAACTGGAGCAGTAGTTAGAGCATTTTTAAGTTGATCAAATGAGAACTGAGCTTCTGCTATCCACTGAAATGAATCTTTTTTTAGAAGATCAATAAGGGGTTTAGCTAAAATTCCAAAAGACCGGATAAATCTTCTGTAATAGCCCACAAGACCTAAGAACCCCCTTAGTTGCTTAAGAGTCTGTGGACAGGGCCACTGTTGTGCTGCTATTATCTTGGTAGGATCAGTGGCCATACCTTGGCCCGAAATAACATGCCCCAAATACTCCACACTTGATCCACCAAAAGAACATTTGGACCTTTTAGCATACAAAGAATGATCTCTTAACAAAGTTAGAACCTTTTCTAAGTGTAACAAATGTTGATTGGCATCTGAGCTGTAGATCAAAATGTCATAAAAAACTCTAAAGTAAACTTTCTCATAGTTTCTTGAAAAGTAGTGTTCATAAGTGACTGAAATGTTGCAGGTGCATTTGTGAGTCCAAAGGGCATCACCACAAATTCAAACAACCGTTGGTGAGTTCTGAATGTAGTTTTATGTATGTCTCTTCTGCTATTCTTACTTGATGGTACCCTACCCTGAGGTCTAGTTTAAAGAAAATAGTAGCTTTTCCAAGCTCTTCTAGTAACTCTTCAATGAGTGGAATAGGATATCTATTCTTAATGGTAGCCTCATTTAGCCTTCTATAGTCCACACAGAACTGCCAAGTCCCATCTTTCTTTTTAACCAAAACCACAGGAGAGGCAAATGCACTTTGACTACCCCTTACCACTCCTGACTCAACTAAATCCTTAGTCAATGACTCAATGACATTTTTTTGTACTGCAGGATATCTATAGGCCCTTAAATTGATGGTAGTGTTCTCATCTTTCAAAGTAATTTTGTGGTCACATGATCTGGTAGGAGGTAGGTTAGTAGGAATTGAAAAGACATCAGAAAACTTATCAAGTAGAGATAAAAGAGTAGGACTGTTACTTAAAGCAGATACAGTAGGTTCATGTTGGAACTGACCATTATGAGATATTTGTAGGCTATAAAGTTAGACACTAGCTAAGCTAGCAAACTGTTAAGCAGATTAGAAAGTTTCTTGGAATAACCCTTCAACTCAAACAATAACCCTCCTACCTTAAACTTCATCACCAATTCTTTAAAATTCCACATAATATCATCCAAGGTTTGTAACCATTTTACTCCCAACACCGGCCATATCATAATTGGTCAATGGAATTAGCATTACATGTGCTGTAAACCAATTACTTTGCATGACCCATCTAAAATTTTCACACAATTGAGTGCATGACATCTTATTGCCATCAGCAATAGTAATGTTCATTGCAGGAAATTGTACTGTTGGACATTTGAGTTTAAGTGCAAGTTCCAAATCTAAGAAATTGTGTGTTGATCCAGAGTCAACTAAAATATGCAAGATTTTAGTTCCAATGGACCCCTTAACCCTCATGGTGGAATAAGATGACACCCCGCAATTGCATTTAATGATATTTGTGGAGTCACCACAGGAGGTTCATACACAATTTCCTCCAATTCTTCATTTTCTTGGTCATCAGCACATAATTCTATCACAAACATTTGTTTACCTTTGCAACATGCCCAAGTGTAAATTTTTCATTACACCCAAAACATTCACCCCAGACCTCTTTTCTTCATACTCTTTAGGTGTTAATTTCTTATAATTTTTGTTATTATAGGTTGGAGTAGGTAGTAGAGATACCTTGTTAGTGCTAGGATTGTGGAATCCTTTAGATGCACTAAAATTGTTTGTAACAGTAGGCTTAGAATATCTGTTCTGGCTTGATGGATTAATAGCTTGATTAGACTCATCTTGCATTCTAGCTAGTAGATATGCCTCAGGTAAACTCCTAGGCCTCAATACTCTAACCGGGTACCCAATCTCTGGCAACCCTAAAAAAAGACTAATGGCATATTCTACACTGATTGAAACTCTAGTTAACCATAGATCAAATTCTTGACATAAGTCTTGTAGTGACCCATTTTGTTTCAGTGATACTAAGGCTCCTATGGCATCATATTTGAGTGGATCTGCAAATCTTGTAGATAACGAACTTACATAATCAGTCCAGGGCATGTTTCTTATTGACCCTAGATCTAACAAAGTATTGGTGTCATTGTAATGCTGGTCATCAAGATTAATAACAACAAATCTGATTTTTAATTTTTCTGGAGTTTCATCTACCTCAAAATAGTGATCTGCTTTGCAAAGCCAACCTTCCAGATTATCACCATTAAACTAAGAAAATTCAAGTTTGGTTAAGCGGTTTTGAGTTCTGTAATAACCATTGGAGTCTTAATCCTCTTGTCTATCAAGATAACCATCAGTTCTTTGGAAAAAATCTTGTTGTGGCCTTGAAGTGCTCGGACCACCATTGTTGTGATTAGGTTGTAAGTTCTTTAATAATGGCAGAATCTCAGCCAATTGTACAGTGTTATTCTCCACCATTGCCTTCAAATCGAATAAGGATGACTCATGATCCATGAGATTTCTTTCAATCTCCTGGATCTTCGTGGATTCTTGACTACGAGTATTAGTCATGATTGAACTGAATTGCTTGAACCGCCAACCAATTTAAGGATTGAAATGAAAATGAACAGGAAAATTGACCGAACAAGTGGTAAATTTCAGAATTTTAGAAAGGATTTGAGAAGAAATTGATCAACAACAATCAATTCCGGTAAATGAAATCGAAAATTTTTCCGATGATTAATCGGAATTTGATCGGAAAAGTGAATGGAATTTGAATACTAATAGGAAATTGAATGGAGAAGTGATCGGAATCTGAACGATTTGGTCACCGGAGCGTGTTACGAGAGGACTGAATCGCTCTGATACCTGATACCACTGATAGCTAATCGAAATCAGAAAAGAAGAACAGAAGGGAAATTCATCAAACTCTTAGCTACCTTTCTGATTAACAAATTCAGTTATTTATACAACAACTAACTAACAAACAACCTAACTATCAAACTATTACAATAGTCCCTATTGTTATCAACTATTGCAAAATGACCCTTCAAAAATACAACTATCTGAAATTGTCACCAATGACCCCTGTATTCTTTTACATGTAACATTGCACATGTTGTTGGATCAACTGAATCGTTACAATCAGGTGAACCATTTGATCAACTGAAACGAATGTTGAGTCCAGATAGTAAGGCTTTAATATTTATTTATTTTATATATTTTATTCTTCACACCCTTGCATTAATATATAAAACTCTCTATAGATTAATTGGACAATTAGTGGTTCGGTTGGGTTGTTTTTCTTTTTGTTTTGTTTAGCTTCTTTTGTTTGGGCCACTCTCTTTTGGGCCTTTAAAAAAAAGATTAATTGGACAATTAATTAATTTAATTCTAAACCTTTTGCATCCCCAAATCATAAATAAACCAAATGAATGATGAAATAATGAATTAGACAATCAATTAACTTAATGTTTAAACTTTGTGTATCCTCAAAGGTTAAAAGAGTAATATAACAAAAATATGAAGCTTCGTCCAGTTGTACCGAACACTTTAAGAACGAGTCAAGGAATTGTCAAATTACTTTTTATGCCCTATTATGAAATGTCTTTTTCGTCCCTGTCATGTAATTGTGAAACTACGTTAACTGCCCATCACTCGTGCTTAATAATATTATATATATATATATATATATATATATATATATATATATATATATATGTTAGTATAACATTTGCGATATTCACTCATTAAAATGCATGTTTCCATTAGTTTCATGAGAAATCATTAAACTTTAGACATAAAAAAGTAATGTTTGCACAAACCCAAACATCACATTAAATACAATATCAACATGTACTACTACACAACCACAAACTAGCTTGCCTTTTGGGTCACACCACTGCATTGGGAGTTTAACAAATCAAGATCAAGCTGTAACTCTTATCGCAAAGAGCTCGTGAACAACAGTCCCGATATCGATCCGTTCTTGTGGATTCTCATAAGAGCATCGTACTCCAATTTTTACGAGTGAAATTAAACCATTTTCATTGACATCCTCACTTAGAAGCATTGGATCCAAAATCTGAAGCACCAAACCATCAGCTAAGGCACTCGTAGCATATGAATGTAGGCTTAGCCCTCCTTCAAACACATGATCAACAGGTTTTTTCCCTGTTAACATCTCTAACAAAAGGATCCCATAGCTATATATGTCCCCACTGGTTGAGACTTCATTTCCAAGCCCGTATTCTGCAACTTATTCAGAGTGAATTGTAATGCATTATATAAGGTAGATTAATATAATGAAAAACAGTATAATGGACTAGTTTTCATAAATTACCTGGAGGTGTATACCCAATGGTTCCTCTAATAATACTTGAGCTATTCATGTTTGCGTTAGAAGCTTCTTCAAGGGAAAGTATTTTTGCAAGCCCAAAATCTCCAACATGAGCAATCATATCAGCATCTAACAATATGTTGCTTGGCTTTAAATCACAATGAACAATAACATTTCCACAACGACAATGTAGATAATCAAGAGCTCAAGCAACATCTTTGATGATATTGATTCTTTGAACAAGATTTGGCTTATGGTCAATTGAATACAACCAACTCTCCAGAGTCCCGTTTGGCATGAAATCATAAACCAAAGCTTTGAAATCGTTCCCTTGGAAGTCGATACTTGAGCAAGAAGTTATGACTTTTACCAGGTTGCGATGACGAATATTTCTCAAGGCCTCACACTCAGTAATAAAACTCTTGAAACCTCCTCGACGTTGAAGGTTTAGTACTTTGATTGCCACAATTAATCAATTTTCATCAAGAACACCTTTGTAAACGGAAGCAAAGCTACCTGTACCGATCAGATTTTCTAAAGAGAACCCTTGTGCTGCTTTGAAAAGTCTTCTATATGAAATCTTCACAAAAGATTCAGCCAATCTTAATTCTGATGGTTTATCACTTTTCTTTTGTAAACAACAGTAAATCAAGACAAATGATAACAACCCTAAACCCGCAACAAAGGAAGATAGTGAAACTGCTAAAATGGCACGAATATAAAGCTTTCTAGTGCGTCTTTTGGAGTCTCTATTTGTGCTTGTGCAGTTGGGTATGTTGGGTTTCAACGGTGGTTCGAAACGAAAACGGACAAACCTTTTAGACCCGTTTTAGTTATTTATATCGTTTCGATAATTATTAATCTATATTAATAATCAAGCTTATAAACGAAACAATAAAAAAAAACGCAGCGGATATTAACGAGTATACGAACCATAAACGGAAACCCGAACCCGGATCTGATTACAACAATACGAGTACAAATAAACGAGTAAATAAACAACCATAGATAAAGGTATTTGTCGATATACCTCGGTATGAAACCGGGACGATACACTGCGAGTTAACAAGATGCACTAGAAAAGGGGACACAATCAACGGCCAAAAGATGATCCGGCGGCGGCGGCGGAGCTCCGGCAGTGCGTACGGCTTAAATCTGGAGCCTTTAAGCAACGAGGTACGCCAATGGTCAACAACAACAACTAACACGGGCTTCCAATCACCAAATGGACCTCACCGGAAAGCCGATGGTCGCAGGAGAAGATGAACCAGTCGCCGGAGAAGATGAACCAGTCGCTGGAAAACCGTATATAGGGTTTTAATCACGCCGGGACTAATAGAGAGTTGCGGTGGTGATTGGAGAACGATATTAGAGGTGGTGTAGGTATGTTTGGTGGCCGGAATTGCTTCGCCGGAAAAACGGTCACCGGAATTGCGGCGCCGGAATAGTGTTAGCAGCTAGGGTTTCTTGTTTTTAAGTTAGTTACCATAAATAGATAAATAGTATGTATTTATAGGTAATTATCTTAGGGTTTAATAATTAACCATCTTGGGCTTGAGCCCAATCAAACAAGTCCAGTCCATATGATTATTTTATGTGTCAGGCCTAATTAACCTTTAAGTAGGCTTTTATCTCGTTACCCCCGGTGTAACTCTATCCGGGTCACGTTCGGGTCGGTCACGTTGACTTGACCCGAAACGTCCATTAAATCCAACAGTCTCCCACTTGGACGTATTTGGGTCAAGTATCACAACGCTGACAGCATAGGCGTTCTAGCTACACATAGATGTCCCCAACCGAATATGACATTTTTAAATCCATAACCAAAGTATCTTGGAATACCATATTGCAAGACAATGAATTTATAGTAATCGTTGTCATCTATCCTTTCTGTACAAGACATTAAATGAACTATGAGACATGGATCATATCATTCTCATATGGCGTTCAATTATTGTAATTCTCGATATAGAGTCAAAGTGGTCCAATCAAACACATAGTTAGTTTGGGTGAGGCCTCACACTTTACCAGTTTGAATCAACGAGGGCGCCAATATGTCTAACTGTTACATTTAAATGTAAGAGTACAGAATCCCATCTTGACTACATACAACTCCCACTGAACTCCAGAACATTCTCAACCAATGCCTTTATGGCTGGCAGTTACGCAACAGCGGTTGACATGATCAATGAGTATTCCTCGGTAAACGAAAGTTCTAATATGTATCTCTGGTCTAAGGATACTAAATGAGCATACTATTATCAAAACATCTTATGATTAAGATCCATGAAGATGATTTGATGCGAGTTACATCCAACGTCATTCATAATGAGGCCTGTGAGTTTGGAAGTCAACTACTTGAGTCCAAAGTCAGAATAGTCTTAATTCAGAATCGCTCCCACGAGTTTAACCGACTACGGATAATTTAGAATACAATATTCATGGATTAAACGTATTAAAATGAACACAGTTGTATCATTCAACGTTTGCATTTAACCATTAAATCAAAAGTGAACAGAAAAATACAACTGATAAAACGTTCATACATCCAAATACTAAATCAAATTAAATCACTAGAAAGTCTAAGCCCGATAGCATCTCTATGCTGATCATGTTTGTCCTGAGTTATTGGCTTAGTGAATGGGTCGGCTAGATTTTGATCTGTGTCTACCTTGCTTATCACGATGTCACCTCGTTCCAATATTTCCCGAATAAGATGGAACTTCCTTAGAATGTGCTTGGTTCTGTGATGAGACCTTGGCTCTTTGGCTTGAGCAATAGCACCCGTGTTATCACAGAATATCTCGATTGGTTTGTGAATACTCGGAACCACATCGAGATCGGTGATGAACTTCTTCATCCAAGCAGCCTCTTTAGCAGCATCTGATGCAGCTATATATTCGGATTCGGTGGTAGAATCCGCTACTACACTCTGCTTGGAGCTCTTCCAATAAACAGCTCCTCCATTGAGAGTGAAAACGAAACCCGACTGTGAGCGAGAATCATCTCGGTCAGTCTGGAAGCTAGCATCAGTGTAACACTTTACAGTGAGCTCCTCTTCCACTCCCCCAAACACCAAGAACATGTCTTTGGTCTTATTCAAGTACCTTAGAATGTTCTTCACAGCAGTCCAATGGGCAATGCCAGGACTCTGTTGAAAATGACTGGTCATGCTCAAGGCATACGAGACGTCAGGTCTAGTACATAACATAGCATACATGATAGAGCCAACTGCAGAAGCATATGGAATTGCTTGCATACGTTTAGATTCAATGTCCGTTGCCGGAGATTGCGATTTGCTCAACATGGTTCCCTTAGTCATTGGAACAGCTCCTTTCTTGGAGTTTTCCATTGAGAAGCGTGTCATTACATTGTCTATGTAAGTACTTTGACTAAGCCCTAGAATCCGCTTAGATCTATCTCTATAGATCTTTATTCCCAGAATATAAGCGGCTTCTCCAAGATCTTTCATTGCAAAACAAGATTCCAACCATAGCTTAACTTGTTTAAGCATAGGAATGTCGTTTCCAATGATCAGTATATCATCCACATACAAGATGAGGAATGATATAGTGCTCCCACTAGCCTTTCTGTAAACACAATGTTCATCTTCGTTTTTGACAAAACCAAACTCTTTGATTTTCTCGTCAAAGTGAAGATTCCAGCTTCGAGATGCCTGCTTAAGTCCATAAATGGACTTGTTCAATTTGCAAACCTTATTAGGATATTTTGGATCGACAAAACCTTCAGGCTGAACCATGTAGACATCTTCAGAAAGATGTCCATTAAGGAAAGAGGTTTTGACATCCATTTGCCATATCTCATAATCATAGTGTGCAGCAATGGCAAGCAATATCCTAATTGACTTAGTCATAGCAAAAGGCGAAAAAGTTTCATCATAGTCAACACCTTGAGTTTGAGTGAAACCTTTCGCGACTAGCCGTGCTTTTTAGGTTTGCACATTTCCATGCATGTCGGTTTTCTTCTTGAAAATCCATTTGCTCCCTACTGCCCGACAATCGGGGGGTAGCTCAACCAAGTTCCAAACTTGGTTATCATGCATGGACTGCATCTCAGCATTCATGGCATCTTGCCATTTCTTGGATTCCGGATCCAAGATAGCAGACTTGTAGTTAGTAGGTTCGTCCCCAGATTCGGCTACTAATAAGACTTCGGCACCATCTAGATGACATAAGTATCTAGAATTTGGTACGGGAGTTCTACTACTTCTGCGAATGCTTGTGTTCACGTCTGATGTATCAGCAATAGCAACCTGTTGATCAGACTCTCCAACTACCTCAGCGGTTGATTGTGGTTCTTGAATTTCTTCAAGATCGACAATCTCACTTCTAGTTCCTTGACTAAGAAATTCTTTTTCAATGAAGTAGCCTTTCCTCCTGACAGAAATCGTATTTGTATCAAGATGAAAGAAATAATAACCGCTCTTGTAATAGTATCCGACGAAAATAACCTTTTCGCCCCGGGGATCAAGCTTGTCATCAGACTCACTTGTGATATAAGCATCACATCCCCATACTCTAAGATAAGACAATTTGGGTTTTTTCCCCTTATGCCATATCTCATATGGAGTTTTGTATATCTTCTTAGTTGGAGCTAGATTGACAATGCGGGCGGCGGTCATAAGGGCGTAACCCCAAAAGGAGGGAGGCAAGTTAGTTCTACACATCATCGATCGAACCACGTTTAGCAAAGTTCGATTTCTCCTCTCGCTCACGCCATTAAGTTGGGGTGTGCTAGGTGGAGTGAGCTGTGAAACAATTCCATGCTCTTTTAGATGAGTGATGAACTCTGTGCTGAGATACTCTCCACCTCGATCTGATCGAAGTATCTTAATGGTTTTGTCAAGTTGTTTTTCCACTTCGCTTTGAAATTCTTTGAACTTTTCAAAAGTTTCGTGCTTGTGTTTCATAAGATACACATAAGCGTATCGACTATAATCGTCGATAAAAGAAACGAAGTATCTTTCATGGTTTCTAGTCATGGTTCTGAAAGGTCCACATACATCAGTATGTATGAGTCCTAACAGATCACTTGCTCGTTCACTTTTATTAGTGAAGGAGTCTTTGGCGAGTTTGCCAGCTAAGCAAGATTCACAAGTGTTAAAAGAGTCCGGTCCTGTGTATTCAAGAATACCTTCGGATTGGAGCCTTTTAACTCTTGCCTTGCTTATGTGGCCAAGTCGGCAATGCCATGGAAAAGTATCATTGACACTAGTCTTGATACGTTTTGAAAGATGATATACGTTATTGTCAGGTTGAACATCAATCTCATAAATACCATTTCGAGGTTTAGCCTCAAAATAAAAGATATCATTTAAGTAAGCAGAAATAGCCATGCCATTAAGAACATACTTAAATCCTTGTTCAAATAACAACGAAACTGAAATGATGTTTCTGGTCAAGCCAGGAGCATACAAGCAATTATTTAATGGAAAAACTAGGCCAGATGGACAAGTAAAATGAAATACTCCGGTTGCCAGAACTGGTACTCTCTTCCCATCTCAAACGATGAGTTCCATGCTGCCTTTATTCAGTTTCCTCCACTTCTCAGGCTCTTGCAAGACATTAACGATGTGGTAACCGCATCTGGTATCAAATACCCATGTGTTGCTAGAGACAGTGAAAAGTTCAATAACGTATATGAAAATACCTCCAGAAGTGCCTTCACCATTTGCTCTCTTCTTTCTGATCTCAGCAAGGTGCTCGGGGCAGTTTCTCATCCAGTGCCCCATTTGGTTGCATTTGAAGCACTTGCGCTCCACAAAGGGCGACGGCTTTTTCTTTGCAACCACCTTGTTAGTGTTGGTGGCAACATGGGCAGCAACAATAACTTTCTTCTTGCCTTTCCCTTAAAACCCTGATTCTTTGGTTTTGGCTTCTTGACACCAGCAGATCGAATCATCAGAACTTGATTGGTCCTAGAAGGAATGTTCATCTCAGCCGTCTTGAGCATGTTATGAAGCTCCGGCACTGTCTTCACCCAACCATTCATGTTGAAATTCATTACGAACTGGTCGTATGAGTTGGGGAGAGAGTTGAGAATGAAATCCGATGCCATCTCATCGGGCATGGGTAATCAAGTTTCTTGAGCTGATCGATGTGCCCCTTCATCTTTAGAACATGAGCACTGACGGGAGACCCCTCTGCCATCTTGCAACTGATGAGTTGTTTCATGGTGTCGAAACGTTCTTGACGAGCTTGTTTCTGGAACATGCCCTTGAGTTGCTCAAGCATCTCATAGGCACCAAAGTCTTCCAAGCCTTTAGCAAGCTCAGAAGTCATGGTGGCTAGCATAATACAGGAGACCTCAGCCGAGTCATCCTTATGCTTGTCAAGAACTTTTCGTGCAGCGGCTGTGTTGTTTTCAGGCTCAGTTGGAACAGGTCCATCGAGAACATACAGGCGCTTTGCCATGGTTAGAACAAGTCTTAAGTTGCGGTGCCATTCGATGAAGTTGGTACCATTCAGTTTATCCTTCTCAAGGATAGTCTTAAGGGCGTAGGGTGAAATTTCATTTGACGACATCTGATTAATTAAGCAAAAGTAAATTTAATTAGTATTTTCGATGTTGTAGTCCTATTATTAATGACCCAATAACATTAATTAATTAGGAGTATGAGAATCTGGCTTCCAGTTATTAAAGGCAGCTGTAGCACACAACATTAATAAGTGGTTAGGCAGACTGACAACGATTGCCAATTGTGAATAGTGCACAACTCTCGGTTATGAGGCCTATAGAGACAACGATTGTCTGTATAGATACGTTTAGCCTCATCTTTGCCCATTTTAAGTCTCCAGACAGCTTTAGCACGTAACAGGAGAGTAAAATAATAGTTGTCCTAGTACCGTGACGTGTGAAAGGGCCGGATGTGTCAACGAAGCGCTTTCACCTTGATGGGATAGGCTAGAAAACAAGTGCGGTGCTGTAGCTCCAAACACTCGAAATTTCGCAGTATGCCTCAAGTGTGACTTGTAGTAGGATTGGCATAAACTATTGGTTTCAAATTGTGATTAATTTTAAAATTTACCAAATAGAGTAAAAGTCAAATTTTATTGTATTTATTATCGGGACGAATAGATGAACCCTTTCATCTCTCAGGACACTTAGTTTTATATAACCTATTAAAAACTAAGTTTGTCGCGATATGACTAACCAATTTTAAGTTAAAATAACTTATTAGTTTTGGAAATCAAAACGATTTTAATTTGCAAAACAAAATTGGTTAAAAAATGTTTATTTTTCAATTTATTTAGTATTAGGTCGGTGATATTATAATCCTATTATAAACAATCCAAGCAACCACAAATAGCAAATAACAATAATATGTAAATCCTTATGGCCAAAAGGTGATCGTCTCGCTAGAGCCAATTAGGGAGACCGATCGGGTCAAGGGGTTCACAACACAAACAACCACAGGGATGGACTTCTCCGTGCATCCCGCCGTCTTGTCCGAACTCCCACTAACTCCAAGATGTCCATGAGCTCGTCCTCGGTTATCTTCGCGTCTTCTTAGTTACAAATTTATAAACTAACAATAATATGTCCTAATACAAATTTGAACCATCTTTATGGCTAAAAAGAAAACCGAAAATTAAATAATAACCTTTTTACAACTTTTGAACCAACCATATGGCCAAAACAAGCTCAAACACCAAACACAACCAATCAATCACATAGGTCGGGGCCGGATTTACATATTCACAATAAACGAATTTCGGGTCGTTCTGACTTGGTCAAATAAAATAAACAAAACTTTGACCAATCCTAAATCACCCGAAAATAATTCTAGATCTATAAACTTTAAACGATTTAAAGTTTAAGATGTAGATCTGGTTTTAAACGAACCGGGATCGACTTGTACGTTGTAACCGTGGCTCTGATACCACTGTGGGTTTCAACGGTGGTTCGGAACGAAAATGGACAAACCTTTTAGACCCGTTTTAGTTATTTATGTCGTTTCGATAATTATTAATCTATATTAATAATCAAGCTTATAAACGAAACAATAAAAAAAAACGCAGCGGATATTAACGAGTATACGAACCATAAACGGAAACTCGAACCCGGATCCGATTACAACAATACGAGTACTAATAAATGAGTAAATAAACAACCATAGATAAAGGTATTTGTTGATATACCTCGGTATGAAACCGGGACGATACACCGCGAGTTAACGAGATGCACTAGAAAAGGGGACACAATCAACGGCCAAAAGATGATCCGGCGGCGGCGGCGGAGCTCCGGCAGTGCGTACGGCTCAAATCTGGAGGCTTTAAGCAACGAGGTACGCCAATGGTCAACAGCAACAACTAACACAGGCTTCCAATCACCAAATGGACCTCACCGGAAAACCGATGGTCGCCGGAGAAGACGAACCAGTCGCAGGAGAAGATGAACCAGTCGCCGGAAAACCGTATATAGGGTTTTAATCACGCCGGGACTAATAGGGAGTTGCGGTGGTGATTGGAGAACAATATTAGAGGTGGTGTAGGTATGTTTGGTGGCCGGAATTGCTTCGCCGGAAAAACGGTCACCGGAATTGCGGTGCCGGAATAGTGTTAGCAGCTAGGGTTTCTTGTTTTTAAGTTAGTTACCATAAATAGATAAATAGTATGTATTTATAGGTAATTATCTTAGAGTTTAATAATTAACCATCTTGGGCTTGAGCCCAATCAAACAAGTCCAGTCCATATGATTATTTTATGTGTCGGGCCTAATTAACCTTTATGTAGGCTTTTATCTCGTTACCCCCGGTGTAACTCTATCCGGGTCACGTTCGGGTCGGTCACGTTGACTTGACCCGAAACGTCCATTAAATCCAACAGGGTAGGTGTAGCTCGAGAATTCCCCCACAAAGTCTAGCGTTCTCATTGACGGATACTGCACTTGCGTTGGCAAAAACACCTTTAACAGGTACCTCACCCTCAAAGTTATTATACGACAGATCAAGATGCTTCATGGGAATTTGTTGCAAATACATCGGAATGTGCCCAGAAAAGTTATTGTGTGACAAGTCAACGGATTCGAGACCTTTCAGTGAACTATATGATACCGGAATTGATCCATAAAAGAAGTTGCCGGAGATGTTTAGGGTTTGAAGGCTGATGCAGCTGCTTAAGCCCGTTGGAAGTTTTCCCGAGAAACGGTTCTCGGAAATATAAAGTAATCCTAGGTGTTTCAGGTTGCCAATCTCTTGTGGAAGCACTCCAGACAAGTTGTTTTGACTAAGATCTATTCCTATGGAAAGTGAAGACATGTTGAATAGTTGCTTGGGTATACTTCCAGTAAGTTTATTACCATGAAGGTCCAAAGCTATCACTTTTTCGCACCTCCCAATAGTTATTGGGATTGTGCCATCTAAACTGTTGCCACCTAATGCTACTTCAGATAAAAGCGATAAGTTTCCTATAGATCTAGGAATAACCCCGGAGAAATGACTGTCATGAAGATACAACAGTTGCAAGCTCTGATGCTTTTAGGAATCATGCTTGTGAAGTAGTTTCGATCTAGAAAAAGTGCAGTTAGGCCTAACAAATTACCTATAGATGCAGGGATGTTGCCTGAGATATAGTTTGAACTCATCTGTAGGTATGACAATTTGGATGAAAAGTTCCCTAGAGAATTTGGCAGCAACCCTCCTAATTGGTTCCTGGAAATTTGTAAAGTGTCCAAATCGCTACAGTTGAACAAAGAAGGAAAAAAATTCATGTCATCAAGACCCTTGCTTCCAAAGTTGTTGGAATCCATAGATAGAAAACTAAGATGTTGTAGTCTTCCAAAGTCGATAGCTATTTCCCCCTTTAAATCATTATGACCAACATCAAGGATTTCCAACTTTGAACAATTTGATATTGACGGTGGAAGGAAGCCACTTAAGTTATTGTATGCTAATTCTATACGCGTGAGATGGGGTTTATTTAAACATATGTTGGAAGGAATACTGCCGTGAAGTTGGTTTTCTGGAAAATTTAGAATTTCTAAAATCGAAAGGTTAAATAAATATGAAGGGAATGCACCAACGAGACCATTTCCTCCCACGCCTATTCTTCTCAAGTTTTTTAATTGATTGAAGGAATCAGGAATGCTCCCTGCCAATGGACAAGAAGAAAAGCTAGGTCTTCAAGAGATGTAAGATTGCCTAGGGATGGTGGAATTCCACCAGTGTAGTTATCATTAACTGAGAGGTAAAAGTATTTGGAATTTTCCCAGATAGCTTATTGAAACTTAAGCCAAGGAATGTAAGTTTTGGCCAACTTGACATGTTGGTCGGGATTTCACCAATTAATGAATTGTTGGAAAGGGATAATACCTGTAATCGATATAGATGACCTATCTCGGGTGGGATACTTCTATGAAGTTGATTGTCACGAAGGATAACGTAAGCGAGGAAGCTCATGTTACCAATATAAGGAGATAAAGAACCTACTAAACCCAAGTCTTGTAGATTCAACATTGTGACTCTTTGGTTGCGGCGACCACATGTCACTCCTCTCCACTGACAAAAAGGAAGTGAATCATTCCAAGATGTCAAAGCACCTTGAGGGTCATGTGTAATCTTGGATTTGACTTCCAGCAACGCGAGATGATCACTAGAACCAAATGCAGCTCCAATCTGAATGACAAGAGTAACAACTATGATTGCTTCTAATTTTGACAAGAGCATTATTGCTAGCTAGTGTTGAAGATGTAAGAGAGGATTTTAGTATAAGATGATAAAATAAAATAATTTTCGGTGACGTCTGAACATAGTGGTAATAAAATAAACTATTGGAATCTCTTTTATGACCAAAAAATCGTCTTATTAAGAAAATTGAAATTTAAAATCTCAAAAATTTGTTTTGTTCATCCACTTGGTCCCTTTCCTTTAAAATAATTCCATTATTTATCCTCACTTTTGTTGTTTTTGGGTCATGTACTTAAACAGTGAAGCCATCACAACTTTAGTTACTATCATGCTTATCTTTTCTCTAATTTACATTTTAAGCGTTTTTTTTAATATTAGGAAATTAAAGATTAAAGATTCTGGTTTATGTAAGCTTTTATTTGCAGGCCGCATCTAGGCTCCTTTCCCAAATGGTAAGCAGACTGTCAAGCATGCCTTAACTGCTTAATCACTCTAACCTAAAAATTGTCCCATCAAATAACAATACTGCATCATTATAGGTGTAATCTTCACCCTCCAAAATGACTTTATGATAAAAACATATGTCGATTTTCAGTACACCAAAATGAAGCTGTTGACCGCGCGAAAGGGATCAGATAAAAAGACATTTTGGTCTATATAAGTTAGGTTAAAAAACTCCTGTTCAATAAAAAAAATGCCTTATTTATTCAGCAAAACACCCAAAATAAAGTCACATAAAATGAACTGTTTAGGGAAAAATGATATGTGCCATAAAAAAAAAACATTGACGTGCATGGAGTTTATTATTTTAATTATTGTTTATCGATCTTTTATTTGTTTTTACTTAATTTAAGATAGTGGGCATGTTAGTTATTAAGGCTGTGGGTAATGGGGGGTGAAGGAAGGGGCACGGTCCAGGTGGCGGGTGAGGTGGCTCGCGAACACCACTACACCCATCCAGTGAGCAAGGGTGCGGACGAGCCCCGTGGCCGGGACCGCGGGGCAATTTAGCCGTTGAATGTATGTTTGACTAGTCAAACTAGCCGTTGGCTGGTTTGTGGGTGTAAATATATATATATAGGAGATGGTTCAAAAGAGAAGTCAAGTTATTGCGAGAAGTGATTTCCTACAATTGATTAATAATGATCAATGGCCTATGTTGAATGTGGCATACTTGTAATTATTTGTAACTGATTTTAATGATTTTTTAATGAAAAAAGACAATGAGGTAATTACCATAATATGTTAAGTAAGGAAACTTAGCTTTTGTCAACTACAATCCTTTTTTATACTTTAGTCATCTCAATTACCAAAACAAATTCCCCTTATATCCAAAAATACTTAATTATTTTGCAATAATTTTCTCTCAATATATTTGACTGTTGAAAAAAGTTAAGACAATTCAAAAGGGAATAGGAAGGTTGATGGCAGCTATGATTCAGGCCTACACAAAGATCAATAACATCCTACATAAAGATTAATAACATCTTACACAAATTTGATTCAATACCTACAGAAAAGGAAATAAGCAAAAACCATTGTGTAGGCCATATGTAAACTTTAGTATGTTATGGTATACTATGTATCAATTATTTATTGTTTTCTCTTACATTTTTTTATCAGGCATTTGTGTCTATTTACGAATCCTACACAAATATTGATAACATCCTACACAAATTTGGATCCAACCCTACATATCTAAAAAATAAGTGAAACAAGTTGTGTAGTGCATATGTAAACTTGAGTATGTTATCGTCCACTATGTAGCAACTATTTATGTTTTCTCTTACACGTGTTTGTTTGTATATTACAGTGTAGGGGTAATGCATACCTGTGTAGTCTACATATGTAAACTTTGGTATGTTATAGTCTACCGTTTAACAATAATTTCTGGTTTTATTCTTACATGTAGTTTGTGTATTACGGTGTAGGATGTTTGTCATATATGTAGGTACATTTTAGAATTGTTAATGTGAAGTATGATTTATTTGTGTAAGTTGTTTACCATTTATATAGAAGTATTTAGAAATTGTATATATGAGTTATATTATACCATTTATTGATGCATAGTGTTGAAAGACAATAGTTTGTTTTATGATATATAGAGTTTGTGTAGGATAAAAAAGTTATTTAATGTTTACGGTTTTCTATTTGAACGACCATAAAAGAATAAATGGAATACCTTATACGATATTTATGATAAAGGAAAATCCTATGACTCTTATAATATATTGTTATAACATAAAAAAAAAAAAGAAAAACGAAAACAAAATCACATAATTGAATTCATATTCTTTGAATTCAAAATTTTAAAGATAAAATACCTTAAAATTAACTAATTAATACAATTTATTTTGGATATATACGTATACTTGATTTCCATTCCTCTTTAAATTCAAAATTGTATTTTAAATTTGAAAGAGATAATTAATTAAAACTAGATACCTAAAATAGTGAAGTTAACTTTCCATATAAAAAGTTATGGGATTTTACATTCATACCCCTTCATTTAAATAAAAAGAAAAAAGAATAGGAAATTTCTTATTGGCTGAAGCCACTTCTCTCATTTCTTGTAATAATTTGATTTCTTTCTTAAACTTAAGCGCGCACACACACACATACATATATATACCTATAAATACAAATCCACACACATACTTTATAAAAACTTAAACCATTCTCTCTTATTCTCTTTAAAACCACACTTTTCCTTTACCATTTTCTCTCCAAGAGCCGTGAGTTACACGGCAACGTTCGACATGAGTTGGTCGAGCATTTTTGAGATAGAAGACCCGATAATCTTGTATTAGACTAGTATCAATGTACTGTTTTATATTATTATTTAATGTATTATTTAAAATAATTAAGTAAATAAAAAACTGGATCAAGCCCCTGATCACCCGGACCACTACACCCTCTGGGGATTGGTTGAGGGGCTTGATCCAGGGTCATGTCATTGCCTACATGTCGGGTTTTAATTGAGTCACTTGGGCTCAACCAAACCCCAATACCCTTAGCCTAAGTAGTGGGTTGTTAGTATGGTCATGGAAGTTCTCTTTCTTTTGTAAGCCTTTATAAGGCAATTTAGTTTTTTGAATGGATTATGAATGAAGATTTGAATTAAGTCTTGTTATCTCTATTTTCTAATCTGGTTTCCTTCTTATTTCTGTGGCCAATCGATTATCGGTTTGAACCACATCAAAAAAACGATTTGGCTCGTTGCAGTATTTTCTTTTAAAACACGATGAAATTAAACTTGTATTTTAAAGAATATTTTAAAGAATCAGTTAGATCAACATATTTAGGTGTATGACATAAATTTGTGGATTGATAAAAACATAATATTCATGAATGTAAATATGCGTTCTCAAAGCATCTGTTAGCTAGGTCCATATATTTATTTGTAGACACTACGGAATACGGTTGGCCTCATTGACCACAAACTGACACTCGTGGTACTCAACGTATAGGCTAAATACATTCCAGAAATGAATGAAGTAAGCAAAGCCTATTGACCCGATAAGCAACAAAATTAGACCATGAGCAGTCATAACTTTCCACTCCCAGGTATTATGCGTCACGTGAAGCTCGGTCAGGGTTATGGTTTTTTACAAAAATAGGGTGTAGTCATAACTCTCCACCCCCATGCGTTATGTGCCACGTGACGCCCAGTCACTATTAATTTTATTTGTTTTTTTTAAATAATAATTCATTTAAATAATTAAACAAAAAATTAAAAAACAACATTAAAATTTAAAAAATACATTAAACTTACAAATAAAAACTAAATTAAAATAAAAAAGATACATTTAATTAAAAAAATACATAAATAATACTAATAACACGACATGTATTTTTGTAAAATTTTCGCTTATCGAGCTGCTTTTAGAGATTGGACTCTTGGGTCGTCTTCGGTTAGCTCGCTTGATAAAATCTCGATGTCTTTGTCCATTTCATTCCTTTTAAGTACTTCGATGACGTCCAAATTTACTTTAAGTCGTTGGGTTCCAAGTTCGTGTAAATCTTTGAGTCGAGTGTTCATTTCTTTGAATTGACTTTCCATTTCGGCATTCGAACCCGTTGCGCACGACGAAGCGACCCCTTTCCCCTTTCCCTTGCCCTTGCTTTTTCTACCCCCCGGCCGAGGCATCTCGGTAGTATTCACGGCTTCATTATCGCTTAGGTTGAAGTTTCGAGCGTCGGAACGAGGCATGTCTGGATCAACCGAAGACGATGTTTTAGACTTTTTTTTACGCGGACCTCCTTCGGCGTTGGCATCCAAAACCTGGCCCCATTTTGCGTGAAACCTCAACTGGTCTTTCTAAATGCCAAAGTAATTGAATGCCCCGAGACCTTATGTTGATACTCTGTCATCGCGTTTTCCATGACTTCCACGTCCGAGACACCGCTACTTCTCGTTCGATTCATCCGAGAGAAAACCGTATGGAAACTCACGCATTTGGTATTTATGTCGCCCCATTTCGACAATAAGGAATCTTTTTCTCGGCGCGAGTCCCTGCCAAGGTCGTGGAACAACTCTTTAATTTTGTGCCAAAATACCCCCGTTTTATGATAGTTCGCTAAAAAAAATAAAAACATTACAAGTTCAATGTTTTTTCTAAGAAATTTAAAAAAATATATATGTATTTTAAAAACCTACGGCACTTGGCATCTTTCGATATCGCGCACCAAGCACGAGCACATAGTACGCACTCGTCGATACTCCACGGTATCACCGTCTTTTTAACCCGAGGTTCGCCGGCGGGCTTCTTTGCATGTTTTCTCGGACGTCCGCGTTAGCTCGAACCGCCGACGGTCTCCGGGACAGGTTGTGTCTCCGGCACGAACTCGTCGTCGGGTTGGGAACCTGAACCGGCAAAAATATTTGTGGTTGGGTTTTGGAAACCGGGCACCACATTTGGCATAGAGTTTCCTAGATATGCAGTGTAAGCGGCCATTTGCACGTCGAACGGATGCGGGGGTTGAGGGACGGGGACAGTTGGCATCGGGGCGGTAGATGGGTTCGGTTGTGGATTTTGGTTGCCTTGACGGCAAATTGACCGAAACCAAGAACATTTTGGTTGTTATTCGGAAACATTTTGGTAGTATTGTAGTAGAAATATTTGTGTAAAAATATATTGGTATAGAAGTGGGAGAAAGGAATGTGTTAAAAAATGAGGTTTGGTTTGTTTTTATAGTATAGATTTAGTTAATAAAAATCTTTTTTTTAAACCAACGGCTATCCCAACGGTAACCTTGAGCCCAACGGTATTTTTTTTTATTTTTGTGCCTTTTCAAGCGTTATTGTTGGTGCATAGATGTCAGTAGTTCATATGTCTAATGTCTGTAATCGAGTCTGTAATATTGTTTGTGTATTTGTTTGTAAAAGCGAAGTTGTTGACAAGTTCGCGTAGGCGAACTTGTTAACCAAGCGAAGTTGTTGACAAGTTCGCCTAGGCGAACTTGTTGAACGAGCGAAGTTATGGACAACTTCGCCTGAGGCGAAGTTGTCGTGTATTTATATAGTTTACAGTTTACTGTTTACGTGTGATTTTTAGTTGATCGAGTGGTTTAGTCACGTGTAATTCAGTGAGTCTATTGACGTGAGGTCGAGAGTCTGTAAGTAACACGGTTTGAGTTATTAATATAACGTAGGTTTGTTCGTATCGTGTTCGTGTGTTCGTAAGCTTGTGTTCTACGTCCGTAACGATCTACACAGGGATTCCGCACCTGTGTATATCGGGATATCTCGTGTGATCCGTCCAGGGAACCTACAATTGTTATCAGAGCTTTTGCTCGATTGTGTGGTTCGGGATATTCACGCGGGTGTAGAATTCGTCTCATTTCGGGTATTCACGGGACGAGTTTTTGGTGTTTTTGCTCATTCGAGCCTCCTACCAGTGTGTTTAAGCCTTTAAACCGTCAGAAACGTCGTTATAATCCAAGTTTCAGATCTGCAGAAAGTTTAAGTTCGTCAGGCGAAGTTGCTGTTCATCAGGCGAAGTTGCCGTCAGGATACGTAGGGTTTCAGCGAAGATATAAGGAGAAGCGAAGTTATTTACAACTTCGCCTACCTCCTCAACTTCGCCTAACTCAGCGAAGTTCTTCTCAAGTTCGCCTAGCTCAGCGAAGTTCTCATCAAGTTCGCCTACTTTCTAAGTTCGCTTACCCTAAGCGAAGTTATTATTAACTTCGCCCAGTCACGCGAATTTAAGAAGAATTCAGCGAAGTTATTACTTAAGCGAAGTTATCCTTAACTTCGCCTACAGTACTGTTCAGAAGAAATTTTTTTAACTTCGCCCTTTTAAGAATTTTTCGGGTTTCTTAGTCTTCAAGAAGGATGTCGTCGATCAACATTTCGGAGCTTTTAAAGATGGAAGTTGAAGCGGGGTCAGCTACAAAGGCCCCAAGGTTGCTGAAGGGAACCGATTTTGTCGCGTGGAAGGATCGGTTCATACAATATGTTAAGTACCAGGATGCGAAGATGTGGGTATGCATCCAAGATGGATATATTCCACCAATCATGGAGTATGAGGGTCGAGACCAAATCAAGAAATACAGTAAAATGGAAGAGGAGGAGAAGAAGATGTATGAAGCCGAGAGCAAGGCTCATGCTGCAATCACAATGGCTCTTCCACAGGAGATCCTCCATACATTCAGAAAGTATACATCAGCTAGAGAGCTTTGGGAAGCTCTTGAGAGCAGATTCGAAGGAAATGTAGGCATTCGGGCGTCAAAGATCAAGTTGCTCAAAACTCAATTTTCAGTCTTTAAGTACTTAAAGAACGAATCTCTTGATGATATTATCACTCGATATTATCATCTAATGACTGAATTGAGTAACTACTCCATTTCCTACCGAGAAGAAGAGATTGTGGAAAAGCTTCTCGATGCCCTCCCACCAAAATGGGAGATGTATACGGTACTGATGAGGGAAGACAAGGACTTCCCTACTTATGATCTTGAAACCGCTGTCAACAAGCTCAGAACTTTTGAGCTTAATATGGTAAGAAAAGAAACATCTATGGATCAGGTTCAAGATCCAGGCATGTACGGTGCTAAAGTAAACTCCAATACAAGTTCAAAGACTGATTCTGCCGCCTACTACTCGAAGGGTGAGTCGGGTGCCAATTCTTCACAGGAGGGGCATGTGTCAGTAAACTCAAATGGGGATGTTTGCTTTGTTGCGGGTGGATCAAGTGGTACTCAACAGACAACAAACAAGAGTAGTGGATCTTCAAGTTCCTCAAGCAATAATTACTCTAAGATGCCAATGAGCGTCAAATCTGCTGAAGAGCAGTTTGGCCTCTATGCTTCATTTATTGCTTCATATGAAAACTATATTCAAGGAAAGGTGGTTGATCCTGCGATGCTAGATGAAGACTATGACCAGATCGATGCTGATGATCTGGAGGAAATGGATTTACAATGGCAGATGGCCATGATAGTGAGGAGAGTGAAGAAGTTTATGAGAAAGACGGGGAGAAAGTTTGTTGGTGGCAGGCCTGGTTTCGACAAGTCTAAGGTGAGGTGCTATAACTGTCAACAAAACGGGCACTTTGCCAAAGATTGCAGAAACGAGCGAGTTGAACGTGGTCAGGGCCGGTCTGCACAGCACACTGGGAGTATTAAAGAAGTCAATGCTATGATGTCAAGAGAAGCAGGTGAATACAACTGGAACCTGCATTTGAATGAAACTAGTGAACAGGCAAATATGGCTAAGGTTGAGAATGAAGAATGTGAGAAGATTAACGGAGAAGAGAAAGCTACTGGTAAAGAAAAAGCTTTCATGGCAGATAACAATGATCAAATCTCCGAGGTAAGTTCTAAATCTTTTTGTACTAAATGTGAGAATTTGTCTGAGCAACTTGCTACAATAACTGATCAGTATGTTCGTTTAGATGCTGAATTTAAAACTCTTAAAGAAGATCATCACTTTATGAAAGCAAGAGAAAACAGTTACAAAGTTAAAATAAAAGCATGTGAAAAAGATGTTAAGAGCTTAAAAACAAAACTTGCTGAAAAAATTGAAGTAATTAATCTAAGTTATGAGGTTTTAGAAGAAAAGACTAAACTGATTGCTGAACGAGAAAAGCAGATTGCTGACCACCAGGTGAAAGTGGTAGAACTGAACCGAAAACTTGAACAGTTCAGAAATTCCTCAGCTATTCTTGATCACCTTGTTAGTGATCAAGGTACCTCTACAAAGAGGGGAGGAATTGGTTATCACGAGGTTCCACCACCTTATAACCACAATTACACTTTTAACCCTAGTGTTCAGAAATCTGTTGATTTTGAAGTTCCTTAGACAGTTCCAATCAAGGTTACGAGTTCAGAACCAAGTGTTAGTAGTGGCGAATCGAGTTCGCCTGTTTCAAGTGTGAAAATTTCTGTTACGAGTCCAGTCTCATCGGATTCGGATAAGTTGTCCGAATCAGGTAAGACAAAAGAGAAGGTAGTGTTACCCACTGGTGGAGAAAAAGATAAAACTTCTAAAAAGAATACTCCACTCAACCCGTACGTCCCACCTTATGTGAGACGAACGGCCGGTAACGCAGCCTCTACATCCAAAACAACATTTGAAAAGAAAATGGAGTATAGGTGTTGTTTTAGGTGTAATAAGTTAGGACATCTTGTTGCAGATTGCCCTCTGACGCCGAAATTCAGAGGAGTGAGGCCTATTAAAACTGAGCATAAGCCTAACGGTAATTTTAATACTGCTAAAAATGAAAACCCTTCAAAGTTCCGAAATGTAACTAATTCAGGTTTTCACAGAAACAGACCTCAGTTTAACAATGCTAATAACCAAACCGCTAGATATAATACTTTCAATATACATAGGTTTGGAAGGCCTCACACTCAATTTCCAAGGAGATTTCCTAATAGGACTGACAGGAACTATCCAGATGCTAACTTTGGAAAGCAGAAGTACGGGATGTATAGATCCAAGACCAATTGGTCTTGGGTCCCTAGATTCTAATCATTTGCTTTATTGTGCAGGAACAGTTGAACAGGGCTGCCCACAGTCTTTGGATTGTAGATAGCGGCTGTTCCCGGCACATGACGGGTAACAAATATTTGTTGCACGACTTAAAACCTGTTCAAGGAGCGAGAGTTAGTTTTGCTGGTGAAAGTGGAGGAAGAATTACTGGAAAAGGAACGGTGTCCAATGGGAAAATGACACTTGAGAATGTAAATTTTGTAGAAAAGCTGAAGCACAATCTGCTGAGTGTGTCGCAGATTTGTGATAAGGAGTATACTGTTCATTTCACGAAGAATGAGGCGATCGTGTTGAAGCCTGGTTTTCAGATACCAAACGAGTGGATAGTGATGAAAGCTCCACGTGATACAAATACTTATGTAATGGATATGAGGTCTACTGAAATGGCCACGGGAGAATCATGTTTAATGACGAAAGCAAGCGAATCAGAATCCGAACTATGGCACACGAGGATGGGGCACATTCATCTTCGGAAGATGAACCACATTGTCAAGAATGGGCTTGTGATGGGAGTTCCCTTGAAAAGTTTTAACTTTGAAGACAAATGTATTGCATGCAAGAAGGGAAAGCAACACAAGAAATCCCATCTCACCAAGAAGGTCAACTATATTGCCAGTACTCTAGAACTGCTTCACATGGATCTCTTCGGTCCAGTGAATGTAAAAAGTCTAGGAGGTACTTCTTACTGCTTGGTGATCACTGATGACTACTCGCGATATTCGTGATATATTTTCTGAAATCGAAAGATGAGACGGCTCAAATGGTGAAGAATTTGATTACGAAAGTTGAGAACGTCATGAGTAAAACAGTTAAGTTCATCAGAAGTGACAATGGGACGGAGTTCAAGAATTTTGAAATGGAGATCTTCTGTCTTCAGAAAGGAATTGAACATCAATACAGCGCTCCGTATACTCCGCAACAGAATGGAGTGGCTGAAAGGAAGAACCGAACTTTAATTGAAGGAGCCAGAACTATGCTGGCAGATTCGAAGCTTCCTGTGATGTTCTGGGCTGAAGCAGTCGCTACAGCCTGCTATGTTCTGAATAGAGTGTTAACCGTTAAGAGACTTGGTAAAACTTGTTACGAGATTATGCATGGAAGGAAGCCCAACTTGAGTGGTCTTGAACCATTCGGGTCCCATTGTTCGATCTTGAAGACAAACTCTAAATTTGGCGAAGTAGCCGATGAAGGAATCTTAGTCGGTTATGTTGTTGGTACTCCCAACAGACGTGTCTTCAATACTTCGACTTGCAAGGTGGAGGTGGTGTGTAACACTGACATCACAAGTTACCAACCGCCAAAACCTAGCAATGGACCTGCTGAGCTTTTCGACTATGTTAAGCTTTTTAAGTCGTTTAACGTACCGGATTTGGAGATTTCTGAAGAAGAAGAAAGAGCTGCGACGAAGATGATACTCGATGAGGAAGAAAATCTATTGCAAAGACAGCTGATTGATAAATGTCAACCTTCCTCATCAAACACTATTGATACCCCTGTTGCCTCAACTGAAGAAGAATTTATCAATCCTTTTCACTCTCAGCATGAAACAACCATTGATGAGATCTCTTCTAATTTGGAAGATAATTTGCATGTCGGTTCTGTTCCAACCACGAGAATTCATAAAGATCACCCTTTGGATAATGTGATTGGTGATGTGTCCTCAGGTGTACAAACGAGAAGTAGCTTGAATGAACATACCTGTGTTTATACAAGCATTAAGGAGACAGGAATAATCAATGAATGCCTGTATACCTGCTTTATAAGCCAGATTGAGCCGAAGAATTATCAAAAGGCTTTAAAGGACAGCTCGTGGGTCGAGGCCATGCAAGAAGAGTTGGCTCAATTCGAGAAGAAGGAAGTTTGGACTTTGGTTGACAAACCAAAGAATGTGCATGCGATAGGCACAAAATGGGTGTTTAAGTGCAAGAGAGATGATAAGGGGATTATTATCAGAAACAAGGCGAGGCTAGTCGTTAAAGGTTTTAATCAACAAGAGGGGATTGATTATAACGAAGTGTTCGTTCATGTCGCTAGGTTGGAAGCCATAAGATTGTTTTTGGCATTTGCTGCTTATGAAAAGATGAAGGTGTTTCAGCTAGATGTGAAGAATGCGTTTTTAAATAGGAAAGTTGATGAGGTTGTGTATGTTGAGCAACCTCCGGGTTTTCCTGACCCAGACTTTCCAGATCACGTGTACAGGTTGAGCAAGGCATTGTATGGATTACATCAGGCACCTCGTGCCTGGTATGCAACTTTATCGGATTACTTGCTCGAGAATGGTTTTGAAAGAGGGAAAATTGATAGCACGTTGTTCTTCAAAAGAGATGGAAGCGACTTCCTGCTGGTACAAGTCTACGTGGATGACATTATATTTGCTGCATCAAAAGTCTCCATGTGTCAGGAGTTTGAAGCCGTCATGAAGAAAAGGTTTGAAATGAGTGCTATGGGTGAACTAACTTTCTTTCTAGGATTGCAGGTTGATCAGAGGAAGGACGGGATGTTCATTCATCAGACGAAGTATGTTCATGATGTGCTCAAGCGCTTCAAGATGGAGGACAGTTCTCCATATGATACTCCAATCTGCGTCAATCACAAATTGGGTGCTGAAGTAGACGGTGATGCAGATGTAGACCCAACTCAGTATCGGGCAATAATAGGTTCTTTAATGTACTTAACTGCATCTAGGCCTGATATAATGTTTGCCGTTTGTCTTTGTGCACGTTTTCAGGCAAATCCAAAAGAATCTCATTTGAAAGGTGCAAAGAGGATACTGCGGTATCTCAAGGGCAAGCCGAAGCTGGGGTTGTGGTACCCGAGAGGAGGAGACTTGGAGCTGGTCGCTTACACAGATTCTGATTATGGCGGGTGCAATCAGAGTCGGAAGTCAACAACTGGAGGATGTCAGTTTCTTGGTGGCAGATTGGTGTCGTGGCAGTGCAAGAAGCAGACTTCAGTCGCAATTTCAACCTGTGAGGCAGAATACATGGCAGCATCCAACTGCTGCTCTCAGGTTCTTTGGATACAACAACAATTGCGCGACTATGGTCTGAATTTCTTACTTACTCCTATTTGCATTGATAACACAGCTGCTATCTCAGTAACTAACAATCCCGTGAAACATAGTAAAACTAAACACATTGACATACGTCATCATTTCATACGGGATTGTGCTGAGAAGAAACTGATAATTCTTGAAAAGGTGGATACGCTTGATAATTTCGCTGATTTATACACTAAAGCGTTTGACAAATCCAGATTTCAAAACCTTATTGAACTGAATGGGATGATCAATCCCGAGTAACCATGCTTTTCTTGTGTTCGTAAAAAAAAAAAAAAAAAAAAAACGTCACTAATCGCTTAAAAATATGTCGGTTACATCAGTTTGAAGGACTTGTCTTCGGATATGTTTTGGTCCTCATTTTCTACTTGTAGATTTTGAGGATAACCATTAACCAGATTACTGATAGTGACCGGGGCGGTTTATGATGAGTTTTTCATTCTTTTGCTTAAAATTAGTCGATCATACTTAGTTAGAAGGACACATACTATTATGTGGTTGGTCCAGCTGATCCATTGGATCTTCGAGATAGCCGTTTACCTGAAGACTTTGTTTTGGTCGGGGCGAATAATGTTTAAATTTTTTTTTTTGAAAGGGGAAATGAAATTATTTTTCAAGTCTGTTACTTCGTAAGAAGTTCGTTAGCTATGTTTAACAGAAAATTTATCCAACCTTGGAAAATGATAGATATACTAATTCTGTGTGCTTAACTAGTGAAGTTATTAGGCTTAAAAGGCTTTAGGACAGTCATTGTTTGTAATGGTAACTTTTAATGGTGCGTAAAAGTAGATGTGATACAAACTAATTTTACTTGATTTTACGTGGAAACTCCTTAAGAGTTTTGCGTGTCTTCATATATATCTTTCCAAATGATAGGCAGAAAAGCGATTACCCAGTCATACACGAGCCCATGTGTGTTCTGATTCCCGTGAAGATAGCGTCTCAAGATACTGCAGTAATCCAGATTCGGGACTTGCAGTTAATTTCTACTTTGAAGTCTATGTTTATTACAAAATATATATATATATATATATATATATATATATATATATATAATATTTGGAGTTATTGAAACATATTAGTAATGATAAAATAAAGACTTCACAATCATTAAGTAAGAGAGAAGAACGGGAAGCAGATCAAGAAGAGTACTTACAACTTAATCAGACACTATGGGTCGAAGTCAATTCGGGGTGACTTGGGGAAAGCCAAATACGCTTTGAGGATAGATAGGAGGCATCAATATTTCTGAGTTGTTGCCCACTTAAATTTTGAGACTTAATTGAATATAACTCGTATCACAGAAACGATGAAAACCATCTTAAGTTATACCTGCTTACAACCTGTCTCTTTATGTCATAATACAGCTAAACACGGATCTATGTGACAGTCACATACGTAGTATGATTCCTGTTCGGATCTTTTCTAAAACGTAGCAGTCCCTACCGAGACTGAAATTTGATCCCTTATACTTTAAATTTTTTTAAGTTTTTGTACTTAGGTAGTTTTATGATTTTTTTAATGGTTACTTAGACTTGATCGTGTCGTTTAGATCTTCAAGGAAAGTTTTATAACTTAATTGGAAAATTGTTAAACTTATAAGGTTAAATTTTGTAAATATATAGGCGATGTTGTTGAACAGGCGAAGTTGTGGATAACTTCGCCTAGGCGAAGTTATCCGTAACTTCGCCTGTATAACCCAGACCCTATATAAGGATGTTCAATCGACACACTGTTCATCACTTTTCAAAATAACAGCGAACTTATCCGACTTTTCCGGCGAACTTGTTATTACTACCGATTACGTGTTATTTATTCCCGATTTTCACACCGATTCAAGGTTCGATATACCATTATATCACATACTCAATGTTCACTCAAGCGTCTGCATGTTTGTTTCGACTGGTTTCGAACCCTCGGACCATCGGTTTTGAAACCGAGTTTCATAACTTGTGTTTTAACGTGTTGATAAACATACTGTTCGTCAACATGTCCTTAAAACTTGTGTTTAACAGTATTTAATCGTCTAAACTAGCCGAAAACATCAACTGCACGTTGTTCCATTAAACTTACTGTCGCCGATTCAGATTCAGGCGAAGTTAGGGTTTAGGCGAAGTTATCAGCAACTTCGCCTGAAACTTAAGTTCGCCTGAGGCGAATTATCCGTAACTTCGCCCGAAGCTTAAGTTCGCCTGAGGCAAAGTTATCCGTAACTTCGCCTGAAACTTAAATTCGCCTGAGGCGATGTTGTGATGAGGCGAAGTTAACATTAACTTCGCCTAGATCATTTTTACTTAATATTAATTAGACGAACTTAAAGCTGAAGCGAAGTTGTTCCCAACTTCGCCTCAACTTTAACTTTGCCTATACAGAGTTTATCACAACTTCGCTCATGGTAACAAAGCGAACTTGTGCTATGTCTTTGTGTCGTTCTAACTTGGTTAGTTTGTTGCAGATATGGCTGCGGTAGCTGGTGCTGGAGGTGCAGGAGGAGACGATGGTGAGAACCAACGTCAATTCTTCACGGGTCACAATATGTACATTACACTTGACCCGGAGGCGAGCGGTGTGGACGATTACCGTGAGATCTTAACCTTTCTCCTGCGCTCGAGGATTTTTCATGCGATCACAAACACTCTGCCGATATCTCTACCGAATATCGAAGACTTCTGGCAGACGGTCGAATACGACTGTCGTGTTGAGCCCCCGGTCATGCGAGCGACGGTGAACAATCAACAAGTTCAGTTCAATTCTGAACAGATACGGGTGGCCTTACGATTCGGTGAAGAGACTAGGGATGACCCTACAGAGTTCGTAGCTCCGTTCCGTGATGGAGCGTTTCTCCGAATGGGCTACTCTGGTCCATTAGGAGATACCCAGAGGAGGAAGGGTTTCCTTCTAGATCAGTGGCGCTTCCTCATGCACGTTATGATAGTTTGCATGTCTGGGAGGAAGGCGGGCACTGACGGTATGGGTGCGACCATGCAGTCTGCAATGACTGCACTGACCTATAACAAACGTTATAGCTTCAGTCAAATGGTCTTCTACGAGATTGATAGGCAGAGGAGGGCGATGTCTCGGGAGCGGTTCATTATGTACCCACGGTTCATCCAGATGATATTGAACCATGTCGCTCCGACTCTACCTCAGAGACGCCCGATAAGATACGTGGAATCGGTGAGCAAACGTATCTTTGCTCAATGCCGCACTTCGAGTGCGAGGAGCAACCCTGAACGTCGTCCCAGGCATACTCCACTGTTTGGTTTTTTAATTAACCCAGAGTATGTTCCTGCTGGTGGGGACGAGTTCAGAGATCCTCAACCGCAACAGGCAAGAGCAACTCAAGCTGTTCCTGCTCCTGCTGTGCCTGTTGTGTCGGCTGCAGAGGATATTGATCTTGACGCTGTTTTTGGAGGTCAAGGTTATTTTGATATGGATCAAGTTGAAGAGGTGCAGGTCTCGGCTGCACAAGGTTCGGGTGTGAGTATGACTAGAGCAGCTACGTCGATGGCTGACTCCGATTTGGATGAGATTATGAATGAGGGGAGACGGTTGATGGTGTCTCGAGAAAGAACGATAGGGAAGAGAAAGAGAACGGAGGATGATGATGAGTCGGAAGAGGAAGAAGACATACATAAGCTGATAAGAAGATCAAGACGGGAGAGGACAGGTGCTGGCATGGGAGCTGAAGAGACTTCAAGGACTGTACGTTTTGCTCCGGCCGCACTGTCTGGTATGTCTATTGTTCCTTCCTCTGTACAGGTGACAAGTACAAGCGCTGCGGATGTTCCCGTGGTGGCTACATCATCTGCTGGCACTCCTTCCATCACTGCTATTCAGACGTCGACTCCAGAGATAGTGTCTCTACCGCCTCCAACGCTTACTCAGTCGGTGGTAGCTGCACGATTTGTACAGTCAACGGTCGTCACTGCTGCAGGGTTATCAGGTGTGGTACCACCTGCGGTTACGCCTGCTTCTGGTGTCTCGCCTACGCCTACTTCAGACTCAGAGAGAATAGCTTCACTAGAGCGGATCGTGGCAGAGCAATCTAAGACTATTCAAAGCCTAGTGGAAGCAAATCAACTACAGGCATCGCTCCTGGTTGAGCATGGGAAAGTTATAGATGCCTTGAAGGAGTTCTTGGCATCTCAGGGGGAGATGAGCTGTAAGGGCGACGAGCTCAGAACGAAGAAGAGAAACGACCGAGACGATGATCCCAATGCATCGAAAGATGTAGGTGGTGAGCTGCCAAGAACTTCTCAAGCTCTTGGTACTTCCACAGCTGAGGGGGAGTCTACCGACGCGGCTGGTGGTGATGATGTGGTGTTGGTGGAGGATGATGTGATTGATGCATTGAAGGAACTGGACGATGATATGTTCAGCGATGATGTGTTGTTTGATGAAGATGTGCTGCCGAGTGATGTGATTGAGAAGATCGGTGAGCAGATTGTGATTGAAGATGGAATAGAAGAGGGAGAGATAGTAGAAGAAGACGTTGAACACGAGATCCCTGATGTTGAGAAAGCCGACATGGATGCTGAGATGGATGAGACTGAGTGGGAGGAGCAGCCTAGGTGGAAGGAAGGTTGTGCTCATTGGTTTATTAAGACCAAGAAGCCTGCTGTTCTAGCCATGTTCAAGAAGAGTTATAACATCAAAGGCTACGCTGAGTCGAAGAAGGGAATTATCTGTTGGATATATGATGAACAGATAAAGTTGTTTGTGGTGAAGCGTTATGATGGTATTCAATACTTCAAAAGAATGTTGAGATCTCTCAATACGTTGCCGGAATGTGAGGTGAAGGATTTGGCCAGGTTGGGCCTGATAAATAGAAGTGACAACAACATGGCAAGAGTGATTGAGAAGATTGTGTGGAAAGAAAGCATAAAAGAAAAGAAGTTTGAACTATTAAAGCCACAGAAGGGAAAGCTCGTGGAGGATACAGAAAGGGGATTGAGAGCAGATGGCAAGCCATGGATGGTGATGAAGTACAAACCGATCCGATGCATCAAGGAGGTTCCAATGAAGACTATGCCTCAAGATGTGTTGAAGAATCTAAAATGGTGGTACGTTGATTGCCAGACTGCTGAAGCCGTGATGGAAGACGAAGATGAACAAGAAGTGCTGAGGGTGTATGACCCGATGCATCTTGTTAACTTATCGAAAGCTGATTTGCAAGTGTTGAATGAAAAGAAGATATTCTATATTCCTGCTTGGAAGGATGAAGCAAGGAAATATCAGCGAGTAGTCACGGTATGTGTTAGAGAAGGAGTGCACGCTTGAAGATACAGGATTACAAGACAAGAGCTGAAAGATCAAGATATGAAGCTACTGCCAAGGGGGAGTCTGTTGGTGCATAGATGTCAGTAGTTCATATGTCTAATGTCTGTAATCGAGTCTGTAATATTGTTTGTGTATTTGTTTGTAAAAGCGAAGTTGTTGACAAGTTCGCTTAGGCGAACTTGTTAACCAAGCGAAGTTGTTGACAAGTTCGCCTAGGCGAACTTGTTGAACGAGCGAAGTTATGGACAACTTCGCCTGAGGCGAAGTTGTCGTGTATTTATATAGTTTACAGTTTACTGTTTACGTGTGATTTTTAGTTGATCGAGTGGTTTAGTCACGTGTAATTCAGTGAGTCTATTGACGTGAGGTCGAGAGTCTGTAAGTAACACGGTTTGAGTTATTAATATAACGTGGGTTTGTTCGTATCGTGTTCGTGTGTTCGTAAGCTTGTGTTCTACGTCCGTAACGATCTACACAGGGATTCCGCACCTGTGTATATCGGGATATCTCGTGTGATCCGTCCAGGGAACCTACAGTTATACTCAAAACGCTTTAAAAGAAAACCTCAAAACGCCCCGGGGGAGGGGGGGCGGTGTGCCCCAGCGTTATACACCAAAACGCCACAAACAACGTTGGACTACGGATGGTCTAAACAAACTAAATAAATTAGTGGAACAAATGGAAGCCTTCACGACAATGGCATAAGTATTTGTGCTAAACCACCATAAATGCCCATAAATGCTCTGATACCATTTATGGGTGTTTATGGCGGAAAACATTTTCTAAATTGTGTATGACACCTTTTATGGGCATTTATGGCGGAAAACATTTTCTAAATGTTGATGCTCGTTTTTTACTAGTATGAAACGATTAGTGGGATCGTTTTTATTGGACATAAAATCTTTATTCATTTGTTTTGTTTTGACTAAGTTTTTGATTAGAAATAATTTAGTTTCGAAAGAGACTAATCGAGTCATGTTTGAGAAATCAAATATTTGTAAAAATGCTTAAGGAGAGATTATAATAAATACTTTTGAAGTAATTTAGCAGTCATGAAAACCATACGTTTTCTTCTTATCCAGCTAAGTAAATCTCTTAAGTTGAATTTTTCAAGTGACCAACCCAACCAATTTATTCCCTACGGCCTCCTGCCTTAATGGTACTCTTACGGCTCTAGGGCTCCAGGTTTTGCAAAATTCTTAAAGATGAACATGATGGATAATAAGAACTGATATATTTATTTCATAACTGTTCTTCCATGGGGAAGAACTTTTTGATAATTACATAATACTCTCCTTCATCAAGGAGATTACTCACTAACCCACATGCTTGATATTACAAGTAGAGAGAAAAAAAAACTAGTTGAGGATGCGATGCCTAAACTATAAATTATTCCCCTTTATATAGGAGGAGAAGATTAGTACAATGGACTAAAATGCCCTTATAATTTCTTCATGCATGACGTTTTTAGTAGTCGACATACCTATGTGTTGTATCCTAGTTCTCTGGTGTCTTCGTCAGAGTAATAGCTGTAAAGATGAGAGCTATTATTTTCTTTTGTACCTCTTGAACAGTATTGGCAATTATGATTTTCATAAATGCGCTGAAGCTTCTGACATAGTCTTTCTTTAGTGACTGGTCCTGCTTCTACTTTATTAAAGATGATTCTCTGCTCCATCTTTTCTAAAGCTTATTTCTCGTGCTTTGGTAGTGGAGTACTACTGAAGCTGGTGATTATACCGTGGTGGCTGTAATAGTTTACTTTATTAAAGCTTCTGGCTTTTATCTTTTGCAAATTTTCGAGAATTTTTAGAAGACTCTTGACTCTGATTTCAACCCAGTTGCTCGGGCCTTCATATTTTTCTTCCATGACTTTGGATGAATTTACGGTTCTTGTTTTAGCAAGACCGATTTCTAGATGATGGTAGCTTTGTAAGGTCTTTCCTTGATACCAATCTGGGAGTGTAGAAGTACACTTGATGAAGATGTTATCGTCTTTTTCCGCTGCAATCTTTTTGCAAAAGTTCTTGATAACTTTCTTCATTCCTTCAGCCATTAAATTAATTTATTGTAAATTATAGGCAGGGTAAATATACTTAACTAACCCAACAGAGAATGCTAAGGAGATAAGTTCTGTGCTTGAGCCTTCAAAGGTATTTCTCTTTTTCAAAGGTTTCCTGAATAGCGAATGGCCTCTTGTTGGGCTTGTGCTAACGTCCCAAACTTTTTGAATGGATAGTTACTCCTATCCACGTAGCTTTTGACTATTGACTAGTCTTCGTATATCCCCCTATGCTCACCGTCAAAGATAACATAGAACCTTATCTTGAGATTTTCTGGTCTCTGGGTAATTTGAGAGTAGCTTGGTCTTAGTGAAACCTTTTAAGTTTTTGGAAAACTGTCAGCCATCAATGGATCTGATTTGTCTTTATCAGATCGGTTTGCTTTTGGAATAGATGAAGATTTTAGTTCTTCATTTACTTTTCTTTTGCTTGTTTCCAAAGCAACAGGAGTAAACGGACTTGTTTTTTCTTTACCTTTTGCCGTTTGAAAGGGAATAGATTCAGATTATCTCATTTCGGATTCTTGATCTAAATTAGTAGTTGTTTCTAGAATTTCGTCATAAAGTGCTGTTTTTTTCTTGAATGGATGTTAATTCTATAAGAAGAATTTCTTTGAGGCGCAATGCCTTTAATTCTTCCATGGGTTTTTTTTCTTTTGTGGAATAGAATTGTTTGCTCCTCCTTGATGGGGTTTTTGGCTCCTTAAATAGGTGCAAAAAGGTGCGAATAGTTTTTTCGCGTTTTTTGAAAGTCTTGTGTCAGGCAGTCTGCCAGCACGTTCTTGGTTCCCTCGAGATGCTCAATGTCAAAAGAATATCTAGAGAACCACATTTTCCATCTGACTAGACGGCCTTGCTTATTATCTCAAGAAATTTTTGTTTTAAGGAAATAGGTAAAGTTTTTATTATCTGTCCTTACCAGGAATTTTACTGGGGTTAGGTAGATAGAAAATTTTGAAATGCTGTTTTTAACCTCTAGTAATTCTTTTTCATTACTATTGTAATTTCGTTATGCTTTTTTAAAGCTTCCCGAAGTGTATTTTCATTTTTCTTCTTTTTCGGCTGTTTTAGCCTTCAAAACCCCTCCCCAATAATTTTGAGAAGCATCTGTTTTAATGATTAAAAAATCATTTCTTTTGGTAGATAAAGTTTTGAAAAACTGGTTAAGTTTTTCTTTATCTTTATAATATAATGTGTATCGGATTGTTTCCATTCCCATACATATTCCTTTTTAATTTTACCTACAGTGGTTTTCTAAGCTATGCAAATTTAGGAATATAACTTTCTGCATAAGTTAAAATACCTAAAAACCATTGAAGATGTTTTTTGTCTTCTAAAACATCTGGAAACTTATGTAAATTTTCCAAGATATGTTTTTGTGGACAGTGAGTCCCTTGGTCTATTTCAAGACCTAAAAGATTTATCTTTGTTTTGAAAAGATTAGCTTTCGTTTTTGACAAGATAATTCCATATTTTTCTATTGTCTTTAAGACTGATAAAACATGAAAATAGTGTTTATCTTCGGAGTTTAAGAAAACTATGATATCGTCAACATAGACGGTATAGTAATTTTCTAAACCTCTTAAAGCATTTTGCATGTGTCTTTGGAATATGCTTGGTGCTTGTTTTAACCCAAAAGGAACTACCTTCCATTGGTAATAACCATTAGGACGTGTAAATGCTGTCAGCAACTGAGACTTTTCATCTAACAATACCTGCCAAAAAACACTTTTGCAATCGAAAGTAGAAAAATAAGTTTTTCCCTTAAGGGTGTTATTAGTTCTTGCATGCAAGGCAGATTATGGCTATCACCTTTGGTAGCTGCATTAATTGGTTTATAGTTAACTACCACTCTCTTTTTTCCTCTTTTTTTCTCGGCTTCATTTTCCACTAAGAATGTTGTAGACATGAGAGGTGATTTACTTGGGGTAATAAGTTTTAAGTCAAGTAATTCTCTGATCTGTCTGCTAAATTCTTCTCTGTCATGTGGACTGCATTTCATAGGTTTTACCCTGATTACAGTTTTAGGATCAATAAGTTCTATTGATGCTTTCATCTATTTCTTGGATTTTTCACGATTAATAGTATTTTCTGAGCATACTCTTTCAAGTAGTTCTTCTATTTTTTGGTATTTTTGTATTTCAAGAAAATATTTTTTAAGAAAATATTTTCATCTGGTTTTATAATCTCTTGAGTTATATTAGTACCTGGGATTTGTTTTTTTTTTGAATCTTTTTTTCATTAATTCTAGAAAACCTGGTTTTCCAACTTGAAAAGCTTTTGTTATATTTTTGATCAAAATCATTTCTTGATTAAGTTGAAAAGATATTCTATCTAACCATTGGGTGAAAGGCCCATATAGCTGACAGAAATTATTTCCAAGGTATAAATCTATTCTTGTTTCCTGTTGATAAATTGTAGGAATGGGGAATGGTTCTCCTGAGAAATACACTATAAGGTTTCTACAAAGCTTGTTTAATTTAATTGTATCTTGATTTGCAATTGTCACTTTGATGTCTTTGGGAGTATTTTCTCATAGATCTTCAGCTATAACATGTTTGCTTGCTAGGCAGAGACTTGCCCCTGTATCTACATAACAATGTAGAGTTATTACCTTATATCCTTTTAGGAAAAATTTTCCTTTGATATAAATGGAATTCGGATTAGTTATATTTAAATAAATCAATTCAATTTCCTTTTGAAGATTTTTACAAAAATGTATATTTTTAGGGTCTTCATCCCCCCATTTAAAAGATTTAGCTTTATTCATCTCGGACTATTAGAGCTAATGCTACTATCTGAAGATGAATCATACTTTATTTCAAATGAAAATACCTGCATATAGTCATCGAAAATATCTTCTGAAGGATAATATCCCTCTATTTCGGCTTCAGAAATGAGTTTTACCATTTTTGGAAACTTTTGTCTACTAAGACATTCTTTGGCATAATGTCCTTCTTCAGAGCATATCCAACAACGACATTTCTTCTTTCCTTGAGGACAAACCTTAGGTTTTTCTTTTGAAAAGTATTTTCCAGGGATGAATTTTCTTTTCTTAGGTTTCCAAAACCTTCTTTTGGTTTTGTATTTTCTTTTATCTTTCTTTTTGAAATATTTTTTGTTTTTCTCCTGATCACAACCAAAAGATAATTGAGGTGTTTCAGTGAGTTTATTGCAACAACTTTTGTTAAATTTCTTTAACTTTTTTGGTTTGTTGGAAAAGTCTTAGTAAACATCAATTTTTTCCTTAACAATTTTTGTAGCAAATCCTAGTGAGTGCATTGTTAAGTTGTTCTTTTCCTTATACCATCGTTCTTTGGCTTTTTGACCAACAATAGGAATTTTCATTAGGTAAACTTCTATCTAGGAATGATATTCACCTATACTTAGCTTATATAAGTTTTGCTCAAAAAGGCAAGTAAAATCATCTAAAGGACATATATCACATAGTTGTGATTGGGTTAATGTTTGTCTTGCTTTTTCAAGCAATTTTTGGTTCTCATGATCTTTATTTGTTAGGAAGTCAAGACCTAAGAACATCATATACATGGCATTAATAATTTGATCAAGGAGATCTTCACCATGTAAATATTCATTCCAAGTTATTCCTTTAATGAAATCTTGGACTATTCCTGCAGACTTGTGTTCTATTAATAACAATAAGGCCTTAGCATTGGAAAATTCCTCTGGATTAGATTGGATAATTAAACTAATTTCAGTATTCCATTTGTCGATTGTTTCTTTTCTTTGATTAAAGTCAAAGATACAATCAATTTTTATGGTATCTATTACTGTTGAACTACCATTGTTTTTTTTTGGAATCAGGAATACCCTTATGATAGGGCATAGAGAATTTTGATTTCGTGTTCCTTTTCCTGTAGGATGTGTAACACCCCGACCGATGGCGGATTATACATCGGGGCGCTACGAATTGTTTCATTACTCGTTGCACTATTTGGGTGTCAATATTTAATAAATACATTTCATTGCGCATGCGCATAACACACCATAAAGTAACATAAATCACATATCATATCTCATAATATTCAAATACATAAATTTGTCTTGTTATATTTTAAACTAGGTCCAAAGTAAAAGAAAACATCCTACGTGTCCTCGAGTTTCCAAAAGCAGCTACAGCACACCTGAACATGTGTTAAAATAAAACGTCAACACTTGCGTGTCGGTGAGAAATCAAGTTTAATAGATATAAATAGATAATAACAAAGCACTGCGCGCAACATGTGTATAACTGGTGTTCAACATAGTGTGTAAACAGATTGTGATCAAGCCTAAATAGATCATAGCTCATAGTTCATAGCGTGCTCCAAATCGAGCAAAAACAAATAATCATTCGTGTATGTGCAAACAAACCAAGAAAATCGTAACAATAGGTCTCCCGTGTTCATCTAATGGATCCATGAAAACTTCGGAATAGGCCGATCAAAGCGGTTAATGATCCACACATACAAATATACAACACTAGTAAACGTCCATAACACATGGGTTTTGCGCACATAATTTCATAAACAAGTTTAAGACTCAAGTTGTACGAACACATGAACATCCCAAAACGTTAAAATAAAAGGGGATTAGGTACGAGATTACTCACCTGTAAAAGGTGCGTTGAAAGATAACGTAAGAACCAACTTTTAAACAAGCGAAAGTTAACCTATAAATAAGAGGTTATTGGTTTAACGATTGGTTTTTATGTCTTGAATATATGGAAGTCACTTAAACAAATTATTTAAAAAGAAAATTATATATTATATATTTACCGAGATTTCTGGGCAGAAAAGAAGAGGAGACGGATAGCAAAGAGGGGAGTGGAGGCGTCGCTGAGGATCTTCGGCAGAGAGTAAGGGAGAAAGATTTTGGGGAGTGTTTAAGTGTTTGAGTGTAGTGTTATTATCCAAGAAATTAGTTTTATTTATAGGAAAACCCTAGGGAACACATCCCTTGAATTGGGGAAAAAGATCTTATCAAATCAAAGCAAAAGATATCAAAAGCAAAAGATATGGTGGCAGCTGCAGGGGATGGGGAAGGCTGACAGGTTACTGTTCAAAGCATGGGAGGGGTCAGTCAAAGTACTGTTCAAGACATGGAAAAGAAGATTTTAAAAGATTATGTCAGTTACTTTATCTGACAACCAAGAGGGTTGGTAAGCAAGCTGCGCCGAAAGTGACTTTTCGGACAGATGTCAGATCTGGCCTACTGTGCCCATACCTTGGCAGGTATAGCACAGAAGATAAGATATTTCAAAAGCATACAGGCTGGCTTAAACTGGAGAAAAGACTTAAGTGTCTAGCGCGAGAAGGCTTGAGTGCGCGAGGGCGAAGGCAGACAGAACAATCCTTAGCGCGCCGCGGGAAGAACTACAATCCTTAGCGCGCCGCGGGAAGAACTACAATCCTTAGCGCGCCGCGGGAAGAACTACAATCCTTTGCGCGCCGCGGGAACAGATCGTCTCGCGTATCGCAGGAACAGCTGGTCTTCACGCAGGCTTCCTTGTAAGGAGTCTGGCGCGTGGAGCTGCGCAGACATCCTTAGGCGGGAAGAACCAAAGGACAAGCAAAGAGTTAAGAGAAAAAGGGTTCAAGGCTTAAGGGTTAAGCAGAGGGGCGGGACGGCGACAAGAGAGAAAAAGGGGCGGGACGGCGGAAAGGAATTATTATTATTATTATTAGAAAAATATATATATTTGATAAATTTTATAAAGATTATAATCAAATTTTAAATCTTAAAAACGGATCCGAAAACGGGTACCTGGGTCGGGTCGGATTTGGGCAGTTGCCACAGGATGACTTGTGGTTACTAATACTAGTGCTAGATTGAGTCATCCTATATTTTGGAATTTCTTCTTCTGAAGAGTCCTCTTCTTCAGTTTTGGGTTCTTTTATAGCAAAAACCTTTTCTTTATTTTCTGGAAAATATTTTTCTTTTAAATCTTTATTTTCATAAAATTTCTGTTCACACTCTTGATTGCTTAAGGTCATGAGTTGAACGAGTTCATGTATTTGTTTGGCCTTTCCAGTTATTCGTCAAAAATCTGTTCTAATTTTTGTGTGATAGAACTCATCTATCCACAAGACAAAATAATTTTCTTATTTTGAAGATCTTGTTTTCTTTTTCAAACAGTCATTTTTGTTGTATCAAAAGAGCTAGCTTTCTTAACATATGGATCAATACTCCAGTCACTTTGAAGCTCATTTATTCTTTGAATGATATTTTGAAGGTTAAAATAATTCATTTTAACTCTTGAAGAGTTCTCATTTGACTTTTATTAGTCATTTGAGGTAGATCTGAAAGGCCATTCTAAAGCATTTGGACTTTTAGAACTTCCTAATGATGGATTTCCAACATTAAAGTTGGGAAAAGAGTATTTTTGAAATCTCTTTTTCTCTTCAGATGTATTTTCTTTATGTTTTTCGAGTTTTAGTATGTTCTCTTCTTTATTGTTATCAGTTTTGTCTGAGACATCTTTGATAATTTTTGCTGCTATAGCTTCTAAACTTTCATTGGTAGTTAATTCTTTTACCTTTTTGATTAATTCTTTAATATATTCTTTGATTTTTATCAGACTCATGTCGTAGAAATCATTGCTTTTCTAGCCTTAAGATTATCAATTCTTTTTCTAGCAGCTATAATTTTTTCTTTTAAGGCTTTTGTTTTTAGAGTTTTTGTTTTATGACTTATCATAGTATCTACTCCAAATTGTTCTACTTTTATGAGAAAAATTTGTATTGATGCTTCTTGAACAATCTCTTCTTTTAGAAGCTCTAAATTTTTAAGGATTGGTTGTGATGATGTCATTTCCCAGCTATTTCCTTAAGAATTTCGTCATATCTATCAACCTTTTCAGACATAGATCTTATTAGCCGTGATTCAGTAAAACTGGGTTCTCCTATTCGTAAAGGATTTCCAGTAAAACTGTGTCTAGGTCGGGATATTGAGGTTGTTTATTTCGAGCAATACTAATTGCCCAATCTTCTTGTAACTGTAAAGGTTCAGAAAACTTACTTCCTTCGACAGTTCCAATTTTTGAGAATATATCTTCGATTGTTATATTCTCTTTTTCTTTATACTCAATTGAATGAGTGCTATTTGTTAAAGCATACGAGATTAAATAATTAATCGTAAATACTTTATTACCTGGTTCCAAAAGGTCGGTTCTTACACATTGATGTATGAAACTTAATGTTTTATCGAAATCTTTTGAATCACGATGTAAGGTAAATTTAGGATAGATAGTAAACATAAATTTATGTTTACGGAAAATTTGTAATTTAGCAAACGGGAAATTTATGTTTACTATCTATCCTAAATTTTCCTTACATCGTGATTCAAAAGATTTCGATAAAACATTAAGTTTGATAATTAAAATTAAATCAAATAACACAAAATCCAATATTCTAATTTCTTGTATCTTCTTCTCTAGCATGCAACCTAAGTTTTCTTCAAATACAAGCTTAAGAATCACATCACACGATAACATGCATATGCGTTAAAAATAAAATAGGTTTTGTCAATACAATGTTGAGTGAGTATAACACCAGACTTAAGACACTATAATAATAATAATAATAAATAAATGTGCAAAATGTTCCTGTGAGATATACAGTTAAGCCATAACATATAGAAAATAATCAAACCATAAGAAAGGGCTCAACCAATCCATATAAATGGACATTGGTTACCAAGCAAGGACAAAACCGGGCCATAAAAATGGACATCGGTTGCCGAAGTAAGCAAATAGCGTTCAAATAAAGCAAGTAAGAAAATAGCAAGTTAGGCAGGCTGATAAACACACAAGGATAAACAGTTGCGTTTGAATACTATATAATAGAGAATATCTATGAACGCATATGTCCCCAAAACAGTTAAAAATAAGTAAAAGAGGGGAGTGAAATACTCACCTTAATAGATGAACAAAGGATCAAGTGATGATGATGTGAGAATGATGAACCCCTTCGGGATTTACCATTAAGGATTCATAATTAAATAATACAATATAAATTAATTATAAAAGATATATCATGATTTAATGAATTAAGATTTCTATTTGATTTGAGTTATGTTTGGAATTAGAATGTTATTGCTTGATCGATTGAACTCTAAGGTTACTATTATGGTGAAATTGTTATTAATAGTTTAAATAATAAACATTAGTTAAAATAATTATATGATTATTTAAATAATATTTAATTAAATATAATGCAACTATAGATGTATACAATAAATAAATGCAACTTATTATATATTAAATACTTTAATACAAACATTCATATGTATAACAAAAAATATATTTTAGAATAGTTAACAAAAATCAAGTTTTGTAAATATAATTAATATGTTTAAAGTACGATTGTTACATATTTTAAAGAGTGATACATATATTTATATATGCATACAATATATTATATATATATATAAAGTTAATATAAGCAAATTTATAACGACTTCAACGACACGAAAACACCAATAATGTTTTCGGGTTTTAATTATAAATAACGATGATTGATTATTTTTTAAATATCCCTATAATACATATACATACATACATACATACATGCAAGCTTTTAACAAGATTTGACAAAAACATAAACTCCAATACGTCGGTTTTAATAAAATAATGTTTATTTTGTATTTAAATCAATTAGTTAACCATTAGATCGTTTAAATCCTTTTTTTAAAGACCAAAATTCGGTCTGGCCAAGGTTCGAACTTGCATCCCTGGCCGGCACCATAGTTGAATGCACACAACCTACCCGGCTGGGCTGGGTTGTCAGTTGTTAAATGTGAGAAAACTGAATATATTATAACACCAGCCGATTACCCATATGTAATTATAGACCCTAATTATCCAATCGATTACAAATATTGTTTTTGATTCAATTAACCTTAGGGTTAATGTAGAGCATAAAAAGATGAGCAGAACCATGCTTTTAATTACCTTTAACGATGCTTAAACGATGGCCAAATGATAAGAACAGTAGCCGGCGCTGGAAGGTTTAGGAACGGCATAATCGAACAGAATAACTCTAATTATTGTTGGTGGTTATAATGGCGAGGTTAAGAGAAGTATGTTTGCAAGTTTAATTTGAGTATAATTATCGTTTACTTATATAATGAGATCAAATTATTGTCGGCATAACTATTTTGGAATACGAACCAAGGTTTTGATTGAATTAACTTAATTAAGAGGTCGGTTAGGTTGAGACAAGCAATTATAATACGTATTTGATTTAATTTCTATATTGATTCCGATAATTGAGGTCCAAGGCATCACCTATGATAATCGGGTTCGCGATAATTGGGAAATAAGGTTTGAGTATGGATCGGGTAAGTGGGTCTGGATCCGGGTCACCAGATTTTGATGGGTTATAATAATAATAATAATAATATATTGCACATTAGTCCTTAGAGATTGAAAGTGAAAACAAAATTGGGTAAAAGTCTTGTTTGGGGTTAAAATTGACCAAAATTGAAAGTTATAAATATATATTTTATAATTAGTTAAAGATAATACAATAATAGTTAATTTACTCGATAAACGCGAAATTTTTTTATCGAAAAATTTTTCCGGAAATAAAAACGGGCCGGGTACTGGATAAAATATTAAACGAAAAGGTCTGAGTTGTTACAGTCTCCCCTACTTTAGTGAATTTCGTCCCAAAATTAAAGAATACTATAACAACCCTATTAAATTTTTAAGAAGTAAAAAGTTTAAATATGATTTAAAACCAATCATAATACAGAACTTTGAATAGTTGAAGCAACACACCAAATGGAAATCTGATAAGGGCACTTATATATAGGATTCACCAACGTTGTATCCACCATGTTTTTATCATATTTACATTTGTACTGTTATCTCAATTACTTTCTGTTCTAAATTATGACACACGATTGCACGTATTATGATTTCCATGCGAAGACTTCAATAATTATATATGCATCCATAATTACTTAAATCGTCGGATGGTCCACATAACTCGTCCCATCTTTGAATAATCGAAGTTGATTGAGTTGTAATACTTTGATTAGCTTGCAAAGTAGATTTTAATAAAATAAGTTTGGAAATTTTGAGCTTGAAGAACATGATTGAATCGAGAACAAACATGGCGTAGATGATTATGGTTTTCACCGTTGTTGCAAGTACGGGTAGTAGATGTGTAGGGTTGAGCAAACGACATATCATGGGTTTTTGAAATAGACGACATAGATCATTATGGAACGTCTTGTGGTAGATGGCAAGTGTTAACAGGGTGATCAAATGATTACTGGGTACAAACGATAGGAGGATTGAATTGAATAGTGATAGTGGCAAGTGAAGCATAACGAGTGAATTTTGACGTAAAATATCTTGTTTAAGACGCTATGATGTTGTTGAGATTGATTATTGGTTTGATTAATAGCATAATTTAATGATTGGAATTGCGCTTTGTTATCGTTGTTGTTGTTGTTGTTATGAGAATAAGTATGGGTAAGAGAATTGAAATTACCATCAAAGGAGTTAATAACAAGATTGAATTGATTGCATTAATGATTTGGAAATTGAGTTTATATTTTAGGGGTTGCGGGAGCTATCTCCATGATTACATATGAGGCCATAAGGCGGTTATAGAAAATAAATGATTGATGTTGTTTGGTGTTGGGAAAACATTACATGATTAATAAAGATGAGATTTAATGAGAAGATTGGGTAGTTGTGTAGATTCCATATGAATTATTGTGTAAAATGAAACTTAAATATGTTATGCTGATGTTTATTCGTAACTTAAGGATAAGTTAGAATTTAAATTGAAAATCAACGAGTTAATTTGATGAGTGTGTTTGCGCACAGAAATTTGACACTGTGGATACGTTATCCTGGCATATGATATGGATCAGTTATCCTTAGCATGTGTTCCAGATCCTATCAGGATCAAGGATCCTTAGTACTTATTATTAACGATTGTCTCTTTGTTATATTCATATTTTTGGTAGGTACAATGGCTAGTGACCAAGTCCAGCCTATAATCTCCCAATCAAGTCAATAAACCACGTGGTTAATAAAGGAAACAACTACAATGAAGGAATGACTTGATTAGAGGCTAGAAAATAGGGATATTTATTATTTTATTCTTATATAGTGAAGATATGATCAGTTAGGTTAGGCGCAACACATCATACACGACTTACATACTTTTCTTTGTAATTCTAGCAGTATACACACACACACAGCAATCCTTGTAATCTCTGATCATAGCTTCTAACCCTTGTAACCTTGTTTTTTGATTAATAAAGTGGTGATAGACGATTTTTCATCACCCGAGGTTTTTGTGTCGGCGATCCGACCAAGATCAAGGGATTTTTCTCGTAACAAATCCTTGTGTTCTTGCTTTCAATCGTTTCAAAACTGTTATTATCATTCAAAGCACCATACTTCACAAATCTTATTTGGTTACATTATCCTTAGTCGATTTTTGACCAAAATAATTTGGCGCCCACCGTGGGGCAATTGGTGCTATAATCCATATTATTTCCTATCAATTTTCAACCTTTTTACCTATACTACTATCAATGGCCTCTCAACAATCTTCTGCTTCATCAACCATGCCTTCATCAGTTTCACTTCCACCAAGATCTTCACTACCAATGCCTCCTCCACTTGCGGGAGCACCAAGGGCTATTGCTGCTGGAAACAAAACACAAATCCCAGTCTTTCAGAGCTCAAAAACCACTGCTGCCACTTTGGTGGTTAACTCTAACAATGATGTTTCTACAATGTTTTCACAGGTTAAGGCATACATGGAGCAGCAAAAGAAAACCAACCAGAGGATCCTACGTGAAATTGAAGATCTCAAGAATAGAAAGAGGCCAGCGGAGTATCAGACTCCTTTGATGCCTAGGGTGTGGGATTTCACTGCTCCAGAATCCATGGCTCAACATGCTCAAGGATCCTCCATCATTCAGCAAGGATCATCCATACTTCAACCAGGGTCCGTGGGTCAGCATACTCAAGGATCCTGGATCTTCCAGCAAGGATCATCCATCCTTCAACTAGGATCCATGGGACAACAAACTCAAGTATCCTCGTTCCTTCAACCAAGATCATCTGGGTTGTATCTTCAAGGATCCTTCATCTCCCAACCTCAAGGATCCTTCTGGCAGAGTCAAGGATCCTCAGGAGTTCAGCATCAAAGATCCTCAGAGATCCATGAAGGAAACATCATCCCCATGCAAAAAATTGCATCTGGTGGACCAATGACCATGGCAGATGCTTCTCATCTTGGCTACACTTCTAGGATGCCAACGTTCAATCAACCGAGAGGTAACATGTATAATCATATATCTTTAGACATTAACCTGGGCTCTATGTAGGATACAGGTATCAACCATGCTATGGCTAAGGAACTTCAGAAGCTTAAGGGTATGATATCTAGCATGACAGGAGTGGTCCATCCAATTGCTGAAATACCAGAAGGGAGCCGTAAGTTGTCCAGATTTGCTCCACCCTTATGTGATGTAGAGATCCCGAGACGCTTTCAAACCCCCAACATGAAGGTGTATGATGGGACCACTGATCCGGAAGAGCACGTGGCTCAATATAGGGAGAGGATAGAGATCAATCCAATTCCTGAAAGACTTAAGGAAGCATGTCTATGCAAGGGTTTCGGATCCACACTAACAGGATCTGCACTTAAATGGCTGCTAAGTCTTCCTCCCTATTCTGTTACTTCTTTTTCGCATTTAGTTAACTTGTTCAACAGCCAATTTTCTTGTAGTAGGAAATTTGAGAAGTTAACTAGTGATTTGTATAGAGTTGTCCAACCTTATAATGAATCCCTTAGAGATTTTGTTACAAGGTTTGGCAGGGAGGCCCTAGAGATCCCTAGTCTTGATATGGCTACGGTTGTTGAAGCATTCAAGATGGGATTTCAAAGGGGCTCCCCATTTTATGACGATCTTGTGATAATTCCATGCAGGACTTTAGATGAAGTCAGAAACCAGATTTATAAGGCTAGAGGATGACAAGAAGATCCAAGAACAGTTAGGAGCTCCAACAAAACAAGAGTTATCTAACAAGAAACAAGGATCCTCATTCAGGAACAATGACTCAAAGCCGTAATCCAAATTCAACAATCAAAATGTCCGGGCAGTTGAATAAGGAGAAGATGATGAGGACTACCCAAGTATTTCCGAGTATTGCTTCTCTATTGATACCCATGGTTTGATTTGTGCCATGAAGGATTTTGGAGAGAAAGCAAGGTGGCCTCGAAAAAAATGAGAAAACAACATCCTTCAAAGACAAGTCCTAGTGATGTGCATTCCATGAAGACTTTGGCCATCCGACAGAAGGTTGTATTGGTTTAAGGAGGGAAATTGGATACCTCCTGAGCAATTGCCATTTCAAAGAGCTCTTGGGAAGAAAAAAGTCTAGGATCCAGGATCCTGAAGATGTAGCACAGAAAGAAACTCTGCCCCCACCAGACGCACAAGTAATCAATTTCATCTCCGGTGGATCAGATATATGCGGTACTTTTTCCTCCTCGGCAAAAAGGCACGGCAAAGAAACCAAGTTGGAGAACGGAGAACGACCAGTCATATCCACTACTTTGATGACTAACAAAAGAATCTTCTTTGATGAATAATATAAGAAAAGCATCCAGGATCCTCACCATGACGGTTTGATTGTAACTTTATATATTTCTAACCATTATGTGCGCAGGATCCTAGTTGATGGTGGAAGCTCGGTCAACATCATCCAACATGGCATGTTGTAGAAAATGAACATCCCAAACTCGGAAATCATCCCGAGAACGTCAGTTCTAGTGGGTTTCAGTGGTTAAACCAAAAAAACATTGGGGGACATCAAACTCTCAATATGCATCGAAGGGTTAAACTCTTACAAAAAGTTTTGTGTTATTAACAATCTTTCTTGTTGCAACGTTATTCTCGGCAGGCCTTGGATACATGGAATGAAGGCTGTAACCTCTACTTACCATCAGTGCATCAAACTACCAGCTCCTTGGGGAGTAGTAAGGATAGATGGTGACCAAGTGGAAGCAAAGAATTATTGTTCTTCATCCATGAAGCCGACAGCTAAACAAACGATAGCAAAGCAATTACAGCAACGTCCTAGGGATGTGCTGGAAGCTCGGGAGCGAGACATAAAAGAAGTATCTTTAGATCCTGAAGATCCAGACATGAAGGTGTTCCTAGGATCCTGTATCCCTGACGAGATCGAGGAGGATATAATATCATTCCTAAAGCGACGAAAATCCACGTTTGCCTTCAAACATTCAGACATGACAGGTATTTCTAAGGAGATTGGTCAACATGATGTTCAAGGATCAGTTAGGAAAAACCATGAAAGTCTACATAGATTACATGGTAGTGAAGTCAAAGAGGGATAAGGATCTCCTCAGAGATCTTGAAGAAGCATTCGATATCCTGGATCAGTACAATATGAATCTAAACCCGTCAAAATGCCATTTTGGTGTTAAAGCTAGGAAGTTTCTAGGATACATGGTGACCAAAAGGGGAATAGAAGTGAGCCCCGAGCAGATAGAAGTCATCAGTAATTTAAAGTCTCTTGTGAATGCTAAAGATGTCCAAAGACTGACGGGAAGAATAGCTGCTCTCAACAGTTTTATTTCCAGATCCTCAGAGATGTCCAAAGACTTCTATGATATCTTGAGGAAAGATATAAAGTTTGAATGGACTCAAAGGCATGAAGACACACTAAAGGCTCTTAAGGATTATATATCCTCTGTGCCTGCTTTCATGAAGCCAATAGATGGTGAGCTGCTGTCCCTGTACTTAGCTGTGTCAGACAATGCAATCAGTACTGTTCTGCCCAAGGATCATGAAGGACAACATCACCTGGTATATTATGTAAGTAAAAGCCTTTTAGATGCAGAGGTCAGGTATTCTCACCTTGAAAAATTAATTCTTTATTTAATTATGTCCTCAACCAAGTTGAGACACTATTTTGAAACACGTACTATTATTTTAAGAACTAATTATACTATTAAGAATGTGCTTAGAAAACCAGAAGTGCCAGGAAGGATGGCCAAATGGGTTGTGAAAGTGAGTGCATATGATATTCAATATGAGCCCAGAACAGCCATTAAGTCACAAGCGCTTGCAGACTTTGTGGCTGATTTCAGTAGTGACATGCAAGAGGAAGCTGATTTGGAGGTTCAATAACTAGAAGAAACCAAGGATCCTTGGATCCTTTTTGCTGATGGAGCATCCAACGTAAGAGGAACATGATTGGGTATCCTACTTAAATCGCCATAGGGGGACATAATACCCCAGTCCATTGTGTGTGCATTCCAAGCCACCAATAATGAAGCGGAATACGAAGCTCTGATCGAAGGTTTGCAATTAGCTAAACATATGAGGATCAGGTATCTTCAAGTATACGTATATTCGTTATTGATAGCTAACCACTTTAATGGCTTATATGCTGTTAAAGGTGAAAAACTAATCAAATATCTAGATGTTGTGAAGGAACTATTAAAGTTCTTCGATTATTTTAGTATTATACAAGTACCAACAGAAGAGAATGTTGGGGCAGCTGCCTTAGCAAATTTAGCTTCATCATTGAAGATTCCAGAAGATAAGACGATCCCAATCATCCATATACTCTCACTAGCAATAGGAGAACAAGAAGTTGGGGAGATAACAACTGACAAAGAGATTGTGCCTTGGGATCCATTATCCTCAAGTAATCAAGGATCTTGGATCCTCCCGATCAAGAAGTTCATTCAAAAAGGAGAAATTCCAGCCATAGAGAATCCTAAGTCCTTCAAACTTTAGGCATCACAATACATTTTATTAAATAATAGTCTATATAGGAAATCTCTTGCAGGTCATACTTGAGGTGTATCGAAAATCCTGATATTCAAGAGGTGCTCAAAGACTTTCACGAAGGAGATTGCGGTAATCACACTGGAGGTAGAGCCCTATTCTCTAGGATTCGGAGAACATGATACTTTTGGCCTAACATGAAGAGAGACGCCATGGAGTACTCAAAGAAGTGTGACTCATGTCAAAGACATGGCAATATTCTGCATCAGCCAGCAGAGCCTATGTATCCTATATCCTCATCATGGCCTTTCATGAAGTGTAACATCCTACTTTTGGTTATAATAATAAAATAAATTTCGTTTATTTTATATTGTGTCGTTTATCTGTTTAGATAATAAACTGTACACGGTTGGGCATGGACTTTAGAAGATGGAATATAAGATGGAATGAACCTTAGGTCCATGGGCTTAAGGGAGTATAAAACCCCTTAAACCCTAAACCTTTCCATTTTATCCATCTCCACACCATAGCCTACACCTTGGAAAACATACACAAACCCGAACCAAGATCCGAAGGCGAAAACCCAAGCTTGTTGGTGCTGGAACGTCGTGACGGACCAAAACAACATCAAGGCTTAACCGTGTTCGTAGTTCGGCTCGTTTATGGTACGTTTATATCTATAAATCGTTCATTTAGGTTCGGATTAATTTAGGAAGTCCTAGATCTGTATGAATGTGATAAAAACGAGTCCAACGAGCTAATCCGTAGTAAAATCCAATACAGTTTGATAGGCTAATTGTTAGTTTGAAATACCCGTAATATATATACATAAATCACACCCATTAAACGCGAATGTATGGATGTTTGGATGGTTAGGGTTTGTAGGCGAGGTGAATCCGAGTTGATTGATACCAAACTCGTGTGTTTTCGTTGAGATTTGAGGCTGAATTGCTAATCTGGTTCGGGTTGACTGTTATTGTTCTTGACAATTTTGACTTTGACCCAAGAGTCAAAGTCTGGATAAGATTGATGTAAGGTAACGAATCAAAAAACCAATTCGTTAAGGCGAGATAACGAATCAGTTTGCTAATTCGTTATAGCCAAACAACGAATCAGTTCACCCATTTCGTTATGCCAAAATAACGAACTAGACAGCGAACCAGAATAACAAATCAGCTAGCGAATCTGATCAGGAAAGATAACGAACTGGCCTAACGAACCAGATGGTGATAAGATGACGAATCAGGTTAACGAATGGGGATTTATCAAAGACGAACAAGGATAACGAATCAAAATGAAAAGTAACGAATTAGCTAACGAATTAGGCTTAATTCGTTGTGGCGAAGGAGATAGCGAATTAATTAATGATTTAAAATCCTAATGAAAAATGTGTTAAGACAGTTAATGGAAATAAAATTTTTCCAAGTTGACCTGGAAGCTCGACCACAGCCAGGGGCTCTGCCCCTTGGACCCTGCTAGGGGCTGCCGCCCCTAGACCCCGCTGCCAAGGGCGCTGCCCCCGGACCCCATTCGTTGTGGGTTGTATAAAGATATAAATACGATATGGGTTGTAATAGTTAATTGATACATGTAATTATTATACAGTTAGCCGTGCACAAATCAAGAAAGGAATCATTATAAACGGTGAACGTAACCGCATTCAAGTGAGTTTCTAGCCCCACTTCTTTGTTATGTTTTCGGGGCTGTGTGCATACTCGATGTAATTAGTTAATACACTTACCTTAAGTGGTAAGTATATGCATTATATGATATATGTATGAATGAATGCTTGACGATGCATGAAGGATCTTCGGATATTGCATGTACCGTCAAGGGATAGTTTAAAGATATGGTTGATATATATGCATATGGTATATAGATGATGTATGTACGTATGGAAGGCATAATTATGAAAGTAGAGAAAGGTATGGAAGGTATGGTTAGAAAGGGAACGGACCCTATTAATATCCGCGAATGAAGGGAACAGACCCTAATAATATCCGCGAATGTAGGGAACGGACCCTAATAATATCCGCGAATGTATGGAATAGACCCTCATAATATCTGTGAATGTTCTAGGATGAGGTATATGTATATGTGTATGTATAAAAGGAAAGAAAGAATGCATGATAGTATGAACGTATGAAGGAAGGTAAAGAACTATGTATGAATATGTACCTTCGGGTGCGTATATAAGAATGTGTAAGGACGTATTGTATGTTACTTGATTTTCTAGAACTCACTCACCGTAGCTGACTTTTAGTATGCACGCAGGTGAGTAGAATGAGGCAGCTCGCTTGAGGGGAACACATGGCATGGAATTGAACATACCGGCATCTCAAGGAAGTGTTATGTTATTTTAAAGACAATGTTTTATGTTTAAACTACTTTGAATGTTTATTATGATGAGATTTGGAAGCTATGTAATATATTATGGTTGAAGTTTTAATATTCCGCGAATGTTTTAATTAACTCTGATATTCGGAACTATGTTTATGAGTAAATCCAACGTCCAAATGTTGGGCACCGGTAACGGGGCCTTACAAGTTGGTATCAGAGCAAAGTTCGAGAGATTTAAGCATCCTACATGCTTAGACTAGAACAGAGAATGGGATTTAAGTAAGAAAGGAAAGAAGATGCTAGTTCAAGATAGCCATGTGTCACTCAAGCAAGCTCAGTAAAGGTAAAGTGTATGGTTAAGTATGTATGTTAATGTTAGTTTAATTGCTAAAGAAAGGATATGTGAATGTTAGGGATAGGATTAATTGATTATTCGATTGATTAACTGTTTAGAGTAGAATCAGCACAAATAGACTCATAAGAGGAAGTGTATAGGACACGGAAAGTAACGTGATCAGCTAATCACAGCTGGCCACTATTATTACCTGTTAGCCTTACTATCCTTGTAATAAATAGTTCCTTGAGTGATGACGTTTGTGTTTTCCTTTCCAGAATACGATGGCTAGATCTAAGGCAGTTGTTGGAGCAGGAGGCCGCACTGGACGCCGTGACAGGCCTCGTCGCGTCCAACGACCTTCAGTAGAACAGCTTCCAACACCGGAGCTAAAGGAAGCGCAGCTGGAAGAAACCCTGAAAACAATGAAGGGGTTCAACTCGATCCCTTAATCCAAGCAGCTATTGTTCAAGCTTTGGCCACTGCTATAAAGAACATGAACCCGGAGAGGTCTGCTGGGGATCGTGAAAGAACAGCTGAAGGAGCAGGAGGAGATGGTAGGAAAGACGATGAAGGAGAAAGAGAGGCCTTGAGTGAGGTTAAGTCTGTGAAGGTCGATGACAGGAAAATGGGCCGGGGTGGGTGCAACTATAAGTCCTTCAAGGGTTGTGACCCGCCTAAACTGACTGGTTTGGGATATGCAATCGCTACCCTTCAATGGATAACCGCCATGGATAAAATTATCTGAATCAGCGAATTCCGTCCCGACCAAGCCGTCGGTTATGCCACCCAATCATTCGGGGATGAAGCTATGTATTGGTGGGAGAGTGTGGAGCAGAGGAAGACCCGGGATGAGATTAAAGCTCTAAAGTGGGAGGATTTGAAAGAGTTAGTGATGAAAAGATTTTGTGCTGACGCCGAAGTTGAAAGGGCGGAGATGAAGTTCCTGAACTTGAAAGCTGGAACGATGACCCATCGTGAGTACACCACAGAGTTCAACCGAATGTCTAGGTTGGTACCCGATATGGTTAACACCGAGGATAAAAGGATCAAGTGTTATGTGAGGGGACTGCCACAGAAGGTCCGCACGTTAGTCAGGACGAATAAACCTGCTACTTTTGACTCTACTGTCGAACTCGCAGAGATGGTTTATGAAGACCTGGCTTTGGATGACGTGGTGGTAGAAGGAGAGAAGAAAGATAAAAAGTGGGTCAATCATGCTAAGCGACCTGGTACTCAGTTATGGAACTCCAAAGACAAGAAACAGAAGGTGTGGGAAAAGAAGTCGTGCAAGACTTGCGGTAAGATGCACAGTGGCGAGTGCAAGTGGGGCACTGGTTTTGACGTGTGCCATAAGTGTGGGAAATCCCATGGTGGGGAATGCCGGTTAGGGTCAAATGCATGCTACAAGTGTGGGAAGGTGGGGCATTTTGCTCAAGACTGCCATGCAAAGCCCGCGTATTATAGGTGCGGTCAGACTGGTCACCTAGCGAGGGCTTGCACGGGCGGTGAAACTGGAGGAGGTGAAAAGAAGGATGCTGATCAAGCCAGACAAGAACTAGAGCCTAAATGCTGACGCAAGAGCAAGCCAAGCAGATTCCGGATGTCGTGACAGGTACGTTTCTAGTAAACGGTATATCCGCTTCAGTATTATTTGATTCAGGTGCGAACAAGAGTTTCGTAGCCACACCATTTAGTAAATTAGCTAAAATGAAATGTTGTTGAGTGTCTGAAACTTTTATAGTAGAAACTGCTAGTGATACCTCGGTTAGAATAATGAGAATGGTTAAGGACTGTAAGACGGAGTTAGAGGGACATGAGTTCCATGTTACTTTGTATGTTATGACCTTAGGAGGGTTCGATGTGGTTTTGGGAATGGATTGGTTGTCTGAGTATGAAGATCAGATAGTGTGTAAGAGTAGGATAATAAGGTTAAAGTCCTTGGATGGTAGTGCGGTGACGGTTTACGGTGATAAGGAAAGTTTTGGGCTTAATGTCATTTCGATGACAAAAGCCGAGGGTTTTTTAAGGCGAGGGTGTGGTGCCTACCTGGCGTATGTTGTCAACGCTACGGCCGAGACAAAAGAAATGAAAGATGTTCCTATTGTGCGCGACTACCCAGAAGTATTACCGGAGGATCTTCCGGGGTTGCCACCGGAGCAGGAGATACAATTCCAGATAGATTTAGTACCAGGAGCCCAACCCGTCGCGAAAGCACCTTACCGTCTAGCACCATCCGAGATGAAGGAACTGATGTCCCAACTACAAGAACTGCTCGACAAAGGTTTTGTATGACCAAGTGTTTCCCCGTGAGGCGCACCAGTGTTATTCGTGAAGAAGAAGGATGGAAGTATGAGAATGTGCATAGACTACCGCGAGTTGAATAAGCTGACGGTAAAGAATAGATATCCTTTTCCAAGGATTGATGATCTGTTTGACCAACTGCAAGGTTCAAGTTGGTTCTCACGGATAGATCTCCGATCAGGCTATCATCAGCTGAAAGTGAAAGAGGCAGACATCCCTAAGACAGCGTTTCAGACCCGGTATGGACACTACGAGTTCCTCGTGATGTCATTCGGTCTAACAAATGCTCCTACAGCATTTATGGACATGATGAACAAGTTGTGTCGGCCGATGTTGGATAAGTCGGTTATCGTCTTCATTGATGATATATTGATTTATTCAAAGAGCGAGTCGGATCATGCTGAGCATCTGAGAGAGGTAGGAGACTCTGAAGAAAGAGAAGTGGTATGCTAAGTTTTCGAAATGCGCGTTCTGGTTGCAAAAAGTGCAATTTCTAGGTCACATGATCAATCCTGAAGGGATTACCGTGGACCCAGCTAAGATTGAGGCAATAACGAATTGGAAGACTCCACAGAATCCGACTGATATACGAAGCTTCCTAGGGTTAGCTGGCTACTATAGGAGATTCATCGAAGGTTTCTCCAAGATAGCTGCACCGTTGACCGGTATGACCCGGAAGTCGATAGTATTCAGTTGGGGTAAGTTTCAAGAAGAGGCTTTTCAGAAGTTAAAGAAGAGATTCACGCAAGCTCCAATCCTCGCTTTACCCAATGGTGACGAGGATTTGGTTTTTTGTACTGATGCTTCGCATCGTGGGTTAGGTTGCGTGTTGATGCAACGAGGAAAAGTGATAGCTTACGCGTCTAGACAGTTGAAAGTCCATGAGAGTACTTATCCAACGCATGATTTAGAGCTAGCAGCAGTAGTGCATGCTCTCAAGATATGGAGGCATTATCTGTATGGTACTAAGTGCACCATTTACACAGATTATAAAAGTTTAAAGTACTTCTTCGAGCAGAAGGAATTGAACATGAGACAGAGGAGATGGTTAGAGTTGATTAAGGGTTACGACTGCGACATTAAGTACTATCCTGGTAAAGCTAATGGTCGCCGACGCGCTAAGTCGTAAAAACGTGGAAGTCATTGCAACAGTGAAGTCATACCAGTTGATTATGAATTCAAGTTTGTTTGAAGAAATCATCGAAGTACAGTCAGAAGTGCTGGTAGATGAAGGGTTAGTGAAGAAAGAAAGGATTTTCGGTCAGAAAGACGAGTTGATGGAAAACACTCAGGGTGTTAAGACTAGATTTGACCGTATGTGGATTCCTCGCCATGGAGATCTCAGAGGTCGAATCTTAGATGAAACTCACAAGTCAAGGTATTCAATCCACCCAGGAATCACTAAGATGTACCAAGATTTGAAAAGAGATTACAGGTGGCCAGGAATGAAAAATGATGTGGTGGATTATGTTGGTAAGTGCTTAACTTGTTTACAAGTCAAGCAGAGCACAAGAAGTCTTATGGGAAGATGCAACCGCTTGAGATACTAGAATGGAAATGGGAATACATCACCATGGATTTCATAACTAAGCTACTTCGTACTGCTAAGAAACATGATACCATCTGGGTGATTGTGGACCGTCTAACCAAGAGTGCTCACTTTCTGCCTATACGAGAGGTTATCTCATCAGAAACGTTTAGCAAGTTTGTTCATCAAAGAGATTGTATCTAAACATGGAGTGCCATTGTCGATTGTGTCTAATAGAGATACTCGGTTTACTTCGAGGTTTTGGAAGAAGTTCCATGAAGCCATGGGAACAATATTGAACATCAGTACGATGTATCATCCTCAAACAGACTGACAGTCTGAAAGGACGATCCAAACCCTTGAGGATATGTTACGTGCTTGCGTTTTAGATTTTGGAGGAAGTTGGGATGATCATCGGCATCTAGCAGAATTCTCCTATAACAACAGCTACCATTCAAGTATTAGTATGCCACCGTTTAAGATGCTTTACGGTAGACGATGTAGAACCCCGGTATGTTGGGGGGAGATTGGTCAGAAAGAGATGGGAAGTTTAGAAGTGGTTCAAGAAACATCTTCAAAATTCGATCAGATTAAGGCAAGAATGAAAGCTGCTCAAGACAGACAAAAGTCTTATGCTGATAAGCGGCGACGACCGATTGAGTTTAACGTTGGTGACAATGTGATGCTTAAGGTCTTGCCTTGGAAAGGAATTATCCGTTTTTTTAAAGAGGGGGAAGCTGAGTCCGAGGTACATTGGACCGTTTAAGATTATAGATCGTGTAGGTGAAGTGGCTTATAAGCTGGAATTGCCAGAAGAGTTAGAAGGAATTCATTCAACCTTCCATGTTTCTCATCTGAGAAAATGTTTAGCTGATTCCACGTCTCACGTGCCATTAATGGACATTGAGGTTGATGAACAATTGAATTCCATCGAGCAACCGATTGAGATAGTTGACCGCAAGGAAAAGCAACTCTGTCACAAGGTTATACCTTTAGTGAAAGTGATATGGAAACATCGCAAGGGTTCATATGCTACCTGGGAAGCTGAGGATGAGATGCGCAAGTTTTACCTGAATTTGTTTATGTAATAGTTAGGTTTCGGGGACAAAACCTCTATAAGGAGGGAAGACTTGTAACATCCTACTTTTGGTTATAATAATCAAATAAATTTCGTTTATTTTATATTGTGTCGTTTATCGGTTTAGATAATAAATTGTACACGGTTGGGCTTGGACTTTAGAAGATGGAATATAAGATGGAATGGGCCTTAGGTCCATGGGCTTAAGGGAGTATAAATACCCCTTAAACCCTAAACCTTTCCATTTTATCCATCTCTACACCATAGCCTACACCTTGGAAAACACACACAAACCCGAACCAAGTTCTGAAGGCGAAAACCCAAACTTGTTGGTGCTGGAACGTCGTAACGGACCAAAACAACATCAAGGCTTAACCGTGTTCGTAGTTCGGCTCGTTTAAGGTACATTTATATATATAAATCGTTCATTTAGGTTCGGATTAATTTAGGAAGTCCTAGATCTGTATGAATGTGATAAAAACGAGTCCAACGAGCTAATCCGTAGTAAAATCCATTACAGTTTGATAGGCTAATTGTTAGTTTGAAATACCCGTAATATATATACATAAATCGCACCCATTAAACACGAATGTATGGATGTTTGGATGGTTAGGGTTTGTAGGCGAGGTGAATCCGAGTTGATTGATACCAAACTCGTGTGTTTTCGTTGAGATTTGAGGCTGAATTGCTAATCTGGTTCGTGTTGACTGTTATTGTTCTTGACAATTTTGACTTTGACCCAAGAGTCAAAGTTTGGATAAGATTGATGTAAGGTAACGAATCAACCAACCAATTCGTTAAGGCGAGATAACGAATCAGTTCGCTAATTCGTTACGCCCAAACAACGAATCAGTTCACCCCTTTCGTTATGCCCAAATAACGAACTAGACACTGAACCAGAATAACAAATCAGCTAGCGAATCTGATCAGGAAAGGTAACGAACTGGCCTAACGAACCAGATGGTGATAAGATGACGAATCAGGTTAACGAATGGGGATTTATCAAAGACGAACAAGGATAACGAATCAAAATGAAAAGTAACGAATTAGCTAACGAATTAGGCTTAATTCGTTATGGCGAAGGAGATAGCGAATTAATTAATGATTTAAAATCCTAATGAAAAATGTGTTAAGACAGTTAATGGAAATAAAATTTTTCCAAGTTGACCTGGAAGCTCGACCCCAGCCAGGAGCTCTGCCCCTTGGACCCTGCTAGGGGCTGCCGCCCCTAGACCCCGCTGCCAAGGGAGCTGCCCCCGGGCCCCCGTTCGTTGTGGGTTGTATAAAGATAGAAATACGATATGGGTAGTAATAGTTAATTGATACATGTAATTATTATACAGTTAGCCGTGCACAAATCAAGAAAGGAATCACTATAAACGGTGAACGTAACCGCATTCAAGTGAGTTTCTAGCCCCACTTCCTTGTTATGTTTTCGGGGCTGTGTGCATACTCGATGTGATTAGTTAATACACTTACCTTAAGTGGTAAGTATATGCCTTATATGATATATGTATGAATGAATGCTTGACGATGCATGAAGGATCTTCGGATATTGCATGTACCGTCAAGGGATAGTTTAAAGATATGGTTGATATATATGCATATGGTATATAGATGATGTATGTACGTATGGAAGGCATAATTATGAAAGTAGAGAAAGGTATGGAAGGTATGGTTAGAAAGTAATAATATCCGCGAATGGAGGTAACGGATCCTAATAATATCCGCGAATGTAGGGAACAGACCCTAATAATAACTGCGAATGTTCTAGGATGAGGTATATGTATATGTGTATGTATAAAAGGAAAGAAAGAAGGTATGATAGTATGAATGTATGAAGGAAGGTAAAGAACTATGTATGAATATGTACCTTCGGGTGCGTATATAAGAATGTGTAAGGATGTATTGTATGTTACTTGATTTTCTAGAACTCACTTAGCGTAGCTGGCTTTTAGTATGCACGCAGGTGAGTAGAATGAGGCAGCTAGCTTGAGGGGAACGCATGGCATGGAATTGAAGATACTGGCATCTCAAGGAAGTGTTATGTTATTTTAAAGACAATGTTTTATGTTTAAACTACTTTGAATGTTTATTATGATGAGATTTGGAAGCTATGTAATATATTCTGGTTGAAGTTTTAATATTTCGCGAAGGTTTTAATTAACTCTGATATTCGGAACTGTGTTTATGAGTAAATCCAACGTCCAAATATAGGGCACCAGTAACAGGGCCTTACATGAAGCGGGGCATGGATATCGTGGGTAAGCTACCTAAAGCGCCAGGAGGAAAAGTATTCATGCTTGCAGTGAATGATTACTTTTCAAAGTGGATAGAAGCAGAAGCTTTTGTTCAAGTCCGCGAAAAAGAGGTGATATCTTTCATTAAAAGAAATATTATTACTAGATTTGGTATCCTTTCAAAAATTATTTGTGACAATGGTTCCCAGTTTATCAGGAAAAGAACCACCAACTTTTTTGACAGTTGGGGCATCAAGATGATTACTTCTACTCTAGTGCATCCTCAAGATAATGGCCAGACAGAGTCAAGTAACAAGATTATCATCAATAACTTGAAGAAGAAACTAGGATCCAAGAAAGGCAAGTGGGAAGAGGAACTTCCTTATGTTCTTTGGGCTGATAGAACAACACCAAAGAATGCAAAAGTCCAACACCCTTCTCATTGGTGTTTCGCTCAGAAGCTATAATCCGTACGGAGATGGTGGTTCCCACTGCTAGAACAAGTATCCGTGATCCTCAAGTTAACAATTAAACCCTTCTCCAAGTCCTAGATATTGTTGAAGAGCTTAGAGATCTAGCCAAGATAAGGATGGCAGCATATCAACAAAGGATAGCTGGGGAATACAACAAGAATATCAGGATTCAAAGATTTCAAGAAGGTGATATAGTTTTGAGGAAAGCCTTCCAAAACACAACTAATCCAGCAGATGGAAAGCTAGCACCTAAGTTGGAAGGCCCCTACTTAATCGAGTCAGAAGCTGGAAAGGGGGCATATCACTTGCTGACTATGGAAGGCAACAGGTTACCAAGAGCATGAAATGCTATTCATCTCAAGAAATACTTTTTCTAATCAGGATCAAGTATCCTCAGAAGGATCAAGGATCCTGAAATTGGTAATATCTATCCGTACTTATTCATTTCAGATTCTTATTATTAATTTAAGGATAATGTATTCTTAACATTTATCTTTTCCAAGTTTTTAAGTAATATTGCAGATTTCAATAAGAAGGTTCGATGACTAAGAGGTTGGCCACCTCTCCTTCACGCTTGAGGTACATTACTGTTTCCCTTGGCCTAGCCCTTGATTAAGGTATGACCCCCGATGGTCATATCTTCCAAGGTTTAAAGGTTTTCACCTTTCTTATAAATTAGAGTTTCTACACTCTCGCTTGGAGCGCACGATATCCAACGTATAGTCCGAGGCAGTGGGACCAGTACATGCTTAGTGGCTGACAATTTCGTTGTCTTCGGCTATATGGAAGATCCTACGATTTATGGTAGACGTACCATACATAAGGTTTTGGCGTTTTCACGTCACTCACGTTTGGGCTAAATCCTGGTTTGGACGAGTCCCCAGTTTACATCCGTATCTTTGGGCCATTCCCAGTTTGGGCTTGTCCCCAGTTTTTGGGCTTGTCCCCAGTTCACGGGCTTGGCCCCAGTTCACGGGCTTGGCCCCAGTTACACGGGCTTGTCCCCAGTTTACTTTATGGGATTGTCCCCAGTTTGTTGGGTTTAATCCCAATTAATATTCATAAGTTATTTGCATCAGGTATCCTAAATTCAATTACGAGGATCACAAAAGTAACAACACTTATGGATTCAAGATCCTTAATTCAGTTTTATAAGGATCGTAGAAGGATCAACTCTTATAGGAGAAGGATATACAGCCGGAAGGGAAGTTCCCAAGGGAACTACATTTATATATGACAATTATATCTTGCTTGTCAAATCTCATATGTTTTTGCAGGAAGTTTGAATTCAATGGCAAAATGACATCTGTGATCTTATCACAACCACCATTTTGGGGGAATTGTTTGGGCATGGAAATTTGACACTGTGGATACGTTATCCTGGCATATGATATGGATCAGTTATCCTTAGCATGTGTTCCAGATCCTATCAGGATCAAGGATCCTCAGTACTTATTATTAACGATTGTCTCTTTGTTATATTCATATTTTTGGTAGGTACAATGGCTAGTGACTAAGTCCAGCCTATAATCTCCCAATCAAGTCAATAAACCACGTGGTTAATAAAGGAAACAACTACAATGAAGGAATGACTTGATTAGAGGCTAGAAAATAGGGATATTTATTATTTTATTCTTATATAATGAAGATATGATCAGTTAGGTTAGGCACAACACATCATACACGACTTACATACTTTTCTTTGTAATTCTAGCAGTATACACACACACACAGCAATCCTTGTAATCTCTGATCATAGCTTCTAACCCTTGTAACCTTGTTTTTTGATTAATAAAGTGGTGATAGACGATTTGTCATCACCCGGGGTTTTTATGTCGGCGATCCGACCAAGATCAAGGGTTTTTCCTCGTAACAAATCCTTGTGTTCTTGCTTTCAATCGTTTCAAAACTATTATTATCATTCAAAGCACCATACCTCTCAAATCTTATTTGGTTACATTATACATAGTCGATTTTTGACCAAAACAGAGTAAATGAGCTTTATCAAAGTTTGATATGTCTTAACAAATTAAAATTTGAGGTTGAATACTTGAAATATGTTTAATAGTCTATGTATATGATACCATAAGTATAAGATAGCCATTCGATTATTAGATTGTGCAACAATATTACTTGATGTTTTGATAATAAAATAACGTGATAAGATGAATAGGTGAAAACCAATAGAGTGTATGAATAGATCGAATCAGTAAATCTTGATTCAAAAATGATTTAGTAAGTAAGAAATTGATTAATTGCATAATTGAATAATAGAAAAATTGAATAATTAAATCAAATTATAAATCATTTCGTTTAAATTCAAATGAACAAAACAAATAAACAAATAACGAATGTTCTCCGATGCGTTGGGTTTCCATGAGCTTTCCATGGCATTTTGTTTCCCCAACTTATTAGCATACCAAAATTAAAACAAATGTGTTAGTTGGCCTCCCATGAGCATTACATGGCAATTTCAGTTGCCCAACTTAATTAATGAAATTAACGAATCAATTAAGTTTTCGGCCAATGTGCATTACATGGCGATTTAACCGACCAAACTAAATAACAAATAAACGAATTCAAGAATAGTAGTTGAAACTGTCATACCCCAACCTACGGCGGAAATGCCGGGGCGCGAACTGATTGTCACAGATCTCAAGGTACTATCATGCAATATTTAAATGACAATATCTATTAATTGAATTCAATTATCAAATAACTCACAATACAAACAAGTACATAATTTATACAACAATACAAATTTTATAGTTCTTGATTAAAATATTCTTCTAACTAAAGTCTTCACTAAGTCTTCACCAACCTGCATATGCGTATAAAATAGAATTTTGTCAACAACACATGTTGAGTGAGCAACACACCAGTTTAAGTGTACATATGGTATAGTATAAAAATAAGTATTTGCAACAAGTCATATGAGAATAACAAATTAACCAAATGAGTAAGTATAACTGAGATGTCGAGAAGCACAAAGGCTATAACGACTGGCGTATGATCATACTAGACTGAGATTATGTTGGACCTCTCCGAATGCGAAAGCATACAAAGCAAATAAGCACATAAACAAGTAAGGTATAAGTTGTTAACACACAAGACAAAGTTGCAGTTTTGAGTATAAGTATATATGAGAAAGTATATTTACGCATATGTCCCCAAAACATTGAAAGCGGTAAAATAGGGGAATGTGGTACTCACCTTATCAGACTAGCAAACACGAATAAGATAACTATAAGAACGCGGATTGAAGATCAAGTGTTGATGTAAAGCCTATAAAAATATTGAATGTGGAAATAAATAAATGAAGTCGATGGATAAGCTAAGGTTCGAGAGTTAGATGATTAACATTATTTTATTAAGTTTATTAAATAGTATATTTTAAATCAATAATAAAAAAAACTTAGATAAATGTTTATAACATTATGGATAGAGAGATCGCCATAAAATATTTATTTTAAGCTAAAATACCTTTAATGTGTTTATATATATTTGTCACTATTTAGTAAAGATTTCTTTATAAGTAATTATCATAAATAATAAAGGATAAATAATAAATAATAATATTTATATAAAATATGATCTTTTATAAAATTTCTAAACTAGTTTTTAATACATTATTTAACAAGAGTATATTAATATATATAATTTAGACTAGGACCTTATTAATATCAATTTTATACATAATATTCATACATATATTCATATATATATACATACACAAATACATACATATATATATAGTTTTTAGCAAGGATTCGAAAAAGATGTTTGATTAACGTGTCGGTTTTAAAAAAATATAATTAATTATGAGTTTTATAATATTTATAATATTAATTAAAATCATTAAATAGGTTAACAAGATTAATTAAATGGTTATATTAAAAAAACAAATACACGGGCTTGGGGTGGCTCGAACCCGCGCCCCCAGCCACAACAGTCTTAACCAACACTAAATAACCAGCTGCGCTATCAGGTTCGCTGTGCATATTTTGTAAACAATAGACCATAACCAGAAAGTGAAATGACCAGAAGACCATATGAGCCTTAACAAGATCAATCGGCCAATTCGTTAATCGATTAGCCGATTAACCTTGGGGTTAATGACGAGCACAGCGAGACGAATACAATGATATAACTAATTACCTTCAACGACGTTTAAACAATGATTTATAGACGAAACAACGGCCGGCCAAACGAAGATCAATAACACAGTATATGCTCAACGACGAAGCAATTAGCTTGAGGGGTTATATAAGCGCTCGTATAAGGATCATTCGGCTGAGTTTAATTGAATTATATTAGACGATTTCTTGTATATCAATAAACGAGTTAAGGCGGTTAGTATAATAGTTAATACGTGTCATAGGTGATCTAGTTTCCTAATTAAACGAGTCGGTGAGATCGATATGGTAAGGTGAATATTAATCTTAATTCAATTTCCAAGTTAAAGACGAGACTTTAGGTTCAAGAAATCAAACGGGTCATAGGTTAGGGTTTGGGTGTTGAATCTGGTTATAATATAAGTTTTATATGATTTTCAATCTAGTCCCTGTAGTTAATGTGTGGAAACAAAGATGGTTAAAAGTTATATTTAAGGTATATATTGAATATATAACTAAATCAAAGTTCTTTTAGGTAACTAATTAAATATAATAAATGAAAATAATAATATATTATTAACTCGTAAACGAAACGTTTTTATGATTTAAAAATTACCCGGAAATGAAAACGGATCGGGTAAATGAAAAACCCGAGTTGTTACAGAAACATCTCGTGTATCACCACAGATGATAATGTTCCAACAAAATATCGCAAGTATAACAAAATGTGCAAATGTACAGTTGACGTGTCCATGGCGTCCCATGAGTTTTACACCCGACTAGACATTTTAAAAGCAATAAAACACAATAAAGGGTGTAACCATTTAACCGATTACAATAAACGCTTAAAGTGTCAGTCGCATGACAATTTCCACTATGGCGGGGAATATTGTCACACTCCCTAGTTTTAAGTGAAAAGAGAAAAAACAAAGCTAGGAATTTCTCAAGGAAATTTCAGACAATAAAAGGCAATATAATAAAATTAAATAGAAATATTTAAGATTGAGGCATAGCCTCGAAGTTATAAAAATATTTTGAGAATGAGACATAGTCTCGGAGTAATAAAATATCTTGAGAGTGAAGCATAGCTTCGGAGTTGTGTGTGTGTAACAATAAAATAAACAATTTACTAAGCGGTTAAATAAGTACCTAATTTAGGAAGAAAATTACGTAAGCTGTAAACAATCAAATAGGACACATCAGCTAAACAAATAAGCATGTACGGGGCTCCTAAGAAGGTTACTAAGGCACCACTAATGACCTATCTTAAAACTTCGGCTCTGATACCAATCTGTCACACCCCAACCTACGATAAAAATGTCGGGGCGTGAACTGATTGTCCACAGCTTTCAAGGAACTATCATGCCAAATTAAATGTGACAATATCTATTAGATTTAATTAAATAATCATTTACATCAAATTAACCAAAGTACATAAATTAAAATTAAATCAAATAAAACAAAACCCAATATTCTAATTTATTGTATCTTCTTCTCTAGCATGCAACATAAGTTTTCTTCAAATACAAGCTTGAGAATCACATCACACGATAACCTGCATATGCGTTAAAAATAAAATAGGTTTTGTTAACACAATGTTGAGTGAGTATAACACCAGATTTAAGACACTATAATAATAATAATAAATAAAGGTGCAAACTATTCCTATGAGATGTACATTTAAGCCATAGCACATAGACAATCAATCAAACCATAAGAAAGGGCTCAACCAATCCATATAAATGGACATTGGTTACCAAGAAAGGACTAAGCCGGGCCATAAAAATGGACATCGGTTGCCGAAGTAAGCAAATAAATAAAGCAAGTAAGCAAATAGCAAGTTAGGCAGGCTGATAAACACACAAGGATAAACAGTTGCGTTTGAATACTATATAATAGAAAATATCTACGAACATCCCCAAAACATTTAAAAATAAGTAAAAGAAGGGGAGTGAAATACTCACCTTAACGGATGAAGAAAGGATCAAGTGATGGTGATCTGAGAATGATGAACCCCTTTGGGATTTACCGTCAAGGATTCCTAATTAAATAATATAATATAAATTATTTATAAAAGATATATCATGATTTAATGAATTAAGATTTCGATTTGATTTGAGTTATGTTTGGAATTAGAATGTTAATGCTTGATCGATTGAACTCTAAGGTTACTGTTATGGTGAAATTTTTATTATTAGTTTAAATAATAAACATGAGTTTAAATAATTATATGATTATTTAAATAATATTTAATTAAATATAATGCAACTATAGATGTGTACAATAAATAAATGTAACTATTATATATTAATTAATTTAATACAAACGTTCGTATATATAACAAAAAATATATTTTGGAATACTTAACAGAAATCAAGTTTTGTAAATATAATTAATAAGTTTAAAGTATGATTGTTACAGATTTTAAAGAGTGATATATATATATATATATATATATATATATATATATATATATATATATATGGAGAGGATCATGAGAAAACTCTGTTTTATGGAGAGAACTAGAGAACTAATAATGAAATATTTTTAATTTAATTAAAAAATATTTTTAAAATTTTTTTTCTTTCATCCTTCTTATATGTTGTTATTCTTCACCACAAAAAAAAATATAAAAATAAAAAAAATTAAAAAAATTAACGAGTAATGCATATATGCAATACACCGACTTTTTTATAATGCATATATGCAATAGTGTGCATTTTGATATTTTAAATACTGTTGAATAGTATATATATAGTTGTTAGTATTGTATATTTGCAATAGTGTTATATTATATAAAAAAATTAAAAAAAAAATCGATATAGTGCATATGTGCATTAGTGTTGTATTACATATATGCGATAATGTGTTTTGCATACAATTATTAGTGTCGTATTTGCATATATTCAATAGTGTGTATTGGATAATGCATTTGTGTTGTATTATATGCAATAAAACACTATTGTAATATGCAATAGGCATTAGTGCACATATGCACTACAGTACTACACCGACAAGTTTTTTTTTAGGAGCAATATCATCTTATTAGAAGGAGGAAAGAAAAAGAAATCACAAAATATTTTTTTAAAATTAGTTAAAAATAATTCTTTACTAGTTCTTTAGTTCTCTCTTTAAAAGGAGTTCTCTTTAGATCCCACCCCTATATATATATATATATATATATATATATATATATATATATATATATACATATTATATAAAGTTAATATAAGCAAATTTATAACAACGTTCATCAACACGAAAACACCAACAATGTTTTCGGGTTTTAATAAAATAACGATGATTGATTATTTTTAAAATATCCTTAGAATACATATACATACATTCATATATACATACATATATACATACATACATACATACGAGTTTCTCATAGAATTCCAAGAAAGCGATCGGTGTGTCTCGAATCTTCAAGGCAGCATAAATTTCTTTGTAATCGTCACCCAGGTGGGTGATTATGTGAACAATGATATCATCGTAATCAATTAGCTTGCGAGCCAATGCTAATTCATCGGCTATAGCTTTCATCTCGTTGAGGTCTACAACAGGTTTGGTGCCTTTGCATTTGTAGCAAGTTTTGATCGAAGGGAGATGATCCGGGACCGCGAGACATCGGCGTAGCTCTCGGTTAGGCATGTGAAAAGCTGGTTAGAGGTCTCAACAGATGAGACGATTGGTAGAATCATTTCCGAGCAACTGCCAAGAAGTTCCCCGAGAAGAATTTTGTCTTGGCGAAACCGGACACGATAAGCAGGATTCGTTTTCCATCAAGTAATTTTGGTGGTGGTTCGGTTCGACCATCAACAAACTGCTCAAGTTCAAGACCCATGAGCATGGATAATATAGGTTTGCTCCATGAGGGAAAGTTGTTGGTTTCACACCCGACCAAAGGCGGCGGAACATTCCGGGATGTGACGGATTGCCCATAAGCGCATGACGCTATTTAAAGCGACAATATTTTACAACTTATTTAATTTCACAACATTAAAATGTCACATAACATACTTGTTCATACAACAATCATAACAAAATATAGCAAATAATATATTGTTCATGTTTGATAGCGTTTTTCTCCAAGTCTCGACTCAACCAAAAGTCAAACCTGTAACATTGCATAAAATAAAGTTTATCAACACAAAGGTTGGTGAGCAATTCATAGTTTTGAACAAGTATATATATAATAAGAAAATGTACACAACTTGTATATGAAACAATAAATAATAGCAATAATTTAGATAATATGAGGTCGCTAATAATAATACATTAGCGGCACCGTCTATCAGAGAATACCAAATAGATTAGGATTTGGTGAGGTCGTTAATAAGAATACATTAACGGCACCGTGTTATAAGAGAATACCAGATAGTTCACGGATTTATGAATCAACCAACCAAAATCGGTAAACACATAAGCATATACACATGTAAGCATAGAACACCAAATCGAGCATTTATTTAATTAAAGTATACAATAAAGTTTGTGGTTTACGATTCAAGTATAAAGCATTTAGTTTGAATAAGATGCAATATCACCCCCAAAACGAAAGATGGAAAATTGGTTATGAAAGTACTCAAATTTAAGTAAGAAACTTGATTCGGAAAAAGTCGGGAATCGGAAGAACGGGTCTGACGAGCAAAGCCTAAATAAAAATAAAAGCCTTGTATTAGAAAGTTTGTTTTATGAAAACTTTAAAATAAAAAGTTAAGAAATGTAAGCATTTAAGTTTTAAGGTTTAAAAAGTAACTATTTAAGAACTTGTAATAATAACCCTTTAAAAATGTAAGTTTGCTCGAAATCGGGTTAAAGTATCTAACCTTAATATTTAGTCAACCTATGTTAAGTAATAAGGTGGGTAAAAATGCAAGAATGCAAGTACCTTTGGAATATTGATACTAAAACGAGTTTTTAACGAGTGTTCGGGTTGTTGGTTCGGGTCTTGATAATTGGTCAAACACAAAGTCAACTTTCCAAAATATTAAATGTTATGAGATAACTCATAAAAATATATTAACACTGAACAAAGTATGTAGTTCTATTGTTTTAGAACTAACAACGCACGTTAAGCGAGTGTTCGTTTTTGTCGGTCCAAACTTTGTTATAAGATCAAGTTAGATTCAACATTCCAAGTAATTTAATAAAATATTTAATGTCCGTTTGTAAAATATTTTTAAATAAATATACAAGTCTTGATAGCTAAAAACACACTTGTGTGTCTTAAGCGAGTGAAAATCGGTTTGGTTCGGTTTCCATCTCACAATAAGTTCATAGATGGTTTACACATGCCCAGATATCAAAGAACTTGTATAATATAATTTATAAATGATGAAACTTAGTTTTACAACCAAAAAGTTAACAATAAAGTCTATAAACAAAAGCTCGGTTTACGGTTCGGATCTAGTTTCGGGTTAAGACCGAGTTTAGAATCTACAAACCCATAACTATAGAACTTATAATAATGATTTTAGAAACTTAAATCTAACATAAAGCATGTTTAAACAATTATTTAACAAAAAATAGTAAACAAAGTTCGGTTTACGGTCTAGAGCTATTTACGGTTAAACCTAGGCTAGACTCTTAGAACCCTTAACCATGGAACTTGTAAATATGACAAACAAACTAATTTGAGCAGAAGTTAGACATGGTTAGTATGTATAAACAATTTATATATATATATATATATATATATATATATATATATATATATATATATATATATATATATATCACGAACATGAACTCCTCTTATGTGCAAAACGGTCTATTAAAAACCTAACCTAACTTAGACACTCTAGTTTTAAATCTATAAATCTAGACTCTCCTAATGCTAGACCACTAGACAGGAAAGTGTACCTATCAACTGTAGTAAAGCCTAACGAAGTCCGGATATCGAACCCAAAGGACACTAACGACACCTAAACTAGACTCCGACTTAAATAAACTTAATTAATTGATTTTTATGTTTTTTTTATTAAATATAAAATAAATAGTACTTACTCTAAAACTAGACACGGACAAATTCGTTTAAAACTCAAATAGGGGAAACAACTACGTAGGTAAAGAATTCTACTAGTCAACTCGTAAACTTTTGGAATTGGATTTATGATTGGTACCGTATTCTAAAAATATGAAATTTAAGGAATAACTATAGTAAGCTAGATCACCTTCTAGTCTCACCAACAATACCTAAGAACCCTAAATATCATGTAAAGCTCAACGGTTAAATGGTTCGGATCACCTCCCGGTCTCACCTTACCTAACTATGCTAAGGCACCCAAAAATTAAATCACCTCCCGGTCTCTCTAATCACAATACACCCTAAGGCGTAAAGAAGTATTTTTATTGAATTCGGTTTTAATTCGGATACGTAAGAATCTAATGGAATCTAGGGTAACTCACTCCCGTGCAATCACTACCCAAACCCGCAAAATACCAAAACAGACGACATTTAATTACCTCCCGGTCTCTCAAGTGACAGAATATAAGGAATCTCTAAACTCTCAATTACCGCTCCTATGGAATACGTTAACAATAAACCATAAACTAGTTACAAACACACAGTAAGTAACCTAATATGCATCCATACATGAAAGACATTCACAAAGACGCATATGGAATAGCAAATTGATTATAAATTAATACCAAATACGCATATGCATCACAACCAAATAGAATAAAAACTTTACCAAACCATGAACCAATTAATATATAATCCAAAACTGAAAATAATACGAGTCTAACAAGTATTCATCCAAACCCAGGCAGTATAACAAGTTTAGCCAACCATAATAATATTCGACGAAACAAAGATATAATAATTATTGCGGTTCATCGAAAAATAAATAAATATAGTTGAGCTACTAGCCTGCTTGCTTTAATTAATTGACGTGCCTACTAGCTTGCTTGCTTCATTAATTCTCGCCGTGACTTTTTTGAGCTACCAAGTAGCTTGCTTCTCAATTTTTTGTTTCTTTTGTTCTGTATTGCAGTCGTGAGCAGGGGTCAAACCCCCTTTTTTGCGTCCCCCTTCTACCTAATCTAATAATAATCAATCTCTTTCTTTTTATAGTGCTCTCCATCGACTTCATAACAAGATTAATAATCCAGCCCACGTTTTGAACAATAGTTGACGAGCCTAATGTCTATTTGTTGATGCATGATAATTTCATTATGGGGGGCCACACTTTCCATGTAGTTACTATACACAAATTCAAAGATTAAGTTAATATAAAAATATTGCTCATATTTTATAATCAACTTGTGATTTGCAAGATATTTTCTTTTTGAAACTGATGTGTATAATAACAATAATAATAATCTTGTAATCTATATAATATATTCGACCATTGACTAGTTGATCTTAACGAAAATACTTTGTTTTGGCTCATTGTCTCTTGAAACGAATAAAATCAATATATGAACCAATTATTCAATAAAAACAACCCAAAAGTTACTCAAAAATGTAAGAGATATTCATATTATTTATATATAATTAAGCCCATATCATCCTCCATGAAGCCTTGCCTTACGAGGCCTGTATATTAACCAACCGGTGCCGGAAAAGTAACTACCAAAGGTAACAAGGGGTGTATATTATATATATATATATATATATATGTGTGTGTGTGTGTGTGTGTGTGATGCCATATGATTCAAGTATTAATTTAGACTAAGTTAAGCAAACAAAGACGAAAAACTACTTCAGTTTGACTTTGGAAGTCAAACCCGACATAAACATGAAAAAACCTTGTACGATCTTTGAATTTGAGTGAGGAAAGAGTTTATGAGCAGGGATTAATGTTAGAGAGGGCCTTGTATATATAGGATGAGCTTAGAGGGGTTAAACAAGTGATTCAATGGTTAAAACTCGGATTTAATGGACTAAAGAACCAACAAGGGAACAAGAAAAACAGTCTGGTGTGGGCCAGGTCACGCCACGCGACCACCATGGTCTCCCCCGTCACACGGCGCGGCGGGCTGGAGCTGATGGTATTTTTAAAAGTTTTAAAAATGACATTTTTGGCCCCCGAAGTTCGTTTTAAGTGATTTTAAAGCGATTTAAGACCCGAAAAGGATGGTTTCAAGACCCAACAAGTGTAAAACAACATTGTAACGTAAAAACTATCATCTTGATTATATCATAAGTTTCGGTTTACAAAAAAGGTCGGTTTACATAGTAAACGAATCATAAAAAATACAAACGAGTACAAACGGGACCCGATTTTGATGAATGTCATAGTTGGTATTTAGTTTGACTGGAAAATGGGTGTGGGCTGAAAGCTCAATAATGGTGGAGGAAGACATGGTGTGTCTGGTTGTATGGACAGGAAAAAAATACCCATAGGAGTTAGAGGGCTCTGATTACCATATAAGAATTGTATATTTGATATATTGATTTATTACAAAGTGACAAATACGTGATTAATATAGACAATATATTGAAAGGAAAGAGGCTAGTTCTATGAAACTAGATTAACGGATCACAATCATTGCAATGGCAATTGCAATCATACATATTCTAAATATACATGTAGCTGAGAATTAGGAACTGATGATGCAATATTCTTGTGATTTGGTTATGATTTGGTGACATTACTTATATTCTCATGGTGTTTGTCGCCTTAATCATCGTAGTCGGCGGCAGTGGCGCTGGTATTTTGGCCACATGTCTATTTCGTAACGCCTCTCTCTTTCTTTATCTTTGTAGACCGAAATCTTAGAAGAGGTGATGGTGGTTAAGAGATCTAAATGCAACTGATGGCAGTAGATGGTGAAATCGTTTTCTGTGATCGTTTGACATTGGTACTTCTCTGCCATCTATATGTTTAATGCATTTAATTTTTTTGGTTTCAGCTCGAAGAGTTACTCATATTTTGGGCGTGGATACTTAATTTGTTCTTTGAAATTGTATTTTGCATCTATCGATTGCGTAGTGTACCTTCGTTTTGAAGGTTATGTACCTTCGTTTTAAAAGGCATTGCCCATTTTATTTATGCCTGTAAGGTGTATGATGAAATGTCTACACTGTTGTGGATTTATTTATATATTAATGTTTATACTTATTATAAGTTTTAAAATTCTCTAACTGATTATTCAAGTGATTAGTTATAATGGACTACATATTTCATACAATACACACATCATCTTTATGTGTAGTTTGTTGATGTTTTTTTTAACTTTGTATGTTTTGCATATGTTGAGGTTTTGGTTCCTAATGATTTGAGTGTTTGATGTAATGGTGATGTGTGCAAAATGATACACATTAAAACTTCCATATATTAAATGGCAAGATACCATTGCAAGCTTATGACAATGTTGCTTTATGGCTAGGCTTTTGAGCGATCACTAAAAATACTAGTACATTATTTGCTAGTTTACACAAAGAAACCGGGTGAGAGCGAACGTGAGGGATGCAAAAGAGTGAATAACTGACTATCAAGAACCCCATCTAAAACAAATACACTTGGTTTAGTCTTTTTCCTATCATCTTTATATATTTTAAAATCATATATGTTTATTCACACCCTCAACCTACGGCGGAAATGCCGGGGCATGAACTGATTGCCCACAGCTTTCAAGGTACTATCATGAAATATTATGTGACAATATCTACTAGATTTAATTAAATAATGATTTATGATGTGTGCATGCGTAGCTTTTAAAAAATGTAATGGATGGAATATATTTGCTTTTGCACAAGATCGTGTTTTAAATTTATAAAAGTGATTTCTACAAAGACTAAACACACACAAAATAGGCAAGTGTACCTATCGTATATGTAGAATAGTATTGGTAAGAACCAAGTATCGATCCGTGGACACAAATGTTTCTAATAATGAATCGTCGTCTTATTTCAATCGAAGATTTAATCATATTGGAGTTAATTTTGAACTTTTTATAAAATATAAATACTTATATATAATATTATAGGTGAACAAGACGAGAAATTCTAAATAAGTAGTTCAATTATATGAAGGTCACCATCTAAGATCAAGAATCCACTTCATTTTATCCTTGATGATTAATATGTAAACATGTGATAAACTTGTCGTAATAATATATGATAGACTCATTTCTAAGTGATCATATCCTATGACATAAAAGAAAGTAGCATGCGCATTTTAAAGTCGACCCTTTCCTAATGTCATGCTACCACGAGAATGTCAATTTAAGTTGGCAAGTAGTTTAGTAAAGTAGAAAGATTATGATTGACTTCGATTTCTCAAATACCAATTCTAACAACTTCGGGTGGTTATAGTTTAGTCACACAACCTCCCCGTGGTTGATTTAAGTAGGTTATAATTACACATTCCGTTAACATATGATTTCTTTAACTAGCATGATATCCTAAGCAATTGCGTTAGCGCTGCTATTTTTGGATTACCAAAACTTAGAGAAATATATCATAACTTATATCTCATCATTTCTAAGTACAATATAAGGATCCATGTTTCAATAAGTTATCAAAGTATTTCTATCTTTCAAGAACATGAATCGATCATGAATGATTGTCAATATGATTGTCAATCACCAACTTTGAATTGTTGAATTAAGATGGTGAAACATGTCTCATCAAAAGATAATTGCAAGATAACCATGTAATTTACTAAACTAAACCACATGTTTTATATAATCATCAAGTAAAACAAAGATTCTTCATAGATTTTAGATGGTAAATGGAGTTTAGCTCATAATAGGCATGGTTATGAACATTAGAGTGGATGATGATAATAAACACATGATTAAACTAGAACAATCTAACCAAATGTGGATGAATCTTCCTTCTTAATGATGATGGTTTATGGATGATGATGATGGTTGATGATAATGACCTCTAAGCATTCAAACTCTTCACTAGATCTTCAATATGAGTGTTTAATGGGTGTTTTTATAAGTGAAAACCGTATAGAATTCTCTTCAAGGCACACCAAATGAGTGTAACATGAGCCACTATTTATAGGCAGTCTAGAGTGAGAAGCACGGCCTTATGCTTAGGTAGGCACGCCCACGTGCTTTTAATGACATGTGCTAAATTCGTTTTGTCTTTTTGTTGAAGGTGACCACGGCCTCGCGGTCAACGGGTACGGCCCTGTGCTTTTGTTCCCAGTATTTGTCTTTTCTTGTAGATTTTTGTCTTTTCTGGTGTTCAAAAGCATGGGGGCGTGTTTCTTGAGGCATGGGGGCGTGTTTCTTGCTTTTCTTGCGTTTTCTTCCGTTTTTCTTCGTCTTTTCGCTTGTTTCTTCGTTTGGGGCTTGGGTTTACCTGAAATTGTATTTTATTATGATATGTAGCCTTCTGTGCTATGTTATTTGATAGAATTTGCAGTATTTAGAGATTATTTGATGCTGAAAAGATATATAATTTTATGTACATCAAAACATCCCCACACTTGAACATTGCTTGTCCTCAATCAATCTATTTATAATCCCCAAAAGAGTTCCAAGAAAATGGAAACAAAATAACCAACCTTTAATCATAGGAATATATGTACTGATATATAAAAAGGTGATTTGGTTTTATGAGCTTCTGTTTATGCAAAACATCACGTTCTCACAATGTTTACTCACACTTGGTTTTATATCTGATCATACCTGTGATGTATGTATGTAACCACTCTTAGCCAAAATGTAACATGTGATGAATAAGCTTGTAACAAATTCAAATCTCCACCTTTGTGAAGGGTTGCATATATCAGAAGGTAATATGGGTTGGTTTTGTTTAAGTAGGGATTTGGTGTTTTGTGGTGGTTCAAGGGTTTAGGTTAATGATGGTGAGGATGGTAAATACAACTTCTGCTGATTGTTGGGAGTCTTAAGATGTCTTCAATGGTTTGCTCTTTCTCCCAATTGTAAATTTTTTTAAACAAACCTAGTGACTCTTTTAAGGTCAGATCGTCAAGACCAGTTTTGTCGAGGATGTGGATCAGTTCTTCCTCAATCCTGTTCTGAACATAGCTTCCAACTCTAGTGGATAGTTCGGCTTTGAGCCTAATAGCCCCCACCCTCATTAGTTCGGTATATTCATGCTGAGACTGAGTTTGACTTTTTCTACATCTTCCTTCGTGTGACCAGTTTCCGCAACCTAAGCATTGTTCGTATCTTTTTGCTCTTCTTTTCATTGCGCTTTTGGAAACTCCACAAAATGGTGGCCTTTGTTCGTCTTGGCGCCACTTTTCCTCTCCTCGTTGCTAAAGAGAAAGATTCTCTCCCTAAGTTCTTGAGGCAACCAAGGTTTTGCTAAATGTATGTAGCAAAGGAAATTGAAATTGAAAGAATGCATTTCCAGTTCTTTAGGGTCTGCCGGTAAAAGACTAGTGTTGTATTTTACTGGTGAGAGGGATGAAGTGGTAAGGTTTTGGTTAAGGTTTTTTGGGTTTTGTAGAATGGTTTGAGGGAATTGTGATAATAATACCTTCTTCCTTATATAACGCTTCGTGCGGTCTTGAAATGAATAATTGCGACAAGTTTTAAATCACACGAAACATATGACTCATTCAAATCTTCCGGAAAAAATATTTATATGGCATGAGGTTTATCTCATAGTGATGGAGGAATTGGGTATAAACGCCATATTTTACATAAATTTCTTCTCATTATTACAAAACTTCTTTTTACTTTTTCACTTTTCTTTGGTTATAATAGATTAGTAGTTGGTTATTTGCAAAAAAAATTCTTGGTTTTTTCTTTAGGTTTTGTTATAAAAATAGTCTTTGCTTGTTGCAAATTTTGTTGATTAGAAAATTTTTATAATTATTTGAGCAAGCAATTGGTCAATTAATTCCTCTCCTCACACTTGAATCTCACATTGTTCTCAATGTGAAAAGATTCGTGAAAGGATTAAAATTCTAATTAAGTATGGTGGGTTAAGATGGAGAGGTACTTCCCTACGGGTTAACAAAATTTCGACAGAGCGTCCCCTGTTTATCGTCCGTTTTCCTGTTTTGTACATGTATAATATAAAACTGCAAAACAACTACAAAAAACCAAGCATAATTTGCTGAAAATTGGGTATGGAATCATCCATCCCTTGCCCGAACGGGCTAAATAAGTACCAACTAATAATGTCTTGGCACCCAGGGCCATAAAAGTATCCAACCAAACCAACAAACAAAAGACGGAAAGTAAATTGTTCAAACAAACATAATAATAATAATAATAGTAGTAATAATAATAATAATAATGTCATGAAAGTACTACCAACTCGTGCATGCCCATACCCTGACCAACCAGTGTCGTTGCTCATCAGTTACCCATGTCCGGGTCAAATGGTCCCCACTACCTGTCCATGCGATAGCCCAAACGATCAATCTCTCGCCTTGTTTCTGCATATTCGGTTGTCCTCTGTGCATCGAAGGCAGCAATCTGCTCAGTGATCCTGTCAAACGAGGCGGTGGTTCTTTCTGAGAACTGGTCAATTAGGCCGTATAGGCCCTCGAAATAATATCGGCTATCATGTGACGAGCAAAGGCCGGGCCCTGATGAAGATGGCCCTCCTCGCTGATGGTAAGTGAGGCGGCGATACTGTCTGGGTGGTGATCCTCCTCTCCTCTCGGGCACATCCTGGAGTAACATCTATGCTGAGTCTTCTGGGTCCCAAACCTGATTATACTTATCACAAAATCTCCACACATCCGGGGTTTGACTGATCTGCTGAACCGTCTGCATGCTAATACAATAATCAAGGGTGAGAGCAATTGAATCTGGGCTTCGGGTACCTTCTCTGTCCACACCATAAGATCCATAGAGATTATAGATCCATGGACCGCCAAAGATCGATGTGTTTCCTCTGGAATTTGCATTTGTCGTGAACAGCTTGTAGAATAAATGCGTGATGTTGCATGGGACACCATTCTTCATGCAATAAAGTGCCCAAAGATCCTTTAAATTAACAACCCCCTCACTCTGACCTCTAGCAGTGATAGTGTGACTGAGCAGGCGGTGAATGTATCTCATAAGTGGGTCACGTAGTGTCGTGCCCTTTGAAACGCCTGCATTGTAGTTCTCGGTCCCGTAGCTTAGTTGTTCCCATGCTTCTGATCTTGTGTTTCCAGCTTCAGCATCATCATCACCGTCTTCGTCTGCAAATGTTGTCCCTGCTCTGAACCAGATTTCATTGTCTATTTCCTCAGCTGTGTAAATCCCCAGATCAATCCCAAGTTGGGTGAAAGAAGTTGTGTGCCATTCAACCTCATATCTGAACTCGGTGGTGTCCTCATCCCACAAGTCCAATTTCTTGGCCTTTATGGAGAAAGAAGCCAAAAATTTCTTTGTAAGTTCTGTTACAGCCTCTCCTGTTTGACCAAAAACTCGCTTCCATGGTCCTCGAACAAGGGTTTTGCACCGATTCCATTGGCTGACTTGCCTTAGTGTGTTCCTGTAGGCGTAAAAGTTCGCTTCTGGAAATCGACGGTTGAGGTAGGCTAATCTTGTTTGGGCCCTTCTATTCCTTGCATCACGTTCGAGAATGACCAGAAATGCATGAATGTCATCCCCATACTCAACCATCTGCAATTTGTATTCAAATTAGTCAAAATGTATCGAAAATTATTAATATGCTGGAACAGAGAGCTAAGCACGGCCCGTGCTGTTACTTTTCGTCAGTTTCCTTCAATTTTGACTTTCTGTTGACCAAAAGGTGACCACGATTCGTGCTGTTTAAAACACGGTTTGTGTTTTTAATCCGAATTTCAAACTCATCAAGACTCGAACCTGCGTTTCTAACAGAATATACAATTTGGGTTTTTTAGATTGTCGGATTTGCAACCCTAGACCCAAACCCGAATGGCTTCTTTAATCGATCTTTAACAAACCAACTATCTAACAATCCCATTATCCTAAACCTAACCGAATAACCCATCTAATTTTCGGGTTTAGACCCAATTCAATCAGTTTGTGAGATTTAGGGTTAAATTAGACCTAGAAAGATGAATTGGAACAATAGATTTGTTAAATTAACATACCTTTGGTTTGAGATCGAAGAATTGATGCAGAAATTAGTGAAACAGGGGAGTGGTCGGCGGTTTGTGTTGAGGGACGAAGTTGGTTTTAGGGTTGAGTGGTTAGAAAAGTTATTTTATTAATTAAAAACTCGTAACTGCACTGGACATAAAAACACGGCCCCATGCTTCTAAAAGCACGGTATCGTGTTGTACAAGACACACAGTTTCTTTTGTTTATGTTGTTTATTTGTCGAGCTGATTCGTTTTTGACTGATTTTCTTGGTAGGTTAGGATTAAGACAGTAATTAAAAATCCTAAATTTCATTAAAACATAAAACATAGTTAAACATAATGGAGAGAAAAGTACGACAACAATTCTAGATCATAACACATAACACTAGCAAGAGCAACTTCAACACAAGACAAAGTTGGGACTTCAACGACCACCATTCCCGAACAGGTCTTGAATGTGTGGTGGGGCTCGCTTAACTTCCAAGAGCTCGGAAAGCTTTTTGTCAAGCTTTGCGATTTCCCGGTTAAGTAGTTGAGTTTGAAAGTCACATCCTTGTTGTGGCTATCCACAACATGGAAGGTTTCAAACCGAAGCAGTTCGACTTTGTTGATTAGCTCGATTACGTGAGCTTCAGTTTGGACGTTTCTTTCGACTTGGTATCGTATGATGCATTGTAGCCTCATGACATCCTCATCAAGATTTGAGGAAGAATCATGTTGCTTGCCTTTCCTCACTGGCATCCATTCAACATTTTTGCTTTCCATTTCAGTAATTTTGTGTTTGGTGTGAATGGAATAGTAAGTTTTTGCATGCATTATATAGAGACTTGAAAGTCGAACACGGCCCCGTGCTTTTAAAAGCACGGCCACGTGCTGCCAGGGAAATAAATGTTTCTGAGTCAGAGAATTGTACGGAGTCAACACGTATCATGCTGAAGATTCTAAGGTGACCACGACCTCGTGCTTCTTAAAGCACGGCCTGTGCTTTTTGTCACTGAAATTTTCTTTTATTTTTTCAACCAAACGCGAGAGACGGAAATTTTAGAATGATGTTTAGAATGTTATTTTAAGAGTTTGGTCATCCTAAAAATTACTTTTCATTAAAATTAAAGGTCCTAAAACAAATACGGGATAAACCCGGTTTTCCTAGAAACATGAAAATATTCAGGGTAAGCACGAAATTCCTAGCACAATGTGCGTAATGCACTTGTTTACACATGAAAACAGAAAATTAAGGTTCTTAAATTTCCCTGAAAGGTTCTCCTCCGCCGAATGGCCCTGGTGGTGGAAAGTACGTGAAACCGAGAACTTGAAACTAGAGTTGTTCATTAATTTATCGGAGTTCCATTTTCATGTTTTCCACTGATTCGGTGAGTTGAACGAGGCGCATCTCAGCAAGGAGATTCATTTCGGTGAGTTCCTTGATGAGTTCCTGAAGTTTCAAAAGAAGCTCAGTTTTGGAAACATGATAGGCATCGTTTCTCGGTTGTCGAGGAACGGGAATTGCTTCGCTCATTTCAGTAGGCATGTCGAATTTTCAGAGAGGAGTGTTTTGGTTTTGGTTGATGCAAGGAATGCATTGGCAAGAGGTGCCTTTTATAGCCTACCAGATTCAAGGCACGCCCCCGTGCTTTTGGAAGCACGGCCCGTGGTTTTGCTCTGACAGTTCTATAGCAAACTAGTCTGACTGAGATTTTTGCAGCGAAGATTCCGGTCTGCACATTATGGCACGGCACCGTGCTTTCTTATTCATGCCCCCGTGTTTTTTTTGTGTGTTTTTTATTTATTTATTTTATTATTTTTTAAGTAAAAAAAATATTTACAAGTCCTAGTTTGTGGAGGTCTTGGCCAGACCTTGTTTCCTTATATTTCTATTTAGGGAGTTGGAGGATTACCACCTCCGAAACTTCTTCAAATGGTCCATCGATATATGGTTTTAATCGATGTCTATTGAATTTGAACTTGTGGCCGTTAGAATTTTAAATATCGATTGTCCCATAGTCAAAGACTGAGTCAAAGACGTAAACGTGTGTTGTATAACAGTACTCGATCGCAAACTTGAAACTTTTTGTTTCCTTTTAAATGGGCTTCGTGCAGACGTTTAGTCTTTTCTTTGTAAGACCAGGAATTTTCATAGGCCAATGTTCTTAGTTCTTCTAGTTCGTGAATTTGATCTTCCCGGTTTATGTCGGCGGACATTAGATCGAAGTTCACTGCTCTGAGAGCCCAGTAGGCTTTGTGTTTTAGTTCTACTGGTAGATGACATGCTTCCCCATAAACAAGTATGAAGGGTGTTGTTCCTATGGGGTTTTGTAGGATGTCCTATGGGCCCACAAAGCGTCATCTAACTTTTCTGCTCAATTTTTGCGATTCATTCATATAGTTCTTTCGAGGATCCTTTTTATTCCCCAATTCGAGACTTCTATTTGCCCACTGGTATGAGGGTGATATGGTGTTGCCAAATGGTGGTGAACTCCATATCGTGCTATGACTTTTTCCATTAAGGTATTGCATAAGTGAGTACCTCTGTCGCTGATTAGGGCTTTTGGAGTACCGAATCATGAGAATAACCTTTTCAGAAATCATACAACTACTCGAGCATCGTTAGTGGTAAGAGCTTGTGCTTCTACCCGTTAAAACACATAGTCAACTGATACAAGGATGTACTTATTCCCGAATGAGTTAGGAAATGGGCCCATGAAATCTATTCCCCATACATCAAAGACTTCACAAATTTGAATGCCTTTTTGAGCCATCTCATTCTTGGCTGAGATGTTTCCGGCTCTTTGACAAGCATCACATGCTTGGATCAAAGCATGTGTGTCTTTATATATGGTGGGCCAGAAAAATCCTGCATCAAACACTTTTCTGACCGTAGTGATGGTACCATGGTACCCACCAGTAGGTCCTTCGTGACAGTGCTTGAGAATATCTAAGGATTCCTTTCCCGCTACACACCTACGAACAATCTGATCGGCACCTACCCTAAACAAGTAAGGATCTTCCCAGAAGTAGAACTTAAGGTCGGAAAAGAATTTTTTCCGTTGTTGATGAGTTAGTCCTTTTCTTAGGATTCTACAAGCGAGATAGTTTGCGAAGTCGGCAAACAAAGGACTTTCGTCTTTCTCATGTATGACTGCTTGGATATGCATGAGAACTTCATGTGGAAAATTATCATTGATAATTTCCTTGTGATGTTCTTATGAAGCTGGACATTCAAAGCGTGAGAGATGGTATGCGACTACATCTCTGCTCCTTTCTTATCTTTAACTTCATTGTCAAATTCTTGTAGTAGTAGGATCCATCGGATAAGTCTGGGTTTGGCATCTTGATTGTTGAAGAGGTAACGTATGGCGGCATTGTCGGTGTAAACTATGGTTTTGGAAAGAACTAGGTAGGATCTAAATTTTTCAAAGGCAAAGACTACTGCTAGTAACTCTTATTATGTTGTGGTGTAATTTTCTTGTGTATCGTTAAGAGTTTTACTAGCATAGTAAATTGGGTGAAAGTGTTTTTCTTTGCGTTGTCCGAGTACGGCTCCAACTGCAAATTCACTTGCATCGCACATGATCTCGAATGGAAAGGTCCAATCAGGTGTAGTTATGATTGGTGCGTTGATAGGTTTGTCTTTCAATATGTTGAATGATTCAACACATTCTTCGAAGGGTGCGTCTTTTTCCAGAAGTCTGGTCATAGACCTAGCAATTTTGGAGAAGTCTTGTATGAAACTTCGGTAAAATCCTGCGTGACCTAGAAAACTTCTAATGGCCTTCAGTGAAGTTGGGTGCGGAAGTTTAGAGATAGTTTCTATTTTTTCTTTATCAACTTCTAATTCTGCTTGAGATATCTTGTGACTGAGAACGATGCCTTCTTTAACCATAAAATGACATTTCTCCCAGTTAAGCACTAGATTTACTTCCTCACACCTGGCTAACATTTTGTTGAGGTTTTTTAAGCAATGATCGAAAGAGTCTCCGAAGACTTAGAAGTCTTCCATGAATACTATCATTTCGTGAAAGATGGCCACCATGCAACGTTGGAAGGTGGCTGGTGTATAACATAATCCAAATGGCATTCTTCGGTAAGCAAAGGTTCCGTATGGACATGTGAAAGTGGTTTTCTCCTAATCTTTAGGAGCACTGGGAATTTGGAAATATCCGGAAAATCCGTCAAGAAAATAGTAGAACATTTTTCCAGATAAACGTTCAAGCATTTGATCGATGAAAGGAAGTGGAAAATGATCTTTTCTTGAGGCGTCATTAAGTTTCCGGTAGTCAATGCAAACTCGCCATCCTGTGATGGTTCTTATCGGTATTAGCTCATCCTTTTCGTTCATTACAATTGTCATTCCTCCCTTCTTGGGTACTACTTGAACGGGACTAACCCAAGGTGAATCTGAGATTGGGTAGATTAATCCGGCATCAAGGACTTTGATTACTTCTTTCTTCACCACATCTTGCATGTTGGGATTGAGACATCTTTGATGTTGGACCACGGGTTTATATTCTTCTTCCATGAGGATTTTGTGACTACAAAACGAAGGACTATTGCCCTTGATATCCATGATCTTCCATGTGATAGCCTTCTTATGGTTTTTAAGAACCTGAAGAAGTTCGTCTTTCTCTTTTTTAGAAAGTTGAGATGAAATAATTACTAGGAGTTGAGAGTCTTCTTCTAGAAAGGCGTATTCGAGTGGCTTGGAAGTTCTTTTAACTCTAAGGCTGGTGGTTCTTCGATTGATGGTTTTGATTTTCACTACATTCGGTGATCTCACATACTACTTCTAATGCTTTGTGGCCGTCAGCATTGAGATTTTCGTTTTTCAAAATGGGTATGGCTATGGTTTCGGTTAGGACTTGTGCTTCTAGTGGTTTATTTATGGAGGAATCTCACATATAGCAACTCACGATAGAATCTGTGATGTCGACACAATATAACGTGTCATCATGATGTTGCGGATATTGCATAGATTTTCCTATTTCAAAATTGATTGCCTCGTCATTAACCATGAGAGTTAGTTTGCCGGTGCAAACGTCAATAATAGCCTTTGCAGTGACTAAGAAGGGTCTTCCTAAAATCAGAGGTACACTTTTGTTTTCCTTGATGTCTAGAATTACAAAATCTACTGGGGAAACAAACTTGTCAATTTTGACAAGCATGTTTTCAACAATGCCCCGAGAATATTTAACAGATCGGTCAGCTAACTGAATGCTCGTGCGGGTGGGATTTGGTTCTCCTATCCTTAGTTTTGCAAAAACCGCATAAGGTATTAAATTAATACTAGCTCCTAGGTCAGCCAGGGCATTGCTAACAGACAAATTTCCTATGAGACAAGGGATAGTGAAACTCCCTGGGTCGGTCATTTTTGTTGGCAGTTTGCTTTGGAGGACTGCTGAACATTCTTCACTCAGGGCGACATGCGAGAGCTCCTCCAGCTTCCTCTTGTTTGTCAGTACTTCTTTAAGAAACTTGGCATATTTCGGCATTTGAACGATGAATTCGATGAAAGGGATGTTAATGTGGAGTTGTTTGAAGAGTTCTAAAAACTTCTCGTACTGAGCTTCCAGTTGTTCCTACTTCAGCCGTCCAGGGTATGGAATAGGTGGAATATAAGTTCGGACTGGCTCCTTGTGTTGTACAGTGCCCGTTGGGATCAGTCTTTCCTATGTTTCATCAGAGGATTCTTTTTCCGTAAGTTGGTCTGAAGTTGGTGAGGCAACAGTGGTTTTACCGCTCCTGAGTGTTACAGCGTTAGCTGTCGAGCAATTCATCCGATTTGAGTTTCTAGATTCTATAATGATGCTTGTTGACTTTTTAGGTCGGCTTCATGTTTTAACAATACTCCGCTGATAACAACAGCTCTTGAGTCGACCTTCTTCTCTGGTTCATTTGTTTTAGTCATGATCTGAATTAACATCTCTACGATCTTTGAGTAGCTCGGGTTTTAATGGCTACTGAAACTTTGATCTTGAAATTGGGGTTTTGGTTGGAAGTGTTGATTCATCGGCCTTTTCTCAAATCCGGGTAAGGTTTGAGCGTTACCTCCGTCTTTCCAACTGAAATTCGGGTGGGTTCTCCATCCTGGGTTGTAGTAATTGCTAAAAGCGTTGTTCTATCGAGCGATGAAATTGACCTCTTCCATAGCCATGATGACTTGTTTACAGTCACTTGTCTTATGGCTTCCTCCACAAGTGTCATAGGTGAGTCTGGTTTTTTATAACTTAGCTTGAAGTTGTTCGAATTTTTTAGAAAGGGCTTCAAGATGTGCTGTGACAAGAGTGTTGGAATCGACGTGGTGTATTCCTTTATGGGTTGGTGTAGATCTTGGTGGGTTGTAAGCGAAACTTCTAGGACTTCAAATGCTTCGTTATGTGCTTTGGATCCTAGGTCTTCACCGGCGATTTGGTCGATGGCCTGTTTGTTTTGACTGGATTATGCGTCAAAACTATACGCTTAGTCCATGATGTGGGCATCTTCTCAGAAGACTTTTGTATCTCTCCCATGCTGCGTGTAATGACTCATCATCATCGGTTCGGAATCCGGTAATGTTGGCTCTGCATTTGGTAGTTTTATCAGGCGAAAAGTATTTGAGGAGAAACTGTTCAACCATCTGGTCCCAAGTGGTGATAGAGCCAGAGGAAATAGATTCTATCCATTCCAGGGCTTGTCCCCTTAGAGAAAGGAAAGAGTTTGAGTTTGATTTGATCATCTATACAGTTTTGTATTTTAAAGGTTCTGCAGATTCGTAAGAATCGAGATATATGAGAGAGAGGGTCTTCGTCGAGGAGACCATGAAATTGAACTGAATTTTCACCATATTGCTTGATTTGATTTCGAAATTTTCGGTGATTTCGGGTGGAGCCACTCCATTTTCGTAGCCTTCGAGAGTTGGCTAGGAAACTGTCTCATGTTCGGCTCATTGTTCTAGCCGCCATCATTTCTTCTGTTTGATTTTCTCCTGAGGTGGTGGCATCTACGAATTCGTCTTTGATTGCTTCAGCGGTTTCGGCAGTCCGTTTACGTGCACGTCGACGAAAGAGTCGTCCCGGTTCAGAAATTGGAGAAACAAGCTCAGGCTCAAAAGTAGATGACATACATTGGACTAAATCAAAGTTAAAACTAAAGTAAAATTTTGCTAAAGTTAAACTATGAGTTAGGCTAAGCTATTTTAAAAACTAAACTAAAGTCTAAGTTAATTAAGCTAAGGTAAAGGTTAGGTAAACAAAGTTTAAAATTAGGCTAGCCGTAAAATTATAAAGTTTAATAGTTAATAAAACTAAAATAAAATGAAAGTTAAAAATTTGTACAATTACGGATAATGATTAAATTAAAACTTGGATCGTTCTTAGAAACGTGCCGTCCCCTGCAGCGGCGCAAAAAACTTGATTTGTGCGCGCGTAGCTTTTAAAAATGTAATGGATGGAATATTTTAGCTTTTGCACAATATCATGTTTTAAATTTATAAAAGTGATTTCTACAAAGACAAAACACACACAAAATAGCCAAGTGTACCTATCGTATATGTAGAATAGTATTGGTAAGAACCAAGTATCGATCCGTGAACACAAATGTTTCTAATAATGAATCGTCGTCTTATTTCAATCAAAGGTTTTAATCATATTGGGGTTAATTTTTGAACTTTTTATAAAATATAAATTACTTATATATAATATTATAGGTGACCAAAACGAGAAATTCTAAACAAGTAGTTCAATTATATGAAGGTTACCATCTAAGATCAAGAATCCACTCCATTTTATCCTTGATGATTAATATGTAAACATGTGATAAACTTGCCGTAATAATATATGATAGAATAGCCCCTCGTTTCTAAGTGAGCATATCCTATGACATAAAAGAAAGTAGCATGCGCATTTTAAAGTCGACCCTTTCCTAATGTCATGCTACCACGAGAATGTCAATTTAAGTTGGCAAGTTGTTTAGTAAAGTAGAAATATTAGGATTGACTTCGATTTCTCAAAAACCAATTCTAACAACTTCGGGTGGTTATAGTTTAGTCACACAACCTCCCCTTGGTTGATTTAAGTAGGTTATAATTACACATTCTGTTAACATATGATTTCTTTAACTAGCATGATATCCTAAGCAATTGCATTAGCGATGCTATTTTCGGATTACCAAAACTTAGAGAAATAGATCATAACTTATATCTCATCATTTCTAAGTACAATATAAGGATCCATCTTTCGATAAGTTATTAAAATATTTCTATCTTTCAAGAACATGAATCGATCATGAATGATTGTCAATCACCAACTTTGAATTGTTTAATTAAGACTGTGAAATATTTCTTATCAAAATATAACCATGTACTTTACTAAACTAAACCACATTTTTATATAATCATCAAGTAAAAGAAAGATTGTTCATAGATTTTAGATGGTAAATGGAGTTTAGCTCATAATTAGCATGGTTATGAACATTAGAGTGGATGATGATAACAAACACACGATTAAACTAGAACAATCTAACCAAATGTGGATGAATCTTCCTTCTTAATGATGATGGTGGATGGATGATGATGATGGTTGATGATAATGACCTCCAAGCCTTCAAACTCTTAACTAGATCTTCAATATGAGTGTTTAGTGGGTGTTTTTATAAGTGAAATGTAACGATTCCGGCAAAATCAGGTATACCCTAACCGGTATATACTATTTATGTGTTATTTAATAATGAATATGTGAATTATGATGCGTTTATACAAGTATGTATGATTCATAGTACGAATTATACTCGATTATACAGTTAATCGTATTGGAAATACGATTAACCGATTAACGGTTATTGAAGCCCGAACGATCGGGGATTGCATTATAGACGAAATATATAATATTTAGTGATGTTTACAAAGTATTAAAGATTCGGGATAAGTGAATTAAAGCACAGAAAAAGGATTTCGATTTAATGATACGTCGGTACGTTAAACGAAACCTTTAATACCAAACCGAGCAAGAGACGATCGATCAAGCCGAAAAAGATGCACAATTATTAATACTATGATGTTTTAAGTTAATAAATGTCATGGTTTAAGTTTTTAAATCGGTTTTATATAAATTTCATTTTTAAGCCGAAAAACGACCGTTTTAGCCTCGTTTTAAGCCGAATTAAACATTTAACCGAAAAACGAACTGAACCAGATTATCCAAAACATTATCCGGATTACGAGAATCCAAATGTGTGGCTAGAAATGAAGAGGTGGGTCCCACCCCACCCCTTACCTTAGGCCGATCGGACCATATGGTCCAACCTTATTCCATTTTCCTTTTTTCATCCAATAATCCAACAAACCTTCAACTCTCTCAACCCCTTGATCAAAAACCGAGACTTTTTAACAAGAAAAACCGAGGTAAAGATCGTGTTATGTACGTGTTTATCTTTGTTTCTTGAGTTTTCTTACAAGAAAATGAGGTTTCCAAGTGAAAAAGGGTGAAAACCCGAGATGGAACCGATTCTTGCATGATCAAGTGATGTATACGGGTTATACAAGGGATCTTGGTCCAAGAAAGGAGTTAAACGAACCAAAAACGAATTTTTACGGTTAAATCTTTGTTTTTAAAGCATAACCGAAACCATGAAAGAAATGGCTTGATTGTGGGTGTAACTTGCTTGGTGTGGTGTTATTGTGCTTGTAGGTGTTGTATCTAGTTGCTAGCAAAGGCTAGAAAGCGAGATTCTTGCGGTTTGAAGCTAGAAACTCAAGGTAGTTCGGTTTTGTGTGATGTTTGTATTTTTGGACAGATTATGATACGTGTAGAGTTAGGTCATGAAATTTTACAGAGGTATTAGATATATGAAAATATGAGTTCTGTGAAGTTTTGGTAATTTTTGGATAAAGGATGAATATTTGGTGAATTTAGTGCTCGGTTTTGGCCAAAAATGGTGAAAAATGGTTAAATATCATGAAAAAATCTGAAAAATTTCAGATAAGCTTTTTATAACATTTATAAGCCACACACAAAATTATAGGTCAGTTGGAGAAGTCTAAGTAGGCTTTTCGGTTAAACAAGTTCTAGGGTTTTCTAGCTCGGTTTTAGTGAAAATGGCATTTAAAAAGGGTTTTTGGTTCTGGAAAGATTACAGGAGACTATGGAGATGGCAGGGGTCATCCAGGAAAAATTTGGGATTTTTCTAAGATCGTTTGGTATTTACGACATATTTAGTGTTTAAATGGTGTTTAAAAATAGATAAATAAATTTTAAATATAAAATTAATTCTGGAAATATTTTTATAAAATTCCCCACTGTCAAAAAGTGATTGGTGCAAAATTTTAAGATCCGAGACTAAACGGATAATTATTTGTGCTAAAACAAACTTTTAAAGCTTAAAACGCGTAAACCGGTAAAGTTCGCATAAGCGAGCTGACTGGTGTATAAAAACCCTAAAAATGAACAATTTTCGTATAATTGAGTTAATCAAGTAAAAATAAATCATCCGAAAATAATTCAGATGATTTGAGTAATTTTTAACAGTTTCCGGTACGCTAAAAACGGAAACGGGTCCCGCGGCCAATCGGGGCGTCTAAACCGAGCCCTAATTTCACAACTTTAGTTAAATTATCAATTAACAACTATTTTCGGGTCGTGTGTGACCAAACTCATTTTTGAAACATAAAAATGGATAACCGTGCTAGGCACGCAAAACGGGAAAAACGACTAATAGTAAATCTGACTAGTGAACTCTAAACGATATCACAATCTGAGTCCGGAGAAGTGTCTCTGGGTTAACATTGCCCCCAGAACGGGTACAGTACTGGGTTAACTGTGTCCCCAGATGTACCGGTTAACACGGTTAAAGTTATGTTAATAGTGATTGTATAGTAACGAACCTAGGGATCGTATTACAGATTTGGACTAGTAGCTGGAGTATTGTGTGACTTAATTGCTTACGATAAGGTGAGTTTCACGAGCCCCTTTTTCTGAATTGTTTTCAAATATTTTCCCGGGGCGGAAGCATGTTACTAATAAAATGTTTAAGTACATACTGAACGCATGGATTTGCGTGTATTTATAAATATTCGATTGTAAGGGAATCGTATGGAATGGGTACAGTACTGGTTTAACAGTGTCCCCAGATGTCCCTGGAAGTGTTTCTGGGTTAACATTGCCCCCGGAATGGGTACAGTACTGGGTTAACAGTGTCCCCAGATGTCTCTAGAAGTGTTTCTGGGTTAACATTGCTCCCGGAATGGGTACAGTACTGGGTTAACAGTGTCCCCAGATGTCCCTAATATATGATTATCATAATGATTTGTCACTGTTTATTTAAATTAGTGAAACTCACCAACTATTCGTAGTTGACCCGTTTTCTTTACATGCTTTCTAGGTACTCCCAAACTGGAGTAAGTGCTACATGCTTGATGATGCGTGCTATTTGTGGAAGTTTAGTGATCATTTTGTATTAAATATGATAATGTAATGTTGGTAAAACTTATGTGCTATCTCCTAGACGGGAACTAAACTCGGTACAATGTAATATGTTGTAAATTAATGTAGTGGTGTTTTCTTTATAAGCAATGCTGTTGATATCAGATGTGTCTGTTGCATCCCGTTTACATTTCCGCTGCGGTTACGGGGTGTTACAGAACTTGGTATCAGAGCCATTGGTTATAAATGAATTAGGATGTCTTTAAAAGATACCTAAAATATAACCAGTAGCTCAAGTATTATAGGATCTGAATATCAACTAATAATATATAGTGACGAGATCTGGATGAACTTGGATGGACAAGTGAGTTATTATGGTCCGGAACATAATAACAGACTTGTCCGCACGAGGGAATTCAGGGGAAGTCACGGGGAACATTAATAGGTAAAATCGGCAACATATGTGTAAGTATATGATAATATTTTTATGTGACAAGGTTGTATAAATGTGTGTATATTTATTTAATTATGATTTACATTATGGAAGGAACTATATGTTTGCTAACTTGTGTACAGGTAAGGATGTCAAGATCACGAAGTTTATTAGTAGAGGAGGACCCGGAGGAGATCAGTTCCGGGGACTCTAGGAGTTTACGCTTAGCTTCCAGCACCGAGCCTACTGAGACTAGCCATAGGAGTGCTAGCTTGTCCTCCCCTGCTAGGGTTACCAGATCCCCCACCCCACCCGCACCACAGGTCACCCTTACCCCTCCCAGACCCGGTCCCCGCCTCATGGCGCGGATCAGTGCCCCTTATGTCCCACCTACCTTTACCCCACCCAGACCCACTTACCACAGGGGCGAGTCCTCCCGCCCCCAGCCCGGGCCTGTGCCTCCACCCGTGTGGGGTACCCCCAGGCCGGTGAGGGATGAGCGTCCCTCCACCGAGGCTGCATGGCTCCGATTGCTCACCGAGCAGATGAATGAGCACACAACCGCCTTGACAGTGGGTATTCAGAGGAGGAATCACTTGGCGGACTGCATACTGGACAGCCAGTATGCGATCGCTCAGCTGAGGAGGGAGGACGCATACTCCCAGAGGATGATTGACCGGATGGAAACACGGATCCGGGGTTTGATGGCAGTGTTAGTGGGGATGGTGGCAGTGTTGGTATGGTTGGTATACCACCGTGTTTAGATCATGTTAGGGTGGTAGTAGTCAGGGTCCGCTTTTTGATACTCTGTGTTAGCAGTTAGTGACGATGCTAACATATAGTGAATCTTGGGTAGTTATAGTACGGTCACTAGCCCATAGGGGGTCTTTTTTTTTGGGGATACCATTGTAGATATTTTGATGTATCATTCAAGCACTGACCCATAGCGGGTTATGTCGAAATGATGCCGATGTAGAACTGATGTATGAAAACTTAATCTATGGGCTGACGTTAATGTAATGTGTACTGATGATTATGTAAAATGTACTAATGTTTATTAATGAATGGAATATGTGTTGTGTATCGAGATTAGAATTTGTATTAATTATATGTATTTTTCTTAATGTTGTGTAGAATGGCACCTAAACGGTCAGCTCAAATGTCAGAAGTGGATGTGAGTCGTCTGATTGCTCGAAAGTTAGAGGCGGCGATACCGGATATAGTATCGCGCATCGCCGCCAGTATTAACAATACGACCAATCCAGAACCTGCGAGCAATCAAACGACCACCAATAATGCTGGGGAACAAAATGTTAATCCTCCACCGAACGGTAACCCGATTCCAAGTAATGACGCGCCGCCTAGGGTGGTCGTTACAGACAGTAATGGCCCTATACCCAGTGTAGAAACGAACCGCACTGAACCGACTCCTGCAACAAGGGGATATTCAATTAAAGATTTTATGTTGTGCAAGCCTCTAGAATTTAGCGGGTCTGAGGGACCCAATGGGTTGGTTAAGTGGATTGAGAAAATAGAGTCGGTTGTGAACATCAGTAACTGCCGTGAGGAGTACATTGTTAAGTATGCTACCTGCACGTTCACGGACCATGCCTTGACATGGTGGAACACAATAGTGCAAACTCGCGGTCAGGCAGCGACAAACCGCATGACTTGGGCAGAACTCAAAGCCCTTGTACTGGAACATTTCTGCCCGAAAAACGAACTGCAGAAGTTAGAAAACGAGTTGTGGAACTTGGAGATGCAGGGGGCAGACCACTTGGGTTATACGAACCGATTTAATGAATTGTCGCGTTTGGTGCCGTGGTTGGTCACCCCTGAGTCAAAGAGGGTGGAGCGTTATACATGGGGACTAACTCCAGTAGTAAGGAGTATAGTCAACGCTGGGGGACACCAGACGTTTGAGGGTGCGGTGACGCAAGCTGGTATTGTCACATACGATTTCGTGAGGAGTAGGTCACTGAAGGTGGCAGGAGAGTCTGCCGGAGGAAAGCGAGGTACGTATGATAATAGGACCCAGGGGAAGCAGCAAGACAAACGTGCTAGGCCCGCTGCCCAGAACTACGCCATGACTAGTTCGGGCGGAAGGCAAGAACCGCAGAAGGGAACGTTTCCTAAGTGTGGGAAATGCGGTTACCACCATGGTGGCATGTGCAAAGAGGTGGTGTGCCACCGGTGTGGCAGGGAGGGACACTACGCACCGAGATGTAGGGCAAACCTGAACAACCTGAACCGACAACCGCATCCTATCCGTGCGCAGCCATTAAGGACCCAACCAGCCCGACAACAAAACCCACAAGGAAACCAAATGAAGACCACTAGCCGTGCTTGCTTTGAATGCGGCAGCACAGATCACTTCAAGAGATACTGTCCGAGACTGAACCAGGGAGGAATTGGGAGGCAAACCATGGGTCAGGCATCGTCGTCCAATCCGGCGAGAGGCCGAGCATTCGTGATGGGGGCGAACGAAGCACGCCAGGACCCCAGCGTAGTGACATGTACATTCCTCGTCTCTGATCATTACGCTTCTGTATTATTTGATACAGGCGCTGATAGAAGTTTCGTCTCTGTTAATTTCCTATCGATAGCAAACCTTCCGATTAGTGAAACCATAGAACCTTACACCGTAGAAGTCGCTAACGGTAAAACCATGATAGTTAATCAGATAGTTCGGAATTGCCCTTTTATTCTGAACGATCAATCCTTCCTGATTGACTTATTACCGGTAGAATTAGGTAGTTTTGACGTGATAGTGGGAATGGATTGGTTAGCACGTAACAAAGTGGAAATAAACTGTGAAAAGAAAATCGTCAAGATCCGGGTGTCGGATGACGAAGAGGTGTTAGTGCAAGGAGAGAAGTCAAGCACAATGATACCATTCATATCCCACCTTAAGGTGTTAAAATATATACGCCAGGGATGCGTGGCGTATCTAGCGAGCTTGACGGCCACAGATTCTGAGGAGAAACGGTTGGAGGATATCCCGGTAGTACGCGAGTTTCCACAAGTTTTCCCAGAAGAACTTCCTAGATTACCGCCAACCCGACAGGTCGAATTCAGAATCGATTTATTACCTCAAGCTGGCCCTGTTGCTAAAGCGCCCTACCGACTTGCACCATCCGAGATGCAAGAATTATCCAATCAGTTGCAAGAATTGTTGGATAAAGGATTTATACGTCCTAGTTATTCCCCGTGGGGTGCACCTGTATTATTCGTGAAAAAGAAGGACGGGAGCCTTAGAATGTGCATTGATTACAGGGAGTTGAACAAGTTAACCATTAAAAATAGGTACCCTCTTCCTCGAATTGATGACCTGTTTGACCAGCTGCAAGGTGCGAGCTATTTCTCAAAAATCGATCTTAGATCGGGATACCATCAGGTTAGAATTCAGGAAGAGGATATCCCAAAAACCGCATTCCGGACTCGCTACGGCCATTACGAGTTCTTAGTTATGCCTTTTGGGCTAACAAATGCGCCGGCAGTGTTCATGGACCTCATGAATAGAGTCCGTAAACCCTATCTCGACAAATTCGTCATCGTGTTTATTGACGATATTCTGATTTACTCGAAAAGTAAAGAAGAGCACGAGCAACACTTAAGAATAATTTTAGAGCTTCTGGATCAGGAGAAGTTGTATGCAAAATTCTCCAAGTTTAACTTCTGGTTACAGGAAGTGCAGTTCCTCGGTCACGTTGTAAACCATCAAGGAATACACGTTGATCCGAGTAAAATTGAAGCAATTAAGAATTGGCAAGCGCCTAAAACGCCAAAGGAAATCCGCCAATTCTTAGGCTTAGCTGGATATTATCGTCGATTTATAGAGAACTTTTCCAGCATCGCCCAACCTTTAACTCTCCTGACTCAATAGGATCGAAAGTATGAATGGGGAGAAGAGCAGGAGATGGCGTTTCAAGCGTTAAAGCAAAAATTGTGCCAAGCGCCGATTTTAAGTCTCCCCGATGGAGAATTTGGTTTTGTCGCGTATTGTGACGCATCGCATAGAGGGTTAGGATGCGTGTTGATGCAGAATAATAAGGTTATAGCCTATGCTTCCCGACAGTTAAAAGTACATGAGAAGAATTACACTACTCATGACTTAGAACTGGGAGCGGTTATCTTCGCACTTAAAATCTGGAGACATTATCTCTACGGTACGAAGTGCACCATCTTCACCGATCATAAAAGTTTGCAACACATATTCGATCAGAAAGAACTAAATATGAGACAACGAAGATGGGTCGAGTTGTTGAGCGACTATGACTGTGACATCCGTTATCACCCCGGCAAGGCTAACGTTGTAGCCGATGCTTTGAGTAGGAAAGATCGGGTTAAGCCATTACGAGTGCGAGCACTGGGGATGATAGTCCAGTCGAACCTTTCTGACTTGATTCGAGTCGCTCAACGTGAGGCGTTGAAAGAGGATCAATTGGAAAAGGAGGGTCTTTACGGCAATTAGAAGAATTTCGAACAGCGCGTGGACGAAATTCTCTATTTAAAAAGTCGGATTTGGATCCCGACCCTCCATGACCTTCGTGAATTAATCATGGACGAAGCGCATAGATCGAAATATTCCATACATCCGGGATCGGATAAGATGTACAAGGATGTGAAGGAGTTCTACTGGTGGCCGGGTATGAAAAAGGATATCGCAACGTATGTCGGTAAATGTACGACTTGTGCAAGAGTTAAGGCGGAGCACCAGAAACCCTCGGGGATGTTACAACAACCGGAAATTCCCGAATGGAAGTGGGAGCAAATCACGATGGATTTTGTGACACATCTTCCTAAAACGTCCCGAGGACATGATGCAATTTGGGTAATCGTGGATCGATTAACCAAATCAGCGCATTTTATCCCGATTAGAAATAATTATAACACAGAGAGACTTGCGCAGATTTATATAAATGAAATTGTGTCTCGTCATGGGATACCCATCTCAATCATCTCCGATCGGGATAGCCATTTCACCTCCAAGCTTTGGCAAGCTGTGCAAGAAGCGCTGGGAACGCGTATTGATCTAAGCACAGCTTACCACCCTCAGACCGATGGTCAGTCTGAGAGGACCATCCAAACCCTGGAGGATTTGCTTCGTGCATGCGTACTGGATTTTAAGGGAAATTGGGATCAACATCTCCCGCTCGTTGAATTTTCCTATAATAACAGTTACCATAGCAGTATAAAGGCAGCGCCTTACGAAGCATTGTATGGTCGGAAGTGCCGATCACCACTCTGTTGGACTGAAGTGGGCGACACTCAGGTTATTAGATCAGACCTGGTCCAGGAAACGACCAGCAAAATCCTTGAAATTAGGAACAATCTGAAGGCCGCGCGGGATCGGCAGAAGAGTTATGCCGATACCCGTAGGAAACCGTTGTCGTTTGAGAAAGGTGATAAAGTGTATTTGAAGGTTTCACCTTGGAAGGGTGTAGTCAGATTTGGAAAGGTGGGGAAGTTAGCCCCGAGATATATTGGACCCTTCAATATTACTGCAAAAATCGGTCCCGTAGCGTACCGATTAGAACTACCCGATGAATTGAGTGCAGTTCACAACGTGTTTCACGTATCGAACTTGAAAAGATGTCTGGCGGATGAGACATCGGTGTTACCTTTAGAGGGTGTCCAAATAAATGATAAACTCAATTTCGTAGAGGAACCCGTAGAAATAGTAGACGGAAAAATCAAGCAACTTAGACACAACAAGATTTCGTTGGTCAAAGTTAGATGGAATTCGCAACGAGGCCCAGAATATACCTGGGAGCGAAAGGACGAATTCCGGAAGAAATACCCCCATCTATTTCCTCAAAAAGAAGTAGTCGTCGCGTAAAAATTTCGAGGACGAAATTTCTTTTACGGGGGGAGAATGTAACGATTCCAGCAAAATCAGGTATACCCTAACCGGTATATACTATTTATGTGTTATTTAATAATGAATATGTGAATTATGATGCGTTTATACAAGTATGTATGATTCATAGTACGAATTATACTCGATTATACAGTTAATCGTATTGGAAATACGATTAACCGATTAACGGTTATTGAAGCCCGAACGATCGGGGATTGCATTATAGACGAAATATATAATATTTAATGATGTTTACGAAGTATTAAAGCTTCGGGATAAGTTAATAAAAGCAAAGAAAAAGGATTTCGATTTAATGATACGTCGGTACGTTAAACGAAACCTTTAATACCAAACCGAGCAAGAAACCATCGATCAAGCGGAAAAAGATGCACAATTATTAATACTATAATGTTTTAAGTTAATAAATGTCATGGTTTAAGTTTTTAAATCGGTTTTATATAAATTTCATTTTTAAGCCGAAAAACGACCGTTTTAGCCTCCTTTTAAGCCGAATTAAACATTTAACCGAAAAACGAACTGAACCAGATTATCCAAAACATTATCCGGATTACGAGAATCCGAATGTGTGGCTAGAAATGAAGAGGTGGGTCCCACGCCACCCCTTACCTTAGGCCGATCGGACCATATGGTCCAACCTCATTCCATTTTCCTTTTTTCATCCAATAATCCAACAAACCTTCAACTCTCTCAACCCCTTGATCAAAAACCGAGACTTTTTAACAAGAAAAACCGAGGTAAAGATCGTGTTATGTACGTGTTTATCTTTGTTTCTTGAGTTTTCTTACAAGAAAATGAGGTTTCCAAGTGAAAAAGGGTGAAAACCTGAGATGGAACCGATTCTTGCATGATCAAGTGATGTATACGGGTTATACAAGGGATCTTGGTCCAAGAAAGGAGTTAAACGAACCAAAAACGAATTTTTACGGTTAAATCTTTGTTTTTAAAGCATAACCGAAACCATGAAAGAAATGGCTTGATTGTGGGTGTAACTTGCTTGGTGTGGTGTTATTGTGCTTGTAGGTGTTGTATCTAGTTGCTAGCAAAGGCTAGAAAGCGAGATTCTTGCGGTTTGAAGCTAGAAACTCAAGGTTGTTCGGTTTTGTGTGATGTTTGTATTTTTGGACAGATTGTGATACGTGTAGAGTTAGGTCATGAAATTTTACAGAGGTATTAGATATATGAAAATATGAGTTCTGTAAATTTTTGGTAATTTTTGGATAAAGGATGAATATTTGGTGAATTTAGTGCTCGGTTTTGGCCAAAAATGGTGAAAAATGGTTAAATATCATGAAAAATTCTGGAAAATTTCAGATAAGCTTTTTATAACATGTATAAGCCACACACAAAATTTTAGGTCAGTTGGAGAAGTCTAAGTAGGCTTTTCGGTTAAACGAGTTCTAGGGTTTTCTAGCTCGGTTTTAGTGAAAATGGCATTTAAAAAGGGGTTTTGGTTCTGGAAAGATTACAGGGGACTATGGAGATGGCAGGGGTCATCCAGGAAAAATTTGGGATTTTTCTAAGATCGTTTGGTATTTACGACATATTTAGTGTTTAAATGGTGTTTAAAAATAGATAAATAAATTTTAAATATAAAATTAATTCTGGAAATATTTTTATAAAATTCCCCACTGTCAAAAAGTGATTGGTGCAAAATTTTAAGATCCGATACTAAACGGATAATTATTTGTGCTAAAACAAACTTTTAAAGCTTAAAACGCGTAAACCGGTAAAGTTCGCATAAGCGAGCTGACTGGTGTATAAAAACCCTAAAAATGAACAATTTTCATATAATTGAGTTAATCAAGTAAAAATAAATCATCCGAAAATAATTCGGATGATTTGAGTAATTTTTAACAGTTTCCGGTACGCTAAAAACGGAAACGGGTCCCGCGGCCAATCGGGGCGTCTAAACCGAGCCCTAATTTCACAACTTTAGTTAAATTATCAATTAACAACTATTTTCGGGTCGTGTGTGACCAAACTTATTTTTGAAACATAAAAATGGATAACCGTGCTAGGCACGAGAAACGGGAAAAACGACTAATAGTAAATCTGACTAGTGAACTCTAAACGATATCACAATCTGAGTCCGGAGAAGTGTCTCTGGGTTAACATTGCCCCCAGAACGGGTACAGTACTGGGTTAACTGTGTCCCCAGATGTACCGGTTAACACGGTTAAAGTTATGTTAATAGTGATTGTATAGTAACGAACCTAGGGATCGTATTACAGATTTGGACTAGTAGCTGGAGTATTGTGTGACTTAATTGCTTACGATAAGGTGAGTTTCACGAGCCCCTTTTTCTGAATTGTTTTCAAATATTTTCCCGGGGCGGAAGCATGTTACTAATAAAATGTTTAAGTACATACTGAACGCATGGATTTGCGTGTATTTATAAATATTCTATTGTAAGGGAATCGTACGGAATGGGTACAGTACTGGGTTAACATTGTCCCCAGATGTCCCTGGAAGTGTTTCTAGGTTAACATTGCCCCCGGAATGGGTACAGTACTGGGTTAACAGTGTCCCCAGATGTCTCTAGAAGTGTTTCTGGGTTAACATTGCTCCCGGAATGGGTACAGTACTGGGTTAACAGTGTCCCCAGATGTCCCTAATATATGATTATCATAATGATTTGTCACTGTTTATTTAAATTAGTGAAACTCACCAACTATTCGTAGTTGACCCGTTTTCTTTACATGCTTTCTAGGTACTCCCAAACTGGAGTAAGTGTTACATGCTTAATGATGCATGCTATTTGTGGAAGTTTAGTGATCATTTTGTATTAATAATGTAATGTTGGTAAAACTTATGTGCTATCGCCTAGACGGGAACTAAACTCGGAACAATGTAATATGATGTAAATTAATGTAGTGGTGTTTTCTTTATAAGCAATGCTGTTGATATCAGATGTGTCTGTTGCATCCCGTTTACGTTTCCGCTGCGGTTACGGGGTGTTACATGAAAATCGTATAGAATTCTCTTCAAGGCATACCAAATGAGTGCAACATGAGCCACTATTTATAGGCAGTCTGGAGTGAGAAGCATGGCCCCGTGCTTAGGTAGGAACGCCCCCGTGCTTTTAATGACATGTGCTAAATTTGTTTTGTCTTTTTGTTAAAGGTGACCACGGCCCCGTGCTTTTGTTCCCAATATTTGTCTTTTCTTGTAGATATTTATCTTTTCTAGTGTTCAGGAGCATGGGGGTGTGTTTCTTGAGGCATGGGGGTGTGTTTCTTGCTTTTCTTGTGTTTTCTTCCGTTTTTCTTCGTCTTTTCGCTTGTTTCTTCGTTTGGAGCTACCGGAAATTGTATTTTATTATGATAAGTAGCCTTCTGTGCTATGTTATTTGATAGAATTTGCAGTTTTTAGAGATTATTTGATGCTGAAAAGATGTATAATTTTATGTACATCAATTTACATCAAATTAACCAAAGTACATAAATTAAAATTAAATCAAATAAAACAAAATCCAATATTCTAATTTCTTGTATCTTCTTCTCTAGCATGAAACCTAAGTTTCCTTCAAATACAAGCTTGAGAATCACACACATGATAACCTGCATATGCGTTAAAATAAAATAGGTTTTGTTAACACAATGTTGAGTGAGGATAGCACCAGATTTAAGATACAATAATATTAATAAATAAAGGTACAAATTGTTCCTGTGAGATATACAGTAAAGCCATAGCACATAGACAATCAATCAAATCATAAGAAAGGGCTTAACCAATCCATATAAATGGACATTGGTTACCAAGCAAGGACTAAACGGGGCCATAAAAATGGACATCGGTTGCCGAAGTAAGCAAATAGCGTTCAAATAAAGCAAGTAAGCTAATAGCAAGTTAGGTAGGCTGATAAACACACAAGGATAAATAGTTGCGTTTGAATACTATATAATAGAAAAAACCAGAGGAGTTAGAGGGCTCTGATTACAATATAAGATTGATATATTGAATTATTACAAAGTGACAAATACAAGATTAATATAGACAATATATTGAAAGGAAAGAGGCTAGTTCTATGAAACTAAATTAACGGAATACAATCATTGCAATGGCAATTGCAATCATACATATTCTAGATATACATGTAGCTGAGAATTAGGAAGCCGAGAACTAGGAACTGATGATGCAATATTCTTGTGATTTGATTATGATTTGGTGACATTCCTTATATTCTCATGGTGTTTGTCGCCTTAATAATCGTAGTCGGCGGCGGTGGCGCTGGTATTTTGGCCACATGTCTATGTCGTAATGCCTCTCTCTTTCTTTAACTAAGTAGACCGAAACCTTAGAAGCGGTGATGGCGGTTAAGAGATCTAAATGCTACCGATGGCAGTAGATGGTGAAATCGTTTTCTGTGATCGTTTAACATTGGTACTTCTCTGTCGTCTGTATGTTTATTGCATTTCATTTTTTTTGTTTCAGCTCTAAGAGTTACTCATATTTTGGGCGTGGATACTTAATTTGTTCTTTGAAATTGTATTTTGTATCTGTCGATTGCGGAGTGTACCTTCGTTTTGAAGGTAATTTTGTAGCAGTCAATTGTAGAGTCATCATACCTTCGTTTTAAAAGGCATTGTCCATTTTATTTATGCATGTAAGGTGTATGATGAAATGTCTACACTATTGTGGATTTATTTATATATTAAAGTTTATACTTATTATAAGTTTGCAAATTCTCTAACTGATTATTCAAGTGATTACTTATAATGGACTATATGTTTCATACAATACACACATAATCTTTATGTGTAGTTAGTTGATGTTTTTTTTTAACTTTGTATGTTTTGCATATGTTGAGGTTTTGGTACCTAATGATTTGAGTGTTTGATGTAATGGTGATGTGTGCAAAATTATACACATTCAAACTTCCATATATTAAATGGCGAGATACCATTGCAAGATTATGACAATGTTGCTTTATGGCTAGGCTTTTAAGCGATCACTGAAAATACTGGTGCATTATTTGCTAGTTTACACAAAGAAACCGAGTGAGAGTGAATGTGATGGATGCAAAAGAGTGAATAATTGACTATCAAGAACCCCATCTAAAACAAATACACTTGGTTTAGTCTTTTTTCTATCATCTTTAAATATTTTAAAATCACGTATGTGTATTGTCACACCCCAACCTACGGCGGAAATGTCGGAGCGTGAACTTCTTGCCAACAGCTTTCAAGGTACTATCATGGAATATTATATGACAATATCTATTAGACTTAATTAAATAATCATTTACATCAAATTAATCAAAGTACATAAATTAAAACTAAATCAAATAAAACAAAATCCAATATTCTAATTTCTTGTATCTTCTTCTCTAGCATGCAACCTAAGTTTTCTTCAAATACAAGCTTGAGAATCACATCACACGATAACCTGCATATGCGTTGAAAATAAAATAGGTTTTGTTAACACAATGTTGAGTGAGTATAACACCAGATTTAAGACATTATAATAATAATAATTAAAGGTGCAAATTGTTCATGTGAGATATACAGTTAAGCCATAACACATAGACAATCAATCAAACCATAAGAAAGGATTCAACCAATCCATATAAATGGACATTGGTTACCAAGCAAGGACTAAACCAGGCCATAAAAATGGACATCGATTGCCGAAGTAAGCAAATAGCATTCAAATAAAGCAAGTAAGCAAATAGCAAGTTACGCAGACTAGTAAACACACAAGGATAAACAGTTGCGTTTGAATACTATATAATAGAAAATATCTACGAATGCATATGTCCCCAAAATAGTTAAAAATAAGTAAAAGCAGGAGAGTGAAATACTCACCTTAACGGATGAACAAAACATCAAGTGATAATGATGTGACAATGATGAACCCCTTCGGGATTTACCGTCAAGGATTCCTAATTAAATAATATAATATAAATTAATTATAAAAGTTATATCATGATTTAATGAATTAAGATTTCGATTTGATTTGAGTTATGTTTGGAATTAGAATGTTATTACTTGATTGATTGAACTCTAAGGTTACTACTATGGTGAAATTGTTATTATTAGTTTAAATAATAAAAATGAGTTAAAATAAGTATATGATTATTTAAATAATATTTAATTATATATTAAATACTTTAATACAAACATCATATATATATGAAAAATATATTTTGGAATACTAAAGAGAAATAAAGTTTTGTAAATATAATTAATATGTTTAAAGTATGATTGTTACAGATTATAAAGAGTGATATATATATATACACTATATTTTTTATATATAAAGTTAATATAAGAAAATTTATAACGACGTTCAACGACACGAAAACACCAATAATGTTTTTGGGTTTTAATAAAATAATGATGATTGATTATTTTTAAAATATCCTTATAATACATACATACATACATACGGGTTTCTCATAGAATTCCGAAAAAGTGATCGGTGTGTCTCGAACCTTCAAGGCGGCAGAAATTTCTTTGTAATCGTCACCCAGGTGGGTGAGTATGTGAACGATGAGATCATCGTCATCAAATGGCTTGTGAGCCAATGCTAATTCATCAGCTATAGTATTCATCTCGTTGAGGTATTTTGCAACAGGTTTGGTGCCCTTGCTGTTTGTAGCAAGTTTTGGGACAGCGATACATAGGCAGAGCTCTCGGTTAGACGTGTGAAAAGCTGGTTAGAGGTCTCAACAAATGAGACGATTGGTAGAATCGTTACCAAGCGACTGCCAAGAAGTTCCCCGAGAAGAATTTTGTCTTGGCTACACCAGAGACAGTAAGCAAGATTTGGTTTCCCTTCAAGTAAATATGGTGGTGGTTTGGTTCGACCACCAGCAAACTGCTCAAGTTCAAGACCCATGAGCATGGATAATACAGTCTTGCTCCATGAGGGAAAGTTGTTGGTAGTTAGTTTGATTTGAAAATAGGTGTGGGTTGAAAACTCAATAATGGTGGAGGAAGACATGGTGTGTTTGGTTGTATGGATGGGAAAAAAACCAGAGGAGAGGAGTTAGAGGGCTTTGATTACAATATAAGATTGATATATTGAATTATTACAAAGTGACAAATACAAGATTAATATAGACAATATATTGAAAGGAAAGAGGCTAGTTCTATGAAACTAAATTAACGGATCACAATCATTGCAATGGAAATTGCAATCACACATATTCTAGATATACATGTAGCTGAGAATTAGGAAGCTGAGAACTAGGAACTGATGATGCAATATTCTTGTGATTTGATTATGATTTGGTGACATTCCTTATATTCTCATGGTGTTTGTCGCCTTTATAATCGTAGTCGGCGGCGGTGGCGCTGGTTTTTTTGCCACATGCCTATGTCGTAACGCCTCTCTCTTTCTTTAACTATGTAGACCAAAACCTTAGAAGCGATGATGGCGGTTAAGAGATCTAAATGTTACCGATGGCAGTAGATGGTGAAATCATTTTCTGTGATCGTTTGACATTGGTACTTCTCTGCCGTCTGTATATTTATTGCATTTCATTTTTTTGGTTTCAGCTCTAAGAGTTACTCATATTTTGGCCGTGGATACTTAATTTGTTCTTTGAAATTGTATTTTGTATCTGTCGATTGTGGAGTGTACCTTCGTTTTGAAGGTAATTTTGTAGCAGTAAATTGCAGAGTCGTACCTTCGTTTTAAAAGGCATTGTCCATTTTATTTATGCATGTAAGGTGTATGATGAAATGTCTACACTATTGTGGATTTATTTATATACTAAAGTTTATACTTATTATAAGTTTGCAAATTCTCTAACTGATTATTCAAGTGATTAGTTATAGTGGACTATATGTTTCATACAATACACACATAATCTTTATGTGTAGTTAGTTGATGTTTTTTTTTAACTTTGTATGTTTTGCATATGTTGAGGTTTTGGTTCCTAATGATTTGAGTGTTTGATGTAATGGTGATGTGTGCAAAATTATACACATTCAAACTTCCATATATTAAATGGCGAGATACCATTGCAAGATTATGACAATGTTGCTTTATGGCTAGGCTTTTGAGCGATCACTGAAAATACTGGTGCATTATTTGCTAGTTTACACAAAGAAACCGAGTGAGAGCGAATGTGATGGATGCAAAAGAGTGAATAATTGACTATCAAGAACCCCATCTAAAACAAATACACTTGGTTTAGTCTTTTTCCTATCATCTTTAAGTATTTTAAAATCATGTATGTGTATTGTCACACCCCAACCTACGGTGGAAATGTCGGAGCGTGAACTTATTGCCAACAGCTTTCAAGGTACTATCATGGAATATTATGTGACAATATCTATTACATTTAATTAAATAATCATTTACATCAAATTAATCAAAGTACATAAATTAAAACTAAATCAAATAAAACAAAATCCAATATTCTAATTTCTTGTATCTTCTTCTCTAGCATGCAACCTAAGTTTTCTTCAAATACAAGCTTGAGAATCACATCACACGATAACCTGCATATGCGTTAAAAATAAAATAGGTTTTCTTAACACAATGTTGAGTGAGTATAACACCACATTTAAGACACTATAATAATAATAAATAAAGGTGCAAATTGTTCATGTGAGATATACAGTTAAGCCATAACACATAGACAATCAATCAAACCATAAGAAATGGTTCAACCAATCCATATAAATGGACATTGGTTATGTGACAATCGTCAATTTCAGGTTAACTCCGTTAACTCAACTCCGTCAATTCAAACTTTAAGATCGTTGAATCTATAACGTACACTTCATTACATTTAAACTAGGGTTTAAATGACGCGTAACACTTACTACATGTGTAGTCTTTCGGGATTTGCACCGAAACGCAAACGAGTTGACGCAAGCGATTGATAAATAAACGATAAACGTAAAAACAATAATTATGTGATTATTATGTGTTAGGATTATGTGCTATGTGATAAAACTATGGTCATGTTAACTTATTGGGCAAGTATGATGGAATGTTCTAGAAAAACAACACTTGGAAAGAAGAGGGACTAGAGTGTAACTTGTATTATTATAAATACATCACTAATAAACAAACCCTAACTTATTATTAACCTACAACCCTAAATCGGCTCTCTCTCCCTCTCTTGATCCACGGCTGCCGTCCACCTTCATCACACACACACACATCAATCAAGAGATTAATCCAAGAACTAGGTGCTAGGAAGGTATACTTGATCATCTCTTACCTCCTTGTTGTGTAATTTTGATGTTTAATGGGTTGTATGTAAACCCTAACTCAGCCGATTATATGTATGTATGTGATCAATATGATAGTTGTTAGTTGGATAATAGATTGATAACTAGATTGATGTTGTTGCATGATTGATTGTTGTTCTTGATTTGAATTAAAACACAAACCCTAATCTTGTATGTATGGTGTGATTTATATGCATGGATAGTAGTTATGGTGTCTAGAGGGTTATATGGATGCATGATAGTTCATAGATTGTTATGATGTTGAGTTTTGATGTGAACAGATTCTGGACAGAATATATATACGATGTTTAACTGACTGTAACGAAGTGTAAACGTGAAAATTGATTGAGATTGTGAGTACTGCAGTAAACTAGGCTGAGTCTAGTTTCTATAAAGTATAAATTCGTAATTTTTGGATAAGTGGAAGTATACTTTTATGATTTTACAAAAACGTGATGCAAAGCTGAGCTGTTAGACCTGCTGTTAGGTTATATTGTAAATTCTATATCTCATGAACTACGAGGCCAATTGGGTTGGTTCCACTTCTGGAAGTTGACTCACTGAGTTAGGAAGCAAACCCAAGTGGTCTTGCATTTATTGGATTTTTCGTTTACCGGGAATTGCAAATAACATTCTGTTGTGCATGAATCTGACTGATATGAGTTTACTGTAGTGTTTTGATCATTATGAGAAATCTATATGGAATAAAAATAATATAAAATATGTTCTGGAAACCTAAGACATGTATGTTTCAGTGGTGATTTTTGGTGAATTAATTGAGATGATATGATCGGTGAAATAGTACAATCTTTCAAGTAGAAATTCTGTCACAATGAAACTAGCTGCTGAGTTGTATAGGAATGCATGAAATATGATAGTTTTTATATAATTGTGGTATTTTGACCAAAATACCCTTGCGGGGAATAATTGCTAGTTGATTGCCATGAATTGACCAAATTGCCCTTATGGGGAATAATAGTTAGTTAGTCTTTGTTTGTTGACCAAAATGCCCTTACGGGAATAATTGCTTGTAAGTATGTTATTAATACATGACACGAAAGTAATTGCTCACTCGTGTATCGTATCACAATTGTACTTGTTTAAATCACACACGGTTCACAAACGAAACACGAAACATGATACGTGCATAGGTATTATGTGCCGAGTCTAGAGACTCGTTAAACGTTCCGATACTTAGAAAATCTCTTTGTTATTTTAGAACGCTAGAGAGTTTTCTACGACGCGCATCACTCGGTGATCTAATTTGGAATATTCTTCGCAAACAGTGAGTTCACTTACCCCGCTCTTTGAACTGTTTTCAATCGTTTTTCACTTGGGGGAGATAACATACTCCGATAAACGCATTTTTGAGATAAACACATATTTAAGATTTTGTTATAAATTATATATATCACTTGTAGAGGCTAAGCGGCACGTAACCCTTGAAGTCCCACGCATCGAACCGGTTAATATTTGGAATAGCGAGTCACTGTTGAGTAGTACTACTGGGTTTGACAAACCCCACCCGACGCTAAGCTCAACTGGAGGTTGAGTGGGTGTAATTTTTGGCTAACACTTACCATGGTCTGGGTTGACCTGGTGACGGGCACTTGATAAACAGTCAGCTTCGGTCTCGAACCACTTAGTAATACTTGTTGTATAGATTAGCTACCTATCGATATATAATTTGACATAACATTATCTGGTAACACTTAAACGCTGTAACGTGGTTACACACTTAAACGCTGTAACGTGGTTACACACTTAAACGCTGTAACGTGGTTACACACTTAAACGCTGTAACATGGTTACACACTCAAACGCTGTAACATGGTTACACACTCAAACGCTGTAACGTGGTTACACACTTAAACGCCGTAACGTGGTTACGCAAAACTTTTAAACGCCGTAACGTGGTTACGCAAAACACTTAACGAAAACGCTGAACTCAAACGCTAAACGATTTGTCTTATATAACTTGTGAACTCACCAACCTCGTGTTGACCCCTTTTAGTATGTTATTCTCAGGTAGCCGAGGCGGGCGCGCGGTTTAGGAGCATGCATTAATTGTTAAACATCTTACTCTGCAAACTTAATTTTAACATTTACATTTGGTTTTAAGTCGTCCTGCGTGACGCAACTTTTGAATTAAGGTTTTACGCTTCCGCACTTATTTTTCATTTAAACGTTTTCTTTGGTTTGGTTATAACTAATGATTCCGATCCTGCCAGTTCACACCCTCTGACGGTAAAACTCCGTTAGTGGATTTTGAGGGTGTGACAGATTGGTATCAGAGCCATTGGTTATAGCGAACTAGAAACTGCATGCATACTAGACTATAACCGCGACGACCCATTAGTTATAATAATACGCACTGCATAGGTTTGTGTAGTCTTGTAATCTTATCTCTTACCTCTTTCGCTCATACGCGCGCGCATACACGGCTTACCTGTAGGGATGTCGACGCCACCCTCATCATCATCCGATTCGATGACGCATGCTCACGGGAAGGAACCGCAGTTACCTACTGCCTCGCCACCCCGCGTAGTCCCGGAACTCGAAGCTCCTGCACCGAAGAGGTACCGCCTATCCGGAGGCTTGTATGACAACGACGTTAGCTGGGAATGGTACCCCAACATGATCAGACGTATGGTCTACCGTGAACAAGTTCCCCCATTGCCACACCCGAACCACCCTGCTTATCCCAACACCCTACCACCCATAACCGAACCTGTAGAGCGAGTTCTCGCAGCTGTCGTTTCTTGTTTGGAGCGTGATGTGGGTTACATGCGCTACACTAGAGAAAATGTTGCCAGACTGTTTAAAGATGGAACCGAGACTCAGGAGGAGATTGCCCGCATGGCAGCGGCAATGAAAGAAATGCAAGAGTTTAGTGAGCAACAAACCAAGGTTATGATGAAGATACAAGCCGAGATGATAGACTTGAAAGAGCAACTCCAAGAAGCAAGGACCCGAACCGAAATAGCGTTAGAGCGTTGCGATATCCTACAAATGCAGATTGCTCAGAACGCAGCCGACCCTGAGGCAGAGCCTGAGGCCGAGCCTGGGGCAGAGCCTGAAGTAGAACCTGAAGAAGATCCCGAAGAGGAGCCTGAGGAAGATCCCGAAGAAGATCCCGAGGAAGATCCCGAAGAAGAACCGGAGGAAGAACCGGCTGAGGAGGAGGCACACTCAGAGGTGTCCTCAGACGATGTGTAAATGTGCAAATTCTTGGATTGGAACTAGCTAACGCTATGAACTGAGAGGAGTTCAAAGACTTGATGCGAGAAGAGTATTGTCCGAGGGAGGAGATTTCAAAGTTGGAGTCGGAATTTTGGTCATTGAAGATGGTGGGTTCGGAAATCGAAGCCTACACTACCCGTTCTCACGAGTTAGCGGTGATGTGTCCACGGATGGTAGATCCGCCGAGTAAGAGGATTGAAATGTACATTGATGGGTTAGCACCGCAGATTCAGGGCATGGTGACGTCTTCCAGACCAGCCACGATACAACAAGCGATCCGTTTGGCTCACAAACTGACGGATCAGGCTGTGACCCAGGGTGCGTTACCACCGAGGGGTTCGACTGTTAAAGCCCGTGACAACCCGAGTAATGACCACGCCAGCAACAGTAACAACAACAGCAACCCGAACAGCGGGAAGAGAAAGTTCGACAACACCAGATCTTCATCCTCGAACCTCCCACCGCAACAACACTACCGTAAACCCGAGTTCACCCGGAGCTTTAACACTCAGAATCACAACAACAACAACTCCAACAACAACGGTAGCGGGCAGGTTTCGAGCGGATATGCTGGGAAGTATCCAAAGTGCAACAGGTGCAACTATCATCATGTTGGCCAGTGTGACCGTGTCAAGTGTCAAAGATGCGGAAAGATAGGTCACCAAGCGAAAGAATGTAGAGGAGACCTTGCGGCAAAGGGTGCTCCTAAGCAACCGATGAAGACTAAGGGATGTTTTGAATGTGGACAGGAAGGTCATTTCCGGAAGGATTGCCCCAAGCTGAAACATAATGACAACAATGGGGGCAATGGAAGTGGCAGTAACGGTGGAGGAAATGGCAAAGGAAGAGCGTTTGTGATTGGATCGGGTCAAGCCCGCAATGATCCGCATGTGGTGTCCGGTAAGTTCCATGTAAACGATTATTTTGCTTCTATTTTGTTTGACACTGGAGCTGATAGGAGTTTTGTGTCGAAAGCCTTTAGCCAACTTTTAGACCTTACTCCAACCCCGTTAGACGCTAAGTTTCCTGTTGAATTAGCTAATGGTAAAACTGTAGTAACAACTCATATACTTGCGGGATGTAAGTTGAAACTGTCAGGTCATGTTTTTGACATCGACCTTATTCCTTTTACGCTTAGTAGTTTCGATGTCGTTGTCGGCATGGACTGGTTATCCGAGAACCGAGCGGAGATTATATGCCATGATAAAATAGTCCATATTACCACCCCTTCCGGCGAGATCATTTCGGTCCGAGGCGAGAGAAGCGGCATGACCAACAGCATCATCACCCTTATGAAAGCACAGAAGTATCTACGAAAGGGTCATCCGGCAATTTTGGCGCAGATTGTTGAGAAACCCGCGGAGGAGAAACGAATTGAAGACATACCGGTTGTGCGAGACTTTCCGGAAGTTTTCCCGGAGGATTTGCCCGGACTCCCTCCTATTCGTCAAGTCGAATTCCAAATCGAGTTGACACCCGGTGCAGCACCCATAGCACGAGCCCCGTATCGACTCGCACCGGCGGAACTTCAGGAGTTGTCCACTCAGTTGCAAGATTTGTTGGATAAGGGTTTTATCCGACCTAGCTCATCGCCATGGGGAGCCCCTGTCTTGTTTGTCCGAAAGAAAGACGGGACTTTTCGGATGTGCATCGACTACCGGGAGTTGAACAAGGTGACGGTCAAGAACCGTTATCCTTTACCCCGAATTGATGATTTATTTGACCAGCTTCAGGGATCGAGTTACTACTCGAAGATCGATCTACGATCCGGTTACCACCAGTTGAGAGTGCGCGAAGAAGATATTTCAAAGACGGCTTTCAGAACACGGTATGGTCACTACGAGTTCTCGGTTATGCCTTTTGGCCTAACCAACGCGCCAGCCGTATTTATGGATCTCATGAATCGAGTATGCAAGGCGTACCTCGACAAGTTCGTGATTGTTTTCATCGATGATATTCTTGTCTACTCCAAGAACGAGACTGACCACGAAGAGCACTTAAGGATAATTCTGGAACTACTGAAGAAGGAACAACTGTATGCTAAAGTCTCGAAATGTGAATTTTGGCTTCGCGAGGTTCACTTTTTAGGACATGTGATCAACGAGAATGGTATCCATGTCGATCCCGGTAAGGTAGAGGCCATCAAAAACTGGGAAACACCTAAGACTCCGACTGAAGTGCGACAATTCCTAGGACTGGCCGGCTACTATCGGCGTTTCATCGAGGGATTTTCAAAGATTGCTCAACCCCTCACCGCTTTGACTCACAAGGGCACTAAGTACAACTGGGGTGACGCGCAAGAATCCGCTTTCCAACTGTTGAAAACCAAGCTTTGTAGCGCCCCTATTTTAGCCCTCCCCGAGGGAACGGAAAACTTTGAGGTACACTGTGACGCATCTATACAAGGTCTCGGTTGTGTGCTGATGCAACTCGAGAAGGTTATAGCCTACGCCTCTAGACAACTACGGGTTCACGAGAAGAACTACACGACCCATGATTTGGAACTCGGAGCTGTGGTGTTTGCTCTTAAGATATGGAGGCATTACTTGTACGGTACCAAGTTTACCATTTACACCGACCACAAGAGTCTCCAACATATCTACGATCAGAAGGAGCTGAACATGCGACAGCGTCGTTGGGTCGAGCTGCTCAAAGATTATGATTGTGCCATCAAGTACCACCCGGGCAAGGCCAATGTGGTGGCCGACGCCCTCAGCAGAAAAGAAACAGATAAACCCAGACGAGTAAGAGCATTGCAACTTACGATTCATGCCAGCTTACCCGATCAGATTCGCGATGCGCAACTGGAAGCTTTGAAAGATGAAAATCTTCCATCGGAACTCATGCGGGGCATGAACAAGCAACTTGAAACCAGATCGGACGGGGACCGATATTTTGAGAACCGGATTTGGGTTCCACGATACGGAGAGTTGAGAACTCTAGTGATGGACGAAGCTCACAAGTCCCGATATTCTATCCACCCTGGCTCAGATAAAATGTATCATGATTTAAAGGCACTTTACTGGTGGCCGAACATGAAAGCCGACATTGCCACCTACGTGAGCAAATGCTTGACTTGTGCCAGAGTCAAGATTGAATACCAGAAACCATCTGGTCTACTGCAACAACCGGAACTCCCAATGTGGAAATGGGAGCACATCTCAATGGATTTTATTACGGGTTTGCCTAAGACACCGACGGGATGCGATACCATCTGGGTGATCGTTGACCGGTTGACTAAATCGGCACATTTCCTAGCGATTAAGGAAACGGACAAAATGGAAAGACTGACTCGAGTATACATGAAAGAAGTGGTGTCTAGACACGGAGTGCCTGCCTCGATCATTTCCGATCGAGATTCTCGTTTCACCTCACACTTTTGGAAGTCGCTGCAAGGCGCACTGGGCACCCGTCTCGATATGAGTACAGCATACCATCCTCAGACGGATGGGCAAAGTGAACGGACTATTCAGACCCAGGAGGACATGTTGCGTGCATGCGTGTTGGATTTCGGAAAAAGTTGGGAACCCCACTTACCCTTGGTAGAGTTTTCGTATAATAACAGCTACCACGCAAGTATTAAGGCAGCGCTGTTTGAAGCGCTGTACGGACGGAAGTGTCGATCACCACTCTGCTGGGCAGAGGTGGGTGACAGCCAAATCACTGGTCCAGAACTGGTACTCGAAACCTCGGAAAAGATTGTTCAAATCCGAAATCGCATGGCAGCAGCACGGGATCGCCAAAAGAGTTACGCCGACAAGCGCCGAAAACCTCTCGAATTTAAAGTGAACGATCGGGTGTTACTCAAAGTCTCACCTTGGAAAGGTGTAGTTCGCTTTGGTAAGCGAAACAAACTCAACCCACGGTATGTTGGTCCGTACCGGATAACTGAGCGCATTGGTCCGGTGGCGTACCGACTGGACCTACCAACAGAACTCAGTGGCGTACACGATGTATTCCACGTATCAAATTTGAAGAAATGCCTATCTGATGAAACCCAAGTAGTCCCTTTGGAGGAACTGCAAGTTGATGAACAGTTACGGTTCATTGAGGAACCAGTCGAAGTTTTGGATTGGGAAACCAAAACACTCAAACACAGCAAAATTCCAATCGTTAAGGTTCGTTGGAACTCGAGACGTGGACCGGAGTTCACGTGGGAACGCGAGGATCAAATGATGAAAAAGTATCCTCACCTTTTTGAAGGGCTAACCAAACACCGGAAACCGCGAAACCCGGCAAACCGTCAAACATCACCGGAGGTATGAACTAAATTTCGGGACGAAATTTCTTTTTACTAGGGGATGATATGACAAACTGAAAATTTTTCTTCTTACTCTTTCAGACTCTCATCACGACTTGACTCAAATTTTCGGGACGAAAATTCTTTAACATGGGAATGATGTGACAATCGTCAATTTCAGGTTAACTCCGTTAACTCAACTCCGTCAATTCAAACTTTAAGATCGTTGAATCTATAACGTACACTTCATTACATTTAAACTAGGGTTTAAATGACGCGTAACACTTACTACATGTGTAGTCTTTCGGGATTTGCACCGAAACGCAAACGAGTTGACGCAAGCGATTGATAAATAAACGATAAACGTAAAAACAATAATTATGTGATTATTATGTGTTAGGATTATGTGCTATGTGATAAAACTATGGTCATGTTAACTTATTGGGCAAGTATGATGGAATGTTCTAGAAAAACAACACTTGGAAAGAAGAGGGACTAGAGTGTAACTTGTATTATTATAAATACATCACTAATAAACAAACCCTAACTTATTATTAACCTACAACCCTAAATCGGCTCTCTCTCCCTCTCTTGATCCACGGCTGCCGTCCACCTTCATCACACACACACACATCAATCAAGAGATTAATCCAAGAACTAGGTGCTAGGAAGGTATACTTGATCATCTCTTACCTCCTTGTTGTGTAATTTTGATGTTTAATGGGTTGTATGTAAACCCTAACTCAGCCGATTATATGTATGTATGTGATCAATATGATAGTTGTTAGTTGGATAATAGATTGATAACTAGATTGATGTTGTTGCATGATTGATTGTTGTTCTTGATTTGAATTAAAACACAAACCCTAATCTTGTATGTATGGTGTGATTTATATGCATGGATAGTAGTTATGGTGTCTAGAGGGTTATATGGATGCATGATAGTTCATAGATTGTTATGATGTTGAGTTTTGATGTGAACAGATTCTGGACAGAATATATATACGATGTTTAACTGACTGTAACGAAGTGTAAACGTGAAAATTGATTGAGATTGTGAGTACTGCAGTAAACTAGGCTGAGTCTAGTTTCTATAAAGTATAAATTCGTAATTTTTGGATAAGTGGAAGTATACTTTTATGATTTTACAAAAACGTGATGCAAAGCTGAGCTGTTAGACCTGCTGTTAGGTTATATTGTAAATTCTATATCTCATGAACTACGAGGCCAATTGGGTTGGTTCCACTTCTGGAAGTTGACTCACTGAGTTAGGAAGCAAACCCAAGTGGTCTTGCATTTATTGGATTTTTCGTTTACCGGGAATTGCAAATAACATTCTGTTGTGCATGAATCTGACTGATATGAGTTTACTGTAGTGTTTTGATCATTATGAGAAATCTATATGGAATAAAAATAATATAAAATATGTTCTGGAAACCTAAGACATGTATGTTTCAGTGGTGATTTTTGGTGAATTAATTGAGATGATATGATCGGTGAAATAGTACAATCTTTCAAGTAGAAATTCTGTCACAATGAAACTAGCTGCTGAGTTGTATAGGAATGCATGAAATATGATAGTTTTTATATAATTGTGGTATTTTGACCAAAATACCCTTGCGGGGAATAATTGCTAGTTGATTGCCATGAATTGACCAAATTGCCCTTATGGGGAATAATAGTTAGTTAGTCTTTGTTTGTTGACCAAAATGCCCTTACGGGAATAATTGCTTGTAAGTATGTTATTAATACATGACACGAAAGTAATTGCTCACTCGTGTATCGTATCACAATTGTACTTGTTTAAATCACACACGGTTCACAAACGAAACACGAAACATGATACGTGCATAGGTATTATGTGCCGAGTCTAGAGACTCGTTAAACGTTCCGATACTTAGAAAATCTCTTTGTTATTTTAGAACGCTAGAGAGTTTTCTACGACGCGCATCACTCGGTGATCTAATTTGGAATATTCTTCGCAAACAGTGAGTTCACTTACCCCGCTCTTTGAACTGTTTTCAAACGTTTTTCACTTGGGGGAGATAACATACTCCGATAAACGCATTTTTGAGATAAACACATATTTAAGATTTTGTTATAAATTATATATATCACTTGTAGAGGCTAAGCGGCACGTAACCCTTGAAGTCCCACGCATCGAACCGGTTAATATTTGGAATAGCGAGTCACTGTTGAGTAGTACTACTGGGTTTGACAAACCCCACCCGACGCTAAGCTCAACTGGAGGTTGAGTGGGTGTAATTTTTGGCTAACACTTACCATGGTCTGGGTTGACCTGGTGACGGGCACTTGATAAACAGTCAGCTTCGGTCTCGAACCACTTAGTAATACTTGTTGTATAGATTAGCTACCTATCGATATATAATTTGACATAACATTATCTGGTAACACTTAAACGCTGTAACGTGGTTACACACTTAAACGCTGTAACGTGGTTACACACTTAAACGCTGTAACGTGGTTACACACTTAAACGCTGTAACATGGTTACACACTCAAACGCTGTAACATGGTTACACACTCAAACGCTGTAACGTGGTTACACACTTAAACGCCGTAACGTGGTTACGCAAAACTTTTAAACGCCGTAACGTGGTTACGCAAAACACTTAACGAAAACGCTGAACTCAAACGCTAAACGATTTGTCTTATATAACTTGTGAACTCACCAACCTCGTGTTGACCCCTTTTAGTATGTTATTCTCAGGTAGCCGAGGCGGGCGCGCGGTTTAGGAGCATGCATTAATTGTTAAACATCTTACTCTGCAAACTTAATTTTAACATTTACATTTGGTTTTAAGTCGTCCTGCGTGACGCAACTTTTGAATTAAGGTTTTACGCTTCCGCACTTATTTTTCATTTAAATAAGTTATCCGGTACGGACCAACATACCGTGGGTTGAGTTTGTTTCGCTTACCAAAGCGAACTACACCTTTCCAAGGTGAGACTTTGAGTAACACCCGATCGTTCACTTTAAATTCGAGAGGTTTTCGGCGCTTGTCGGCGTAACTCTTTTGGCGATCCCGTGCTGCTGCCATGCGATTTCGGATTTGAACAATCTTTTCCGAGGTTTCGAGTACCAGTTCTGGACCAGTGATTTGGCTGTCACCCACCTCTGCCCAGCAGAGTGGTGATCGACACTTCCGTCCGTACAGCGCTTCAAACGGCGCTGCCTTAATACTTGCGTGGTAGCTGTTATTATACGAAAACTCTACCAAGGGTAAGTGGGGTTCCCAACTTTTTCCGAAATCCAACACGCATGCACGCAACATGTCCTCCTGGGTCTGAATAGTCCGTTCACTTTGCCCATCCGTCTGAGGATGGTATGCTGTACTCATATCGAGACGGGTGCCCAGTGCGCCTTGCAGCGACTTCCAAAAGTGTGAGGTGAAACGAGAATCTCGATCGGAAATGATCGAGGCAGGCACTCCGTGTCTAGACACCACTTCTTTCATGTATACTCGAGTCAGTCTTTCCATTTTGTCCGTTTCCTTAATCGCTAGGAAATGTGCCGATTTAGTCAACCGGTCAACGATCACCCAGATGGTATCGCATCCCGTCGGTGTCTTAGGCAAACCCGTAATAAAATCCATTGAGATGTGCTCCCATTTCCACATTGGGAGTTCCGGTTGTTGCAGTAGACCAGATGGTTTCTGGTATTCAATCTTGACTCTGGCACAAGTCAAGCATTTGCTCACGTAGGTGGCAATGTCGGCTTTCATGTTCGGCCACCAGTAAAGTGCCTTTAAATCATGATACATTTTATCTGAGCCAGGGTGGATAGAATATCGGGACTTGTGAGCTTCGTCCATCACTAGAGTTCTCAACTCTCCGTATCGTGGAACCCAAATCCGGTTCTCAAAATATCGGTCCCCGTCCGATCTGGTTTCAAGTTGCTTGTTCATGCCCCGCATGAGTTCCGATGGAAGATTTTCATCTTTCAAAGCTTCCAGTTGCGCATCGCGAATCTGATCGGGTAAGCTGGCATGAATCGTAAGTTGCAATGCTCTTACTCGTCTGGGTTTATCTGTTTCTTTTCTGCTGAGGGCGTCGGCCACCACATTGGCCTTGCCCGGGTGGTACTTGATGGCACAATCATAATCTTTGAGCAGCTCGACCCAACGACGCTGTCGCATGTTCAGCTCCTTCTGATCGTAGATATGTTGGAGACTCTTGTGGTCGGTGTAAATGGTAAACTTTGTACCGTACAAGTAATGCCTCCATATCTTAAGAGCAAACACCACAGCTCCGAGTTCCAAATCATGGGTCGTGTAGTTCTTCTCGTGAACCCGTAGTTGTCTAGAGGCGTAGGCTATAACCTTCTCGAGTTGCATCAGCACACAACCGAGACCTTGTATAGATGCGTCACAGTGTACCTCAAAGTTTTCCGTTCCCTCGGGGAGGGCTAAAATAGGGGCGCTACAAAGCTTGGTTTTCAACAGTTGGAAAGCGGATTAATCCAAGAACTAGGTGCTAGGAAGGTATACTTGATCATCTCTTACCTCCTTGTTGTGTAATTTTGATGTTTAATGGGTTGTATGTAAACCCTAACTCAGCCGATTATATGTATGTATGTGATCAATATGATAGTTGTTAGTTGGATAATAGATTGATAACTAGATTGATGTTGTTGCATGATTGATTGTTGTTCTTGATTTGAATTAAAACACAAACCCTAATCTTGTATGTATGGTGTGATTTATATGCATGGATAGTAGTTATGGTGTCTAGAGGGTTATATGGATGCATGATAGTTCATAGATTGTTATGATGTTGAGTTTTGATGTGAACAGATTCTGGACAGAATATATATACGATGTTTAACTGACTGTAACGAAGTGTAAACGTGAAAATTGATTGAGATTGTGAGTACTGCAGTAAACTAGGCTGAGTCTAGTTTCTATAAAGTATAAATTCGTAATTTTTGGATAAGTGGAAGTATACTTTTATGATTTTACAAAAACGTGATGCAAAGCTGAGCTGTTAGACCTGCTGTTAGGTTATATTGTAAATTCTATATCTCATGAACTACGAGGCCAATTGGGTTGGTTCCACTTCTGGAAGTTGACTCACTGAGTTAGGAAGCAAACCCAAGTGGTCTTCCATTTATTGGATTTTTCGTTTACCGGGAATTGCAAATAACATTCTGTTGTGCATGAATCTGACTGATATGAGTTTACTGTAGTGTTTTGATCATTATGAGAAATCTATATGGAATAAAAATAATATAAAATATGTTCTGGAAACCTAAGACATGTATGTTTCAGTGGTGATTTTTGGTGAATTAATTGAGATGATATGATCGGTGAAATAGTACAATCTTTCAAGTAGAAATTCTGTCACAATGAAACTAGCTGCTGAGTTGTATAGGAATGCATGAAATATGATAGTTTTTATATAATTGTGGTATTTTGACCAAAATACCCTTGCGGGGAATAATTGCTAGTTGATTGCCATGAATTGACCAAATTGCCCTTATGGGGAATAATAGTTAGTTAGTCTTTGTTTGTTGACCAAAATGCCCTTACGGGAATAATTGCTTGTAAGTATGTTATTAATACATGACACGAAAGTAATTGCTCACTCGTGTATCGTATCACAATTGTACTTGTTTAAATCACACACGGTTCACAAACGAAACACGAAACATGATACGTGCATAGGTATTATGTGCCGAGTCTAGAGACTCGTTAAACGTTCCGATACTTAGAAAATCTCTTTGTTATTTTAGAACGCTAGAGAGTTTTCTACGACGCGCATCACTCGGTGATCTAATTTGGAATATTCTTCGCAAACAGTGAGTTCACTTACCCCGCTCTTTGAACTGTTTTCAATCGTTTTTCACTTGGGGGAGATAACATACTCCGATAAACGCATTTTTGAGATAAACACATATTTAAGATTTTGTTATAAATTATATATATCACTTGTAGAGGCTAAGCGGCACGTAACCCTTGAAGTCCCACGCATCGAACCGGTTAATATTTGGAATAGCGAGTCACTGTTGAGTAGTACTACTGGGTTTGACAAACCCCACCCGACGCTAAGCTCAACTGGAGGTTGAGTGGGTGTAATTTTTGGCTAACACTTACCATGGTCTGGGTTGACCTGGTGACGGGCACTTGATAAACAGTCAGCTTCGGTCTCGAACCACTTAGTAATACTTGTTGTATAGATTAGCTACCTATCGATATATAATTTGACATAACATTATCTGGTAACACTTAAACGCTGTAACGTGGTTACACACTTAAACGCTGTAACGTGGTTACACACTTAAACGCTGTAACGTGGTTACACACTTAAACGCTGTAACATGGTTACACACTCAAACGCTGTAACATGGTTACACACTCAAACGCTGTAACGTGGTTACACACTTAAACGCCGTAACGTGGTTACGCAAAACTTTTAAACGCCGTAACGTGGTTACGCAAAACACTTAACGAAAACGCTGAACTCAAACGCTAAACGATTTGTCTTATATAACTTGTGAACTCACCAACCTCGTGTTGACCCCTTTTAGTATGTTATTCTCAGGTAGCCGAGGCGGGCGCGCGGTTTAGGAGCATGCATTAATTGTTAAACATCTTACTCTGCAAACTTAATTTTAACATTTACATTTGGTTTTAAGTCGTCCTGCGTGACGCAACTTTTGAATTAAGGTTTTACGCTTCCGCACTTATTTTTCATTTAAACGTTTTCTTTGGTTTGGTTATAACTAATGATTCCGATCCTGCCAGTTCACACCCTCTGACGGTAAAACTCCGTTAGTGGATTTTGAGGGTGTGACAGATTGGTATCAGAGCCATTGGTTATAGCGAACTAGAAACTGCATGCATACTAGACTATAACCGCGACGACCCATTAGTTATAATAATACGCACTGCATAGGTTTGTGTAGTCTTGTAATCTTATCTCTTACCTCTTTCGCTCATACGCGCGCGCATACACGGCTTACCTGTAGGGATGTCGACGCCACCCTCATCATCATCCGATTCGATGACGCATGCTCACGGGAAGGAACCGCAGTTACCTACTGCCTCGCCACCCCGCGTAGTCCCGGAACTCGAAGCTCCTGCACCGAAGAGGTACCGCCTATCCGGAGGCTTGTATGACAACGACGTTAGCTGGGAATGGTACCCCAACATGATCAGACGTATGGTCTACCGTGAACAAGTTCCCCCATTGCCACACCCGAACCACCCTGCTTATCCCAACACCCTACCACCCATAACCGAACCTGTAGAGCGAGTTCTCGCAGCTGTCGTTTCTTGTTTGGAGCGTGATGTGGGTTACATGCGCTACACTAGAGAAAATGTTGCCAGACTGTTTAAAGATGGAACCGAGACTCAGGAGGAGATTGCCCGCATGGCAGCGGCAATGAAAGAAATGCAAGAGTTTAGTGAGCAACAAACCAAGGTTATGATGAAGATACAAGCCGAGATGATAGACTTGAAAGAGCAACTCCAAGAAGCAAGGACCCGAACCGAAATAGCGTTAGAGCGTTGCGATATCCTACAAATGCAGATTGCTCAGAACGCAGCCGACCCTGAGGCAGAGCCTGAGGCCGAGCCTGGGGCAGAGCCTGAAGTAGAACCTGAAGAAGATCCCGAAGAGGAGCCTGAGGAAGATCCCGAAGAAGATCCCGAGGAAGATCCCGAAGAAGAACCGGAGGAAGAACCGGCTGAGGAGGAGGCACACTCAGAGGTGTCCTCAGACGATGTGTAAATGTGCAAATTCTTGGATTGGAACTAGCTAACGCTATGAACTGAGAGGAGTTCAAAGACTTGATGCGAGAAGAGTATTGTCCGAGGGAGGAGATTTCAAAGTTGGAGTCGGAATTTTGGTCATTGAAGATGGTGGGTTCGGAAATCGAAGCCTACACTACCCGTTCTCACGAGTTAGCGGTGATGTGTCCACGGATGGTAGATCCGCCGAGTAAGAGGATTGAAATGTACATTGATGGGTTAGCACCGCAGATTCAGGGCATGGTGACGTCTTCCAGACCAGCCACGATACAACAAGCGATCCGTTTGGCTCACAAACTGACGGATCAGGCTGTGACCCAGGGTGCGTTACCACCGAGGGGTTCGACTGTTAAAGCCCGTGACAACCCGAGTAATGACCACGCCAGCAACAGTAACAACAACAGCAACCCGAACAGCGGGAAGAGAAAGTTCGACAACACCAGATCTTCATCCTCGAACCTCCCACCGCAACAACACTACCGTAAACCCGAGTTCACCCGGAGCTTTAACACTCAGAATCACAACAACAACAACTCCAACAACAACGGTAGCGGGCAGGTTTCGAGCGGATATGCTGGGAAGTATCCAAAGTGCAACAGGTGCAACTATCATCATGTTGGCCAGTGTGACCGTGTCAAGTGTCAAAGATGCGGAAAGATAGGTCACCAAGCGAAAGAATGTAGAGGAGACCTTGCGGCAAAGGGTGCTCCTAAGCAACCGATGAAGACTAAGGGATGTTTTGAATGTGGACAGGAAGGTCATTTCCGGAAGGATTGCCCCAAGCTGAAACATAATGACAACAATGGGGGCAATGGAAGTGGCAGTAACGGTGGAGGAAATGGCAAAGGAAGAGCGTTTGTGATTGGATCGGGTCAAGCCCGCAATGATCCGCATGTGGTGTCCGGTAAGTTCCATGTAAACGATTATTTTGCTTCTATTTTGTTTGACACTGGAGCTGATAGGAGTTTTGTGTCGAAAGCCTTTAGCCAACTTTTAGACCTTACTCCAACCCCGTTAGACGCTAAGTTTCCTGTTGAATTAGCTAATGGTAAAACTGTAGTAACAACTCATATACTTGCGGGATGTAAGTTGAAACTGTCAGGTCATGTTTTTGACATCGACCTTATTCCTTTTACGCTTAGTAGTTTCGATGTCGTTGTCGGCATGGACTGGTTATCCGAGAACCGAGCGGAGATTATATGCCATGATAAAATAGTCCATATTACCACCCCTTCCGGCGAGATCATTTCGGTCCGAGGCGAGAGAAGCGGCATGACCAACAGCATCATCACCCTTATGAAAGCACAGAAGTATCTACGAAAGGGTCATCCGGCAATTTTGGCGCAGATTGTTGAGAAACCCGCGGAGGAGAAACGAATTGAAGACATACCGGTTGTGCGAGACTTTCCGGAAGTTTTCCCGGAGGATTTGCCCGGACTCCCTCCTATTCGTCAAGTCGAATTCCAAATCGAGTTGACACCCGGTGCAGCACCCATAGCACGAGCCCCGTATCGACTCGCACCGGCGGAACTTCAGGAGTTGTCCACTCAGTTGCAAGATTTGTTGGATAAGGGTTTTATCCGACCTAGCTCATCGCCATGGGGAGCCCCTGTCTTGTTTGTCCGAAAGAAAGACGGGACTTTTCGGATGTGCATCGACTACCGGGAGTTGAACAAGGTGACGGTCAAGAACCGTTATCCTTTACCCCGAATTGATGATTTATTTGACCAGCTTCAGGGATCGAGTTACTACTCGAAGATCGATCTACGATCCGGTTACCACCAGTTGAGAGTGCGCGAAGAAGATATTTCAAAGACGGCTTTCAGAACACGGTATGGTCACTACGAGTTCTCGGTTATGCCTTTTGGCCTAACCAACGCGCCAGCCGTATTTATGGATCTCATGAATCGAGTATGCAAGGCGTACCTCGACAAGTTCGTGATTGTTTTCATCGATGATATTCTTGTCTACTCCAAGAACGAGACTGACCACGAAGAGCACTTAAGGATAATTCTGGAACTACTGAAGAAGGAACAACTGTATGCTAAAGTCTCGAAATGTGAATTTTGGCTTCGCGAGGTTCACTTTTTAGGACATGTGATCAACGAGAATGGTATCCATGTCGATCCCGGTAAGGTAGAGGCCATCAAAAACTGGGAAACACCTAAGACTCCGACTGAAGTGCGACAATTCCTAGGACTGGCCGGCTACTATCGGCGTTTCATCGAGGGATTTTCAAAGATTGCTCAACCCCTCACCGCTTTGACTCACAAGGGCACTAAGTACAACTGGGGTGACGCGCAAGAATCCGCTTTCCAACTGTTGAAAACCAAGCTTTGTAGCGCCCCTATTTTAGCCCTCCCCGAGGGAACGGAAAACTTTGAGGTACACTGTGACGCATCTATACAAGGTCTCGGTTGTGTGCTGATGCAACTCGAGAAGGTTATAGCCTACGCCTCTAGACAACTACGGGTTCACGAGAAGAACTACACGACCCATGATTTGGAACTCGGAGCTGTGGTGTTTGCTCTTAAGATATGGAGGCATTACTTGTACGGTACCAAGTTTACCATTTACACCGACCACAAGAGTCTCCAACATATCTACGATCAGAAGGAGCTGAACATGCGACAGCGTCGTTGGGTCGAGCTGCTCAAAGATTATGATTGTGCCATCAAGTACCACCCGGGCAAGGCCAATGTGGTGGCCGACGCCCTCAGCAGAAAAGAAACAGATAAACCCAGACGAGTAAGAGCATTGCAACTTACGATTCATGCCAGCTTACCCGATCAGATTCGCGATGCGCAACTGGAAGCTTTGAAAGATGAAAATCTTCCATCGGAACTCATGCGGGGCATGAACAAGCAACTTGAAACCAGATCGGACGGGGACCGATATTTTGAGAACCGGATTTGGGTTCCACGATACGGAGAGTTGAGAACTCTAGTGATGGACGAAGCTCACAAGTCCCGATATTCTATCCACCCTGGCTCAGATAAAATGTATCATGATTTAAAGGCACTTTACTGGTGGCCGAACATGAAAGCCGACATTGCCACCTACGTGAGCAAATGCTTGACTTGTGCCAGAGTCAAGATTGAATACCAGAAACCATCTGGTCTACTGCAACAACCGGAACTCCCAATGTGGAAATGGGAGCACATCTCAATGGATTTTATTACGGGTTTGCCTAAGACACCGACGGGATGCGATACCATCTGGGTGATCGTTGACCGGTTGACTAAATCGGCACATTTCCTAGCGATTAAGGAAACGGACAAAATGGAAAGACTGACTCGAGTATACATGAAAGAAGTGGTGTCTAGACACGGAGTGCCTGCCTCGATCATTTCCGATCGAGATTCTCGTTTCACCTCACACTTTTGGAAGTCGCTGCAAGGCGCACTGGGCACCCGTCTCGATATGAGTACAGCATACCATCCTCAGACGGATGGGCAAAGTGAACGGACTATTCAGACCCAGGAGGACATGTTGCGTGCATGCGTGTTGGATTTCGGAAAAAGTTGGGAACCCCACTTACCCTTGGTAGAGTTTTCGTATAATAACAGCTACCACGCAAGTATTAAGGCAGCGCTGTTTGAAGCGCTGTACGGACGGAAGTGTCGATCACCACTCTGCTGGGCAGAGGTGGGTGACAGCCAAATCACTGGTCCAGAACTGGTACTCGAAACCTCGGAAAAGATTGTTCAAATCCGAAATCGCATGGCAGCAGCACGGGATCGCCAAAAGAGTTACGCCGACAAGCGCCGAAAACCTCTCGAATTTAAAGTGAACGATCGGGTGTTACTCAAAGTCTCACCTTGGAAAGGTGTAGTTCGCTTTGGTAAGCGAAACAAACTCAACCCACGGTATGTTGGTCCGTACCGGATAACTGAGCGCATTGGTCCGGTGGCGTACCGACTGGACCTACCAACAGAACTCAGTGGCGTACACGATGTATTCCACGTATCAAATTTGAAGAAATGCCTATCTGATGAAACCCAAGTAGTCCCTTTGGAGGAACTGCAAGTTGATGAACAGTTACGGTTCATTGAGGAACCAGTCGAAGTTTTGGATTGGGAAACCAAAACACTCAAACACAGCAAAATTCCAATCGTTAAGGTTCGTTGGAACTCGAGACGTGGACCGGAGTTCACGTGGGAACGCGAGGATCAAATGATGAAAAAGTATCCTCACCTTTTTGAAGGGCTAACCAAACACCGGAAACCGCGAAACCCGGCAAACCGTCAAACATCACCGGAGGTATGAACTAAATTTCGGGACGAAATTTCTTTTTACTAGGGGATGATATGACAAACTGAAAATTTTTCTTCTTACTCTTTCAGACTCTCATCACGACTTGACTCAAATTTTCGGGACGAAAATTCTTTAACATGGGAATGATGTGACAATCGTCAATTTCAGGTTAACTCCGTTAACTCAACTCCGTCAATTCAAACTTTAAGATCGTTGAATCTATAACGTACACTTCATTACATTTAAACTAGGGTTTAAATGACGCGTAACACTTACTACATGTGTAGTCTTTCGGGATTTGCACCGAAACGCAAACGAGTTGACGCAAGCGATTGATAAATAAACGATAAACGTAAAAACAATAATTATGTGATTATTATGTGTTAGGATTATGTGCTATGTGATAAAACTATGGTCATGTTAACTTATTGGGCAAGTATGATGGAATGTTCTAGAAAAACAACACTTGGAAAGAAGAGGGACTAGAGTGTAACTTGTATTATTATAAATACATCACTAATAAACAAACCCTAACTTATTATTAACCTACAACCCTAAATCGGCTCTCTCTCCCTCTCTTGATCCACGGCTGCCGTCCACCTTCATCACACACACACACATCAATCAAGAGATTAATCCAAGAACTAGGTGCTAGGAAGGTATACTTGATCATCTCTTACCTCCTTGTTGTGTAATTTTGATGTTTAATGGGTTGTATGTAAACCCTAACTCAGCCGATTATATGTATGTATGTGATCAATATGATAGTTGTTAGTTGGATAATAGATTGATAACTAGATTGATGTTGTTGCATGATTGATTGTTGTTCTTGATTTGAATTAAAACACAAACCCTAATCTTGTATGTATGGTGTGATTTATATGCATGGATAGTAGTTATGGTGTCTAGAGGGTTATATGGATGCATGATAGTTCATAGATTGTTATGATGTTGAGTTTTGATGTGAACAGATTCTGGACAGAATATATATACGATGTTTAACTGACTGTAACGAAGTGTAAACGTGAAAATTGATTGAGATTGTGAGTACTGCAGTAAACTAGGCTGAGTCTAGTTTCTATAAAGTATAAATTCGTAATTTTTGGATAAGTGGAAGTATACTTTTATGATTTTACAAAAACGTGATGCAAAGCTGAGCTGTTAGACCTGCTGTTAGGTTATATTGTAAATTCTATATCTCATGAACTACGAGGCCAATTGGGTTGGTTCCACTTCTGGAAGTTGACTCACTGAGTTAGGAAGCAAACCCAAGTGGTCTTGCATTTATTGGATTTTTCGTTTACCGGGAATTGCAAATAACATTCTGTTGTGCATGAATCTGACTGATATGAGTTTACTGTAGTGTTTTGATCATTATGAGAAATCTATATGGAATAAAAATAATATAAAATATGTTCTGGAAACCTAAGACATGTATGTTTCAGTGGTGATTTTTGGTGAATTAATTGAGATGATATGATCGGTGAAATAGTACAATCTTTCAAGTAGAAATTCTGTCACAATGAAACTAGCTGCTGAGTTGTATAGGAATGCATGAAATATGATAGTTTTTATATAATTGTGGTATTTTGACCAAAATACCCTTGCGGGGAATAATTGCTAGTTGATTGCCATGAATTGACCAAATTGCCCTTATGGGGAATAATAGTTAGTTAGTCTTTGTTTGTTGACCAAAATGCCCTTACGGGAATAATTGCTTGTAAGTATGTTATTAATACATGACACGAAAGTAATTGCTCACTCGTGTATCGTATCACAATTGTACTTGTTTAAATCACACACGGTTCACAAACGAAACACGAAACATGATACGTGCATAGGTATTATGTGCCGAGTCTAGAGACTCGTTAAACGTTCCGATACTTAGAAAATCTCTTTGTTATTTTAGAACGCTAGAGAGTTTTCTACGACGCGCATCACTCGGTGATCTAATTTGGAATATTCTTCGCAAACAGTGAGTTCACTTACCCCGCTCTTTGAACTGTTTTCAAACGTTTTTCACTTGGGGGAGATAACATACTCCGATAAACGCATTTTTGAGATAAACACATATTTAAGATTTTGTTATAAATTATATATATCACTTGTAGAGGCTAAGCGGCACGTAACCCTTGAAGTCCCACGCATCGAACCGGTTAATATTTGGAATAGCGAGTCACTGTTGAGTAGTACTACTGGGTTTGACAAACCCCACCCGACGCTAAGCTCAACTGGAGGTTGAGTGGGTGTAATTTTTGGCTAACACTTACCATGGTCTGGGTTGACCTGGTGACGGGCACTTGATAAACAGTCAGCTTCGGTCTCGAACCACTTAGTAATACTTGTTGTATAGATTAGCTACCTATCGATATATAATTTGACATAACATTATCTGGTAACACTTAAACGCTGTAACGTGGTTACACACTTAAACGCTGTAACGTGGTTACACACTTAAACGCTGTAACGTGGTTACACACTTAAACGCTGTAACATGGTTACACACTCAAACGCTGTAACATGGTTACACACTCAAACGCTGTAACGTGGTTACACACTTAAACGCCGTAACGTGGTTACGCAAAACTTTTAAACGACGTAACGTGGTTACGCAAAACACTTAACGAAAACGCTGAACTCAAATGCTAAACGATTTGTCTTATATAACTTGTGAACTCACCAACCTCGTGTTGACCCCTTTTAGTATGTTATTCTCAGGTAGCCGAGGCGGGCGCGCGGTTTAGGAGCATGCATTAATTGTTAAACATCTTACTCTGCAAACTTAATTTTAACATTTACATTTGGTTTTAAGTCGTCCTGCGTGACGCAACTTTTGAATTAAGGTTTTACGCTTCCGCACTTATTTTTCATTTAAACGTTTTCTTTGGTTTGGTTATAACTAATGATTCCGATCCTGCCAGTTCACACCCTCTGACGGTAAAACTCCGTTAGTGGATTTTGAGGGTGTGACAGGTTACCAAGCAAGGACTAAACCAGGCCATAAAAATGGACATCGGTTGCCGAAGTAAGCAAATAACGTTCAAATAAAGCAAGTAAGCAAATAGCAAGTTAGGCAGACTGGTAAACACACAAGGATAAATAGTTGTGTTTGAATACTATATAATAGAAAATATCTACGAATGCATATGTCCCCAAAATAGTTAAAAATAAGTAAAAGCAGGAGAATGAAATACTCACCTTAACGGATGAACAAAACATCAAGTGATGATGATGTGAGAATGATGAACCCCTTCGGGATTTACCGTCAAGGGTTCCTAATTAAATAATATAATATAAATTAACTATAAAAGATATATCATGATTTAATGAATTAAGATTTCGATTTGATTTGAGTTATGTTTAGAATTAGAATGTTATTTCTTGATCGATTGAACTCTAAGGTTATTGTTATGGTGAAATTGTTATTATTATTAGTTTAAATAATAAACATGAGTTAAAATAATTATATGATTTTTAAATAATATTTAATTAAATATAATACAACTATAGATGTATACAATAAATAAATGTAACTTATTATATATTAAATACTTTAATACAAACGTTCATATATATATATAACAAAATATATATTTTGAAATACTTAACAGAAATCAAGTTTTGTTAATATAATTATATGTTTAAAGTACGATTGTTACAGATTTTAAAGAGTGATATATATATATATAATATTTTTTATATATAAAGTTAATATAAGCAAATTTATAACGACTTCAACGACACAAAAACACCAATAATGTTTTCGGGTTTTAATAAAATAACGATGATTGATTATTTTTAACATATTCTTATAATACATACAGATACATAAATACATACATACATAAATACATACATATAAGCTTTTAACAAGATTTGACAAAAACATAAACTCCAAGACGTCAGTTTTAATAAAATAATGTTTATTTTGTATTTCAATCAATTAGTAAACCATTAGATCGTTTAAATCCCTTTTTTTAAAAGACCAAAAATCGGGCTGGCCAAGGTTCAAACTTGCGTCCCTGGCCGGCACCATAGTTGAACGCACACAACCCACCCGGCTGGGCTGGGTTGTCAGTTGTTAAATGTATGAAAACTGAATATATTATAACAGCAGCCGATTACCCATATGTAATTATAAACCCTAATTATCAAATCGATTACACATATTGTTTTTTATTCAATTAACCTTAGGGTTAACGTAGAGCAGAAAACGACGAGCAGAACCATGCCTTTAATTACCTTTAACGATGCTTAAACGATTGCCAAATGATAAGAATAGTAGCCAGCGCTGGAAGGTTTAGGAACGGCATAATCGAACAGAATAACTCTAATTATTGATGGCGGTTATAACAGCGAGGTTAAGAGAAGTATGTTTGCAAGTTTAATTTGAGTATAATCATCGTTTACTTATATAACGAGATCAAATTATTGTCGGCGTAACTATTTAGGAATACGAACCAAGGTTTTGATTGAATTAACTTAATTAAGAGGTCGGTTAGGCTGAAACAAGTAAGTATAATACGTATTTGATTTAATTTCTATATTGATTCCGATAATTGAGGTCCAAGGCATCACCTATGATAATCGGGTTCGCGATAATAGGGAAATTGGGTTTGAGTTTGGATCTGGTAAGCGGGTCTGGATCCGGGTCACCAGATTTTGATGGGTTATAATAATAATATATATATTACACATTAGTCCTTGGAGATTGAAAGTGAAAACAAAATTGGGTAAAAGTCTTGTTTAGGGTTAAAATTGCCAAAAATTGAAAGTTATAATTATATATTTTATAATTAGTTAAAAATAATATAATAATAGTTAATTTACTCGATAAACGCTATATTTTTTTTATCGATAAAATTTCCCGAAAATAAAAACGGTCGGGTACTGGATAAAATATTAAACGAAAAGATCCGAATTGTTACATGTATAAATCTCTACATTTGCCAATAATTTGTCTACCTTTGATGATCACCGTGACCTCTTGTTTTTACACATTAAGGCATTGCTTGAGGACAAGCAAATGTTGAAGTGTGGGGATATTTGATGTGTGCAAAATTATATACATTATTTATTTCATTTATCCTCGATTTTATACACTTTTCATTACAAATCCATTGAGTATGATACTAAATGGTTTGTAACATGGATTTGTAGGTTCGAATGACGAACTGGTCCAAATAAACAAAAAATAACAACCAAATGGCACAATGCAGAAACCGAACAAAACCGGGAATGAAGTAACAAGGTCCGAAATGGGAATGAAGCAACTTGGTCCGAAGGAAAACTGATGAACAACCGATAGAAAGAACGAAGTCGAAAGAAATGAAGATCAAAAGCAAAGACAAGACTTGAAGATAAAAAGACTAACAAGACACTAGCAAATCTTATGGGCTGTAAAGATTCGAAGATAAAAGACCAGATGAAACTTATGACCCATAAAGATTTCTAGCATTAGTTAACACTTATGGGTTATAAACACCCTTACGACCCATAAAGAACCGTCGGTCATTATTGTATCACAAAATTCGTCGCTGGTGCAACCAAGATCCAAAAAAATCTAGAATAGATAATATCAAGACATCTAAAAATAAAACTTATGGGTCATAAAGCCACCTTACGACCCATAAAGACTGTCGGTAGGAAACATGATCCTAAAAATCTGGAGTTGGCGATAAGGTCTAATAAAAAGTTACTCTTATGGGTTGGATACTGATGAAAACATTATAGAGCCATAAGTGTTCCAGATTTTCAGCTATAAATAGCATCCCGATTTTCAGCCAAACCATCCCATTTCTTACATCTCTTCTCTCTAATTAGCTAAATAAACTCCATAGTGCCAAGGAGGTTCCAAGAGTCTCGAGGAGGTTCAAACCACTTCCCGGGAGTTCCGAAGTTCTTCCCGAACACCCCACGAGTAGTATGTCTCTACTTTGTAAGTTTAATTTGGTTATGTTAATTGTTATGTTAGGCTAATAACCTATTAGTTTCGACATTAAGGGCTATATTTTGTACTATGATTCGAATGTAAATAGTTATGTGATTTTATTGTAGAAAGGTTTCGTTTGTATAATTTCTTGAACTTTAAATCCGAAACTCTGTTTAGATTCAAATTAGTTTGTTAATGAACCTGATCAATTTATTTATATGCTAATGACGTTCTTCAAAGTTAAAGTATGAAATATGATTTTAATCTTTATAACTAAGAAACAAATGACGACTTTGCATTTGTCTATGAATTCAATCTCGTTATAGAAACTATACAATGTGATTTAGTATTCCGAACGGCGTGAACACTAAATGATAATTAATACTTTCATCACATGCAACTCACACTTTAAGATCCGAACGGCGTGAGCTTACGGTAGCGAGTTGGCTCTAACTAACGAACTGCACTTAGTTAGACAGATGGAGGGAACGTCCGAACGGCGAGATGTTTAGTATTGATACAAATCTTTTAATAATAGAAATCATTGCACCATAATTATTGATGATCGTATCTCGAATCAGAAGTATGAAATACCCCTTTTGCCGGAACTATCTTTAATAATTGTCTCTTTCTAAGTTAGCTATTTTATCTTTTAGTTATATGCTAAACATTTGTACCGTCGTTAGTTAGCTTTATGATTATTTAATTTACTACTTGCACAAACCCCTGTTACGAATACTAGTTCTAAATCAATCCTGGTTTAAAATTTTCGCATTCCCTGTGGACACGAACCTTACTTCCCTCATACTATCCCTAATAGTGTGTAACATAGTAAGTTCACATTTATAAATTTATTTGCTGGAGTTGACGACACCCAACAAATGGGTTTTTTCAGTTAAAGAGAAGAAAAATACTTGACTATCTTTGCAATTCATTGTTTCTTCACTAGAATTTGTAGATTTATTATTGTTGTATGAAATTAATTTGCAACCTAAAATTCTTTAAAGAATTCTTACTATATTTGTTTGATCAAAAGAAGAACTTATTGATAAAAGGAGGAATCTTATAACTATTGATGGTCGTCAATCGTTGTTGGCTTCCGATTTGGAACTATTGGTGTCGGTGGAGTGGTTGTGGCAATTGTCTTTCGTGACTGGCAATTGTTGTCGGTACTCAAACTTATCTCAATGATGGTGATTGTAAGGTCATCTGATATTTCTTCAAATATGGACTCGATGGGTTTTTGTTGGTATTTTTAGATGTTCAATGCTATGATGTGTGAGCCGATATTTTATTCACTATGGTTACGAGCCTCGGCTCATTTGTGATTTGCCTATGATAACGGGCTTTGGCTCATTTGAACCGCAATTTACAACACTATGGTTTGGGCTATGATGACATACCTCAACCCCAATTTTATTCCCTATGATTTGAGCTATGAAGACGGGTCTCGGCTCTTCTGAACAACGATTTTAACACTCAATATGGGCATCATGGTCTTCGATGGTTGGAACACCCCCGCAACGCGGGGGGGGGGGGGGTTAATACTAGTTAACAACTAATAATAACAACTGGTAAAGCTGCTTCACCTATACAACTGAAAATCGAACTTATCTTAGACAACAAAACCCTAGAAAAAGAAAACAGAACCTGTGTGAAAGCAGTCATGTTTCAAAACCGCAACTTGGATGGCGGCTGAGTGGGAGGTTGTCGGAGGAGGAGTGGGTTTTTGTGAATGAGGCGTGGTTTCCCATGAATGAAAAAAAAAAGCGGTTAAAGAGAGACACGCGTATGAGAACACGTGGAAGTATGAGAACACGTGGAAGAAAATTCACCAAAATTACAGATTATACAGTTTGTACCACCAGGTTTACGGATTGTACATGTTAACGACAATACTTCATGTTAGTTATTTTTCACCGATCACATGCAAACAAACACATATAATAACTCCCCCTTCTTTTATTTAAATATTAGTTACAAAATATGCATTGTCTAGGTGGTATTACGTTATGCACTTTTTAGTTAAACAACAATTGATAGTTTAAGGAGGAGCACTCCTTACTAATTGGTTCTCTTAAGGACACACACCAAAAGAAGCTTGGCCCCTAAAGCTTGTCAAGCACCCTTAATTAGCACGTGCGCGTAGCATGGCAATGGACGCGGTATGAAACTTTGATGACGTGCTTTGCACTTCACACACTTGCATCGCCGCTTGAGATATAACGTGGAACGTGCGTGATGGTGGCGTGAAGGACTTTGTGTGATGTGGCGCGTGATGTAGAGCGCATGTGATGTTTAAAAATAAATTGCATTGAAGAAGTTTAAGTTTTTTTTTTGTTGACTTGTTTGGGCATCCTTTTGGCCATAATATATAATATTGCATTCCAGTAGTTGTAAACACGCAAGACACTCAAATTCTCTTTTGAAAGACTCGAAATTTGTTTTTAGAGATCCATATTAAACACGAATCTTCAACTAAAAACACATTATGTTTTATCTCCTTTCTTGTTTATTTGAGTTGCAAAAGTACTTGTAATTTATTATTTACTAGTTTGAGCCTCGTGTATTACACGAGTAATTGATGAAAAGTTTATACTTTAATCGTTAATTGAAATATAGTTAACAAAATGATCATATATTTTGTATAGACACAATTTACATTAAAATAACATAAATTACATAACTAAGATTAAACAAATAACAGAAAAACATGATTATCCAAAAAAAATTAAGAAATAAATAAATTACAAAGTCAGAAAGTTATTCAAAAAATTTTAATGGAACTTTGATGATATAGTCATCCTTATAATCTTTAGAGCTTGAAATTGATTGATCATGATAAATTTGATGTCATTAATATTCTGTGTATGACAAATTTGTACTTGATTTAATATTTTACAATTAACAATTATATAATCAAGCAACATATAAAACCGGAAATTAGAATATAACAAAATGATTTTTTTTCATTTCATATTAATGGAAAATGATAAAGACATACTAACATTAAAGTCATATTCAAATAAAAGTGATTATTCAGAGTTAGCAGAATATTTAAAGATTTAAAGTTGCATAAAGTGAAGGTAGTGATTCTTATGTATAATAGTTGAAAGTATTGGATAAGGAATGTTTAAGTTTTGAATAATAATCACATGTTATTAGTTAATATTATAAGAGTTGTTGGATTATTTAATTAATTGATATATATATATATATATATATAAGAAAAGTCCAAGATTTCAGATTTGTTGGAAGCATGATAAATGTCTCTTAACTGGATTAACAATTTTTTTTAAACAAATGTGAATATATGTTTCCGAAACATTTTGGTCTGAGTAATAGAAGAAAATATTGAAAACTAAATACTTTATACTATACAAAAAAAGTCATATAAATATATGACATATACTTCATATAATTATTAGTATACATATAGATCATAATTATAATATTCAACTTTAATAATTTAATGCTAAACACTAAGATATATATAATAGGTATTCTCCATGTTTGTAATATTTATACAAAACGTTTGGAGAAAATTAAGAAATACACATTTTCCTGAGTTCAAATGCATATAAGAAAAAATTAAATCCAAATTTGAAACCAATCTTATATTAAAAGTTATGCACCGTTGCTCGAATCCCAGTTTAAAAACAATTTTTAATTTACCATACAAATCCAAATTTTTCGACAATGATGCACCTTTATTTCTTTAATTTGCTGTTACCCGTGACTTTAAATTTTATTCTAACAAACCTACAACTTCAATTATAATATTTTCTTATTTTCTTATTTCATCATTAATGTTAATGAATGAATCGATTATGATTTATATATAATAAGAACAAACTTGAATTCATAAATTGACATGACTTAAAAGACAATGACCATATATTGAAATTAGTGGAAAAAAATATGAGGATGGCTAAAAGGTTGACAAGTGGCAAAAATAAGTAGGCTTTTATTATTTATTAAAATAGATAGATTTGCAATATACATTGTAATTAAATTTTAACTTAACGTCTTTTATTCATCTTATTTCTTGTTTATTAAGTTGTAAAAATACTTGTAGTTTACTGTTTTATTTGCTTTTTGTATTGTATAATTTTACGATGCTTTTATTTACTTTTTATACGAACAGTTCCTACCATCTATATTTTATGCTGATTATTCTAATTCACCAAATAAGACTAGTTATATAATTAATTTATGTTGTTCTTTTGGTTAGTTCACCAAATAAATCGAATGAAGGTTTTGACTTTTGACAAGGTTCCATGTTCAAGTTGTATAGAAAACGTACTTAATACAGTTATTTTGTTTACAACCCTCTATAAATATAGATCAATACTATCATTATTGAATGTTACTTGTTGAACATACAACAAATAAAAAATGTCTTGAAAGTATATAATGGTATCACTAGATCTCAAACAGATTTGAGCAAAGGAAAAAGGCCATCACCTTAAAGGCTTACAACAAATAAAAAATGTCTTGATAGTATATAATGGTATCAGTGGATCTCAAACAGATTTGAGCAAAGGAAAAAGGCCATCACCTTAAAGGCTTAAAATGCAACCAAATGTGACAAGTGTTACTTAAAAAGACTTTAATCTTTTTTCTAACTTTAAACTTTATTAACACAGCAAAAAACCACAGCCCTGACTCTCCACAGTCAGGAGAGAAGCCACCAAAACAAATGAAATTAATTAATGTTGAATTCACATCAATCTGACCATTCTATCGATTTGACTTTCAATCTATTTTCATTGCTGGCATGGGGATTGTGTGAGCCGGACCCCGAGGCCCATAATTTTAAGGGCGCAATAATTCTTTTATTTGTAACTCATTTAATTAAACTTAAGGGCACAAATTAAAATTAATTTAAAAGAGAATCAAATAAAAAATAAGAAAAGTAGCGGCCGATTGTTACAACGTTAATCGTCGTTTAAATAAACTAGCTTATATACTTCGTTACTCGTTAGAACCTACTGACCTTTTTATTTCTGCTTGACATAGTATTTAAATCTTTGTAGATGACCCTGTCAATTTTTGTACCACAAATAACTCAATTACTGAAAGTCTCCTTTAAATTCCCGTTTCTCACCCTCCACAATATCCAACATGCGATTATCAGTGACCCAATGACCGGAAGTCTCCTCTAAATTATCGTTTCTCACTCTCCACAATATCCAACATGCGATTATCAGTGACCCAATGACCAGAAGTCTCCTCTAAGTTCTCATTTCTCACTCTCCACAATATCCAACATGTGATTATCAGTGACCCGATGACCATAAGTCTCCTTTAAATTCTAGTTTCTCACTCTCCACAATATCCAACATGCGATTATCAGTGACCCAATGACCAGAAGTCTCCTCTAATTTCTCGTTTCTCACTCTCCACAATATCCAACATACAATTATCAGGGACCCACGAAACACCTCCATGGCTCCGTCAAAAATGCATTGATTTGATTTTGTGGGTTTTTTTAGTAATACTTTCTACTTTATTTTAAATCTTTAAATTAATTACAAGGCCAAATAACCATTCTAGATCGATCTGATCCGACCAGTAATCAATTCATATTTCAAAATATTGTTTTAAACCCATTACCAATAGCCTATGGTAAAAAAAACATTTCCGCTTTAACCAATATTCCTGCATTTTTTTATAATATATTTAGGTTTTTTTATAACGATGATTTTTTGTATCTAGGCTACCAAATTCTTCAAATTTGAAGAGTCATGTGCCCCACTCTGGTCAGACTATGTTTTCTTAACTTGGCCACGCTAACTTCAGAGTTTGGTGTCACACCCCATCATAGGGCCTAGAAGTGTGACCAATAGTTGGTACCTGTTTTGTAAATATATCAGAGTTTATGGGTTAATTTTAGCGGAAGACTTTAAGTTGTTTAAAGTATTAATTTACATTGAAAAATTACTTGGGAATTAAATACTCAAGTATTCGTTTACAAAATACGAGTTTATATTACAAGGATTTTTATATCAAAAGTTGGGCCATCTTGTAACGCGCTTCTAACTCTATGACGGCTTCAATCCTTGCTATTGCTTATAGTTACTTAATTACCTGCATTGAGTTGAAAAAATACGTCAGCTATGTGCTGGTGAATACGTATGACTCCAAAATAATTAAATAACAGTTACAATACAAACATAGTTTTCTGTACAAGCTCAACAAAAGTATTTCTACCTTCGGGATTTGTACCACTACCCTAACACACAAAAGTGTTCCCAGAACCACGTAGCCCTTAATGGAGAACTAGTTATGACTGTTAGCCCGTTCCCACGTAGCCTTTGATTGTTTAGGCTAGACAGTTATGTATGGATCCAGACACATGTAATCGGTCTGAGTTGCTTTTATTTTCTATTTTGTATTATAACGTTTTAGAGATCCCGTAATCTCATGTAAACGTTGACCGACTCTTTAAGACAAACACCCGTTTATCTTATAGAGTATAAATATGTTTTGACTGTTTGTAAAGGTTAACGTATTCCCTTGTACCGTCGGTGCGTTTGAAACCTTTCTTGATTGAGAATGATATTAACCCATGCATAAATATGTTTGTATAAATATTTTGAATGATGTTTGTGACATTCGTCAATTTCGGGTCAATCGTATATTCATTTTGTATTTGTTTATCATGTAAACCGACACGTTTCGTAAACCGGAACCTTCAATATAATCAAAATGATGGATTTTATGTTACAATATTGTCTCACACTTGTTGGATTTTGAAAACACCTTTTACACCTTTTCTCTCATTTTTTCTCTCCCAAACAAAGAACACAACCTCAACTCTTCAAGGTTTCTTAATAATCAATCAAGAACCATTTTTTTTATTTTTGTTTTGTTACTTAAGCTTGTGGTACAACATATATATAATATGCACCTTCTCTGGCCATGGTCGGGTGAGGTGATACGCTACAAGGCAAGGCTTCATGGAGGACTCATTATAGTCCTTGATTATACTATATTTCTTTTAATGCTTACTAGTTTTGCTTAAAGTTTAAGTAGTTTAGTTTGTATTTAATATTTTTTGAGTTCCATGGTTATGGTTTTGTAGTGACTGATGTGCTAAAAACAGTCAATAAATATTAACTAAATTAAACAAGCAATAAAAACTAGACCTAAGACTCAACTAAACAAAACACCGGCAAGTGAACCGGTCAATTGTATTAAAGCTAAGTAAGTCCGGAATATCGAACCCACAGGACTCTATAAATTACGTTAATTAACTAATTAGACTCGACTTACGACATGACTATTTATTATTAATGTTTTAAGGGGGATTTTAAACTAATATTAAACATAAGAAAATAAATAAACAAGTAAACGAGAACAAGCAACTAAACACAAGATTGAAACCAATAAGAAAAGGAATCTATCTAGGTAAGAATCCCATGCATCAACAATCATCAAGCAATGGACAAATAACATGATTATGGAAACTGATTTCTAAGCGTATTCATCTAACAAACCCTAAAGACCTTTGACTGAATCAAATGAAATCCCAAAAAACAATTATTAGATTATTAAGCAATCAGTATTATTGATTTCCGCAAAGTCATCAATTAGGGTTAATTAATAGTATCTAAAGCAAGCAATCTTACGAAACACTAAACCCTAGATAACTTGATAAGCTAACATGACATCATGAACATGGATCAACACAATAAGCAAGAATATTGTTACTAACTATCCTAGCATGCAATTGACCAAGACACATGAACAACTCCTCACCTTACAGCTATTGGAATTTAGCAAAGCATTTAAAACCCTAACCAACAATTAACAAGCTTCTATGATCTAATAGGCCTATTCAACCATAATAATCAAAACACCAAGTAATGATTAAACATAAACCCTAAATCTAAAGAACCCAATCAAAAGATAAAAGATCTATGTGAAGCAATAGTTAATAATCAATCAAGATAATAAATACTTATACGCATCATGAAAATAAAACCAAGTCTTTACTATTAAATAACGAAATCCATAATCAAACAATAGTCCAAAGCAAGAATCAAGTATCAAACATGTTCATCAAACCTAGGTAGACATGAAGTCTAGCCTAGAATCATTATTAAAAACAATCCTAAACAAGTATTAAAAACAAAGAGGAAAGACATGACAAATAATGAACAAAGAACGAAAGTTAGAGCGATAAAACCCTTTGCGATTGATCCTTGAACACCCGGATGAAAGAACTCTTGATCCTCCTTGGTTCCTAGCTTCAAATCACCTTCAAACCCTTAATAATTCCCTCAAAATCGGCTGGTGTCTTAAGGTTGTGTCAGGTTTAAGTTAAAGGTGTTTAAATAGCGAAAACAAGGCCCGACAATAAGCAAAAACGAAATAATTTTAGCCCAGTTGTGCCTAGGCGCCGCGCCTAGGGCTTTTGGCCTTTCCCCTTGGCGCGGCGCGGCATGCTCTTCTATAGGGGCCGGTCAGACCGGCCCGGTCTGACCGGTTCTCTGCTCTGGTTCTTCCTGACGCGTTCCGGATCTCCGTTTTGGCTCGTTTTAGATCGTTTTTCGCCCTTTTTAATCACGATCAAATCCCGTAACCTACGAAACATAAAACCGTTAGTAGTATACAAATCTCGACTAAAAACGAACAAAAACTAATAAAATATTAATTAAAATATACACGGGAAATATAAATATTTAGCATTATATCAGTGACTAGCCTCGGTTTAACTTAGAATAGCTCCAAATCGTAAACCGAACTTTATTTACTAGTTTTGTTAAGTAATTATATAAACATGCTTTATGTTATATTTTAGTTTCTAAAATCATGTTTATAAGTTTCATGGTTATGGGTTTGTAGAATCTAACCTCTGTCTTAACCGAAACAAGATCCGAACCGATAACCAAACTTTCGTTTAAAGAATTTACTGTTAACTTTTTTGGTTTTAAAACTTAAGTGTCATCATTTATAAATTATTATACAAGTACTTTGATGTTTGGGCATGTAGTAACCATTCTTGATCTTATTCCGAGATGGAAACCAAACCAAAGCAAACTAAACCAATTTCACTCGCTTAAGACACACAAGTGTGTTTCTAGCTATCAAGACTTGTATATTTCTTTAAAAATATTTTATAAACTGATTTTAATTATTTTCTTAAAGTACTTGGAATGTTGAATCCAACTTGATCTTATAACAAAGTTTGGACCGACAAAACCGAACACCCGCTTAACGGACGTTGTTAGTTCTAAAACAATAGAACTACATACTTGGTTAAGTCTTCTTAAATTTTATTGAGTTATCTAATAACATTTATTATTTTGAAAGTTGACTTTGGGTTTGACCAATCATCAAGACCCGAACCAACAACCCGAACACTCGTTAAAACCCATTTTAGTATCTATATTATAAAGGGACTTGCATTCTTGCATTTTTACACACCTTATTACTTAACTTAGGTTGAGTAAATATTAAGAGCTAGATACTTTAACCCAGTTTCGAGCAAACTTATATTTTAAAAGACTAGTATTATAATTTTTTAAATATTTACATTTTTAAACTTTAAACTTTAATTGTTTACATTTCTCATCATCTATTTTTATTTAAAGACTTACAAGGCAACTTTTCTAATATAAGACTTCTTTCATTTTAGGCTTTGTTCGTTAAACTCGTCGTTCCGGTTAATCTCCAAATCATCAATCTTTTAAGTTTATTACTTGAACGTGGGTACTTTTCATACCCCGTTTTCCATCTTTCGTTTTTGGGGTGATATTGCATACTTATTCAAACCAAATGTTTTATACTTGAGTTTTAAACCACAAACTTTATTGTATACTTTACTTAAATAAATGTTCGATTTGGTGTTCTATGCTTACATGCTTATATGCTAATGTGTTTACCGATTTTGGTTGGTTGATTCATAAATCCAAGTATATTTGGCATCCCTTATAGAAAGGTGTCGTTAATGTATTCTTATTAACGATTTCACATAAATCCTAGACTATTTGGTATTCTCTTATAGCAAAGTGTCGTTAATGTATTATTATTAACGATTTCATTATCAAAATTGTTGCTATTATTTATTGTTTTGTATACAAGTTGTGGAATTTTCTATTATATACTTATTGTTTAAAACTATGAAATTGCTCACTAACCTTTGTGTTGACAAATTCTATTTAATGCGATGTTACAGGATTGAATTTAGGTTGACTCGAGACTTGAAGAAAACGTTATCAAGACTTTTAGGATATTAGCAAAATGAACAATATATTATTTACTATGATTTGAATTCGGTATTTTGTATGAACAAGTTATGTGACTTTTATGATTTTATGAATTTAAATGAGTTACTTAAATATTGTCACTTTAAATAGTGTCTTGTGTTTTTGGGCAATTCGTTGCACCCCGGCATGTTCCGCCGCCTTTGTCGGGGTGTGACAATGTTTCTTAATTAAGCTATTACCCTTAAGCTTAACCTTGAAATAGTTTACAACTTTGTTTATGAATGAAAACACTTTGTTTTTATGTGACGTTTGATATAGCATGCTTTGGCTTAATAGGTTCTAACACGTTGGTGGGTTTCTCCAGGTAAGTAAACGGGTCCCGCGATTGATTGAGATTTATACGAATTACTTTTCCTTATGCAAGAAACTCACTACTAGTGATATCCCCCTTACAGTTTACTACATGTCCTTCAAAAAATAACTTTGTTAACATTACTTCATTAAGAAGTAACGTTTATGAAAACTCGTTGTGAATGTTTATAAAATATTTTCAAGGTTAAAGACCATAGCCTCGTTTTAATGTCTAAGCTATAACTTAAATATCTCAAAAATAACTCCTACCTTAATACGAGTACTCGAAATGATAATAACAAGAAATGAATGAACTTGTCGGGTAGGATCTTGATCTAAACACGCTTATTCGATTGATAACTTGCTTAAGACTTTGATACATGCACGTACTTTGAGAAAATGGAACGTCGGCTCGTCACAACAATCAAGCACGCTTCCCTAGGTTATGTATGTGTAAATTGAAGGTATTTTTGGGATGAATGAGGCTCAATCCCGTAACCTTCTACTTATAGGCAAAATCTGCTCCCTATCGTGATACGCGATGAAGTGCATAGCCGGTCATCACGTATCGCCGCGCCGCAATTATGCAAGAATGCCACATAATGACACGTAACCTGTCAAAGCATGCCACGTGTTGACACGTGGTTGGACGCATGTACCCGGTTACTTAACGAGGTCTTCGCGTATCGCGATGGTCCTATTGGTTTGGCCATCACGTATCGCTAAGCCGCCCATATTGATCTTTGTGCAAGTCCATCACGTAAAGCGATGGTTTAATTGTTATCCGATTGCGTATCGCGATGTGTCATAAGTTTCAGAAATTTATTTTAAGTCCCTAAACTTAAAGGGTTTGACATTTTTGGCTAAACTCCAAGAGGCTAGTTTACGTGGTGTTACATTTGGGTTGGGCGTTCCCCCGGGAAACCATACCATCGACTGCCACTTGACAGCCGGTGTGCCATCACTAGTGCATAACTCTCTCTGGCGTAACAAACGGTGAGACAAAAACTCGAGTGGGCTTTGGGTTCGAACTGACAACCTTTGCACAAGGTCTAGCTCAAATTCTTCATTGTCAATATCCACCAAAAGTGACACATGTGTTATTAAAACTTGAGTCTACATTGAAGAACCCAAGCCTCCTGTCACTTGGACAGAAGTGAGGATTTTAATATATTTAGCTATATACACGTTTCCTTTAAAGTATTATTTATTATACTATTAATAAGACAGAATTACATATTTTGTCATTTATGTTTACATCAAATTTCAGTGGTTGTCATTTATATTTAAAAGTAACATAATTTGTACTTTATGTTTCAAAATGTTACACCGTTTGTCCTTTAATACTAACCCAGTTAGTTTTTCTCGTTAAGTATGATCATGTACAAGGCAAATTAGTCATTTTAATAATTTATTTAAAAATACATTTTCAAATAATTAGAAACAATTTAATTAAAATATTTATACATATATAATATAATTAACCCAACCCACCTCCCATCTCCTCTTATTCCTCCATTGCCACCGAGCTCCATCTCCGGCAAGCCACCACCGTCGTCGTCTTCTCCGACGAAAGCCCTCTCTGTTCCCACCGGAAACCACCACCACCACATCCGTCCCACACCCAAATCTCCAACCTCTTGTAAACACCGTCTTCCCCTTCCACCGCCGGCACCGTCTCCCACCTCCATGACAACCAATAATTCTTCTCTCTCTCTCTCTCCTAAACCCTTTACAAGCAATGCAACAACTGTCTCCGTTGTCGGAAACCCACCAACGCCGCTAGGACCATAATTGAACCCTAATAATCGTTGCCAAAACCTAATCAGGGTGTATATCTTTTATAATAGCAGCCCCGCCGCCACTAGGGCTTGTAATCAAATAATGGCAGACCAATTTGGGCTTGCAATCAACGCCCGTTGCTGATAGAAACCATAATTTGGTTTAGAAGACAGATCTGATGAAGGGCAAGTTGTGGTGGTGGTTTCCGGTAATGGAGATGGGTGGAGGTGGAAGACGGTGGTAGCAGTGACAGATGGTGTGTGTGGTGGCGGGTGGTGGCAGTGACAATGGCGGTGGCCGGCGGTTCTGTGGATGGTGGTGACCGACGGTTCTGTGGATGGTGGTGACCGACGGTTCTCTTGATAGTGGTGGCCGGCGATTCTGTTGCGGTTGGTTGGATGGTGGTTTGCGTTGTGTGGTGGTTGTTGTGTGGGTAAAGTGTAGAGAAGAGAGAAAGAGAGAGTGTGTGTAGAAAGAGAGAGATGAGAGTTTGAGTTAGAGAGAGAGAGATAACTTATATATACATATATATTAATTTAATTATTAAAATGTTATTATAAATAAATAGATTAAATGACCGATTTGCCCTCATGTACAATGCACATGACTAGAGTTAATGATAAAATCTAACTGGGTTAGGGTTAAAGGACAAACGATGTAGCATTTTGAAAACGTAAAGTACAAATCATGTTACCTTTGAAGATAAATGACAACGAGTGAAATCTGATACAAACATAAAGGACAATTTAAGTAATTTTGTCCTATTAATAACAAGAAATTTAGAAAAAAGAAAGAAAATTCTATATAGATTATCTATTTTAAATATGTAACAACGATATAAATTAACTATATGAAATATAAGTATAATAAACTAGACTAAAAGTGTAACAACATAGATTTTTTAGTTATTAAACAACAACCGATACCCGACTCGTTCTTATGTTCCGGTAATTTTAATCGATAAGATATTTAAATTTTTATATCTTGTAAGGCCCCGTTACCGGTAGCCCTACTTTCGTGTTGGATTTACTCATAAACACAGTTCTAAATATCAGAGTTAATTAAAACTTTACGCGGAATATAAAACTTTCATAAAACATTACATAATTCATAACTTGTCTCAAAACATCCTTTGTCTTTCAACATTAAAGCATTAAAATTAAAACATCATAAGTCTTCAAATGCCAGACTCTTATTCTTCTGCCATGTGTCCCCACTCAAGCCAGCTGTCTCATCCTACTCACCTGCGTGCATACTAAAAGTCAGCTACGCTGAGTGAGTTCTAGTTAATCATACATTATACAATACACAATACTTATATTCTTTCATTCATACTTTCATAATTTCTTACTTTCACATCTTACGTTATAAAGAGCATTACGCCCTACATTACTCGAGTATTATTAGGGCTCGGTACCCTCCTTCCTCGAGTATTATTAGGGCTCGGTACCCTCCTTCCTCGAGTATTATTAGGGCTCGGTACCCTCTTTCCTCGAGTATTATTAGGGCTCGGTACCCTCTTTCCTCGAATATTAGTAGGGTTCGGTTCCCTAATTCTCGAATATTAGTAGGGTTCGATTCCCTCTTCGTTACCATACAACCATACATCATACCTCGAGTATTATTAGGGCTCGGTACCCTTTTCGTAACCATACAACCATACAACCATCATTTCCTTCTTTTATTAACTTTATCACGTTCATACATATAAGCATACATATCATACTTACCTTATACATAGCGTTACAACCTGACAGTACGTGCAATATCCGAAGATCGTTCACGTACTAACAAGCAATCATTCATACATTTCACATCATTCATATAAGGCATACACTTATCACTTAGGATAAGTGTATTAACAAACATATAGAGTATGCACACAGCCCCGAAAACATAACACAGAAGTGGGGCTAGAAACTCACCTGAACACGGTTACGTTCACCGTTAATCGTAATCCCTTTCTTCAGTTGTGCACGGCTGACTGTATAACAAGTATACGTATCAATTAACTATCACTACTCATACCATCTTTCTAGTCTTAACTACTACCCACAACGAACTGGGGTCCGGGGGCAGCGCCCCTGGCAGTGGGGTCTAGGGGCGGCAGCCCCTAGCAGGGTCCAAGGGGCAGAGCCCCTGGCTGGGGTCGAGCTAGGTTTTTAATTTACATTAACTGTCTTAACACATTTTCCATTAGGTTTTTAATTTATTTTCTAAGCGAACTTAACTTTAGGCGAAGTTAAACCTTAAGCGAACTTGGACTTAGGCGAAGTTATCAGTTAGGCGAACTTGGCCTTAGGCGAAGTTATCACTTAGGCGAACTTGGCCTTAGGCGAAGTTATCAATTAGGCGAACTTGGCCTTAGGCGAAGTTACCAGTTAGGCGAACTTGGCCGTAGGCGAAGTTAAGCTTTGAAGGCGAAGTTATGCTTTGAAGGCGAAGTTGTTCAGGTCAGCTACGGGTTTGGTTTTTATCAAGCATTTTGGCGATTTTAATACCCTTGTTATGGTTCGACATTACCACCTACGTTCCCAAACCATTTTCGTTCGTATATATATCCCGTATATACTATAAAGCTTGGACCTTTAAGGTAAAAACGTTCAATACTACGTAAACTTTAAAGGTCAATAACATACCTTTTATACGTTCGGTGTGGTCGCGGTTTGCTTGGTTATCTCGTATATTGAAGATCTAATAATGGTCGGCTTGATTCTTGGTCTCGGATGTCTCTCTCTCTCTCTTGGCCGAATATGGTGTAGTGTATGTGTGTGTTTTTGAGTGTGTAGAGATTATGATGGAAATGAAATGAGGGTTTAGGGTTTTAGGTTGGTTTAGGGGATATTTATATCCCTTAAAGCCCATGGACCTAAGGCCCATTCTCATTTAACCCATCTTAATTAATCTAAGTCCATGATCCGTTCTTTACTCGACATTAATTAATTAATAACGCGAAATCACTAAACGTAACTTTCTTTATTTAACATTATAAATTTTAGGATGTTACATATCTTATCTTTTCCTTTTTCCTTATTATATTATTTAACTATATTTTAATCTTATAACTTTGAATTATAAGTAAAATACCCCCCCTAAATTCTAGTTTTAACCTCATTTGTAACCATTCTTATAGTGCAGGGGCTAAATTTCAAAATCTGATTTAAAATAATAAATTATTATACTTAAACCCAAACCCACTCATCAACCCGTAACCCATATACCCACATTGTGTCTTGATCCTTAATTTTCGTTCTAATCATGGAATTGACAATAGAAATAGTTTGTTACCTAAACGCGTATCACCGACACAGTTAATTTAAGAAAAACGATCTCGTTAATATGTATTTGTTAATAAAAATTCTATCATGTATCGTAACATCAATATACGCTTATCAGTTGTTAAAAAATACAATTAATCACATTCACAGCTTCTAATCAAGACGAAGATCATTAACCCCATCATTGATTGAATCATACTGGCATCCAATATCGATTTTTTATGTCGAGTTGCCGTCGGGTTTCGTTGCTGTTGTTCACCATCAATACCTCATCGTTTCTGGTAATTATTTTATGTAATTGGTTCGTCTTCAGTCATTGATTATTAGCCCTAACGTACATCAGTTAAACAATCAATTAACGATTTTATCAATTGAATCATCTAGGGTTTTATCAATTGATTTGGGTTTGATAGGCTGTAACATAAAATTTTTTGTTTTCGTGTTCTAAACATCATGGCCGCTTGGCCTGGTGGTTGTGTGCGTTCCTGTGATTCATTGTAACGGCCAGGTCTCGGGTTCGAGACCCTGGATGCATGTTTTTTCTTCTTTTTTCTATTCTTTTCTTTTCCATTGTTTTTGTTTAGTTAAGGATTTTGTAAATTATCATAATTAGTATTTAATATAAAATAAACATTATTTTACTTAAACCGACCTCATGAAATTACGTCTTTGGTCAAGATCTTGTTAAAAGCTTTCATTTACGTGTGTGTGTGTGTGTATGTAAATGAATACATATAAATATATAAGTATTATAAGTATATTATAATAATAGTAAACCTTATTCTTTTTATTTAAAGCCCGACACTTTAATCTGCGTTCTTCGTCGTTGAACGTTTTTACGAATTATCTTATATTAATTTTATGCATAAAAATATATATATATATATTATATATGTATCATTCTTTAAAAATTGTAACAATCATGTTAGACGTTTTAATTATATTTATAAAATTTGTTTTCCATTAAATATTCCAAGATATAAATTGCATAAATATATATTTTATGTTCGTATTAAATAATTTAATATATTACAAGTTATATTTATATATGTACACACTTATAATTGTATTCTATTTAATTAAATATTATTTAAATAATCATATAATTATTTCAACTCATATTTATTTATTTTAAACTAATGATTTCACAATAACAATAACCATAGAGTTCAATCGATCAATTAATAACCATTCTTATTCCAAACATAACTTAATCACATCAAAATCTTAATTCATTAAATTATGTTATATCACTTATAATTAATTCATATTATTATTATTATTATTTAACTAGGAATCCTTGTCGGTGTATCCCGAAGGATTTATCTTTCTCACATCATCACTTGTTTTTCGTTCATCCGATCAGGTGAGCATTTCACTCCCCTTTTTACTTATTTTTAAACTTTTTGGGGACATGTGCGTATCTTATATATTTAACTATTATATAGTATTCCAAACCGCAACTGTTAATCCTTGTGTGTATATTGGTTTATGCCTAACTTGTTATTTGCTTACTTACTTTATTTGAACGCTATTTGCTTACTTCGGCAACCAATGTCCATTTTTATTGCAACGGTTTAGTCCTTGCTTGGTAACCAATGTCCATTTATATGGATTGGTTGAGCCCTTTCTTTATGATTGATTATTTGTGTATGTGCTATGGCTTAACTGTTTATTCTTACATGAACAGTTTGCATATTTCTTTATTTATTATATGTTATTATTGTTGTGTCTTAAACTGGTGCTTTACTCACTCAACATGTGTTGTTGACAAATTTTTCCATTTTATACGCATATGCAGGTTATCATGTGATTTAGTTGCAAGATTTGGTGAATAACTTAGGATTGCATGTTAGAGAGAAGAAACAACAACTTAAATTTTATTTTGACCTTATTTGTTCTATTTATGAAATCATGTACTTTGACTTATTGAAAATAAATAATAGATATTGTCATTTTAAATATAGCATTATAGTACTTTGAAAAGCTGTGAGCAATCAGTTACGCCCCGACATTTCCGTCATAGGTTGGGGTGTGACAAAAAGTAAAACTCTTAATTTTTGAAATAAAACACAAACAAACAAAGATACCTAAGGGTGCAAACGAAACAAACTTAATCCATGAGAATAGAGACGGTTCACAAAGATGCAAACGAGTCGAGCTGCTCGTGAACTACTCGAGTTCGGATCGATAAAAAGCTCGAATGAGTCGAGTTTTTTCGAGCTTGGGCTTGATAAAGCTCGTTTAGTTATTGAGTCCGATGTAACATTCGTTACTTTTCAAACCCGAAAAGCCGACCCATTTTAAATTTTCGTTTTTGTTTCTATTTAAATTTATATATTTTTATAATATTATTAATTAATCTCAATGTTCGTTAATGTATTTTATGTGATCAGTTCTATGCAATTATACATTTCACCACCCTTGTTGTATTACATACTCATTTAAAACATTCATAATCAAGACCAAATATTTATGTACATGTCCCATGCAATTTACTAGAATTATTATTTAACTACAACTACTACTTTTATTATTTATAATTATTATTATTAATTTTATTATTATCATCATCTTTTCATATGTTACTTAACTAATAAAAACTAATGAATATTTTAATTCAATAAAATTTATTAAAATAGTTAAACCTTTTGAATACCCTATTAAACAATTTTTAATTTGTGTTTTAATTATATTAATGATTAATTTTCATAATTTTCTTAAGATATAACAACTCTATATTTTCAATATAAAAGGAGGACAAATCCTCCATTATTTTCACACCTCAATCCATTCTTTTCTTAAGTTTAAGAGCACTAACAAGTAAGTTGTTACCATTTCAAGCATTTTATAGCTTTAGTTTTGATTTTATCTTGAATGTTCATACTTGTTCATAAGTTGTTCTTCATGATCATATTATTTTTATCATAAAAATATTATATCTTGGTTTTAAGAATCATTATGATCATGGATATCCAAGATGAACACTTTGATTTTTTCTAAATCTTGGATCAAGCCTAGTTATTTTGCAAGAACAAACATGAATATATATTTATCTAAATCTTTTGATTCGTTGATCATCGTAACTTATAAACTTTCTTTTAAATAAGATTATTTATAAAAATTTCTTTTATTTAAAATATTTTACAATAGATATAACATACTTCATATCTTTGAATTAATAATTGAGTAAATTAATTATTGTTTATTTTAATACAACATAACTACTATTTATAATTTTCTTTAAGAGAATTCATGCAAAACATTTAAGTTAATTAATTAATTAATTATGTTACTTGGAAACAAATGTTTAATTATAAATTGTTATTAATATTATTATTTAATCTTATATTAATAAGTTATAATTATTTGTCTACAAATCATTCTTCAACTAATAAACATCAAATGATTTATATAAACTTTATTCAATTTTGTTAAACTCATTAAAAATCCCCAAGTCCCCATTTACCATAAGTTAATTAACTTTATAATTCCGGTAGCTAGTCCTTGATTTTTGTATCTTCGTTATTATTTATAGTTTCGTGAGATTCAATTGCTTCGTTTGTTAACTCGCTTTCGGTTATTATTTCAAGTTGTCTCCAATATCAAAGGTGAGTTTCTCACACCCCATTTTACCCTTTTTAACTATTTTGGGGGGTAGCATATATATCCTATCAACAATTCAATTTCGTTTATTCATTATTACAAATTACAATTCGCTACATGGACTTGTGTGTTTACTTGTTACTTGCTACAAATTACTTGCTCATGGATTACTTCAAGATAGTATGATCATACGCCCCCCTTTGCGCTCAATACATTTGTTGTTATGAGTGGAAAGGGGCCTCATTATCCGAGTACATTGGTGCACAATCCCAATTGGAAAGGACCTTACTTGCGCTTATCTGAGTACGCTGGTGCACAATCCCAGTTGGAAAGGACATTACTTGCTCATTTACACTTGTTCATGAAATTGTATGATTTTTATGTACGTATATCAAAACTTGTATGAACTCACCAACTATCCATTTAGTTGACTTTATTTTATATATATGTTACAGGTACAATTATTAGAGGATGAAACAGAGAAGACACTAGAACTTAGGTTATATTAATAAATGGACAAGTTGTTAATTGTTCTTGTATTTTCCTTGTATTTCTTGTTATAAACTTGTGTACTTGATGTTTAAATTAATTAATGATCATATTGTCACTTAATAGTGTCACATGTGTTTTGGGCAATATGTACGTCACTCTCGGGCGTATTCCGCTTTAGCCGGTGTGACATTCGTCAATTTCGAGCCTCGATTCGTGGTTGTTTTGTAAACTTTATTGATGAAAACCGACCCGTTTTGTAAACTGAAACCTTTGATATATTAAAAATGATGGATTTTATATTACAAATTGTTTTACACTTGTTGGGTCTTGAAAACATTCATTTCGGTCTTTAAAACGCTTAAAAATCACTTAAAACGAACTACGGGACCAAAACTGCCATTTTTGAAAAATCCGGAAATAACCCCTTCGCGGGGCGCGACGGGGTGGTCGCAGGGCGCGAAGGCAGGTCTGCAGCTGCACGTTTTTTTTGGTTATTTTTTATGCATACATGTGACCAAAACACCCCATTTTCATGCAAGACCCTTTATGCTTGACCATTTCAACTTACCTATATATACACCACCATTTCCATCCATTAATCTCTGCTACAACTCCAAATTCTCTCTCAAATTCAAAGATTTAAAGGTTATTTTCTTTGTGTTCTTGAATGTTTGACCTCTAAAAGTCAAACTGAGTTTTCTCTTTAATTCTAACTTGTTCATCTAACATTACTAACTCTTGAATATGGTGGTACAACATATATATAATACACACCCCTTGTTTCCTTTATTTGTTACTTCACCGACTCCGGTTGGTTAAGTTTCGAATGTCATAAGGCAAGGCTTCATGGAGGACTTCGTGTTCTTGATATATACATCACACACATAACTTATTATACATATCATTTATGCCTAACTTCTGCTCATTTTAGTTTGTTAGTCACACTTACAAGTCTTGGGTATGTGGAATCCGTCTATGAACTCATTGTGAGATGGAAACCGAACCAAACCGAACTTTTGTTAAAAAGATTTGTTGTTGACCTTTTTAGTTGTAGAACTTAAACATTTTCATTTGTACATTTTTATACAAGATCTATGATATATGGGTATGTAGAATCCATCTATGAACTTGTTGTGAGATGGAAACCGAACCGATCCGATTTTACTCGCTTAAGACACACAAGCGTGTTTTTAGCTATCAAGATTTGTATATTTCTTTAAAAATAGTTTACAAACTGATTTTAATCATTTTCTTAAGTACATGGAAATGTTGGATCCAACTTGGTCTCATAACATAGTTGGACCGACAAAAACGAACACTCGCTTAACGTACGTTGTTAGTTCTAAAACAATAGATCTACATACTTGGTTAAGTGTTATTATGTTTTAATGAGTTATCTCATAATAATTAATATTTTGGAAATTTGACTTTGGGTTTGACCAATTGTCAAGACCCGAACCGACAACCCGAACACTCATTAAAAAACCCGTTTTAGTATCTTTGTCCCAAATGAACTTGCATTTTAACATTTTTCCCACCTTATTACTTAACATTGGTTAAGTAAATATTAAGGTTAGATACTTTAACCCGATTTCGAGCAAACTTACATTTTTAAAGGATTGTTATTATAAATTCTTAAATAGTTACATTTTAAACCTTGAACTTTAATTGTTTACTTTTTGCAACAATTATTTTATTTAAAGATCTTCAAGACAACCATTCTAAATCCAAGATTTTATTGTCATTTAGGCCTTGCTCGTTAAACTTCATCCATCCAGTTATTCATCTTTTACCGATCAAGTTTTATACTTGAACGTGAGTAACTTCATACCCCGTTTTCTACCTTTTATTTTGGGGGTGACATTTCATCTTATCTAAACTAAATGTTTTATACTTGGGTCTTAAACCACAAACGGGTTGTTGGATACTTTACTTGAATAATTGCTCGATTTGGTGTTCTATGCTTATTTGCCTATGTGTTTATCGCTTTTGGATGGTGGAACTATAAATCCTAGACCATTTGACAACCCCTCATGGCAAGGTGTCGTTAACGTAATGCAATTAACGATAACTATAAAAATCCTAAACTATTTGGCAACCCCTTATAGTTGGGTGTCGCTAACTTGTTAGCGATAACTATTTATCCAAGTTTATAGCTATTATTTATGGTTTTGTATACTAGTTTTGTGGCTTTTCATACTATATGTCTATTGTTCAAACTTATGAATTGCTCACCAACCTTTGTGTTGATAAAATTTATTTTATGAAATGTTACAGGTTTGCATCTAGGTTGATTTTGAAGTTCGTGAAGAAAACGTCACAAATACCGTTAGGATATTAGCAAAAATGAACAATAGTTGATTTGCTATATTTTTTTATATTTTGTTGTATTTGACTTATGAATATTTGGTTATGTGACATTTTCGATGTTGTGAAATGAAATGAGTTTGTTAAATATTGTCTCTTTAAATTAGTGTCATGCGCTTATGAGCTATAGTTGCACCCCGGCATGTTCCGCCGCCTTTGGTCGGGGTGTGACAGATTGGTATCAGAGCCATGACAATTAAGATAGTTGGTTAGACTTAATGACCTAGAATTGTTATGCTTAGGGTCCTATACGTGTGTTCATACGTGTTTACTCTATTTTATTGTTCATATCGCATGTTTATTTATGAACTTGTTTAAAATTCACCAATATCCTAAATGTTCACATACACACACTTTCATAGTATTTCCAAGGTATCCTTACCTTAAAACGCAAAAAGTAGATTTTTATTGTGTTTTATGGATTACAAGATTAACTTGGATCCCGTTGTTTCAAATCCCTTAAAGGTTGCGTTTATATCGGGTTTGTAGCCATCATAGAAAACGAGACATTATAAAATGATCATTTGACAAAAAGATTCCAGGGATCGAAGGTGATTTACTTATCTAGGATGGTTGAGTTATAATGCTCGTTTTCTAGGCCATAAACCATGTTTGTTAATTCTTTAAGTAGTCGAATGCGAGCGTTCCGGTCGCCATCCTAATTTTTCGGTCTTAAAACAATAGGGCTACGGTGATTTCGTGAACTAGTGTTCTGGCATGACCTTGTATCTCGATTTATAGTGTTATCATTGTTATTTGAGTCTAAAACATGAAAAAGTCGCGGTGGTTACGTGCACATGTTTAGACTCCAACGTGGTGTTTTATAATACCTTTTACTTAGTGTTGGAATATCAAGTCGTGGTGATTTCACGCGCGATTTTTCCGACTTTATAAAATCTCAAAATCTCAAATTTTCAAGCTTTAACTATCTCTAAATCATTTACGTTTTGTTTACGGTTTTGTTATTTATAAACAAAGTTTTATATTTTATCTAACACTAACATCTTCTCCATACTAACTCTAGGATTCACAAAAATCAAAAATCGAAATCTTATTTTATTTTATACACCTTGGTATTCATTTCCTTTACCCAAAACTTATCCCATTTTCTTTATAAATTTTAGCATGCCTCCGCTAAGACGCCAACCGCGATGGGACTCCACCCGACGTATGGCCGCTCTTGTCGCCAAGCAAATGGCCGATGTGATTCCCGAACTTATGACCCAAATACAAGCAAACCAACCCGCACCCGTTGTTGCACCTGTTGAACCCAAACCCGCATCCTACCTGCTTAAACAATTTACTAGTGCCAACCCGGCCGAATTCTTTGGAACCAACTGTGCGACTACCTTGTTGCAATGGTTCGAATCGATAGAGTATGTATTTTTACACAGCGAATGCCCTGAAGCGAAAAAGACAAACTTCGCTTCAAGCATGTTTAGGGGAACCGCCCTAACATGGTGGGGTAGTGTTATGCACCTCCAAGGTACGGATGTGGCCATGGCTCTTCCATGGGCCGAGCTCAAGGCACTTATGAAGAAGAAATTATGTCCCAAACACGAGCTCCAAAAGCTTGAGGAAGAATTTTGGAACATAAAGCAAGAAAGTGGTGATAACGCCGCTTACTCATTCCGTTTCCATGAGTTGAGCATCCTTGTTCCCCATTTGGTTACCCCAACCGAACGTGAAATTGATAAATATATTGGGGGTTTACCGATGAAAATCCGGGACTCAGTCATGAGTAGAAAACCCGTGAACCTTGAGGAAGCCATCACATTAGCCGGTTGGCTATTGGAAAATCACGTGAAGGCGGGTACCCTAACCCTCAAGAAAGCAAGTGAGAAAGACAAGCCCGAGCCCGCTCCCCAAACCAAGGTTGAACCCACACCAGAAGCCATTAACTACTCAAACTCTTCCCGAAACAACTACAACAACAAAAAGAAACCCAAAACCAACTACCGAAATTATGCCGTCACCCAACCTCAACCACAACAACAAACCCAAACCCTCCCTCAAAACTGAAAACCTTATGTTGTGAACTCCCCGCTATGTAACACTTGCCAACTTCACCACCCAACAAACTCGCCTTGTCGCCAATGTACCACTTGTAACCGACTTGGCCATCTCAACACCACATGCCGATCCCACTACGAACCCAACCCAACCAACCAAACCAACCAAGAAATTTTCCCCTAAATTCCCAAAACCGATATGCACCCTACCCACCAAACCAACCCCAACCACCCCGAGCTTGTTACAATTGTGGAGATCCAAACCATTTCCGCAACAATTGCCCTTGCCTCACCTTTGCTAACCAAACCGTGACCGTACCTTACTACCAAACCCAAGCTTACCAAGTTCAAACCTACCAACCCCAAATTCCCCAACTCAATGCACCACTCATCCAACCCATCCAAGCAATCCAAGAACCACCTCCACCTCCACAACAAGCACCTCAAGTCAACCATGGTAAGCAAGGGCGAGCTTTTATGATGAATGCAAATCAAGCTCAAGTGGCAAACGATGTTGTGAACGGTATGTTTTTGGTGAACTATCATTTGGCTTCTATTTTATTTGATACCGGTGCCGATAGAAGTTTTATTTCTTTAAAATTTGAGTCGAAACTTGCGATGCTTCGAACTAAACTTTCCCGACCGTTCTCTGTTGAAGTCGCCAATGGAAATTATATTACCATCAATTCCGTCGTCCGCGATTGTTCTCTTATTCTTTATAAGCATAAATTCTCCATTGATCTCATCCCGATGCAAATGGGTAGCTTCGATGTCATAGTAGGCATGGATTGGTTATCTTTGCACCGTGCCGAAGTCTATTTTGATAAATTCATTCGCATCCCGCTCGTCAATGGTAAAATTCTTAAGGTCTTTGGAAACGCAACGCCCCGAAGGCTAAATCTCATGTCGTGTGCTCAATCGCAAAAGTACTTACGCCAAAAGTACGTTCCGTTTCTAGCTCTCACGGTGACAAAAGACAAAAAGGAAAGGAAGATTCAAGATATTCCTATTGTTCGTGATTTCCTTGATGTCTTTCCCGAAGATGTTACCGGTCTTCCTCCCATTCGTCCGATTGAATTCCAAATCGATCTTGTGCCCGGTGCGATGCCCGTGGCCAAGGCTCCTTATCGTCTAGCCCTGTCGAAAATGCAAGAACTGTCAAACCAACTCGAAGAACTCTCCGATAAAGGCTTCATTCGTCCAAGCTCTTCTCCTTGGGGCGCTCCCGTTCTCTTCGTGAAAAATAAGGATGGTTCGTTTCGTATGTGCCTTTATTATCGTGAACTTAACAAGCTTACCATTAAAAATCGTTATCCATTGCCACGTATCGACGACTTATTCGACCAACTTCAAGGCGCAACTTGTTTCTCCAAAATTGACCTTCGATCGGGTTATCATCAATTGCGTGTTCGTGAAGAAGACATTCCTAAAACCGCTTTCCGTACTCGATATGGACATTTCGAATTTTTGGTTATGCCCTTCGGGTTAACAAATGCACCCGCGGTATTTATGGACCTCGTGAACCGCGTTAGCAAACCATTCCTTGATAAATTCGTTATTGTCTTTATTGATGACATCCTTATCTTTTCCAAATCTAGAGCCGAACATGAACATCATTTCCGTTCCATTCTCGAGCTCCTTAGAAACGAACAACTCTATGCCAAATTCTCCAAATGTGAATTTTGGCTCGAGGAAGTTCAATTTTTGGGACATATCGTAAACGACAAAGGTATTCATGTTGATCCCGCTAAAATTGAGGCCGTTAAGGATTGGAAAACTCCAACGACTCCCACGGAAATTCGATCCTTCCTCGGTTTGGCCTGATATTATCGGCGTTTCATTCGGAATTTTTCCAAGATCTCTTTGCATCTTACCTCTCACCCATAAGGGACAACCCTTCAATTGGGGTTCGAAGCAAGAGGAAGCCTTTTGTAATCTCAAGGACATGCTTTGCAATGCTCCTATTCTAACCCTTCCTAATGGAAACGACGATTTTGTTGTATTTTGTGATGCATCCCATCAAGGCCTTGGCTGTGTTCTCATGCAACGAGGTCAAGTCATCGCATACGCATCAAGGCAACTTAAGGTCAACGAGAAGAACTATACGACTCACGATATCGAACTTGGTGCCGTCGTTTTCGCTCTCAAAATCTGGAGACATTACCTTTATGGTACAAAATGTGTGGTTGTTACCGATAATAAAAGCCTTCAACACATTTTTGACCAAAAAGATCTCAACATGAGACAACGACGATGGGCCGAATTACTTAGTGATTACGATTGCGAGATTCGCTACCACCCCAGTAAAGCGAATGTTGTCTCCGATGCCCTAAGTCGAAAGGTTAATGTTAAATCCGTTCTGCTTCTAAGCGTCATTGTTCAAACCGATCTTCAAATTCGTATCTTTCAAGCTCAACGTATCACCGTTGAAGAAGGTAATATGTATGACGAAGTGTCATGTGGAGCCGAACTTCAACTCGAAACCAAACCCGATGGTCTTTTGTATTTTCTCAATCGTTTATAGGTTCCCGATCGCGATGACCTTCGTACTTGTATTCTCGACGAAGCTCATAATTCGCACTATTCCGTTCATCCCGGTACGGATAAGATGTATTTCGATCTTCGTGCTACCATTTGGTGGCCGGGTATGAAAAAGGAAGTAGCGTTGTTTGTATCTAAATGTCTTACTTGCTCAAAAGTCAAAGCCGAACATCAAAGACCTTTTGGTCTACTCGAGCAACCACCGATTCCCGTTTGGAAATGGGAAGACATTGCTATGGACTTTATCACCAAATCACCCAAAACCCAAAAAGGCAACGATAGCATTTGGGTGATCATCGATCGATTAACCAAATCGGCTCATTTCATTCCAATCCGCGAGAAGTATTCTGTCGAGCAGCTTGCTCAAATCTATGTTCGGGAAATCGTGTGCCGACACGGTTTGCCGTTGTCTATCATCTCCGATCGCGATGCCCGTTTTACCTCTCATTTTTGGTGTTCACTTCAAGAAGCTTTGGGAACACGTCTCGATCTTAACACCGCTTATCATCCTCAAACGGACGGTCAATCTGAACATAAAATCCAAACACTCGAGGATATGCTACGAGCATGTGTTCTTGATTTCGGTGGGAATTGAGATTCTCATCTTCCGTTCATAGAGTTCTCCTACAACAATAGCTACCACTCTAGCATTGACGTGGCTCCTTTTCAAGCTCTTTACGGTCGTAAATGTCGTTCCCCGATTTGTTGGAACGAAATCGGTGAAGCTCAAATCACGGGACCCGAGATGGTCCAAGAAGCCACCGATGTCATTAATCAAATCCGTAAGAATCTCCTAGCCGATAGAGATCGTCAGAAGAGTTACGCCAACAAATGAAGAAAACCGATCGAATTTAATGTTGACGATCTTGTCCTTCTAAAAGTATCCCCTTGGAAGGGGGTAGTCCGTTTTGGAAAGAAGGTAAACTAACTCCTCGTTTCATTGGTCCTTTCAAAATTCTTGAGCGTGTTGGGAAAGTAGCGTATCGACTTGAACTACCGCAAGAACTTGTCGGTGTTCATCCGACATTTCATGTTTCGAATCTCAAAAAGTGCCTAGCCGAGGGTAATCTCCATATACCTCTCGACGAAGTTCATGTTGATGAGTCTATGATTATGGTTGAACGACCCGTTGAGAATATGGATCGTAACGAGAAGAAAACTAAGCGTAGTCGAATTCGGTTAGTAAAAGTTTGATGGGTATCACGGCGTGGCGTGGAGTTTACTTGGGATCGAGAAGACGCAATGAAAGAGAAGTATCCACATTTGTTTGCATCGCCGTCTTCATCTTAATTTCGAGACGAAATTTCCTAAAGTAGGGGATACTGTGACATTCGTCAATTTCGGGCCTCGATTCGTGGTTGTTTTGTAAACTTTATTGATGTAAACCAACCCGTTTTGTAAACCGAAACCTTTGATATAATAAAAATGATGGATTTTATGTTACAATATTGTTTTACACTTGTTGGATCTTGAAAACATTCATTTCGGTCTTTAAAACGCTTAAAAATCACTTAAAACTAACTACGGGGACCAAAACTGCCATTTTTGAAAAATCCGGAAATAACCCCTTCGCGGGGCGGGACGGGGTGGTCGCGGGGCGCGAAGGCAGGTCTGCAGCTGCACGTTTTTTTGGTTATTTTTAAGCATACATGTGACCAAAACACCCCATTTTCATGCAAGACCCTTTATGCTTGACCATTTCAACTTACCCTATATATACACCACCCTTTCCATCCATTAATCTCTGCTACAACTCCAAATTCTCTCTCAAATTCAAAGATTTAAAGGTTATTTTCTTTGTGTTCTTGAATGTTTGACCTCTAAAAGTCAAACTGAGTTTTCTCTTTAATTCTAACTTGTTCATCTAACATTACTAACTCTTGAATATGGTGGTACAACATATATATAATACACACCCCTTGTTTCCTTTATTTTTTACTTCACCGACTCCGGTTGATTAAGTTTCGAATGTCATAAGGCAAGGCTTTATGGAGGATTTCGTGTTCTTGATATATACATACACACACATAACTTATTATACATATCATTTATGCCTAACTTCTGCTCATTTTAGTTTGTTAGTCACACTTACAAGTCTTGGGTATGTGGAATCCGTCTATGAACTCATTGTGAGATGGAAACTGAACCAAACCGAACTTTTGTTAAAAAGACTTGTTGTTGACCTTTTTAGTTGTAGAACTTAAATATTTTCATTTGTACATTTTTATACAAGATCTATGATATATGGGTATGTAGAATCCATCTATGAACTTGTTGTGAGATGGAAACCGAACCGATCCGATTTTACTCGCTTAAGACACACAAGCGTGTTTTTAGCTATCAAGATTTGTATATTTCTTTAAAACTAGTTTACAAACTGATTTTAATCATTTTCTTAAGTACTTGGAAATGTTGGATCCAACTTGGTCTCATAACATAGTTGGACCGACAAAAACGAACACTCGCTTAACGTACGTTGTTAGTTCTAAAACAATAGATCTACATACTTGGTTAAGTGTTATTATGTTTTAATGAGTTATCTCATAATAATTAATATTTTGGAAATTTGACTTTGGGTTTGACCATTTGTCAAGACCCGAACCGACAACCCGAACACTCATTAAAAAACCCGTTTTAGTATCTTTGTCCAAAGGAACTTGCATTTTAACATTTTTCCCACCTTATTACTTAACATTGGTTAAGTAAATATTAAGGTTAGATACTTTAACCCGATTTCGAGCAAACTTACATTTTTAAAGGATTGTTATTATAAATTCTTAAATAGTTACATTTTAAACCTTGAACTTTAATTGTTTACTTTTTGCAACAATTATTTTATTTAAAGATCTTCAAGACAACCATTCTAAATCCAAGATTTTATTGTCATTTAGGCCTTGCTCGTTAAACTTCATCCATCCGGTTATTCATCTTTTACCGATCAAGTTTTATACTTGAACGTGAGTAACTTCATACCCCGTTTTCTACCTTTTATTTTGGGGGTGACATTTCATCTTATCTAAACTAAATGTTTTATACTTGGGTCTTAAACCACAAAAGTTGTTGTATATTTTACTTGAATAATTGCTCGATTTAGTGTTCTATGCTTATTTGCCTATGTGTTTATCGCTTTTGGATGGTAGAACTATAAATCATAGACCATTTGACAACCCCTCATGGCAAGGTGTCGTTAACGTAATACAATTAACGATAACTATAAAAATCCTAAACTATTTGGCAACCCCTTATAGTTGGGTGTCGCTAACTTGTTAGCGATAACTATTTATCCAAGTTTATAGCTATTATTTATGGTTTTGTATACTAGTTTTGTTGCTTTTCATACTATATATCTATTGTTCAAACTTATGAATTGTTCACCAACCTTTGTGTTGATAAAATTTATTTTATGAAATGTTACAGGTTTGCATCTAGGTTGATTTTGGAGTTCGGTGAAGAAAACGTCACAAATACCGTTATGATATTAACAAAAATGAGCAATATTTGATTTGCTATATTTTGTTATATTTTGTTGTATTTGACTTATGAATATTTGGTTATGTGACATTTTCGATGTTGTGAAATGAAATGAGTTTGTTAAATATTGTCGCTTTAAATTAGTGTCATGCGCTTATGAGCAATCGTTTCACCCCGGCATGTTCCGCCGCCTTTGGTCGGGGTGTGACAGCCGGGGTGTTACATCCGAGCTTTAGCGTTGCATGGAAAGTTCGTTTGGGCTCGTCGGGTCTTAACAAGCCTTCTGTATTTTTAAGTTTCTTCTCTTTTGGACTTCTATGTATTAATTAATTTTACGCTTTTCCTAGTTTAAGGTAGTGCACTAGCTTGAGCTCGGGTTGAGCATAGGCTTGTTGAAGATTCTTTTTAAAGTATATAAACACAATAAAAACTTAAATAAAGTAATTGCCATATAATAAACGAGTTGTGTCCGAGCTTAAAAAAAACCCATGAGCTGAACTCAAACTTTAGAAAAACAACTCAAAACGAGCCAAGCTTGAGCTCTCGTATGACAGAATAATCGTTTAAACCACTAACAACTCCTCTGTTAAGTGACTGTCGATAGTATGTTTCCCTGGGGAACGCACAAGCCAAAATCTGAAGCCAACGCAGACCTGTTTAAAACAACATAGTCCGATTAAAGTGGTGTAACAAGACTCTCTAAATTAAAGCGCATGATGACCTAAAAACAAAAATTAAAACGCCGTTTTGTTAAAAAGGTTGTGAATGTTAATTCCTATTTGCTTTAGTCTATATAGCCTCATCCTCGTTGCTATCTTCTCTCTTATCATCATATAAAAAAGGCGTCAAAAGACATCAACTTTTGCCCCCATAAATAACACATCACATCTCTTGTTTCCCCTAAAATATTGATTTCTCCCAAAAGATGAATAATCTCCACACCAAATCCGAACGAACCTCTTCTTTTTCTTCTTCTTCTTCTTCTTCTTCTTGTTTCTCCCATACCTTTGGGGTTAACTATACTATCATCAAATCATCAATCAATAAACCAAACCACCTGTGTTTACAATTTCAAATGTCTTCGTATTTAACATTGAAACCATCGCCATTCTTATCATCATCACATTCTTCTTCTGTTCTCGCATCATGTAACCTGCTCGGACTCTGTTCTCCTTCGTCGGTTCGTGTTTACGGACAACCAACGCCTAACCGCGGGAGACTGAGAGCTCAATCTCAGCCGCAGGATTCTTCACAGAGCAGTGATTCGCAACAACCCAACGGCTCCGTGGTATAAATTTTATTCACTTTTCGAAATTAGGTCATGTTAAACTGTTATTAAGTTGTAGTAAGTGCGTGTATACTCTTACTGTTTGCTTTAGGTTTTTCGGAAATTTGATCATGTGAAATTGTTTATAGGTTATAGTAAGTACTTACTGTATATTATTTGTTTCAGCATTTGGAAATTAGTTATGTTAAGTTGCTATTACATGTTAGTTAGTAGTAACTGTATACTCTTATTGTTTGCATAATTTTAGTTAGTAATCATCTGCTCCGACTGTGTTCTCCGTCGTCAGTTCATGTTTACGGAAAACCAACGGTTAGCTGCGGGAAATTTAGATTGAGATTCAGCAGCACGATTCTTCGCAGAGCAGTAATAGTAGTGATTCTCAACAACTGAACGCTTGTGTGGTAAACATTTTGAATAATTTGGTTCACTTTTGGAAATTAGGCCATGCTAATTGTTAATAGTTGTAGTAAGTAATGACTGTATACTGTTTTCGTTTCTCGTTTTAGATTTCGGAAATTAGGTCATGTTAAATTGTTAATGGCTTCTAGTAATTGCCTAATTGTATATTATTTGTTTAAAATTGGAAAATTAGTTATGTTCATATGTTAATAGGTTATAGTAATGCTGTATACTGTTTTTGTTTGCCTTATTGTGTATCATTTCTTACACATTTCGGAAATTAGGTCATGTTAAACTGTTAATAGCTTGTAGTAAGTAGTAACTGCTTACTGTTTTTGAGGTTGAGGTTGCGAGCTGAATCTCAGCTGTAGGACTCTTCGCAGGGCAGAAATAGTAGTGATTTGCAACGGTATACTACTACTACTCATAATAATATTTATATGATTCAGTTTTGGAAATTAGGTCATATTAATTTGTTATTAGGTTATAGTAACCAGTAAGTAGTAACTGTATACTGTTACTGTTTGCTTTATTGTGTATTATTTGTCTTAGGTTTTGGAAATTAGGTCATGTGAAATTGTTATGGCTTGTAGTACTTGACTAATTGTATATTATTTGTTTCAAAATTTGGAAATTAGTTAGGTTAAATTCATAGTCACATGGTTCGCGGTACGCTTCGGTTCGGGAACGTGGAACGGGATCGCAATTCGCTAGGTGCCTAAAGTTCGGTTCGAGTGGGTGTAGGATCATTGAACTTGTATGTTTATATGTATTTTTTTAAAATATATACACGTTATAAGAAGTACAGGGTCAATTTTAAATGAAAGTGACATCTTCAAGGGTGAAAAGTGTAATTTAAGTTAACTTTAACATAACAAACCCTCTAACCCTAATTTCAGCCGACATCATGTTCTTCATCGTCTACACAAAGCAAATTCTGGAAATTTAAATCTGGTGACTTTCCAAATACGTAATGGCTTTCCAAATTCTTTCTCTTTCCAAAAACTATTCGATGTTCCCATGGAGTTGGATCGTGTTTTGAATTGATCCTGTTCACGATCCAGAGAGCATCCGAACCAATTGAAACGAATAACGGGAACGCCAATTTCAGGATTGGAATCGCGAACCAGAGTGAGAGTGAACTGGAATGGTGTTCGTACCGCGTTTTGGTCCGAACGATCCAGATCGAAAAATGCAGCACTTTGAGCAAACCTTGTGACTATGCTTTGAAGTATATAAGGAAGTTAATTGGGTGGCTGAAAGTTAAAGTCTTTGAAGAAACTCAAATTATGAAAGTGTTTGTTGGATGATAAAAAGAAAAAAATTTTCTAAAAACTCGATTAGAAATAGAAATCCTAACACTTAACTGTGATAAAATTGAATCAATGTATCTTAATTATGAGTTCCAAGCTGCAACAAAAATGAGAACTTATAAGTTTTTGACACCAAATAATAACATGAATATCTCAAAATCATAGTCACAGGATTCGTTCCGGGTCGCTCGTACCGGAAACGGGTACAGAATCGTACCGGATCGCTGTGGAAACGCGATCTGGATCGGTCAAACTGACCGTTCCCATTTATTGCAAGAATCGAACAATTTTAATCAAATCGCGTTTTCAGTTGATGAATTCGGTGCTTGGTAGTCTTTTTGTGACTCAAATCGGAGAAGAGATGAAGATCTGACAAAACTTTGCAATATTTTTTATCGAATGAGGAGGTTGAGAAGGAGATTGGAGGCTGCCGGAGAGGAGATTTGAGAATAAGAAGACGGTCTTCTAGAATTTAGGGTTACTAACTTACGACTCCTGCACTTGATGTTACTATAAGTTTAGAATTTACATTTTTTACCCTTAAAGTTTGAATTTTTTTCTAAGTTTAACCTTCATTTTCTACATATATGTTATTAATATGTTGAAACATAAATAAAGCTTACTTAAAGTTAATTTTTTGTTAAGTCAAGTTAAAAACTTTTAAAAACTACTACAAAAAATCTATTTAAAGTGTTATGTATATGACACAATGTACCCGACTATAAGGTACACCGTACCGCGTACCGAATTGGCGTTCCGAATGAGCCTACCCCCTTCGTACCGAACTTTTGAAATGCACGAACCGCGTACCGGGCCGTACCGAACTTTTGAAATGCTCAAAATAATACCAAAAAAAAAGTATGAGCAATTTTACCTTGTGAGCAGGATGAACATTTCATTTGTTTGACTGAAGTTCAAGAAGAGTTTTTCCCATCAATTCAGTCTACATTAAACAATATTTCTTTTTCAGTTAACATAAGAAACTATCGGTAACAAAATTCAAGATTTGATTGAAGCATTAAGTTGTTCGTATCATTTTTAATGTAGCAAGTAGTGCAGGTAATATATCCGAAAGATACAAACCTGAACACCCAAAGCTTTAAACTAAGAACGATGGATCCTCTCTTTGATATTGAATCCAAATTGCTATTAGCACCAGAGCTCATTGATGCTAACATGATAACAAACATAAAAAGTACCAATCACCCGTAGCATTAATGCTAAAATAACCCTAATTCCCAAACTGAAAACCCTAACTAAATGACAATGTAAAATATATAGCAACTACAAATTACAATCGATTTAGTCTACTGACCTAGATAAACTTGATGACTGCATTGAAGATTAGCCCAAAAATAACCCTAATTCCCAAACTGAAAACCCTAACTAAATGACAATGTAAAATATATAGCAACTACAAATTACAATCGATTTATTCTACTGACCTAGATAAACTTGATGACTGCATTGAAGATTAGCCCAAAAATGATCGTGGAAAACCCCAAATTGGGGATTTGACGACAATATTCAGAGCTCAAATTAATGGATTTCATAATAATGAATTAAGCTTCTTGCAAAAGAGCCATACACCGCGACCGTATCAACTGACACCGTCTGCGAACACCACACCACCGCCACCAAGAGTCCAGAAATAGAACCCGACAACCATTGGCGGATCCAGCATACAAACGGGTGGTTCCCCGGAACCACCCGAGTTTCGAAATAATAGTGTACGGATATATAGAAGACGCGTAGGAACCACCTTATAAATTAAGAGGGAACCACCTAAAAAAAATTCCTGGATCCGCCACTGCCGACAACAGTGATGATGGAAGTGAAGACGGTGGAAAAGCAACATGATGGTGGTGGCGAGAGTAGGTGGAAGAGGATGGAGAATCCCACTGATGAGCAGTGCATGCCTGAACAAAAGTTAAAAAATGGAGAGAGATCAAGAGAAAGTGGAAGTTTGGTCCAGTAACAACAAAGTAAAGTAAAATGAATATGAGATCCAATGAGAACCAACCTAAGAAAAATAGTTTCAACAAAAAGTTATGCGTGATGTACAACCTGGACAGCCAAAGATCACCCGTAATTGTATATTTATAAATAAATTAGTAATTCATAACATAGGTTAGTTGGTTAGTTAGGTTGTTCGTTCATAACTTCATATATATATATATATATATGGTTTGCTTGGCTTTGGGAAAGAATTTTTACTCGCAAACATATTAACAATTGGTGAGTTAAAAAATCACAAATGTCATAAATAAAATAAAGATTAACTCTCTAATTACACAAAAAATAAAATCCATCATTATAAACCATTTTCAATGCCCATTTATTTGCAACTCAAAACAATGTTTCAAACTCAATATACTAACATTTTTCAAAAAAGTCAAAACCTAACTAACTAACTGTCCAAGTCATGACATCATCATCATCAACCGGTGGCTCGCAATACTCTTTGATTCCTAGATCCTGACATATATCTATAATTTCCTCAATGACATGCCCTTGACGTCTCCACCGTACTTCCATATCCTAGAAGTTCATGCGATGTCTCGGCCGAACGGACAACTTTAGTCTATTTGACTCTTCCACCAACTGTGCAACTATTTTTGGGTCCGGGTACCAGAAGTCACAGTGGATCGCGATGTAGCTGAAAAAAAAATGTTAACATTATTATTATTATTATTAAACATATAGTCAGTTTAATTCCGTGTACCTTCTTATCCACTTCTTTATTTCGGCGATCTTGTCTCGAGGAGTCGATACATGTATACCAAAGTCAATCGCATCCTCCATATGTGGGCAACGGTTAAAATTGGCTATTGGCTTCGTTGCCAACAGGCTGTTTTGCTATTCGACTCGTTTATCGTCAGGTCTTAGAAAGACGGTCTGCAATATATGCATCTCGTCGACTGTGCCATTCAATTCAAATCAACATGTTTAAACAAGTTATAAAATAAACGTTGATCATTAAAAAAATACATATATTATTTAAAACACTATTTACCTCGACTCCATCGATCTCGCATCGGTCACCCACATCGTACGGGTGCACCACGAACAGGAAATGCAAATGCGGTTTTGCATGTGTTCCCTAACGCAAATGCGCCCAGCACGAGAACGCGCAAATGGTAATTACAGTGTGGGGAGCAACAACCTCAAGCATGATCAAAGAGATGGGAAGTATCGACACGCCAACCAATATACTCAATATGTGGTGGAGTGTGTTTACGACCGCGCTCGTGTTCCTCATAGATCGTGCAAGGGCTCTACGATCTCTGAAGACATGAACCTGTGAAACAAAGGAGAAATACATAGTTACTTCAAGGTATGAAAGACTATTGGATTTGGATACAAAGGAGAAAAATCATCATTTTTCTAGTCTGGAATCTTTGATTTCTAGATCACAATCTGAATCCAAATCCAATAGTCTTTCATACCTTGAAGTAACTATGTTTTTCTCCTTTGTTTCACAGGTTCATGTCTTCAGAGATCGTAGAGCCCTTGCACGATCTCTGAGGAACATGAACGCGGCCGTAAACACACTCCACCACATATTGAGTATATTGGTTGGCTTGTCGATAGTTCCCATCTCTTTGATCATCCTTGAGGTTGTTGCTCCCCACACTGTAATTACCATTTGCGCGTTTCTCGTGTCGGGCGCATTTGCGTTCGGGAACACGTGCAAAACTGTGTTTTATGCTGTCATGTTCCTGTTCGTGGTGCACCCGTACGATGTGGGTGACCGATGCGAGATCGATGGAGTTGAGGTAAACAGTGTTTTAAATAATATATGTATTTTTTAATGATCAACGTTTATTTTATAACTTGTTTAAACATGTTGAATTGAATGGCAGCTGACAGTCGACGAGATGCATATATTGCAGACCGTCTTTCTGAGACCTGACGATAAACGAGTCGAATTACCAAAACAGCCTGTTGGCAACGAAGATAATAGCCAATTTTAACCGTTGCCCACATATGGAGGACGCGATTGATTTTGGTATACATGTATCGACTCCTCGAGACAAGATCGCCGAAATAAAGAAGCGGATAAGAAGGTACACGGAATTAAACTGACTATATGTTTAATACTAATGTTAACGTTTTTTTTTCCAGCTACATCGCGAGTCACGGTGACTTCTAGTACCTGGACCCAAAAATGGTTGCACGGAAGGTGGAAGAGTCAACTAGACTAAAGTTGTCCGTTCGGCCGAGACATCGCATGAACTTCTAGTATGTGGAAGAGCGGTGGAGGCGTCGAGGGCATGTCATTGAGGAAATTATACATATATGTCAGGATCTAGGAATCAAAGAGTATTGCGAGCCACCGGTTGATGATGTCATGACTTAGACAGTTAGGTTTTGAATTTTTTGAAAAGCGTTAGTATATTGAGTTTGAAACATTGTTTTGAGTTGCAAATAAATGGGTATTGAAAATGGTTTGTGATGATGGATTTTATTTTTTGTGTAATTAGAGAGTTAATCTTTATTTTATTAATGGCATTTGTGATTTTTTAACTCACCAATTGTTAATATGTTTGCGGGTCAAAATAGCCAGACAAACCATTATATATATATGAAGTTATAAACGAACAACCTAACTAACCTATGTTATAAATTACTAATTTATTTATAAATATACAATTATAGGTTGTACATCACGCATCACTTTTTATTGAAACTATTTTGCTTAGGTTGGTTCTCATTGGACCTCATATTCACTTTACTTTGTTGTTACTATACCAAACTTCCACTTTCTCTTGATCTCTCTCCATCTTTTAAATTTTGTTCTGGCATGCACTGCTCATCAGTCTGGAGAAACCCTGTCCTCTTCCACCTACTCTTGCCACCACCGTCATGTTGCTTTTCCACCGTCTTCACTTCCATCGTCACTGTTGCCGGGTTCTATTTCTGGACTCTTGGTGGCGGTGGTGTGATGTTCGCAGACGGTGTCGGTTGATATGGTCGCGGTGTATGGCTCTTTTGCAAAAAGTTTAATTCATTATTATGAAATCCATTGATTTGAGCTCTAAATCATCATCGTACTCAGTATATCCCACCAATAGCAAAGCTATTGTAGGGTCTGAGGAGGGTAAGATGTAGACAGCCTTACCTCTACCCCATGGGGATAGAGAGGCTGCTTCCGGTGAGACCCCCGGCTCGATAGTAGTTTTGCATCAAGCCTTGGACATAAGGCACATAGCACTCAATCATCGGGACGCCGGCTGATTGGTGCATGTACCCTTGTTTTTCGGCTATCAACGCCACCACATGATGCCTGATTAACCTTCCATCACTTTTAACGTTATTTTCACGAGATTAGTAAAATAATGTCAAAATTAGTGCAATTTTACTTTTGCCCACCTGAGGGTTCACACATATATACATTATATGCGCGCACCGCAAGCAGGGCACTAAATATTGTCGTCAAATCCCCAATTTGGGGTTTTCCACGATCATTTTTTTGGGCTAATCTTCAATGCAGTCATCAAGTTTATCTAGGCCAGTAGACTAAATCGATTGTAATTTGAGTCCAGATTTTGGAGCTATAATCTTCATTACCCATCTACCAGATTTTGGATAAGGAAGAAAATCAATTGGACAGAAAGTCCATTTGAACTTACAAGTCATATGAATTCATTCTTGTTAGTTTGTGGAAAGTAGAAGTTAATAACAAACCAAAATGGGGAGAATGAGCATGTGAAGATACTTACTAAGCTAGTGAAATCGTCATAAATGCTTGACAAAACAGGTAGACTTATTACTAAAAATGACATAGTTTTAGGAGCACACTCCGATCTTCAATTTATTATGTGACAATAACTTATGTACATGCCGAAAACATGGTTTTATAAGTTGCTACATCTATACATGTGACCAGCTTCTATACTCCTTTACGTGACTAGGATTACAATAATCAATCTTTTTTATCTTAGATACCCGGTTTCTTTAATATCTTGCACCTTCTTTGCGATTGATAAGGAATTAAGGATACTAATGATTTTGAGTCACCTACTTATATTGACATTTGTCTTATATATCATTATATATTAATTACAATTGTAGATTCATGAACATTAAAAGAAGCATGCATTTGAATATGTTGATAATGTCTCATTTAACTTTTAAGAAACATTACTCTTTGACACAATGTTTTTCATACTAATACTAATGTTAAATCTGGATTTCTTTGATTATATTTGAATTTCAAAGAAAAACAGGAGGGAAATTCTACTGGAGTATGTGAAAAATGTGCAACCAGAATTGATGGAGTTATTTGTTAAACGAGCACCTCAGCAGGTAACATTCATTCCTTATTGTTTCTTTTATATGTGTGTTATAAACAGATCATACTTACTGTTATATCTGTTAGGTTGTAGATGCCATGCGCCAAACCGTAACAAATATGGTGGGAACTTTACCCCCTCAGTTTTTTGCAGTAACTGTTACCACTGTAAGTCTTTGTTTTTCTTAGATTGTTTGATTATAAGGATATAATCTGATTTAAACAATTTGAGTATAGAGTTATTGACACATTGCATTCTTTTAATTGTGTCTGGTGCAATCAGGTTGCAGAGAATCTTGCACAACTCATGTACAGTGTTTTGATGACTGGATACATGTTTAGGAATGCACAATATCGGTTAGAATTGCAACAAAGTTTGGAGCAAGTTGCACTTCCTGATACATCACAGGAGAAAAAGGTACCTATTCAAATTTCGATTTTTGGTAGGCCAGTAAACGAACTGAACAAACACGAATGGGCATGTTCGTGTTCATTCGTTTAACTTTAGTCACACAAACGATTGAACATGCACAACAAAACGTGTTCTTCTTCGTTCGTTTTAATAGTACAAATGAACGGTTTACGAATGTAAACGAACATAAGTGAACGTAGATGAAAGTATATAGTTGAACATAATTGAGCAAACAACAATTAGAAGTAAACATATCAATCTGTTGGACCTAAGCAAACGTAAAAGAACGAACATAAGTGAATTTTAATTAACAACCCTTCACAGACATACATGAGTGTACGAGGCAAGTGTTCATGTTCGTACGTTTAACTAAATGAATAAAAAGCTTTGTTCATGTATGTTTGTTTATTGAATAAATGAACTTTCTTCCAAACGGTTCATGAAAAGCTCACTAAACGTTCGGTTCATTTACAGGCCTACTTAAGACCTCCTGTATCGTGATATTAAATCGTATTATTTAATACACTGATCCAGATTTATGTACATAAAAGCGTTAACGAGTTGAACTCTATCCAAATTCCAACCCAATCTGCTTGGACCCATTACCCAACTCATCCGGGCCCACCCAGTTTCCCACAGAAAACGGAAATCTGATATTGCAGATTTGAAGCTCATCTTTTTTACATTTATATTTTCCTCAATTTGAGTCCCCTAATGTCTTTTGAGTTAAAAGATGGTCCACTTTTTAATTAATAGTCCTTACCAAAATGGGTGTCTTGACTTTATAAAATCTGAAAGGTATCTGTATTTTGTCCCATATTAAAAACAAAATATATGTTTGTAGTATTGATTATTAAGTTTCACTTGTATAATATACAGGATGCACCAGATTATGCACCGGGGACACAGAAAAAGGTGACGGGGGAGGTTATTAGATGGAATAGTGCTTCGGGTCCCGAGAAAATAGATGCAATCAAATACATTGAATTACTTGAAGCAGAAGTTGAGGAACTTAACCGTCAAGTAGAAAGAATATCCGCCAATGGATCGAATGAATTGTTGGACTATCTTAAATCCCTCGAACCCCAAAATCTCAAGGTTAGAAAGTTTGTTGGTTAATTAATTATAGCAAATTGCATAAAAAGATAAATCAACATTTACCAACTTTCTATAAGTAACCAACTCTTTTCAAGCTAGAAAAATCTATCAAAGTTTAAAATATCAAGATAAACCAATGTGTTAATACCATAAAAACCAATATGCTTTCTTGTTTTTTCACGAAAAAGTCACTCAACCTAACCTTGATTTGTTAAAGTCTCCCTAACTTGTAGAAAACACGCGAAAAAGTCACTAATGACTAAAATATTAGTCAACTTTCAGTTATAGGTAAAGTAACTTCTTTTGAAGCTAGAAAAATCTTTCCAAGTTTCAAAATACTGACATAAAGCAATGGGTTAATATCATAAGAAAGCCAACATATTTTCTTATTTTTCACCAAAAAGTCAATAAACATAACTTTGATATATTAAAACTAACTACACTAGATTTTGTATATCAAAGTCCTAAACTTGTATAAAATGCTTGTGAAAATATTATTTGAATAATGAGCTATTAACTCTTAAATTGGTTAAAGTTTTAAGTGAGCTTTTAACATTTTTAAGAAAAAACATTATGCCATCTTATTTTAACCAACTTATGTTATGAGTTAACAAGTCATTAGTTTTAACATTAAAGACTTTAATATAGATAATGAGTATAGAGATTTTTTCGTGTCTTTTTTTACAAGTTGAGGGTCTTTTTCATGAGAAATAAGATTTTTTTTTTATGGTATTAACCCTAGAGCTATCTTTGAAGTTGACCGATTCTCACATGCCATGTCGGTTCCACATCTGAAAAAGTCAACTTGTTCAAAGTTACCGGATATATCAACTTGTCTACTTCATGCATGAAATCGTGAATATTTTTTTTGCCTGTATAAAATTATGTAGGATTTGACAAGTAGTGCTGGGGAGGACGTGGTGGTTGCAATGAACACGTTTATTAAACGCCTCTTGGCTGTTTCAGATCCTACACAAATGAAGGTTAGCATGAAGTTTAAATTTTTATATTCTTTTAGTGTTTTAAAAGAATAGCGTGCTATGCGGTGGGGATATACAGGGCTTGATTGATTGATTGATTTTAGTGTTTTAAAGTTGGATTGAGAGCACGAAGAGTTGACAAATTTACAAGTAGGGTTTGAATCAAATACAAATTAAATTAGCGTGCTAACTGTGAGAATCAGTTAGAGTAAGTATATACAAGTAGAGTAGCACGTTAAATTAATTTGTACGTTAGCTTTCCCCTTTACAAGTATACACTTAATATGTTATAAGTTTTTTTCCATTTTATTTGTTTGTCATCTCTCTCCAAAATAAATAAATTATAAATAACAAACTCAAGAACACATCCTTAAACATTGTAATCCTAACTCTATTTTGAAGATTTTTTGGAAAAGGCAATGTTTTTGATTGGGGTGCGCATGAAACCAAAATAATTGACCCATAACCGAGATAGCCGAATCCAACTCAAAACCGATGGTTTGATTCTATATTTTTTTAAAAACGGAATTTCCATTAGATTTTGGTTTCGTATGTAATTATAAACCGACCTGTAAAAACCGAACCGGGTTTTATGACCGAACTGAACCCGTAAAATGACTTTTATAACCAAACTGAACTCGTAAAAACGACTTTTGTTATTGAATTTATGAATTATGAGTTTTCTTTATTGAATGTAATTTATAAGAAATTAAAAGCGTTAATCATAAATTAAGAAGAAAAATTAGGTCCAAGGTTCCATGCCCAAATTCATTATGGCAAAACCGAAAAAAACCAAAACCAAACGATTAGGAAGGTTCTATTCTGATTTTTACCTATTTGTCCATTGTGGTCGAAAAAACCTCTGTTTGTAATAAGAACTTGTATTTGTTTCTCAACTATATATTATGTCAAATGTTGTATTTTTTTACACTGTATTTTTGTGATGATTATACAGACTAGTGTGACAGAAACAAGCGCCCCGGAACTGGCAAAGCTGCTTTATTGGCTAATGGTGGTCGGATACAGTATACGTAACATTGAAGTTCGTTTTGATATGGAACGGGTTTTAGGGAGTCCAACTAAGCGTCAAGAGCTACCCCCAGCAGAGAACATATAAAAAACAAAAAAATGATATCAATAACGACCACCACATGTTTTGTTATTCCACCAAAAAGATTGTTGTTTCATATGTGACACTATGAAAGCTGCTGTTTTTTTAACCAGATTTTAGCGTATGGTTAAGGAAACAGTTGATTAATTGATTATTCAGTTGTAGCACCTATGAGTTCTTAGTGTTAATGGCATTTTGATTGGGTTTGTTTTCTAAAATGGGTCAAATAGAGAATGAACTAAAAGGATACATGTCAAATGTATCATACAAAAGATCATTGTTACTTTATATGTGAATTGTGAAGTGTCCTACCAAGTTTTTCTCTCTATAATCAAGAAAACAAGGGGAAACCCATATAGAAAAAAACTGGATAATTGGTAAAATGTTAGACCTGTAACTTACGGGTAAAATAACTTGACCCTAGCTAAACGTACTCCTCAGTGCTAAATGTAGAGAGATAATGTGACTAATTTAATAAGTGAAGAAGTACATTAAGTAAAAATAACAGAGAGTAAGTCGAGCATGACCGTTTCTGATTATGAATTCCAGACACCAAGTGATCCTCTAATCAACCCAGTTCTTTTTAAACACTTTTTATTTTTATTTTTTCCATTTAAAGAACCAAATCAAATAACTTGTATTCAAAATTGCTACCTATAGGTGCAATGGTTAACTCGATTATTATGTTTTACATGAAACATGTGTTAGAAGACAATTTTACACATCAAGCCGCACGGCGACTGGCGTACATAAAGAGCAAGTATGTCTTGTATAACGTATTAATAGTTATGATATTGTATTTAATAGATACTATTATTTTGTATACATGATATAAACTATGCAGTTAATGCCAAAAAATAGCGGATATCAGTCAATGACCGATATTTGAGATATCGGTTATTGCGATGGGATAGCGGGGCATGTGTGTGTGTGTATAAGGGTGGGATCTAGAGAGAACTTCTCTTAAAAAGTGAACTAGAGAACTAGTAAATAATTATTTTTAACTATTTTTAAAAAATTATTTTGTGATTTTTTGTCTTTCCTCCTTCTAATAAGATGATATTGTTCCTAAAAAAAACCGTTGATGTAATGCGTATGTGCATTAATGTGTATTGTATATATAAAATAGTGTTTTATTGCATATAATACAACACAAATACATTATCTAAATACACACTATTTAATATATGCAAATACGACACTAATAATTGTATGCAAAACACATTATCGCATATATGTAATAAAACACTAATGCATTATATCGATTTTTTTTAAATTTTGTATATAATATAACACTATTGCAAATATACAATACAAACAACTATATATATATGCTATTCAACACTATTTAAAATATCAAAATGCAAACTATTGCACATATGCATTATAAAAAAAAGTCAGTGTATTGCATATATGCATTACAATGTTAATTTTTTTTATTTTTATATTTTTTGTGGTGAAGAATAACAACTTATAAGAAGGATGAAAGAAAAAAAATTTAAAAATATTTTTTTAATTAAATTAAAAATACTTCATTATTAGTTCTCTAGTTCTCTCCATAAATCGGAGTTCTCTCATGATCCTCTCCCTATATATATATATATATATATATATATATATATATATATATATATATATATATATGAGTATCATTATAGAACCCTTAAATTATTTAAAAACTTGAAAGAACCCTTGAAAATTAACGTTTTCGATAAATTTTTTTGTATGTTAGTGTTATTTGAGTGTAGTTATATCACTTTTATATCAATAATTACGATTACAATTATAAAAATTAGTTTTTACACATATCTAAACTTTTTTATGCATACATGTAATTTGCTATTACATAAATTTTACACATATGTAAACTTGTGATTTATATATGCAATAACAAATTTATATATAAAATATGGTAAAACTAGTCTCAAACAATGTTAATATATGAAAAAAATTAAAAAAATGTTTATTTCTTATGAGTTCCTAGAAGTTCTTAATTTTTTTGAAGTTCTCAAATGATACTAACCCTATATATATATATATATATATATATATATATATATATATATATATATAGAAGATGGTTCAAATAAAAAACCATTGTTTTGTGAGAAGTGTGAGAATGCTTTAAAATAAAGCAAACCACATAAATAAGAAACTATACCATATAAATAGGAAACTATACGGTAGAAGGGATTACTCTATAGTATAGTAACCAACTTTGAAAGTTGTTCCAATCAGGTCACTGATGTAAACTTTTGTTTCAATCAAGTCATTGAACTTTCATTTTTGTTCCAATCCTAGATATTTTACCTGGATAGCAGGTAATCTAGGTATTTTTTTTAATTTTTTAATTTTTTTACTTTGCATAATAACTTTTAAAGGTTACGAAAATTAGTAAAAATGCGAAATATAATTTTAAAATTCCGAAAATTTGCCAAAAAAGTTTGGAAAATTGCAATAAATTGCAAAATTTGAAAAAAAAAATAAAAAAAAGTTCAAAACGGGTCGGAACGGGTTAGGATCAACATATTCGGGTTAGAACGGGTCAAGGTCGAAACGGGAAAAATGGGTTTCAGGTCAGTTTTTTTGACCAACGAATAAGCGCGTTTTCAACACGTTACAGCTCGTTTTAACATCAAAAGCTCGTTTAAGCAATTTTTTCAGTTCGTTTCAGCACGTAACAGCTCATTTAAGCCATTTTTCAGCTCGTTTCAGTACCTAACAGCTCGTTCAAGCGATTTTTCAGCTCGTTTCAGCACCTAACAGCACGTTTAAGCGTTTTTTAAGTTCGTTTCAGCACCTAACAGCTCGTTTAAGCGTTTTTTTTAGCTTGTTTCAGCACGTAACAGCTCGTTTAAGCGATTTTTCAGCTCGTTTCAGCACCTAACAGCTCGTTTAAGCGATTTTTTAGCTCGTTTCATCACTTAAAAGCTCGTTTAATCGATTTTTCAGTTTGTTTCAGCACCTAACAATGATTTAGGAACGGGTTTCGGGTCGGAACGAACTGAAATATCGTTTAAACGAGCTGTTAGGTGCTGAAACGAGCTGAAAAATCGCTTAAATGAGCTGAAAAATCGCTTAAACGCGCTGTTAGGTGCTGAAACGAGCTGAAAAATTGATTAAACGAGTTGTTAGGTAATGAAAACGAGCTGAAAAATTGCTTAAACGAGCTGTTAGGTGCTGAAAAATCGCTTAAACGAGCTGAAAAATCGCTTAAACGAGCTGTTAAGTGCTGAAACGAGCTGAAAAATCGCTTAAACGAGCTGTTAGGTGCTGAAACGAGCTGAAAATCGCCTAAACGAGCTGAAAAAATCGCTTAAACGAGCTTTTGCTGTTAAAATGAGCTGTAACGTGTTGAAAACGCGTTGATTCGTTTGTCCAAAAAAAAACTGACCCGAAACCTGTTTTGACCAGTTCCAATCTTGACTCGTTCTAACCCGAACATGTTGACCCTAACCCGTTCCGAACCGTTTTGAACATTTTTTTATTTTTTTTTTCAATTTTTGCAATTTATTGCAAATTTTCGGAATTTTAAAATTATATTTCGCATTTTTACTAATTTTCGCAACCTTTAAAAATTATTATGCAAGGTAAAAACATTGAAAAAAAATCTAGATTACCTGCTATCCAGGTAAAATATCTAGAATTGGAACAAAATTAAAAGTTCAATGACCTAAATGGAACAAAAGTTTACATTAGTGACCTGATTGGAACAACTTTCATAGTTGGTTACTATTTTATAGAGTAATCCCTAAAAACTACTAATCTCAACCGTCAGATCCTAGATCCAAGGGTCTAGATCTCTTCTTATGTTTCTCACAAAATTATTGTTTTTTACATTAACCCTACCCTATATAGGTATATATAATATAGAAGAGGGTTCAAATAAAAAACAATTGTTTTGTGAGAAGTGTGAGAATGCTTTAAAATAAAGCAAACCACCTAAATAGGAAACTATACCATGTAAATAGGAAACTATACGGTTTTAGAAACTACTAATCTCAGCCGCTAGATCTTAGATCCAAGGGTCTAGATCTCTTCTTATGCTTCTCACAAAATTAATGTTTTTTACATTAACCATACCCTATATATATATAAAATTATTGTTTTTTACATTAACCCTACCCTATATATATATATATATATATATATATATATATAGTAAGGATCCTAAGAGAACCCTTTGCAAATTGAGAACTTTGAGAACCATTTTGGACCACTAAAAACACCTTTAAAAAAATATTTTAAAAAATCATAAAAAAATAACAAAAATTTTAAAAAAAGTAAAAAAAAAACCAAAATTCTTATATTTCATTCCGGTTTCATAAAAAAAACGTCGTGTTATACACATATGTATAATTTTATTTAATCTTTAGTTACGTAATATACACATATGTACAGTATCATTTATCTTAAATTATACATATGTGTATTAAAAAAACATGTAAATGTACATATATGTATATATTATACATATGTGTATATAATTTAGCTAAACCGAGTTTTTTTAATATGAAACCGAGATGATAAAATAAGAATTTTGGTTTTTTTACTTTTTTCATTTTTGTGTTTTTTTTATTTTATGATTTCTTTTATTTTTGAGTTTTTTGTGGTTCAAAATGGTTCTCATAGTTCTCAATTTAAAAAAAGTTCTCTCATGATCCTGATCCTGATCCTATATATATATATATATATATATAACACAAAAAGTTATCTAATATTAATACTTAAGTCTTAATACAAAAATCATAAAAGTCAACATTTCAAAACACATAATAACAATTTGATGGTGAGATGAGCATCAGCGGCTGGAGATTGGAGAAGAAACACGAAGTTGATTGTCGATGTTTAAAGTCGTTCAATAATAATCAGATATAGGGCTTAGGGTTAAATCAAATGGAATTGGGCTATGGGTCAAAAAAAAGGTAAGGGTTTGGGCCAAAAAGATTTAACAAATTTGGGTCAAAAATATTTTACTCATAACTCGTCGATTTAACTGATATATCGGTAGTCAAATAGTGGCAAAATAGCGGTAAATATCGCTGCAAATAGCGGAACCGATATTTTGACCGCTATTTTACTGATGGGCCGCTAACCGCTATACTAAGCAGTTAATGCGGAAAAATATCGGATATCGGTCAATACCGATATATGAGATATCATTTCTCGCAGTGAGATATCGGTGGGATATCGTTAATTTTAATATCATGTAAAATTAATATATATATATATATATATATATATAGGATCAGGATCATGAGAGAACCTTTTTGAAATTGAGAACTTTGGGAACCATTTTGGACCACAAAAAACCAAAAATAAAAAAAAAACACAAAAATGAAAAAAGTAAAAAAACCAAAATTCTTATTTTAACATCCCGGTTTCATAAAAAAATAAAAAAAATTAAAAAAACAAAAAAAAACTCAGTTTAGCTAAATTATATACACATATGTATAATATATACATATATGTACATTTACATGTTTTTTTATACACATGTGTATAATTTAAGATAAATGATACTGTACATATGTGTATATTACGTAACTAAAGATTAAATAAAATTATACATATGTGTATAATACGACTTTTTTTTATTTATTTTTTATTTTTTAATTTATTTTTATTTTTTTAATGAAACCGGAATGAAATATAAGAATTTTGGTTTTTTTACTTTTTAAAAATTTTTGTTTTATGATTTTTTTAAACAATTTTTTTAAAGTTGTTTTTAGTGGTCCAAAATGGTTCTCAAAGTTCTCAATTTGCAAAGGGTTCTCTTATGATCCTTACCCTATATATATATATATATATATATATATATATATATATATATATATATATATATATATATATATATATATATATATATATATAGCAATTTAACACTAATAATTCAGTGTAGTCTCTTACCATGAACTAAATTACCTTTTGCAAATTGCAAAGCACTAACAATCATAGCAAAGGAAGAATAGATTAAGACTTAAAACACTAATATTGAACACTTAAAGTTGATAATTAAGACTTAAAACACTAATATCGGGAGTATCAATGATATATCGGCCAGTATCATTGATATTATCGGTAACCGATATTTTAAACCGATATTCTGATTTATATATTGCCAAGGACCGATAACCGATATATCACTAATATATCGGTGATATATCGGCGATATCGACTGCATAGCCGCTATAGCACTTACATTGATAGCATAGGATATAAATGACAGCTTGACGTTATTACATGCAAATCATCTAACAGTGTAGTTTTTACTACAAAATGACGTTTAACTAGACAACCGTGAAAACCTGCCGTTTGCAAGCAATTTAATAAAAACAAACATAGGAGTTTGTCATTGTTAAAACCTTAAGATGAAGACGGATGAGCTGTTGGTGTCTTACTGGCTGAATCAGCAGGCTTTGGTTGTGACGGTGACGGAGGTGTATAAATTCGTGCTTTCTTCAGAATCTCTGCAACAACCCAGAGCCTAAAGAGAAACTTGTTTAATAAACAAGCCCTAGCTTTACTAATCAAGCTCGACCTGCAACATGACCCACGCGAGCCTATTATTATATAACTTTTATATTCTTATAATAACTGTTATTACTTATTACATATGAAGTTATAACAAAAATAATTAAATAACTAATACTATGTTATATCACTGGGTATGATTGATTGATTGATGTTATATACAAAAATTATCTATAAATATATTTATAAATAAATTAATCTCAATAACAGTGGTTTCTCCACCACGACGCAACACCACAGCTAGGGTTTCGAGTTGATTCAAGTCACTCTCAATTTTGCCCTAATTTTTTTCGTTACACGCCACCACTGCTCTGCCGGACCACCGCCGGAACGCCACCACCCTAAGCCGCAGCCAACGCCGCCGTGCCGTTTTTCAGGGGAATCCGGAATTCCGGCGACCTGCTGTTTCCGGCAGCCACTGTTGCTATCCGCTGTTCTGCTGTTGTCCGTGTTCTGCTGTTGTGCGTGTTCTGCTACACCACCGAGCACCAGCCACTACCGCTGTTCCACCACTGTCATAGTCCTGAGGCTGTCGCCGCTGTTTGGAGCTGCTGTCACCATTGGGATCTTGGTCCTTGTCATGTCGACTACTAGCTTCGTTTCGTTATCCTTTGGTGTCTCACCCGGTTGTGTATAACCGAGGGTTTCAGATCTGAAATCCTATCGGCGTCTCACACTAACTGATTTTAAGGGTTTCAGATCTGAAATCCTATCGGCCTCTTGGTTTGTTATTGATCGATTTTCCTCTTATCGATCTGCTATATTGTTTGAAGAAGGCGCAATCTCCTGTTTCGCGGGATTTTCTGATAGCTCGTGACCCTAAGTGAAGGTTACGGCTATCTGCTTTCTACGTCGATTGCTCGGTGAGATCGTTCCCTATCTTTGGTTATTGTTTAATATTGGTTTCTTGCATTAGGAATTGTTGATACCAGATATACATGCCTGGTTTTTGTGTGCATTTTGCATCCTAAAGTTTTATGTGCTTCGTATTGTGTGCATTTGCTATTATTATTATTATTAATATTATTATTATTCGTATTAGTACTGTTATTATTATTATTATTATTATTATTATTTTCTATTATTATTGATTAGGCGTAATTGCTAGTGTTTGTGTGATTAGTTGCAACCATAGATCGTAGAAACCATGACTACTACTTGAGACCATGTCCTAATACGAGGGGTCTAAGAAAGGGCAAAGATAGGGAGCGTATATTGCGTTTGGCTTCTTGGAATGTAGGAACATTAAATGGTAAGTTGCTAGAATTGGTAGATGTGCTTAAAAGACGTAGGTTCAGATAGCATGCCTCCAGGAGACTAAGTGGAAAGGACATAGAGGGGCTGAGTGTAATGGGTATAAGTTGTGGTACTCAGGGTCTGATGGAGCTAGGAACTGAGTGGGGTTTATAGTGGCTAAGGAACTACACACTAGTGTGGTGGAGATGATAAGACATAATGACAGGATTATGGTGTTGAGATTAGTACTAGGAGAGGAAGTAGTGGCAGTAGTTTGCGCCTACGCGCCTCATGTAGGCCTAGGGGATCAGGAAAAGAGAGAATTTTGGGATTGCCTAGACGCAATGGTAGGGGGCATACCTAGGGGGAGATGATTTGTATAGGAGGTGATTTTAATGGACACATTGGTAAGGATAACGATGGTTTTCAAGCCGTACATGGGGGTTTCGGTTTTGGTGATAGGAATGAGACAGGAACAGATCTTGTAGAGTTTGCGGTGCCCATGACCTAGGTATTATAAATTCTTTTTTTAGGAAACAGGATTCCCATTTGATCACTTTTAGCAGTGGCGGACGCGACACGCAAATTGACTACATTTTGATGAGGCAGGGAGACCGACGTTGGTGGAAGGACTGCAAAGTCATACCTGGGGAGGCAGTTGTGACTCAACATCGACTACTAGTGACAGATATAGGCTTCAGAAATAAGCTGACTGGTCGAGAGAAGAAAGGTAAACCTAGAATTCGATGGGGAAATTGAAGGACAAAAAGCTCCTACTGTTTAAGGATAAACTCATACCGCAAACAAGGGCTCGACTAAATGGGGACTCAACTCATATAGGGAAGATATGGAGACAAAGATCATCCAAGTAGCAAAGGAGACCCTCGGGGTCACAACAGGAAAGACAGGTGGGTATCAGGAGTCCTGGTGGTGGAATGATGCAGTGCAAGACAAGATAAGGGACAAACAACGATGCTTTAGGGAGCTAATGAGGTGCACGATTGAGGAGGAGCGAGTGGAATTGAGGGACACCTACAAAACGGCCAAGATAGAGGCGAAGAAGGCAGTGGCGGAAGCAAAGAAAGCGACTTTTAAACGGATGTATGAACGTCTAGAAACAAAAGAGGGAGAACATGCTATGTTTAAGATTGCCAAAGCCAGAGAGCATAGAAGGCAAGATTTAGGGCCTGTGAAGTTCATAAAGGAAACAGATGGCCATGTACTGGTCAAGGAGCATGACATCAAGCTAAGATGGAAAACCTACTTTCATAATCTTTTTAACAACGGGAGAGCTTACCAAGAACATGACAACACAAACTTTCAACGACAACAACCGAATAACTGCTATTGCCGACGGATCACACGACAGGAGGTGCAGACTGCACTTAGGAGGATGGGAAGGTCTAAGGCAGTCGACCCAGACAACATACCCATCGAGGTGTGGAAGTGTCTGGGAGAGGAAGGAGTCCTGTGGTTTACTACTCTTTTCAATAGTATTCTCAAATCAGGTAAGATGCCAGACCAGTGGAGGAAGAGCTTTGTAGTTCCTATCTATAAGAATAAAGGAGACGCCCAATGTTGCGGTAACTACCGAGGAATCAAACTACTAAGCCATACTATGAAGCTATGGGAAAGAGTGATTGAGGTTAGACTTAGACGACAAAATCAGGTTACGGTCAACCAATTTGACTTCATGCTGGGGCGTTCCACAACAGAGGCAATACACCTTATAAGAAGATTAATGGAAAAGTATAGGGAGAAGAAGCGTGATCTACATATGGTGTTTATTGACCTAGAAAAGGCCTACGACAGTGTGCCACGACAGGTTCTCTGGGAGTGCTTGGTGGGTAGAGGAGTACCCAGGAAGTACATAGAGATAATTATGGATATGTATACAAGGAGTGAAACAAGTGTTCGTGCGCCAGTGGGGGATACTGATTTCTTCCCTGTAGAGGTGGGTCTTCACCAGGGGTCAGCGTTGAGTCTGTTTCTTTTTGCAGTAGTCTTGGATGATCTGTCAAAGTCTATTCAGGGGACTCTCCCGTGGTGCATGATGTTTGCAGTCGATATTGTACTACTTGCTGAGACAAAACAAGATCTAAACATGAGGCTTGAGGAGTGGCGAACAACCTTAGAGACAAAAGGTTTAAAGATTAGCCGCTCTAAGACAGAGTACCTCCACTGTGATTTTGGTGGGATAAATGACAATGAGGACGTACAGATCACCATCGAAGGGCAGGTGGTCCCGCAGGTAACGAAGTTCAAGTATCTAGGATCATTTGTTCAGAGCGATGAGGAACTAGACAGTGATGTGACTCATCGAGTTCAGATAGGATGGTGTAGATGGAAAACAGCCACAGGTATATTGTGCGACAAGAGTTTCCCGACTAAACTAAAGGGAAAATTTTATAGGGTTGCAGTTAGACCTGCAATGCTATATGGAACAGATTGTTGGGCCATCAAGAAGGCACAAGTGCGGAAGATGGAGGTAGCAGAGATGAAAATGCTACGTTGGATGTGTGGGCACACAAGGCTAGACCGAATAAGAAACGTTGTGTTTCGAGAGAGATTAGGGGTAGCAAACATAGCAGACAAGATAAGAGAGTGGAGATTGAGATGGTTTGGGCATGTGAAGAGAAGACAGATGACGAATCATGTTAGATCCGTAGAAAACATTACTATAGAGGGAGGAAGGGGTAGAGGACGACCTAAATTGACTTGGGATGAGAAGATTAGGCATGATCACATAGACTTAAACCTCTCCGAGGACATGGTTTAGGATAGGAATCTTTAGAGAAGTAGAATTAAAGTTAAGGATTTTTAGGAAGAAATGAATACATTAGGTCTTATACTTAACTTATTTAGGTCACATACCATAATGGTATTTCCCCTTCATATATTATTATTATTATTACTATTACTATTAGTATTATTAGTTTTGATATAACTGTTGAACTTTGTTTCCCGTTGTTTTGCTTCATACATATTATTATTATTATTATTATTATTATTATTATTATTATTATTATTATTATTATTATTATTATTATTAGTTCTTTATATAACTGTTGAACTTTGATTTCTTTGTTTTGCCTCATACATATGTACTTAGAGCCAATGGTCTCTCTGGAAGCCACCTCTTTATCCCTTTGGATAGAGGTACGGTGTGCCTACATCTCACCCTCTCCAAACCCTACTTATAGCTTTGCTGTCGGTGGGACTCCACTGGGTATGATTGATTGATTGATGTTATGTATAAAAATTATATAAAAAATAACTATAAATATATTTATAAATAAATTAATTAGCAATAAACAAGCTGAGCTGGACGAGCTCGAACTTTCGTAAGTTAAACGATCAAAATTCGAGCCTTGGCTCGGCTCATTTACACCCCTAAACAAGGCTTGATCTTTAAAGGGGTAGCAGTGTGATGAAGTTGTCTCAGGTTATAATCCAGGTTTCTCTGTTTTTTTTTCTTAACAGGTTGAAGGACGCCTACCAAATGTAAGCTGCGCTTTACATGTGAAAAAAATCCAATATAGACAAGTATGACTGACCCACCCAATCCAGACGATTTGGTTTGTCATTTTCTAAAACCGTAGTCACTGGTTTGGCCCAAACTTATCAAAACCGGCCAAACCTGACCGTGAACACAGCCTAGACTACTGCTAACAATTAAAACATATAGATCTGTTAGGTATCCGTACCTTTCTTGTTTTTCAATATAAATTGATATAATTTTTGGTTGATTAGCCTCGTTGGGCCGAAGGTTAGTCATGGCCCGGGTCCTTCCTTTTTTTGCTCAGAAGTGTAAATTTACATGTTTTTGTCTGAAAATTTTTACACGTAGTTAGGGCTGTAAACGAACCGAACGAGATTTTATGTTCTTGTTCGTTCATTAATGTTACGTTAATTATTATTATTATTATTATTATTATTATTATTATTATTAAGTATTTTTCTATTTTGTTTATGTAAGGGGTTAGTGGCTATTTTTGTTAGTTGGGGGGTGTCCTTAGTAACTTGTTTTGCTATTTATTATGGTACGTATTATTAATGAAATCATATCATAAGTTTAAAATATTCTTTCTTCTCTAACAAGTCTCTTCAGCCCTTCCTAACCCTATCAATTAAGGAAATGAATGTGTTCACGAATGGTTCACGAACACATACGGGCACAAACAAAATCGCCAGAGCCTAGAGATTGAGACCGTTGTATTTGTCAATGTGACTAATGAAAACTTGTAAACGACTCGAATGAACACGAACAAGGGCATGTTCTTGTTCGTTCATTTAACTTTAAAAGAACACGAACGCTTAATCGAACAAATGTTTATGTTCATTTTAGTTTATTCAAAAAATGAACATTTTTGTTCGTTTGTTTAAAATCTAAACGAACATGACTGAACAAAGATATACGAACATAAATGGACATATATGAACAAATGTAAATGAACACAAACAAACATAAATGAACGTAAATAAAAACACTTAAATGAACACAAATTAACAAATATAAAACCTTTAAGTAGAAGACTCGTCCAAATAATTTTTAATTATTTTCTGTTAATACATAAGCGAACGTTTATAAACATAAATAACTAACGAAACATGTGCTCATACCGTAATAACAGTTCCAAACCAATACATTATGTATACAGTTTTGTAAAATACCACTGATGATTTCATCCTTCGATAACTCTAAAAACCAAACCTAAAACGGTGTTGTGTTCGATTCTCAGAACTCCGAAGTGATGTGTTGTGATTTGTCACTGTTGTGGGTTCATTTACATGCAATAGCCTTAAACTATATTAAATGTCGATTTCAACCCTTTACTTTTTTTTAACTTAGTATATTGGATGGCAAACGAACACGAATTTGACGGGTAAAAACAAATCAGACGGATATTTATGTATGAGATCGGGTGTGGAATTAGTTTTACAAAATTTTATGGGTATAAGGCGAGTGATATTTCACCTGATTACTTAAAACATGTATATTCGTTCGTTGATTTTTACTTTTTCAACTTTCTAATATCATTGGTTAATAATAAAGTTAATAAAAAATTTTGGTAATTTCAACTGTAAATTTATTAACGAATTAAATGTTTTATTTAATTGCCCAAATTGTATTTGGTCAGCTATGAGACATGGATATACTCGGGTATGTGACAACGATAGCTTGTTCCATAATTGTTGCTAAATGTTAAGCATATACACAATACATCAGATAAAGTGACAAAGATTACTACCACGACCCAAAACACCACTTGAACACTACACAAACCAAACAAGTTTTGGGTCGGCTAATTCGATCATAAATAGGTTAACCTAAACACAACTTGTTTTAAAATAGGCAACCCAAACATGGGCCCTAACAAGCATGTTAGGCTGTATTAAAAAGTTTTAAAGAAGTTATTATTTTGATTTGAGAGATGAAAATTGTTAAAAGTTATAGTTAAATATTTTGATTTCATATAATTTCACTTTTGGACCCTTTGCTTATCTGCTTTTCACTTTCAACAGTTTTATTTTATTATTTCTAATTGTCCATCATCCCATTTGTCTATTATTATAATCTCGAGCAAAATACATCAACTAAAATTTGTTAACTGGGAACTTGAGATAAACACAAAAGGACAATTAAAATAATACAATTTACACAATGTTTCATATGAATAAGACTAATTAGTTGTTTAAATTTTTATCAAGTCATCAAGTATTCCTCGGATCCATAAATGAACAAAAAAACGAGTCGATCCAAACACGATAGAGGTGTTCTTCGGGTTTTGGGGTTTATTTTGGGTTCTTCGGGTTTGGAAGTTTTAAATTTTGACCTGAAACCCAACCCAAATTCCTCATGGGTTTTTCGGGTTTCAAGTATATTTGCAAAAAAAAAAAACCCTACAATGCTAAAATTAAAACAACATATTCGTCTTTGCTTGTAATGTAAATAACCAAATAATAGACCAGCATAACATGATTAAACAATTCAAAAGAAGAGTAAAACAAACTTCAACCATAATCATCTTCAATCAGGCGTGATTTTGTTGTTCGATTACGGTTGCTATTAATCATAGACAAAAAACTAAATTAACAATTGATTCATTATTATAGGCGGAAGGACAACAATCCATTAGTGTCAGATTCTTAAAACTTTAGTGGATAAGGCTTAACTTATTATACCTAAAAAATATTTGGTTTAAAAGTAAAGGTTTTTTCGAATTGACCGGAAACCCATAAATCAGACACAAGAACCAACCCGAATTATTTCGGTTCGGGTATGAGTGTTTTTGGGTAAAAGTGAGAGGCCTAAAACACGATACGATTTGAAGTGAAGGACACGTTACACAAAAGTATAGTATAGTTGAAGAATTGAGCTCGTCTTTACACAACGCGCATTTAGAATGAGTTTTGGCCAAATAAATAAAAAAATAAATCCCGTATATCATTATCGTCGGTCGACTACTCCCGCAGCGCAAACGAATCGCATCTCGAAATTGATCTTCTCCTGAATGGCAAGTTCTTTCTTTCTTTCTTTCTTTGTTGATATTATATATATATATACCAAAACCCTAGTAGTAATTAATTGATAAAAATTATATAAATAATAGGCTCGTTATGAAACAGGCTTATTTTTAGACTTCAATTCGAGAACCGATCTCGAGTTGGCTCCCCTAATAAATATTTGCAATTTACTTATAGAAGATGAATGGAAATTATAGATGAATCAGTTGAGATCTATCCGAATGGCAACTTCTTAAACTGGTGGTGATATTATTATACAGAAAAGAAAAGCCCTACTTTAAAGTCTGCTAGTAATTACTAACTTCTGTAATATATTGCTGCAGCATTTGATGAATGCAAATTATAGATTAGATTTGAGTTCTCTAAACGCTAATTATGTTGTTGTAGTTGTTTAAATTAAAGGCATTACCAGAACATTTCTGCACTTTATAAATATCTAATGTTCAGCTTCATTTGTTAAAGTTAAACGAGCGAACACAAATATGCTTCATTCGTGTTTGTTTACAGGCTGCTTTTTTCTGCTAAACCATAATCCTTATCCTTCTTCTTGCTTCTCCTATGTTTTAAACATAAAACAAATGTAACAGTTTGGTAATTAATTTCATAACATATCAAATATGGTTATCAAGGTTATGCAAGCATATAAGACTTTAGTTATGACTTATGCTACTATTTGATTGATATTATATTTCCATTGATATTATACTTAAAAGGTACCACATGAATAATTCAGTGTTCGCGTGATTTTTGAATTGTCGCAGTTTGAGGTTGACAATGGCAAAAGTTATGGAGAAGTTCGTTATAGCATCCATGTTTATGTGGTCGGTTCCTATTGCAATTTTATATGCCTTCAACAACAATTTTTTTGCCGGTAAGTTTCATCTAAATTTTCCAATATTAAACTCTTGCTTTATTTGGCATTTTTTTTGGGTCTAGAAATCTGTGATGGTGTCGTATTAAAAGTCTTTCCGCTTGATTATTTTTCTTGTAAGTTTGTTTCTTTAATTAGAGGTGCACTAACCGGTTTCAAACTCAAAACCGGTTTGGGTTGAAACCGGTTCGGTTTGGTCAACAACAGTCAAAACTGGTTGATGATCGGTTTCAGGGTTTTGACCGGTTTTTTCCCGGTTAACCAGTTTGGACCCGGTGTTGGTGGAGAAAATTGCAAACCGGATTCGAACCTGCTGTTTCAATCGGTTTCAAACCAGTTTGGTTTCGGTTCGATTTTCGGGTCGGTTCGGTTAACCAATTTATTCGCCCACCTCTATACTACCTTGTTCTAGAGAAAACGTCAATGTGATAATCAAAAGTTAAACATGTTTTTTTCAAAGAAAAAGTTGATACTAAATATTTAGCTACTTTCGTCACCGACTTGTGTCTAAGGGCTGGCAATTTCCGGCATGACTCGAAACATGGCACGGAAATAATCAGGTGTTGCGTTGTCGTATATAACCTGTTGAATAAACATGATGTGTTTGGGTTGATTGGTTTAGTTACATGGGTCGTGGTTGGGCTGACTAGTTTATTTAAACGCGCTGTGTTCAGGTTGACTGGTTTGACCCGTTTAATTAAACTGGTTGACCCACCAACCCGTTTAATCCATTTATTACAACCATTAACCCGATTAACAAGTTTACAACTTTATTATAATTCATTTGACACGTATAGATAAATGGGCTAAAGGGGTTTTTCGGGTCACACGAATTTTAGTGTCCAGATTAGGTTAAAGTTTTTACATGAACAATTATACCTGTCGTGTTCAGGTTGAGCAATTTAACCCTGCTAACCGACACGATTGCCTAGTTTTTTCATGCAAGATTTGGCTTTTTGAACCATTGTTCTTGGCTCTTTGTCACAAATCAATCATCTTTAATTCATGATTTTGTTGTAAAAATTTTTAAAATACTTCAATTAGTTTCGAAGATCGGGCCAAATAGGTCAAATCAAGCAAATCCCAAAAACTGGTAGTTAATTCATAACAGAAAGCAAGTACAATGATTATTTTGCCATGTCATCATCCAACAGGTTCTGCTGACATGTCTCCGTATTCATTGACAATTGTAAGCGGGTTTCTTGCTGTGATATCTGTTAATATTGTAGTGGCGCTCTACATATATATGGCGATGAAAGAACCGTCTGAGAAACACGAGCCAGATCCTAAGTTTGTTTCAGAAGCCGAGGCTAGTGTCAAACACTTGGTACCACCTGAAAGCCCATCTACAACTAAAAAAGAAGATTAAGAGTTAACTTTTTATTTTTTGTTTTGCACGGTGATCGTATTAATATTTCTTGTACTTTTATTATTTTCTCATGTAAACGGGTTCATTTATTAGTAATTTGTTATAGCCGGTTCGAACTTAATACCCTTTTGATGGTTTGTTTCCTAGTCATTTAAGAAATTTGATTTATTTACTGTGCAATACTTTATATTTTATGGGTTCTGTGTTTGATTTTATATTGTCGAAGGCACAACACGTGCCTAGGCACGCGGGTCAGTCAAGGCCTATACACCTTTGTCGCTCCCGGGCGACAAAAGTTGGGTCTGAACTGACTAAAAACATGCCTAAAGCAGCCTGAAATGGGTGTAACAAGCTCATAGAGGGTTTAGCCAGCCTAAAAAGAAGGCTTGAACCAACTTGTGCTTCCTTGTTCAGACTCATCTCATTTCTAAACTTGGGCATAAGACATGGTTCTGGACCCAGTCTGCAGGTACAACCAGGTTCCAATACCCCAGAGAAACCATACACGGACCCGGATCCGAAACCGAACAGGAACCAATTTCACCTCTACCCGGTTTAAATCCGATCCCGACCTGGCTGAAAACCGTGCAAAATCGGTCAAAACCTGTCCAAAATCTGACCATACACAGAACCAGTTTCTAGCTGACTCAGTTCTTGACTATGTTGACCAAATTCAGATGCGTTTTTTTAACCCCAATTTATGCACCTCTACTCACTTCTCATTCTTCACATGAAATGTCTGGGTCAAAACTACGTTAAAAAAGTAGTCCAATGTTTTGGACATGTTTTAAAAAGAAAACAATATTAGATCTTTTATTATATATTAGGTTAGAGCTCGTGTTATACATGGATGAAAGTTATAATAAAAGTAAAATATTACATGTAATATGTAAATTTAGTTATATTATATAATAATTTTTATTAATGACTAGCTTGTATAACACTGTTAATTATAAATTATAATTTGCAAACCAAATCTTGGTGTTTGATTTATTTTAAAATAAAACAATCATACCGATATTATTATACATTTTATGTGTATAAAAATGACATTTAGAACAAAATGTTGTCACATATTAAAAGAACATCTTTTTTTAACGTTGGAAGAATTGGAGACGAAGACTCAACAATGATGTAAATTTTCCATATCTTTCAATGGTTAGTAACATGTGTATCGTACGCGTAAAAACTGCATATAAATACATATAGCGACAACAACAACAACAACAACAACAATAATAATAAATTGATAGTTTAATAGTTATAAGAAAAAATAATTTTACATTAATTAGAAGGTATTTATTGTTTGTATTAAAACAAAATAGCATACAATAACAAAGTAAAATGACAACTTAAAACATCTTTCTAACATAAACTATGAAGCCAAAAAGATATATCAATAAAAACTACATCATGATATATGAAGTCATAAAGTCTTGTTTATTAAACTATGAAGCCAAAAAGATATATTAATAAAAACTACATTATTTTATCATATGGTTAATAATATAAGTTGCTTGACAAAATTATTACACAGTTTTTAACTTTTTATTTATAGATAATTTAGATAAATTTTGTAAGGATGTGATCGAATTAATTATCATGTCAGTTTTTTTTATAAATTTGAATATTGAATTGTGTCAGTTTCAGTTTAAATTTGAATAATCATATTTTGTTAAATTTGATTACAAATTTATTTATATAAGAAAAATGAATATGACTTTTTACCTAAAAAAATACTATAACTTAAAAAGAACTTGTGTCGACCCGGATTCATTTTTTTTCATAACCCTTTTAAAAAGAACTAGTTTGCAACTTTATCAACACAAATTTGTGTGCAAAGTTTGTGTACCTCGGGAATGTCAGAGACAACAAGAGGTGTTTCAGCAGCAGGAGTTGATGAGGTATTGGCTTCATGAGCAAATGTCAACCTAGCAAAGGTCAACAGATTGATCAACTCTTCAAATTGGTCATCTTCCCATTTGGTTGTGTTGCTTCAGGTGATCTGGTTATCATTGCCTTTGAGCTTGACTCGAAGTTCCCTTTGGATGTGCTTTCATGATCAAAAACCTCGGTGATCTTGATGTCATTAACAACCATATGTGGGTTGGTGCATTCTCTTGCAAAGTGACCCGATTTGTTACAGTTGTAGCAACACAACTTTTCCCTCTCAAACCCAATGCTCTTCCCATCTAAATCTCTAAAACTATTCTTTCCATACTTCTTCATGAAATTTGATGCTCGGTGGATAGCGATGGCCATCTGGTAATTTATGTCCATTTTCTTGAGATCATTCTTGTTGATCTTGGGAAGGTCTCCTTGCTCAAATTAAAGAGGAAACAACTTTTCTTGTAACAGATCCTCATGACTTGCCATAAAGGCATGGAATAGTGCCACATTGGAGTCATCGGCTGAAAGAGTTTAAGGTGCAGAATGTGCTTGACTGCTTGTGGGTTTCTGAATCCAATGAGCTTTTAAGGCTTGTGCAACAGATTTATCAACGGCTTCTTGAAAAGAGCTTGAAGGCAGAATTTGCAGTGTGAACGGTAGGGTGTGCTTGGCTCAGAAATGCGGTGCATATTCCTGATCTAGTGGATATCCCAGCTTGATTGAGAGAACTGATATGATTACCTATCCTGAGTTTGTCATCTATTTCAAATGACTTGATAATGGAGGTCAAGTCAGCAAGAGTGGTAATATGAAGATTTGTAGTTCTTTTGATTGTAATCACACTGTTATTCCAGGAGTACGAAAGAGAATTCAACAACTTGTCATTTATTTCAATTTGCTCATAGTCAATTCAATCATAGCTTGTATAACACTATTAATTATAAACAAACAATCATATCTGTGAATGAGGCTTGTGAGCGACTCTCCTTTCATATGATTGAACATGTTGAATTCACCTTTGAGCATCCCTTTTCTGTTGTTTTGCATTTCAATGTTTCCTTCAAACTTGCTGACCAAGGCATCCCAAAGTCCTTTAGCCGTAGTGTGATCTCTCAAAGTTTGTGTAATTTCACGTGAAAGGCAAAGACTTAGAACACCAAAAGCTTTGTGATCATCACTGAACATCTTCCTATCATTATCATCATAAGCAGTTGCGGGTTTTGGAACTTGACCATAGGCAGTGTCAGTCATGGGAGCATATGGACCTTGTTCAATAGGTCTAAGGAGTGCATAATCGAGGATTATTATATAGTTCTTAAATCACCACCTGAATTCTTCAAAGTCATTATCCCATTTGAGTAGCTTAGGAGGCTTAGTTGTAGTCCCGACCTCATTCTTAAAAATCATGTAGCTCCTTACAGCTTCGTTTCTAACTTCTTCACCTGCATTAGCCATTGCTTAACAAACTCAAAATCAAACACAAAAAAATTATGCTTGAAACACACAAGTACAAAGTAATCGAATGGAAATATGATCTAATCAAATGGATTGAATCTAATCAAATGGGAATATTTTCTAATCCAATGATCTAATCTAATCGAACGGTTATTCGATTCGATTAGAATTGGATTCGATTAGATATCTTGAATTCGATTAGATTAGACTTGGATTCGATTTGGTTAGACTTGGATTCGATGCGATTGCTTTGATTCGATTAGATTAACTTGATATTCGATTAGATTTCTTCAACACGATTCGATTACTCTTGATTCGATTCAAATGGAACTGATTCGATTCGATTAGGCTGTACTTAGAGAAAGTACGGATTGTACTTTCTGTCACCTTTTTCAAGATTTTCCTTTTAAGGATGTCACCTCAATCACTTTGACACTTTATGGATCTAAGAGTTATCTATAATTTAACACATTCAAACACCAAAACTTGAAATTTCAAGAACTTTAACACTTGAATCTTCACAAATTAACACACAAACTTTAACCCGAAGCTTGAACACTTGAAGATTTGACCTTTACACCCTTTTTCTTCACTTTAAGGAACCCGTAACCCACTAAAACACTTGAAAATCCATCTTCAACACAAACAAGACCGAAATCCAAGGCTGTGACCCAAGATCTACATAGTAGAGCCCGAAAGCCCTGATACCTATTGTAGGTCCCTTGTTCGGATCTAACAACACAACACTAGTCTACTTGGATCAACCTCTACACTAGCTAGTGGAAATCACTAGTGAGGACCGAGATCTCGGATCTTGTTTAGTTATGTTTATTTTCGTAAGGGAGGAAGAGAGGGGAGAGTAGAAAGAGTTTGTAATGTGGATAAGATAAGTAATTTGACAAAAGGTTAGTTTGCATGAGATGCACACATTATTTATAGTGTGTGCACTCATGCACCATTTTATTCATTATTTACGGCCCAATGGGCTCCAAACTACATGGACTTAGGCCCACACATACAAAGAAACATAAACCGACAATCTAACATACATAACCGTTTAAACATTATCAAATACAAAAGACTAAAACACAAAATGGGCCTAACAAGATATTTAGGAATTATACTTATTTTCTAATAGTAGATAATCAAACACATAATATAAATCCTGTAAAAGGAATGTTCCACCGCATTTAAATATTTTGTACCTGCGTTGCCACTTACTAGATAGGAAACAAAAAGCGGACCTTCTCATAATTAATCATTGCATAACTTTATTGTGCCACAAATTTAGCGTCACTATCTGATCCACATTGGATATATTAAATGTCTACCTTAATTTAGAATCGTTGTTCCCATCATCATAGATTCTCTCCTAAATACGCGTATCTGTTATATAAGCCTTAATATGTATATTGTTTTACTAGATTTTTCAATACTAAAATTTCAATGTTAACTGGTCATTTCAAATCTAAAGTAATATCAATTATCTTTAACTACATAGTCTACATATGTTTTAAATTCTTAATCAAAAGCCGATGTTATTGAATGTTATAATAGGATATTACAATTGGTTTGTTGTTAGGCGCGCATGGTGTTATTCAGTTGTCATGTTGACTTGGTAAACCCCGAACGAAAATTACTGAGTTGTAGGCCATTTGGGCTGGCTGGAAACATTATGACTAGGATTGGTTAGGATTAGGGGCATCTTCAGGCCCGACCTAGACCCCAAGCGGGGCTCCACCAGCGTCTAGGGCACGTTTCCGGCGAGGGGCACGAAGATGGAGATGCTGGTGTAGAAGGTTGTCATCTTTCTTTAAGTTTAAACCATTTGGAGATGTGAGTAGAGACATGTAAGAAGACAAGAAAAATAGTGATTTTTGATTACATAGTATTTTACGGTGTGGAAGATGAGTGTAGAAGCAGTCTGGGTATTTCTTGTATAGATGAAGAATATGACATGACTTTTATTCAAGATTCCAATTGAATTTTTTTTATTATAATGTAAGCATACAAGACTGACATACATCAACATTTTGTACTTTGGCATTCCTTTAAATAAATTTAGTTTTTATTTTTCTATTACCTAATTTAATTGCATAAAACATTTTATTTGTTTTATTTAACTTTTTTACTTTGTTTGTTTATCCTATTACTTTTATGGATTTATTCTTTTACTTGGTTCATGGTTTATGATTTCCCACTCTTTATATATATATATATATATATATATATATATGGTTTAGATCAAATAAAAATGAGATTAACGTGCTAATTGTGAAAATCAAGTAAAAAAATTTTATAAATACAAGTAGATTAATTATGTAATTATATCATAAAGTAATTACATAATTACTCTATGATATAATTACATAATTACTCTACTTGTATATAAATAATTAATCTATTTGATTCTCACAATTAGCACGTTAATTTCATTTGTACATTAACTTTCCCCGTTTATATATATGTGTGTAAAGTAATCTAAATATACTTTAATTAAAAAATATATATATAAGGCCCAATTTTCATACTTGTCTTGGGCACTAAAATTCTCAGAGACGACTCTGGGCATCTTGGATTAATTAGTTTTTTTATTAATCATTAAGTTGGGTTAACATTGTATATATTATTAGAGAGTTTATGGCTATAGTATTAGAGAATATTGTATTATGTTTTTGAACTATCTTCATTAGTATATATATAGTATAAGTGAAATAATAATGGTAAATGGTGTGTGTTACATATTGTTTTTTCAGTTTTTCTTGAGGACTTGAAACCCAAATTGATATAATCTAATGTCGTCATATTTTTGTTTTGTTTTATTATTATTCAAATATATAAAAAGGTCTAACACAAACAATAGTTGAGTTTTATATATGAAGAGACATACAATTTTAGGGACTATAATGAAAATTTTGGATTAGCATTTAACCTAGTTTTTGTGCTATATATATGGGGACTCATACGCTTGTTTGTCTTCATTTCCAATCCTTTCATCGTCTCTATTTCCTAATCGCCGCCATAATCTCTAATCCATGTGTGTTTCTTTTTGTGTTTTGAATGCTGTTCCCATCCAATCGGATCGGACCATAGCATGTTGATTGTTCATAGCGTTAGTCATTTCTCACTAGTAAAATCAAGATATAATTCATATCTTTGTTATAGTTTATTTTAAGAATTGGTGATGGATTATTTTAATGGAATGCAGGTTGTGGCTTTGTTAAATGTTTTTCTTGAGACCACAGATTACAAAATCGTCATCTGCCCAAGATCCTCGTCAATATAAGATCAGGTATATATGCTATCTGCTAAGTGTGACTACAACAAAGTTGAAACCGACCTGACTGAAACAAATTATACACCGGTTTTGACTATTATTGACAGAACCGGTTTAGTGTTTGAAACCGGTTTGTGCACCTCCATATCTGTTGTTTTACATTGTTTGTTTATGCAACCTGATATATAGTAATAAATGGTTAATCACTTTAACAACATAGCCAAAATAGGCTGTGTTTTGGGCAAAGGCGGATCCATCATGACGGATACGAGGAAATCTAAGCAGCTAGTTACTGCAAATCCTCAAACCGTGTGTCAATCCGGTGTTTCATTGGCATCTAAGACAACTAGCAATCACGGTCATGACGTGGCAAGATCAGAAGCATCTCAAAATTGTTGATCAAGTTTATTATAATGTCTAGTAGAGTAAAATGTGTAATCTGTGCTTGGTTTGTTTTAAAGTTTTTAATGTATTTTATTGTTAGTGTAAGGGTTAGTGGGTAAAATGTTGTATAGAAGAAACATTGTGTCGGTCTTATTCTAGGGTTGTAACCCATTGATATTTTGTAAACACTCATCGTGATGAATATATTCTTGCTTGATCAATAAAAAGTTGTCTTAATGTTTTATCCCACCTTTTTTTTCCTTGTTCTTGATGTTTGATTATATGATTAATGATCTTATCGTCCAGTAGGAAAGCGGACCCGACGAGTCAAAACCAGCTAGGTCTTATTGACCACCATAAATCCATTTCAATAAAAGTGTTAATAAATAAAAAACAATATTGTTTGAGTACTTATTTGTAATTTGACAATATAAAAACCTACTTACTAGTCGAGATAAGCATAAAAGATGAGTATATTGCTACTATAGAGTAGTGCAGATTTATATTTTAATTAATTGGGTTAAGTTATTCTACAAAAAATAAAAAAAATAAGAAGAATGAAAATGATGTATAGCAAAAATAAAACCTCGAAAAAAAATAATGAAAACTTAATAAAAATAAATCATAAAAAAACGAAAAATGTAAAAACATAAAAATGTTTCACAAAAAGTTAATAAAAATAAATCATAACTCAAGTTTTAATAAAAAAACAAAAAATGTAAAAACATAAAAATATTTCCACTGTCTTCCTAAAAAAAGAGAAACGTCGAAAATGACACAATGTTGAGTGAAAAAGATCATCATGCATTTTTGTTTATAATTCATTTTTTGATGTGTTTTTTGTGTGACCATAAATCCTTTTCACACTTCTCATTTTTGTCTCCGTTTATATTTTAACTTTACCCGAACTAATAATATTGATAACTTTTTGAACGATACATTTAGTTTTGCACTTGCTGTAAATTAAATTACTAGAAAGTAAACAAAGAATATTTTAAACAAGAGAGCTGAATTAACGTGCGACTGATTGTGTAATATAAAGGGGTGTAAACTTGAGCAAACGAATGTAAAGCTGATTGATTATATATCATATGTGGTGATAGCATACATGAGTGCAGGTATGGTACCAATTTCATCCATAAATATAGGATCTAATAAAGGGTTAATTGTAAGGTCAATAATTTGTGACTTACGATATCAATATGGCGAAACTCGTAATATATTTATGATCAAGTTAATAATTAAAGTGGGCAGAAACCCGGATACGAGACGCGAGCTTCGATGCACGCGTTTAGCTTCAACGGGGAGTGCTTCTAGAATATTTATGATTAGCTATAAATAAGGCATTATTGTCTTCTATTTGTTTGTGTGTTTTCTAGTGTGTAAACAATCACCTAAGGGGGGCTCACATTGGGTGGGATCAGTTCCTTTAATGTTATGAATCTTTTATTACCGATTACGAAGTCGTTCAATATTATATTTATATTATTTGTTCGATCATTTGTTTAAATGTTTTCTAGTCGTTCAAATCCGTCTTAACTGTTTATTAAGAACAAAATCCGTTTGTTTTTCCGATCTGGTGTTCAAGCCTACAAATTTTAGTAAAATAATAAGATATGATATGGTAGATGTAAAATTATTTAACAATATTTAATTTAACATAATATGATATGATTTGATATTTAATTATATTTGGAAAAAAAGATATGATTTGATATAAAATGGTTTAACACAACATAATTTAAGATAATACAAAATTTCATTTTGATACATTATAATACTAGATTTAGAGCCCGTGTAATACACGGAATTATACAAATTATAAAATTACAAGTAAAGCAAAGAACTACATTATGTATATAAGAAAATGCGTTACATCTATGCTTCTATCTATACTATGTGTACATAAATGATTTTATTTATACCGCAAAATGATTTTTTTAAATAAACTTAATAAATGCACGTGAAAAAATATACCCGAGAATGCTCTTTTTTATTGAAACTTTCATTGTCAGTATCATATATGTATAATTGAAAGAATTCAAGAAATATATGTATAATTGAAAGAATTCAGGAAGAAACATCTCATACAATAGTAGTTCTGACCACCCGGCGTTGATGTGCTAAAAACAGTCAATAAATATTAACTAAATTAAACAAGTAATAAAAACAAGACCTAAGACTCAACTAAACAAAACACCGGAAAGTGAACCAGTCAATTGTACTAAGCTAAGTAAGTCCGGAATATCGAACCCACATGACTCTATAAATTACGTTAATTAACTAATTAGACTCGACTTACGACACGACTATTTATTATTGATGTTTTAAGGGGGATTTTTAAACTAATATTAAACTAAGATTAAACTAAGAAAGTAAATAAACAAGTTAACGAGAAACAAGCAACTAAACACAAGATCGAAACCAATCAGAGAAGGAATCTACCTAGGTAAGAATCCCATGCATCAACAATCATCAAGCAATGGACAAATAACATGATTATGGAAACTGATTTCTAAACGTGTTCATCTAACAAACCCTAAGGACCTTTGACTGAATCAAATGAAATACCAAAGAAATTAAGCAATCAGTTGAATTGATTTCCGCAAAGTCATCAATTAGGGTTAATTAATAGTATCTAAGGCAAGCAATCTTACGAAACACTAAACCCTAGATAACTTGATAAACTAACATGACATCATGAACAAGGATCAACGCACTAAGCAAGAATATTGTCACAATCTATCCTAGCATGCAATTGACCAAGACACACGAACAACTCCTCACCTTACAACTTTCAGAATTTAGCAAAACATATAAAACCCTAACCAACTATCAACAAGCTTCTATGATCCAATAGGCCTATTCAACCATAATAATCAAAACACCAAGTAAAGATTAAACATGAACCCTAAGATCTAAAGAACACAATCAATAGAAAACAAGATCCATGTGAAGCTATAATTAACAATCAATCAAGATAATAAACATTCATATGCATCATGAAAGAAAAATCAAGTCTTTTACTATTAAATCAACAAACTATAATCAAAGCATAAGTCCAAAGTAATATTCAAGTCTCAAACATGTTCATCAAACCTAGGTAGACATAAAGTCTAGCCTAGCATAGTCTTAATCAAAGATAAATAACTAAACCCAAGAACAAAGATAGACATCATAAAGATTAATGAACAAAGGCAATGAAAAAGAATGAAAGAACCCGTCTTAATCGACCCTCGAACACGTGTATAAAAGCTTGATGATCTTCCTTGATTACTAGCCTCAAAAACACCTTCAAAACCTTGGTTTCCTCTCCAAATTCGGCTGCCAAAAGGTCTCTCCCGGTTAGGGAATGAAGAGATGTTTATATAAACGATTAACGGGCTTGGACTTGCAAAACGAGCTGACCAGAAGGCCTAGGCGCCCCGCGACCCCCTCTTGGCGTGGCGCGGCGCCCTTTTTGGGAGGCCTAGGCACCCCACGAAGGCATCATGGGCATTTGCCTAGGAGTGGCGCGGCGCCCTCTTTTGGGAATTTTCGTTTATTGCTTTTTCTTTATTATTTAACCATGTTAGATCCCTTTCTTGAACTCCAAGTAACGTTTAGAACCTTCTAGACCTTCTTTTCTTACAAATCACCATCTATATGAAAACAAATTGAAATGCTAAGTGGAACAATCATGTAATCATTAACGAGCAAAACGTACTTAAACTTTGCATGAAAAGATAGAAAGAATTAAGTAAAACATGCAAGACACCAAAAGAGTTAAAACACGATAAATATATAAAACTTGACTCAAAACCTAAATTAATAAAAGATAAACAAAACTCGAACTTAAACAACGTTAAAACATTAAGGAAACACAACTTTACACGGGATTCGAGATGTATAAATAGACGTATATCAAGCTTAAATACCGAAGGAGCATTACCTTTATTGATATATGTATCAATTTACAACCCATAGAAGGAAATGAGAATATTAAACTATAATGACTGATGTTCTTTAATAATTATGTTTTTCTGAGCTACACCATGAAAAAGATGATAATAAGTTTTAGGGGGTTTCTCAAATTTGTCATAATGACAACATAAAAAATAACATGTTAACACATTCAATTTTGTGAATATTTTGCTTCATTTGAACATAGTTTTACATGACATGCTTTTTATACAAAGTTCTGATCACCATTGAAGGAAAAGTTAATGTTAACACAAATTTTTCAAATTTGATAAAAGTTAGAAGCATTGATATGCATGGGGTGTGACATGTCGGGAGTGCTCACTAACTTTTCTTTAATTTTAATAGTCGAGGGAAAAAATAGTCAATTTGTCAAATTCCGAACCTTTTGATTATTTCCAAAAATGTCAACGAAAATAAATTTAAAACCCAAATTATGTTTAAAATGCTAACTTTCATCCGTTTGACATTTCCAAGTTAACACTTTTAACACGTAACAAATTTGACGATACATCTATTTGTATTATCAAACTTTTAAAAATACTCAGCTTTCTCATTTTGACCCGTAACACATTTTGACCCGTAACAAATCTGAAGATAAATCAATTTACCATCTTTTGATTGTATAAATTACATTTAAGTTTCACAAAACTCGAAACAATCCTTCTTAAAAAATCAAGAAATTTAATATGATAAACTTTGTTGTATATAAAAGTGATTGGTATATTTTTACTAAATAACCGAAAAGATATATACTTTACTAAATTAACCGAAAAATAAATTGATAGATTTAAAACATATATTTATAATTTATAAATTTATATGACAAATGTATAAATATAATATAAATAGAATATAAAAGGAAAGTAAATATGATATAAATTATGTGACATTTGTCAATTTTTTTTATTAACCCGAAATTCAACCCGTTTTGAAATTTCGACTCAACTCGATAAAACGATACCTCATGAATCTAAACCTGTTGCAAACATTATTTTATATTACCTTGATTATTCACATTAAATTGTTGAGTAAACCATAAATTTTATTTTTATTTTATTTTATTATTTATAAGTTAATAGATCATGGTGAGCATTTTTATTTACTTTTTTCCTTTCTTTTGAAAGTTAGAGGGTTATTTATGTAAATAATTGATACTGTAAATAAATTGATGAAATTTGATTTAGTGTTCACATGGTCACATCTTGGACTTGTCGCCACCATTTCCGGCACCCATGCGCGTATTTTCCGATAGGCTTTTAAATACAAAGTTAACAACCGAATCAACCAATTGATTGCACCTTTTGACTCAAGATCTTTTACCAGACATCATGCCACCATTTTTTGGAAATTAAAATCATTCTATTAGTACTGAAGAAACACTAAGTGAACCCTGGACAGATTATAGATAATCTGGGGGTTAAGTAATGTTTCCCACGGATGAGCTCTAGCTGAGAAGGCTGTTCTTCAGGAGACCTGCAAAACAAACACCGTAAGCTCGTCACTGAGAAGGGGGGGGGGGTTCCTCCTTGTGACCACCCTCCGGCGTGAGAATTAGACTAGATTGCTCTGAATATAAGTGTATATTAAGAGATTGCTAGATAACTGGATAGCAGATGATCTTACCATTCCAAGATGTTGGAGTATTTATAGCCGAAGGTAGGTTTCCTAGAAGGTACAGCCGGCTGAATAGTATTCCTGTTCTACCAACAGTGGATTATGCACAGGCCCTACTGGTTGGTGGATAGGTTACGGCCAACAGTAACAAAGTCGGCTGCACTATTCCACCAACTGTAGATTATGCACGTCCCACCTACTGTGGATTATACGCAGGCCATGCTGGTTGGTGAGTAGGTTACGGCCAACAGTAACACTATTCCACCAACTGTAGGTTGCGCACGCCCCGCAGTAAGGGTTGGTGAGTAGGCAGCGGCTAATAGTGACAAAACAGTACTAGAGGGTGCTCCTCGTACTGTTGTCGGTGAGCTGTCACCCTATGATTGGCTCATGGGCTGTTCTGGTCAGATTGTCTGTCCTATCCATTCCTTGGTAGGTTACAGATCTTTCAGAATCATAGACTGGCTCATTTTGGCGGGATTGTACCCGCCTTGCTCATTCCTTCATGTGACTACTGAAGTATCTATTGTCTTGTGCGTGTAGCCCTGCTGTCTGCGGGTAGCCTTCGCTGATGGTTTGTATCCGCAACTGCGGGAACAGGCGGGGTACTTCACCATTGGGAGGCTTTCCCTGCGTGTACAGCTTGCGTACTGCGCGTAAGGTTCTCTGAGCATGGTGGGTCCTGCGGGAGCAGATGGCCTTTGCGCAGACGTCCCTGTTCAAGGTGAGTCTTGCGGGACCAACTGGGCTCTGCTGGGACCTACCTCTTCAAGTACCAATTTTATTGAGCGAAAATAACGGGATTTACCAAAAATACTTAACGCGTTTAAAACCGTAATAAATAATAAATATAAAATCTAAATAATAATAACAGGTACAAATAGTCAATCGAGGTACCCATTCTATGACAACTCTTAACTTTCCCTCTATTTTGGTCCCTTTAGTAGGCCTAGTATTTCCGGCAATCGCAATGGCTTCTTTATTTCTTCATGTTCAAAAAAAATCAAACGATTCCTTTCGTTTCAATAACACCCCTCATTGCTGATTCCCTCCCTCGCTCAATCGACCTTCTCTCCATTGATTGCATCTACCTCTGGCGCTCGAAATCCGACCAAGCTCCGCCGGTTCTCGATTCCAAGTGTCGTTCGAGGTAACTATTACATCATCCTACTCGTTCTCAAGTTCTAAAGTAAGATCAGATTTTCTATACGAAATTTAGTCGGTACTAGATTTACAAACCAGAATTATAATGTGGCTACTATATCATTAAAGAATTAATCCAATATTTGTCTTACCCTTTGGTCTTAAAAAAAAAAGATAATATTTTATTATATGTCAGTTACGAAAATCTTCATAATAACTTGAAATCTAAAACGAATGTCATCTTCTTACTTGATTTCTTAGTCAGTGTATTTGGTAAAAGTTAAAAATGGATTTCATTATGAAAGTAAAATTATATAATTGTTAAGGATAGATTTTAAAGATGTCCAACAAAATGAATTATTATTATTATTATTATTATTATTATTATTATTATTATTTTGTTGTTGTTTCGAACCCTACTGATAAACTTAATTATAAAGCATATGAACCCACTTTGAGTACTTGTAACAGATTCACTGTTACTTCACCATTCTAGTTTTCTTTTCTTTTATTTATATAAATTTGATATGTTGTTTAAATTATTATTATTATCATCACTAAAAGAAGAGTAGATTTCTCTAAAATAAAGTATTAAACCATAGTCAGTCTTCTTTACCAAGTTACGAAATTTTATAATATAAAAATATAAATTCTTACTACTAACTTTTAAAGTATGTGTATATGTATTAAATTCACTCGTATGTACATTTCCATATCATGAAACTTACATAATTCTATGAGTTGCTTTATTGATATTAATTTATTTATTTATTTATTTCTTTTTATACACTATAATACTCATCATTAAATTTATTTTATAAATTAAAGGATTCGTAAGCACTAAAATTCTTATTCTGAAATAACAACAAATCTTAAAAACTAAATCATGCAAACCACCGAGGAACGATTCTGATTTTCCTTTCCTATTAAATATATCCGTAGGTTGCATTGTTTACTTCTCGCTCTTTTGGATATAGCTAATCGTCAACTAAGGCCACCTCGTTAAACCGAACTGACCTGGCTCACTTGTTTAACTTACTTTCTTCCTCTAACATACAGTTTACCAGGTGAGTAATCACATCCCCCTTTTCCAATTTTTGTTTTGAGGGCATTATGCGTATTAAGATATTTACTATTATTATATTATTTCATTTAAACACAATTCATTTATTTGCGTGGTTGTGATGTTGCTCGAGTAATTGTTGATTGCTATATGAATTATGTGTTTACTTCTTTTATGGTTGGTTGATATCTCATCATCATCCTCATAGTATGATCATACGCCGTATGAGTAGACATGTCCGTATTCTAGTGGCATGATCGAAAAGACAAATTTAGTTGTTTATATTAATTGATGATATTCACATACGCAAGGAATTGTTTATTTCTCAATATTATTATTATATTTACACCAAACTGTGAATTACTCGCTCAACATGTGTTGTTGACAAATTATTTTTACGCATATTGCAGGATGTTATAAGAAGTTATTTGAAGTGAAGACATAGATTTGGACTTTAGGCTAAAAACCATAAAGTTTAAATGTTGTTGTAATTTGTTTGTTTTAAATATTTTGTGTACTTTGATATGAATGAAATAAATTAGATATTGACACTTATTATTATATTAGTGTCTTTGAGCTATGATACAAATTATGTCGCGTCCCGGCATGTTCCGCCGTTAGGTTGGGGTGTGACATATTGGGACAATTAAGATTTTGGTTTTGGAGGGAAATATGTTATGAGGTTTAACTACAAACCGACATGTGTCACAGTTATTTTCTTTTATTAGAATAGGTAGATGATATAATATAATATGATTTACATTATTACATATGATACGATATGATATTATATAATATTAGTTTAACCACAATCAAACTACTAATTTCACCTTCACATCTTAATTTGTTTCTTGGGGGGGGGGGGGGTGTGGATGTGGTGGCATCACTCATCACACACCTCACCCAATCAAATGGTGTCACATCACCAACCCCAAATTCATCACATGTGATGGTTTTTTACTAGGGTTGGTGGTGTGGTGTGGTGTGATGGTGTGATGATTTTTTTAATAATACTAAAATAAATAAAAAGAAAACAATATTACATTAACTAAAAAATAAAACAAGATTACATTAAATAAAGACAACTAAATTAAAAAAACCGACAAAAAAGAAATAAAAAAACCTGCGACCCTTCCCAACCCCACTTGTCGCATATCTCGCATTTACGTTGAAGTAGGAGCGATTTAAAGGGTTCCTCAAGATGTTCGTGCGGTTGTAGGAGGAAAGTTAGATCGGCGTTTTTTTGTTTTTCATTCAAATGGTTGATATACGTCTCCTCACGTTTCATTTTAAAATATGAGCCTCTTTCCTTCGCTCCTTCGTCTCGGCCATTTCCTCCATCTTAGCCGACTTGTATTCAATGAAGTTTTCGGCCACCGCTTACTTTCCAAGTCTTGACGGTTCCCCATTTTTCTTACGATTCGGCCGTTTGGGTGTGGGTATGTCTTCATCGGGATTGTCTTCGGGTTCCTCGTTCAAGTTCATGTTCGACATGTTGCATGACAAACCGCCGGTAGACGTTGTGTAATCCCCGGACTCGGAAGTTTTTTGATCTTTTTGAAGAATATCCTTTCTTCCTTGGAGCCGTTGGTCCGTTCAAATCGACCAAGGGAATCGGTTCCCACTTCGCGTGATGTCTCGCAATCTCCCACGCATCCAAGTGGGGAAAATCCTTACATTTGAAAACTCGAACATATTCGCGCAAAGCGTTCTTTATGATATTCTCCTCGTTCGTTCCGCTTTGGGGAGCTCGGGACTACAAAACATTTAGAAAAAATATATATATAACAAATTGTAAAAATAAAGTACTATATTATAAAATAAATAAGCTAAAATAGTTACCTTTTGGATGTAACAACCATTAAATTTTGACATTTTTCGATTCAAATCTCCCCACTTTCCAATCATTTGATCCTTGTTTCGTTCGGTTGCGCCAGGAAGTTGCGAGAAATGTTCTTTAATACGTTTCCATAACGCTTCTTTTTTTTGTTGGTTTGAGCGTTTTTTTGATTCGGAGCAATGTAAATAAGCCATGGTCAAGGCGACCTCCTCATCGGCCAACCAACGCCAAGCACCTCTTTGATGCGGCTCCTCATCCTCGGATTCATCTTCATCCAAAGTTTGCACATCGTGACGAAAAACACTTGCAAATTGATGTATAACATCGTTATTGTCTAGGGGATCGACGGACATTTGAGACGGTTGAGATCCAAATATTTGAGACGGTTGAGATCCAAACGCTTGAAAAGCATTATGTGGATAATTTTGGGTAAAAAAAGGTGGAATATAAGGTCGGTTTTGATACGATTGGTCTTGGGACGGTTGATAATAACGTTGTTGTTGGGAAGGTTGTTGTTGGTTTTGGGACGGTTGAAAAGGTTGGGGATAATAAGGTTGTTTTTGGGAAGGTTGGTTTGTGTCGGGTTCGTCTTGTAAGCGAAATCTCGTCGGTTCGCCTAGATTTTGTCAAACATTTGGTCAGGTTTGGGTTTTCTTTGAACCCGACCCACGTTTCTTAGAACCCTCCATTTGATATGTTAAAAATGGTGTGTGTAATAGAAGATTTTGAGTTGGATTTGTGTATGTTTTGAAAATATATTTATATGGGTAAATAATGTTTTTTTTTATTTTCCAAGGCTTCCAACGGCTACATTCCTCCATTTCTAACGGCTCTTTTCTTGGAATTCAACCCCTCATCAAGCGTGATGGACATCACGCAAATATGCTCCAATTCACGTGACAAGATGGTGGCGGCGGTGTGGAGAAGGTCACCACGCGTGATGGATCACCCATCACGTGGTGCCCCGTCCCGCTTACCGTGCTTTTTAAAAATGAAAAACAACTAATAAGTCCCTTTTCAAAAGCATAAATTTGATAAATCTTAAATTTGATAAATCTTGGTATTGTCCACTAGAAACCGGTAACTACATTTATGTGTTAGTGTGTAATGAAGGAGCCTGGAAATGTTTTATATGGTTTTGCTTTTTTTCTTTTTTCTTCTCTCAGTACTTATATTTCTTATTAGCAAACATCATAGACTTTGGGACTTGGGTTAGTTTGGGTTGGGTCAATCGGATAATAAAATACAATAGGATACAATGAACGCAGTGACGAATAAGCTAAATTTGTTTTACAAGGGGCAAAAATTTGGTCGGATTAAATATAAGTTAGGTATGGGAAATAAACAAACTGACAATAAATAAAATTAACCTATACTCTCATAAGTGCTTTAGATGGATTTAATGACATTTAATTTTTTTTATAACTATTCATAGAAGAATTGTACATGTTAAATTTTGTTTATTTGTTTTAACTTGATTGATAAACAAATAAACATAATTGTTGGTGTACGGTTTTGGTGTCCGTAACAATCGAGTAAGTTATAGATAGTCTAGGTTGTTTATTTAATGTAAAATGGCACATTCGCTATGGATTGTATAGCGAATGAGGTCCATTCGTTATTATCTAGACTAGTTCGTTAAGGTATACGACTATTCGTTATGGAAGTATAACGAATGAGGGCTAGTTCGTTAAGTTATTACCATTCATTATGGAATCATAACGAATGGAGTCTAATTCGTTAACTAAAATATAACGAATTAGACTAACTTAACGAACTAGAGCATTTGGCCTATAAATAGGCATATCCATGCTCATTTGTAGGTTGATCACACACATGAGAGAGTGTGAGAGATCCTAGATCTATTATTTATCCTCTCCATAAGTTATTATGTATTTATCCTTATTTATCAATAAACCGTATTTAAAATATTCGTGTTCGTATTGTATAATCGATATATCGACGTAGCTAGATCCATGGAAGAGTAACTTACTGTTTTATTATTAAAACCCACCATTAACTAAGGTCTAAAGAGTTTGTGCAAATGCAGTGCAAATTTATTTGCAAGTTTCTTTATTTCAATATAGGGGAGGTAAACTTGCAGTCAAAAATTGCAACATGAATAATAACAAATGTAAAAAAGTTCATATAGCCTGAGCTTGAATGTAACAAAACTGAGCTTGAATGTAACAAAAGTTATCGGGCCAGATAATAGCTTGAATATAACAAAACTGACCGACCGTAACATTATATTTTAATCAACTTAAACAAACAACATATTAGTATTTGGCATAGTATGGACATATCACATATTTGGCATAATAAAGTAACACAATTCACCGAGCACCATTAAAGAAAAGGGTAACAAAAGTTACCAGGCCTGACAATATATATTGTAATCAACTAAAACAAACAACATATTAGTATTTGTCATAAAAGTTACCACGCCCGGTATATCACATATTTGACATAATAAAGTAACACAATTCACTGAACACCGTTAAAGAATATGCGTTATATATTTGATAATTGATAATATCACTACTTGAAAAAAGTAATGTTTCCTACAAAAATTTCCAACACATTTCTCACAGACGCTATTTCCAACACTTTCCAATGAAATTCTTACGCAAATGGAAGATAGTGACAAAAAAAATTCTGTTAGAAATGTGTAGCAAATATTCCAACACATTTCCAACAAAAACAATTAGTTGTACGCCTTTATGTAACCTTTTCGTGAGAAATGCGTAACAAAGAAAACAAAAAAATATAAGTAATAGATTTCGTTGGAATTGCGTAGGAACTATCCAACTCAATTTTAAGGAACGGTTAATTACAACGTTTTATTATATATATAAATTATTGTTATTATTATTATTATATTTTTGTTTGTTATGTTTAGTTTTAATAGTCTGAATTTTGTCTTTCTTTCTAAGAAAGTTGTTGATGACAATATTATGAATTTATTAATATTAATATATACTTAATATACATATATAGTTTGGACCTTGTAATTGAATTCTAACAAAGTACAATTATATTAATATAAGCATATCTGGCAAAGTGACAGCCACATATGTAATTGGTAATTGATAGAAAGTCACCTATCTAACGTGTAATTGTAATTGATAATTGATAATATTAATAAAAGCATATCTTTGAAAGTCACCCATCTAACAATCTTCATAGAATATTTACCGATTAAGCTTATACAAAAAATATTTATGTGATTGAACCTGCATTGATATATGATGTGAAGGTGATTTGTTAGACTTTGCGACATGTGATGATATCCCAATCCGATTGTAGATGTGATTGAACCTGCGAATCAGAGTAACACAATTGAACATTTGATGATATGCCAATCCGATTGTAGCTGCGATTGAACCTGATTTAAGTATGATAGTTACCTGTTTAGACATTGGGTTTTCAATCGCAAGTTTGATTATTTAAAAGGGATTAGAAGAGGGGTGAAGTATAATACTGGGATATCAATATTTGATTGAATATTTGGTTTTCAATATCTGATTGAATCTGCGGCCGCTAATAGAAATTTGAATTTGATTTGAATTGAATTGAATGATGAATATAATATTGGATTATATTAGATTTATTTTAATTAAATAAATAAAAATAGGAATTGTCATGTGACAGTTTGAAGGCTATACGTTAATTATAAAAGAGGTTGTTTGAAAACCCATTGTTTTATTAGATAGGTAGATTCTCCATATTTGTATGTTATATATCTATGAACCTTATAAAGCTATATTTTGAAATTATCTATCGAATGCTTCCAAGAGTTTTGTCAAGGAATTAATAAAATAATTTTTGAAATTTTATTTTAAATATTAGTGTACTCGCTTTTTCTACGAATTTTGCTACAAATAGTTATAACATGTTTTGAAATATAAATGTTCTTAATTTCGCTACGAATTTTGCTATGATTATATTAACTTATTATCATAATTTTTTTTGCTCACTTTGCTAAGAATATTGATATGGATTGTTATAAATTATTTTTAAAATATTGGTTTTCTTGATTTTGCTACGAAACATTGGTGCGGATTTAGTTTGCAAAGGAATATCCGTAGCTAAACCATAGCAAAAATTTTTCGTAGTTAATCCATAGCAAAATTTGCAACAAATTTTTTTCGAAGCAAAAAGTCGATAGCAAATACTTGTTTGTGTAGTAGTGGCTTTTGTTATAATACCTATTCATCACCTCACCACGATCAAGATGAAGCCGATCTTAGATCCTACTTCCTGCACTACGTGACAGAGCGTTTGATTTGCTACCGGTTTGAATGCAGGGGAATATTAGAAAGTATTATAGAGTGCATTATTAGAGTTAGATTATTATTTGTTATCATAGTTAGGAAATTGTATTTGATTATGTTCCCATGTATTTACTTGTATTGTACTCTTATATATACTTAACCAACATACCTGATATCTTACATGATTTTCATTATTCTACAACTTATTTCATATCATGTTGGGTAATATTTGCGGAAATCATTCATGATTGTATGTTGTTGAAGTTTCTCATCATTTATGTACGTTTCAATTTGCTTATATTATGTACCAAAATTAGCATCTTTTGACAAGTTTTTCATCCAACTAATTTGTGTATTTGAAAATATATAATTAGGGTGTTGTTGTTTTTGCATAATAGGGCCTTATTTTATATATTTATGTGTATGATATATGTTTTTTTATATATTTTAGGCCCAAAACAGCAATCTGACTTCATTGAATATGTTGAGTGTTAGCTCTTATCCACAATTGGTAATATAAAAAGAGGGTAAAGTTAAAATATAAAGGGGTTAAAAAATGAGAAGGGTTAGAAGGAATATGATTATGACACATGGCAATCTTCCCATCAACATGATTTTAGGAAGGAAGGATATTTTTGCAACTTTTTTAGTTTATTTTCTAAACCCAGATTCTTATCAATTTACACCATATACATGACAACCGACCATCAATAAGAATCTATCAACAAATCTGTACAAGTTATACATATTAATCGGTGAAATCAAATCAAAGATTACGAACTCAAGCTATACACGATGAAGGATTTGGTACGAATTCAGATACAAACTCTACCATGAACGATGATGGATCTGGTACGATTTTCTCTCCATTTATTTTGATTCAATTGATTGATTCAGTTTAGTTCATCCGATTTTTTTATTTAAAGTGTATTGAATCGATTTAATGTTTTGCTTCAAGTTGATAAATCGATTTTTATTGTATTATTTTATTTTCGTTTACAAGTATTGTGCCTTTTTATAACATCATTGTGTCTTACTGATAAAATAGTTTCTGCCGGCATTGTGTTATATTTATATTGAAATTTGTGTATACTTAGTAGGGTATTATTGATTTAAATGTTGGAGTTTACAATGAACTTGGTGAAAAATGTGTATCCCCGAGGTCTGGAAAAATATATTACAAACTTGTTGTGAGTCAATCACTTAAACTTGTTATAGGTATGGTGTTTGATTCTGTTGAGCTTGCCTATGGTTTTTATGTTAGCTATGCTCATGCTAGTGGTTTTAGTGTTAGGAATAATAGTGCATACACTAATCACTGGTATAGATAACCATAATATGAATATTACACTTGGTGTTACGCTTCATGGATCTGAAACTGTTGACTCATACAGGTGGTTATTAAGGGTATATGCTCATGCCTTTGGTTATGCACCTAAAGTAGTTGTTGTTGACCAAGATGCCGCTATGAAGAGGGCTATTCAGGATGTTTTTCCAAATAGCCGACATAGATTATGTATATTGCATATTTGAGAGAAAGTGACTAGTAAGGTATTGTTTACTCTGTTTCTGTATTGTGTCATATTTATGCATTGTGTCTTTTTTTTACTGTTTTTTTTTCTTTTATGTACATTGTGTCTTTTTTATGCTATTCTATCTAAATCATGTCTTTTTTCAGGTTCAAATATTTGTAGGTTGGGCCAGCGACGCCTAATGTTGCTGAGTTCAAAGAAAAATTAGCTCAGATTGTGTGGACAGATTCTATTACAACGGATGATTTTGAAGAGAAATGGCCCTCAATTCTTTCTAAATATGGCTTAAGTGATCATGAGTGGTTGGCTGATCTTTATAAGATTAGAAAAGACTGGATACATGCGTATTATCTACAAAAGAATTTTTTTGGACTTATGCATACCACGTCAAGATCAGAAAGTGAGAACCGTTTTTAATCCAGTTTTGTAATCCAAGGTTAACATTAGTTGAGTTTTTAGTCACTTTGAAGCGGCAGTTGAGTCTCAAGGTACGAGCATAGAGGAAGTGATCACCACTCTCGATACACCATTCCTGGATTTATGAATCCAACGTTCGTTCTTGAGAGATAGCAATTAGTAAAGCTGGGGACAAACAAAGGGGATGTGGTTTATGCAAAGGTGTTGGTCACAATATACGCACTTGCAAGTTATACTTACAAAGCATTAAAGAGAAAGAAGCAACAACCAGTTCAGGAGTTTCTTGTTTGCAAGATTCAGAGTCTCAATAAATTTTTACTTTCGTTTATTGTGTAATAATGGTCATTGTGTCATACTGGAATTTTTTGGTCTGAATTGAGTGGCTTACTTTTAGCTTTTATTGTGTTATAATGGTCATTGTGTCATATTTTATATATTGTGTTATAATGGTCATTGTGTCATACTAGAATGTTTTTGGTCTAAATGTTAAGCATTAAAGAGAAAGAAGCAACAACCAGTTCAGAAGTTTTATTGTGTTATAATGGTCATTGTGTCAAATTTTATATATTGTGTTATAATGGTTATTGTGTCATACTTGGATGTTTTTGGTCTAAATGTTAAGCATTAAAGAGAAAGAAGCAACAACCAGTTCAGAAGTTTTATTGTGTAATAATGGTCATTGTGTCTAATTCTCATTGTGTCATACCGGAAATTTTTGGCCTGAATTGAGTGGCTTACTTTTAGCTTTTATTGTGTTATAATGGTCATTGTGTCATATTTTATATATTGTGTTATAATGGTTATTGTGTCATACTGGGATATTTTTGGTCTAAATGTTAAGCATTAAAATTAAAGAAGCAACAACCAGTTCATAAGTTTTATTGTGTAATAATGGTCATTGTGTCTAATTCTCATTGTGTCATACTGGAATTTTTTTGCCTGAATTGAATGGCTTACTTTTAGCTTTTATTGTGTTATAATGGTCATTGTGTCATATTTTATATGTTGTGTTATAATGGTCATTGTGTCATACTGGAATATTTTTGGTCTAAATGTTAATCATTAAAGAGAAAGAAACAACAACCAGTTGAGAAGTTTTATTGTGTAATAATGGTCATTGTGTTTAATTCTCATTGTGTCATACTTTTAGCTTTTATACTTCAGCTTTTATTGTGTTATAATGATCGTTGTGTTATAATAGCCATTGTGTCTAAATGTTTGTCATAAACCATTCAAACTAATCAATTTTTGCATAGTCATTGTGCCATAAACATAGTGATATTAATATTGACAAATATTATCATACAATGCATGTTTCATATAATATTCGAGACGAACTAAAATACATTCCAAATCTTGTCATAAATCATTCAAGTTAAAAAAAAAGAAAAAGAAAAAAAAAGAAAAACGATTAATTCCCTCTTGTAACAAAAACTCAATTTTCTTCCCATGTTCATCAAATTGTTTCAGCTCTTTCTTTAACATATTAGCCAAAATCTGTAAAAACAAACACAATTTTTTATTAATTACAAATTTAAAGAAATGAAAACATTAAGAAAATGTAGATATGATTAATTATCATATGTAAGGCCCCGTTACCGGTGCCTCACATTTGGACGTTGGATTTACTTATTCACATAGTTCTAATAATCAGAGTTAATAAAAACATTCGCGGAAACGTTAACTTTGATAATTCGTTACAAAACATTTAATCATTTCCTTAAAACCATAACATAAAACATCGTATTCAAAACATCATTTCTTCCATCTTCAGATTCCAGCCGTTCAATCCATTCCATGTGCCATCCTCATGCTAGCTCAATAAACATATATACCTGCGTGCATACTAAAAGTCAGCTACGCTGAGTGAGTTCTAGTTAATCAGGCAATATACAATACATTTGCATAATTACTTATATACGTATCCGAAGATACATATTATATACTTAACCTATTCATCGTTCTTCCATACACATACTTTCATTCTTTCGTAATTTCTTTCTTTAACATACACAATATACACGTAACTAACCTTACATTATAAAGAGCATTTCGCCCTACATACCTTGGATATTATTAGGGTCTAGTACCTTTCATCCTCGGATATTGTTAGGGTCCGGTCACCCTCCATCCTCGGATATTATTAGGGTCCGGTCACCCTCTATCCTCGGATATTATTAGGGTCCGGTAACCCTTTTCTTCCATACAACCATACCATACTTTTCTATATATTCATTATTATAACTTCCATACTTACATACATTATTTACTCATCATATATAACAATCATGACTTCAAACTATCACCTGGCGGTACATGCAATATCCGAAGATCGTTCACGCACCGTCAAGCATTCATTCATATCATACATATACCCATCATACATTATATATAGCATTCATACCTTTATTTATAACCTGACAGTACGTGCAATATCCGAAGATCGTTCACGTACCAACAAGTAATCATTCGTATCTATCACATATATCATATATAGCATACACTTACCACTTAAGGTAAGTGTATTAACTAATCACATCGAGTATGCACACAGCCTCGAAAACATAACAAGGAAATGGGGCTAGAAACTCACCTGAACTCGGAACTTCTTCCGCTACTGTTTATTCCTCCTTGAGCTGTGCGCGTCTAACTTTGAGGTTTTTGTTTTAAATCACTCGAGATGCTCAAAACCGTATCAAACGAACTCCAATTTGAGTGATTCAAGAGGCCACGGAACCATCTCATCCCGATCTACAAACCCATCAGCTCACCTTCGCCGGAAACCGCCGCTACAGTCGCCGGAATAGTGAAACAGTGGTTGGAAATCCTCATTTTGAGCTGCTATGGTTTTTCTGATAAAAACCGTACTTCCCGACCTTTGATATAGGATCTAATCTGTGGGAATCTTCATTTATATGTCAGGAATACTCGGTTAAAATTTGAGACCGATCTGACGGCTAGATCTCCGGGAATCTTTGTGTCTTTGTGGGTGTTTTCTCAAAAACGGGAATTGGGTTAAGTGTGTGTTTTGATGGTGGAGGCTATGGTGTAGAGATGTATGGAAATGGAAATGATTAGGGTTTTAAGGGGTATTTATACTCCCTTAAGCCCATGGACCTTAAGCCCATCTTTCCTTTTTGGTCCATAATTAATTCCATCTAATTAGCCTACTTATCCTTCCATCTTTATTATTTTATTTCTCTACTAACTTAAGTAAACTTTTCCATCTTAAATAAATAATGTATTAATTATTTATTCTTAAAAATTTCGGGATGTTACAATTCTACCCTCCTTATAAGAGGTTTCGTCCTCGAACCTGCTTAGTCTTTATAAAAGGAATACTTCCTGTATTCACATTCTTTCTTGAACCGGTTTAGCTTCCTAACTTACCGGTTTATCCTTGGTCTCACATTCATCGAGTGATGTTAATTAGTTTTAGCTTTCTAGGTAGCTTGTTTATGAAGTCATTGATGATACGTTTCCTTATTCAGACTTTGCTAGTGCATATCACTTCCACAAGTATGGTCTCCTTCCTTGTCCTTTAAATTAGCACTGAATGACCATTCCGTCCAATTACAACCTGTAGCAAATATACTGCTTTGCAATACGTTCAAAACATATTAATTCCAAAAAAAGGAAACCTTTCCAGTTTCTCCTTAAGGGTTACTTCTTAAAATCCCCTTGTCTATTCCTTGAGAGAGAACACTTATTGCAATTCTTGAGTGCATCCATTGCATAACTTGTCGGTGGACTCCTTAAGTCACCACTTATACCTTCTTTAATTCTCAGCTCTGCATCAACATGTAAGGTTCATGAGCTATAGCTGTCCAAGGTAGCTTGATCATGAAGTCCATGATGATACATTTCCCTCTTTCTTGACTAATCAAGCCTTACGTTGTCCTATGAATCCATTGTTGTTTGTCGTTGCATATCAGGCTGTCAGATCTATCTTAACCAATTACCTTAACCGACTTCCCTTCGGGTACGTCTTGACCTTCGTTTATAATGCCATTCTATCCTTTCCGTTATAGAGGACTTCCCTTCCATGATCACATGATTATCAATTACACACTAATCATTTGTGTCAAGACTAAATTCAGGTAGACATAAGTCTAAACCATATCTATGCTTTCCTCGCATGTCTTTCCACCTTTTGTCCTTGGTTTATAGCATTTTATTGCAGTGTGACTTTCGACTCTACATTCGTAACACTTGTGGTTGTTCTTATCCGTGTAGGAGAAGCATCATGTGTATCCATAGCTGTCACATACCATGGACTCATATTCCTTTGACTTCTACTTAAGCGTCTTACTTCTATTAGTATATGCCTTCATATAGCCGACATCTAGACTTATGACCTTCATCTAGGATTTGGCCTCGAAGATATCCATGACGTGGAATCCTTGGGTGACCAAATCTGTTATTCACATCATAAGTATTATCTTTCAACTCTCAGTATAACTAGAGAATTCATTTATTTTTCATCTTGCTCTCATCCTTTATAAATTTTAATTGTACCTTGTGGATCTCGCTAATGCAATTCGGAGTACTAACTAATTTATACTACTTAAATGTCGTGATATCTTCTCCACATTCTGGCCGTCAGCAACCATATTAGCCTCACCAGGATAATACTTGATTCCACAATCATAATCCTTTATCAACCTCACTCATCTTCTTGCCTCGTATTCCGTTCCTTCTGCTTCTTATGACATATGTCAATGGTACACCTTGACAACTTAGCAAACAATTACTCTTTCTTCAACGTTTCCAACACTTTTCTCAAGTGTTTAGCATGGTCGGACTTATCCCTTGAATAATCAAAACTATCGTCTGTGAAGGCAACGACATATTTGTCCTAATATCGGATGACATGCCCTATTCATCATAACCATAAATGCTGCTTGAGCATTCGTCTATCCAAACGATATCACGAGAAACTCGTAGTATTCGCATCATGTCTGAAATGTTGTCTTAGGGATGTCTGCTTCTTTCACTTTCAACTGATGATAGCTTGCCCTGAGGTCTATTTGCAAGGACCAACTCACACATTGCATTTGATCAAACAAATTATCTATTTGTGGCAATGAATATCTATTCTTCACAGTAAGCTTGTTCTTCTTGCAGTAATCTATACACATCCCTATACTTCTGTCTTTCTCCTTCACGAACATCACTGTTACACCCCGCAGGGAAACATTCTACATTAAAGCACCTTTGTCGAGGAGTTCTTGCAGTTTGTGCATTAACTCTTTCTTCTTGAACGATGACATGCGGTAAGGTGCTTTCGCGACGGGTTGTGCTCCTGGTATTAATTACTATCTGGAATTCTACCTTTCGTTCTAGTGGTAACCCCGGAAGGTCCTATGGGAACATTTTTGGTTTGTCACACACTACAGGAACATCTTTCATTTATTTCGTGTCGGCCGTAGCTTTGACAACATATGCAAGGTAGGGACTGCACCCTCGCATGATCAAACCTTCAGCTTCTATCATTGGAATGACGTTAAGCCTTGAGCTTTCCATATAACCATAAACCGTAACTGTACCGCCATCCAATGACATAAACCTTATCAACTTACTCTTACATGCTAGACGATCTTTAAACTCAAACGTCAAATCCATTCCCAAACGACATCGAACTCTCTTAAGGTCAATCATAAAGAGTAGAAGGAACTCACGTCCCTCTAGTTCTACCTTAAAATCCTTAACCATTCTCATACTCTAACGAAAGTATTGCTAGTGGTCTCTTCCATAAAGTATCAGGTACACAACTACATTCTTCTTAACGTATTCTTTCATATTTGCTAAACTATGTAGTCTCATACTTTCATTCATTTTCAATTAGGATGCCTCGAATTTCACCCGTCCTTCTCGATCATCTCTACTTTCTCGTCATTCGCTTCGTTACTCACGATCTCAGCAAGTTCCTTTATGGAGTTAACTATTACATATATACTACCTGTCTTGACTCATTCTAGTTGGCTTATTTCTGTTTCTTTCATTCTACTTCCATTTGGACTTCACAGTTCGGGCTACCTTTGATGCTTTGGCGAACATTGTTGGCATTGTAGTGAGAAACATTTGAGCAACTCCCTTGGCGTATATGATTATAAACTCCAGGCGTGATCCTTCTTATTTACTTCCTAAAGTCGAAGTCCTATTGCTTTCGTATATTACTTTGTCACAGATTCTTCAACAGGTGTCTGGTTGGCACGTGTCTTACCCCGGCGTCCAGTACGACCTCTTCGCGCTCATCCCTTTGTAAGTCATCTAACTTATCTCTAAGGAAACACAAACGTTATCACTCTAGGAATTATTTAGCACATGATTTGTAAGGTAAGTAGTTAATTACAGTGGCCAAGTGTAATTAACTATTTGCATTACTCCTCAGGTTCTACATACTTCCCTTTATGATTTCACTTGTGCTAGTTTCTACTACTCACACAATCATGTAAACATGCATATAACCTACCTTCTTATCGCTAGCAATTAAGCTAGCATACACACTTTCATTTTATAGCAATAAAGCTAGCATACAAACATTCCTTTCTATAGCAATTAAGCTAACATAAACATACATTATTATTTAACCATACACTTTACCTTTACTGAGCTTGCTTGAGTGACACATGGCTATCTTGAACTGACATCTTCTTTCTTTCTTACTTTAATCCCATTCTCTGTTCGAGTCTAAGCATGTAGGATGCTTAAATCTCTCGAACTTTGCTCTGATACCAACTTGTAAGGCCCCGTTACCGGTGCCTCACATTTGGACGTTGGATTTACTCATTCACATAGTTCTAATAATCAGAGTTAATAAAAACATTCGCGGAAATGTTAACTTCGATCATACGTTACAAAACATTTAATCATTTCCTTAAAACCATAACATAAAACATCGTATTCAAAACATCATTTCTTCCATCTTCAGATGCCAGCCGTTCAATCTATGCCATGTGCCATCCTCATGCTAGCTCAATAAACATATATACCTGCGTGCATACTAAAAGTCAGCTACGCTGAGTGAGTTCTAGTTAATTAGGCAATATACAATACATTCGCATACTTACTTATATACGTATCCGAAGATACATATTATATACTTAACCTATTCATCGTTCTTCCATACACATACTTTCATTCTTTCGTACTTTCTTTCTTTAACATACACAATACACACGTAACTAACCTTACATTATAAAGAGCATTTCGCCCTACATACCTCGGATATTATTAGGGTCCGATACCCTTCATCCTCGGATATTTTTAGGGTCGGTCACCCTCCATCCTCGGATATTATTAGGGTCCGGTCACCCTCCATCCTCGGATATTATTAAGGTCCGGTCACCCTCCATCCTCGGATATAATTAGGGTCTGGTCGCCCTTTTATTCCATACAACCATACCATACTTTTCTATATATTCATAATTATAATTTCCATACATACATACATTATTTACACATCATATATAACAATCACGACTTCAAACTATCACCTGGCGGTACATGCAATATCCGAAGATCGTTCACGCACCGTCAAGCATTCATTCATATCATACATATACCCATCATACATTATATATAGCATTCATACCTTTATTTATAACCTGACAGTACGTGCAATATCCGAAGATCGTTCACGTACCAACAAGTAATCATTCGTATCTATCACATATATCATATATAGCATACACTTACTACTTAAGGTAAGTGTATTAACTAATCACATCGAGTATGCACACAGCCCCGAAAACATAACAAGGAAATGGGGCTAGAAACTCACCTGAACTCGGCTACTTCTTCCGCTACTGGTTATTCCTCCTTGAGCTGTGCGCGTCTAACTTTGAGGTTTTTGTATTAAATCACTCGAGATGCTCAAAACCATATCAAACGAACTCCGATTTGAGTGATTCAAGCGGCCACGGAACCGTCTCGTCCCGATCTACAAACCCATCAGCTAACCTTCGCCGGAAACCGCCGCTATAGTCGCCGGAATAGTGAAACAGTGTCCGGAAATCCTCATTTTGAGCTGCTACGGTTTTTCTGATAAAAACCGTACTTCCCGACCTCTGATAGAAGATCTAATCCGTGGGAATCTTCATTATATGTCAGGAATACTTGGTTAAAATTTGAGACCGATCCGACGGCTAGATCTCTGGGAATCTTTGTGTCTTTGTGGGTGTTTTTCTCAAAAATAGGAATTGGGTTAAGTGTGTGTTTTGATGGTGGAGGCTATGGTGTAGAGATGTATGAAAATGGAAAGGATTAGGGTTTTAAGGGGTATTTATACTCCCTTAAGCCCATGGACCTTAGGCCCATCTTTCTTTTTTGGTCCATAGTTAATTTCATCTAATTAGCCTATTTATCCTTCCATCTTTATTATTTTATTTCTCTACTAACTTAAGTAAACTTTTTCATCTTAAATAAATAATGTATTAATTATTTATTGTTAGAAATTTCGGGATGTTACATCATACCTCTTTACCAGACTCTGTTTCCATTGTGTTATATTTTTCAGACTCTGTTTCCATTGTGTTATATTTTCCAGACTATGTTTCCATTGTGTCATCTTCATCAGACTCATCTTCATCAGACTCTGTTTCTAATACAAATCGCATTTGCACAATGATCTTAGTAGTATATATAATTAAATAAATCATGTTACACCATAGTGAATGAAACAAAATATAATAAGACATAACAGGTTAAGTTAAATACCTCGAATATTAGCTTGGATATCACTTTGATTGTGTTTTTTTTATAACAACTTTTAATGACTTTTTCGATTTTAATATGACACTATAATACAACAGTCTAGCTAACCGCACAAACAACACAATAATATCAACAAACACTCACCCAAATAATCTAATATGACACAATAACACAACAGTCTAACTGCACAAACAACACAATAATATCAACAAACACTCATCCAAATAATCTAATATGACACAATAATACAACGTTCTAACCGCACAAACAACACAATAATATCAACAAACACTCACCCAAATAATCTAATACGACACAATAACACAACAGTCTAACCGCACAAACAACACAATAATATCAACAAACTCTCATAAATAATGTTGTATGTCACAATAAGACACATTAGACACAATGAAAAATAAAACATAAAATGTACCGTCGTGTGAAGTTGTTTTTCGCTTCTTCGGAACGCTTTTGCTTGTTGCCTTTCTCTTTTTAGTATCAATAGGTTGTTCTTCCTGAAGTGTCGCCTCCGATGATGATGGTTCAGTCGGAGATACGATTGCCGCCAATGGAGATGTCGCCATTGATTCGCGATGGAGGTTATTTGAGATTCAAATAGCATAATGGAGATGGTAGGGTTTGTGTTCAGAGGAAAAAGTGAAGAATAATAGTGAAGAGAAGTAAAGAAGACGATTGAAGAAAACAGTTCGTATTCTTATTTGAGATGTAAGAGTTTGCCCTTGATTGTCTCTAATATTACGAAATTGCCACCGCCCCTTTTTTTAAACCATTGATTTTGTTTGAGATTTGATCCAATGGGTGATAATCCTTCTCACCCTTCTCATTTTTTACCCCCTTAAAATCATGAATGGTTTCCATAAATATTACCCAAAGAAAGATAACACAAATTCCATGACCAAAAAGTTGCATCACAAGGGAGGAAATGTGTATTGGTGAACTGACCGTTGAATTGAAACTCCATGTGTTCGTGGTGCTCTCTTTTGTCGAAGCTCATTAGTCTTTGCGATAACTACGAAAACAGGTCTAGCATTTTAGTCATAGCTAGAAATCTGAGATACTACTTATTCACTTAGCCATCTCAGAGATTTTGAAAAAAAGTGTGTGGGTTGTAACACACACCCAGAATTTTGTCCTAGAGAATAAACTCTACGCGCTTTTGGAGGTCATTCATAATTTAAGTTGTTATTTAATGTACTAATTCTAGTTTCCGTTTTTCATTTTGTAATTTCGATATTGAATTACTTTCTTTGGTTATTTTATCGCTTCCGCTCTGCATCACTTTAATCATCAAAATTTATATATATATTACTCATTAATATATATATATATATAGGTACAAGATATTCACAATCCAAAACGCTATTCGCAAACAAACGTCTTATACACTTCTTGCATCGGGGCACAATTGACTCACTTGTTGCATGATGTCCCTTTGTGATGGTGTTGGTTTGTACACGGGCTGGTTACCATTAGAATCTATACACAAACGTCGGATACTCCTTTCACTAATTCTATTCAAAAAAGATATTAAAAACATTGATTTGTATAAGTTAAAAATATATTTATAGAGGAATCAGTGGCCCAAAAACTGTCTATGAGCCCAATTCAAACAAGAACACCCTAAAATATTTCTCTCTTTATAAACCACCGCTTGATCTAAAACTACAAGCTATTTCGTTCTCTTCTTGTCTTATTGTCTAAGCACCAGACAATCAGATGCTTCAACCTATCAATAAAAGGTCACTATTTCCTTTCTGATTTATGATCTCTGCTAGTTACATCTAAGCGATTGGAATTTATGATCAAATTTTAATCTGAATCGCAATTTTTAAATACCTCTTGTTAAAATACCTAAAATTTTGATTGTATCTCGATCGATGATTTTTGTTTATGGGTAGGATCTAGGGTTACAGATATTGATTTGTATTTTTTTCCAAGATTGATTTTGATTTGGTTAAAGTGATTGAATGTTGCAAATTACGTGATCAGTATTATACCTGGTGTTGTTATTTATGTATGTGAGATTTGCAGATTTTTATTTTTTTCATCTGTTAAGGATCAAACGAACTTCATAACTCTTCTGATGTTGATCATCATCATCATCATCATCGTACTCAGTATATCCCACCAATAGCAAAGCTATGGTAGGGTCTGAGGAGGGTAAGATGTAGGCAGCCTTACCTCTACCCCATAGGGATAGAGAGGCTGCTTCCGGTGAGCCCCCCGGCTCGATAGTAGTTTTGCATCAAGCCTTGGATATAAGGCACATAGCACTCAATCATCGGGACACCGGCTGATCGGTGCATGTACCCTTATCTTTCAGCTATCAACGCCACTACATGATGCCTGATTAACCGTCCGTCACTTTTAACGTTATTTTCACGAGATTAGTAAAATAACGTCAAAATTAGTGCAATTCCAACACTTCTTAGAATTGTCAAGGTTTAAGATTTCTTGTATGATTTTAAAAGCTAGCTTGATTACACATTTATGTTTGATGGGAATGAAATTGCTATTTTGCAGAGAGTTTGGCCTCCACAATGTTACCCCTCAATATAGATGTACGAATAACAATGATGATGGAAGTCTTTGGCCAAAAAAGTCTTTAAAGAATACGCTGAGCATTGAGTTAGCCAGCCCTCGCATACTGTGTTCCAGCCTTGTTGCAGATGACGATTGCATCATGGATTTGGTTCGTTGGATGTTGATGAAATAACTAGCCAAGTTCATTATCATCTATGTAATCAGCATCAGCATCTTCTTTGCCTTCGCCCTCTTTTACAGGGGACGAATCCCTTTTAATCATGTTGCCAAGAGTTGTACGTGATTACGTGCATGGAGTTCATTTGCGGGATCCCGGATACACTCGTCAGCAAATGGAAGCTTAATTCTCAGTTTTTCTGCGGTCTGTTTCCCTAGTGCATTATCCATTTTGAGATATGGTTACGTCTCACAATACTACCATGGCTTTGAGCTTCTTGTATCCAATCATCACCAAAGAGCTCAGTTTTTAAGATTTCAATTAGATGAAACCATATAGGCTTTGTTAGCCTTTAATCCCACACATGTTAAAGTTTAGGCTTATTTATGTTTATGTTTAAAGCATTATTGGTATTTATGTAATTAAGGACACAATTTTGGGTGTATGTGATTCTTCCTTGATATACAATATTCACACTTTTTGGTTTAAAAATCTTTGGGATGATTAAATGGTATCTGTGTTTGCCTAAAACGCTTGTATTGAAATATTGATATTGTAGGTTCCCAGCCGGATCTACACGGAATATCTCGTTCTACGTAGGTGCGGAATCCCTACGTAAGACGATACGAGCGTAGAAGACGATACACGTTAAACACAATCAAACACACGTTACAATAAACAACGAACACGTTGTATTGCAACTAGAAACACGTGATACACCGATCACTGATTACACGAAAAACTCAAAAACTACTTCAACAAGCCGTAACCTATCCGTATTTATCATACGACAACTTCGCCTAACATGTTTAGGCGAAATTGTCACTAACTTCGCTTGTTCAACAAGTTCGCCCATATCAGGCGAACTTGTGAGACAACTTCGCTTAAATCCAAATACAAAACATACTAACTCGATTACAGACACTATATACTGAACTACTGACATCATGTACCAACAGACTCCCCCTTGGCAGTAGCTTCATATCTCTATCTTCAAACACGTGTCTCGTAATCCCAAAACTCTTGTATCTTCCATCTTCAAGCATGAACGCCTTCTCGTACACAAACTGAAACTACTCTTTGATATTTCTTTGCTTCTTCTTTCCAAGCAGGAATGTAAAATATCTTTTTCTCGTTCAGCACCTGCAGATCAGCTTGAGACAAATTCACTAAATGCATAGGATCATATACTCTCATCAGCTCTTGTTCATCTTCATCTTCCATTACTGCTTCAGCTGTTTCACAATCAACGTACCACCATTTCAGATCTTTGAGCACATCCTTGGGCATTTGTTTCATCGGCACTTCTTTTAGACACCGGATCGGCTTATACTTCATTATCAACCAAGGCTTGCCATCTGCTCTCATTCCTCTGTCTTTGTCTTCAACGAGCTTTCCTTTCTGTGGTTTCAACAGCTCGACCTTTTTCTCCTTTATGCTTTCCTTCCAGACTATCTTCCCAATGATCCTAGCCATGTTATCATCACTCCTGTTTATCAACCCCAACCTGGCTAAGTCCTTCACTTCACATTCAGGCAACGTATTCAACGATCTCAACAGCCTCTTGAAATACTGAACCCCATCATACCGTTTAATCACAAAAAGCCTCAACTGCTCATCATATAACCAGCATATAATCCCCTTTTTCGATTCAGCATAACCCCTGATGTTGTAACTTTTCTTGAACATAGTAGGGACCACCGGTTTCTTAGTCTTTACGAACCACTGAGCGTAGCCTTCTTTCCATCTTGGCTGCTCCTCCCATTCTGTCTCATCACATCCCGTATCTTGACCCAAATCTGACTTTTCAACCTCTGGAATTTCATGCTCAACATTCTCCTCCACAATCTCTCCCTCTTCGACTTCACTATCAATCACGATCTCAGCCCCTATCTTCTCTATCTCCTCCAACGGTAACACATCCTCATCACCTATAACATCATCTAACACCTCCTAAGCATCCACAACCACGACATCATCACCCCCTGAACCGCCAGCTGCACTCGTTGACTCCCCCTGAGATGTGGAAGTCCCAAGAGCTTGTTCAGTTCTTGGCAACTCTCCACCTGCACCTTTCGATGCATTGGGATCATCGTCTCGATCGTTACGCTTTTTTGTCCTCAGCTCGTCACCCTTACAGCTTATCTCCCCCTGAGATGCCAAGAACTGTTTCAAGGCATCAATTATTTTACCATGCTCGATCATGAGGGACGACTGAATCTGATTCTCCGCAACGAGGCGCTGAATAGCATGAGTCTGGATGAGATTTACCCTTGATTGTTCTGCCACGACCCTTTCAAGCGCTGCTATTCTTTCCGAATCGGATAAGGTTGCATCGAAATCAAACCTCATATATGATATGTCTTGAGTGTACGGAGGAGGGATTCCCAATGTAACCGGCACCTCAGAAATAGGTGGAAACGTAGCCGCAGGTGGTATCGTAACCGACAACCCTGCAGTAGCAACAACTGTCGACTCAACAAACCTTGCTACGACCTCCGTTGGAGTAAGAGTTGGAGGTGGCAAGGACACAATCTCCGAAGCCGAGAGCTGGAATGTAGTGGGTGGGATGCCGAAGGAAGATGGGGTAGTCACCACGGGAACAGCCGTGGCGATTGGCCCTGTAACTGGCAATGGTGTAGAGACTATAGTCATACCAGACAGTGCGGGTGGAGTGAAACGAACCACCCTTGAGCTCTCACCAGCTCCCGAACCTGCACCTGCCCTTTCTCTTCTCGATCTACGGACCAACTGATGTAAATCTTCCTCAAAGTCCGAATCACTATCATCGTTGTCTCTCTTACTCTTCCCATGAATCCTTTCTTGTGTAACTAAAATCCGTCTAGCTTCAGCCACATCATCATCTGAGGAATCAGAATCAGCCTCCGTCGTAGCTGCCATAGCAACATCCACACTAGTAACCCGTGCAACCGAGACTTGCACCTCTTCCTCAGGATCAACACGTTCCATATCGAAGAAACCTTGACCGCCGAAAGCAGCTTCAAGGTCTACATTTTCCTCCGGTGCCACAACAGGAGCAGCAGGTAAAGCTTGTTGTACCTCAGGTGGTGGTTGAGGTGCTCCAGCTTGTTGTGGTGCCGGATCCCGAAACTCGTCCCCACGAGCTGGAACATACCCTGGGTTGATCAAGTACCCAAATAATGGAGTATGTCGAGGACGGAGCTCAGGCTTGCTTCTTGCACTTGATGATCTACACTGAGCGAAGATTCGCTTGCTTACACTCTCCACATATCTAATCGGGCGGTGCTGAGGTAACGTGTGAGCAACATGATTCAAGATCATTTGAAGGAATCTTGGATACATCAGAAATCTCTCACGCGCCACCGCCCGTCTTTGACGGTCTATCTTGTAGAACACCATCTGACTAAAGCTATACCGCTTATTGTAAGTCAGTGATGTCATTGCAGACTGCATGGTCGCACCCATTCCATCCGTACCAGCCTTTCTCCCTGACATACACACGATCATCACGTGCATAAGAAATCGCCATTGGTCTAACAAGAATCCCTTTCGTCTTTGAGTATCCCCCAATGGACCAGAATATCCCATTCTCAGAAAAGCACCATCTCTGAATGGAGCCACGAAGTCTGTAGGATCATCTCTCGTTTCATCCCCAAACTGCAAAGCCACCCTGACCTGTTCAGACGAGAACTGCACTATCTGATTGTTAACCGTTGCATGCATAACCGGGGGCTCGACTCGACAGTCATATTCCACTGTCTGCCAGAAATCTTCTATGTTTGGCAAAGAGATAGGCAGTGTTGTAGTAATAGCGTGGAAGATACGCGAGCGGATAAGAAACGTGATGATTTCGCGGAAATCATCAACACCGCTCGCATCCGGGTCCAGAGTAATGTACATGTTATGCCCGGGAAAAACTGCCGATTGTTCTCTCCTCCTTCGTCACCTCCAGCACCACCTGCTCCAGCTACAGCTGCCATTTCTGCAACAAAAACAGTCTAAGTTAGAGAATCGTCAAGTCAAATCACAAATTCGCCTATTACCATGAGCGAAGTTATGATTTATCCTTAGAAGGCGAAGTTAGGGGTGGGGCGAAGTTGGGAACAACTTCGCCTTAACTTTAAGTTCGCCTGATAACAGTTAATATAAGAAATTAAAAGGGCCAGGTGAAGTTAATGATAACTTCGCCTAACCACAACTTCGCCTCATATACTGTTACATAATTAAATATCAGGCGAAGTTAAACCTTAGGCGAAGTTAAGGATAACTTCGCCTAAACTGTAACTTCGCCTGAATATGAATCGGCAACAGTTTAGACGTTCAAACGAAGTGATTTTGGTCAATTTGGTGATTGCGGACTCAACCAAAACATGTTTTTTGAGACTATCTAGACGATCAAGTTGATTACGACCACGTGAAAATAAGTTTGAAAAGCGGGTGTTGAGGTTTTGAATGAACGGTGTCAGTAACTGATCAAAACGACCTTTGATTAACGCCATTGTCAGTGATTATACGATATGATGACACTACACACCTATAAATCGGATTAGAAACTGAGAAAAACAACAAGATGTGATTCGAGATATAACTTCGCCTAGGTTACTGGAAGATAAGTTCGCCGGGTTTTGAAAAATAATACTGAGCTTTGACAAAAAATTTCTTTATATAGAGTCAAGGTTATACAGGCGAAGTTAGGGTTAACATCGCCTGTCCCATAACTTCGCCTCTTCCCTCAACTTCGCTCAATATGAAACTTTACCAAACAGACCCTTATAAATTGAACATTATGCCATTAACTTTTAAAACTTCCTTTAAAGAGTTAACTGATTCGATCAAGAACCAAGTAACCAGGTATAAAATCATACAACTACATAAGTAGAATAAATTTTAAAAATAAAGTACACGGGATCAAATTTCAGTCTCGACAGGGATTACCACGTTTTAGAAAAGATCCGAACAGGAATCATACTAATTAAGTGACTGTCACACAGATCCATGTTCAGCTGTATTATGACATAAAGAAACAGGTTGTAAGCAGGTAAATAACTTAAAATGGTTTTCATCGCTCCTGTGATACGGGTTAGGTTCAATTTAGCTCAAAATATAAATGGGCAACACATCAGAGATTATGATGTCTCCTATCTATTGTCAAAGCGTATTTGGCTTTCCCCAAGTCACCCCGAGTTGACCTCGACCCGTAGTGTCTGATTAAATTGTAAGTACACGCCGATCTGTAGAGTCTTCTTCCCGTTCTCTTTCTTGCATCTTGATTGAGAAGTATTAACATTATAAGCTCTACTATGTCTTAGTAACACATAATAATTTTTTTTTTAAATAATAAATTTACACAACTTCAAGTAAACTACTACAAGTCCCGAATCTGGATCACTGCAGTTTCTTGACACACCATCTTCTCGGGAATCAGAACACTCACGGGCTCGTGTATGACTGGGTAATCGCTTTTCTGCCTATCATTCGGAAAGATATATATGGAGACATGCACAACTCTTAAGGACTTTCCACGTAAAATCGAGGAGATTTAGTTAGTATCACTTCTACTTTTACGCACCATAAAAAGCTACCATGACATACAATGACTGTTCTAAATTCTTTTAGGCCTAATAACTTCACTAGTTAAGCACACAGAATCAGTTTGTCTATCACTTTCCAAGGTTGGATCAATTTTCTTTTAAACATAGTAAAGAAACTTCTTACGAAGTAGTAGACTTGAAAAATTATTTCATCTCCCAATAAAAAAAATTTAACTTCTATCGCCCCGATCAAGTCGAAGTCTTCAGGTAAACGGCTATCCTGAAGATCCAATGGATCAGCTGGACTGACCACATACGAGTATGTGTCCTTCTAACTAAGTATGAACGACTAATTTTCAGCGAAAGTATAAAAACACATCATAAACCGCCCCGGTCACTTCAGTCATCTGGTTAATGGCTATCCTCATACTCTACAGGTAGAAATTAGGACCAAACATATCTGAAGATATGTCCTTCAAACTGAAGCAACCGACATAATTCTAAGCGATAGTGAAGTTTTTTTTTTTTTTTTTTTTTTTTTTTTTTTTTTTTTTTTTTAAACAAAAACGAAAAACACGGTTACTCGGGATTGATCATCCCATTTAGCTCAACAAGGTTTTGAAAACGAGTTTTGTCGAACGCTTTAGTAAACAAATCAGCGAAATTATCTAACGAATCAACCTTTTCGAGCACTATTAATTTCTTCTCAGCACAATCCCGTATAAAATGATGACGGATGTCAACGTGTTTAGTTTTGCTATGCTTTACGGGATTGTTAGTTACTGAGATAGCAGCAGTGTTATCAATGCAAATAGGAGTATGTGTGAAATTCAGACCGTAATCGCGCAATTGCTGTTGTATCCAAAGAACCTGGGAGCAGCAGTTCGATGCTGCCATGTATTCTGCTTCACAGGTAGAAATGGCGACTGAGGTCTGCTTCTTGCACTGCCATGACACTAATCTGCCTCCAAGAAACTGACATCCACCTGTTGTTGACTTCCGATTATGATTGCATCCTCCATAATCAGAATCTGTGTAGGCGACTAACTCCAAGTCTCCTCCTTTCGTGTACCACAACCCTAGCTTAGGCTTGCCTTTGAGATATCGCAATATCCTCTTCACACCCCTCATGTGAGATTCCTTTGGGTTTGCCTGAAAGCGAGCACAAAGACAAACTGCAAACATAATATCAGGTCTAGATGCAGTTAAGTACATTAAAGAACCTATGATTGCCCGATATTGGGTGGGGTCCACGTCTGCATCACTGTCTGAATCAGCACCCAGTTTATGGTTGAAGCAAACTGGAGTATCAAATGGAGTGCTGTCTTCCATCTTGAAGTGTTTGAGAACGTCTTGGACATATTTAGTCTGATGAATGAACATCCCATCTTTTTTCTGATCAACCTGCAGTCCCAAAAAGAAAGTTAGTTCACCCATAGCACTCATTTCAAACCTCTTTTTCATGACGGCTTCAAATTCCTGACACATGACGACTTTTGATGCAACAAAGATGATGTCGTCCACGTAGACTTGAACCAGAAGAAAGTCGCTTCCTTTTCTCTTAACGAACAGTGTGCTATCGATCTTTCCCCTTTTAAATTCATTCTCAAGCAAGTAATCGGATAGAGTTGCGTACCAGGCACGAGGGGCTCTGATACCACTTCTAAGTCCCCCCGGGGCGTCGCCGATCAATACGAGATCCGCACGAGGTCTAGGAGTGCGGAATCCTCCTAGACTCGTTTAATGGTGTAGAAGATGAAGAACACAATTACACACAAACACATACACGAACAAACACACGAATGGGATAAACACATCTGCAGATCTTTTATATCATAACCAAACCATGTTACAAAACGAACAAAAACAAAGACACGGCCGACCCGAGGTGAGCTTTACCTTGGGCCGTCCCACACGACTCTGCCTCTCTGTTTCTCTCTAGCTACTTTAACTGAACACACAATACTCTAATTTTCTGGATACTCAAACCTAAACAAGACACATATATATATAGACAAAACAACTTCGCAGGCTTGGGCTTGGGCCAGTAGGCGAAGTTGTTATAACTTCGCCTGTGGCGAAGTTGTTCTAACTTCGCCTATGGCAGAAGTTGTTACAACTTCGCCTATGGCGAAGTTGTTATAACTTCGCCTATGGTGAAGTTGTTCTAACTTCGTACTTCGTTTCCGCTGATTAGAATTGCATAGCGACGGTCACAAAATGCACCAACAGACTCCCCTTTGACCGTTGCTCTCAATTCTAACAAACACAAAAGATCATCTGTTACAAAACATGCACCAACAGACTCCCTCTTAACTGATGATCTTCTGTTTGCTCTTCAACCAGCCGTGCCTGAAACTGTCTTGTAGCTTCACAAATCTACCAATCACCCAGCGTCTTCCATATCAGATCTCCCCTTCAGTGTAAGCTTCTCCGACTATATAGATTGAGGTCTTTGAAATGCATGCATCCCCGTGCCTAATTGATCATCTCAACCAATCACGTGAGTCCTTCTGGCTTCACCAACACGTGAAGTTCTTCTAACTTCACCAACACGTGAAGTTGGGCTCCCTCCACAACTTCACCAACACGTCGGCATACGATAAGGTTTAATCTTCAACTACTCAACATCAAGTGATCAATTTCATCACAAAACCACCTTGACAGAATCTAACACACATGACCATTAATTAATCCGAAGCATCTTCAATCACCAGGGATAACGATCAAGAACATAAACACTTTAATTCCCGATTAAATCCAACTTGTTCCAGAATTTTCACTTTAATAAATAAGCATCACGTTTCAGGATCCAATTCTCGAACGCCTTGAAAATAACTTAAATAATATGCTCTGACCGCAATCCAGTAATGACGAAAACCTTCAGTTCAATTTGACTTTCTTCAGTTGGTCAACCTCGAACAACAACTATTTCATTGCCCACAAACACCCAAATATGTGTCAATATCCAGTTTCAATCAATATCCCATTCACAACCTCAACTCCATATCCAGAGTTGACACGTATTTGTTCACACGTAAGACCAAGAGATAACAAGTTTCACTCGTTGACGGAACAACGTCTTCGGTCTCACAATAATCGTGTACACCTGGCCATACAGACGAAAAATCCAAACAATTTTTTTTTAACCTCGCCTAACGTCAACTTCGCCTAAATGTCAACTTCGCCCCTCCTTAACTTCGCCTGTCCATAACTTCGCCTGTCCATAACTTCGCCTGACTGATAACTTCGCCTAAACCCTAAAATTTAAGCGACAACTTCGCCTGAACCTCATAACTTCGCCTGCGGCGGCTGTTCGGCCAAAAACGCATCAGAAACGTGCCAGAAACATCAAAACGCAGATCTCGAACCATAGCATAAGAGCCTAAGGCTCTGATACCACTTGTAAGTTCCCAGCCGGATCTACACGGAATATCTCGTTCTACGTAGGTGCGGAATCCTTACGTAAGACGATACGAGCGTAGAAGACGATACACGTTAAACACAATCAAACACACGTTACAATAAACAAAGAACACGTTGTATTGCAACTAGAAACACGTGATACACCGATCACTGATTACACGAAAAACTCAAAAACTACTTCAACAAGCCGTAACCTATCCGTATTTATCATACGACATCTTCGCCTAACATGTTTAGGCGAAGTTGTCACTAACTTCGCTTGTTCAACAAGTTCGCCCATATCAGGCGAACTTGTGAGACAACTTCGCTTAAATCCAAATACAAAACATACTAACTCGATTACAGACACTATATACTGAACTACTGACATCATGTACCAACAGATATGCTTTAAAGTATGTGATTATGTTGCATCCAAAGTTTATCAAGAGGGAAATATATTACAAGACTGTTAACCGGTTAATGTGATCAACATTAATTAATGGCTTTGAGGCCTTAAAATTACAAAAAAATTTCTTGGATCATGTTTTTTTTAACGGCCAACAATAAAGCTCCATTAAAAGCGTTAGCAAGTTGCTAGACACACCAAAATATCCACCAAATTAAAAAAAAAAAAGATAAGTACACACCACCCGATTAAAAAGAGACAAAACACAAACATGCAACCAATAATGAAAAAACCCCTCCCGCCTACACCTGTTACAATCTAAAACTACACCACTCCTCCCACGAGATTCCACCTTTTTTTTCTCTACCTTTTATCCAAAGAAAACCTAAAACCTTTATCTCCTCTATCAAACTAGAAATTTCAATCGGATTCCCGAAGTCGACTAGCACTTTTGCTTTCTTTTTACGGAATATCGAGTATTTATGTAACTCCAACACATTTTGGAAACTAATTATAATCTATAATATATATAAACGAAAACATAAAAATCCTACGTGTCGCGATGTGGTCGCTCCCATTTTTTAGGAGTCACCAGATTTGCTTGATTTTTAAATGGGGGCTTCTCAAGCATTTGACGTGAATTCACGGGTATGGGTCTCATCAAACCTAGATTTTTCTTTAACGGGTTATAACATCTCATTAAATAATTAAAAACTAATCTCACCAAATATTTGATATAAAAATCCTATAAATTAGGGATATACTAAAAATTAATATCTGATTTATTTAAAAAAAGATATATTATTTATAATTAAAAAACCAATATTATAGTAAAAAATAAACGGATCTTGGGTCTCATCAAACCCATATAGCTTTTAAACTAGGTTATAACAGCTCATTTATTTGTGAAGCAATTTATCATCAAACCATAAGTATATTATTAACTTTCATACACTAAAAAAAATAAATATTCAAAAAATAAATAAATATTAGAAACAAATAATATAAAACAACCCCCGTAATACGGGGGATAAAAACTATTAATATATAATCGAGAGTTTGGGTGCCGCAACGATTCTAATGGGCTATTTGACGACAGCTTATTGTCTTAAGACATTTTATTGTTTTGTTTTGGGTTTCAGCCACTACGGAACGTAAAGAAAATCGACTGAATACCAATTTTATTTATTTATTTTTGTTTTAGTTCCATTATCGTAACCGACATAATGAAAACTGATCAAATGTTGCTTTTGTTTTTGTTTTAGTTCTAGTACTGTAACGAACATGACGGAAACTGATTGAATTTGCTTAGACTCGCCGCTTTAACGTCCAGGATAACGTTCAGATTTTACCAACACTCACGTTTTAATAACGAAAAAACCCCTCCCGCCTACACATGTTACAATCTAAAACTACACTACTCCTCCCACGAGATTCCACCTTTTTTTTCTCTACTGATTATCCAAAGAAAACCTAAAACCTTTATCTCCTCTATCAAACTAGAAATTTCAATCGGATTCCCGGAGTGGACTAACGCATTCCTATTGTTCCATAAGCACGAAGTCACGATCAAACATATATCTTAAGCACTTTTGTTTTCTTTTTACGGAATGTCGAGTATTCATGTAACTCCAACACATCTTGGAAACTAATTAGGAATAAAACAGGTAACTTACACCATTACGCGATCACACTCCACATTATTTGGGCTAGACCACATGAAACAAATACGTGTTCAACCGACTCCTCCACTTCGCCACATATCAGACAAACTTTGGAACTCACCAGTATATGAACATAGGCAACTGCCCTAACGCCACGCCAAGCAACAAAACTTACCTTCGTCAGGACATGTCGGTTCCAATTGAAACTAGAATCAGTGGCGGTGATGGAGCTCAACATTAAATCGGCAGTTAAATAGTTGAACTACAACCTGATCATCACCCACTGTGGTATACGACTTGTGATGAAGAACAGTAAGCAAATATGCAGATTAGATTCTGATTAAAGAGTGAGGATTTAATCGCAACCATCATAATTACTGATAGGAATTTGATGTTCGATGACTGCTGAAACAATAGTTGCCTCATTTCTTGATCGGTGATTGAGTTTACATATAGGAATTCTAATTCAGTTCTGATACAAATGATCAATGGTTTCAGTTCAATCACTTCATTTTCTTGTTTTCTAGATATCAATTTCATGATCACATGCCCTTTATCAGTCGATAATTACGCACAGGACTTCCCGAATCGATTTCTTGGTTAACCATTCAGATATCAAATCTTGTTAATACAAGAGAAAATCAATATATTAAATAAAAACAAGATGGATACACAACAAACGAATTTTGTTTACAGAATTCTGATTACAATTAATCGATCACATCGAATCCTACTTACAAGTTTGACCCTAAACATATTTAAAACATTTACACTAAGTGAAGAAACACGGATCCAACCCCCGGCTATGGGTCCTGGATCCAATGTGTCCTCAGGGTAAAATATGATAACCACTACCAAGATATGAGTATAACTTCCCAAAGTCCAATGACCAGAACCTGCAAAACAGACACCGTGAGTCTCGTTACAGGAAGGACAAGAGGGGGGAGGTCTTCCTGTAACCACACTCCGGCGTGAGAATCAGTAATCTTCGTAAATGGAGAAAGTACTGAAGTTAATAGACTAAGTATAGTCAGAATGTAGGTGAGTGAATGAATACCTCATACCATTTGACAAGGTATTTATAGCCGAAGGATGTAGGAAGGTGATTGGGCCAGCTGTCCTTCTTCCAGAAGATCTTTGATAACCGTCTGGACGCGTGTCCTCTTAAGATAGGTTGAGCTATACGTCCCATGTGCATGGGTATAACAACCTGGACACGTGTCGCCCAATGATAGGACGGATTGCACCCTGGCCATGTGCACGATTATAACAACCTGACCAGGTGTCCTTTGTTCATTGGTTGATATGTCACGTATTCCCCAAGTAAGAAGCGTGAACCTTCTTTTAGAGAGTAGTTCCTTGGTGACAGCTATCCCGCTGGCATTGTTTTCTAGTTATTTAGGCGGACAGATATCTTGTCCTGCGGATGACTTTTAAGGGTGCTAAGATGCTTCCGCGCGTGTTATGAGGACGTTATTCCTCTACCGTGATATGCGGGTGATCCATATGTCCCGCGGGTGGCCCATTAAAGGTTCCTCTGTGACCCGCGGGTGGTACTCAAGGGTATTTGGGTCTTTTTGGTACCCTACCTCTATACGTCCCCCTAGTCTAGTGTTTCTTCCGTGTGAAGTCTTTATGCGGGTGAAATTCTGGACTTAACGTGTGTTGGGGATTTTTGAATTAGGTAGAAAATATCTTCTGTTGGTGTGGATAATCATGTAAAACGGACAAGTTGACCATTCGCAGGTGCGTGAACAGATGATGGAACGTGTTTGACGGCTGTCACTGTACCCGACTGTGCAACTTTTTCTCTTTTTCGAATTTCCCGCATGACATGGCAGTCACTGATTGTGCGATGGTTTTTTCTCTCTACTGTTCATATCCCATCGCATTAACTGCGATGGGTATAAATAAGGAGAGACTCCTTCTATTAGAAGTTTTATCACTCTTTTCTTTTGATTATCTTCATAGTTTCTCTGAAGTTTTCAGATATCTCTCTTCTATTTTATTGAATTCTATTATAATGTCGAACGTTCAGACTGAAGTTGATGAAATAGAAGTTTCATGGGATTACTCGAAATATGAAAAATTACTGGAAACCTATGGTATTCCACCTGAGTGGGGACCGGAGTTCCCTTCCCTTGGTTCTATTGCCAGTTTCCCACCGCCTGGGAAAATGGCTGTGTATGCTGATTATTTCGTTTATGGGAATTTCCGTTTGCCCATAACAAAATTTTTCGAAAGAGTTTTGACTGCTTATGGGATCCATTTATCTCAACTACATCCGCGTGCTACGATGCAAATTCGTCACTACGAATTTGTATGTATAGCACGTGATATGGTGCCCCATCTTGATCGATTTCCGGTTTTTTACCGTCTCGCTAACCGTAATGGTTGGTATGCATGCCAAGGATGTTCCGACCGGAGCATTGGGTATGAAGTTGAAAAGTTGTCCACAGACTGGCGTAGTAAACTTTTTTGGATATCTGGGGATGTGGTGCCTTTGATCATGGTTCATCGCCCAGTGAATTTTGCCCTTTCGGACGTTGTCACAGCTGCACATGAAGGTTATGAGTGGTATCGTGTTCTTACCGTGGAGCCATCACCCATGCGTGCTTTGCGAGAAGAAGCTTTAGTGTGGGCAGGCATGAGTCGGTTGTGGCCAACGGAGTTTATGGAACCCATTTTTGTAGATCTGAATGAACGTAAGTTATCTTTTATTGTCTCTTCTCTTTGTTGAATATTTTTATGATTAAGTTTCTATTTTTTCAGGGCGAAGTTCTATGTTTAATGCTCTTTTTGAGAACAGGGGCTGTGTCCGTAAGAGCATCCGTGAGGCAGGAGACCAACCTATTCTTGAAAAAACCAAGTCTAAATTTCTTTTTCCTATGAACCTAAAATTTCGGATGCCACCTTTGAAACAGGTGCGTACGTTCTAAACCCTCCTCCTCTTACTTCCATTACTTCCGACGGAACGATTGCCATCTTATCGTCAAGCGATGATGATGGCGATGCTTCTACGTTTTTTGCTTCTGAAGAAGAAGGAGACTCTGATGAGGATGCTTCTGAACTTTCCTCTGTCTCATCTTTATTGGCAGGATTGGAGAAAAAGAGAGCTTTCTTAGTTTCTCAAGCGGGTCGAACAGGTCTAAAGGTTGCGGATACCGAGGCGGGGCCGTCGAAGAAAAAACGGAGAATTCACCGTCCGAAGAAGCCGCAGTACATCCTTGTCGACCGCATTGATATTGTCGAAGGTGTTTGTTGACCTTTAAGTACTGTATTCTTCTAGGAGTGTTTGGCTAAGTGTAACTTTTTATGCAGATCTGTTGATCTTTAGTGAAGATATATCTGAGAAGTTATCTACACCAGCTCCCCAAGCTGAGGAATAGTCATCTCTTCCTCCAGGGGGAGAGGCGGAAGATAAAGCATCCGCTCCATCTAATGATGCCGATATGGAGGGTCGTGCAACTTCTCCCTTAATTGAGATTACCGTGGAAGAGAGAATGCCAACTCCTCCAATTGATGCTTCGGCGGAAGGGCTCGATAACCAGTCTGAATCTGATACTCGCTTCGACTATCTTTTTCAAACTGGGAGTGTTACTGGTGATTAACAGAACAATCCTGCTATTAATGAGGAGGATTCTAGGACCGAAGAGTTTCCTTTTTGACCTCCTCCACAACAGCCTTCTTCCACCCCAGCTTATCTTAAACCTTCGGGTTCCCGTTACTATGGGGATACAAACCTTAGTGACAGACATGAGCTATTTGTTCCTCCATGGAATATTACTAACGGGTCCCGGTTTTCTCATCCTAGGACCTGTATGGACTTTGTCAAGCATTGTGCTCCGCCTGCTGAGATGACATATCAACGTGACCTGTCCCGCCACGACCTTCACACGAATGTAGCTTATCATCTGGCTAACGCCTTGGCCGGTAGCCAAGAGGTCGTAAGTGAGTGGCGTACTCTAGGTGGGAAGGTAGGTGAAGCTCGTCGAGCTGTTGAGGCTGCGAAGAAAGAAGCTGAGGAGTTACGTATTGCTGCCCAAACTGGTAATTGGAAACAAGCCGATGCGGAAAATGCCCTTAAGAGTGAGCAAGATCGTAATGCTAATGCTACTCGTCGATGGAAAGAAGCTTGTGAGAAACAAAATTCCGTTCTTGAAGCTGCTCGGGCAAAGGCTCAAAAGGAAAGAGATGATTTGGCCCGTGCTCAAGAAGCCAACTCTGCATTGGAAAATCAAGTGGCCTTTCAGGGTGCTCGAATCCACGATCTTGAGGCGGAGCTAAAGTTGCAGAAGGAGCGAGTCGATCTTAAGGACCAGAGTGCTGCTGAAATTCAAACTGCCTGTGACTCTTTCCTTCAAGCTCATGAAGAGACAACTGTGGAATCCAAAGAGCTCCGAGCGCGGGAGGAACGTGCGGAGCAGGACCGTCAATGGTTCCTTACTCGGGGAATTGATGCTGTAAGTTTATTCAACTTTACTAGTTTATTTCCTGTTTTGTATTTTGTCATTAAACACTTGTGTGTTTTGTTTTGTAGGCCATCCGCCATGTCAAGGGAAGTAAGGAACTTAATGATAGCTTTGCAAATCTGATGGCTGCTTCTTCTTCACTTGGGCGTGTAATGGGATTTCATGAAGGGATGAATTACGCTCAAAGCAACCGCACATTTAGGGATCATCCGCTCCATGGTTTAGATGTCAAACAAGATCGCGCCAAACGGGTTAGAGAGCACGACGCCTTGGTCTTCCCTTTACAATATATGCTTCCGGAATTTGCTTCCGCTGATGACGGTGTACAACATTTAAAGAACTATCTTGGTGAAGAATCTGAGGATGACTCTTCGGAAGACATGTCTTTGAAGGCTCCGGAAGACCAAACAGCCTCGAATCCTTAGAATAGGTTTAGATGCTTTGTAACTTGCAATTTTTCTTTCTCGTTTTGTAACTATTTTTTGGATAATTAATGAGAAAGAGCTCTTTGTATGTTGCGATTCTTTTACTGTTTTAAGAAAATATCTTTTAGAAGATATTTTTGAAATCTATGACTTTCTGGAATGTTTGAAAGTTTGGATAACTAATGGTGACGTGGCGGAGAGAGAAACTATTTGAGAACAACTGACAAGACGTGTATGACGCCGTTAACAGCCTGTTTACACTTATTTGAACTTTTCGCCTGATGTGTCAGTCATCTGGCGGTCCGCGGTTTCTCTCTCCTCTGGCACTCAATCAGGCGCATTAATTGCGATGAGTATAAATAGACCACTTGTGGTTTCCGTTCAACTTTTATCACTTTCAGATTTCCTTTCTTTCAAACATTTGAGACTTTTCAACACTCTCTGAGATTTTTTCATCTTTCTGAGATTTCTTCATCTTTCTGAGATTTCGTTATCTTTCTTCTATTTAAATGGCTAAAGAAAAGAAAGGTACCCCTGCTATCAACGAAGTTGTCGTAACCCTGAAAGAAGAAGATTTTAACGACGTTGTCCACGTATATGGATTAGCGACGGAATGGGAGCCGGAACGTCCGGCTAGTGGTTCTATTGCCACTAGCCCTACCCCGAAGAAAATGGTTGTATACGTAGACCATTTTACGACAGGGAACTTCCGGATTCCAGTAACGAAGTTTGTCCAATCAATCTTGACGACTTATGGGATTCATCTCTCGCAGATCCATCCCTTTGGGATGTTGAGGATTCGACATTTCGAATTTTGTTGCCAAGCTCACAACTTTGATCCCTCCGTTGGCATGTTTGCCGTTTTCTATAAAATGACCTTCCGCGATGGTTGGTATAGCTTTGCGTCTATCGAGAAGAGGTCGAGAAGAGTGGATCCGTAGCCTTCATGGCTGGAAGCCAAAGTTTTTCTGGATCCGAGAGGATGTCATTCCTTTCGCGATGACAAGACGCAAGGCGGAGGCTCCCATGCATGTGGTTCCTGCCACCGCTCATGAAGGTCTTTCATAGTTTATGGTATTGACTTCCACCCCAACTCCCATGCGTCCCATTCACAAGGGAGCGATGGTGAGTACGAAGATGAGCCGGTTGTGGCCCTTTCCTAAGTTGGAACCATACTACGAAAAGACTGACAAAAGTAAGTTTGTTTATCTTTTTCTTTGTGAATGAGTAATTTCTGACTTGTTTTATCTGTTTATATAGGTGAAGGTTCTGCCTTCAACACTTTATTGGATCATGACGGAGACATGATGGTACGTCGTCCGATTGAACTAAGAGATGGCCCCCTTTTGGACCGAACCCGCAACAATTTTTTGTTCCCTACCACCTTTCGTCCGGAGCCTGTGGTCTCCGAACCTATGTATGCAAAAGGTGAGAAGTACGTTCGAGAAGCTATACTCAAAGGTGAGGGCATTCCACAACCCCGACCCGTGACTGCCATTACTTCTAGCGGAGTGATCGTACTCTTTTCGTCTAGCGAGGAGTCATCACTTTGTGAAGAAGTTTGTTCAACTGATGCTAATAAAGCTGTGGACTCAACTGCAGGTCTTACCCATCAACGAGCCACTACTAGTCAAGCAGCGGGTCAAGATGATGTCGATACTGCTGCGGAGACTAAGGGTCCGGGATCTGATGATGTTACTGCTGAGGGTAAGCGTCCGGTAGTTGACGCGGGCATTTCAAAGGTGGCGGGCAAGCGCAAGGTTAATCCGGTTAAGATTGTCTTGAAGAAGAAAAGATCTAAGAAGACAAATTATGCCGCCTTGGAAGCTCGTTTGGATCAGCTTGAAGCTGAAGATCCTTCGTTAGGTAGGCGAATCCTATCCCCCCTTTTTTTGTTAACTGCCATGGGTTTAGAATATTTCTAACCCAGTGTTAATGTTTTACAGTGAACCTGGACAACCTTTCTGAAGGTGTTTCTGGTTTGAAAGATTCACCTTTTCGTCTGCCACCGCCGCCTTCTAATATTGCTTAGGAGCCGATTATAGTGGCGGATGACTCTCCTTTGAAGAATAAGGAGGCCAACATTACTGAGCATACCAAGAAGTCGCCTTCTTATTTTGTTCACCACTTCAGGGATCACGGTGGGGGTGTAAGTATGTTTCCTCATGCTCCTCGAACTTCCCCAGATCCTCAGGAGGAATATCCCACTCTGCACCAACAAATTGGCCCTTACGTCGGGATTCTACATTCCGCGACGTGGACCTCTGCTTGGAATTTTTGCGGGAGAACCTTCCTCATGGTGAGAGGGAGAGGCGTCGCCATAGTATTCGTCAAGAATTGCTGAACTCCAATTCTTACTATTTGGCGAATGCTATTTCCACTAACCAGGAAATAACCAGAGAATGGTTGGCGATGAACGATCAATGGGACGAGCTGGTGGCCTCTGCATCTGATGCCAAAGATGAAGCTCTTAAAGCTATAAACGAAGCTCGAGAGACCAACCAGGCTCTGGAAGCGGAGAAGGCTGCTCAGTCCGCTGCTGAGGAGGCCAGGGTTGTTCTCCAAAAACAAGTGGATGAACAAGCCAAATTAGTGGAGGCCCTTCGAGCTGAATCGACGGCCAAGGACAAGCGTTTATCCGACCTTAACGCCAAGAACCGTGACCAAGCCTTGGAGTACGCCGGTCACAAAATGGATCTTGTCCCGGCCAAAGCAGATCGAAAATGGTTACTGGCGGAAGCCATTCCCAAGGTATGTACCTTACTTACTATAAATAGTCTAAGTGTTTAGAGTTACTTATGCATAATTGTTTAAATAGGTCATCGCCGATATTCGGGCTAGTGATGAGCTCGGGAACTGTGTTGCTGTTCTCTTAAAAGCTTCTAAACAAGCTAGCCGCCAACTCGGTTTTCAAGAAGGTTACTAGTTTGGCTCAACTTCCAGGCTTCCTGAGGAGTATGTCTTGGCTGGCCAGGATACTGCTGCCATCCTTATACAGAAATCAAAGGATTTTGATTCTTTGAAATTTTCTTTAATGGCGCAAATATCCAAACTTGCTAACAAGGAGGACAGCATCCAACAATTGAAATCTCTTCTTGAAATTGATGAAGAAGATGAAGGAGGAGAAGATGCGGAAGGCGAGGGTGCAGGACATAACGATGTCGCGCCGTAGATAGATTTCTTTTCCTTTTTTATTAGACTTTCCTGTGTCTTTTGTAATCTCTTTTTGTATGAATGAAGAAGGCTTGTTTTCTATATCCAGTACACTTTGTTTATTTTTTTATAATATAAGTGTTTGGAGGATCTTCTTTGTGTACTAATAAAGGATTATATAACAATACAAGCTTTAATTACTGAAATGGAAATTTCTATAACTGAGGCATAAGCCGAATTACAAGAAGTGAAATTACATAGATTGTAAACATCTAATTAGGAACGCAGGCCAAAGAAAAACAAACTACATGTAGCATTTCTTCAGATGGGCTCCATTCCAAGTTCTAGGGACCTCAGTCCCATCCAACTTTTCCAATTTATAGGCACCTTTGGATAAAACTTGTTGAATTTTATAAGGTCCTTCCCAAGTTAGGGCCAACTTGCCCATAGGTTCTTGCTCGGAGGCTTCATTATTGCGGAAGACAAAATCCCCCGCATCAAACTCACATCTTTGGACCCGCGAGTTATAATACTTTTGCAACTGGCATTTATAGTTATGCTCGCGGATTGATGCCAATTCTCTTCTTTCCTCGAGGAGGTCGAGATTCATCCAAAGTTCATGATCATTATCCTCAATCATAAGAACTCTGGCGGATGGAATATCAATTTCAGCCAGAATCATGGCTTCTGTGCCATAGGTTAAACTAAAGGGGGTTTCGGAATTACTGGAATTCCTCCGAGTGAGGAAGGCCCATAGTACATGGGGTAATTCATCGACCCAACTCATTCATTTAGTTTCTAACCTTATCTTAATTCCTTCTTTGATGGTCCGATTAGTTCTCTCAACCTGACCATTTGCTTGCGGGTGGGCTACAGATGTGAAGATTTGAGAAATGTGCAGCTCTTTTAACCATTCTTGTAACCCACTGCCCGCGAACTGTGTTCCGTTATCGCTAACGAGTTCCAGAGGAAGACCAAACCGGCATATTATGAATTCCCACAGGAATTTCTTAATACTTGCTGCTGTTATGGAGGCAACCGGTTTAGCTTCTACCCACTTTGTGAAGTAGTCAATGGCTACTATCAAGAATTTGACACGTCCTGGGGTTTCGGGAAAAGGTCCCATTATATCGATCGGCCATTTTTGGAACGGCCAAGCCGAAGTGACTGGAACTAACTCGTTCTTTGGTCGTAGCGTGTTTGGGGCATGACGCTGGCATGAATCACATTTTTTGATTTCTTGCACAGCATTCAAATGCATTCCTGGCCAATAATATCCGGCGTTCATTAGCTTTTCTACGACCATGCGCGGGCCAGCGTGAAGACCACATATGCCTTCGTGAACCTCTCTGATCAAATAGTTCGCGTCCTCATCATTCACACATCGAAGTAGTGGTCCGAGGAAGGAACGTCGGTATAAAATACCGTCATGTATTTGATAGTTCAAGGCTTTGTGTTTTATCTTCCGGGCAGATGCTTTTTCTTCCGGGAGAATTCAGGACGACAGATAGGCTGTAATGGGTGTCATCCAAGATTCCGCCCCGGTTTGAATTACCAAAACTTGGCGTTGCAGAACAGATGGGCGGTCCAACACTTCGAAACGTATGTCTTTAGCAAAGTGTTAAAAATTTGTTGAAGCTAGTTTGATAAGAGCATCTGCCGGTTTGTTTTCGCTTCTCTTAATATGAATGACTTTGCATGAAGAAAATTGAAGCATTAAATCTTTCTCCTGTGATACATATGAAGCCATGATATCATTTTTTGCTTCATATGTACCGTTGATTTGTCCCGCAATTAACATGGAATCCACCCGAGCTTCCAGATGCTTAACCCTAAGCTTTTTGGCTATCCGTAAGCCTACCAGAAAAGCTTCATACCCCGCCTCATTGTTAGTACTTTTAAAGTCTAACTTTATGGCGTATGTAAATTCATGGCCTTCGGGATTGAATAGCCTGAGACCTGCGCCAGATCCCTCATTGCTCGAAGCTCCGTTCGTAAATAAAGACCAAATCTGTCCCAATTCCGGAGGTGCTTGGGGTTGCTGCTCAATCAAACATTCTTTTTCTTTGTGGTGCGGGACTTCTATTACAAAGTCCGCCAATACTTGCCCTTTGATTGCCGGCCTAGGTTTATATTCTATCGCGTGTTCACCTAGCTCGATAGCCCATTTGGCCAATCGCCCAGACAGTTCCGGTTTACTGAGAACGTTCTTGAGCTTGTATCCGGTTAAGACATTGATGGGATGCCCTTGGAAGTACCTGCGAAGACGTCGGGCATCATATACCAGTGCCAAAACGAGTTTTTCGAGCAAAGAGTATCTTTTTTCTGGGTCTGATAGCGTTCTGCGGACATAGTAAATCGGCGTTTGAACATTCTTTCTATCTGTCAGAAGGACAGCTCCGATGGCAATGTATGAAGCCGATAAGTATAGCGTTAAAGGTTCTCCCGCATGGGGTGCTGTTAACGTGAGTAATTCCATCAAATATTTTTTAATCTCCAAGAAGGCTTGTTCCGCTTCCGCGGTCCATTTAAATTGTGCCTTCTTGAGGCAGTTACATAATGTTGAGATAAAAGGATGAGATTTGGCTGCATGGTTTGCCAGGATACTATTCAAAGCAACCAATCGACCATTGAGTGTCTGAACTTCTTTGAGGGAAGAAGGAGAAGGCATGCATGCTACAGCTTGAACTTTGTCTGGGTTAGCTTTGAAGCCAGCCCCCGTGACAATTACTCCAAGAAACTTTCCTTCCTCCATTCCGAATGAACACTTGGCTAGATTCAGCTTCATGTTAATGCTCTTCAAGGTTTCGAAAGTCTCTTCAATATCCCTCAACATTTGGTCTTCCTCAACACTTTTAATTACGAGGTCATCCATATAAACTTCCAAATTTCGACCAATTTGATCTTTAAATGCTATGTCCATTAATCGTTGATATGTGGCTCCCGCATTTTCAGTCCTAAAGGCATTATTTTATAACAAAAGGTGCCTTGATCGGTACGGAAGAGGTCCTGGACTTGCTCATTAATTGCCTTTGTTTGTTCCGAACCTATCTTACGTTGTTTTTGAACAATTGGAGTAAACAACGGGTTTACCCTTAATTTGTGCTCCTCAATGCTCCGCGGGACATCAGTCATGTCCGCGGGTTGCCATGCGAAAACATTGATATTTTTTGATAATAACTGTTTCAGGAAAGTCCGTACTATCTCGGAGATAGCAGGTCCAATTGTTACAGTTTGATCAGGAAATTTTTTGTTCAAAACCCACTTTTCCGGTTCAGTCCTCAAAGTTTGTTTTGGAATCTTGCTAGGTTTTGAGCTCTCGGTCGCAAAACGATGTCGATTGACATTAATTATTGCTATGCCGGTGCAAGTTGAAACTCCTACTGCACCGTGTGCCGTGGACGGATGCGCATTAAAGTCATCAATTGCTTCTCGTCCAAGGATAATGTCATGTTTCGATGTTGCTGGTAGAACCAGAAATTCGACCTCTTCAGTCCTCGAATGAATTCCGTCACTTAGGGTAACCGGGAATGAGATTACCCCTCGCGGATGCATTATTTCCCCTTCAAACCCTGATATTGGAGCATGGATAGGTTTTAGTCTTTCTTTATCTTCTTCGTCAAGCTGTTCGAAGCATTGTTCATACATAATGTCCGATGTACTACCGGTATCGAAGAAGACGTATTGGGAGCGATAGTGCCCGAAGGGAGCAATGATGATCAAGGTTTTTTTTTGTTTGGGCCCCCTTGATTCGTGGGAAGATCACTGGCTCATTCTTCCACTCCTCATCATCAGATTCCTTCCTCTTTTTCCCTGTATCGTACCCGCCTTGTATCATGTGGACGTTTAAATCTTTAACTTGCTTTTTGCTCGGGCCTTGGTTGTCCCGAACGGGAGCTTTACCATTATCAGGTTTCCCATTTTTTGCCAAGTGCCCGAGTTTTCCCGACTTCACGGCTGTCTCGATTTCGTTTTTTAATGTTATACACTCATTCGTATTATGGCCAATGTCATCATGATACGAGCAATGCTTCTTGGCGTCCAAGAATGACCTTCTTGTCAGTGGCTGTGGTTTTCTAAAATTTATATTCTCTGTAGTGAGAATTTCAGCGGGAGTTTTTGAAAGAGGAGTCCAATTATTGGGACCTCGGTTCGATGGTCCCTCTTTGTTCTTGTTGCCTATGAGGGATCTTGCATCAAATGGTTTTGACATGTCCGTACTTAGCTGAAGCCTCGACCAGATAGGGAGTTTCGCTTGTCTATTAGGTCTCGAAGTTTGAAACTCGACTTTAAATTTTTGCTTCGGCTTACCATTCCTTAAAGTTTTTTCAGTGTTAGCATACAACTTTGCTGCAGTCATAAGATCGTCCCACTCTTTTGGCATTCCATCTCTGCCAGTAAGTGTGCGGACTAGATCATCACACTTGACTTGCGGAAGGCACCGCGAAGCATGTCCTTACTAATTCCACCGATGTTCAGACTTTCGTCATTGAACCTGGTGATAAAATCTTCTATAGACTCGTTATCGCGACGAACAACATCTAAAATTTCTGATTGGTCTCGCGTATGCTTTTTCTGCTGACTGAACTGTTGAGAAAACTTTTTTACAAGGTCATCCCAGCTAGAAATTTGACCATCAGGTAACTTTTCAAACCATTCTCTCGCTGCCACTGTTAGTGTTAAAGCAAACATATGACACCAATAGGGGAGCCACCAACCACTAACGCCACTTACCGCCACAAAGTTCTATAGGTGATCACTTGGATCGGTCATACCATTATATTTACCTACTGATGTAGGTATTTTAGCATTGACAGGGAAGGGTGCTGTAGCAATACTTGCTATGAACTTCGATTTTTCGGCAAAAGCCGCCGGGCGATATGGTTTAGTGAAGTCGCGTTCAGCGTTACTATGGTACTCAGTGTGGCGGACTATGTCCTGCGAACGACTGCTTCTTGCCCGTGAGCTCATCCTACTATCACCGGTGTACATATTGTATTCTCCCGGTTGGTAAGTTGAGTCGTAACTATCAAATTCTTCTAAGTAAGATGGCATCTGCATATCTATGCGAGGACGAGGGCGTAACCTTGGTAATTCGCCAAACTCTGGTTCTGTCTGTTGGTTGTAGCAGATCTAACTTCCTCTCACTGTTGGTGGAGGGGAGGAGATCTCCTGGGAGATTTCTCATAATTCAAAGTGCGAGCATGAAGTCGTTCATCACGTTTTCTGCGCTCATACTTAGCCACCAAACTTTGTTGTTGCACATGGAGCCACTCCTCGGGAGTTAGCTTTCCACTGAGTTTGGAATTACGTTGATGAGACCTCGCCATGTCAGAGTTGCCTGAATCATCTTCCAGATCCAACACTGACAGGTTTCAGCGAGTCTCTTCCATAATTCGTCTGAGATTACCCAAATTGGAACCTTCCGGTGCCCAGACACGTCCCATATCTGTGGGAGTTGGACCGGTTGGTGTTGTAACATTTTCTAGGGTAAAACCCCCAGGTGTTACGTCAGTGATCCGTGACCCCGGAGCTGTGACACGTTCAAGAGTACGGTCACTCGGAGTCGTAATACGTGCAAAACCACTAAGACCCTGAGGTGCTTCTGTGTTAGTTACACGTGAATCAAGTGCAGGGGTTCCCGTCGGCCCTTCAGGAAGTTTACTCATATCGAACGAACCAAAAAACCAACGAAAACTATTGTTGTTCTAACACCAACACGGATGGCGACAATGAAGAAACATGGATCCAACCCCCGGCTATGGGTCCTGGATCCAATGTGTCCTCAGGGTAAAATATGATAACCACTACCAAGATATGAGTATAACTTCCCAAAGTCCAATGACCAGAACCTGCAAAACAGACACCGTGAGTCTCGTTACAGGAAGTACAAGAGGGGGGTCTTCCTGTAACCACCCTCCGGCGTGAGAATCAGTAATATTCATAAATGGAGAAAGTACTGAAGTAAATAGACTAAGTATAGTCAGAATGTAGGTGAGTGAATGAATACCTCATACCATTTGACAAGGTATTTATAGCCGAAGGATGTAGGAAGGTGATTGGGCCAGCTGTCCTTCTTCCAGAAGATCTTTGATAACCGTCTGGACGCGTGTCCTCTTAAGATAGGTTGAGCTATACGTCCCATGTGCATGGGTATAACAACCTGGACACGTGTCGCCCAATGATAGGACGGATTGCACCCTGGCCATGTGCACGATTATAACAACCTGACCAGGTGTCCTTTGTTCATTGGTTGATATGTCACGTATTCCCCAAGTAAGAAGCGTGAACCTTCTTTTAGAGAGTAGTTCCTTGGTGACAGCTGTCCCGCTGGCATTGTTTTCCAGTTATTTAGGCGGACAGATGTCTTGTCCTGCGGATGACTTTTAAGGGTGCTAGGATGCTTCCGCGCGTGTTATGAGAACGTTCTTCCTCTACCGTGATATGCGGGTGATCCATATGTCCCGCAGGTGGCCCATTAAAGGTTCCTCTGTGACCCGCGGGTGGTATTCAAGGGTATTCTCTAAGTTTTGTTTAAATCCATATTCTTTTCAAATGCTGTTGATTATCATGTTTTTTTCAATGATTGTATCATATGGCCTATTCTATACTGGTTCATCACGATTTAGTCAATCGGTCATATTTTGTTTCTGGGATCCTCAAAATCCTTACGCATTTAGAAGATCATCTATACTGGGATATACTAATTCTAGCGAATCCCCCATATTTTGAGCCCGATTTACCTTCACATAGGTCAGGAACCAAACATGAGAGAAGGCTAATTATAGTCTGGACTAGTAAAGATGATGTTTTAACATTTAAATGCCTAAGGAGTTTGAGGATCCTCGAAATTATTGCAAGTAGAATAGGACTGCAAGTTGTTGCTATGGCATCAAAATCCATAAACATGTCCTCTTCAGCATGCTCGTGATCAAAGAAAACATTGGTGCTAATTTTATGCTGGTTGCTCATAAGAAAAAAACTACCCAAAAGAGGTTCATAACGATTTAGTCAATCGGTCATTAAAGCTTAATATATTTAGATTACAATTGTAGTAACTACATTAATTATGTATAAAAATAAGCAAGAGTGTTTTTATTTTTTTAACTAACGTTTATCCTTTCAATTTTTTGTTTTAACTAACTTTTAAAATGATTCAGCCTTGCACATATTATGCCACTACTGGAGGTAGTGAAAACAAAAAAGATTTGTGAACAAGTAATTTTAGACCTTTTGACAGTTCAAAAAATCATTACAAATGGCTCGTGTTGTGGCTGGAAACATACTGGATTCGTTGTTATTGCATTTTTACACAAGTGTGCATAATTTGCTTCATTTTGGGGTGTTGGTATATTTAGAACAGACAGATTGATGATAACTAGCATTAGACTCCGCAACTGTGTACTTAGTTTGCTTATAATTACTAGATTTTTGCAGCCTTTGTTTTCTTTTTTTGCAATATTGCAGCAAACCAAAAGGTCAAATAACACAGATGTACCTAGCTATTTCATAAATTATAAACACTTTAACATGATTTAATCAACTTAAATAAATTGTAGTAACAAAAAATGACCGGGTACACAATAACCTTTTTTCAATAAACTAGAACACTACGCGATTATTTAAAGAACAAATACGCTATATACAAACTATGTACTAAAACAATAAATAAACCAAAATAAACACATATCTAGTTCACGGTGTTAGAGGCTTATTCACTTCACAAGCCCGTAATTTGACTGGTAGCAACTCGAGCTGAACCAACATTGTATTGAAGACATTAGCCGGACCACACCAGTTCTGAAAATTACAATGACCATAAACACTATAAAAAAGATAAATGATTGTAAACTTTTTTAAAAAGAAAACAATACCTATCACTGAAATTAATAAAGACACCTGAAAATCAATCTGATCAAGCGCATCAAACAATTGAAGCTAACGAACAGCGGTGACCTGTTGAATATTCCAGCAAGCTATTCCACAACAGCCACCACACTATTCCACCGTATGAACCGAAAGTAAGCTTTTGCACCACCATGCTGGTTAACTAATTAAAGATGATATATTATGATCAACCCACAAACTTTTTTTTTATCTTTTCACCTACTCTCTTCACTCTGTTACTATTTCCTTTTGATTTCGGCTAATAACAACACCAACAAGATCCAAGATCTCGGTTGGCTACAAGTGATTTCCTCTAGCTTGTAGTTAGAGATAGATTCAAGAACTAGTTGTTTGATCAGTTGATAGGACCTACACATACATTTCATTAAAAAAACATCTGCGCTAGCTCGTCTTGGTGCAGATCTGACTCAACCTCTTTTTACCTCTTTTTACCTCTTTCTAACCTCATAAACCATCATTATCCTTCACAAACTCTCAACCCTAGCCACCATCCCACGCTCCTCCACTAGCCATCGGCCTTTCGCAGCCCCTACTCCATCGATCTAAATCCAACACTCGAAGCATAAGCCTACTTTACCTTGCTTCGCTACCTCTCGTCCCCGTTGCTCTCCGCCACATGTCTTCTTCTAAACTTTGACGTTAACTGTAACACTATTCTTGAGTTATTTATTTAAGATATTGGAAAAGAAAAGATAAAAAAAAATTCTTTTTTCATTCTTGAGTTTTTTCATTAAAAGAAAAGAAAGAGAATGGAAAGAAAATTTAGGTTTTTTTTCCTTCAAAACTTTCGTGCCAGATATGGCATGATTGTGAGAAAGTTTATAACTCATTACAATATTACTAATTTATCTTATATCAATTATCTTTTCCATGTTGCTATGATGACATAATTGTTAAGTTATAATTTTTTTCCTATCATATTTTTCGGATCTAACTCAAGAATTTAATTAACACTTTATTTTCTTTTCTTTTATTATAACTCGAGAATTCATTTTAAGTATATAATTTCTTTTCATTTCTTCCCCTATCCAATCTTATCATTTCTTTTTCTTGTATTTTAAACCTAACAACCTTCGAATTTTTTATTTGCTAAATCTTTCTCATAATAAGATTGAAATCAATCATTAAGTTTTCGTGTATTGGAAAGTTGAAATCAATGTATATAGCATTTAAGAACTCATATTGAAAAGACCTATGTTTGATTTTTTGCTTGAGGAGATAATCCTAAAAAACATCATACTGCATAAGTTAAAAACCTTTGGTCACCACTTCTTCTACAGAGGTTTATAGATGTGGTCTGCATACTGAATACATTTACCCTTTAAGAAACAAATTGCACCTAAGTCTCGTTTCATTTTCTCTTTGTTAACTTCTTGTTAATATTTAATGATAATTAACAAAGCTTTAAAGAAGTCATCAACTAGTTCTGATTTATAGAGATCATCATCAAGATAACCATTCAAAACACTTTAGAATTTAAAGAAATAGTTAGTTTGTCATAACCATGAGAAACATCAAAACCGTCTATGTCTAAACGTGAAGCATAATATTGTGCAAAAATGTCCATGATCACTACATATAATCCATGAGCAATCATATAATCCATTTAACATAATTCTTAGATATTCTCTAGTGTTGAACATATAAAAACAAGGAAAAAAGAAGATGCATCAACATATTGGTTAATTTTAGCCCCCGGATACATTGAGCTGCCCGGGGTAACATTAATATTTGGGGAAACCATTCATGATTTTATGCTAAAACGTTGACGTTTCCTATCCTTAGTTGTATAATGTCTTCAATTCTGTAGTGTTTTCCCTCAATATATAATTATTGATGTACGTTTTCAATTGCATACATTTTCTATGTTAAAAATGACACATTTGGCAGATTTTTTAAATAACCAATTATGGATTCATTTATGATGTGGTTCTTGTATTAGGTAACTAGAGAGGAATCAATGACCAAATAATCTATTAATAAACAGTTAAGCCCAATTTAATTTTGATATAGAATGCAAGCAAGCCGAAACGTACATCAGTTTCGTTTTCATCAAACATAGATGTGTAATTAAGCTAAAAGTTAAAAGTTAGACAAGAAAGAGTTGAAAAAAGAAAATATTACACTATCGTCTGTTTGAAGAAGCATTGAAATAAAAAGAAAAAAATATATATATGCCCCCACAATGACAACATCAACATTATATGTTAGAAAAAGTTGTTAGACGACATGATTAAAATAAAAATCAACAACTCTCATGAATATATTAAGAATCACAAGACTAGCTTATCTGAAAAGTCGATTATGATTGGCTCGAATTTCGTTTGCCAAATTATTCAATCTACATTTGAGGGAATATAAATGCAGCTGTTACAGAATACTTTTTTGGGGACAATCGACATTTCAGTAACAAGTAGCGATTATATGACAGAAACAAAATGAAAAGAAAAATAATCATCTTTTGATAGATTGAAGCATTTGGGTTCCTCGCATTGATGCTTAGAGCATGTTTGGGATTGAGTCTGGAAACAATTTTTTAACTTATTGGCTTTTTACATCTTTTGATAGATTGAAGCATTTGGGTTCCTCGCATTGATGCTTAGAGCATGTTTGGGATTGAGTCTGGAAACAATTTATTAACTTATTGGCTTTAAAAAGCCAATAAGTTAAAAAATTGTTTGGCAAACACAAAAGTTATTTTTATCTTGTAATTGTAATAAAATTCTGAAGAACAGAACAACGAATTCTTCAATTATACATATCAATTTTGATCAAGAGTATCCATGAACATAAACTCTTCGATTTCTCTAAATTTGACAAATTCATCACTCAATTAATGTCTCGAAACAAAATCAGCATCTGAACTCCTTAATTAGATTAATTTCACTTTGATACCAATTGACAAGATCTGATGTTAATTCTGATGTAACATGATCAGCTTTGATTGATATAATCATAAATGTACGTGTTGCAAAAAGTTAGAATTGAATTCGATTTGTCATCAATTGACACTTTGTTTCAGCTACCGAGTTCTCAAGAAACTCTGCATGCGTCTACCCGCACACCACCCCTCTTGCTTTTGATCAACAAGCATTGGTGGCAAATAATCAAAGATCCGATTTATCATCCGGAAGCACCATGATCAACCCCTCCACCGATGGCTCTTGATCCCGATGAAAGTAGCTCATCAACTAAAGCTTGAGCTCAAATTCATCCTCGTAGTGTACCCAAAATGACGGATGAAGATCAAGAGGGATTTTCTTTGAAGACTTTGTTGACCAAGGATGACATCATCATGGTTCTTCATACATGTATACTGAGGGCTAAAATTGTGGAGGTCGAACTCTCTGTAACATAGCAATTTCATTCCCATCAATAACTAAGCTAAGAGCCTGTAAAAAAATATTAAACCATGACTGAAAGTGTTAGAATTAAACAAAAAAATATATATTTCATGATGTCTAGTATTAACACATGAAAAAAAATATTTGGAAATCTCACAAGAATAACTGAACCATGTATATATATGGATCACGTAATTTGCAAAATCAATCACTGTAACCATAGAACGTGCTATCAAAATCGTCGTTGAAACAATCAAAATTTTAGAAAAAATAAATGCAACTATTAATTACAAATTATAAAATAAATAATTGGAACCCTAGATCCATATATACTACACATAAAGACAAATCATCGATCAAGATATACACAACCAAAAAATTTTAGGTATTTTTTAACAAGAAGTGATTAAAAAGGGCGATTCAGATTAAAAATTGATCATAAATTCCAATCGATTAAAAATAACAATTAGCGATGAGAAATCAGAAACTAATAGTGACCTTTTGTTGATAGGTGCTTAGACGAGAAGAAAGGAACGAATGGCACAGTCGTGACGTAAAATAACTTGTTGAAGCAGGGTGGTTTTATATTTATAAAAAGAGAGATAGATATTCTAGAGTGTTCTTGATTGTATTGGGCTCATTATAGTCTTTGGGCCAATGATTTCTCTCTAGATATATTTTTAACTAAACGTCATGACCTTATAGCCTCCTGGAAGATGGAAATTAAATGCATCCACAATTGGTTCGATGAAAAACTATGTTAACATGAGCCACTACTATACAAACAAGTATTTGTTATGGATTAACTACGATTTTTTTATGGTTTAGCTACGGATATTCCGTTGCAAACTAAATCCGCACCAATGTTTCGTAGCAAAATCAAGAAAACCAATATTTTAAAACTAAATTAGAACAATCCATAGCAATATTCTTAGCTGAGGAAACAAAAAAAATTATGATAATAGGTTAATATTATCTTAGCAAAATTCGTAGCGAAATGGAAAAAGTTAATATTTAAGAATTGTTTATTACTATCCATAGCAAAATTCGTAGCGAAATTAAGAACATTTATATTTCAAGACATGTTATGACTATGTGTAGCAAACGCGAGTACACTAATATTTAAGATAAAATTTTCAAAAATTATTTAATTCATTCCTTAACAATACTCTTGGAAACATTCGAGAGAGAATTTTCAAAATATAGCTTTATTAGGTTAATAGATAAAAACATAAAAAATATGGGGAATCTACCTTTCAAACAATGGGTTTTCAAACAATGTTTTTTTATAATTAACCTACAGCCTTCAAACTGCACATGTCAATTCCTAAATTTATTTAATTAAAGTATACTTTATATGTAACATATATTTATTTTTATATACACATATAAATTAAGCTATTAAGAGCATCTTTGTAAAATATAGCATGCTTTAGAGCGGAGATTCAAACTCAGACCCTGGTGAAGAAGGTGGCCCGTCACAAGTAAATGAAGTTGCAGAATTTGAAAAAGAGATGGGTTCCGACGCGGCGTTATTAGAGGGATTGGGCGCAAAACCGGCTTTAGGATTTACATCGACGTGTTTGTCGCAAGCAAAAGAGGGGCACGCATCAACTCAGCCTATGACATAGGTTAAACTCGCTTATTTCCAAACATCAACTAGTTAAGACCTGATATATTATCAAAATGACTTGCATTAATATTTCAAGAATTTTAAAAATGTTTCCTTGAGTTGTTGTTGTTGGTTGGTGCTTAGACGAGAAGAAAGGAACGAAGGCCAGTGTCTGTCGTTGATGTAAATTTAAAATAACTTTTTGAAGCTCGGTGGTTTTATATTTATAAAGAGAGAGATAGATATTCTAGAGTGTTCTTGATTGAATTGGGCTCATTGTATAGTCTTTGGCCAATGATTTCTCTCTAAATATATTTTTAACTAAACGTCATGACCTTATAGCCTCCTGGAAGATGAAAAATAAATGCATCCACAATTGGTTGGATGAAAAACTATGTTAACATGAGCCACTACTACACAAACAAGTATTTGTTATGGATTAACTACGATTTTTTTTTAGGATTTAGCTACGGATATTCCGTTGCAAACTAAATCCGCACCAATTTTTTCGTAGCAAAATCAAGAAAACCAATATTTTAAAACTAATTTAGAACAATCCATAGGAATATTCTTAGCTGAGGAAACAAAAAAATTATGATAATAAGTTAATATTATCTTAGCAAAATTCGTAGCGAAATTGAAAAAAGTTAATATTTAAGAATTGTTTATTACTATCCATAGCAAAATTCGTAGCGAAATTAAGAACATTTATATTTCAAGACATGTTATAACTATCTGTAGCAAAAGCGAGTACACTAATATTTAAGATAAAATTTTCAAAAATTATTTAATTCATTCCTTAACAATACTCTTGGAAACATTCGAGAGAGAATTTTCAAAATATAGCTTTATTAGGTAAATAGATAAATACATTAAAAATATGGAGAATCTACCTTTCAAACAATGGGTTTTCAAACAACGTTTTTTATAATTAACCTACAGCCTTCAAACTGCACGTGTCAATTCCTAAAATTATTTAATTAAAGTATACTTTATATGTAACATATATTTATTTATATATACACATATAAATTAAGCTATTAAGAGCATCTTTGTAAAATATAGCATGCTTTAGAGCGGTGATTCAAACTCAGACCCTGGTGAAGAAGGTGGCCCGTCACAAGTAAATGAAGTTGCAGAATTTGAAAAAGAGATGGGTTCCGACGCGGCGTTATTAGAGGGATTGGGCGCAAACCGGCTTTAGGATTTACATCGACGTGTTTGTCGCAAGCAAAAGAGGGGTATGCACCAACTCAGCCTATGACATAGGTTAAACTCGCTTATTTCCTAACATCAACTAGTTAAGACCTGATATATTATCAAAATGACTTGCATTAATATTTCAAGAATTTTAAAAATGTTACGTTGAGTTGTTGTTGTTGGTTGGTGCTTAGACGAGAAGAAAGGAACGAAGTCCAGTGTCTGTCGTTGATGTAAATGTTGGGTTTTAACAAGATTATCAAAGTGATAAAATCCCTATTTTACCAAAAACGCAGCGGATATAAAAGTTTTAAATCTTGTTAATATGATATATATAAAACCAATTTTAAACATGCAAAACCCAAATCCGGATCCAAATATGAATTTACACACTATCAAATACATGCATGTCACTATAAGTCCATGCATGTTACTACTACCTTTCAATATGACAAAACCGGGTGAAAGAGATGATGATTGAAAGGAAAGAACTTGAATATGGAAGCTCCTCAAGCTAGCATACCCCAAGTTTCAACAACACACCACTTCTAGCTAGGATTTGCACTTGAAATTTTCTTCTTCTTTTCTTATGTTGGATGAAAATACCCAAGAGAGGAAGAGAGAAAAGTTTACTTGGAAATTATGTGTGTTATAAAAGAATAAAAGTGAAAGACTTGGTTTTATTCAAAGGCATTTTTCTCTCCACCAATAATAACCATTGCATGTCTCCACTCACCTTGCATGTCTCCACTCAAACATATAATAATATTACATTTGAAAGAGTTATTATCTTTTCTTTTATAAAACTTTAAACATATATATATATATATATATATATATATATCCATACATATATACTTTTATAAGTTTATAACTTATAACTTATAAAACCTATTATATGTTAAGAGACATGCTTGGTTATTATTATTCACATATTGTTATTTAACCAACTTAAATAACACTATGTAATGTTCTTTCATAAAACATAAATCATCCATATGATTTGTTTATACACAAGTACATTTTATTTAGAAACCCCTTTCCAAATAACTCAAGTGTTAATATTCATTTGTTATAATCACATCATATATGAACGAATATTATCGGTGTTTGTCTAGCTTGTTATTGGGTATGACCCGACTTGGATCATAACGTACTAGCCACATCAATTTAATATGTCTCTTGGGCAGACCGAGTCCAACAATCTCCCACTTGCACAAGATACATAGAAAATTGATGCAAGTAGCAAATACCGCCTAACTACGGTTTACTACCCCTAATACGTATGACGAAGTGTCATTCAATAACATCATCCCTTTCAAGTCCCATACTTGAAAATGATTTAGATGAAACTATCATTTATCCTTTTGCCACAAATGTCATGTTAAATCCAGAGACACAGAGTGATCATTCTCTGTTGATTTAACTTGTCAGGCCTTAGACATTTAACTCTCAACGAATAAGAGGGACAAATCCCATATTTACTACATACGTCTCTCACTATCACCTTGTACTATACTTGAGCTTAGCCTTATGTACTGACATATTTCAGAGCAGTGAAGAACTAAGTCAAAGCATAATAGTCGATGAATATCAAGACCCAATATGTATCTCAGGTCGGAGGATACTATGAAGTTCGCCTTTACTCAAATTTACTTATGATCACAAATCCCAAGGATTCCATGCAGTAAAATTGAGAGCGGGTCAGTCCAATATTTATCCCATAAATATCTATGAACCTTGGCAGCAACCCTTTGCTATATTCATACCTCATGAATATCTACCAATCCAAGTTCATAATAGTCTTACTTTCACATTTGTTCCCACAAATATGAACGACTACGGACGTTTAGAATAATTCAAATTATTCACGGATTTAAACATACTAAAATGGAACATAACTCAAGAACATAACCATAACCAAAACCATATGATTGAGTTAAAATAAAATTGTTCCAATATCCTAATACAAATTTTGATCAAATCCAATCACTAGAATGTCGAAGTCCTAAGGCGCAAGTATGACTCTCATGCTTCGGCCTTTCAAGGAGTTTCGTGAGTGGGTCCGCAATGTTTTGATCAGTGTGAACTTTGCGAATACATATCTTTCCCTTTTCAACTTCATCCCTTATGTAGTTGAATCTCCGCTCAATGTGCCTAGTCTTTTGAGGTGCGCGGGGTTCCTTGATTTGAGCAATCGCACCCTCGTTGTCACAAAAGATCTCTAGAGGGTCCTGAATGGTACGAACCACTCCTAGATCGGCAATGAACTTTCTAATCCATGTAGCTTCTTGAGCTGCCAGGGAGGCGGCGATGTATTCAGATTCAGTGGTGGATAAAGCTACCACGTCTTGTTTTGCACTCTTCCATGAGACAGCACCACCATTGAGAACGAAAACGTATCCCGATTGTGATCGAGAATCATCTCAATCAGTTTGGAAACTCGCATCAGTGTAACCCTTTACAACGAGTTCCTCCTCACCAGAGCCATATATTAGAAACATATCCTTAGTCCTTCTAAGGTATTTCAATATGCTCTTAACAACCATCCAATGGCTAGTTCCCGGATTTTGTTGGTATCGACTTGTCATGCTCAAGGCGCATGACACATCCGGTCTAGTGCAAATCATGGCATACATGATGGATCCTATAGCAGATGCATATGGGATACCACTCATTTTGTCTTGCTCATCCTTTGAGCTTGGACATTGAGAAGCACTCAACATCGTTCCTCTTTGAATAGGTACCAAACAATTCTTAGAGTTTTCCATCTTGAACATTTTCAAGATCTTGTCAATGTATGCACTTTGATTCAAACCTATCAACCGCCTTGATCTATCCCTATAGATCCTTATTCCTAGAATACAGGCGGCTTCACCGAGATCCTTTATGGAAAAATAGCTTCCAAGCCAGGCTTTCACACCTTCCAAGGTTGGAATGTCATTTCCAAACAGTAATATGTCATCGACATATAATACCAGAAAGGTTATGATGCTCCCACTAGCTTTCTTATACACACAAGCTTCATTAGCGTTTTTGATGAATCCAAATTTCTTAACTTCATCATCAAAACGGTGATTCCAACTTCTGGATGCTTGTTTCAATCCATAGATTGATTTCTTCAACTTGCATACTTTGTTAGGATGTTGTGGATCGACAAAACCTTCAGGCTGAACCATATAAACATCTTCATTAAGATGACCATTTAGAAAAGCAGTTTTGACATCCATTTGCCATATCTCATAGTCATAATATGCGGCTATGGCAAACAATATCCTTATAGACTTTAGCATCGCCACGGGCGAGAAAGTTTCATCTTAATCAACCCCTTGAGTTTGAGTGAAACCCTTTGCTACAAGTCTAGCTTTATAAGTATCCAAGTTTCCATGCATATCAGTTTTCTTCTTGAAAACCCACTTACTTCCAACCAGCTTGGAATTTAGAGGTGGAGCAACCAAGTCCCATACTTGATTGTCATGCATGGATTGCATCTCAACATTCATGGCTTCTAGCCATTTGTCACAATCAGATTGCGACATTGCATCTCGGTATGTGGTGGGTTCATCCGAATCTACCACGTAGCATCCATCCATGAAAAATCCATATCTCTCAGGTGGGGTGCTAACTCTACCAGATTTGCGAATGTTTTGTGTGTTTTGATCAACCATTTGATCATCTTCAACAACCTCTTGTTGATTGCTAGTGTCAACCAAACGTGTATCGGCTTGTAGTTCTCGATCCTCTTCGAGTTCTACAGTTCTATTAGTTCCTTCCATAAGGAACCTTCTTTCCAAGAACTTAGCCTTTCGAGCTATAAACACTTTATGCTCGCTTGGATTGTAGAAATAATATCCCATCGAATCCGTGGGATATCCTACAAATATACACTTAGTGGATCGACATTCAAGTTTGTCAGGGGTGTAGATCTTAACATAAGCCTCATAACCCCATACCTTTAAATATGAAAATTTTGGAGCCTTTCCATGCCATATTTCAAAAGGTGTCCTATCCACTTTCTTGGTTGGTGCCATATTTAAAATACGGGCAGCAGAGATCACAGCGAAACCCCAAAATGATAGAGGTAATGAGCTTCTAGCCATCATGGATCGAACCATGTCCAATAAAGTTCGATTCCTCCTTTCGGACACACCATTATGTTGTGGTGTACCAGGTGGAGTAAGTTGTGAGACAATCCCACAACTCCTAAGATGTTCTAGAAACGCATCATTGAGGTATTCACCTCCTCTATCGGAACGTAGTACTTTGATTGTTTTGTTGAGTTGATTTTGTACTTCATTTTGGAAGACTTTGAACATTTCAAATGCCTCATTTTTGTGTCTTAACAAGAACACATACCCATAGCGACTATAATCGTCGGTAAAGGTAATGAAGTATCTTTCACCATTTCTTGTCATTGTTCTAAAAGGTCCACATACATCCGAATGTATGATACCTAATAAGTCTTTCGCCCTTTCATTTGTTCCATTAAAGGGTTCTTTGGTCATCTTTCCCAATAAAAAAGATTCACATTCATCAAATGAATCAACATTTGATTTCAAAAGACCATTCTTTCGAAGTGTATGAATACGATTCTTGTTTATGTGACCAAGACGACAATGCCAAAGAAAAGTATTACTCAAATCCATTTTGAGTCTTTTGGTGTTAGCTTGGTACAACGAGTTATCAATGTATGAGTCATCATGAATTAATTCATAAATGCCATAAAACGGCATCACTTTAAAATAAAAGACATTATCCATGAAAACATAAATACCATTATCAACAAACTTAAAGTCATAACCAGATTGTCTTAATACAGAAACAGAGATAATATTCCTAGTCAAACTAGGGGAATATAAAATGTTTTTCAAAACAATTTCCAAACCATTTGGAAGCTTTAAAACATAATCTCCTCGGGCTTGGACGTCAACCTTTGCTCCATTGCCCATGAAGAGACTTATATCTCCTTTCTTCACCTCATTTCTTCTTTTGAACCCTTGCAATGAATTGCATATGTGAGTTCCACATCCGGTATCCAATACCCATGTGTTAGAAGAAATAATATTAAGATCAATGTGAATCATGAAAGTTGTACCTGAGGTTTGCCCCGCATCCCTCTTAGCTTTCAACTCCTTGAGATAGGTCGGACAGTTTCTCATCCAATGACCTATCTCACCACAATCAAAGCACGGATCCTCAGCGGTAACCTTTAGCTTCTTTGGCTTTGGCTCTGCCTTTTCCTTTCCCTTGAACCCCTTCTTGACTTGCCCCTTACCAACGGCAACCTTTGCTTTTGGTTCCGGGTGATGCCTTTTCTTTGAGCCACCCTCATTGATCGCAAGAACGGGTAAAACCTTTTTACCCATGCTGGCCTCGGCTGTCTTAAGCATTGCGTGAAGCTCACCAATGCTTTTGTCCCATCCATTCATGTTGTAGTTCATGACGAATGTCTCAAACCTTTTAGTTAATCCATTTAGGATTAAATCCGTGGCTAACTCTTTTGAGACGGGACAGTTAAGCCGTTCAAGCCGATCAATGTGTCTCTTCATCTTAAGTACATAAGATGAAACAGATTGGGTTTCTTCCATATGACATGCATGAAGCGCTCGAACCGTTTCGAATCGCTCAACCCGAGCTTGAGTAAGGAACATTTCCTTTAGTTGGGTTATCATGTCATACGCCCCATGATTCTCGAAATCCTTTTGGATCTCGGGAATCATTGTTCCCAACATGAGGCAAGAAACTTGCACCGAATCCTCGGTGTATTTTAACCAATCCGCATAGGCATCCAAGTTATTGACATCGGGTTCATCGGGAATAAGATCGTTTAAAATATAAGACTTATTTTCTTGCACGTGTGGGATAATTGCGTTCGGTGCGTTGTTTGCGGCCATCTAAAAGAATTTTAACAAAGTTCAAATTAGTATTTTCGATATTAATAAAATTTTAATCTTTAATACCCTTTAAATGTCTCCAAAACAATTATTGATTAAAATCTAGAACCCAACGTTTCATTCAAATAGTAGTTAGGTGACCTTTATCCTGCTATTCGAATTAACAAGGTAGTCAACGTTTGACAATTGCAACCCTTTTCAACTTCTAGTTTTATGGGATCGGTTAAACATCATATGTTTAGTTGGTATGTTAAATCCCATCAACACCTTTGAACGCCATGTTAAGGTGATCCGATAGTCATGGTTTCAAATCAAGTCGTCCTACTTATACACACGTGCGAGTTTACTCATACAAGTGGTTAGGTGATCCTAATGCCAAAAGTACTTGTAAAATCACCTTAAGATCACAAGTTTTCTTAAAAGTGCTTAGGTGATCCTAACTCACTTTCAAGTCTACAAGTGACTTAAGTGTCGTATAAAAGGATGGTGTTTAACTTGTTTTTAAAAAGGGATTTTAGTTTTCTAAATTCTAGATTGGAAAACTATTTATTGTACCTTTCATTTGCATGCATTCAAATGTATGGTACTTAGTTGAAAAATCCATTTTCAAAGTTCCAATTAATAAAACCCATTTTTATTATGAAATCATTAGTTATTAATAAAACCAATTTGTATTACCTAACGATTTCTAAGGAACCAATTTTATGCTAGTTGATTTTAAGTTGTTAAGCAAACCATATTGCAAATAATAAGAAAATCAACCATGCAAGCATAAAATATACACAACCACAAGTTCATAACCATAGCCTCCTAATATTGACCACACTTGTTGACCGAAGACAAGTGTGTTAAAAAGTCTCTCCTAAGGGACCCAAAAGAACATGCACTTGTGTCGGTGAACTCCCACTTGATTCCACATCCATATGCTCCAAGTGTTTACTCCCGGTGTTGTGGTCTTCATCATTTTATTTTGGCTTCCATCCATGCATCTTCTTTTACAAAATATATCCTAATACATTTTTCTAGAGAAATACATCTAATCTACTTATTATTACAAGCCATATGAATGAATAAATAGATTACAAACCCAAATAAATATTACAACCAAATCGAATGAACAAACAACCAACACAATCATTCAAACAAACACAAGGCCATGGCTAGGTTATGAACATCTATTACACATCCAAATATGCAATTATACAAGACCAAAATGGTTCCCCTTTTTGCCTCAAAACTTTCGGCCAAAGCTTAAGCAAACCGAAAGTTTCGGGTTTTGTCCAAACAAACTAAACAATCATCCAAATGACTTGGTTTTTCAAGATTACACATGCATGTAAAGTATAACCTTGAAAAACCATGGGGTACCCAAAACCCCAAAAAGTTTCGGCCAAATGGTGAAACCCACCATAAACCCAAAAAATTTTGGGTCTAATGAAGCATGCATTCGTATAAGCGGCTCTTGATGCCATTGTTGGGTTTTAACAAGATTATCAAAGTGATAAAATCCCTATTTTACCAAAAACGCAGCGGATATAAAAGTTTTAAATCTTGTTAATATGATATATATAAAACCAATTTTAAACATGCAAAACCCAAACCTGGATCCAAATACGAATTTACACACTCAAATACATGCATGTCATTATAAGTCCATGCATGTTACTACTACCTTTCAATATGACAAAACCGGGTGAAAGAGATGATGATTGAAAGGAAAGAACTTGAATATGGAAGCTCCTCAAGCTAGCATACCCCAAGCTTCAACAACACACCACTTCTAGCTAGGACTTGCACTTGAAATTTTCTTCTTCTTTTCTTATGTTGGATGAAAATACCCAAGAGAGGAAGAGAGAAAAGTTTACTTGGAAATTATGTGTGTTATAAAAGAATGAAAGAGAAAGACTTGGTTTTATTCAAAGGCATCTTTCTCTCCACCAATAATAACCATTGCATGTCTTCACTCACCTTGCATGTCTCCACTCAAACATATAATAATATTACATTTGAAAGAGTTATTATCTTTTCTTTTATAAAACTTTAAACATATATATATATATATATATATATATCCATACATATATACTTTTATAAGTTTATAACTTATAACTTATAAAACCTATTATATGTTAAGAGACATGCTTGGTTATTATTATTCACATATTGTTATTTAACCAACTTAAATAACACTATGTAATGTTCTTTCATAAAACATAAATCATCCATACGATTTGTTTATTAAACAAGTACATTTTATTTAGAAACCCCTTTCCAAATAACTCAAGTGTTAATATTCATTTGTTATGATCACATCATATATGAACGAATATTATCGGTGTTTGTCTAGCTTGTTATTGGGTATGACCCGACTTGGATCATAACGTACTAGCCACATCAATTTAATATGTCTCTTGGGCAGACCGAGTCCAACAGTAAACGTAAAATAACTTTTTGAAGCTCGGTGGTTTTATATTTATAAAGAGAGATAGATATTCTAGAGTGTTCTTGATTGAATTGGGCTCATTGTATAGTCTTTGGGCCAATGATTTCTCTTTAGATATATTTTTAACTAAACGTCATGACCTTATAGCCTCCTGGAAGATGAAAATTAAATGCATCCACAATTTGTTGGATGAAAAACAATGTTAACATGAGCCACTACTACACAAACAAGTATTTGTTATGGATTAACTACGATTTTTTTTTTAGGATTTAGCTATGGATATTCCGTTGCAAACTAAATCCGCACCAATTTTTCGTAGCAAAATCAAGAAAACCAATTTAAAACTAATTTAGAACAGTCCATAGCAATATTCTTAGCTGAGGAAACAAAAAAATTATGATAATAAGTTAATATTATCTTTGCAAAATTCGTAGCGAAATTGAAAAAAGTTAATATTTAAGAATTGTTTATGACTATCCATAGCAAAATTCGTAGCGAAATTAAGAACATTTATATTTCAAGACATGTTATTACTATCTGTAGCAAAAGCGAGTACACTAATATTTAAGATAAAATTTTCAAAAATTATTTAATTCATTCCTTAACAATACTCTTGGAAACATTCGAGAGAGAATTTTCAAAATATAGCTTTATTAGGTAAATAGATAAATACATTAAAAATATGGAGAATCTACCTTTCAAACAATGGGTTTTCAAACAACGTTTTTTATAATTAACCTACAGCCTTCAAACTGCCCATGTCAATTCCTAAATTTATTTAATTAAAGTATACTTTATATGTAACATATATTTATTTATATATACACATATAATTAAGCTATTAAGAGCATCTTTGTAAAATATAGCATGCTTTAGAGCGGAGATTCAAACTCAGACCCTGGTGAAGAAGGTGGCCCGTCACAAGTAAATGAAGTTGCAGAATTTGAAAAAGAGATGGGTTCCGACGCGGCGTTATTAGAGGTATTGGGCGCAAACCGGCTTTAGGATTTACATCAACGTGTTTGTCGCAAGCAAAAGAGGGGCATGCACCAACTCAGCCTATGACATAGGTTAAAATCGCTTATTTCCTAACATCAACTAGTTAAGACCTGATATATTATCAAAATGACTTGCATTAATATTTCATGAATTTTAAAAATGCTACGTTGAGTTGTTGTTGTTGGTTGGTGCTTAGACGAGAAGAAAGGAACGAAGGCCAGTGTCTGTCGTTGATGTAAATGTAAAATAACTTTTTGAAGCTCGGTGGTTTTATATTTATAAAGAGAGAGATAGATATTCTAGAGTGTTCTTGATTGAATTGGGCTCATTGTATAGTCTTTGGGCCAATGATTTCTCTCTAGATATATTTTTAACTAAACGTCATGACCTTATAGCCTCCTGGAAGATGAAAATTAAATGCATCCACAATTGGTTGGATGAAAAACTATGTTAACATGAGCCACTACTACACAAACAAGTATTTGTTATGGATTAAATATGATTTTTTTTAGGATTTAGCTACGGATATTCCGTTGCAAAATAAATCCGCACCAATGTTTCGTAGCAAAATCAAGAAAACCAATATTTTAAAACTAATTTAGAACAATCCATAGCAATATTCTTAGCTGAGGAAACAAAAAAATTATGATAATAAGTTAATATTATCTTAGCAAAATTGGTAGCGAAATTGAAAAAAGTTAATATTTAAGAATTTTTTAGTACTATCCATAGCAAAATTCGTAGCTAAATTAAGAACATTTATATTTCAAGACATGTTATAACTATCTGTAGCAAAAGCGAGTACACTAATATTTAAGATAAAATTTTCAAAAATTATTTAATTCATTCCTTAACAATATTCTTGGAAACATTCGAGAGAGAATTTTCAAAATATAGCTTTATTAGGTAAATAGATAAATATATTAAAAATATGGAGAATTTACCTTTCAAACAATGGGTTTTCAAACTACGTTTTTTATAATTAACCTACAGCCTTAAACTACACATGTCAATTCCTAAATTTATTTAATTAAAGTATACTTTATATGTAACATATATTTATTTATATATACACATATAAATTAAGCTATTAAGAGCATCTTTGTAAAATATAGCATGCTTTAGAGCGGAGATTCAAACTCAGACCCTGGTGAAGAAGGTGGCCCGTCACAAGTAAATGAAGTTGCAGAATTTGAAAAAGAGATGGGTTCTGACGCGGCGTTATTAGAGGGATTGGGCGCAAACCGGCTTTAGGATTTACGTCGACGTGTTTGTCGCTAGCAAAAAAGGGGCATGCACCAACTCAGCCTATGACATAGGTTAAAATCGCTTATTTCCTAACATCAACTAGTTAAGACCTGATATATTATCAAAATGACTTGCATTAATATTTCAAGAATTTTAAAAATGCTACGTTGAGTTGTTGTTGTTGGTTTGTGCTTAGACGAGAAGAAAGGAACGAAGGCCAGTGTCTGTCGTTGATGTAAATGTAAAATAACTTGTTGAAGCTCGGTGGTTTTATATTTATAAAGAGAGAGATAGATATTCTAGAGTGTTCTTGATTGAATTGGGCTCATTGTATAGTCTTTGGGCCAATGATTTCTCTCTAGATATATTTTTAACTAAACGTCATGACCTTATAGCCTCCTGGAAGATGAAAATTAAATGCATCCACAATTGGTTGGATGAAAAACTATGTTAACATGAGCCACTACTACACAAACAAGTATTTGTTATGGATTAAATATGATTTTTTTTAGGATTTAGCTACGGATATTCCGTTGCAAAATAAATCCGCACCAATGTTTCGTAGCAGAATCAAGAAAACCAATATGTTTAAACTAATTTAGAACAAACCCTAGCAATATTCATAGCTGAGGAAACAAAAAAATTATGATAATAAGTTTATATTATCTTAGCAAAATTCGTAGCGAAACTGAAAAAAGTTAATATTTAAGAATTGTTTATTATTATCCATAGCAAAATTCGTAGCGAAATTAAGAACATTTATATTTCAAGACATGTTATAACTATCTGTAGCAAAAGCGAGTACACTAATATTTAAGATAAAAATTTCAAAAATTATTTAATTCATTCCTTAACAATACTCTTGGAAACATTCGAGAGAGAATTTTCAAAATATAGCTTTATTAGGTAAATAGATAAATACATTAAAAATATGGAGAATCTACCTTTCAAACAATGGGTTTTCAAACAACGTTTTTTATAATTAACCTACAGCCTTCAAACTGCACTTGTCATTTCCTAAATTTATTTAATTAAAGTATACTTTATATGTAACATACATTTATTTATATATACACATATAATTAAGCTATTAAGAGCATCTTTGTAAAATATAGCATGCTTTAGAGCGGAGATTCAAACTCAGACCCTGGTGAAGAAGGTGGCCCGTCACAAGTAAATGAAGTTGCAGAATTTGAAAAAGAGATGGGTTCCGACGCGGCGTTATTAGAGGGATTGGGCGCAAACCGACTTTAGGATTTACATCGACGTGTTTGTCGCAAGCAAAAGAGGGGCATGCACCAACTCAGCCTATGACATAGGTTAAACTCGCTTATTTCCTAACATCAACTAGTTAAGACCTGATATATTAACAAAATGACTTGAATTAATATTTCACGAATTTTAAAAAAGTTACGTTGAGTTGTTGTTGGTTTGTGCTTAGACGAGAAGAAAGGAACGAAGGCCAGTGTCTGTCGTTGATGTAAATGTAAAATAACTTGTTGAAGCTCGGTGGTTTTATATTTATAAAGAGAGAGATAGATATTCTAGAGTGTTCTTGATTGAATTGGGCTCATTGTATAGTCTTTGGGCCAATGATTTCTCTCTAGATATATTTTTAACTAAACGTCATGACCTTATAGCCTCCTGGAAGATGAAAATTAAATGCATCCACAATTGGTTGGATGAAAAACTATGTTAACATGAGCCACTACTACACAAACAAGTATTTGTTATGGATTAAATATGATTTTTTTTAGGATTTAGCTACGGATATTCCGTTGCAAAATAAATCCGCACCAATGTTTCGTAGCAGAATCAAGAAAACCAATATGTTTAAACTAATTTAGAACAAACCCTAGCAATATTCATAGCTGAGGAAACAAAAAAATTATGATAATAAGTTTATATTATCTTAGCAAAATTCGTAGCGAAACTGAAAAAAGTTAATATTTAAGAATTGTTTATTATTATCCATAGCAAAATTCGTAGCGAAATTAAGAACATTTATATTTCAAGACATGTTATAACTATCTGTAGCAAAAGCGAGTACACTAATATTTAAGATAAAATTTTCAAAAATTATTTAATTCATTCCTTAACAATACTCTTGGAAACATTCGAGGGAGAATTTTCAAAATATAGCTTTATTAGGTAAATAGATAAATACATTAAAAATACGGAGAATCTAACTTTCAAACAATGGGTTTTCAAACAACGTTTTTTATAATTAACCTACAGCTTTCAAACTGCACATGTCATTTCCTAAATTTATTTAATTAAAGTATACTTTATATGTAACATACATTTATTTATATATACACATATAATTAAGCTATTAAGAGCATCTTTGTAAAATATAGCATGCTTTAGAGCGGAGATTCAAACTCAGACCCTAGTGAAGAAGGTGGCCCGTCACAAGTAAATGAAGTTGCAGAATTTGAAAAAGAGATGGGTTCCGACGCGGCGTTATTAGAGGGATTGGGCGCAAACCGACTTTAGGATTTACATCGACGTGTTTGTCGCAAGCAAAAGAGGGGCATGCACCAACTCAGCCTATGACATAGGTTAAACTCGCTTATTTCCTAACATCAACTAGTTAAGACCTGATATATTAACAAAATGACTTGAATTAATATTTCACGAATTTTATAAAAGTTACGTTGAGTTGTTGTTGTTGGTTTGTGCTTAGACGAGAAGAAAGGAACGAAGGCCAGTGTCTGTCGTTGATGTAAATGTAAAATAACTTGTTGAAGCTCGGTGGTTTTATATTTATAAAGAGAGAGATAGATATTCTAGAGTGTTCTTGATTGAATTGGGCTCATTGTATAGTCTTTGGGCCAATGATTTCTCTCTAGATATATTTTTAACTAAACGTCATGACCTTATAGCCTCCTGGAAGATGAAAATTAAATGCATCCACAAATGGTTGGATGAAAAATTATGTTAACATGAGCCACTACTACACAAACAAGTATTTGTTATGGATTAACTACGATTTTTTTAGGGTTTAGCTACGGATATTCCGTTGCAAACTAAATCCGCACCAATGTTTCGTAGCAAAATCAAGAAAACCAATATGTTAAAACTAATTTAGAACAATCCCTAGCAATATTCTTAGCTGAGGAAACAAAAAAATTATGATAATAAGTTTATATTATCTTAGTAAAATTCGTAGCGAAACTGAAAAAAGTTAATATTTAACAATTGTTTATTACTATCCATAGCAAAATTCGTAGCGAAATTAAGAACATTTATATTTCAAGACATGTTATAACTATCTGTAGCAAAAGCGAGTACACTAATATTTAAGATAGAATTTTCAAAAATTATTTAATTCATTCCTTAACAATACTCTTGGAAACATTCGAGAGAGAATTTTCAAAATATAGTTTTATTAGGTAAATAGATAAATACATTAAAAATATGGAGAATCTACCTTTCAAACAATGGGTTTTCAAACAACGTTTTTTATAATTAACCTACAGCCTTCAAACTGCACATGTCATTTCCTAAATTTATTTAATTAAAGTATACTTTATATGTAACATACATTTATTTATATATACACATATAATTAAGCTATTAAGAGCATCTTTGTAAAATATAGCATGCTTTAGAGCGGAGATTCAAACTCAGACCCTGGTGAAGAAGGTGGGTCGTCACAAGTAAATGAACTTGCAGAATTTGAAAAAGAGATGGGTTCCGACGCGGCGTTATTAGAGGGATTGGGCTCAAACCGGCTTTAGGATTTACATCAACGTGTTTGTCGCAAGCAAAAGAGGGGCATGCACCAACTCAGCCTATGACATAGGTTAAACTCGCTTATTTCCTAACATCAACTAGTTAAGACCTGATATATTATCAAAATGACTTGCATTAATATTTCAAGAATTTTAAAAATGTAACGTTGAGTTGGTGTTGTTGGTTTGTGCTTAGACGAGAAGAAAGGAACGAAGGCCAGTGTCTGTCGTTGATGTAATGTAAAATAACTTGTTGAAGCTCGGTGGTTTTATATTTAAAAAGAGAGAGATAGATATTCTAGAGTGTTCTTGATTGAATTGGGCTCATTGTATAGTCTTTGGGCCAATGATTTCTCTCTAGATATATTTTTAACTAAACGTCATGAACTTATAGCCTCCTGGAAGATGAAAATTAAATGCATCCACAATTGGTTGGATGAAAAACTATGTTAACATGAGCCACTACTACACAAACAAGTATTTGTTATGGATTAACTACGATTTTTTTAGGGTTTAGAAACGGATATTCCGTTGCAAACTAAATCCGCACCAATGTTTCGTAGCAAAATCAAGAAAACCAATATTTTAAAACTAATTTAGAACAATCCATAGCAATATTCTTAGCTGAGGAAACAAAAAAATTATTATAATAAGTCAACATTATCTTAGCAAAATTCGTAGCGAAACTGAAAAAGGTTAATATTTAAGAATAGTTTATTACTATCCATAGCAAAATTCGTAGCGAAATTAAGAACATTTATATTTCAAGACAAGTTATAACAATCTGTAGAAAAAGCGATACACTAATATTTAAGATAAAATTTTCAAAAATTATTTAATTCATTCCTTAACAATACTCTTGGAAACATTCGAGGGAGAATTTTCAAAATATAGCTTTATTAGGTAAATAGATAAATACATTAAAAATACGGAGAATCTAACTTTCAAACAATGGGTTTTCAAACAACGTTTTTTATAATTAACCTACAGCTTTCAAACTGCACATGTCATTTCCTAAATTTATTTAATTAAAGTATACTTTATATGTAACATACATTTATTTATATATACACATATAATTAAGCTATTAAGAGCATCTTTGTAAAATATAGCATGCTTTAGAGCGGAGATTCAAACTCAGACCCTAGTGAAGAAGGTGGCCCGTCACAAGTAAATGAAGTTGCAGAATTTGAAAAAGAGATGGGTTCCGACGCGGCGTTATTAGAGGGATTGGGCGCAAACCGACTTTAGGATTTACATCGACGTGTTTGTCGCAAGCAAAAGAGGAGCATGCACCAACTCAGCCTATGACATAGGTTAAACTCGCTTATTTCCTAACATCAACTAGTTAAGACCTGATATATTAACAAAATGACTTGAATTAATATTTCACGAATTTTATAAAAGTTACGTTGAGTTGTTGTTGTTGGTTTGTGCTTAGACGAGAAGAAAGGAACGAAGGCCAGTGTCTGTCGTTGATGTAAATGTAAAATAACTTGTTGAAGCTCGGTGGTTTTATATTTATAAAGAGAGAGATAGATATTCTAGAGTGTTCTTGATTGAATTGGGCTCATTGTATAGTCTTTGGGCCAATGATTTCTCTCTAGATATATTTTTAACTAAACGTCATGACCTTATAGCCTCCTGGAAGATGAAAATTAAATGCATCCACAAATGGTTGGATGAAAAATTATGTTAACATGAGCCACTACTACACAAACAAGTATTTGTTATGGATTAACTACGATTTTTTTAGGGTTTAGCTACGGATATTCCGTTGCAAACTAAATCCGCACCAATGTTTCGTAGCAAAATCAAGAAAACCAATATGTTAAAACTAATTTAGAACAATCCCTAGCAATATTCTTAGCTGAGGAAACAAAAAAATTATGATAATAAGTTTATATTATCTTAGCAAAATTCGTAGCGAAACTGAAAAAAGTTAATATTTAAGAATTGTTTATTACTATCCATAGCAAAATTCGTAGCGAAATTAAGAACATTTATATTTCAAGACATGTTATAACTATCTGTAGCAAAAGCGAGTACACTAATATTTAAGATAAAATTTTCAAAAATTATTTAATTCATTCCTTAACAATACTCTTGGAAACATTCGAGAGAGAATTTTCAAAATATAGTTTTATTAGGTAAATAGATAAATACATTAAAAATATGGAGAATCTACCTTTCAAACAATGGGTTTTCAAACAACGTTTTTTATAATTAACCTACAGCCTTCAAACTGCACATGTCAATTCCTAAATTTATTTAATTAAAGTATACTTTATATGTAACATACATTTATTTATATATACACATATAATTAAGCTATTAAGAGCATCTTTGTAAAATATAGCATGCTTTAGAGCGGAGATTCAAACTCAGACTCTGGTGAAGAAGGTGGCCCGTCACAAGTAAATGAAGTTGCAGTATTTGAAAAAGAGATGGGTTCCGACGCGGCGTTATTAGAGGGATTGGGCGCAAACCGGCTTTAGGATTTACATCGACGTGTTTGTCGCAAGCAAAAGAGGGGCATGCACCAACTCAGCCTATGACATAGGTTAAACTCGCTTATTTCCTAACATCAACTTGTTAAGACCTAATATATTATCTAAATGACTTGCATAAATATTTCAAGAATTTTAAAAATGTTACGTTGAGTTGTTGTTGTTGGTTGGTGCTTAGACGAGAAGAACGGAACGAAGGCCGGTGTCTGTCGTTGATGTAAATGTAAAATAACTTGTTGAAGCTCGGTGGTTTTATATTTAAAAAGAGAGAGATAGATATTCTAGAGTGTTCTTGATTGAATTGGGCTCATTGTATAGTCTTTGGGCCAATGATTTCTCTCTAGATATATTTTTAACTAAACGTCATGAACTTATAGCCTCCTGGAAGATGAAAATTAAATGCATCCACAATTGGTTGGATGAAAAACTATGTTAACATGAGCCACTACTACACAAACAAGTATTTGTTATGGATTAAATATGATTTTTTTTAGGATTTAGCTACGGATATTCCGTTGCAAAATAAATCCGCACCAATGTTTCGTAGCAGAATCAAGAAAACCAATATGTTTAAACTAATTTAGAACAAACCCTAGCAATATTCATAGCTGAGGAAACAAAAAAATTATGATAATAAGTTTATATTATCTTAGCAAAATTCGTAGCGAAACTGAAAAAAGTTAATATTTAAGAATTGTTTATTACTATCCATAGCAAAATTCGTAGCGAAATTAAGAACATTTATATTTCAAGACATGTTATAACTATCTGTAGCAAAAGCGAGTACACTAATATTTAAGATAAAATTTTCAAAAATTATTTAATTCATTCCTTAACAATACTCTTGGAAACATTCGAGAGAGAATTTTCAAAATATAGCTTTATTAGGTAAATAGATAAATACATTAAAAATATGGAGAATCTACCTTTCAAACAATGGGTTTTCAAACAACGTTTTTTATAATTAACCTACAGCCTTCAAACTGCACATGTCATTTCCTAAATTTATTTAATTAAAGTATACTTTATATGTAACATACATTTATTTATATATACACATATAATTAAGCTATTAAGAGCATCTTTGTAAAATATAGCATGCTTTAGAGCGGAGATTCAAACTCAGACCCTGGTGAAGAAGGTGGCCCGTCACAAGTAAATGAAGTTGCAGAATTTGAAAAAGAGATGGGTTCCGACGCGGCGTTATTAGAGGGATTGGGCGCAAACCGACTTTAGGATTTACATCGACGTGTTTGTCGCAAGCAAAGGAGGGGCATGCACCAACTCAGCCTATGACATAGGTTAAACTCTCTTATTTCCTAACATCAACTAGTTAAGACCTGATATATTAACAAAATGACTTGAATTAATATTTCACGAATTTTAAAAAAGTTACGTTGAGTTGTTGTTGTTGGTTTGTGCTTGGACGAGAAGAAAGGAACGAAGGCTAGTGTCTGTCGTTGATGTAAATGTAAAATAACTTGTTGAAGCTCGGTGGTTTTATATTTATAAGGAGAGAGATAGATATTCTAGAGTGTTCTTGATTGAATTGGGCTCATTGTATAGTCTTTGGGCCAATGATTTCTCTCTAGATATATTTTTAACTAAACGTCATGACCTTATAGCCTCCTGGAAGATGAAAATTAAATGCATCCACAAATGGTTGGATGAAAAATTATGTTAACATGAGCCACTACTACACAAACAAGTATTTGTTATGGATTAACTACGATTTTTTTAGGGTTTAGCTACGGATATTCCGTTGCAAACTAAATCCGCACCAATGTTTCGTAGCAAAATCAAGAAAACCAATATGTTAAAACTAATTTAGAACAATCCCTAGCAATATTCTTAGCTGAGGAAACAAAAAAATTATGATAATAAGTTTATATTATCTTAGCAAAATTCGTAAGGCATCTAATTAATGATTAGTCTAGTGTTTAGCAATGTGACCAATATCTAAACGAGTATAGATTTGAACCTTCTTAAGGCATCTAATTAATGATGCATAAGGAAATAATCTCATTTATCCTATTAGCCTCTAAAGGAGAGCAATATTGTATGTTACAAGTGTAAGAACCCGTTTCATGTAAAACATATAAAACTAATGAGTCTATCTCGGTGTATTTTGATAACTATTAAATAAGAGGTATCTCCGAGATTGATTAGGTCAAGATATGCGTTAACAATACTTTGACTCATGTAACATATACTTGTCAAAAGAATGTCATCTATATAAGGACAAGTTTACATTAGTTGCTCCCACTCATCTTGAGGTAGGTAAATCAATCCACTTAGTTCTTGATGAAGAGAGTTGCATTATGATTTCATTATTGATTCTTGCATCAACCTATACATGGATTTTATTGACTTACAAACTAAGTGTTCTTAACCTTCAGTTTAGAACTTACAGGTTATTTTACGAACATGTAGGCCAGTGTTAGGGAAAGTTGTTTTAATGTTCATGTAATGTAGCTCTAAATTATTATAAGCTACTAGAACAGTGATGATCCTCAAAGTAACCTTTTGTAAGACAAGGAACTAGGTTCTTTGATAATTTATTCCCTCTTGAGTATACCTTTATCAATCAATCATACCTTTAGTGTATTAACGTTATTCATTCAGATTTAGTTTAGTTATGACTACCTTTTAGGTAATTCAACCAAATCCCAAACGTTATACTATTTTAGAAGATTGATTGATACTAATGGTTTAATTAGAAGAGGTAGGATCATTAAACCTTCCAAAATCCATTTAATCTTTAGTCATGTAGGGTACATAATCATCAAAGTTAGTAGGCCTTTGAGACCTAGATGACCTCCTGAGTTGATTATTGGGTTTATAAGGAGTTTCATATTTTCAGGTATATTAGGAGCAATATTAGTTTCTAAGTATGTAAGAGTTGGTGCAGTATGGTGTACAAGATGTGTAATCGGAGTTAAAGTAAGCGACAATCTCTCCCCCCGCGTCTTGTACTTAGCCAAGTTATGATAAGGACTTTTACTGCTCCTACTGACCTTAGAAATATGTAAGAATTCAGCATGCTTAGGGTCAACATCAGAAGACCAATAAATTCTAATTGAGGATTATATTAATTAGTCTTGGTAAGAAATCTAAGTTTTCCCATATTTAGGTATCCAACAAAATTTGTTAGGAGTAGCATTAAATGTTAAGGAGACAAGATATAATGGAGCAGTGTCTTATACAAGGGATGTTTTATGAGGTAGATTAAGTTGTTTCTCCCCCATCTCTTGCATATAAGGACACTCAGTGCTCCCACTGATCTTTTAGGCCTCTAAAACTCCATACAAGTTTTGGCAATTCATGTCATAGGAAACTTTCATACATTTTAGACTTGATTTCCTTATTGTCCATATTTCATAAGAAATTTTAAGGACATATTTAGAAGGAATACTGATAAGTATATATGAATTGATTTCTTTAAAGAACTTGTCCAGTAGGAAACAGATTAGATACAAGTTGATATTCTTCTAAGCTCCACTAATAGCAGTGAATTATAACTTATGGTGGACCTCACTTACTCCCTTTATCCAGTTTATATTTAGGGCATTTAACACATGCTTTCAAATCACTAAGAATGAGATTTAATGGCAATTCATCCTTTGTCAACCGAGTCATGATTTCTCATGAAAATTTTGGTCTTAATGGATGAAGTACGTAAGTCTCATTTATCTTTTGTTAAATTCTCATTTCTATGATAACAAAAGGTTGTGAAATTTGTAGCATCGCTTAGTTTTATCTTATAAGGTTTCTATTCAGATAATAACGACCGATAATATGATAGTTTTAGTTAGTAGTGACTTTGTTTTGGTCATTTAAAACCTTATAACTGTCAAAATGTAGCTTTAGTATTGATACTAAATTCTGAGTAAACTCTAGAATGTTTAAGGTATCATAAAGCTTAATACAAAACAGCTTTTATGGTTCTTACAACCTTAACATTAAATGAGTCACTGACTCTCATCTTAATTATTATCGATTTCTGATAAGGAAACGTATAAAACTAAACTCAACTAACATGTGTTAATAGGGATATTAATATTAGTGGAGTTAAATATCATTAATTGGTAACTACCTTTCTTAGCCAACTGTTCCCTTGAGGTATGGATAGTCTCTTTGCTCGTGCCTAGTCTAATGGCATGATTTTGCAGTGAGACTTTCCCTTTGAGAACTTAGAGCTGGAAGCAGTACTTGTATTTTGTTTCAAGACTTTAGAACTATCCTCTTTTAAGGTTTAGTGGTAATAAGGTGAATAACATTTGATTTTCAGTTTTAGGCATTCCTTTTCCTGTACATATATTGCTAGCAACACACTCAGTTTCCTTTAGTACTTCTGAGTGTTATAGTTGATTCTTAAGGCATCTAATTGTACTGGTGGAAAAGTAATACACTGAAAAGACTTCATTAAGTTCCATGTATAAGCTCTCAGTTTATGGGTCATGGAATTAAATATTAGGATGTATTCACAAATGCCAATTAACCTTTTTATTTAGAATTAGAGTGTTTTGCATGCATCTTAGGAATTGTTTTGATTCTATTATTTCCATAGAAAAAAAAAACGTTAGTCTTAGGAATTTTAGAATCCGTAATTGCTCACCTAATAGGAATCATGTAAGGAGTTCTTGATTATCATAAGAGACATTTATTTATCCCACTGATTATGCTCAAGTGTTTTTCTGTAATACTTTTATCAGAATGAGCAGTAAGAATTTCAAGTCTTTAAGGATAATCAAGACTCAAAAGGGCAAATTTTATAAGACCCTTTTAGAAGCAAAACTCTTCTTAGGTTTTGTAATAAGAGTGGATGATTTAGGTTTGAGATTCAAACTTTATAGAAGAATTTTAGAGTGATTTATGTTATGGGTAATCTAATAAGGCAGACTGAAATTAGGATCATTAATGAAGGATCATTAATGTAAGGATCATTATGAAGAGTGATAATTTTAAGTATAACACCAAAATTAATTTTATTATACTTAAATAAAATAGATCACCGTTGGGCAGAAAATGTATTATTTAAGTATAAAATTCTTGTGCGAAAATAATTGTAACAAATCACCGTTGGGCAGAATTGGAACAATCAAGTTGTTATGCACAAGGTAAGTTTGCAATACATAAATGTAACAAATCACCGTTGGGCAGAATTGAGACATTTAAGGTATTTAAGGCAAAGTTAATGTCATTTGAGTATCTAGCAATTTTAGGATACTCATCTTTTAGATGACTATGCTTAGTTAGACTAAAACAACTTTGTTAAGCTACCACATCACCATTGGGCAGAAGTGAACTCATGAAGTGTTGTTTAAGTTAAGCAAAACTAAAGTCATGCGAATGTCTGATAATGTTAGGACATACACTTTTAAGTGACATACTTAATTAGACTTAAATAACAATATTAGGTTACACATCACCGTTGGGCAGAAGTGAACTATAAGTGTTATTTAAGTTAAGTAATTTAACGGAGCAGGGCCCCTTAATCAGTTAGGTTATATATAAGGGTTTCTGATCATTTCGCAACATGTAAGATATAAGTAAAGTTGCGATTTCTTCGAAGTGATGTTGCGAATTTGGTTAGGGGATTTTAGATGTTGCGAACAGTGCAGTCATAAGTAATGTTGCGATTGATGTTTTATAAGAGATGTTGCGAATGATGTTGTTATGAGAGATGTTGCGAATGGAGTTGTTGTGATGTAATCAGCATTGTTGCGATTTAAAGCACTCGCAACATAATTGTTGCGATTAAGAGTACTCGCAACATCCTGTGATTTTATGGGCTGATCGCAACATCAATAGGTAATACTCGCAACATCTTGCAAAATTAGCTCGTCGCAACATCTTAAGTAATACTCGCAACATCTTAAGGTTCGCAACATTAGTGACTTTTCGCAACATATGTCCCTTCGCAACATTCTGTGATGCTAGGTTCTGATCGCAACATAATTAGTAGACATTCGCAACATGTTACTCGCAAGATAATATGTAATTCTCGCAACATCATGCGATTTCGCAACATTTCATTTGTTGCGATTAGAGTCCAGTTGTTGCGAATAGATGCCTTGATTCGCAACATTAGCAGAATTCGAAAAGAATAATCAACCTGATAACCTTTTCCTAATTTTAAGGGATTTGGGAGATTCTGTTATAAAGTTTTAGATTATCTCAAAATTTAATAAGATTTCAAAATTATATCTTTTATCTTATTTAAAAGATTTTGAAATTAAACTTAGAGATAATATTATCTCTTTAAAGTTTTAGATTATCTCTAATTTTAATAAGATTTCAAAATTATATCTTTTATTTTATATTAAAGATTTTGAAATTAAACTTAGAGATAATATTATTTCTTTAACAGATTTCATTTTCCCAAGTTAATCCTAATTAAGGTTAGTTTTCGAAAATTATGATGTTCTTCAAGAACATCTTCGAAAAAAAAACAAGAACAGTTTCAAGAATTTTACGAAACTGTTTTCGATTACATTATCAGATTTAATACTGGAATCGAAATCTGAAAGTTTTGTAAAACAGATTTCGAAAATAATCAGGTTTTTATAATGAACAGGTTTTAATCAGACCTAACAATTCGTTAGAAGTAATACGAACATCAGATCCAATCAGTTTTATGATGATGATCAAAACCGTAAACATAAGGGTTTTTATGGACATCGAAGAAACTGATTAATCAACATCATGCTCTGATACCACATGTTGATCAGTTTCTATAATCGATGATATAATGGAAACAAGGAAATATGTAATACCTGATAATCCAGTGATGTTGAGATTGACATCTTCTTAATCTGATCGAGTTCCCCTTTAGGGTGTATGGTTAGGATGGAGATTAGGTGTTCTTGATGAACACGATTTGAGAGAGAGAGGTAGGGGATGATTCTTATGGTGTTATTATTCATCATTAGTTATTAACCTCTCTAATAAGCTCTCTATATATACACCCAAGGGGAAACCCTATTAATGTTAGTAAGGGTAATTCCGTCCATCAAGGATTTACCAGTTATAAACATAAGGTTATTTAGGTCAATGATCAATAATAAGATAAATAATTATAAGGGCCATATATAAATATATATATAAAATATATTTATTCTAACAAATCCATGTTTTTTTTTTTGAATAAAATTAGTGAAGGTTTAAGGAGTATTTGATGTTTGTGTATAGGTTCAGATGGGAACCAGCCCGTGTACAAACCAACACCATCACAAAGGGACATCATGCAACAAGTGAGTCAATTGTGCCCGATGTCGATCAAATTATTAAGAATAAAGGTGAGGTGATTGCAAGAAGTGTATATGACGTTTGTTTGCGAGGAGCGTTTTGGATTGTGAATATATTGGAATCAGTTATATATATATATATATCAATTTTGATGATTAAAGTGATGCAGAGCGGAAGCGATAAAATAACCAAAGAAAGTAATTCAATATCGAAGTTACAAAACGAAATCTAGAATTAGTACATTAAATAACAACTTAAATTTAGAATGACCTCCAAAAGCGCGTACGTAGAGTTCATTCTCTAGGACAAAATTCCAGGTGTGTATTACAACCTGCACACTTTTTTTTAAATCTCTCAGATGGCTAAGTGACTAAAATGCTAGATCTTTTTTCGTAGTTATCGCAAAGACTAATAAGTTTCGATAAAAGAGAGCACCATGTACACATGGAGTTACAATTTAACGGTCAGTTCACCAATACACCTTTCCTCCCTTGTGATTCAACTTTTTTGTCATGGAATTTGTGTCATCTCTCTTTGGGTAATATTTATGGAAACCATTCATGATATTTTCCCAGATTTAACAGTTCTTTTATATTACTAATTATGGATAAGAGCTATCAGCATATTCAATGAAGTCAGATTGCTTTTTTTGCCCTAAAATATATAAAAAATCATATAGCATATACATAAATATATAAAATAAGGCCCTATTATAAAAAACAACAACGCCCTAATTATATATTTCATATACATCAATTTAATTTTAACTTTATTTTACTAATCTTGTGAAAATGACGTTAAAAGTGACGGAAGGTTAATCAGGCATCATGTGGTGGCGTTGATAGCTGAAAGACAAGGGTACATGCACCAATCATGATGATTGAGTGTTATGTACCTTATGTCCAAGGCTTGATGCAAAACTACTATCGAGTCGGGGGTCTCACCGGAAGCAACCTCTTTATTCCTAAATGGTACAGGTAAGGCTGTCTACATCTTACCCTGTTCAGACCCTACCATAGTTTTTCTATTGGTGGGATATACTGAGTACGATAATGATGATATACATCAATTTAACGTATTGTATTCTACGGCTGCGCTCTCATTTCTTTCTTCAGGGTGTATGAATAATATATAATAATATATTTATTTATATATGGCCATTATAATCACTTATATTATAATAGATCAAAATATTAACTATACCTTATTATATATTAGTTTGGTAATTGTTGATGGACCATATTACCTATAATTAACTAATAAAGGGTTTCCCCTTGGGTGTATATAAACTGAGATAAATATTAACATCATAACCTAATCATACACACATAACAATTTGTGTGTCTCCTCTCTCCTAAAACCGGGTTCCTCTCAAGAACCCTAACACCATCCTTAACTATACATCCTAAAAGGGAACTCGACCAAGCTGACAACCATGTCGTCTACATCCTTCTCTGTTGCGGTTACTACTCTTCATGTTGTAACAGGTTCATAGGTTAAATATTTATCATGTTTTCAATTGCTTACATGGAGAACTGATCAACATGTGACATCAGAGTGATGTTGATTAATCATTTCTTTATGTTTTTGTTAAATAATTCAAATTCGCATAGAAAATTGATTATAACCTTTAATGTTTTGGTTCATAAGGTACTTATATTAAATAAAACAAGTTTTTCATCTAATTATTTTTGAGATCATATAAAGCTTGTTTAAAAAAAACAAAAAAAAAAAGAAAAAGGGTTCTGTTCATCAAAATTTCGATTTTTCCAAGACCATTAATTTTGGATGTGATTGATTTTTCAATTCTGTGTAATCTTGAAATTTTGTTTACATATTTATTATTTTAAATTTTGAAAATTAGATAATATACATGATTTTAAATCCCTTAATAATGATTTGATTGAATTTCCTAAAATCGTGTATCTTCAAACGTAAGTTTCTATTATTATTATTGTTATTATTATTTGTAATCTATTAAAACTTAGATAGATACATACCATTTTATGAAATTATAATCAAAATCAACTAATTTCATCAATCTTATCGGATTGGGTTTATGTTTTCATGGTTTATTAGGATTAACGGTTATTAGGTTTGAGGCTAACAGTTATTGTTTTTATTTTTCCGGTAACTAATTATTTTACCGTGAACCTACATTTTACCGAGAACCATCCCATTGATTGAAAACTCAAGGGTTGACCGAGAAATCATCCTACCACCTTGAACTCATTAAAATGTTTTGTAAATACTTAAATATTAAAAAAAAATTCCAAAACATAAAGGCTTAACTTGAATGAACTTTTGATGTATCACTTCTACCCAAAGGTGACGATTTATATTTACCATATCATTCGAGTCTAACTAAAAGCTTTTGTTAGTTGTTGCCTAACATGATATAAATGTCTCACTTCTGCCCAAAGGTGATGTGTTACATTTTTATCCAGCAAAACTATTCCGTGCATAATTAAAATAATTGTTTCACTTCTGCCAAAGGTGATGTGTTACAATTGTTTTGCACACATACTTAAATAAATTTTAATTCTGCCCAAAGGTGATTTATTTTTTGTTTAAGTAGAACTTTTAATTATAATCTATTAGTTTGATGTTAATAATAGACATATCACATCTTCAATAAAACATAATGATCCTTCATTAATCTAATGATCATAAATTTTAATATGTATTATTTTAATATCTCATAACAATACTCACTATAATTTTCTTCTATAAATAACTATCTCATCCAAATCATCCACTCTAATATTAAAACATAACATAAGTTTTACATTATAAAGAGTTTTAATAACATTTTAGCTCTCCTCAGTTTTAATTATCCATTAAGACATGATATGACTATCTCACTGCTCTTTCTAATAACAATTATTCTATTGAAAACTAGAGCATAACAAATGAGATGAGTCAATCATAATGTCTCTTATAATAATGATAATCAATAATTTATTTAAATAAATGCTATCACTAGAGTTATTCTTGATTTAGTTTTTCCTAAGACTAATCAAAATAACTCATAAGATGCATGCATTCTTTCTTGAAAATTCTAACTATAAGGTTAAATGGCATTACCGAATACATCATAATGTAAAATACCATGACCCATAAAATTAAGGGCTTACACATGGAAATAAATATATTTTTTAGTACATTACATACTAAAATTTTCAGCAGCACAATTTGGTGCCTTAAGAATCAGCTATAACACTCAGAAGTACCAAAGGAAAATGAGTGTGTTGATCAGCAACATATGTACACGAAAAGAAATGTCTGGTGCTAGAAATAAGATGTTATTCAACTCACTGCCACTAAAACCTCAAAGAGGATAATTTTAAGGTTCATAGACAAAATATAAGTATTACTTCCAGCTTTAGGTTTCTTAAGGAGAAGTTTCATTGCAAAAATATGCCATTAGATTAGGCATAGACATTACAAGACTATCCAAAATTCAAAAGAACAACTGGCTAAAATTGATAGTTGTATAATAATGATATATAAGTCTGCTAATTCTAATATTCCCATTAACACATGATTTGTTGAGTCTAGTTCTAAATGTTTACCCGAAATCAACAAATAACTAACATGAGTGTTAGTGACAAATTTAAATGTTAAGGTTATTAGAACCATGATAAACTGTCTTTTAATTACACTTTATGATACCTTAAATATTCTGAAGGTTAATAAGAATTTAGTATCAATACTTAAGTTACATTATGACAGTTATAAGGTTTGCATAGCCAACATAAAGTCACTCTTACCTTAAACTCTTATATAATTTGTTATCAATATCTGGATTGAAACATTTATAAAATAGAACTAGATGATAATGTATACTTTCACAACTTTTATTATAATGAAAATAAAAATTTAACGAAAGACAAATGAGACCTATAATATTCATCTATTAAAACTAAATTTCATGAGAAATCATGACATGGTTGATGAGGGTGATTTTTCATATAATATCATTCTTAGTGATTTTAAATCATGTGTTAAATGCCCTAAACATTACTTGGCTTAAGGAATAAGTATGGGTCCACCATAACTTATATTTCACTGACATTCATGAAACTTATTCAAACGGAATATTCAGACATAATTCTTTTATCATTTAAAATGCTATTTACTTGTATCTAATCCGTTCATATATACTTAATACGATTTCTTCTGAATATGTTCTTTACGTTTATTATGACATCTGGACGTTAATGGAATCAAATCAAGTCTAACATATATATGACAGATTCCCACGTCATGTACATCATTGAAACTTCTCTTGTATTTTTTTCAAGAGATATTAAAGATCAGTGGGAGCCTTAAGTGTCTCAATCATAACTTACTAGATTTGCAAGAGGTGAGGGAGTGAAAACTTGACATTATCTCAAATACACCTCTTTTACAAGACGATTCTCCATCATAACACTATTACATCAAAACTTATCTCTTTAGAATTTACTACTACTCTTACAAAAGTTTCATTGTTGCTTAAACGTGGACAAATTCAGATTTCTTACTAAATTAATCCTCACCAAGAGAAACTGCAACAACTTATATTATTAACTTGTTTCTCTGTTAGAATCTATTGGTATTTAAATACTGACCCTAAGTATGCTAATTTCCTAAAGGTTTCTAAAGTCAGTGGGAGCAGTAAAAGTCTTTATAATGACTTGTTAGAAGTACAAGAGGCGGGGGGAAGAAAGATATTAAATTTTACTCCAATTACACCTCTTGTACTCGATACTGCGCAAAATCTTACACAGTTAGGATCCTGAAAATGATAGCAACCTAACTAAGAGTTAATCCATAAAACTGAGACTTTAAAATTACCCAATAATCAACTTAGGAGGCCATCTAGGTTTTAAAACCTACTAAATTTGATGCTTATGTAACCTCCCTAACTAAAGTTGAATTGGATGTTGGAAAGTTTAATGATCATACCCCTTATAATTAAACCATTATCATCAATCATAATTGACTCCGTAAGTCGCTAACGTTTTGAGATTTGGTTGAATCACCTAAAGGTGTTCATAACTAAACTAAATCCTAACACAAACGTTAAGACACTAAGAAGCATAATTGATTATTAAAGGTTATATTCAAAAGGGAATAAATCATCAAAGAATCTTATAACCTATATTATAAAACATTTCTTTGAGGATCATCACTATTCAAGTAGCTTATAATAGTTAAAGAGCTACGTTAGAAGAACATTAAAACAACTTTCCCTAATAACTGACTTACATATCTACATGCTCATAAAACAACCTAAATGTTATAAACTGAAGGTTAATGAACATTTAGTCTATAAGTCAATAAAATCCATATATGGGTTAATGCAAACATCAAAATTTGATTAAATATTTATACAATTATTTTCATCGAAAACCAAGTGGATTAATGTACCTACCTCAAGATGAGTGGGAGCAACTAAAAACAAAATTGTTCATATATAGATGACATTCTTCTGACAAGTATATGTTACATAAGTCAAAGCATTGTTAACACACTTTGATATAAAATATCTCAAAGATATCCCTTACATAATAGATATCATAACATTCTGAGATAGACCCAAAGGGACATTAGTTTTGTTCTATAAGTTTTATCTTAAATGGGTCCTTACACATGTAACAAACAATATTGCTCTATTTAGAGGATAATAGGATCATTAAGATTATTACATTATGTTTCATTAAGTAGAAGCCTTATGTAGGTTCAAGTCTATACTCAATCAGATATTACTCAAAATAGTAACACACTAGATATGCCTAGATTAATGTGAAACATATAAAAGAGTATTAAAATATCTTTAAAAGAAACGAAAGACTATAATTTAAAAGAAGAAGTGAGAATTCAAACCGGTATATTACTCTAAACTTTGTCATATTCAGATATAAGAAAATGTGATTTTCGGGATATATTCTTATGTCAGTAGATAAATCTATCTCATGGAGGAGTCATAATGAATTGATAACAACAACCTAAGTCATAACAACATAATATGTTGATTAATTACAACATTGTTGTCAATAAATGTTGTTGAATATTTATTAGTGGACTCATAAGTTTTATTAAACTCCAAATAACATATATATTGAAGACTATTTGTGATAACGTCAGCTACCATGTTTTCTCAAACAGTAACAGTTTGATAGGTGCTGTATTAAATTTTGATATGAAATTAATTATTCATTTATGAACAAATTGAGGAATCTAAATTTTCATATCGAATACATTCATGATATGCTCAAGGATCCTATAACTAAAGGTCTATTAGCCATACGTATTATGAAAGCGCTTATAATCATGAGGGGTTTATTAATGACCACGTACAACTGCATATTGTACTATGAATGATTAACTATTAAATTCCTCATCAGTTTTGATTTTGTACGCTTCTTAATATGTTCTGCATGCATAATGACATATCAATCAATCAATCAATCAAGCCCTGTATATCCCATCGCATAGCACACTATCGGTAGGGTCAGGGGAGGGTGGGATGTAGGCAAGTCTTTCCTCTATCCGAGAGAATAGAGAGGCTGCTTCCAGAGAGACCCCCGGCTCATAAAGCTACATACAGGTAATCATAGTAAACATACATCCTACAAGCAAAAGACACTTAGTAATACATAGATAACAAACTACCAAAAAAGCAAGGAATCTGTAACCTACTAAGTAAAGGGCATAAGAAACAAAAAGCAGCATCAAAACAAAAAAATATTCATAAACAACAAGGATCAAGACTAGCCAACTAGACCCTAAATAGAAAGCTAAGCTAACTAGGTGCATTCCCCTAGAAGTCGCTAACCTTAATCCTACTCCTCTTTCCTTCCACAATGAAGGCTTCCACTACTCTAACTGGCGATGTTGTCGGTCTCCTCTTCACATGACCAAACCATCTCAATCTCCCTTCCTTTATTTTCTCTGATATGCTAACTATTCCTAATATTTCCCTAAAGACCTCATTTCTAATCGTATCTAATCTAGTGTGTCAGCACATCCACCTCAGCATCCTCGTCTCTGCCACCTCCATCCTGCGCTCATGTGTCTTCTTGATGGCCCAATAGTCTGTTCCATACAACATTGTAGGTCTAACTGCGAGTCTATAGAATTTCCCCTTTAATTTAGAGCATGCATAATGACATATAGACGAATTAATATATAAATCAAACGTTTGAAGGGCTTACTTGAAAATTTTGATCATAACTACTTAGGTTTTAAATAAGGACTGCAGTATGATTAATGGGGTCTTGAGTTGATATTCAATTCAATGACTGTATTTCTCTACTCCAGTTTAAGTTTAAAGCTAAAATGAGTGTTAACTCCTGATTAGGCTTATCTAATACTCATAATAAATGATTACTCGGCCAAGTGGGAGAATGTATGAATAATATATAATAATATATTTATTTATATATGGCAATTATAATCATTTATATTATAATAGATCAAAATATTAACTATACCTTATTATATATTAGTTTGGTAATTGTTGATGAACCATATTACCTATAATTAACTAATAAAGGGTTTCCCCTTGGGTGTATATAAGAGAGATAAATATTAACATCATAACCTAATCATACACACATAACAATTTGTGTGTCTCATCTCTTCTAAAACCGGGTTCCTCTCAAGAACCCTAACACCATCCTTAACTATACATCCTAAAGGGGAACTCGACCAAGCTGACAACCATGTCGTCTACATCCTTCTCTGTTGCGGTTACTACTCTCCATGCTGTAACAGGTTCATAGGTTAAATATTTATCATGTTTTCAATTGCTTACATGGAGAATTGATCAACACAGGGGTGTTTGGGATTCCTTATTTTACTTTCTTATAACTTTTCCCATTAGTTAATAAGTTACATATTTGTAACTTATTAACTTATCCCCTCACAATAAAATACGTACCAAACGCCTTTTAACTTTTTCAAAAGTTAATAAGTCATAAGTTGTTTCAAATAAGCAATCCCAAACACCCCGGAGTTACATAAATTCTCGACATTCCCTAAAAAGAAAGAAAAAGTGCTTAAGCTATATGTTTGATTGTGAGTTGCTGCTTATGGAAAAAGAGGAACATGCTAGTCCACTCCGGAACTACGATTGAGATTTTCAGTTTGATAGGGAAGATAAAGGTTTTTGGTTTTCTTTGGGTAAAAAGTAGAGAAAAAAAGGGTTTGCTCTCATGGGAGGAGTGGTTTTGTTTTATATTTAATAGGTGTAGGCGCGTGATGGGGTCTTTTCCGGTGTTGGTTACGTGTTTTGTATCCTTTTTGTTAGGTGGTGTCTATTTTTCTTTTTTTGGTTTGCTTTGGTGGATGTTTTGGTGTGTCTAGCAACTTGGTAGCGTTTTTAATGGAGTATTTTTGTTGGCCGTCAAAAAAAACATGGTCCAAGACAAAATTTTAAGACCTCAAAGCCATTAAATGTTGATCACAATAACCGGATAACAATCTTGTAATTTTTTTTTCCATTTTGAGAAACTTTGGATGCAACATAACCACATAATTTTAAAACATATAATACAAGCGTTTTAATGTTACCACTTAACCATCTCAAATATTTTTAAACCAAAATTGTGAGTATATATTGTAAATCACAAGAAGAATCATATACACCAAAACTTGTGTCCTTAATTACATAAATATTAATAATGCTTTAAACATAAACATAGGTTGACACTTTGACATAACTAACCCTAAACTTTAACATGCGTGGGATTAATGGCTAACAAAGCCTATATGGTTCATCTAATTGATATCTTCAAAGCTGTGCTCTTTGGTGATGATTGGATGCAAGCAGCTCACAACCATGGTAGTATTGTGAGATGGAACCATATCTCAAAATGGATAATGTACTGCTGGTAACAATGAACTAGGGAAACAGACAGCAGAAAAACTGAGAATTAGGTTTCGTTTGCTGACGGTCGTATGCAGGAATCCCGCAAGCGAACCCCTGCCAACATGGTAAACAGAGATTCGTCCCCTGTAACAGAAGATTACGACAACGAAGATGCTGATGCTGATTACATGGATGATAATGAACTTGGCTAGTTAACTCAATGCTCAGCGTATTCTTTAAAGACTTTCTTGGCCAAAGACTCCCAAACTCTTTGTAAAATAGCAATTTCATTCACATCAAACATAAATGTGTAATTAAGCTTAAAAATTAAAATCATACAACAAAAAGTTGGAAATAATTATTAAACCAAGACTGTTCTAAGAAGTCTTGGAATTAAACAAAAATAAGAATATTAAGCAACACAACGACCACATGAAAAAATATATTACACCAGGACTGTTATGAAGTTTGTTTGATCCTTAACAAATGAAAAAAATAAAAATCTGCAAATCTCACATACATAAATAACAACACCACATATACTGATCACGTAATTTGCAACATTTAATCACTTTAACCAAATAAAAATCAATCTCTTAAAAAAGTTACAGTTCAATATCTGTAACCCTAGATCCATACTACCCATAAACACAAATCATCGATCGAGATACGATCAAAATTTTAGGTATATTTTTAACAAGAAGTATTAAAAAATGGCGATTTAGATTAAAATTTGATCATAAATTCCAATCGCTTAAATGTAACAAGTAGAGATCATAAATCAGAAAGGAAATAGTGACCTTTTATTGATAGGTTGAAGCATCTGATTTCTCGCATATGTTGTCTGGTGATGTAAAATAACTTCTTGTTTTAATTGGGCTCATAGTTTGTTAGATACTGAGATAGTTTTTGGGCCTATGATTTTTTTACTGAACGTCGTGATCTAATAAACTCCTAGAAGATGGAAATAAAATGCATCCACAATTGGTTGGATGAAAAACGTGTCAAATATGTTAATTTTGGTATAGAATATAAGAAAACCGATATGTACATCGATGATCAGAAACTTCAACATTATAGCATATAAGTATGAATGATTTCTTCCAATATTACCCAAGTTGAGATGAAAGAAATTAATTTCATGATGGAGGGTAATAAGTTGCAACATGAAAGAAAACATGTAAGCCACCTGTATGTCGGTCAGCAAATTCAGAAATCCGAAGTCTGGGTTTGAACTCTGGAAGACAAATGTATGCAAACAGTATGGTCAATCGATCTTATTTATGTAACTAGACAGGGCACACCACGACACTCAGTCCAAGTAAGTATGTTGATCTTAAATCTTCTCCCGTTAATATTATAATATGGTTCGGGTACGCTTTTCTCTATTTTCAAATTTTTCGGGTCGGGTTAGTTCGGGTTCAGGTTCTCACGTGTGGGGTGTCGGTTTTATTTAAAAATGACAGCCCTAATTGATTGTCCCAGGCTCCCAGCTATAGCCACATAAAACTCAATTATTCCTTGGGATTTAGACATTGATTATCCAAACTTTCAAAATTATGTGTATTGTTATATGTATTCTAAAAGTTTCATATATGGGTTTTGTTAGGTAAGACCCAAAATCAAGCCATCACAAAACTCACAAACAAGAATATCATAATATTTAATGATAATTAACAAAGCTTTAGAGAACTCATCATCTAGTTCTAATTTATAGAGACCATCATCAAGATAATCAATCAAAACACTTGAGACTTAAAAGAATTAGTTAGTTTGTCATGAACATGAGAAACATCAAAATCGTCTATGTCTAAAAGTGGAAGCAGGATATTGTGAAAAAATGTCCATGATCACTACATATAATCCATATTTCATAATTCTCATATACTCTTTAGTGTTGAGCATATAAAAGGAGAAGGAAAAAAAAGCATCAACATATTAGTTAGTTTTAGGCCCCCTGATACCTTGAGCTGCCGTAGTAATATTTTAGTGAAAACATTCATGATTTTATGCTAAAATATTGATGTTTCCTATCCTTAGTTGTATAATGTCTTCAATTCATTTACATACAGTGTTTTTCCTCAATATGTGATTGTTGATGTACGTTTACAATTGCTTACATTTTCTATATTATAAATGGCATATTTGACAAATTTTTAAATAACCAATTATGGGTTCATTTTTTATGTGCATCTTGTATTAGGTAACTAGAGAGGAATCAATGGCCAAATAATCTATACATACTACAAAAAACATCTTTAATGACATGTAATGTGTGTCATAAAAGGGTACTCATGACACGCAAATGCGTGTAGTGGAAGCCCATGTCATAAATTGTATATGACACGCATCTGCGTGTCATATTTAATGATACGCGTTTATGACATGCATTCATGACACGCTTTCATGCCCTCCATTTATGACACTAATATATGACTTGCACTTATGAGTGTCAAAATATATATATATATATATATATATATATATATATATATATATATTTATGCCTAATTACTAAAATTTACATTAATGGCACAATTATAGCTACAAAATTATATATTTCATTTCTAAATTAAACATCGTAAGTCAAAATATTACAAATATTCCTAAAGTTAACAAAAATATTGGTTAATATTCAACACTATACATATCACTATCGGAGAATAAAATTCATCGTATAACTCAACCTTTCTTCTTGAACTACATCAAAATCCGCCTTCATGTATTCTTCTTTGCCTCCCCCAACCTAAGAATAAAATTAACAAAAAAAATTTACAAAATTTGATCGGGTCAAAACTGTTACAGCCTCACCTTAACCTTTTTGTCCAACTTAGTTTCAAAATAGTCAGTGGTGTGCAATTTGCAAAAATTATATCATATAAGTATTAATGAAAAATCTTGAATGGAATAATTTAGGAAGTTTAATGAACTAAAATGCTCACAATACACACAGGGCTATTTTTTAGTGTTTGAGTCATTTCATTTATACAATTTTCTACTTCACCCGTTAGAGAAAGACAACCCGAATCGAAACATTCATAAGAGATGAAATTGCCACCCTAAATCTTGTCCTTAAAATTGAGTAATTTTTTCGTAAAGGTTAGGTTGACCCAAAACACTTTTTGTTGGGTACTTTTTTAAAATTTGTGTTAACATGATCGCAATAATTTAAATAAGTCAATTTTACCACCTCATAAGTAAATGTTTTCAGCCCTACACATGTCCCTGAAATTGGGTGAATTTTGCTACAAATCAAGACGGGTCAGATTAGGCTAGGATGACCCAAAACACCTTTTGTTTTTCAACAAGAATATATAGTTCAACAATATTATTTTTTTAATTAAATGATCACGGAAGTTTTAAGCTCTAAATTAGAAATTTGGGAACTTCTAACTCATTTGACATGTTCCTTCTAATATTTTCTTATTTGACCCGTTAGAGATTAATCATAACCCCAATCAACTCAATATAATTAAGGGTTAAAAAAGCACCTCAAGTAAACACACTAGATATCTCTGAACTGCAGCATCTCATAATGCAAATCTATGAGCATCTTATCCGACTTTCTGTTCTTGCTCAACTCGCCATAGCGCCTGTAACAGAAAAAAATGTAGTTGTTCTTTTAAATGTTAATATATTTATTAATACAAGGAAACAATAAAAGGAATATTATATTTGAACCTCAAGTATTGTTTTTTTCCTATTCTTAGTTGTCATCAAGAAGTTATATAATAAACTTCCGATTGTTGATCTATGTATTTCCGGCAACATTATATTTTCTTCCGGTTATGTTTCCTCTAACATTGTAATCTTTATTCTCATTGTTAACTGATTTTATTAATCAGTTTAGGTTGTAAATCATGAATGGTGATGAAGGTGATATGTGGACGTATTTTTGTTTTGCCGGTAAGTTTTTCTGTTAAGTTTTTCTGGATATGTGTTATACCTATAACAAATGGTTGCTTTACATTATTTCAGGTTATTTACCCGATTGATTTGCTGAAGATTTTATTTTAGTTTCTTAATCAAAATCTTAGATTCCATTGTTATGTTTTTCGGGTAAGTAATCCGTTAAGCTTTTCGTTAAGTTTTTACGGATATGTGTTATACTTATTACAATGGTTGCTTTTCATTATTTAAGGTTATTTACCCAATTGATTTGCTGAAGATTTCATTTTTGTTTCTTAATCAAGATCTTAGATTCCATTGTTATTATAATTATTTGTTATTTTTCGGTAAGACATTCAAATTTTTCGGTTATAAATTAAATATCAAATGTTCCATATATTCTACTTTATAATTTCAGGTGAATGTCACGGCTGATACAATCTATTATCCGGTAACACCTTTAAAATTTTCCGGTTATTATTTATAATTAAAATAATCCATAATATCAATAATAATATTCGTCTTTATTATTCCCGGTAATTTTCCGACTCATATAATCTAATTTCACGGATTGATCACGAGTTTATAATATGTATTTTTTTAATGTTGATGTATATTTAATTTTTGAATATTCATGTATATACATTTTCATTCTTTTTAGATAAAAGAAAATATTATTGTATATCGGAAATAAGTTGATCTATATTTTTTTTCCAGCGTGCGTTAATTTATTAGACATTGAATTATTCCATTAATACAATTTATTTAGTTTGATTTTCCTTATTTATTTAAATAACCTAATTAACATGAATATTGTAAGTTATATAGTTTAATTATCCCATTAACACATTTGATATACTTTGACTTTCCTTAATTTATACACAAACCTATTTTCTTGTTAATTTGAATTATTTAAAAATAATTACTTGATAGTCAAAGTGAATAAGTTAATTTGGTATTCGAAAATATTAAAGTTAATATTAAATTAATTTGAATATTTTTTGACCATCAAGTAAATAAGTTAATTTGACATATTTTTGGTACAAGTTAATTTGAAAATAATTATCCATATTTTACATAATAATAAGTTGACTAAAGTTATAAAAACAAGCTCCTAAAATAGAAACGATGATTATGGATGTTGATTGTGAGTGGATATATTCAAATACTTGACAGTCGCATTCTAAAAATAAAGAGCATATAATTTCCTATGAACATAGTCAACGCACACTGTTATTATTTCCTGTTATTATTTCTAGGCCCAAACATGTGTACTAATTCACAGCCCAAAACTAAACTCCTATTTGACTTATCTTCAAAATATTTGGGGCCTTAGAAAATAGGTGGCCCAAAGCCTTTGCTTGGGTTGTCTTCACTATTGGGCCGGCCCTAGTCAAAGACCACCTTCAAATACGAAAGTTATAGACAAAGTCAAGGTCAAGATCAAAGACAATACTGGTCAAAGTTGACTTTAGGATGAGCATATATATGTATATGGTACGGACGGACCTAGTTCAAAACCAGAGTTAGCATCGCTACCCCTCAACTTTTCATCGTTAATTGCTGTAAATTTTGTATTTTTGTGTTGTTTTCGTATTTCACTACCGTTGTAAAAATATTACTTACCCCTATTTGTTTAAAATCCAACCAATTTAAAAGTTCAAATTAGTTAAAGCTAAACAAAGTTTAAAGCCCAAAGCAAATAAAACCTATTAACCCTTTTTCTTTTGTTCGTGAACGAGAAACATCAAACAGAAACATGCTTAACAGCTACTTCTGGCCTTCCATTACCACCACTAGTCACCCCTACCCCTAGCCATCCTCCGATCACCACTTCACTGAACTACATGCGAAGCCAAGTAACCAACGCCCGACGTGCTCCTCCTCCACAGTTCAATTTGTACTTGTTCAAGTTAATTAGGTATTCTGCTAGACATCTACCTTTATATAAAAATTATAAACTTTTGAGAAATCAATCCAACCTTTGGAAGATGATAAGAAATTGTCTTAGGTGAACCTAGCACATGAAATGAGCAGATCAAGTAGTGGTTTTATAAAGAGATAAATATTTTAGGGTGTTCTTGTCTGAATTGGGCTCATAGTTTGTTAGATATGAGACAGTTTTTGGGCCTATGATTTTTTTACTAAACGTCATTATCTAATAAACTCCACAATTGGTTGGATGAAAAACCTGTCAAATATGTTAACTTTGGTATAGAATATAAGAAAACCGAAATGTACATTAATGATCAGAAACTTCAACATTTATAGCATATAAGTATGAATGATTTCTTCCAATATTACCCAAGTTGAGATGAAAGAAATTAATTTCATGATGGAGGGTAATAAGTTGCAACATGAAAGAAAACATGTATGGGTTTGAACTCTGGAAGACAAATGTATGCAACCAGTATGGTCAATCGATGTTATTTACGTAAATAGACAGGGCACAGCACGACACTCGGTCCAAGTAAGTATGTTGATCTTAAATCTTCTCCTGTTAATATTATAATATGGTTCTGGTGCGCTTTTCTCTATTTCCAAATTTTTCGGGTCGGGTTAGTTCGGGTTCAGGTTCTCACGTGTGGGGTGCCGGTTTCATTTAAAAATGACAGCCCTAATTGATTGCCCCAGGCTCCCTGCTATAGCCACATAAAACTCAATTATTCCTTAGGATTTGGACATTGATTATCCAACAACTTTCAAAATTATGTGTATTCATATATGTATTCTAAAAGTTTCATATATGGGTTTTGTTAGGTAAGACCCAAAATCAAGTCATCACAAAACTCACAAACAAGAATATCATAATATTTAATGATAATTAACAAAGCTTTAGAGAACTCATCATCTAGTTTTAATTTATAGAGATCAACATCAAGATAACCAATCAAAACACTTGACACTTTAAAGAAATAGTTAGTTTGCCATGACCATGAAAAACATCAAAACCGTCTATGTCTAAACGTGAAGCGTGATATTGTGAAAAAATGTCCATGATCACTACATGTAAACCATATTTCATAATTCTTGGATACTCTATAGTGTTGAACATATAAAAGGAGAAGGAAAAAAAAGCATCAACATATTAGTTAGTTTCAGGCCTCCTGCTCATACCTTGAGCTGCCGTGGTAACATTTTGATACCTTGAGCTGCCGTGGTAATATTTTAGTGAAACACTTCATGATTTATGCTAGAATATTGATGTTTCCTATCCTTAGTTGTATAATGTCTCCAATTCAATTCATTTACATACATTGTTTTTCCTTAATATATGATTGTTGATGTACGTTTTCAATTGCTTACATTTTCTATATCATAGATGGCATATTTGACAAATTTTTTAAACAACCAATTATGGGTTCATTTATGATGTGCTTCTTGTAATAGGTGACTAGAGAGGAATATTCAATGGCCAAATAATGTATTACAAGTAATAAACATTTAAGCCCAATTTAAACATATGACATGATTTCCCAAAATATTTATGTATAAAACCACGGCTCCTAACAAGCTAATTTATTACTCCCTCCGTCCATTATAAGTGTCATAGTTTGATTTTTCTAGTCTTTTTTGTTTAACTTTGACCGACAACATTTTTGTTTGTGTTATATAATACTTGATGTAAAATATATGAATGGATTGGGTTTTAATCGTATTTTACATTGATATAATTTTCATCAAGTATTATATGACACGAACAAAAATATTTACGGTCAACGTTGCAAAATAAAGACTTGAAAATTCAAACTAGGACTCTTATAATGGGACGGAGGGAATATATGGTTGCTCCTCATTCCCATCTTCGTCCTATCCATGCTTCAACCTCTCAAAAGAATGTCAATATTTTGTTTTGTTAATTTATATGATTGCTACATGATATTTTTCAACTATTAACTACAAATTTTGCTCTAATAATTTGGAAAATGAAATTCGATCCAATCAAAATTGCTATTTTTAAATAACTCTTGTTGTTCCTAAAGATTTAATTGTTTCAATGGTGATTTAATTTTAACACTTCTGAGAACAAAAAATGGTTCAATGTATTTTATTTGAATTACACACGGAAATCCTCGACTAACAAAGTCTTTAAAGAAAATGTTGAGCATTGGGATAGCTTACCTCTTGTTTTATTATATATATTCAAATATAACAAATAATGTTTGATTGGGATAAGAAGTTCATAACCAACATGAGCTACAAAAGGCATGTCAAAAATCAAAGGCCAAAGTCAAAGACCACCTTCAAATACGAAATTATAGACAAACTCAAGGTCAAGATCAAAGACAATACTGTCAAAGTTGACTTTAGGATGAGCATATACATATATGTATATGGTAGGGTTGGACCTAGTTCACAACCAGAGATAGCATCGCTACCCCTCAACTTTTCATCGTTAGTGTAAATTTTGTAATTTTGGGTCGTTTTTGTATTTCGCTACCGCTGAAAAATATTACTTACCCCTATTGGTTTAAAGTTCAACCAATTTAAAAGTTTAAATCAATTAAAGCCCAAACAAAGTTTAAAGCCCAAAGAAAGTAAAACCCAATAACCATTTTTCTTTTGTTCGTGAACGAGAAACATCATTTATAAACATGCTCAACAGCCGCTTCTAGCCTTCCATGACCACCACTAGTCACCCCCGCCCCTAGCCCTCCTCTGATCACCACTTCACTGGAACTACATGCACAGCCGAGTAACCAACGCCCGACGGGCTCCTCCTCCACAGTTCATCTTGTACTTGTTCAAGTCAATTAGGTATTCTTCTAGACTTCTACCTTTATCTAAACTTGTAATTGTTAGTTTATATAAATTGTTAATATGAAATTGTTTATTGCAATTGGAATTTTCGGTTTATGTCTAAATTGGAACTAATATGGAATATAGGGTTTATATGTAAACTCGAATTTGGGTTTATGCCTTTATGGTAAATTTTGTTTAAGTTTTACAAAATTGAAGAACATGAAAATAGATTAGTGAGGTCTCAACTAGTTTACTAGAAGGGATATTGGTTTTAATACTCTCAATTTTCCCTCATTGGTAGATAACACTCCCAACTTTCGATTTGTCACCCACCACTCCCAACTTTCACCCTATTTTCCTGTACCACTCCCCGTCTAAATGAACACTAACCTCGTTAATGTTTTCGACTAAAATGTCATTCAAATTAGTTGAGGGGGTAAAACAGAAATTTTATTTTTAACACACAACCTCCATTTTCGGTGACCTCGTTTTTCTGGCGACCTCTTTTTCTCCTGCGAATTTAAGTTTTCCGACTATCTCATCTTTCAATACACCATATCCATCATTTCACCGAGCTTCACATATGATATGATGAAGATGGTGCTCGCCGGAAAACCTGCAACTCGATTTTCCGGCACGCATGCGATCCCAGAAGGGAAGGTGGTTGGATGAGACACTGGTGGTGGCGTGGGGCGGGGGTTGCAGTTTTGGGGAGGTGGGCAGTGAAATGATGGATATGGTGTTCGTTGGAAACCTGCATCTCGCCGGAAAACTCAAATTCATATGTGAAGCTCGGTGAAATGATGGATATGGTGTTCGAAAGACGAGATAACCGGAAAACTCAAATTCTTCAGAAAAAATGAGGTCGCCGGAAAAACGAGGTCACCGGAAATGGAGGTTGTGTGTTAAAAATAAAGTTTTTGTTTTACCCCCTCAACTAATTTGAATGACATTTTTAGTCCAAAACATTAACGAGGTTAGTGTTCATTTAGACGGGGAGTGGTACAGGAAAATAGGTGAAAGTTGGGAGTGGTGGGTGACAAATTGAAAGTTGGGAGTGTTATCTACCAATGCGGGAAAGTTGGGAGTATTAAAAACCAATATCCCTTACTAGAAAATATGTGTGGGCTCAACTTGAAAATAGATTCAGATGGATTTACGCAATAGAATGGATGATGGATGATGAGTATTTGAACAATGTTTTAATTTTTTCGTTTAAATGAGAAACGTTTGATAAAGTAAAAGAATAGGGTGTAATGGCTCGATTTCAAGCTTCAAAAACCAAAGAGGATAAATATGCACCCTATGTGTTTAAATGTATTTATTATCGTGTTTTTATATTTGTTTCGCTTACATTGTATGAAATACGGTAAAAAAATTCGAACATTATACTGAGATTGATGCCTAGATCCGCCAGTTGTATATGGTATCAAGTACCAGTACCATAGCTATAAATTCGGTAACCAGTTTTCTTCAAGTTCGGGTACTGATTAGGTGGAGGTAACTATACGGTAACCACTTTTGATGGGCGCTCTTGATTGAAATTGAAGAATTAGTTATTGTAGGGATAATTGAGGCTAGATATAAAAAAGAGAAAATGGCCTTTCTATGATCCCATTCCAGATGGAAGCTAGAAACCAACACTATAGTACAAACAAATTTTGTTGATGTTCTTCAAAACTTACAAACAAAAAATTGTTGTTTATTCCGATTCAAAGTGTACTAGTTCAACTTCCACAAATTTGAGAGAAGCTGAATTATTTGTGTTCAGATAAGAGGTATGCGTGCATCATATTGAAATAGCATAATCTGAATTTTAATTTAATTCAACTAATTGTAATTGGTTATTTCTGGTATTGATTGAAATTAGTTGCTCAATTTCTTGATGATTTAATAAGTTGTTCAAAATAATTGATTACCCTATCCGGATTAGTTGTATAATTTAGAAAATTGAAGTTTAGAATTGAAAAAAGCAAGTTTGTTGCACAAGATTTTGTTTGACTTGAATTAGTTAAGTACAATTATTAGGAAGCATGTGGTAAGAGAAACTACACATTAATTATGGTCCGAATTGACTTATGGAAGTGAATTTACTATTTCCTTTCGGCGTCTAAGACTTTTGTGATGACTGTTTGACTGTAACTTTTTAATCGTCACGTGCTCATTGCATTGATCATTCACCAATTATAGTGGTACATATCTTTGTAACAAACACTTGGAGTTTCATCTGGTTAACCAATATATATATATGCCTTTTCACAATGATGCATGTTTCAACTAATAGATATTATAAGCTAGGTTATTATATTGTATTATCATATATATCATTGATTTGGTTAGTTTTAGTTATAGAATGGTTACATAATTGGCTAAATGTCGGTGGACGGATTCTATATGTACAGCACAAACCCTCATTCGTAAATCACGGATTTCTAATTAAGAACAAGTACAGTTTGTAAATTAATGGTAGGATATGGAAAACTAACAAGAAATTTAAGTATTTTATGGCATTATAATTATGAACGGATTCCATATATACACCCTAATTTAGATGATAGAAATTCCATAACTAGATATGAAAAAGTTGCATCACAAGGAAAGGCGTCTTGGACAACCAGAAGAAACTCTATGTGTATGTTTTGTTATCTGTTTGTCAAAATCCAATAGTTTTAACGATAACTACTAAAAAGATAAAGCGATTTATTCAAAGCCGAGTTGCCACTTGATCATCACAAAAATTTTGAAACCAAAAGTGTGTGTATTGTAAAACAAGGAAGAATCATATTCACCCAAAATTGGGTCCTTAACTACATAAATACTAAAATACTTTAAACATAAGTAAACTTAGTTTGACACTTTGACAAACTAACCCTAAAATTTAACATGTCTGGAATTAATGGCTAACAAGTCCTATCTGGTTTCATCTAATTGATATCTTCAAAACCGAGCTCTTTGGTGATGAATGGAGAACCTTTCTTTGCTAAAGAACCCAGCAGCCAGGCTAAATGGAGAACCTTTCTTTGCTGACGGATGTATGCAGGGGTCCTGCAACTGAACTCCTGGCACGCCGTCACATAAAAAATCTTGGTAATATGATCAAGAGATTTGTCTCGTGTAAAAGAGGGTGAAAACAAAGAAGATGCGGATGCTGACTACATAGATGATAATGAGCTTGGCCAGTTATTTCAACAACATCCAAGGAAATGAATCCATGATGCAATCACCATCTGCAACAAGGCTAGAACACAGTATACGAGGGCTGGCTATCTCAATGCTCAACGTATTCTTTAAAGACTTTTTTGGCCAAAGACTATTGAGGGTTAAAATTTTGGAGGTCAAACTTTCTATAAAATAGCAATTTCATTCCGATCAAACATTAATGTGTAATTAAGCTTAAAATCATACAAGAAATAGTTGAAAAAAATTATTAAACCTTGACTGTTCTACGAAGTGTTAGAATTAAACAAAAAAGAAAATCAATATTAAACCTTGCTTTTGTTCGGTTTGAGAACGTGCCAACCTATGTATGTGGGGGAAGCTGTTTCTATATTTGACAATGGTCTTCGAAGGGCGATTGAGGACATCGTGGTTTGTGGAGGTCCGTTCTTTGGGGATCTCCAATGGAGGTTGGCATCACTTCCGACTCGTTATGGGGGGTTGGGTCTCTGTTCGGCCGATGATGTATCTACATATGCTTTTGTGGCTTCGAGAGCACAGTCGTGGTGTTTGCAAGACCATATTCTTCGGGGTTTTGATATTTATGGGTTGGACTCTGATTATGGGTGCGTGATGGATCGTTTACGTACTTCACTTCCAGATTTTGATCTTTGCGGGTTCTCTAATAAGGACACCGCCCCCCCTAAAGCCCAACATGTTGTGGCGAGTGCCTTATTTAGTGGAATCGTCAAGAGTTTAGAAGTGAAGTTTGATCTATCCCCTCGCCAAAAGGCGGTGTTTGAATGCCTTCAGTCTCCTCGGGCTCAGGATTTTCTAACGGCCATCCCTATTGAAGGATTAGGCCAACGTATGTCGGGTTTGGAGTATCGGGCTATCCTTAAGTACCGGTTAATGATCCCTATGTTCCCGACGGATGAACCTTGCCCAATTTGTCGCAAGGTCTGTTTGGATTCTTTTGGTGATCATGCGGTGCATTGCAAAGAATTGTCTGGCTTTAAATACAGACATGATCTGGTTAGGGATGTTCTGTGTGATGTTCTTAAACGGGCAGGGATTTCTGCTAAAAAGAAGGCCCCTGTTAACTTTCTTACGGATCCTCTTGAAGGGAGGTCTACTTTACGATGAGCTGATATTCTTGTCTTCGGGTGGGCAGGGGGGAAACACGCCTATGTGGATCTTACAGGAGTGTCTCCTCATGTTGGGCTCAGGGACCGTGGGTTTGTTGTGGGTCAGGCTGCGTTGAAGGCTGAATCGGGCAAAGTTGTTAAACACGAGAAAGCTTGTTTAGATAATCAACATGTCTTTCTACCATTTGCCTTTGATACATTTGGTTTTCTGGCTCCAGAGGCTATGAAATTTTTGAGTAGGGTTCAGCGCGTCGTACACGGAACCTCTTCAGCTTCTAGGTCCCAAAGCTTCGTTTTTAGCAGGATTGGCTTTGCTATTCAAAAGGGGGTTGCGGTGCAACTTGTTGCCCGTTTGCCTGCCACTTTATTGTAATCGTTTTATAGTAAAAGACAAATCTAATTATTATTATTTAAACCTTTAAATAAAGTTGTCAATTTGATAAAAAAAAAATATTATAAAGTTTGTTGACGTCCAATCTTAAGACATGAAAAACCTCAAAATCAGCAAATCTTAGATGAGTAACTACACCCCTTATACGGACCACGTAATTTCCTGTAACCCTCAAATTGATCGAGATACAATCAAAATTTTAGGAGGAATAAATAAAACTGTTAATTACAAATTCCAATTGCTGAAAAATTACAAATAAATAAACGTAACCCAAGATCCATATTACCCATTAACACAAATCATCAAAACTTTAGGTTTTTTAACAAGGAGTATTTAAAAATGGCGATTCAGATTAATCCGATCATAAATTAAAATCGGATTCGGATAAAAATAACAAGTAGAGATCATAAATCAGAAAGGAAATAGTGACATTTTATTGATAGGTTGAAGCATTTGATTGCTCGATCGAATATGTTGATGTTGGTTGGTGCTTAGACGAGAAGAAAGGAACCAAGGGCACAGTCTGTCTTTGATGTAAATGAAAAATATATAACTTGTAGAAGCTCGGTGGTTTTATATTTACAAAGAGATAGATAGATATTCTAGAGTGTTCTTCATTGAATTGGGCTCATTGTATAGTCTTTGGGCCAATGATTTCTCTCTAGATATATTTTTAACTAAACGTCATGACCTTCTAACCTCCTTGAAGATGGAAATTAAATACATCCACAATTGGTTGGATGAAAAACCTATCAAATATGTTAATTTTGATATAGAATATAAGAAAAACGAAACGTACATCAATATTGATCAGAAACTTCAACATTTTAGCATAAAATCATGAATGATATCCGCAAATGTTAGGACTGATATTTTCAATCCTGAAGATATGTTATACTTGAATATGTGTCTGGATCAGTTATCCTCTTGAAAAATTTCAGAGTTATGTCAAAGATCAAGGATCCTCAGAGGTTGGTATTATTAACAACTGTTTCCTGTGTGTAGGTTATTATTCAACACAAAGTAACAACTCTATTACTGAGTCTACCTTAAAGTTCGCTACTGGAAGCTCCCAGCACGTGGTCAAATGAACGTTAGAGGAGTTATGGAAGAGTGACGGATAGTTAGGAGTTATAGTTATTTGTAATTTCCTTTATAAACATCGAGATAATGATCAATTAGAACTCATTTGTATTTACACACACTTAGAGCAATACTCAATAATTCTCTCTACACTAGCATTTCATTGTAATATCGATCGTAATCTCCAAACACTTGTAACCTTTTTTGTGATTAATAAATTGGTGATCGACGATTTGTCAACACCCAGGGTTTTTTTCCTTTGATCTGAACAAGATCAAGGGGTTTGTAACATTTCGGGTTTTCTTCTTGCCCGACCCGTTTAAGGGTTCGGGTCACTCATTTAATAAAACCGACGCATTTATTGAGTAATTTTATTGTTTTAGTTTTTTTTTATTATTATTGTTTAATAGTTAAACACTTAAACTACAAGAACTTGACAAATCCCACCCAAACTCAAACTTTAAACCATTCTCCTTTCCATCTATAAACTTCAGGGACCAGTTATGTAAATCATGATATTACAATATATAATAATATATAAATAACCCAAACCACCCACCCTGGTCCGACAGTTGACCCAAACCCGACGGCCCCAAATCCTTCAAAATCTTCAATCCTGCTCGTTTATGATCAATTAATTTTGGCAATTGGCAATTCCATCGAATAAACGCGTAACCGACACTCAATTATAGTAAACGCGTGTTAATTAGCCCGTATTGTGATCAGTTAACCTTATTAAGCCCGAACAAACCCTAACTCGTGATCTTATATAATCCCTTCGTATTAGATCAATTAATCTTGCAAAAACCATCTCTTCCTCGCCGCGACCCTTTCCCCTAAAACCAATTCAGTTAACAAAAACATCTTAGTACCTAATTGAAGCCACTTCTGGCCGCAACAAGCTCGATCATTTTCACCATCTTACCGAACGTTATAATTCAATTATCAGGTATGGTTGAGATCGCGAATCATTGTAGATCAAATGCCCCAACCTTGTTTGATCGAACATGGTTCAGATTACCCAATTGGATAATCTAGGGTTCTTATCCTCTTTTAATTGTGTTTTTATATTTTCGATTCTGTTATGCTAACAAATGATTAAGCTGGTTCAGTTAGCCGGTCACGTATATAACAATGGCTGGGTCGCGGGTTCGAACCCGACCCAGCCCGTTTTTAATCTTTTTACCCGTTTTTGGTGATTTTTTTTATATATTAACATTTTTCTTAATTTGCTTGATTATTATAATTACTTAATAAATTTTATAATTATAACTTTGGCAAAAAACCGAACTTCCGAGTCCTAAAATCCGGTTTTCTTTTATTTATTGTTTATAAAAAACTATATTAAGTAATAAATGTTATTTTTCTTAAACCGAGCCTCTAAGTCTCACGAAATCCGGTTTTTTATAGCTTTATATATTTAAAACCTTTTTAATCAAATTTTTACATTTACTACATGTGATACAATATTTTGATCAACCGAACTTAAATTGTTCATAATAAATCTCCTTTTAAAACTCCATGTTAATTTATATATATATTACATAATATTTATCTTATTTATGAAAAATATTTAATGATGATTAAATACTAATAATAATAGTAATAACTAAAACGTTAATAAAATACAACAACCATAATAAAATGACAATAAGATTAATAACCTCATCGAGACCCAAGATCCATCTTATTATTTTGTTAGCTATATTTAACTCTCTTATTCGTTAACAACTAGGATTAATTGTCGGCAAATCTCGGGAAGCTTGATCGTTTTTCCATCCTAGCCTCTTCTTTTATTATCTCGTCCTCGTTTATCCCTCATTAAAGGTAAGTAAATTCACATCCCTTTTTACCATTTTAAGTTTTGGGGGCGTTATGTGTTCACAATTAAATTATTGTTTTCACTACGATTCCACTATATGCGTAATTGAAATTGCTCGATTAGTTGATATGTGCAAATGCGACTATGTGTTTACTTTATGTTGATTGGTATCCTCATCTTCATCCTCATTAGTATGATCATACGCCGTCGAATTAGCTCGTTATCAAAATGATTCGATTGAAAAGACAACTTTTATTTACTGATATACTAGTTGTAGTGATTTACAATTATCGCACAGAATTGTCATTTTTATTATTATATATACTCAAAATCGTGGTTTACTTGCTCAACTTTATGTTGACAAAATATATATTTTCACGCATGGCGCAGGTAGCTTTATGGGATGAATCGAGTATTGGAAGTTAGATGAGACCTTAGGTTGCTTGATGAATGAAGACCATTTTCTTCTTGTTTTAAGTTATTTATTATTGATTTGTAACGTTATTGTTAAGACAATGTTTGTGCTTTTGAAAATTGATATATGAATGAATAATTTAGATATTGACACATGTATTTTACTTAGTGTCTTCTGAGCTATGATACAATCAATGTCATGCCCCGGCACGTTCCGTCATAGGTTGGGTTGTGACAGATTGGTATCAGAGCCGAAGGCTATAAGATAGGTGGTTAACGTAACGACCTAGTAGCATGGTTAGGGTCCCTATACGTGTTCCTATACGTGCACCCTACTTGTTTAAATTTTTTACATAGATTAGCATATTTATATTGTTTATCATATACAATTGTAAACAAAAAGCACACACTTAATCCGAGGCTATGCCTCACCCTCCAAAAGTATTTTTTTTAAACTCTAGGACGATTTTATCGGGAAATTCCTAAGGAAATCCCACCTTTTTGCTCCCCTCTCCTTGAGGAAGATTCGTGGGACGGATATGTAGTAACTGAAAGAGGGACGCACTTGTTTACTGAACCCTTGACACCAAGGCTTGCGAGCCTAAGAAGTGCAATGCGCATAAATCTCAATTAACCGCGAGATCTGGTTGCCTTCCTGGAGTGGTCGGTAAGGGTGTGGAACTTATTACGCCAAAGCATATCACACCAAACGTACCCGAAACTACTACCCTCATTGTATCAACGTGGTCATGTGACGATCACATCCTTAAATTTATAACCGAATTCACGGTGATTTCGTGGCTAAACTCGGTTTTTTCGTATTGTGTTTTGTTGATCGGATGGATGAAGTATGTTCAATGGGGTGGTTCCCGAACTACTTCAACCATCTACCTCAACACCCCCCTCAAATTCGATTTTCGATTGTTTTTTTTATTTGGTGTTAGATATTTTTTTCATTTGTTGGAAGGACCCATGGTGATACATGAAGCCCTAACTGATAAATGAACCTATGTATTTTTATTCAAGTTCTGTTGTTATATTTTCTCAAAACGTTAAAGATGATAAAATGTTATATAATCAAGTCTCGTTAATAACGAAATTCTCAACCTCGAACACAATCCCAACCTCAATGCACGACTACTATATTTCGTCAATTATTTATACTTGCAACATTCACCCAAGTCTTACGAACTTTACACATTTTACCCTTGCAGTATGTCTTCTCGCCTCCTCAACCGTAACCGCCGCAACGGCAACTCTGGCCACAGCATGTCGTCCCGCATTGCTAAGGGTGTCGTAGAAGCCCTCCAAACGATCATCTCTCAATTGCAAAATGTGAGTGCTTCATCATCATCCGCAACTCCGAACCCAAATGCTTACCCCCTCAAACAATTCAAGAGTGCCAACCCGCCCGAATACTTCGGTATCGATGGTGCTACCATTCTCCTCCAATGGTTCGAAGAAATGGAGAGCATATTCCTCCATTGTGAATGTCCCGAGGACAAGAAAACCACTTACGCCTCGAGCAAGCTTAAGAAGAATGCCCTCAATTGGTGGAACGGTGAGAAGCGCACACTTAGCGCTGAGGTTGCCATGGCCTTGCCATGGGATGACCTCAAGAAACTTATGCTCAAGAAGTTCTGCCCAAAACATGAGCTTCAGAGGTTGGAAGAAGAGTTTTGGAACTTGAAACAAGAAAGTGGAAATGACACCATCTACAACGATCGTTTCCATGAGCTGAGCCTTCCCATCCCCCACATGGTCACTCCCCTTGAACGTGCAATCGATAAGTACATCTCGGGTTTTCCTATGCAAATCCAATACTCCGTTCTAAGTTGTGACCCTCAAACCCTCCATGATGCCATCACTCTAGCCGGTACCCTCACCTAGAACCACGTTAAGGCCGGGACCTTGACGCGGAAGAATTCTAAGAAGCACAATGATAAGCCCACAAAGGAATCTAAGCCTGAATCCTCTAAGCCCGAATCCTTCAAGAATAACAACCACAACAACTCATCTCACTACCGCAACAATAAGAGAAAACCCAACTCCCAAAATTATGTTTTAGCCCAACCACAAGCCCAACAAGCTCCTCCAAACAAGAAGCCCTACACCGGCCCACACCCGTATTGCAACACTTGTCAACGCCACCACCCGGCCCAAGCCACTTTTCGGGTGTGCACCAATTGCCACCGATTCGGCCACATTACCCAATATTGTCGAGAAGCACCTCATGTGCAAGCCGCTCCACCGCGGTTCACACCATCAAACCAACCCAACCGAACCATCCCTCGTGCTCCAACCATTAACACTGCTAGGGCTTGCTACAATTGTGGTGACCCAAATCACCTTCGCAACGCGTGTCCTCGACTCGCCCAAGTTCACCAAGCCTATGTTGCACCACAACCCTACTACACCTCCCAAGCCTATCAAGTGCAAGCTTATCAATCCCAACTACCCCAACTCATGGCTCCTCCAACCCTTCAAGCTCAACCCATGGTCATGCAAGCCTATCAAGCTCCAACACCTCAATCGTCAACTTCTCAAATCCAAGCACCTCAAAGAACTCAAGGCTAAGCTTTCACCATCAATGCTCATCAAGCCCGAAACTCGAATGATGTGGTGAACGGTACGTTCCTAGTTAATAAGCACCATGCTTCGGTATTATTTGATTCGGGAGCCGATAGAAGCTTTATTTCCTTTGATTTTGAATATATACTCGATGTGCCCCGTAGTAAATTATCTAAGCCCTGCACGGTAGAGATAGCAAACGTTAGTTCGATCACTATTGACTCCGTCATTCGAAATTGCACGATTACCCTCAATGGACAAAAGTTCTCTATCGACCTTATCCCTATGCAAATGGGCAGCTTTGACATTATAATTGGTATGGATTGGCTCTCTCTCCACCGTGCCGAAATATGGTGTTTTGACAAACTCATTCGAATCCCTATCGATGGAGGCGTGATTCTAAACGTCCGCGGTGAAGGATCCTTCTCAAAGCTAAACCTCATGTCGTGTCTCGAAGCCGAACGTTACTTACTCAAAAAGTATGTCGCCTTTTTAGCCCACGTCACCACAAAATCCGATGGAGAAAAGAAACTTTCCGACATCCCAATTGTCCGCGATTTCCCCGAAGTCTTTCCCGATGACGTTTCCAGACTCCCTCCCATTCATCAAGTGGAGTTCCGTATTGATCTTGTACCGGACCAAATCCCGTAGCCAAAGCACCTTACCGTCTTACACCTTACGAGATGCAAGAACTCTCCAACCAAATCCAAGAACTCACGGAAAAGGGTTTCATTCGCCCGAGTTCGTCTCCATGGGGCACACCCGTCTTGTTTGTTAAGAAGAAAGACGGTACTCTTCGTATGTGTATCGATTACCATGAGCTTAACAAGCTTACAATCAAGAATCATTATCTCCTTCCGCCTATTGATGATCTTTTCGATCAGCTCCAAGGAGCCACATGTTTCTCTAAGATTGTTCTTCGTTTGGGTTATCACCAACTCCGTGTCCACGAATATGACATACCCAAGACCGCCTTCCGTACTCGTTATGGCCACTTTAAATTCCGAGTTATGCCTTTTGGTTTGACTAATGCTCTTGCCGTTTTCATGGATCTTATGAATCGCATTTGTAAACCCTACCTCGACAAGTTCGTGATTGTTTTCATCGATGATATCTTGATATACTCTAAATCCGAGACCGAGCACAATGACCATTTGCACGCCATTCTCGACTTGTTACGAAAAGAACAACTTTATGCTAAGTTCTCCAAATAAGAATTTTGGCTAAAGCAAGTTCAATTCTTGGGACACATCGTTAACGACAAGGGTATTCATGTTGATCTCGCTAAAATTGAGGGCGTTAAAAATTGGGCGACCCCGTCCTCTCAAACGGAGGTTCGTTCATTTCTTGGTTTAGCAGGGTATTACCGTCTTTTTATCCGCAACTTTTCAAAGATTGCTTCACCCCTTCACTACGTGAATATTGACCTTCGGCCACACGAAAAAAGTGTGGCCGTAGGCCTTTAGCCACATACATTTGGTTCAGGTCATATGTGGCCAAAGGTCGTGACACCGTGGGTATGATATGGCCACACAGTTTTTAGTGGCCTTATGTGGTAATAAGTGTGGCTAAAGGGTACATGCATTATTTTCTGGCCATCAAGAAGCCTCTCCAATAAGTGTGGCTAAACGGTAGAAAATGGCCACATGACTATTTACTATGAGTGACCATTGCAAATATAGAGCCACATGAATTAATGTTTCAGCCACATGGATTTTATAATAATGTGGCCAATAGGGTTGTGTTAAACGTGCATTGTGACCTATACCGTGTGGATATAACAAAGCAATAGCCACTTAAATTTAATAATAGTGTGGCTAATTATATTATATAGACATAGGATATTACATTAAAAGTGGCTAAATATGTTTACTTGCCACTTAGAAACTCATTTGTAGATTATAGTGTGGCCATTGTCTTACCGTTTGTCACACAAAATGTTTTTCCTAATATAAAGTGTGGTTATTGTAAAACTTTTCGTCACACATAGTAAAATACTGTGTGGCTAATCATAACTTATAGACACTGGAGGTTATTGTAAAAATGTGTTTAAAAATGTGAACTTGCTAGTCAAAAACTCTTTTGTAGTTTGTGGTGTGGCCATTGTCTTACCGTTTGTCACACATAATGCTTTTCCTAATTTAAAGTGTGGCTATTGTCAAACTGTTCGTCACACATAGTGAGGTACTGTGTGGCTAATAATATCATATAGACACTAATGGTTGTTGTCAATGTGGCTAAAAATGTTAAGTTGCCACTCAAACGCTCTTTTGTGGTGTGGCCATTGTCTTACCGTTTGTGACACATAATGCTTTTCATAATTTAATGTATGGCTATTATCAAACTTTTCGTCACACATAGTGAGGTACTGTGTGGCTAATAATATCATATAGACACTGGAGGTTGTTGTCAAAGTGGCTAAATATGTGAAGTTGCCACTCAAACACTCTTTTGTGGTGTGACCATTGTCTTTACCGTTTGTCACACATAATGCTTTTCCTAATATAACGTGTGGCTATTGTCAAACTTTTCGTCACACATAGTGAGGTACTGTGTGGCTAATAATATCATATAGACACTGGAGGTTGTTGTCAATGTGGCTAAAAATATGAAGTTGCCACTCAAACATTCTTTTGTTGTTTATGGTGTGACCATTGTCTTTACCGTTTGTCACATATAATGCTTTTGTAATACAAAGTGTGGCTATTATCATACTTTTCGTCACACAAAAATGTTTATGTTGTGGCTAATGGTCATTTATAGACTCTAATTTTTGTAATTTCAGGTGTGGCTATTGTCTTACTTTTGGCCACACATATTTAATGTGTTCTATGTGGCCAAATTGTGTGTAACTAGGCAACATATAATTATTTTTATTTTTTGTGCAGTAATATAAAACAACTATAAGAAAGCATAACAAAACTAAATTAGAAACAAATTATATTAACAATAATATTCACTTAAGCAAATGTATATGCAAAATATCTTACAAAATACAAAAATAACGACTACCTATATACTAGCTAAGGCGTCGGTTTTCTTGGCACTGCTCCTTGCCTTCTGTTTGGTCACCCGGTCTATCGTTATGTACTTTGCCTTTGCCTTCTTGCCAGCTATGTCTGGTTCTTTTAAGGACGGAAGTGGTGGTAGCTGGAACAACAGAATATAAAAAACAAATATGTATAATTAATGTCGTATTTTGTAATTGAATAAAACAAAATAGTATGCATACATACATACCGAACGTTCGTTTAACTGTTCGTGAACCTTTCGGCGGGAAGTTCGTTTATGTTCGTTTATCTTTGTTCAATTACGTTAGTTTAGATTATAAACAAACGAACACAAGTGTTCATTTTTAAACTAAATGAAAAAGAACATAGATATTTGTTCGGTTAAGTTAAAAGGGAACAAACCTCCTGGTCACATAAGATTAGGTGTTCTGGCCAAGCAACAAAAGTACCAATTGCATTGCCAACAATCACAATTTCACCTGCCTCACAAGGAATAATTGCTTGTTCCTTTATGACTTCATCAATACTAACTTTATAGCAACCCTCCGGGATTTCTTTGCCATGCAACTGGTTTGGAACCCGTGACCAATAAACTTTACCATTTGCCACCTTGTTACGCTTGTCATTCACACACAAATGACACTCATACACCTATAAACCAGCATGTGAAATTAAGATGACTTAGTTGAAGTCAATATATAAATACATACCCATGTTGGTGGGAAATTAACAATGTTTCGCGCAGTACATACCTTTATTTCAGCAGGTGGGGAAGCTTCATCCGTAGATACATCAACTTTTCTTTTACGGCTTCTCCGTTTTACCTAAAAACCATTCAATGAATCAATCAACAATTATAGGAAAAACTGAAATTGACAAATACTTACTGATGGTTTTTTCGAGCCGTTATTATCCGGAGTGTGGTGTAGTTGTGTTGATGCTTGGTCAACATTGTTCTCTACAGGCTTCATTGGTAATATAACAGAAATTGGAATTGTTAGGACTTATTAGGTTATAAAATATAAAAACTGAAACTGCCAAATACTTCCTGATGTCGCGCTATGGGGATCGACTACCGTTTGGTCAACACTTTTTTCCACAGACTTGGCCTGCAATTCGGTAAATAGAAAATGAGCACAGTCACATTGGAAACGAATTATAAAAAGTACTGAAATTGTCAAATACTTACTAATGTCGTGATATAGGGAGCGGGTACCGTTTGGTCAACACTTTTTTCCACAGACTTGGCCTGCAATTCGGTAATAGAAAATGAGCACACTCACATTGGAAACAAATTATAAAAAGTACTGAAATTGTCAAATACTTACTGATGTCGCGATATGGGGAGCGGCTACCGTTTCGACAACTATTTTATTCGCAGACTTGGGCTACAATTAACTTATGCAAAATCAGCACACTCTCATGGAAAGTTAATTATTAAAACAAATCAATCAAACTGTCAAATGGTTACCTGAGAAGCGGATTCTTGTTGCACAACCTCACCTGAGGTTAAGATGTTTCCCACAGAATGGCCTACAAATCAATTTATTAGGTTATGGAAAATGAAAAGTCACATGGAAAGTTGTAAAAAACAAAGAAACTGTCAGATACTTACTGGTCCTGGCATTTTATTTTGCGCCACAGCACTAGTACTTTGGTTAGAACCAACCTGGTTGGGAACAGGATTTACCTACGAATTGTGACAAAAACAGTGCCAATTATGTATGTCGAATGCATTAATTAATATGCAGCATACGCCACTTACTTGACTTGCCGACATTTCCGGTAACAATCCTTCGAGATGTCTGAACCTGGCCTCAAATTCTAACTGTTGCTTCTCACGGCTTGCTAGCATAGCAGTCGTGGATTCAAGTAGAGATGTCAATCTGTTCACCACTACATCTCTCTGCACCGCCTCATGCTCAAGTTGGGCAATCCGTTGCTTAAACGAGCCTTTTACCCGACTCACACCCCAATATTTACCTGTTGTCAATCTGTACCCAATCCCTTTTAAAAACCCACCTTTCTCTTTGCCAAGAACTAAGGTGACGGCATCTGTGCACGGTTCAAGTGCCAGGGCTCACGAGGCGATCTGCTGCTCATGCTGAACCTGTAAGAAAACAAATATTCTAATACACTTGTAACACGCTTATGTATCCACATCAAGTGTTGAGACAAGTTATACAGACTCAAGTTTTTTTGACACCAATATAAGGCAATGAATTGACTTTAACATGATTTAAAAAGTTTAATACTAAAACATACTAATTTGGTTGCCACGCCTTCGACAACAACATTCTTGTATACACCATCTTTGTCCTCCCTTCCTTTCATCCACATTAATGCACGGCCGGGGATCTCATCTGGTTCAATTTCTTTCTTTTTGACCTTGTAAAATATTCAAGAGAAAGCAGCTGACGGTCATGCGTTAGACAAATCATTGAACTAGAGAGAAAGTAGCTGACGATGATTACCAGTTTCTCTCGAAGGTAGGTATAACCCCCTCGTCCCATGTGATGATCAAAAACATTCTTTGCTCGAGCTCCCTTTGATGAAGCCGATTTTTCTTCAAACATTATAATCATTTCATTATATTTAAACAAAAAACATAAACACAATATAGTCGATCAATCTACGTTTGAAGAGTAGAGGATTTATACCTGAAACTGCTCTGATTGTGTGTACTCAACGAAGCGATCCCAGTCTTCTTGCCTGATCATCGTCCTGTGTCCCTTGGGTATCACCTTCAGCTTCAGAGGTTTACCGATGTTCGGCATAATGTATTTGGCATACATTTTTCTTCTGAAATCCCGAAGAAGGTGTCCGAGCCAATTCATCACAGAAGGCCCGCTACAAGCCTCAATCTCAAAATATTTCTGCATAATATAATACAGTAAAGGTAAATTACATCTCAAGATATAAAATGCACAAATAAAAATAAAGAATAACCGTTATTTGTTCCCACAGTTTATCTCTAAGCTCCTTTGTGACCTCCCTCCAACTTAAATGTCTCAAGCCAACTATTTCCCTTACAACATCCCCTAAAAAACTTGCAAACTTTGATCTGTTTTGGCCAGTGAACCTACCCAGATTATCAAACTCCACTGCCAGTTTGACACCACCAGAGTTTGCATAATGGGTATGCAGCTTAGGTAACCTCGTCAACCCCCTTGTAGGTTTTTTTGTAGTAGCAAAACTGTTGAGGGGTTCGATAGCCTCCAAACTGTTGAGGGGTTCGATAACCATCGTCCCTATAACCTCGTCTGGTTGACCGTCGTCGTCGTTGGCTTCCTCGCTGGAGTAGCCTTCAGTGTCGTCTGATTGAGCGTCGCCGTCGTAGTTGGCTTCCTCATCAGAGTATAAAACATGTTCTTCTTCGATTCTTTCATCTATAAGCTTCATCTTCGATTGTTTTTAAATAATTTGGCTGATTTGTGGAGTGGAAAATTTTTAATAATTTGGAGTGTAACTTGATTTTTGGAGTGTTAAATGTAATTTGGAGTTTTTGAATATTTGGAGCCAATATTTTGGAGCTTTTTGAGTTTTGCCTCCCTTTTAATTAAGAACCAATAGATTAATTATTGGCAGAGAACCTGTGGCTAAAAATAGGCACTTTGCCAGAAGATGGTTGGATAAGCGTGTATTGCGTATTAGGATGTTTATGTACATTAGCGCGTGACAAGCGTAATAATGTTTTTAATAAAGTGTTTTTTGTTTTATTTTTAGATTTAACCATAATTACCATTCATTAAAAGTTTTCATACAAAAGGCACCATTACAATACATTCCATGAAACAAAAATAAGAGTGAATAACAAAATAGATGATACAAGAAAGTATAAAAATTAAAGCGTTTAAAGGCTAATTAACCAACCAACATTCAACACTATAAACTAAAAAGTGTATCAATACAACAACCATACATATAAAAATAACCAACCAAATCACAAATGTTCCAAACACGTCACCAAATATTTCCCAAATGTTCCAAACATCACCAAATCACTAATCAACTTTTGAAACTAACAAAGTAGCTTCATTGAAGTCATATTCAAATATGCACTTATCACCAATCTGTATTTTATTTTCCACATTGAAATTTTTCCATTTTGGTAACCAATATCTGAATTTTAGGTCCGACAGTTCATCATGAAGTCTCATTTTTTTTACGACCTTCGGGATTGACCAAAGTGATTGGCATTCCATCATAGGCATCAATCTTGGTAGCAATGTGACCCGGAAGACGCTGTGAAAAGCAAATTTCAAATATACTTGTAAATAAAAAAGAAATTTAAAAATTCAATTTACCAATTTCTTGGTGACGTTCATGTGGAAGACGATTTTAGAGTCATTATCTTCCTCATCAAGATGAATTGGGTTTTGGGAGGAACTACCTTGATTGCTTGATTGATAGTTGAGAAACAGCTGATTTGGACCAGGAAGGATAAATTCTATGCCATCTTCATGAAAGACATTAATATGAAATGTCTTATCTGATATGATTTCAAACACAACAAACGAGCCACCTTTCAAGTTGGTTTGTTTAAAATCCTCATTCCATCCATCCTCTAGCCTACAACCCATTCCATCCCTAAGACATGAAACTTTAAACATATATCTATCTGGAGCAATAAGCTCGAAAAGCGAATTCATGTAATTGTCACCAAATTCTTGAATCACGTACCACTCAGGGAAATACTATTAAACATGTTAATTAAAGGACATTTGAATTTGTAAACAATCATTAAAAACAGAAATTAAAACTTACCAAGTAATGGACGTGTCGGTTTCTGACTGGAATACATATCATAGTACCGGATTGATCATTTACGTTTCTTTTGAAAGTAAACATATTCAACATACATCTTGGTTTAATCTCAAAAACAACATATGTTCCAGCTTTTATACAACATTCTCTGATTAATTCAGTCCAACCGGTTCCAAAATAAAAGTCATCAAGTACTTTGAATATAACAACAGAAAACGTTCTACCACTTTGATTGAAAATCAAACAACAGCTGGTATTTGATTTCATGTCAGCAAACATTGGTTGAACAGCTTTAGGAATGAGCTATAAGTAAAACAAAAAATGTTCTTAGAATGTATATGTTGCAAAACTGTAAAATGTTTCATAAAAAAATTAACCAGATAACATTAACATACCATCCTACACATGGAATCGCTGTCGATATCTACCAGGAACTTAACTCCATTATTGAGACGTTGCATTTTTATGTTCTTAACTCAATAAGCGATGTCTACAAATTATAGTAAAGCGAAGTAGAAGTCGATTTAGGGTTTTGAAGTTAAAAGAGTTTTGAAGTTAAAAGGGTTTTGAATTTTGGTTTTATTTATTTCTACACATTTAATTATTTATATATTTTGGTTTTTTGTTTTATAACTTTTTAAAAATAGTATAAAAACATTTACTTTTAGTTTTTTTTTACTAACATTCCGGTATTAAATTTCGTTAAAAGAGGAGTTCGTTTAATAAATCGTATTTTTTAAATAAATTTAAAATTTTATCCATTATTGAAGTATTATCTTAACCGTTAATAAGATTTTCTGGATAAGATTTACAACTTTTTATTAGAGAGGCTCATAACATTCTAGTGTTATCATTTCAAATATGTAGTTTTGTATCATTATCATCTTCTAGGTTATCATCATCACCATATGTGTAATGATGATGATCATCATAAAGTTATCATCGTTATCATGTATTATAGTGGTTATCATCATCATAATCATCGATCACCATCACCGTGAAACGGCATCATCATCAGACGTGCGGGTAATCAACGTGGTCATTGTATAGGCTATCGTAGTCGGCGTTGATCATAAGGGCTCAAACATATATCTCGCTATCAGTGTCGTCATCACCGTCACACATCTCCATCATCATCATCAGCATCATCATCATCATCATCATCATCATCATCATCCGATTGCCATGTACGGGATGTAGTCAACATCGTATGGGTTATCATAAACAAAACGCCCAATATTAGCTATCACTGTCGGCACCATCTTATGAATTGTCGTCGTCATCAAACGACATCATCAGTCGTACATGCTACCATCAGTATGACCATCGTATACGTTATCATGGTCATCGTCGATCATACGGGATACATGTCATTAAACATTGGTGTCACCATTATCATCAACATGTGTGTGTGTGTGTGCGCCTGTGTGGCGTATTGTCATATAGGTACATATAATTGGTCCTCATCATATATATGTGTGATCATCATCATAGACGTCATGCTCGTTGTACGAGCTACAGTCGCCATCGTATGGGTTGGCGTAAGAAAACCGTATATATAGGTTAGCAGCATCAATATGATAACCACCACCAACCCAGGTAGTTATATTAGCATCGTCTCGTCATAATTGGGCCAATCATCACGGTCATCATACGGGATAGCACCGTCATTGTCTCATGTATTACATATCCGCAATCATACTACACACCACCGCCCACATTCGCCACAACGACCCCCAGCACCAACCACTAACCACACTCCACCACCACCCACCACAACCACCCACCACACCACCACCACCCACTAATATTATATATAAATATATATACATTTATTTATATACATCCACCACCACCACCCACCACCACCCACCACCACCACTGACCTCCGCCACCACCAACCACTGCCCACCACCACCACCCACCACCACCACCACCACCGACCTCCGCCACCACCAACCACTGCCCGCCACCACCACCCACCACCACACATCCGCCACTACGAACCACCGCACCTCTGCCACCGTCCACCACCATTATGACCACCTGAACCCACTACCACCCACTTATATTATATATATATATATATATTTTGCACACACCTTCTTTTAAAAGGGTCAAATAACTACCGTACGATTAAAATTTAAAAGCACGTGCCTTCTTTTAAAAGGGTCAAATAACTACCCACGTAACTCATTTACTTCTGGTACCGTCGACGATTCGTTTCTACAGTGAAGCACAAGCACAAGTACAAGCACGATAGGTCTCAGAACCCTAACTCATCTACTTCTGGAACAGAACTGAAATGAAGAACCCTAACTCATCTACTTCTGGAACGGAACCAAGGACGAAGCAAAAGCACGATAGGTCTCAGAATGAAGATGGAACAGGTGTTACTTTATGATTTTTTTTAGCGTTTTAGGTTTACATAATCTTAAAATGTAAGCATTTGTTTGAATCTTCTTATGTAATAATACGTTTGATAAGCGTGTTGTTGTTGTAATACATATCCTTGTTTTTTTAAATCTATGTATAATATTAGAGCATGTTATATGCATATGATTAGCGTGTTATGGCTTTGGTATGAGAATTTATCACTGTGATGTTTTATAAGAGTTTTCTGTTTCCTTGTGATTCGTGTTGTTATCCCCTACCCCCGTGTTTTTTGTATGTATGTGATTCAGTTGTTGAAAAAACTAAGACTTATAAAAGGAAGACTAAAAAAGTTGCTCCGGTGGGGAAAACAAAACATGATGTGGAAGCAGACTCTGATTCAGACCTTGACACAAAAATCGACAGGTTGTTGTCAAAGCGGAAACAGGTGGAACCACCTCTGGCCCGGACTTTCAGTGTCCGAAAAAGAGAGCCGTTAAATAAAAGAAGCCAGCCGAGAGGGGACAACCTTTTGTTGAATTTGTAGACAAAAAATTGATGAATAGGTTTGCACCTATTCATATTGTTGATGCAGTGAAGGCAATGGCCATTGCCCAAAAAACTTGTGTACAAGAAATGGGTTTCGGGTCAATGTTAAGACTTCAAGTAACCCAAACTCCAACAACTTTGGGATATTGGTTGCTCATGAACTATAATAACCGTTTAAATGAATTGAACATTGGGAGCGGTGTTATTAAGATAACACCACAAAAAATACATGAAGTGTTGGGGATACCAATGGGTAAGATTCCTGTTTTAGGCAAGAATAGACCAAGATTGGCGGAAGATGTTACTACAGATTTGTTCAAATCTCAATTCCCGACAAATGCAAGAATAAGTATAAAGCATGTGAAAGACAAACTGGCCGCGGATCAAGGAGTTGGTGAACTGTTTAAGATTAATTTCCTTATGTTGGTCAACACCTGTATAGGATTTGTGACAAAATCAACAACAGTCAATCAACGATTCATCGCCGCAATTGATAAAATCTCCGATATTCCAAATATGGACCGGTGCAGCCATGTTATTGAAAACTTGAAAACGACAAAGGAATAATGGAGAGGTATCAACGTTCAATATAAACGGTCCGATCACCTTCTTTGTGATGCTTTACACGCATGAATACAAGAAAAAATATGGTCCATTTGGGACTCCCGTCACAACGCCTGCAGTCAACTACATAACAACAACTACTCTTAATAAGATGGAAAAATACCTGGAGAATTATGGTTCTCCCTTAGAAGAAGATGCTACTGAGGTTGCTGTTGTTGCTGCTGTGACATTTAGTGTTGACGGGAAAGGGATTGATGCGGCTGCTGCTGCTCCTGCTACTGTGACCGTTAGTGCTACCGGGAAGGGACTTGATGAGACTGCTGATGCTGCTGTTGCTGATAGTGCTGCTGTGATAGTTAGTGCTGCCGGGAAGAGACTTGATGAGACTGCTGCTGCGGCTGCTGCTGCTACTGCTGTTGTGACGGTTAGTGCCGTCGGTAAGCCTGGAGTTGAAGAAAACACTGCAGCTGAGGAGAAACAAGAACATGGTATTAAACTTGTTATTTTCTTGTAAAAATCTCTCATATCTCTTCTCTCTATATGCATTTTATGTAATACAACATTATATGTAATTAAAAAATAGATGGTCAAAGTGCATCTGAAACAGATAATGCCGATCAAACAGCTGAACAAGATTTGGATGATTATGTAAGCGATTATTCACCTTTAAGTTTGCAAATGCCTATCGTGCTTGTTGACTATTATTTAACTCTATTACAACTGGCTGGGATAAATTGAAAATGTTTTTGAATTAACCCAAACTATATTTTCTTTTTACAGTCTTGGAATAAGGCAATGGATAACAAGTTGAAGAAATATGATAAAATTTGCTCCGAGATCAACGAGTTGGTCCATCAAGGAAAGGATAGACATCCATCAAATGAGAATATCTTTTCTAGATGTTGTGAATGAGAAAACAGATTCACTAACAATGTGGTCCCTAAAACACAAGATTCAGATGTTGGTGTTGGTGTTGGTGTTGGTGGTCCAGTGGCTGCTCAAAAAGGTATTTGGGATAAATTAATTATTAGTATAGTTAAAACGCTCTTAAAACACTTATGCTGTTCTTTTAAACTTATTACATGCAGTTGATTTAGATGTTGGTGTTGGTGGTCAAGTGGCTCCTCAGAAAGGTATATCATATATGTACCAGCTTAATTATATACCAACTTAATTATAATCACAGTTGAACATATTACATCTTTGGCTGTCGTAAAAATGATGCAGGTGATGCAGGTCAAGAAAACAATGTCTCGTGCGCAGATATTGATGAAGTTGTTAATACAGTGGTTGCGTGGGCAAAAGAGGGTATGTAATTATAAATTAAAACCAAAAGGGAAAATAAGGTATTTACTTATAGTTACAATTATTTTCAGTCAAATTTAATGTGAGTTGTTTTATGTTTAACAGTTGACACCGGATTGTCAACAAGTGATAGCCTGAACTCTCCATATCTTTTGAGAGAGGTTGACACATCCGCTAGTGTCACAGAAGATGAAGAAATACTTTCAGAGTATATATTTTTTTTTCTTGGAGACATTTGGGAGGAGGTCTACAAGTCCACTCACACCGAAAACTTCAAGGTGGTCTTTGAAAGCTTCTCTCCTGGCATTTATATCCGAGCCAATGCAATGGATGCATTCAGTGAATTAATGAACTATGGAGAAAAGAAAAAATCTGTAGCATCACCGTTCAGATTCTTTGCTTCAAGCAATTTGCTGGTACAAATTAATCTATTTTGTTTGTACTATTAGAAAACGCTGAATAAACGCTTTAATCATCTGCATTTTAATTATTATACAGACAAGTGACCATTATTCTGAGTCAAGGGGTTTCACAGACAAAGAAAGACTGGATGTGTTTTCAGACAACATCGAAAGAGAAATGGCAAGGACTGGAATTCTATCACTCAAGGAAGTTGCTATAGTGCTCGTGCCAATTCTACAACACGATCATTTCGTTGTGGTTGCCTTCAATCTTCAAACAGGAGTGATAGACTTACTTGACAATAGTGCAAACGAAGAAATACCAGCTGATGCAAAGTTTAAAAGCTTAGAAGACAAATCAAAAGCAATTAGAGAGAATTTTGAAGAAAGATACGGAAAGACTCCTAATATACTGGTAAACATATATACCTTTAACCCAAAAAACATACAAACCTGTTATAAAATTGTCAAAATACTTAAATTGCTTTCTATTTTGTGTAGAGAAACGTCTTTTGCATGTATCTTAAAACAATCAAACACCCCATTACTCAGCAAATCCAAGTAGCAACAATCAATAGATTGAAGATGAGATGGAGAACAAAAAGTAATGGAATAGATTGTGGTATTTTAACTATGAGACACATGGAGAAATATTATGGGAAGAGACCATGGCGGTGTAATCTCCAAAAGGAAGGCCCTGAACAACAAAGACAGCTAAAAGGGTTGAGGTTAAAGTATTTGTGCAAAATCCTCCTCTCGGATACAAACCAACACAGAAATACTCTTATCAAGAAAGCACTGCTATTCCATGAAAATGACGACACTCGTTTAACCGAAGAAGAGTTGATTGCTGAACTTAACAAAAGGCAACAACAAATTTGAATGATTTCAAAACTGACTGCTATGTACTTTAAGATACTTGTTATGTTATGCTATGTAAATTACCACTTTAAGATAATAGTTACATGTTGAATCAATGTTTTAACACATAACCAACAAATTTTATTATTACCAAAACACACATACAAACACACCATCACAAACATACAAATTTTATTACTACTAATCTCTGAATGACACACATAAAAACACACCATGAAACACCATCACATACTAATCTCTGAGTGACATAAGAAACTTCAACTTCAATTCCATTGAGTAATTCAGTTCAAGAATTTCCTTGCCCAAAAGTTTTAACTCGTCGAGCTTTCTCTGTCCTACATCAACCATAAATAAAACAACAATATCTCGGATACAACTAGCGGGCATCCGAGTAAGAACTTTTGTAATGAGATCCCTGACATCCAAGCTGTTGCTAGTCTTTACAAATTCTTCAGTAAGAGTTTCCCGACAAGCTTTATCTACCTCGATTTGAGCCTCAATTCGCCTTCTGAGGGCAGCCTTGTAGGATCTGGATGATGATGATGATGATGATGACGACGAGCAATCCATTATTAACTAAAAATAATAATTTAAAATTATGTAGGTATATGAGTTTCACAAATGTGGTGTAGGTATATATAACCAAAATGCTCGCAGACGAATAGTAACTGTAATAAAAAAACAAAAGGGTGTCCCACGCTTGGGAAACACACCAATTTGTCTCATGTGTTTTTGTTTAATCTAGAGATTACTTGCATTTATATCACCTGTCAGAATTAATTGATCACAATTATACGTCACCTGTCAAAAATGCCGGGAAAAATATTATGGTAATGATAGCCAACATTAAAGTTAAGCTATATCTTACTAGATCTTACTATATCTTACTACAAATCAAACTTAACTACATTAAGTTTGGTTATTCAATCACACTAACAGTTTCAGAAAGATAATAAAAATTAATTCTTCTGAGAAAACCGTGAAGGCCATCGTGAAAAAAACGATGGATTTTCAGAAAGACAAAGACGACTCTCTGTTGAAGAAAGTCGAAGTGATTAGGGCTACACTCGCCACCGAAAAAACAAACACCTTCCAATCCTGTTTTAACCTCATGTTGTGGGAAGACGACATTGAGTTTCGAGCAATGGTTGCTGATTATCAGCAACAACAGTCTGAATGCTACGACTCATTGTGTGAGACCCTGGTTGACACCATAACTATGGTGTCAACCAACATGAGTTTTAAGGAGATGGGGGCGGAGACTCTGGACAAGGCGGAGTGATGGTGATGTTAGCTTTGTTGGTCTTGGTTTTTTTGTGATGTATTAATTGTAATTAATGGTACTTTTTGTATGGCATCTTTTGATGAATGGTAAATATATATTATCTTAAAATGCTTTCTTAACATGTTTTATGTATTGTAATTAAGGGTAATTTTTGTGATGCATCTTTTGATGAATGGTAAATATGGATTAATGGTTCTCATCTTTCTTTGTTAAAAATGCATGTAATCAATTTGGTTAAAATATGTAATATAATTGTTCAAAAGAGTCTGTTACGCTTGCAACCCGCTACTGTACAAAGACATATATAAATATCCTAAAACGGTAATAAAAAGCATGTGTACAACAACTCCTTTCTAAACCCTCCTATATATATATATATACTTATATATCTAGTTTTGTTTTCAATAAAAACTCCTTTTTCACCATGGAAGAAATCACATCAAGGACCACCACATCCAGTAACAGAAGCAATCGATCTCAGGTTTATTGTTTTCGTGGAGTTGAAGCCATTCAAAGAATATAAAGCACCACCAAAAATCCAGGTCGGAGGTTCTACAATTGTGCATCTCAGGTTAGTGAAATTGCAAATAATGTGATTTCTTTATATGGTCTGATTGTGCTTCGTCCACAAGATCTGATGTGTGGGCAAGATGTACAGACATAATTCCTATCTTGATAAGGGCAAATAAGTCATTAGAGGATCAACTTGAAAGGAGTGTAGCTTCAAGGATTGAATCAGAAAAAAAAGTGAAGTTATTGTATTTTATTTGCTTCTTGTTGTTTTTAGGGCTTTTAATTAGTTTTGTAATTAAAAGCTAAAAAACTTTGTTATGATTTTAGACCAGCTATTATGATGTAATTTTATGTTTCTAAATGCAATTAAAGGCTTAATGAGTAGTTTAGTTTGAGTGTTTCCGTAGTTTAGTTTGAGTGTTTCCAAAATCACAGTGTATTTACTTCATTAAAAAGAGGTTATTATAATATTTCATTAAAAAAAGGTTATTATAAAAAATCAATAAAAATATGTCCCTCCTGAGTTTCGAACCCGCGATATTTGCAATCTATGTTTATTCACAAGCGCCTCAACCGTTTGAGCTACACCCTAAGAATGTAATAGAACCTCTTCTAATATTTATATAACGAAATTTAGAAGTTTAAAATTTTTATTTTTACCCGCCAATTAATTGAGTTATCTTCTGGAAGACTCACAAATGAATTAGTATTGACCAAATAAAATCTCACAATCTCACCAAACTCTAATAAATGATCTGCTAGTGTATTTATTGAACTCTCATCAATCTCAATCCTACCAAACAGCTTCATTAATCTCAGGTGAGTACCAAATATTTTTGCTTTCAGTCAGTTACATTTATTGGCGTTAATTAGTATATATATATATATATATATATATATATATATATATATATATATATATATATATATCGTTGATGACACAGTTAATAAAAAAATTCTTGGAAGATGGATAAGTTTTGGATGTCAGTAGGCGACAGGTGCAGTAAAGCATATAGAGATGGTGTTAAGGCATTTCTACATTTTGCAATTCGTAATTGCAAGGAGACATAACCACCAATTTCTGTTTCATGTCCATGTGTTAAGTGTTTGAACCACGTATCTCTTAGTGTGGACGAGGTAGAACATCACTTGTATAGGTTTGGAATTGATAAGAATTATACTACTTGGATAAAACATGGAGAAGCCGACACCAACATTCCAACTAATTATGTTGATAATACTGGGTTTGCCTGCACCTGCATTCCAACTAATATTAATAATAATAATAATAATAATAATAATAATAATAATAATAATAATAATAATAATAATAATAATAATAATAATAATAATAATAATGGGTTTGTTGACACCAGCATTCCAACAGATGCCTGTGAAACTGTAGAAATGGTAAATGCTACAAAAGACAATCTCAAAGGCGACAAGAAGTATCACCAGTTTCTACAACTACTTGCTGGCGCTGAGAAGCCCCTATATAAAGGATGTCTTGACTTCACCAAGTTGTCTGCATTAGTACAACTACTCAACTTAAAGAGCAAGCATGGGGTATCTTATAAGTTCGTTGATGAACTTCTGAAATTGTTGAAAAAGATGCTACCTGCAGATAACGAAATGGTAAATAATATGTATGAGGGTAAAAGGATGATGAAGGCAATGGGCTCAAGATACGAAAAGATACATGTGTGTATCAATGACTGCATTATTTACTATAAGGATTACAAGGATTTGGAAGCATGTCCAGTTTGTAACAAGTCAAGGTGGAAGGTGGATGAGAAGACTAACAAAACTTACATAAACACGCCCGCTAAGGTACTGTGGTACTTTCCCATTATTCCACGATTCAAGCGCCTCTTTCAATCAAAGACCACAACAGAGAATTTAACATGGCACGCCACGAGTACCAATAAACCCGGTGTTTTACGCCACCCATCAGATTCACCAGCATGGAAAGACATAGATGACAGGTACTTCGATACCATTGGAAGCGATCCAAGAAATCTTCGTCTAGGGATTTGCACTGATGGGGTCGACGTACATAGAGGCAACAAAAACCACAATGTCTGGCCTGTTTTAGCAGTCATTTACAACCTTCCACCTTGGATGTGTATGAAAAGAAAATTCATCATGCTTTCCTTATTAATATCCGAAGTCCCAGGAAACAATATTGATGTGTTTTTACAGCCTTTAATTAACGATCTAGCATCTTTATTTGAGGTCGGGAAGCCAACATATGATGCATATACACAAGTAATGTTTACACTACGTGCAGTTGTGTTATGGACGATTAATGATTACCCTGCTCTTGGTACACTATGTGGTTGCCCTTACAGTGGATTCAAAGGTTGTGTGGTGTGTCGTGGCGACACTCAGTGTGTTCGATTTTATTACACAAAGAAGCAGATTTATGCTGCCCACAGAAGGTATTTATCACATGACCACCCTTTCAGAAAACAAACAAAGACGTTCAACTGAAAATCGAACACACTGAGATGAGAACCGCTAAAGAGCCTATGACAGGGGAAGAGATATACGACGAGGTCAAAAACATTAACAATGAATGGGGAAAGAGATCTGAATCCCTAAGTGGGAGTAAGAGGATAAGGGATAACGCCGCACCAATATTGGAAGAAGTTCAACATTGGTACCAACGGCTCAGCTATTGGAAGTATTTACCTGTCCAACATTGTATTGATTTGATGCATGTTGAAAAGAATGTGGCAGAAAGTATTGTCGGGACGTTGCTGAACATTCCCGGTAGGACAAAAGACGGATTGGCAGCTAGAAAGGATTTGGAGTTTTTAGGGATTAAAAAGGAGTTGCAACCGAAAGCAAAAGGCAACAATACAGAACTGCTTGCAGCATGCTTCACATTATCAGCGCAAGAAAAAGACATGTTTCTTGAAACACTGTATAAACTGAAGGCTCCACTAGGGTATTGTTCTAACTTCTCTAGTTTGGTGAATCTTAAAGAAAGGAAGCTACAAGGCCTTAAATCACATGATTATCACATGCTTATGCAACAGTTTCTGCTCCTTGCAATACGGTCCATCATGCCAGAACCAATGAGAAATGCTATAATCAGGCTTTCCCCTTGCAAATAATTACACTGTTCCTGCTGGAGAAGTACTTTCCGCCATCATTTTTTGATGTCATGGTTCACTTAACCGTGCACCTTGTTAGAGAGATAAAATTATGTGGGCCACCATGCTTTCGTTGGATGTATCCCTTTGAAAGGTGTATGAAGGTTATCAAAGGGCATGTGCGAAACAAAACTTATCCAGAAGGGTGCATTGCTGAGGAGAACATTGCGGAAGAAACAATCGAGTTTCTGAGCGAATACCAAAAAATCATCAAGAGTACTGTTGGTATTCCACATGATAAGCATGATGATAATGGGGAGACATTCCTGTCACAGGCGTTAAATCAGTTGAAGTTTCTCCTGATCTTTTCAAGAGAGCACATTTCTATGTGCTGCAGAATACGCCTGAAATAGCGCCGTATATCGAGTAAGTATTACTAACATATATACTCTAAATTATATATATATATATATATATATATATATATAGGGTGCAGTTACTGTACGCTAATGCCTTAACGTACGGTAGTTATGCGAGACGTTCAAAGGCAAAAAACAAAGCTAAAAACCTAAAACGCTAAGCAAACGCACCCAAAATTAATATATATATAAATATGTATATATATATATTAATTCGCAATATATTATACTCTTACTTGCAGACAACACAAGACCTCTTTGAAAAACCAAATGCCTGGTAAACGACAAGCATTGCTGGAGAATGAGCATACTTTAAAGTTTGGTGACTGGTTACGCGACAAGGTAGATCAATTTATTAAGTCTTCTATAATTTTTAAAATTCTTTTATAGTTTCTGCAATGTAGCTGAAGAATCTAATCCTTGTAATGAAATTCAGGTTGAAAGAGAGCTAGCGGGCTCCCCATGTTCTGTATTGAAATCGTAAAGTGGATTGCACACGGAGCACACCGCAACGTTTACAAATACGACTCGTACGACACCAACGGTTTTGAATTTCGTACAAAATCTCATGATGGTAGAGTTTACCAGAACAGCGGGGTTGGTGTAGAGGCGGATGACATGCACATCAAAAAAGACGTGGTGACATATGGACAAAACTTTTATTTGGGGTTTTGCAAGAGATATGGGTCCTAGATTATCATACTAAAAGAATTCTGATCTTCATGTGCCAATGGGTTGATCGTAAACATGTCAAACATGATATTCTTGGTTACACGTCGGTCGACCTAAACAAATTTGGCCACAAGGATGATCCGTTCATATTGGCCTCGCAAGCATGCCAAGTGTTTTATGTTCAAGATCAGCTGGATAGAAAAAAAGCATGTTGTCCTCATGACTCCACCCAATAATTATAGGCATTCGTGACGAGGTCAATGAGGAATTTAGTACGGTAACTTTCCCTCATGAGGGTAATACATTGCCACTTGTACAACCAAATCAACTGCTTCGTAATGAGTCCCCGGATGATTACTGGCGGCCCGGGAAAAAGCCTACAACTATTCGTAATGGAGATTGACACCGATGTCGGAGTTGTCGACCCAACAGCTGTGTTCGTTCGGCTAGTTAGATGTAAATAATGTTTAAATATAGTTGTGATACATGATATCTTCCTTCTTTACTTTGTACTTATTAATTCAAACTAAAGAAATATTGGTTGTTTTTAATACTATTACTACTTAAACGTACAGGCCGGTTTGTTGAATTCATTTCATCTTCTAGCTATTTTGGTCAATTGATGTCAAGTTCAAACATACATCATGTTACATCGATAAAAGTCACAATTGACTTGTAGTGTACCATAGTAAGATCAATAAAGTCATTACACTCATAACTGACTCGTGCTATATCAAAGTTATATTAATACAAAGAAAGCCCAAAAATGCAGCATGTTGTCTAGGGTGTTCGGTGACAGTCATCATTTCTCGTCTAATGGTTTTGTTTCTAGCACAACCTCTATTTGGTTATGTTTCAACATACTTTTCAACAGCTGGTTTCCTGCAAAACATTATCAACTCATTTTATAAAAAGAGACCATTATGCCCTTCTTTTCACTAACCTGCATACCAAAATTGTACCCTCCAGACTTTGAAGAAGCCTTTAAACAAATAAAATCAGTTTTGAAAAATCCTTTCCAAACTCAATGCCATCACCAGTAACTTTAGATTTAAGATTTGATGATGGAATTGAGTTTTGGAAAGGATTTTATCAAAATCTAACATCTTTGGGAAGTTTAAGATCTGTGGAAACCTTAGATATTTTCTACTTGGCCAAGTTTGGAATTCACATAACATATATAGAAGTGTAATAAATTTCAGTCACCAGTTTTATTGCAGTCATTAAAGTCTCTGTTGTTATATAGTTGGTTGTTGAGTGTATAACTGCATACTACATGTCAAAATAGTTTCCACACGCTTTGGAAACACACAGAAGCTAATTAATCCTGAAAATTAATTACATTTATACCTACTACCTTTTCAAAATCTTGAAAATATATTTATGTAATGATAGCCTACATTCAAGTTAATTAAAATAATAAAACTAGTATATCACACGCTTTGTACGCTTTTAATACCTGTCAGAAAATATTTGAAATATATTCATGTAATAATAGCCTACATTCAAGTTAATTAAAATAAAAAAACTAGTTTATCTTACTAGATACGCTACAAATCAACTGAACTACAACAAATTACTGTCTCAACTACCAAAAATTAAATTTTAGGTCTATTTTGTTATTCACTCCCACTAACATCTATTTTAAAGTTATTTATAAAAAATCAACATCAACTACGCTTAAAAAACGCAACAAAAATATAATAATAACATTTACATAGAAGTCATTCCATCAGATTTCGTATCCGAATCTACATAGAAGTCATTCCCTAATTAAAATTTTATTAAAGGCAAACGCTCAAAAAACGGTCTTCGTGAAAAAAATGAAAAATTGATCGATTAACTGTTTTTTCGGAGAAAAAATGATATATTGACAATTCCGAGATGTTTGGATGTGATTTCATGGATCGATTCGTGAAAAAATGGATTCGTGTACGTTAATGTACGTTAAGGATTAGTGTATTGGATCTTTTCACTACAGTTAATAATAACATTTACAATATTAAAATTTACATTAATATAAAGAAAACCAAAATATAATAACATTTACAATATTAAAATTTACATTAATATATAGAAAACCAAAATATAATAACATTTACAATATTAAAATTTACATTAATATATAGAAAACCAAAATCAAAAATATAAAATTAACTCCTAGCATCCGATTCCAAATCGGAATCTACATCGATATCCATATCTACATCCGGAGTCCTGCCATCAGATTCCGTATCCGAATCCGAATCCGAATCCACTGGAGTATGAGAGGGCATGATCCTCTGGTACATGCCATCGGAGGTGTAGGTGGAGTCCCTAAGACTATGGAGGCGAAGGTTCACCAGAGAATGGAATGCCCCATAAACGGACACCGCCCTGAAGTGCTCCAAGTCTTCCAACTCGATGTACGCCACCTCGATCACTGACACTACCATTTCAGTGCTAAATAATCAATAGTCGTGTACCTAAGCCACCTAACCATTCGGTTAAGTTGTTGGTACGAGAAGGTTTGAGGGTTGACATAGTCAATATACCTCACCCTTTGATTCCTCCGGAAGGCGCCGAAAAAAAAAGTGGAATCGTATCGTGAAGAATGTGGGGTCGTCGTAAATGGGGGCTTGAGCACCCGGTGCACGTTCGAGCCAAGCTGCAGCCATTATCGGAAATTATAATCGGAAGAAAGGTGGATTGTGATTGTGATATTGGATTCTGATTATGGATTGTGATTGTGATTGTGGATTGTGATTGTGATTGGTATTTAAACACCATCGGAAACCGCCTGTACATCTCCCTGATAATTTGAATTTGGCGGCACAAGAAACTGTAAAGGCAATGATGACGTCGCCACTCGTCAAATCAACGTGTGGCCATTTATGACGATTGGACACGCTTAAAAATATTATACTGTGACCATTTATAACTTATAGCCACACATTGTAAGTGTATCCGTGACAATAAAAAACTTAGAAAATATAAAACTAAGATATTCTTTGGTCACACAACCTCGAATACATGGCCATTAATTACATTTGGACACCCTAAAAAATCCTTTAAGTGTGACAATTTATAACTTATAGCCACACATAAATAAGTGTATCCGTGACAATAAAAAACTTATAAAAAGTAAGACTAAGATACTCTTTGGTCACACAACCTCGTATAAGTGGCCATTAATTACATTTGGACACACTAAAACATCCTTTAAGTGTGACAATTTATAACTTATAGCCACACATAATAAGTGTATCCGTAACAATAAAAAACTTATAAAAAGCAAAACTAAGATACTCTTTGGTCACTCAACCTCGTATAAGTGGCCATTAATTACATTTGGACACACTAAAACATCCTTTAAGTGTGACAATTTATAACTTATAGCCACACATAATAAGTGTATCCATGACAATAAAAAACTTATAAAAAGCAAAACTAAGATACTCTTTGGTCACTCAGCCTCGTATAAGTGGCCATGAATTACATTTGGACACACTTAATAATATTTTAGTGTGACCATTTATTACTTATAGCCACACATAATATGTGTTTCCGTGACAATAAAAAACTTATGAAAAATAAAAGTAAACTACTCTTTGGTCACACAACCTCGTCTAAGTGGCCATATATTTTAAGCGTTTTAGCCACATAACTAATAAATACAATGGTTGTTCGTCATATTTCGCCACTTTACTTAAAATGTGGCTATAAAATGTGACATTAGGTCACACAACGTAATATAAGTGGCTATATCTTTTACCTTTTAGACACATCTTTTATCAATACAGTAGCCATTTGTCAAATTTGGCCACACTATTTAAACATGTGGCTAGTTAAATGTCACAGTTTGTGGCTAATGCATGTGTTTTTGGTCACATGTATCAAAGATGAAACAAACTATGTATGTAGGTTACATTTCACCACACGTTTTTATAATGTGGCTAGTTTTTGTCACAGTTTTTTTAAAAGTAAGGCGAAAAGTACCCGAGTAGGTATAAAATGGTCACGTTAAGAATAATAAGTGTGGCCAAAACATTCTGGAAGGTTTTCAAACATGGTCAAAGACCTTTTAGCCACACATTTAAGCCGAAGTGTGGCAAATCGCCCAGACCACATGTGTGGCCGAAAGTCGATATTCACGTAGTGCTTACCGCACTAACCCACTAAGGGAAGGTTTATGAATGGGATTCCGATCAAGAAGAAGCGTTTCAAACTCTTAAGGACATGCTTTGCAATGCTCCAATCCTTGCTCTTCCCGAGGGCAACGACGATTTTGTTGTTTTTTGTGACGCTTCTATTCAAGGTCTTGGTTGTGTTCTTATGCAACGAGACAAGGTCATTGCTTACGCTTCGTGTCAACTCAAGGGGCACGAGAAAAATTACACGACGCACGACCTTGAACTTTGTGCGGTCGTGTTTGCCTTGAAAATTTGGAGACACTACCTTTACGGCACGAAATGTTAGGTCTTCACCGACCTTAAAAGTTTACAACATATTTTTACCAAAAGGACCTCAATATGAGACAAAGACGATGGGCCAATTTGCTAAGTGATTATGATTGCGAAATTCGCTACCACCCCGGAAAAGCGAATGTCGTGGCCAATGCTCTTAGTCGTAAGAGTCATATTAAATCCGTCTTGCTCCATTATGTCACCATCCAATCTGACCTCCAATACTGCATCTTCAACGCACAACACGTCTCCGTCATCGAGGGTAACTTACACGACGAGATGTCGTGTGGCGCGAACTCCAACTTGAAACCAAACGTAATGGCTTACTCTATTATTTGGACAGTTTATGGGTTCCCGATAGTGACGGTATTCGCATGTTCATCCTCGATGAAGCTCATAACTCACGATACTCTATTTATCCCGGTGCGGATAAAATGTATGCCGATCTTCGTACCATGTTTTGGTGGCCGGGAATGAAGAAAGATATTACGGTGTATGTATCTAAATGCCTCACTTGCTTTAAGGTTAAAGCCGAGCATCAAAAACCATTTGGTTTGCTTGAGCAACCTCCGATCCCCGTTTGGAAATGGGAAGACATAGCCATGGATTTCGTTACCAAACTCCCCACTACTAAAAGTCGCAATGATAGTATTTGGGTGATTGTTGATCGTTTGACCAAGTCAACTCATTTCATAGTGTTCCGAGAAAATCCTCCGTAAGCGAATTAGCCCGACTCTATGTCAAGAACATCATTTGCCACCATGGAACGCCTTTGACCATTATTTTCGATCGTGATGGTCGGTTTACCTCTCATTTTTGGAGATCGTTGCAAACCGCTTTGGGTACCCGTATTGATCTAAGAATCGCTTATCACCCGCAAACCGATGGTCAATCCCAGAGAACACACCAAACTCTCGAGGATATGCTCCGCTCTTGCGTACTAGATTTTCGTGGAAATTGGGATACTCACTTACCACTTGTAGAGTTTTCCTAAAATAATAGCTTTCACACTAGTATTGGCATGGCACCCTTTAAAGCTCTCTAAGGCCGAAAATGTCGTTCCCCGATTAGTTGGAACAAGGTTGGTGAATTGTTTTGGATAAAAATAAGCTAAGGATAATGTATCCAAATCTGTAAAAGTGAGGAGTAGTGCTATGCTAATAATATCGATTAAATGAATAAAAATGGAATGAACACCGAGATTTGTTGCGAGGAAAAACCCTTTGATCTTGTTCAGATCAAAAGAAAATAATTCCGGGTGATGACAACTCGTCGATCACCAATTTATTAATAACAAAAATGGGTTACAATGGTTTGGAGATTATGATCGATGTTACAAAGTAAGCTAGTGTATAGAGAGAGTAATTGCTTCTGCTCCAGTGTGTGTGAGTACAGTGATATATCTAATCGATCATATCTCAATGTTTATAAAGAAAATACAAATAACAACAAGTCCTATTTATCCGCCACTATTCCATTACTCTTCCAACGTTCATTTGACCAAGTGCGAGCAGCTTCCAATAGCGAGATTTAAGGTGGACCAAGTTCTTTAGCCGTTACTCCTGTTGAATAATAACCTACAAATATGAAACAATTGTTAACAATATTAACCTCTGAGGATCCTTGATATTTGATATGGTTCTGGAACTCTTCGGGAGGATAACTGATCCAGACAAATCTTCAAGGATAGCATATCCTCAGCTGAGAAAATATCAGCCCTAACAATTGCCCCAAATATGGCGGGTGATAGTGGAACAGAGCTGTCATTTTGAATTTTGAACTTCTGCGAAAACTGGATGATGGGACGGTTTTGCGAGAAATATTTACCATTTGGCCCCCGAGTTAATGAAAACCGCCTATATATGCCGTCCTATATCTTTGTTATAATCATACACTCAGGCGACACATCAGGTATCCTTCTCTTTCTTTTCTTATTCTCTTTAACGATGTCCACTATTTCGTCTTCTTCTTCACCTTCACAACATTCTGACCAAGAATCCGATGGGTCTGGTTTGTCTGAAATGCAATCGCAAAATATTATTGCCAACCCCTCTATCGAAATCTGCAAATTGACAATCCTGAGGTAGACGAATTTCATCCGCTATTTCCATCGGGAACGGAGTTCCGTCAATATGACGCCGGAATCCGATGCGATGTCTATTCTCGGATCTGGGTTTGTATGCCGGCTTGCCCGTTTTTGATCGGCTATCGTTATCTTTTTCCTGCTTTTACCCAGAGCTTCTTCGACTCCACGGGCATATCCTACATCCAGGCTATGCCTATGGTGTGGCAAGTCCTTAGCACTATCGAAAGGATCATCGAGGAGCAAAAGATCGACTTTGGTCTTCCGGAGCTATCACACTTGTACTCCCTTACTACCCACGGTCCTGCTCGATTCATCTTTAAATCCAAGCCTCGACAACCTCATCCGATCTTAAAAGTCACTTTAAATGATTCCTTGTGGAGGAATCAGTTTTTCTTTGTAAAACGTGACTCAATACCGGGAGGAATTAGTCTTCCTTCAAAGTGGGTTAGAAAGGGTAGGATCCTGGATCCTTAAGATATAGCAGGATCCTTTATGCTTTAACTTTAACTCTGATTCTTTCTTTTTGTCTGCAGTTGAGAATTTTTCTTCTTTGGGCAAGTTAGCCGGTACAGAAGAAAAAACAAAACGGTTCCTAGGACTAGATACTGAGGTTAGAACCTTTCAATCTCGTTTTGTTGAAGCTTTCTGTGAAATTTCCTCGGGTTCCAGCATGTCAAGTAAGTTTTTAATTATTTTAGGATAAATAAAATTAGAGAGAATACTTATCTGTTAACTTTTCTTTTGTAGGCGCCAAGAAATCCCAGAAATCAGCTAGCAAGTTCTCCCTATAAGACATTGATTGTATGGTCACCTCTCCTGATATCAAGAAAGAAGTTTCAAAAGCAGCTACCAGTTCCGAGCCCAAGACTACAACAACCAGAGCTAAGTCTGCTGCTTCCAAAAGAAAGAGGTCCTCCGATCTTGAGACCCATTACGACACAGTCCTCTCTGTAAGTACCCTGTATTCTATGTAACACCCCGACCGAAGGCGGATTATACATCGGGGCGCCACGTATTGTTTCATTACTCACGACACTATTTGGGTGTCAATATTTATTAAATACATTTCATTGCGCATGCGCAGAACATGACATAAAGTAACATAATTCATATCATAACTTAAAATATTCAAATAACATAAACTTGTCTTGTTACATTTTAAACTAGGTCCAAAAGAAAAGAAAACATCCTATGTGTCCTCAAGCTTCCAGAAACAGCTACAGCAACCCTGAACATGTGTTAAAATAAAACGTCAACACTTGCGTGTCGGTGAGAAATCAAGTGTAATACATATAAATAGATAACAATATCTGCGAGCATCATGTGTATAACTGGTGTTCAACAAGGGTGTAATCAGATCGGGATCAAGCCTTAGATCATAGCTCATAGTTCAATCCGTGCTCCCAATTGAGCACAAAAACAAGAAAACTGTGCAAGTGTAAACAAAAGAGAAATCATAAACGATAGTTCTCCCGTGTTCATCTAATGGATCCATGAAAACTGTGAAATAGGCCGACAAGACGGTTAATGATCCACACATACAAATAAACAGCCAAGTCTACGTCCATAACACATGGGTTTTGCGCGACAAAAGTTCATAAACAAGTTTAAGACTCAAGTTTGTACGAACACATGAACATCCCAAAACATTAAAAATAAAAAGGGATTAGGTACGAGATTACTCACCTGAAAAAGGTATGTTGAAAGATAATGCAAGAAACAAGCACAAGTTAACCTATAAATAAAAGTTTATTGGTTTAACGATTGATTTTATGTCTTGAATATATGTTAGCATAGTAATATGTATCTTTAACAAATTATTATATATTATAAATTACCGGAGATCTGGGCAGGACAAGGGAAAAGACGAAGGCAGAGAGAGGAGGCGGCTGAGGAACAACGGCAGAGGGCAAGGAGAAGAGAGTAAAGGAGAGTTTAAGTGTTTGTGTGTGTAGTGTTAAATAACAAGAAAATAGTATTATATATAGGGAAACCCTAGGGAACACAATCCCTAGAAAAGGGGAAAAGATCTTCACACATCAGACAAAAGATATTAAAAAGCACAAGAAAACAAAAGCAAAAGATATCAAAGGATATGGCAGTTGCAGGGGAACAGGAAAAAGGGCTGACAGGATACAGAATAAAGCATGGGAGGAGTCAGATAAAGGTACTGGTCAAGGCATGCAAAAGAAGATTTCCAAAAGATAATGTCAGTCACTTTTTCTGTCAACCAATAGGGTTGGTGCGCATGCTGCGCCGAAAGTGGCTTTTCGGACAGATGTCGGAACTGACCTAAAGAGCTCAAAAAGATAAAATAAGATCTCAAAAGAATACAGGCTGACCAAAACAGAAGAAAAGACTTAAGGTCTAGCGCGAGAAGGCTCGAGCGCACGCGCGTGGGCGAAGGCAGACAGAGAACAATCCTTAGCGCGCCGCGGGAAGAACTATTATTCTTAGCGCGCCGCGAGAAGAATTATCATTCTTAGCGCACCGCGGGAAGAACTACAAATCCTTAACGCGTCGCGGGAAGAACTACCATTCCTAGCGCGCTGCAAGAAGAACTACAATTCTTAGCGCGTCGCGGGAAGAACTATTGTTCTTAGCGCGCTGCGAGAAGAGTTCGCCTCGCGTATCGCAGGAACAACTGGTCTTCACGCAGGCTTCCTTGTAAGGAGTCTGGCGCGTGGAGCTGCGCAGACATCCTTAGGCGGGAAGAACCAAAGGACAAGCAAAGAGTTAAGAGAAGAAGGGGTTTAGACTCAAGGGTTAAGAAAAAGGGGCGGGACGGCGACAAAGGAGAAAAGGAGGCGGGACGGCGATAAGAGAGAGAAGGAGGAAGGCGGGACGGCGGAGAGAAGGAAGAAAGGGACAGCGACAAGAGAGAGAAAGAGGCGGGATGGAAAATTATTATTATTAGTAATATAAAAATATACATATATAATATTTATTTAATGTTAAATTTACAAAGATTAATAAACAAATTTTAAATCATAAAAAGAAGAATCGGATTCGAAAACGGGTACCTGGGTCAGGTCGGATTGGGCAGGTGTCACAGTCTCCCCTACTTTAAGAAATTTCGTCCCGAAATTTATCTCGAAGTAGGATGCGCAGAGAAAAGGTGCGGGTACTTGATCTTCATCTGATCTTCCCTTTCCCAAGTGAACTCGGCTCCGCGCTTGGACTGCCAACGAACTTTAACAATCGGGATGCGACTGCGCTTGGTTTGCTTTACCTCGCGATCCATAATCTCAACAGGCTTCTCAATGAAATGCATAGACTCATCAACTTGAACTTCATCAAGTGGTATGTGGAGGTTCTCGTCAGCTAAACATTTCTTGAGATTGGATACATGGAAAGTTGGATGCACATTGCTGAGCGCGGGCGGTAGGTCAAGCTTGTAGGCAACTTTTCCCACCCTCGCAAGAATCTTGAATGGTCCAACATAACGAGGTGCAAGCTTACCTTTCTTCCCAAAGCGGACAACACCCTTCCAGGTCGACACTTTGAGGAGAACAAGATCACCAACTAGAAATTCGAGAGGCTTTCGCCTGCGATCTGCGTAACTCTTCTGTCGGCTTCTGGCAGTCAGCAGATGATCACGGATCTTGGCGATTTTATCGGTTGTCTCTTGAACTAGTTCGGGTCCTGTGATTTGAACTTCACCCACTTCGTTCCAACAAATCGGTGAATGGCACTTTCGACCGTAAAGTGCTTCAAATGGGGCCATACCGATACTGGAATGATAGCTGTTATTATAAGAGAACTCGATCAGAGGTAGGTGTGAATCCCAATTACCTCCAAAATCAAGAACACAAGATCGAAGCATATCCTCAAGAGTTTGAATGGTTCGCTCAGACTGTCCGTCAGTCTGAGGATGATATGCAGTACTCATGTCCAAACGAGTTCCTAACGCAGATTGGAGAGATTTCCAAAAGCGAGATATAAAACGGCCATCGCGATCGGATATGATGCTCAAAGGAGTACCATGACGGCAGACAATTTCCTTGACATAAAGATGTGCAAGTTGTTCCACACGGTAGGTTTCACGAATGGGCAGAAAGTGGGCAGACTTGGTCAATCGATCCACTATTACCCAAATGCTATCATGTTTGCTTGCGGTCAAGGGTAACTTGGTGATAAAGTCCATTGCTATACTTTCCCATTTCCACGTAGGAATTTCAGGTTGTTCGAGCAAACCAGATGGGCGTTGATGTTCAGCTTTTACCTTAGAACAAGTTAGGCATTTAGCTACGAACACAGCAATATCCTTTTTCATACCAGGCCACCAATAAGAAAGGCGCAAATCTTTATACATTTTGTCAGCACCAGGATGAACAGAATACCTAGATTTGTGCGCTTCACTCAGTATGACAGAGCGAAGATTCTCATCATTGGGGATCCAGATGCGATTGAGATAGCAGAGAATTCCACTCAGATTAGGGACAAAATGCGCTTCCGCGCCACACGCTAACTTGGCGCGAAGGTTGCCATTGCTGATGGATGCGCGCTGCGCGTCACGAATGCGTGATTCAAGATTGCTTTGAATCGGCGCGAAGTGAAGCTGGGTGCGCGGCAAGATACAGTTAAGTTGGCTGGGTTTACGGCTGAGCGCATCGGCTACCACATTCGCCTTTCCAGGGTGATACCGGATCTCACAATCGTAATCGCTGATGAGTTCGTTCCATCGGCGTTGTCTCATGTTAAGTTCCTTTTGATCAAAGATGTGCTGAAGGCTTTTATGGTCGGTGTAGATGATGCACTTAGTCCCATAGAGGTAGTGTCTCCAGATTTTTAAGGCAAATACAACTGCACCAAGTTCGAGGTCGTGAGTCGTATAATTCTTTTCGTGAATTTTGAGTTGCCTTGATGCGTAAGCGATAACATTGCCTCGTTGCATAAGTACACAACCGAGACCTTGGTTGGAGGCATCACAATACACGACAAAATCGTCAGTACCCTCAGGTAACGCTAGGACAGGAGCTTCACACAACAATTGCTTGAGCTTCAGAAAGGCTTCTTCTTGCTTCGAGCCCCAAATATACAGTTTGCCTTTGTGCGTTAAAGCTGTTAAAGGCAAAGCGATCTTTGAGAAGTTCGAAATAAATCGCCGGTAGTAACCAGCTAAGCCCAAAAAGGAACGGATTTCGGTAGGAGTGGATGGCGTAATCCAGTTCTTGATTGCTTCAATCTTGGATGGGTCGACATGAATACCCATCTTGTTTACAACATGACCAAGAAACTGTACTTCATCCGACCAAAATTCACACTTGGAGAGTTTGGCAAAGAGTTGCTCGGTTCGAAGCTTTTGCAACACCAACTGAAGATGTTGCTCATGCTCGGCATTGGTTTTAGAATACACCAAAACATCATCGATAAACACGATCACGAATCGGTCCAAGAAAGGCCTACACACCCGGTTCATTAGATCCATGAAAACAGCGGGTGCGTTGGTTAAACCGAAGGGCATGACCAAGAATTCAAAATGACCATAGTGGGTTCGAAAAGCAGTTTTGGGAATATCCTCTTCGCGGATACGCAACTGGTGATAGCCAGAACGGAGATCGATTTTGGAAAAACAAGAGGCACCTTGGAGTTGGTCAAAGAGGTCGTCAATACGCGGTAAGGGATACCGGTTCTTAATGGTGAGCTTGTTCAGCTCGCGGTAATCGATACACATGCGAAACGAACCGTCTTTCTTTTTAACGAACAACACCGGAGCACCCCATGGCGAAGAGCTAGGGCGAATGAATCCTTTAGCGGTCAACTCTTGAAGTTGACTTGCTAATTCTTGCATCTCAGCGGGTGCAAGTCGATAAGGAGATTTGGCTACGGGGGAAGCACCAGGGACAAGATCAACACGAAACTCGACTTCCCGAGCAGGAGGTAAACCAGAAAGATCATCGGGAAAGACTTCAGGAAAGTCACGCACGATGGGGATTTCAGAAAGTTTCTTCTTTCCTTCATCGGGTTTGACCACATGGGCTAAGAAAGCGACACATTTCTTCCGCAAAAGTCTTCGGGCTTCAGAGCACGACATAAGTTTAAGACCGTTAGAGGGTTTCTCGCCATAGATATGCAGATCACCATTATCTCGAGGAATGCGAATCATCTTTTTGGCGCAAATAACTTCGGCGCGATTATACGAGAGCCAGTCCATTCCAATAATCACATCAAAACTTCCAAGAGGCATGGGAGTGAGGTCGATTAGAAAATCATGTTCATTAAGATTAAGCGTGCAATCTTTGATCACGGAGTTTATTAAAATAGTTTCACCATTAGCCAATTCAACTGAAAAGTTTTCGTTTAAGTTTATGCGCGGTCGCGCAAGTTTTTTTCTGCTCAAATGCGCGAGAAATAAAACTTCTATCGGCGCCAGTATCAAAAAGTATGGATGCATATTGTCCGTTAAGTAAAAATGTACCATTAACCACGTCGTTATTCGCTTGCGCTTGGTGCGCGGTTATATTAAAAGCTCGTCCGCGCGTCACTTGGTTCGAAATTTGGTTAACTGGGTTCGCTTGCGTAATCTGAACTTGTAGTCTCGGGCACGCGTTCCGGAAATGACTGGGATCACCGCAGTTATAGCACGACCTGGGTCGTGGATTAGGGTATGTTGGTTGTGGGTTCTGCAGGTAGGTTGGTGGTGTTTGCGCGATTGGGTTGGCGGGAAGGACTCTACAGTTTTCAGCGGTGTGACCAGTACGGCCACATCTGTTACATTGTCGACACGGGACTTGAGGTGGGTGGTGAAGTCTACAGGTTGGGCAAAAGGGTTGGTTTCCTGTGTAAGGTTTCTTAGTTGGCGGGGCAGGGAGTGCGGGATTGGTTAAGGCATAGTTGTGGACTACAGGAGGTGTTGGGTAGGTCGACAGTGGGTTAGGAGTGTAAACTGGAGGTTGGTAGGTGGGTTGCTAGAAAATGGGCGGGTTGGTAAGCGCATAGGCTTTGCGCCTGCGCTTGAGGTTGTTACGGTTTGAGGGTTCTGGCTTGGTTTCTGTTGGTTCTGTGACAGTCTTGGTGGGTTTGGTCTTTTCGGCTCCCTGCAGGAACAGAGTTCCTGCCCTGACATGGTTGTCGCTGAGCACAGCGGCCAACTCGATGGCTTCAGAGAGGGTTGCTGGGTTTCTGGCCCATACAGAATCTTGAATTTCCATGGGGAGACCCCAAAGAAACTTCTCGATGGCTCGGCGGGAAGGGGTAACTAGGTGTGGGACAAGCAAACTAAGTTCGTGGAAGCGCGTCGCGTACTCGCGCGCTTCGCCACTGTACAGTTTCAGGTTCCAAAACTCTTCCTTCAGGCACTTTACTTCGTTGGGAGGGCAGAACTCTCGCGTCAAGAGTTCCTTGAATTCCTCCCAGAGCATGCTAGAAGCAGCCTCTGCGCCACGCGCATGAGCTACTCCGTTCCACCAAGTAAGCGCCCTTGATTCCAGGACACTAGAGGCATATAAGGTTCGTTTGTCTGGAGGGCATTGGGTATGGAGAAAGGTGTTCTCAATTTTCTCGAGCCATTGGAGCATCACGGTGGCTCCTTCAAGTCCGGTGAATTTCGGAGGGTTACCCGCATTAAAGGATTTAATATTGTATCCGGAGGGGTTGGGATTATTTTGGTTCAAGGCTTGGGCTATCGCGGCGGCCATTTCCTGGGAACGTTGCTGCCTACGTCTGCGCGAGGTTTCTCTCCTCTGATGACGGCGAGATAGCGGAGGCATTCTATAAAAGTTTTAATTTTTGTTAATATCTTGGTATGGGAAATCGTTTAAGCGCAAAGTATATCGTCGCAAAGCTTGTTTCGCGGAGTTAAATGCTATCAAATTTGAAGTAAAAGATGAATTTAAATGCAAACTTAATACAGATAATGAATTCGAATTGAAAATCGACAATTCATGCATCACCATGACTTTCCGAATTCTCAATTTAAAATATCGAGTAAACGAGCATTGAGGGTTGACAATTCATGTATCACCATGACTTTTCAAATCTTCAATTTTAAATATCGAGTAAATGAATATTGGAGATTGACAATTCATGTATCACCATGACTTTTCAAATCTTCAATTTAAAACATAAAGTTAAGGGTAATTGAAAATCAACTATTCATGTATCACCATGACTTCTCGGATTTTCAATCCCCACAACAAACGAATATGCAAGTAAAGAAACGAATTGAAATTTAACAATAAAAATCGAAAAATCGCGAAATAAACATGAAATCATGCGCTGCGTAAGCGCAAGCATACTTTATAAATATCGAGTAAATAACAATTAGCGCGCAAACATAAGATATTTCTCATGCGCGAAAAGGGACTCTTAGGTATTCTAGGTCGTTACGTCTAACCACCTATCCTAAAGTCACAGAGCTCTGATACCAATCTGTAACACCCCGACCGAAGGCGGATTATACATCGGGGCGCCACGTATTGTTTCATTACTCGCGACACTATTTCGGTGTCAATATTTATTAAATACATTTCATTGCGCATGCGCAGAACATGACATAAAGTAACATAATTCATATCATAACTTAAAATATTCAAATAACATAAACTTGTCTTGTTACATTTTAAACTAGGTCCAAAAGAAAAGAAAACATCCTATGTGTCCTCAAGCTTCCAGAAACAGCTACAGCAACCCTGAACATGTGTTAAAATAAAACGTCAACACTTGCGTGTCGGTGAGAAATCAAGTGTAATACATATAAATAGATAACAATATCTGCGCGCATCATGTGTATAACTGGTGTTCAACAAGGGTGTAATCAGATCGGGATCAAGCCTTAGATCATAGCTCATAGTTCAATCCGTGCTCCCAATTGAGCACAAAACCAAGAAAACTGTGCAAGTGTAAACAAAAGAGAAATCATAAACGATAGTTCTCCCGTGTTCATCTAATGGATCCATGAAAACTGCGGAATAGGCCGACAAGACGGTTAATGATCCACACATACAAATAAACAGCCAAGTCTACGTCCATAACACATGGGGTTTTGCGCGACAAAAGTTCATAAACAAGTTTAAGACTCAAGTTTGTACGAACACATGAACATCCCAAAACATTAAAAATAAAAAAGGATTAGGTACGAGATTACTCACCTGAAAAAGGTATGTTGAAAGATAATGCAAGAAACAAGCACAAGTTAACCTATAAATAAAAGTTTATTGGTTTAACGATTGATTTTATGTCTTGAATATATGTTAGCATAGTAATATGTATCTTTAACAAATTATTATATATTATAAATTACCGGAGATCTGGGCAGGACAAGGGAAAAGACGAAGGCAGAGAGAGGAGGCGGCTGAGGAACAACGGCAGAGGGCAAGGAGAAGAGAGTAAAGGAGAGTTTAAGTGTTTGTGTGTGTAGTGTTAAATAACAAGAAAATAGTATTATATATAGGGAAACCCTAGGGAACACAATCCCTAGAAAAGGGGAAAAGATCTTCACACATCAGACAAAAGATATTAAAAAGCACAAGAAAACAAAAGCAAAAGATATCAAAGGATATGGCAGTTGCAGGGGAACAGGAAAAAGGGCTGACAGGATACAGAATAAAGCATGGGAGGAGTCAGATAAAGGTACTGGTCAAGGCATGCAAAAGAAGATTTCCAAAAGATAATGTCAGTCACTTTTTCTGTCAACCAATAGGGTTGGTGCGCATGCTGCGCCGAAAGTGGCTTTTCGGACAGATGTCGGAACTGACCTAAAGAGCTCAAAAAGATAAAATAAGATCTCAAAAGAATACAGGCTGACCAAAACAGAAGAAAAGACTTAAGGTCTAGCGCGAGAAGGCTCGAGCGCACGCGCGAGGGCGAAGGCAGACAGAGAACAATCCTTAGCGCGCCGCGGGAAGAACTATTATCCTTAGCGCGCCGCGAGAAGAATTATCATTCTTAGCGCGCCGCGGGAAGAACTACAAATCCTTAACGCGTCGCTGGAAGAACTTCCATTCCTAGCGCGCTGCGAGAAGAACTACAATTCTTAGCGCGTCGCGGGAAGAACTACCGTTCTTAGCGCGCTGCGAGAAGAGTTCGCCTCGCGTATCGCAGGAACAAGTGGTCTTCACGCAGGCTTCCTTGTAAGGAGTCTGGCGCGTGGAGCTGCGCAGACATCCTTAGGCGGGAAGAACCAAAGGACAAGCAAAGAGTTAAGAGAAGAAGGGGTTTAGACTCAAGGGTTAAGAAAAAGGGGCGGGACGGCGACAAAGGAGAAAAGGAGGCGGGACGGCGATAAGAGAGAGAAGGAGGAAGGCGGGACGGCGGAGAGAAGGAAGAAAGGGACAGCGACAAGAGAGAGAAAGAGGCGGGATGGAAAATTATTATTATTAGTAATATAAAAATATACATATATAATATTTATTTAATGTTAAATTTACAAAGATTAATAAACAAATTTTAAATCATAAAAAGAAGAATCGGATTCGAAAACGGGTACCTGGGTCGGGTCGGATTGGGCAGGTGTCACATTCTAATACTTGGAATTTTAGGATCCAATATCCTTCTAATCTTGACTTCTCTGTCTTATACAGGCTATGAATGCTTTCAAAGAACACTATGAAAAGATCATCAGCCAAATGAGTGAGAAGCTGTCAGGACTAGGGAAAGTCGTGGTGGCCAAGGACAAAGCCATGATCCAACTCTCCAAAGACAAAAAACAGTTGGAGGATCAGCTATCTCTAGCGGAAGCCCAGCACCAGGAGGCAGTGAAGCAGGCCACGGATGAAGCCAAGATGTGGGCGGCAAGTGTTTTGGATAAAAATGGACTAAGGATAATGTATCCAAATATGTAAAGTGAGGTATAGTGCTAATACGATAAGAGAGAATGTATAATTGAAGTCTTGATGAACACAACGATTTGATCACGAGGGAAAAAACCCTTGATTATGATAATCTTACCTCGGTCAAAAACTAGCAACGTAATCTTTGGTGGAATTGCTTCGGTTAAAGATTAACAATGTAATCTTTGGTCAGATTGGTATGTGATTATAATAATCTCCGGCACAAAAACCCTTGGACGGTGAAAACTATCACCGTCAAGTTTATTAATGGTAAAAAGATGGTTCAAGTGTTGTGGAATTGTTGATCAACGAATGCTATGTGTGTGAGTACAAATATCTCAGCAGCTAGAATACGTGTGATTGTGTCCCCTAAAGTTGATCACAACTCGATATATAAAGATAAATACAACTAACTAACAACTATGTCCTATAAATCCGCTAGTCTTCCACTCTTCATCATCGTGCTCTTTGACCACGTGCTAATAGCCGTTTACTAACGAATTAAGTGGTAGACTAGGTATAGGAGTCGTTGCTGTTATTCAAACGTCGGGCTTCATGCGACATTCATCCATTAACAGTTATGTTAACTAAGGATCCCGGATCCAGACCTCAGCTAAAGAACTCTCTATGAGGATAATTGATCCAAGCACGTCTTCAAGAATAACATATCTCATCTTTAGTACTCAGCAATTAGTCCTGTCATTTTGCTACTTCTTCCACTGGCTTAGTCTTCAGTCTCAACCATATGTTGCAGATGTCTCGTAGTGGAACATATAGTAGACTGGATCTTAAAGTTGTTATACCTGTCTTACATATCACCATACTAAACACAATCATTAGTAAACAAATAACACCAAGGATCGTTGATCCTTTATAACCTGATACATATCTCAAGGATAATCTATCCATAAGATAGTTAAGGATTAAGGATCCTCAGCATAAAATTCATGCCCTAACAATTGCCCCCAAAATGGCGGGTGATAGTGGAATACAGCTGTCATTTTGAAATTCAAACTTATGCAAAAACTGATAGATGGGATGGTTTTGCGAGAAATATTTACCATTTGGACCTTGAGTTAATGATAACCGTCTATATATGCCGTCCTATATCTTGATCATAATCATACTTTCAACCGACGCATCAGGTATCCTTCCTTTTCTTTTCTTATTTTCTTTAACGATGTCTACTGCTTCATCTTCTTCTTCTCTGTCTCCCTCTAAACCTCCCGAACAATCTTTCGATGACTCCAAGTTGTCGGAAATGGAACCACAATGCCTCATAGCCAACCCGCCTACCGAGATTTGCAAACTCACAGGTCCCGATATTGACAGGTTCTGTTCGTTGTTTCCTCCGAAAACCCTATTCTGACTTTACGAATCCAGTGTCCGCTGCGACGTATATTCCAAAGTCTGGGTGTGTTTTCCGGTGAGTCCGTTACTGATCGGCTACAAGTATCCTTTTCCACCTTTCACTCAAAGTTTCGTCGATTCCACCGGCATATCCTATATACAGGCCATGCCCATGGTTTGGAGGGTCCTCAGAACTATCTAGAGAATCATCGAGAAGCAAGAGATTGACTTTGGTCTTTGTTGGTGCATTTTTTGACCGTCGCTATGCAATTCTGACCAGCGGAGACGCCATAGGCGAAGTTAGAACAACTTCTCCTACAGGCCCAAGCCCAAGCCCGCGAAGTTGATTTATCTATATATATGTGTGTCTTGTTTAGGTTTTAGTATCCAGAAAGTTAGAGTATTGTGTGGTCAGTTCAAGTATCTAGAGAGAAACAGAGAGGGAGAGTCGTGTGGGACGGCCCGAGGTAAAGCTCACCTCGGGTCGGCCGTGTTTTGTTTATGTTCGGTATGTAACGTGTTATGGTTATTAGTAAAAAGATCTGCAGATTCGTTTATCCCGTTCGTGTGTTTGTTTGTGTGTAATCGTGTTCTTCGTCTTCTACACCATAAACGAGTCTAGGAGGATTCCGCACTCCTAGACCTCGTACGAATCTCGTATTGATCAGCGACGCCCCGGGGGGACTTACAAGTGGTATCAGAGCCTTAGGCTCTTATGCTATGGTTCGAGATCTGCGTTTTGGTGTTTCTGGCACGTTTCTGATGCGTTTTTGGCCGAACAGCTGCCGCAGGCGAAGTTATTGGGTTCAGGCGAAGTTGTCGCTTAAATTTTAGGGTTTAGGCGAAGTTAGCAGCCAGGCGAACTTATGGACAGGCGAAGTTATGGCCAGGCGAAGTTAATGAGGGACGAAGTTGACTTTTAGGCGAAGTTGACTTTCAAGCGAAGTTGACTATGGGCGAAGTTAAAAAAAAATAAAATTTGGAGTTTTTGTCCGAATGGCCAGGTATACACGATTATTGTGAGACCGGAGATGTTGTTCCGTCAACGAGTGAAACTTGGTATCTCTTGGTCTTACGTGTGAGCAAATACGGGTCAACTCTGGATATGGAGTTAAGGTTGTGAATGGGATATTGATTGGAACTGGATATTGACACATATTTGGGTGTTTTTGGGCAAAGAAATTGCTGTTGTTCGAGGTTGACCAACTATTTGACTTTCTTCAGTTGGTCAACCTCGAACAACAGCAATTTCTTTGCCCAAAAACACCCAAATATGTGTCAATATCCAGTTCCAATCAATATCCCATTCACAACCTCAACTCCATATCCAGAGTTGACCCGTATTTGCTCACACGTAAGACCAAGAGATACCAAGTTTCACTCGTTGACGGAACAACATCTCCGGTCTCACAATAATCGTGTATACCTGGCCATTCGGTCGAAAACTCCAAATTTTATTTTTTTTACTTCGCCCATAGTCAACTTCGCCTGAAAGTCAACTTCGCCTAAAAGTCAACTTCGCCCCTCATTAACTTCGCCTGGCCATAACTTCACTTGTCCATAAGTTCGCCTGGCTGCTAACTTCGCTTAAACCCTAAAATTTAAGCGACAACTTCGCCTGAACCCAATAACTTCGCCTGCGGCGGCTGTTCGGCCAAAAACGCATCAGAAACATGCCAGAAACACCAAAATGCAGATCTCGAACCATAGCATAAGAGCCTAAGGCTCTGATACCACTTGTAAGTCCCCCCGGGGCGTCGCTGATCAATACGAGATCCGCACGAGGTCTAGGAGTGCGGAATCCTCCTAGACTCGTTTATGGTGTAGAAGACGAAGAACACGATTACACACAAACAAACACACGAACAAACACACGAACGGGATAAACGAATCTGCAGATCTTTTTACTAATAACCATAACACGTTACATACCGAACATAAACAAAACACGGCCGACCCGAGGTGAGCTTTACCTCGGGCCGTCCCACACGACTCTCCCTCTCTGTTTCTCTCTAGATACTTGAACTGACCACACAATACTCTAACTTTCTGGATACTAAAACCTAAACAAGACACACATATATATAGATAAATCAACTTCGCGGGCTTGGGCTTGGGCCTGTAGGCGAAGTTGTTCTAACTTCGCCTATGGCGACTCCGCTTGTCAGAATTGCATAGCGACGGTCACAAAATACACCAACAGACTCCCCTTTGACCGTTGCTCTCAATTCTAACAAACACAAAAGATCATCTGTTACAAAACATGCACCAACAGTCTTCCGGAGTTATCACACCTGTACACCCTTACCACCCACAGTCCTGCCCGATTTATTTTCATATCCAATCCTCAACAACCTCACCCGATACTAAAAGTCACTTTAAATGATTCCTTGTGGAGGAATCTGTTTTTCTTTGTAAGACGTGACTCAATACCAGGAGGGATTGATCTTCCTTCAAAGTGGGTTAGAAAGGGTAGGATCCTGGATCCTTAAGAAATAGCAGGATCCATGATGCTTTAACTTTAATTCTGAATCTTTCTTTTTGTTTGCAGTTGACAACTTTGCTTCTTTCGGCAAGTTACCTGGTACAGAAGAGAAAACAAAACGGTTTCTAGCACTGGATACCGAGGTTAGAACCTTTCAAGCTCGTTTTGTTGAAGCTTTCTGCGAAATCTCCTCGGGTTCCAGCATGTCAAATAAGTTTATTATAATAATTTTAAGGTAAATAAAATTAGTTTGAATACTTATTTGTTAAATTTTCTTTTTCAGGCGTCAAGAAATCTCATAAATCAGTCGGCAAGTTATCCCTGGAAGACATTGACTGCATGGTCACCTCTCATGTCATCAAGAAAGAAGCTTCAAAAGCAGCCACTAGTTCCGAGCCCAAGACCGCAAAAACCAGGGCTAAGTCCGCTGCTTCCAAAAGAAAGAGGTCCTATGATCCCGAGACCCATTATGACATTGTCCTCTCTGTATCCTGTATCTTGATACTTTGAGTTTTAGGATCCAATATCCTTCTGATCTTGATTGCTTTGTTGTATATAGGCTATGAGTGCTTTCAAAGAGCACTATGAAACGACCATCAGCCATATGAGTGATAAGCTTTCGGGGTTAGGGAAAGCCGTGGTTGGCAAGGACAAGGCCATGATCCAGCTCTCCAAAGAGAAAAAACAGTTGGAGGATCAGCTATCCTTAGCAAAAGTCCAGCGTCAAGAGGCAGTGGAGCAGGCTACGGATGAAGCCAAGGTATGGGCTGCCAGGTCAGTATTCCAAGCACGGATCAAGAAGGCGAAGAAGGCTGGTGATCCTGCTTTTTATAAGACGACCTGGGACGTGGAAAAGTGGAAGACTGCCCTGGATGTTCTTGGTGGCGAGGACGATGAGGAGATGGCTGAAAATACTAAGGCCGGGACTAGTGATGTCAAGGAGGCGGCTGAAGCTGGTAAGGGAGAAGGTGTTGCTGAGGGTGATGATGGAGCTTAGGTGGGCGACGAAGGATACAGAAGACAAGGCCCAAACCCACTTTTTTTTTTTGGTGTTTTTCTGAACAATAACTTTGGTTTGTAACAGACAGTAGTAACTAGGGTAAAGGATCCATGATCCTTAAGACAATTCGCGGGGTTAGATGGATCCTCTGTTTGTGGGGATGAAGCCTTTGATGCCCCTGTTTTTAATTTTCTTGCACTCATGAACAGTTAGTAGTACTCACTTAACCCGGAAGGATGGTCCATCTTTTGCATGGTTAAGTCCGGGTTAAGAATTTTGGATAAGTCCTAGTGGCTTATTTTAAATTATATAAAACCTTTCAACTATTTGCTTGTTATATCTAGTTTGAAAGTTAGTCTAATTATAGCTTTAGCTTTATTGAAAGTTTGGAAAAATACTTTCCCTTAAAAGATTTTTAGGATATAAGATCCATAAGAAAATCACTTAGGACAAAATATCTTTAAAGAACAAACCAAAGAATAAAGTATCCTTAAAACTTGACAAAACTTTTATAACAGAATACCCTTAAAGAAATAACCCTTTAAATTAAAACGTTTAAAATTATTGCAACTAAGACAATATAAATTCATTAATAGAAACCATACAAGAAGGTTTAGGTAGACCTAAGTTACCATAAGTATTGAACCTTCAATGTTCCTTGAAGAAATAACCTTAGGATATTGAATCCATAGACCTTTGTCTTCATGTTGAACTTAGAAAATCTGTTGCATACAATTTATAGTGTCAACTGGGATTAAATCCATTAATCTGGGGACAAGCCCAAAAATAAACTGGGGACAAGCTCGTGCAACTGGGGGACAAGCCCGTGTAATCTGGGGATAAGCCCAAACTAGGGACAAGCCCAAATACGAATGTTAACTGGGGACTCGCCCAACCCGGGATTTAGCCCAAACGAAGATAACGTGAAAACGTTATAAACCGGTGGTATGGTACGTCTACCATAATTCGTAGAATCCTCCATATAGCCAAAAACAACGAAATTGTCAGCCCCGGACTATACGTTGGATAGCGTGCGCTCCAGGCGAGAGTGTAGAAACTCTATTTATAAGAAAGGTGAAAACCTTTGAACCTTAGAGGACATGACCATCGGGGGTCATATCCAAACGTGGGCTAGGCCAAGGGAAATAGGATAGTACCTCGAATTTAAAGGAGAGGTGGCCAACCTCTTGGTTAATACACATCTTATTAATATCCTGCATTGACACTTAAAACTTGGAAGAAACAAATCGTTAAGAATATATTATCCCGGAATTAATAACAGGAAATTGAAAAGAATAAGTATTTAGATAGATATTACCAATTTCGGGGATCCTTGATCCTTTAAGGATAATATATCCTCTCAGGATACTGTATCCTGATCAGAAAAAATACTTTTTGAGGTGGATAGCATTCCATGCTCTTAGTAATCTGTTGCCCTCCATTGTGAGCAAATGATATGCTCCATTTCCTGCTTCCGACTCGATCTGATAAGGTCCTTCCCATTTGGGTGCTAACTTTCCATCAGCCGGATTGGTAGTATTTTGGAAGGCTTTCCTCAAAACTAAATCTCCTTCTTGAAATCATCTGATTCTTATATTCTTGTTGTATGCCCCAGCTACCCTTTGTTGATAAGCTGCCATTCTATCTTGGCTAGGTCTCTGAGTTCTTCTACAGTGTCCAAGTCTTCAAGAAGGATTTCTTTATTAGCTTCAGGATCACGGATGCTCGTTCTTGCTGTAGGAACCACCATCTCTGTCGGGATTACTGCTTCTGATCCAAATACCAACGAAAAGGGTGTTTGGCATGTTGCATTCTTGGGTGTTAAACTGTCGGCCCAAAGAACATATGGTAGTTCTTCGGCCCATTTTCCCTTCTTGGATCCTAGTTTCTTCTTTAGATTGTTGATGATGATTTTGTTGCTAGACTCCGCTTGACCATTAGCTTGAGGATGTACTGGAGTAGAGGTTATCATCTTGATGCCCTAGCTATCATGAAAGTTAGTGGTTCCCTTCTCGATAAACTGGGAACCATTGTCACAAATAATTTCCGAGGGAATACCAAATCTAGTAATAATATTTCTTTTGATGAAAGATATCACCTCTTTTTCGCGTACATGAACAAAAGCTTCTGCTTCTATCCATTTTGAAAAATAATCCGTCATTGCAAGCATGAATACTCTTCCTCCTAGTGCCTTAGGTAGTTTGCCTACAATATTCATACCCCATTTCAATAAAGGCCACGAAGAGGATATAAGATACATAGGTTCTGCTGGCTGGTGGAGGATGTTTGCATGTCTTTGACAAGCATCACATTTTTTTTGAATATTCTATTGCATCTTTCTTCATTGTTGGCCAGAATTATCCTATTCTCAGAATCCTAGAAAACAAGGCTCAACCACCGGTGTGATTATCACAGTCACCTTCATGAAAATCTTTGAGCACCTCTTGGATTTCAGGATCCTCGATGCACCTCAAGTATGGACCTGCAAGAGATTTCCTGTATAGCATTTCATCTAATAAAATGTATTGTGATACCTTGAGTTTGACGGATTTGGGATTCTCGGTAGTAGGAATCTCTCCTGTTTGAATGTACTTCTTGATCGGAAGGATCCATGATTCTTGATTATTTGAGGATAATAGATCCCAGAGTACAATTTCTTTTTCATTCGTTATCTCCCCAACTTCTTGTTCTCCAATTGCTGGTGAGAGAACATGAATGATTGGAATCTTCGTATCCTCTGGAATTTTCAGAGATGAGGCTAAATTTGCCAAAGCATCTGCCCCGGCATTCTCTTCCCTTGGTACATGTATAATACTAAACAATTCGAAAGATTTTGCTAGTTCCTTCACAACATCTAGATATTTGATTAGTTTTTCTCCTTTAACAGCATATGAGCCATTAAAGTGGTTAGCAATCAATAATGAATCTATATATACTTGAAGATACCTGATCCTCATGCACTTAGCTAATTGAAAATCTGCGATCAAAGCCTCATACTCTGCCTCGTTGTTTGTTGCTTGAAACTCACAGGCTATAGACTGGGGTAATATGTCCCCCTGTGGCAATTTCAGTAGGATCCATAGTCATGTTCCTCTTACATTGGAAGCGCCGTCAGTGAAGAGTATCCAAGGATCCTTAGTTTTTTTCTAGTTGTTGGACCTCCAAGTCAACTTCTTTTTGTAGGTCACTAGTGAAATCAGCCACAAAGTCTGTGAGTGCTTGTGACTTAATTGCCATTCTTGGCTCGTATTGATATCATATGCACTTAGTTTCAAAGCCTATTTGGCCATTCTACCTTATAACTCTGGTTTTCTAAGAACATTCTTCACAGGATAATTAGTTCTCAAAATAATAGGATGAGTTTCAAAATAATGTCTCAATTTAGTAGAAGCCATAATGAGTGCAAGAATTAACTTTTCTAAATGATAATACCTGGCTTCAGCATCTAGAAGACTTTTACTTACATAGTAGACGAGATGTTGTTCACCTTCATGATCCTTTACCAAGACGGCACTTACTGCATTTCCTGAGACAACTAGATATAGATATAAGGATTCTCCATCCACGGGCTTCATTAGAGCTGGAGCTGAGGATAAGTAATCCTTCAAGGTTGTAGGCGCGGCCTCATGCTTTTCCGTCCATTCAAACTTATTATTCTTTCTAAGGATGTTGTAGAAATCTTTGCACTTCTCGGAGGATCTTGAGATGAACCTATTGAGAGCGGCTATTCTTCCTGTGAGCCTTTGGACATCCTTGGCATTTGAAGGAGACTTCAGGTTGATGATGGCTTTAATCTGTTCGGGGCTTGCTTCAATTCCTCTTTTAGTCACCATATATCCCAGAAACTTTCCGGCCTTCACACCAAAGTGGCATTTTGACGGATTCAGTTTCATGTTATATTGGTCGAGGATATTGAATGCTTCCTCAAGGTTCTAAGGTGATCCTCAGCTTTCTTCTACTTTACCACCATATCTTCTATGTATACCTCCATAGTCTTGCCCAACTGATCCTTGAACATCATGTTGCCTAGTTTTTGGTATTTTACCCCTGCATTTCTTAATCCGAACGACATAGCAAAATAGCAGTATATGCCGGTAGGAGTCATGAAGGCTGTATCCTCTTGATTAGATGGTTCCATTTGAATTTGTTGAAATCCAGAGGAAGCATTCATAAAGGTAAGCATTTCATGTCCTGCCGTTGCATCCACCATGGAATCTATATGTGGTAATGGGAAAGGATCCTTGGGGCATGCCTTGTTTAAATCTGTAAAATCGACACACACCCTCCATTTTCCATTCTTTTTTGAAACAACGACCACATTAGCTAGCCATCTAGGATAATGAACCTCTCTGATCATACCGGCCTTAAGAAGTTTTTCAACTTCTTCTTGTATGATCTTGTTCCTCTCAGGAGCGAATTTTCTTCGCTTCTGATGGGCGGGTTTAATAGATAAATCAAGGCCTAATTTATGAGTAATTACCTCCTTTGAAATACCTGTCATGTATGAGTGTTTGAAGGCAAATGTAGATTTTCTTCGCCCTAAGAAGGATACCAAATCCTCTTCGATCTTTCTGGGGATATTGGATCCTAGGAACACCTTTATATATGGATCCTTGGGGTCCAAGGATACTTCTTTAATATATTTCTCCCGAGATTCCAGTCGTCCCTAGGATGTTGCTATGGTTGCTATGCTATAGTTTGTTTGGCTGTTAGCTTCATTAATGAAGAATAATAGTTCTTGGCCTCCGCCTGATCACCAACTATCTTCACAACTCCCCTTGGAGTAGGTAGTTTAATGCATTAATGATAAGTCAAGGCTACTGCCTTCATTCCATGCAGCCAAGGCCTACCTAAAATAACATTGCAACAAGAAAGGTTATTAATAACACAAAATTTCTGATATGAATTTAACCCTTCGATATAAATTGGGAGGTTGATGTCCCCCAATGTCTTCTTGGTTTCTCCACTGAAACCAACTAGCACTGATGTTCTAGGGATGATCTCTGAATCTGGTATATTCATCTTCTTAAGGACATCGTGTTGGATAATGTTGACCGAGCTCCCACCGTCAACTAGGATCCTGCGTACATAATGGTTAGCGATAAATAAAGTAATAATCAAACCATCATGATGAGGATCCTGGATGTTTAGTTTTTCTTCCTTATCGAAGAAGTTCCTTTTGTCTGTTGTTAAGGTGATGGATACTATTGGTCGGTCCCCGTTATCCAACATGATCTCTTTGGCGAGTCTTCTTGCTGCAGAGAAAGAAGTTCCACATATGTCTGAACCTCCATAGATGAAATTGACCATTCGCACATCCAGCTCATCCTGGTAAGGATCCTGGATACTCGAGTCGAAGAAGATTCTCTCATCAGTCACTCGAGTGGTGGGGATGAGCGGTCTTTTTGTAGGTTCCCAGCCGGATCTACACGGAATATCTCGTTCTACGTAGGTGCGGAATCCCTACGTAAGACGTTACGAGCGTAGAAGACGATACGAGCTAACACGATTGAACACAAGTTACAATAAGCAAAGACACGTTGTATATTGCAACTGGAAACACGTGATATCAATCACTGATTACACAACTCGTTACAAGTAAACTAAAAACTGATTAACATCTCAGCCGTAACCTATACTTATAAACACGACAACTTCGCCTGGCATGTTAGGCGAAGTTGTCACTAACTTCGCTTATCTGACAAGTTCGCCCATATCAGGCGAACTTGAGACTCAACTTCGCTTAATTCAAATACAAAACATTACTAATTCGATTACAGACATTAGACACTGAACTACTGACATCATGTACCAACAGACTCCCCCTTGGCAGTAGCTTCATATCTTTATCTTCAAACATGTGTCTTGTAATCTTCAACAATCTTGTATCTTCATCTTTAAGCATGAACTCCTTCACGTACACAAACTGATACAATTCTTTGATATTTCTTCGCTTCGTCTTTCCAAGCAGGAATATAAAATATCTTCTTCTCATTCAGCACCTGCAGATCAGCTTGAGACAAGTTCACTAGATGCATCGGATCATATACTCTCAGCAGCTCTTGTTCATCTTCGTCTTCCATTACTGCTTCAGCTGTTTCACAATCTACATACCACCACTTCAGATATTTCAGCACATCCTTGGGCATTTGTTTCATCGGCACTTCTTTTAGACACCGGATCGGCTTATACTTCATAATCATCCAAGGCTTGCCATCTGCTCTCATTCCTCTATCTTTGTCTTCGATAAGTTTTCCCTTTTGTGGTTTCAACAGCTCGAACTTCTTCTCCTTTATACTTTCCTTCCAAACAATCTTCCCAATGACTCTAGCCATATTATCATCACTCCTGTTTATTAACCCCAATCTGGCTAAGTCTTTCACTTCACATTCTGGCAATGTATTCAACGATCTCAACATCCTCTTGAAGTACTGAACACCATCATACCTTTTAATCACAAAGAGCCTCAACTGCTCATCATATATCCAGCATATAATCCCCTTTCTCGATTCAGCATAACCTCTAATGTTGTAACTCTTCTTGAACATAGTAGGGACCGCCGGTTTCTTCGTTTTTACAAACCACTGAGCGTAGCCTTCTTTCCATCTTGGCTGCTCTTCCCATTCCGTCTCATCATTTCCAATCTCTTTACTCATATCTGCCTTTTCAACATCCGGAATCTCATGCTCAACATTTTCTTCTACAATCTCTCCCTCTTCAATCTCATTATCAATAACAATCTCTGCACCAATCTTTTCTATCTCTTCAACTGGTAATACATCATCATCACCTATAAACTCATCATCCATCTCCTCAACATCCACGACCACCACCTCATCACCTGTACGATCAACCGCACTTGTTGACTCCCCCTGAGATGTGGAAGTCCCAAGAGCTTGTTCAGTTCTTGGCAACTCTCCACCTGCACCTTTCGATGCATTGGGATCATCGTCTCGATCATTTCGCTTCTTAGTCCTCAGCTCATCGCCTTTACAGCTCGTCTCCCCCTGAGATGCCAAGAACGCCTTCAAAGCATCAATGATTTTGCCATGTTCGATCAGCAGGGACGACTGTATCTGATTCTCTGAAACGAGGCGCTGAATAGCATGGGTCTGGATAAGATTCACCCTTGATTGTTCTGCCACGACCCGTTCAAGTGCTGCTATTCGTTCTGAGTCTGATAAGGTTGCATCGAAATCAAACCTCAGATGTGATATATCTTGAGTGTACTGAGGAGGGATTTCCAATGTAACTGGGACCTCAGAATCAATAAATCTTGGCCACAACTGTCGAATCAATAAATCTTGCCACGACCTCCGTTGGAGTAAGAGTTGGAGGCGGCAACAATACAATCTCAGGAGCCGAAAGTTGGAATGTAGTGGGTGGGAGGCCGAATGCAGATGAGGTAGCCACCACGGGAACATTCGTGGCGTTTGGCCTTGTAACTTTTAATGATGAAGGGACCATTGTCATACCGGACAGTGCTGGTGGAGTGAAACGTACCACCCTTGAGCTCTCACCAGCTCCTGAACCTGCACCTGTCCTCTCCCTTCTGGATCTCCGAATCAACTGATGTACTTCTTCCTCAAAATCTGACTCGCTATCATCATCAGTTCTCTTTCTTTTCCCTTGAACCCTTTCTTGTGTAACTAAGATGCGTCTAGCCTCAGCCACTTCATCATCTGACGAATCTGAGTCAGCCACCGTCGTAGCTGCCCTAGTAACATTCACACTAGAAGCTCGTGCTACCGGGACTTGTACATTCTCCTCAGGGTCAACACGATCCATATCAAAGAAGCCTTGACCACCAAATGCAGCATCATGGTCTACATTCTCCTCCGGTGACACAACAGGATCAGCAGGTATAGCTTGAGGTGCTCCAGCCAGTTGTGGTGCCGGGTCCCGAAACTCGTCCCCATGAGCAGGCACATACTTCGGGTTGATCAAGTACCCGAATAATGGAGTATGTCGAGGACGGAGCTCAGGTTTACTACTCGCACTGGAAGATCTGCACTGGGAAAAGATCCGCTTGCTCACACTTTCTACATATCTGATTGGGCGGCGCTGAGGTAGCGTTGGAGCAACATGATTCAAGATCATCTGAAGGAATCTTGGATACATGATAAATCTCTCACGCGCCACCGCTCTTCTTTGTCGATCTATCTCGTAAAAGACTATCTGACTAAAGCTGTAACGCTTATTGTAAGTCAGAGCAGTCATCGCCGACTGCATGGTCACGCCCATCCCATCAGTACCAGCCTTTCTCCCTGACATGCACACGATCATCACATGCATGAGGAAGCGCCACTGGTCTAGCAAGAACCCCTTCCTTCTCTGAGTATCCCCCAAGGGACCAGAGTATCCCATTCTAAAAAACGCTCCATCTCGAAAAGGAGCTACAAAGTCTGTCGGATCGTCTCTCATTTCGTCTCCAAACCGCAAAGCCGCCCGGATCTGTTCAGATGAGAACTGAACAATCTGATTGTTGACCGTTGCTCGCATCACCGGGGGCTCGACTCGACAGTCATACTTCACCGTCTGCCAAAAATCCTCTATGTTTGGCAAAGAGATAGGCAGGGTGGTAGTAATTGCGTGAAAGATACGCGAGCGAAGGATAAACGTGATGATCTCGCGGAAATCATCAACTCCGCTCGCATCCGGGTCTAATGTTATGTACATGTTGTGACCCGGGAAAAACTGTCGCTGGTTGTCTCCTCCATCATCACCACCTGCGCCGCCTGCTCCAGCTATAGCAGCCATTTCTGCAACAAACAGACTAAGTTAGATAAACGTCAAGGCAAATCACAAGTTCGCCTGTTACCATGAGCGAAGTTGTGATTTATTCTGTATAGGCGAAGTTAGAGGTGGGGCGAAGTTGGGAACAACTTCGCCTCAACTTGAACTTCGCTGTTAACAGTTAATTAAAATTAAAAGTGCCAGGCGAAGTTAATGATAACTTCGCCTAACCACAACATCGCCCCAAATACTGTTACATAATTAATTATCAGGCGAAGTTAAACATCAGGCGAAGTTACGGATAACTTCGCCTAACCTGTAACTTCGCCGAATATGAATCGGCAACAGTTAAGGTTTTGAAACAAAACTGATTTGATGAATTCGGTTAAATTGGAGATTGCGGATCCTGTAAAACATGTTTCTATGACGATCTAGACGTACAAGTTGATTACGACCATGTGAAATTAAGTTTGAAAATCGGTTATTTAGTTTTCGAATAAACGGGGTCGAGATTCGGGTCGAAACGACCGATGATTAAAGTCAATAACATTGATTACACGATACTATAACCCCACACACCTTTAATCGGACATGTAATCGAGAAAAGTTAAACACAGATGAACCGATAGATAAGTTCGCCTAGGGTTACGGAAGATAAGTTCGCTGGGTTTTGAAAATAATAACCAGTTTGACCATAAAAATCCTTTGTATAGGGTTAGAGTTATACAGGCGAAGTTATGGGTAACTTCGCCTATTGCAGGCGAAGTTATCGATAAGGACGCCTATATATTAAACTTTACAAAACAAACCCCTATAATTTGAACAATTTGCAATTAAGTTTTAAAACAACCTTTAAAGCGTTAAATGATACGATCAAGACCAAGTAACCAGGTATAAAATCATACAACTACATAAGTAAAAAAATTTTAACAATTAGGTACACGGGATCAAATTTCAGTCTCGACAGGGACTACCATGTTTTAGAAAAGATCCGAACAGGAGTCATACTAACTACGTGACTATCACACAGATCCGTGTTCAGCTGTATTATGACATAAAGAAACAGGTTGTAAGCAGGTAAATAACTTAGAATGGTTTTCATCGTTTCTGTGATACGGGTTAGGTTCAATTAAGCTCAAAAATTAAATGGGCAACAACTCAGAGATTATGATGCCTCCTATCTATTCTCAAGGCGTATTTGGCTTTCCCCAAGTCACCCCGAGTTTACCTCGACCCGTAGTGTCTGATTAAATAGTAAGTACTCTTTCGATCTTTAGACTCTTCTTCCCGTTCTCTATCTTGCATCTTGATTGAGAAGTATTAACATTATGTACTCTAGAATGTCTCAATAACACAACTTCAGATAAACTACTGCAAGTCCCGAATCTGGATCACTGCAGTATCTTGACACACTATCTTCATGGGAATCAGAACACTCACGGGCTCGTGTATGACTAGGTAATCGCTTTTCTGCCTATCATTCGGAAAGATATATGCGGAGACATACACAACTCTTAAGGAGTTTCCACGTAAAATCGAGTAGATTTAGTTAGTATCACTTCTACTTTTACGCACCATAAAAAGCTACCATGACATACAATGACTGTTCTAAAGTCTTTTAGGCCTAATAACTTCACTAGTTAAGCACACAGAATCAGTATATCTATCACTTTCCAAGGTTGGATCAATTTTCTGTTAAACATAGTAAAGGAACTTCTTACGAAGTAGTAGACTTGAAAAATAATTTCATCTCCCAAAAAATTTTAACTTCAATCGCCCCGATCAAATTGAAGTTTTCAGGTAAACGGCTATCCTGAAGATCCAATGGATCAGCTGGACCGACCACATACAAGTATGTGTCCTTCTAACTACTTATGAAGGACTAATTTTCAGCGAAAGAATAAAAACACATCATAAATCGCCCCGGTCACTTTCAGTCATCTGGTTAATGGCTATCCTCATATTCTACAAGTAGAAATAAGGACCAAACATATCCGAAGATATGTCCTTCACACTGAGGCAACCGACATAATTCTAAGCGATAGTGATGTTTTTTTTTTTTTTTTTAAACACAAAACGCGATTACTCGGGATTGATCATCCCATTCAGCTCAACAAGGTTTTGAAAACGATTTTTGTCAAACACTTTAGTAAACAAGTCAGCGAAATTATCTAACGTATCAACCTTTTCGAGCACAATCAGTTTCTTCTCAGCACAATCCCGTATAAAATGATGACGGATGTCAATATGTTTAGTTTTGCTGTGTTTTACGGGATTGTTAGTTACTGAGATAGCAGCAGTGTTATCAATGCAAATAGGAGTATGAGTGAAATTCAGACCATAATCGCGCAATTGCTGTTGAATCCAAAGAACCTGGGAGCAGCAGTTGGATGCTGCCATGTATTCTGCTTCACAGGTTGAAATGGCGACTGAGGTCTGCTTCTTGCATTGCCATGACACTAATCTGCCTCCAAGAAACTGACTTCCACCTGTTGTTGACTTTCGACTCTGATTGCACCCTCCATAATCAGAAGCTGTGTAGGCGACTAACTCCAAGACTCCTCCTTTCGTTGCCATCTCAGTCGATCTCATGTCCATAATATACGTATTCTTTTCTCTTGGAGCCTTCATTACAATCCAATCCTCTGGTATCTTGAAACCAGGATACAGCACGATCGCCTCATTCTTGGTAAAGTGCACGGTGTAATCTTTGTCACAGATCTGCGATACACTCAGCAGATTATGCTTCAGTTCTTCAACGAAATTCACTTTCTCTAAAGTCATTTTTCCATTAGTCACCATCCCAATTCCTGTAATCCTTCCACCGCTCTCTCCAGCAAAACTCACTCTTCCTCCTTGAACAGGTTTCCAATCGTGTAACAAATTCTTGTTACCCGTCATGTGCCAGGAACAGCCGCTATCCACAACCCATAGATTGTTTACAGCCCTGTTCAACTGTTCCTGCACGATTAAAGCAGTGGATTAAAATCTGGGGGCCCAAGACCTATTGGTCTTGGGTCGATACATCCCGTACTTTGGCTGTCCAAAGTTAGTATCAGAATAATTTCTGTAAGTCCTAAAAGGATACCTTCTTGTAGATTGACTATGAGGCCATCCAAACCTTCGTGAATTAAATGAATTATTACTTATGGTTTGGTTGTTAGCAGTGAAAAACTGAGATTGATTTCTTTGAAAACCTGGATTAGTCCAATGTCTGAACTTTGATGAGTTTTCATTTTTACCATTATTGTATTTACCGTTAGATCTATTCTCAGTTTTTGAAGGCCTCAGACCTCTGAATCTCTGCTTCAGAGGGCAATCAGCAATCAGGTGTCCTGTTTGATTGCATCTAAAACAACTTCTGTGTTCAACTTTCTTCTCAATAGTTGTTTTAAATGTTGAGGCTGCATTACTGCCCGTTTGTCTCACATATGGTGGGACATACGGGTTTAGTGGAGAATTCTTTTCATTTGTTTTATGTTTCTCTCCACTTTTTGGTAACACTGCCTCTTCTTTTGTCTCACTCGACTTGGATGTCTTGTCCGAATTTGATGAGACTGGACTAGGTACAGAAATCTTAACACTCGAAACATGCTTACTTGTTTCGCCTTTACTAACTTCTGGTTCTTTAATAGTAACCTTAACCGGAACTGTCTGACCAAAATCAACATCAACAGATTTCTGATTACTAGGATCATAAGTATAGTTATGATTGTAAGGTGGTGGAACTTCACGATATCCAATTCCTCCCCTTTTAACTGGGGAACCTTGATCACTAACGAGGTGATCAAGTATAGCGGAGGAATTTCTAAATTGCTCTAGCTTTCTGTTAAGTTCCACCACTTTCACCTGGTGATCAGCTATCTGTTTATCCCTTTCAGCTATTAGTTTGGTTTTCTCTTCTAACACTTCATAACTAAGATCAATTACTTGTATTTTCTCAGCTAGATTGGCTTTAAGACTTCTGATATCTTTCTCACTAGCTTTTATTTTTACTTTGTAACTATTTTCTCTAGCTTTAGTGAAATGATGATCTTCTTTTAATGTTTTAAATTGAGCATCCAAACTAACAAACTGATCAGTTATAGTTGTCAATTGTTCAGACAGATTTTCACATTTAGTACAAGGGAGTTTAGTTCTTACCTCGGAGAGCTGATCTGTCACATCGGCCATGAAAGCTTGATTTTCTCTAGTCACCTTCTCACTTTCTGCAGTTTCGATGTTCGCCAAATTAGCCTGTTAAAACACTTCCTCAACATGCAGATTCCAGTTGTACTCCTCGTTCTGTCTGGATATCATGGCTCTATTCTCATTACCACCCCTACTCTGCTGTGTAGACCTGTTCTGACTACGTTCAACACGTTCATTTGTGCACTCTTTTGCAAAGTGGCCATTCTGTTGACAGTTGTAACACCGAACCTTTGACTTGTCAAAACCTGGTCTTTCACCAACAAACTTCCTACCAGTCTTCTTCATAAACCGTTTAACCCTCCTTACAATCATCGCCATCTGCCACTGCAGATCCATCTCTTCCAGATCATCAGCATCGATCTGATCATAGTCTTCATCTAAAGTAGCAGGATCAACAATCTTACCTTGAATGTAATTTTCATATGAGGCAATGAAAGATGCATAGAGAGCAAACTGCTGTTCAGTAGATTTAACACTCATGGGCATCTTAGAGTAGTTGTTGTTAGGAACACTTGAGGAAAAACTACCCTTGGTTGCTTGAGGTTTAGAAGCATTTGATCCACCAGCTACAAAACACACATCACCATTCATGTTGAGAGATACATGACCTTCATGTGTTGAGTTAGCGCCCGACTCTCCCTTTGAGTAGTAAGCAGATGATTCAGACTTCGAACTTAAACTTGAGTTAAATTTTGCACCATACATTCCTGGATCCTGAACCTGATCAGTTGGTGTCTCTTTTCGAACCATGTTAAGTTTAAAAGTTCTTAGTTTGTTGACTGCTGTTTCCAAGTCATAGTCGGCAAACTCTTTCTCTTCTCTCATCAAGACAGTGTACATCTCCCATTTCGGTGGGAGATTATCAAGAAGCTTTTCCACGATCTCATCTTCTTTGTAAGAAATGGAATAATTGCTGAGTTCGGTCATCAGATGATAATATCTAGTGATGATATCATCAAGTGATTCATTCTTCAAGTACTTGAACACCGAGAATTGGGTTTTAAGTAGTTTAATCTTTGATGCGCGAATCCCCACATTACCCTCAAAACGATTTTCAAGTGCTTCCCATAGCTCTCTAGCAGTTTTATACTTCCTGAAGGTGTGAAGAATCTCTTGTGGAAGAGCCATTGTTATCGCTGCATGAGCTTTGCTTTCAGCCTCATACATTTTCTTTTCTTCTTCTTCCATCTTATTGTATTTCTTAATCTGATCACGACCCTCATACTCAGCAGTTGGTGGAATGTATCCATCTTGTATGCACACCCACATCTTAGCATCTTGGTACTTAACATACTGTTCAAACCGATCCTTCCACGCTACAAAATCGGTTCCCTTAAGCATCTTTGGTGCCTTTGTAGCTGAACCCGCTTCCACTTCCATCTTCACCAGTTCCATAATATTTATTGAAGTCATCTTTCACGAAACACAAAGAAACCCGAAAAATAAAAATTTTATTCTTAACAGTACTGTAGGCGAAGTTAAGGATAACTTCGCTTAAGTCTGAACTTCGCTGATTCTGAACTTCGCTCCCTTTTTTTTTTAAATTCGCCTGATTCGGCGAAGTTGTGTATAACTTCGCTTAAGGTAAGCGAATTTGTGAGGTAGGCGAAGTTGTGGGTAACTTCGCTTGAGATAAGCGAACTTGAGAAGGTAGGCGAAGTTGTGGATAACTTCGCTTAACCTTATATCTTCGCCTAAACCCTACAAACAGTCACGGCAAGTTCGCCTGATGAACACGATGGTTTTGCAGGTTTGATTTCTGGATTTTACGAGGTTTGTGAAGGTGTAATGGGTTGTTTATGATGGTGGGAGGTGAGTAGGACACAAAAACTCGGTAAACTCGTCCCGCGAATAGTCGAACGGAACGATTTCTACACCCGCGTGATAATCCCGAACCACATAATCACGAGCAAAAGCTCTGATACCAATTGTAGGTTCCCAGCCGGATCTACACAGAATATCTCATTCTACGTAGGTGCGGAATCCCTACGTAAGACGTTACAAGCGTAGAAGACGATACGAGCTAACACGATTGAACACAAGTTACAATAAGCAAAGACACGTTGTATATTGCAACTGGAAACACGTGATATCAATCACTGATTACACAACTCGTTACACGTAAACTAAAAACTGATTAACATCTCAGCCGTAACCTATACTTATAAACACGACAACTTCGCCTGGCATGTTCAGGCGAAGTTGTCACTAACTTCGCTTATCTAACAAGTTCGCCCATATCAGGCGAACTTGAGACTCAACTTCGCTTAATTCAAATACAAAACATTACTAACTCGATTACAGACACTAGACACTGAACTACTGGCATCATGTACCAACACTTTTTCATCGTCCAACACGAATTCTTCTGCGGAACAAGAAGTTTGAAATATGCCGTATTCTCTGGAGATGAAGTTGATCACGTGAGCGTCTGGTGGTGGTGGTGTTGTTTTTTGTGGAAGATTTTCAGGATCCTGGATCTTGGATTTCTTCCTTCCCAAGAGTTCTTTAAAGTGACCCTTGCTCAGGAGGTATCCAATTTCCCTCCTTAAGCCAATGCACTCGTCTGTCATGTGGCCAAAATCTTCATGGAAGGCACACCACTTCGACTTATCTTTGAAGGTAGTTGTCTTCTCGTTCTTTCGGGGCCACCTTGCTTTCTCCCCTAGATCCTTCATGGCACAAATTAAGCCATGGGTGTCTACGGAGAAACAATACTCGGAGATGCAGGGATAGTCTTCATCATCATCTCTTTCTTCGACTGCTCGTACGTTTTTATTGTTGAACTTGTTGTACGGCTTCGAGTTGTTGTTCCTGTATGAGGATCCTTTATTCTTGTCAGAAGATTCTTGATTTTTTTGAGCCCCCAATCTTTCTTGGATCCTTTTGTCATCTTCCAGCCGTATAAACCATAGTGCTCTATTCCTTACTTCATCTAGAGACCTGCAAGGAGTCATCACAAGATCATCATAAAAGGGGGAGCCCCTATGAAGTCCCATCTTGAAGGCCTCAACAGCAGTAGCCATGTCAAGATTTGGGATTTCCAGAGCTTCCCTGCTGAACCTTGTAACAAAATCCCTAAGGGATTCATCACTTGGTTGGATAACTCGGTATAGATCGCTAGTTAACTTCTCAAATTTCCTGCTACAGGAAAATTGACTGTTGAACAAGTTAACTAAGTGTGAAAAAGAAGTAATTGAAAAGGGAGGAAGACTTAGCAGCCATTTTAATGTGGATCCTGTCAGTGTGGATCCAAAGCCTTTGCACAAGCAAGCTTCCTTAAGTCTCTCAGGAATGGGGTTGATCTCCATCCTTTCTCTGTATTGTGCCACATGTTCTTCAGGATCAGTGGTTCCATCGTAAGTATTCATGTTGGGGGTTTGGAATCGCTTCGGGATTTCAGCATCACAGACAGGTGGAGAAAATCTGGATAACTTGTGGCTTCCCTCAGGTATCTCGGGGATTGGTCGCATTATCCCGGGAACACTGGATATCATATCCTTGAGCTTCTGTAGCTCCTTGGCCATAGCTTGGTTAATACCTGCATCCTACATGGAGCCACGGTTAGCATATAAGGATAAAGGATCATACAAATTACCTCTTTGTTGGGCGAAGGTTGGCATCTCGGATGAGTATCCGAGATGAAAAGAGTCAGCAATAGGGGTTGGACCACCCGACGCGATAGTTTGCATATGAATGAAATCTCCTTCATGGACTTCGGAGGATCGTTGATGTTGAACTCCTGAGAATCCTTGATTCTGAAATAAGGATCCTTGAGGTTGAGAGTTATAGGATCCTTGGAGATATAGCCCAGAGGATCCTGGTTAAAGGATGGGTGATCCTTGTTGGAAATGTGAGGATCCTTGAGTCTGCTGACCCATGGATCCCTGTTGAAGGATAGATGATCCTGACTGAAACAGTGATGATCCTTGAGCCTGTTGACCCATGGACCCCTGTTGAAGGATAGATGATCCTGACTACAACAGTGAGGATCCTTGAGTCTGTGGACCCTTGGACCCCTGTTGAAGGATAGATGATCCTGACTGAAAAAGTGAGGATCCTTGAGCCTGTTGACCTATGGACCCATGTTGAAGGATAGATGATCCTGACTGAAACAGTGAGGATCCTTGAGTCTGTGGACCCATAGACCCCTGTTGAAGGATAGATGATCCTGGAGAGAACTGAGCCATGGATCCTGGACTGGTGAAATCCAGCATCCTGGGCATCAGAGGAGTGTGATCCTCTGTTGGCCTCTTAGTCTTCTTGAGATCTTCTATCTCACGAAGGATCCTCTGGTTGGTCTTGTTCTGCTGCTCCATATATGCTTTAACCTGCGAAAACATAGATCAAATATCATTGTTAGTATTAACCACCGGGCCAGCAGCAGCGGTTTTCAAGCTCTAGAAGACTGGTATTTACGTCTTGCTTTCACCAGCAGCAGGCCGTCGTGCTCCCGTGACTGGCGGAGGCATTGGTGGCAAAGTCCTTGATGAGAGAGGAACCGATGACGGCATGGTTGATGAAGCAGAGGTTGATTGAGAGGCCATTGATAGCGATATGGGTATGGAAAAAATTGAAAATTGATGGGAGTAATATGGATTATAGCACCAATTGCCCCACGGTGGGCGCCAAATTGTTTTGGATAAAAATCAGCTAAGGATATGTATCCAAATCTGTAAAAGTGAGGAGTAGTGCTATGCTTATAATATCTATTAAATGAATAAAAATGGAATGAACACCGAGATTTGTTGCGAGGAAAAACCCTTTGATCTTGTTCAGATCAAAAGAAAAAACCCCGGGTGATGACAGCTCGTCGATCACCAATTTATTAATAACAAAAAAGGGTTACAATGGTTTGGAGATTATGATCGATGTTACAAAGTAAGCTAGTGTATAGAGAGAGTAATTGCTTCTGCTCTAGTGTGTGTGAGTACAGTGATATATCTAATCGATCATATCTCAATGTTTATAAAGAAAATACAAATAACAACAAGTCCTATTTATCTGCCACTATTCCACTACTCTTCCAACATCCGTTTGACCACGTGCGAGCAGCTTCCAATAGCGAGATTTAAGGTGGACCAAGTTCTTTAGCCGTTACTCCTGTTGAATAATAACCTACACATATGAAACAATTGTTAACAGTATTAACCTCTGAGGATCCTTGATCTTCGATATGGTTCTGGAACTCTTCGGGAGGATAACTGATCCAGACAAATCTTCAAGGATAACATATCCTCAGCAGAAAAAATATCAGCCCTAACATGAATCACAACTCACCGGTCCCGAGCTTGTTCAAGAGACTTCCGATCGAATCGCTCTTATTCTTCAAAATCTTCTTGCCGCTCATAGCCGTCAGAAGAGCTACGCTGATAAGCGCCGTAAACCTCTCGAGTTCAATGTTGGCGATCGTGTTCTCCTTAAATTATCTCCATGGAAAAGGGTAGTTCGTTTTGGCAAAAGGAATAAACTATCTCCTAGTTTTGTTGGCCCGTTTGAGATCGTCGAAAGGGTTGGTAAAGTTCCTTATCGTCTTGATCTCCCCGAAGAGCTCTCCAATGTTCATCCAACTTTTCATGTTTCCAATCTCAAGAAGTGCTTAGCCGAGGGGAATCTCCACATACCCCTCAATGAAGTACAAGTTGATGATTCTATGCATGCTATTGAGAAACCCGTTGAAATCGTGGATAATATGGACAAAGAGACCAAGCGTAGTCGTATTCCACTTGTCGAAGTTTGTTGGGAATCTAAACGTGGTCCCGAGTTCACTTGGGAACGTAAACACCAAATGGAGTCCAAATACCCGCAACTCTTCGTTACGGCTTAATTCCTAATTTCGGGACGAAATTTCCTAAAGTAGTGAATGTTGTAACATTTCAGGTTTTCTTCTTGTATTTTACCTGACTCGTTTAAGGGTTCGGGTCACTCATTTAATAAAACCGACAAATTTATTGAGTATTTTTATTGTTTTAGTTTTTTTTATTATTGTTTAATAGTTAAACACTTGAACTTACAAGAACTTGACAAATCCCACCCAAACTCAAACTTTAAACCATTCTCGTTTCCATCTATAAACTTCATGGGCCAGTTATGTAAACCTTGATATTACAATATATAATATATATATATATATATATATATATATATATATATATATATATATATATATATATATATATATATATCCCAAACCACCCACCCTGGTCCGAACAGTTGACCCAAACCCGACCCGACGGTCCCAAATCCTTCAAAATCTTCAATCCCGCTCGTTTATGATCAATTAATTTTGGCAATTCGCATATTCCATCGAATAAACGCGTAACCGACACTCAATTATAGTAAATTCGTGTTAATTAGCCCGTATTGTGATCAGTGAACCTTATTAAGCCCGAACAAACCCTAACTCGTGATCTTATATAATCCATTCGTATTAGATCAATTAATCTTGCAGAAACCATCTCGCCGCGACCCTTTCCCCTAAAACCAATTCAGTTAACAGAAACATCTCAGTACCTAATTGAAACCACTTCTGGCCACAACTAGCTCGATCATTTTCACCATCTTACCGAACGTTATAATTCAATTATCAGGTATGGTTGAGATCGTGAATCATTGTAGATCAAAAGCCCCACCTTGTTTGATCGAACATGGTTCAGATTACCCAATTGGATAATCTAGGGTTCTTATCCTCTTTTAATTGTGTTTTTATATTTTCGATTCTGTTATGCTAACACATGATTAAGCTGGTTCAGTTGGCATGGTCACGTATATAACAATGGCTGGGTCGGGTTTCGAACCCGACCCAGCCCATTTTTAATATTTTTACCCGTTTTTGGTGATTTTTTTTATATATTAACATTTTTCTTAATTTTCTTGATTATTATAATTACTTAATAAATTTTATAATTATAACTTTGGCAAAAAAACCGAACTTTCGAGCCCTAAAACCCGGATTTCTTTTATTTATTGTTTATAAAAAAAACTATATTAAGTAATAAATGTTATTTTTCTTAAACCGAGCCTCTAAGTCTCACGAAATCCGGTTTTTTTATAGCTTTATATATTTAAAACCTTTTTAATCAAATTTTTACATTTACTACATGTGATACAATATTTTGATCAACCGAACTTAAAATTGTTCATAATAAATCTCCTTTTAAAACTCCACGTTAATTTATATATATTACATAATATTTATCTTATTTATGAAAAATAATTAATGATGATTAAATACTAATAATAATAGTAATAACTAAAACGTTAATAAAATACAACAACCATAATAAAATGACAATAAGATTAATAACCTCATCGAGACCCAAGATCCGTCTTATTATTTTGTTAGCTATATTTAACTCTCTTATTCGTTAACAACTAGGATTAATTGTGGGCAAATATCGGGAAGCTTGATCGTTTTTCCATCCTAGCCTCTTCTTTTATTATCTCGTCCTCGTTTATCCCTCATTAAAGGTAACTAAATTCACATCCCCTTTTTACCATTTTAAGTTTTGTGGGCGTTATGCGTTCACAATTAAATTATTGTTTTCACTACGATTCCACTATATGCGTAATTGAAATTTCTCGATTAGTTGATATGTGCAAATGTGATTATGTGTTTACTTTATGTTGGTTGGTATCCTCATCCTCATTAGTATGATCATATGCCGTCGAATTAGCTCGTTATTAAAATGATTCGAGTGAAAAGACAACTTTTATTTATTGTTATACTAGTTGTAGTGATTTACAATTATCGCACGGAATTGTCATTTTTATTATAATATATACTCAAAATCGTGGTTTACTTGCTCAACTTTATGTTGACAAAATATATATTTTCACGCATGGCGCAGGTAGCTTTATCGGATGAATCGAGTATTGGAAGTTAGATGAGACCTTAGGTTGCTTGATGAATGAAGACCATTTTCTTTTTGTTTTAAGTTATTTATTATTGATTTGTAACGTTATTGTTAAGACAATGTTTGTGCTTTTGAAAATTGATATATGAATTAATAATTTAGATATTGACACGATTGGTGAATAATGAATGCTATGAGCTCGTGAAAATAAAAATGTAACACATAATCACAAAAATCTTAGTCAACAAAAAAACCAATCACATTATCACATAGTAAACATCATATCTAATAAGCTCTAGAAGAAGGAGATTAAATACGTCGACAATTGAACAAAAGCATGTCAAATATGCATAGGATGTAAGAAATCGGAGTGTGTATCAGTGATCAGAAACTTCAACTAGATCACATTGACCCTGAACCACCATCACACAACCAATTACAATGCGATATGCCACTTACAATGACAAAGGAGTGACCACGTGATCTTACTTTCTTTGGTATTTCATGCTTATTCACACTATAACATATGTGAGGTAATTGCAAGAAGTGTATAAGACGTTTGTTTGCGAGTAGCGTTTTAGATTGTAAATATCGTGTAATCAGTTACATATCTATAGGGAAAAGTTATCTTACAAATGAAATTAATGTTATACAAATTGAATAATTATGTAATTAAATCATATAATTACTCTATTTATTATCACAATTAGCACGTTAATTTCATTTGTATTTGATATAAACTCATGTATATCTATATCTATCATATATATAAACGAAAACCCAAAAATCCTAGGTGTCGCGATGTGGTTGCCCCCCCTTTTTTGAAGTCACCAGATTTGCTTAATTTTTAAATGGTGGTCTCTCATTGATTTAACCTGATTTACACCCGTTTATGCTTTAATTTTCGCGGGTCTTGTGGGTCAAACCCGGATCCTTTACCCTAAATTCTTCAACCAAACTACGTTTACACGGGTCATAACACTACCTTAACCCTTCCCACTTTCTCAAAACCTCAAGCATGCTCCAAAAGTTATGCCTCTTTCCTTAAAACTACGACCGCCTTGAACATGGGTTTTCTATTGCAATCATCTGGTGGTGGATTTCTTCGTTCTAGGTTGCACGGGATTCTCAACCGCTTTTCCAATTACAGTTAATTTCATCGATTGATTATGTTTTAAATTTGGATTTCGAATTTAGGGAAAATCCTTCAGATTCGATAATTTTGTTACTAACATCTAAATCGATTAGTGTTTTTGTTTATAATTCGGTTGAATTTTAATTCGGACTATATGACCTTTAGAGATTTGTTATATTGATTTTGTTATCGTTTTCAATTTGCTTAAAGCGGATCTCGATTGTTTCTTTTGCGATTCGATCAGATTGAGTGTATGAGGTTTCTAGGGTTTCAGTTGTTGAATTGAATTGTGCTTTTAGGAATTATATTATTTTAGGTCACCAGGTCTTAATGTTGTTGAAACTTCTATTGTAGGTTTTAAATATGATAGATATTAACATATTGTTTTTGGGTGGTATGTGAATTGATGGATATAAAGTGATTTTGTGATTTAGACTTGATTATAACCAAGTCTTTTTATTTGAACTACTTACTTAATTACAATGTGAGTATGTTCAATGTTGTAATGAATTAGGTAGAGAATTTGATCGCGGGTTCTAGATTTCATCATCAAAAGTTGCCAACGTTCAACAAACCGTCATGGCCATTAATACACTGGGCAAGGTTCTAATATCCAGCAAATTATTTATGCTGTTGTTTACTTTTGTATCCTTGGTGAGATAAGTGGTCATTTCTCTTTTGTAATGCATCTTATATATGTGGTTTTATTATTTTATTTTAGTAACAAGGGTTGTTTATGCAGGAAGCACTTCTTACAACTATAATGTTTGAGCAAGCATCTTACTACTACCTTCTAGCCAAACCATCCATGTTAAGGAAGTATGAATTTCATCTCATTCTTTCTGGTGACTTATGAAAAAAAAATGTGATCAGGCACTTTATGTTCAATGAATTACAACTTTTACTTTGTTAATAGTTTATTTCCTTAGAATGTATATTGTTTTTATTGTACGTAGCAAACTTAGTACATGAGCATTATATCTCCGTCTGTGAAGAAAGGAGTTTAAAACCATTATTCATCTTGGAAAGGTAATAACAATTAATATAGTTTAGATATTTAAAAATAAATAAATAAAAAAGGTTATACTTATATGACATTCACTTTTATTTGTGAAAGTAAATCACATCAGGGAGCTTCCTCACTATAGCAAAAGTGTAACCACACATAGATAGTTTTGATGTATGCATTTGATTTTTATTTTTTTCTAATTTTTGTTACCTTTAATATAGTTAAAATAATATAAATTTGTTAATTATATTTTTTACCTTTCAAAACCAAGTTCTTATATGGGATGCTTTAAACAAGGTTCTTAAGATAGCAAACAAACGGGTCGGGTGGGTTTAATAATGGACCAAACGGGTCAGCCGGGTTGGGCTGGTCTTTAAATTATGTATATAGTATATACCTATTTGATTTTAATCTTATGGTCAGGCTGTTCTTAGAGATGTTCTTGAACAGTTTCTGACAGTCTTTGATCTTCTACTTAACGTTGTCAATGAGATGGAGTCAATGATGCAAGAAAACTGGGTCGGTTCAGCTTACCGTGAATTTAAGAGTGTATTGTATTATGTATTTTGTGGAACCTTCTTAACTTACGTACTCTTTACATGTTTCGGGTCAATAAATTTGAGTTTCAGGATTGAGTGAAGTTTCGTATTGCATTTTGTTCAAGGTTTCGGGTACGGTATAAATTGAAGTTTTTTGTAGAATATAAATTTGATTTAGCATAGCTTTTTTAGTTTAGATATGAGCGAGTTTAATGGATTGTACATATGTAGGGGTGTAAGCGAACCGGGCGAACATGGAAAAGGGCCAAGTCCTTTCGATAGTGTTCGTGAACGTCCGGTAAAGTTCGTCCAATAATGTTCGTCAGATAACGTTCGTCCGGTATTGTAAGTGTTTAGATCTATCCAGTATTTTAATTTAATTGTAGAATTTCTAATGTTATTAATCACACTTTTGTATCACTACATATGTCTGATATCTCTTACAGTGATCCAGTTTTTTTTAATATATTAAGTGTTAAATATTTGGATATTATATAGTGTAATTCCAAATTTATAGGTAAAGTTGTTTGGATTTATGTTTGGAATTAATATACAACCGTTTATGTTTGTCCATTAATGTTCACACGTCCATTTGTCCATCAGTGTCCGTTTGTCCATTTGTGTTCGTTAACATCCGTTTACAATATTCACGAACGGACACGGATAAACTTAATTTCTTAATGGACGGACACGGACATTAATTTTCGTTTGGTAAACTGTTCGTGAAGTGCCCGTTTGTCCGTCAAAAGCTTAACGGATAGACATGAACATGCTCTCGTCCGGTCCGGTTCGGTTCGGTCCGTGTACAACCGTGTACATATGGTAACCAAGATCCAAAGGCCTATATGAGCACAAACGCATATTGTTGCAAAAGAATTTAATCAAAATAATGAATATAATAAAACCTATTTAAAAGCATGAACTGCTATAGAAAATGAGGCTATTATCCTTTTATGTTAGCAATTTTAATGTTCTTGAATAGAAAAGTGAGGTCTGGTAACTCTAATAGTCCTACTGCTATTGAGTTTCGTAAGGTTATGGTTCTGTACAACCAAACATTGTATATTTGCAAAGACTTATTTTATGTTTTATTTTATAAATATTAGTTGGAGTGCATTAATTTGTTTTGTAAGTCTAAATTATGTTAGTTTTTGCATGAATTGTTAACTATAGATGGTGTTTATGTGTTAAAAAAATGAATTAATGTGTAACTTTGTTATTAATTGTTTGATGTTCATCCGCATACAACTGTGACATAGTAGCAGAATACAACAACGTAACTTTGTACTCGATTCTAACTTGTATTCTCGCTCTTCCTGGTCATGTACGACAATGCCAAGACCAATCACAAGTATAGAGGTAATCACTAATGCATATAAGATTAAACATGTTAATAGACAATTACCATTATCTTGAGGCTTCTTATTCTAGTCAAGAATGAAATATCTCATGTGTATGAAAGATAGCCCATATTATATAAAGTACAATTATTTCAACTTACTTAGTTGATTAACAAGTTGGTCCAACTTACACAATAGGTTCGAGTATATAAATTCTCAATGAATTTAATGAACTTTCTTAAAATAAATTAAATTAAAATTCAAAAAAAATGTATTACAATAACGAAAACGAAAAATATAATAAAAAACCTCGTAATATGGGATCTAAAAGCTATTTACAAACAACTACTTATAAAACCTTGCCAGTAACGAGAATGAGTTTTACGGTTAAGCTTAAAGAGGAACAAAACTCAAGGAGTTTTGATTGTATTTAGGTAATGTAACGTTGAAACATTTGTTGTATCATCATGAGAATACCGTAGCTTTTGAATTTTTCTTTAAAATCTCAGTGAACATTTATTGTAAACCCAATTATAAACCTACCAATCTCAATTGAAAGAGCCCAAATAGTAAAAAATACAATGAACGTAACAGAATAATATATATCTATTAAATTAAAACAAAACTCCGTTGAAAACAAAACAAATCATTACAAAAAATAAATTAGCAAAACAATTATAAAAAACCAAAATAAACCCCCGTAATACGGGGGCTAAAAGCTAGTGTTTGTGTGTGTATATATATATATAGGATAATGATCATGATAGAACTTTTTTGAAATTGAGAACTATGAAAACCATTTTATACCACAAAAAAATCCAAAAATAAAAAAAAACACAAAAATGAAAAAACTAAAAAAACCAAAATTTTTATTTTAATATCCCGGTTTCATAAAAAAACTCGGTTTAGCCAAATTATAAACACATATGTATAATATATACATATATGCACATTTACATGATTTTTTATACACATGTGTATTTAAGATAAATGATACTATAAATATGTGTATATTATGTAACGATTAAACAAAATTATACATATGTGTATAATACGACGTTATTTTAATGAAACCGGAATGAAATATAAGAATTTTGGTTTTTTTTACTTTTTAAAATTTTTTGTTATTTTTTTTATGATATTTTTTTTAATATTTTTTTAAAGGTGTTTTTAGCGGTCTAAAATGGTTCTTAAAGTTTTCAATTTGCAAATGGTTCTCTTGGGATCCTTACCCTATATATATATATATATATATATATATATATATAGGTATTGGATCATTTCAGAAGTTTTTTTACAGTGAGAAGTGCGAGAAGTGAAGGTGTAACTCCATTAATCATTAATTTCACTCCCTTTCTTATGTGTAGGTGCGTTGTGTAGATGCATATGTATGTGTGTAGGTACGTATGTTTGTATATGTGTATGTATGTTTGTATGTGTGTAGGTACATAGGTTTGAATGTGGCTCGATACATTTATATATTTGTAGGTAGGTTTGAATGTGTAATTAAGACATAAATACAACCAACCTACATATATGTATGTAACAACATACAAAAGGGAGTGAAATTAGGGATTAATGGAGTTATACATTCACTTCTCGCATTTCTCGCTGTAATATCACTTCTCGCAAGATCCATCACACACACATATATATATATAGGGAAAAGATTCAGAGAAAATCCTCCTTAGAGAGAGAACTAGAATACTAATAATGAAGCATTTTTAACTTAATTAAAAAAATACTTTTAAACTTTTTTTTCTTTCATCCTTCTTATATGTTGTAATATCCTACTTTTGATAATAATAAATAAAAGAATTTTGTTTATTTAAGATTCTGTTATTATTTAGTTAAGTTAGATAAAAATGATGGAGTGTGGCCTTGGTCAATAAAAGACAAAAGTTTGATGTTAAGACAAGGTTTGATGATTATATAATATATGGTTGAAGTTTTATATTCCGTGAAATGTTTTAATTAACTCTGATATTTAGAACTGTATTTATGAGTAAATGCAATGTCAAAGTAGGGCATCGAGACCGAGGCCTTACAAGTTGGTACCAGAGCATAAGTTCGAGAGAAATAAGCATTCTACATGCTTAAACTCTAACAGAGAATTAAGTAAGAAAAGAAAGATGATGTCAGTTCAAGAAAGTCATGTGTCACTCAAGCAAGCTAAGTAAGGGTAAGGTACTGATTAATTTCATGTGTAATGTAAGAAAGTTAGCTTAATTGCTAGAGATAGGATTATTTGATTGTTTGTGGATTGTTTTGATTGATTGTTTAACTATTTAAAAGTAGAACCTAGCACAAGTGGACTCACAAAGGGAACTGTATAGGACACGGAGAGTAACGTGATCAACTAATCACAGCTGGCCAATGTTATTACCTGTTAACCTTACTACCCTTGTACTAAATAGTTCCTTGACTGATGGCGTTTGCGTTTCCGTATAGAATACGAATGGCTGGAGCAAGGAAGGTTGTTGGTCAAGGAGGTCGTACAGGACATCATGGTAGGACACTTATTGTCCGGGAACCTTCTGAAGACCCAGTTACTAACTCGAGAGAGGAAGGAAGTGCAACTTTTCGAGATCAGAGAAACAATGATTGGGTATCAACTTGATCCTGCTGTTCAAGCCGTCATTGCTCAAGCTGTAGCTGCTGCAGTGAAGAATCTGCATCCTAATAAGTCTGCTGAAATCCATGCACGGACGGTTAAGAAGACGGGAGAGAGTGGTAAGAAGGATTATGAGAATGATAAAGGTGACTCGAGTGAAGTTCGATATGTGAAAGTTGGTGAAGGGAAGAGAGGCCGAGGTGGGTGTAACTACAAGTCGTTCAAAGGTTACGACCCGCCGAAGGTAACTGGTGTGGGGGATGCAATCACTACTCTTCAATAGATAACCGCAACGGACAAGGGTATCCGAATTAGCGAGTGTCGTCCAGACCAAGCAGTTGTTTATGCTACTAGTCTGGTGATGAGGCTATGTTCAGGTGGGAAACTATGGAATAGAGAAAGACCCGTGAAGAGATTAAGGCAATGGGATGGGATGATTTGAAGGAGATTGTTATGAAGCAATTTTATGCTGATGCTGAGGTTGAGAGGGCTGAGATAAGGTTTTTGAATCTGAAGGCGGGAAAGATGACACACCGTGAATACACTACTGAGTTCAATTGTATGTCTAGATTGGTGCTTGATATGGTGAACTCTGAGACCAAGAAGACAAAGTGCTACTTGAGGGGACATCCACATAACGTCCGCACATTGGTCAGGGCAAGTAAACCTGCAACTTTTGATTTTGTTGCTGAACTCGCAGAAATGGTTTATGATGACTTAACGGTGGATGATGTGGAAGTAGAAGAGAAGAAGGAGAAGAAATGGTTCGCTGACGGGAGGTCCATTGGACAACTCTTAAGTGGTATAAGACTTTAATTAATAATACATATAATCGGTTTATTTCATGGAATTAGTTAACTATGGTTACTCGTATAATTGCAAGTAGGAGGAGACAGAGGATGAAATCACGAGAACATGGCCGAAAACGATGAAGAAAACGGAGTTGAAACGAGAAAGTTATGAAGAAAACAAGAAGGCAAAAATAGAAGTCACCGTGGCTTATGGTACCCACCGTAAGCTACGGTGGGGGCTGAAGGAAAATGTCTTCCGTAAGGCAGAAAAAAGCCAGAATCGGTTTTTTGGAAGCCATCGTAAGCTACGGTGGCCATCGTAGTTTACGGTGGGCCCGACGCAGAAACTTGTAACTGCAATTTATAATTGTTTTTTTGGATGACTTGTCACTATCTTTAAACCAAGGATGACTCTAGGGCGATTTGCAGGTTCCATAACATTATTGGGGGTTGTGTAATCATTAGAGACCTGTTTTTGATTTGTATGATTACTCCAATCAAAGGTATGATAAACCAAATCATGATCACCTAATTATCTTTGTGTTTTCCCTCGGACTGTAAGGTTTTATTATGAATGTTTGATTGAATGTTTATGCAATTTCTGGGATAATAGTTTGATCTTATTATTTTCATTATTATGGTGTTTATGAATTGAATGATATATTGTTAGTTTATTCAGTTCGTGTTCTAAACTGTCAGTTCTTGGTGCTTTAAGCAATCGAGATTAATCGGGAGGGATTCGGGGTTGGATAAACTAATTGGTTTTTTAGTGATTACCTTGCGTTGTATAATCCAAGTACTTAATCTTCAATTACCACAATCGTTTGCTTAAGCGATCTTTATTTTATCGTTCATCTCAGTTTAAACGTTTACTTTGACATTAATAGAAACCTAAAACCGAGGGAAGACATATTTTCTCATATTGATTTAAAACTCGTTAATTGGTTTTAGTTCTTTTTGTTAACCAATCAAAACAACCAAATATTTGAAGTTATTTTTTGCATTTAGTTTAATATAGATAAATTACAAAGCTACTTAGTAACACATTTTCCATAAACTCCCTGTGTTCAATACCCACTTACTACTATCTAATTAGTATTATTGGTTTTTATTTGAGTGAGTCTACTGTCACACTCCCGTCCAAAGTCAGAAACGCCGGGGCGTGCGTAGATTGGAATCATGCACATGGTATTAAATGTAAAAACTCTTATTAAAATAAACCAACACATTGTTCAAACCAAACATAATCCAAAATAGAAAACATGACATAGCAATTAAACTTCTAAGTCTAACTCATCCCTTATATGAAACCTCAAGAATCTTCCTTAATTTCCATTACCTGAAAAACATGTGAGAGTGTCAACTTGGTGAGAACATAGGTTTTAAATAATAATAATAGAAAAATAAGTTTTATGTTGAATATATTCCATATGTGTTAAGTTACTTGCATACTTTTGTGATTACAACCAAACCTCTGACACGATTAGCAAGTCGTCGAATCCACGATTAGACTATTATGTTTAATGTTTAACGATCGTCGGATTCTGAACACACATGCCTCTACCCGAGGCCTGAGTGGGCGGGTCGGGCCAATAGATCTATCATCATACTACCACGGGCTTAACAAGTTAATGGTTGTACATGCGATTAAGTATATAGTTGTAATGATCACACACAATGAATATTATGAATAAATCTTGAATCAGATAACATTTATAAAACATAGAATAAGTAAGTTGCATGTTTCCACCCCAAAGTATAAAACGTTTAAAGGCGTGTAAAAGGGTCTACGAACTCAACTTGCTTGATGGATGAACACGAGCAAGAGTTAGTTGAACTGGTCACGGGATGCCCTATATTAAGTTTTGATTTTAAAATTAGTTAGAGTGTCGCATATTAGAATGTTTTAAACCAAGAGCATGACCTTAGGCAAGTTGATTCCCACGTAAGAGTCACGGGTCCAATGAGATTTTTTACGACACTCTTGCCATAGGCAGAACCATTTGCTTGTCAGATACATACATACTTGGTTTTTACCCTATTTGTATACTAACTCAAATTGTTTTAGAATGATTTTGATAAATAAGAAAGTACGAGGTTAAAAGTGTAATATCATATTATTTAGGGTGTTTATCGACTTTTAAAATAGTATAGGGCTCAAAGTGTAAATATTATAATTTAGGATATTTATTGACATTTATGAAAGTATAAGGTTTAAAGTGTATATATTATAATTTAGGATGTTTATGATAACTTTATGAGTTTTTGAAGATCATTAGAATATTCATAGTTGTTCATGGAAAAATTTTACTTTTAATCCAAGATCAAGAGAAAAGAATTGTGATTTCTTGAAATAACATGATCATAATATTTTAAGGCAAAAAAGTAAGGGTTTTATTAACAATTTATGATGATTATGGTGATAGTAAACGAAAAACTACGGAGATTCAAAGGAAAACTCAAGAACATAAGAACAAACAAGAAAAAATTTATAATAGAAAGTAAAAATGTATAAAGATCAACAATGAAAAGAAAAAACATTATAAAGACTTACTTGTTTATGTTTAGAGAGAAAAAAGAGAGAATGTGATTTGGTGTGAAAAATAATGAGAATGAGAGACTCTATTTATAGGCCAAAAATTGAGGTTTGAATAAGATTTAGATAGAGATAAAATTTGTTTAAATTTAAAAGATCACCTTAATAATAATAATAATAATAATAATAATAATAATAATAATAATAATTATTATTATTATTATTATTATTATTATTATTATTATTTTAATAATAATAATAAAAATATATATGTGTATGCATTGTAAAAGTGCACGGCACTTTTTACTACTTTTTTTTATTTCTATTTTTTCATATTAAATAATTAGATAAGCTAAAACTAACAAGGTGAAGTTAGATGGTTCTAGAATGTTCTTTTTTAAATCATATGACTAATTTAAATACTTAGGATAAAAAAAATAATAACAAAGTATTTTGTTACATGTTATAAAATATTAACCTAGGCATTCCGGTTCAACGTGTCATATTAACGATTAAGCATGATTATGATGAAATGAACATTGGATCATATAGTTACGCATACAAAGTTAATATTATTCAATAAATAACATATAATTCAACACTAATAAATATAGACGATGAAATAAATACGAGAACTTTATTAAATGAATAAACAAAACTAGCGATTATTAACAAGAAAACTCCATAGATGTTACATCTACGACCTCACGTAAAATTTTGGCGTCGTTGCCAGGGAGTAGTGCGCAATATGTGTTAAATTTTGTAGTTTTTGTTTGTTACTTTCGGGTTTACGCTGGTTGTGTTAGTGTGCAGGTACTTACAGGTGTATGCATGTTGGAGGCTATAAAAGGTCATCACCACTAGTTTTTGATCCCAAGATTGAACGAACGCTTAGACGAAACCGAGTCTTATTTCGGAAGAACAAACTTCTTGCTTCTCCGACTGCATCAAACAATACAATGGAGTCACCAGCTTCCACGACGGGTCAATCATTTCCAACCACACCTTCACCAAATCCATCTCCACCAATTTCTACTACAATACCTACTTCATCAAGTGAGTAAAACCAACCTACACAATTGTGCGCATAAATACTCATTTCACTTACTAAACATCATCAACATTGCCGCCTATTTCCAATATTTTTCCTACTTTTGGTCCATCATCATCCCAACAAAACCAACAACCAACTTTTCAACAACCACAACCAAGTACCAATATCAACACCACCACCTTTTATGCAATCTTTGAGAACCCACGATGATGGTTATGGTGAAGAGTTCGAAAGGGAGTTCGAGGGTTATGAACAAGAAGGTTATTACATGAGAGGTGCTGGAAATCAAAGGTCGAATCAAGGGAACTTTGTATATGCTTAAAGGCAACAACTGGAACCGGTTGTTCAACAACATGCTCAACAACCACCAGTTGTTCAACAAGCTCCACAACAAGTTCAACAGCAAGCTCCTCCACAAGAGCAGCAAATGTTCCCACCACCATTTCAACAATTTGCACCGCAAAGGCTCATACAAAGGCATATGGGCCAACCAAGAGTACATTCGGGGGCACCAAAAAGACATAATAGAGAAATGGAAAGGGGAATTGAAGCTCATTTTCGACCGATTATCACCAATAATCCTTCTCCGGTGGTTATTTCTCATAATGACCAAGGAAGAACATTTGAGGTTAGAACTAATTCACTCCAAAGTTTACCAAAGTATAAAGGTTTGGCAACAGATGAACCTTATTTTCATCTGGAGGTGTATGACTCGATTTTTTAACACAATTGGGGGTCAAGGGTTCTCATCGGATCATGTTAAGTTGGTCCTTTTTCAATTTTCTTTGGAAGATAAGGCAAAAAGATGGTTTTACACATTGCCTTCCGCATCAATTTTTACTTGGCCCGAGATACAACAAAGTTTTTTGGAAGAGTTTTTCACGGCTCAAAAGACTAATGATGCAGGAAGAAATTTGAGAACTTTTCAACAACAATCGGATGAGATGTTTCATGAAGCATTTGAAAGTTTTAATACGATGATAAAGAATTGTCCTCATCATGGTATTACTCTTTTGGAGTAGTTGAATGCTTTTTATGAGGGGTTGAGTACGGAGGATGAGCGGGATTTGATGTCGATTACAAATCGTACATTTGGTACTAATTATGAGCAAGATGATTGGATGTTTTTGGAACAAATATCGATCACATCAAAAAGAACAGCTTAATCTTTAAGAAGATGCCGTAGAAGATGGAGGGGTGCAAACTAAAAATCAAATATATGATGTATGTAATAGTTGTGGTGGATTGGGTCATGCAGTTGATGCTTGTACGATGGGGCAAGAACAAGTGGAGGAAGTGAACGTGATTCAAGGTCAAGGAGGAGGTGGTAGAAACTATAACATGAACTCAAACACATACCACCCCGTATAGAGAAACCATCCAAACTTTCATTAAGGAATCCGGCTACTCAATTCTATCCGAATTTCCAAGAGAATCAAGGAAACTTTGTTGCGCGCCAACAATACAACAATCAAGGAAATTTTCGTGGCAGGAACAATCAAGGGTTTCAAAGTCAATTTCAACAAACGGGTAGTGGTCAAAGTGGGTCTTCGGGTCAAAGTTCTTCAAGTGGGAATGAAGTAATGGATATGCTTAGAATGATGCAACAAGACATGCAAAGGAGAAATCAACTTGATGAAGTTCACATGCAAAAAAGATGAAGTCCGTGACAAAGCCATTCAATCATTGACCACTCGAATGGGTCAACTTGCAACCAAAGTGTCGGACTTGAAAAAAAAAGCAAAGGTTAATTTCCAAGTGACACTAAAGTAAATCCTTCTCATAGTTCTTCTCGTAATGTTCCTATTAGTTATGTTAGTGTTTTGAGAAGTGGTAAAAAATATAACACTAATTTATCACCGGGATTGGTTGATGGGGTGGTTGAGGACATTACGGGAAATGAAAGTGATGAGGATGAGGCCTCACCCACAATTGTTTCTAAAGACCCAACTTTTGAAAATGAAATTGACAAACCGGGTTTGGGTAATGTGAATGATAAAGGCAAGGAAGTGGGATTAAGTCAAGTCCCATTTCATTCGGCTTTAGTTGACCCAGGTAAGAAAAATATAATTTCAAGACGGGGTCCTCAAAAAGATAAAATGTGGGAAGTTTTTAAACAAATAAAGGTAAATTTACCTTTACTTCAGGCAATTAAGCAAGTACATGCTTATGCCAATTTTTTAAAAGAATTGTGCACCCAAAAGAGGCAACAAAAAGTGCCTAAACGGGTTGATTTGACCGAGCGGGTAAGTGCGTTTTGAAAGGAGATCTTCATTCTAAGCTCCATGATCCGAAAACGCCTTTAATAGATATTCAAGTAGGTGATTTTCAAATGTCAAGGGCGTTGTTAGATCTTGGAGCCAGAGTAAGTATTTTACCCTGGAGGGTTATATGACCAGTACGATTTGAGACAACGGTTTTTTTAGACGATTTGTCTTATAAACTCCCCTGATAGATTGTGCGGGATGTAATAATAAAAGTTGATGAATTATACTATCCGGTTGACTTTTTGGTCTTGGACTATTCATCAGTTGACTGGACCCAACAACAAAATGTTATATTAGGTGGACCGTTTTTAAACACCGCTCATGATATTATTGATTTTCAATCGGGTATGCTTGATATGGCGTTTAAAAATGGAAATATAAGATTAAATGTGTTCACTAACGTTACTAATTCTTTATGTGGTGATGAGTGTTTTATGGCAGATATAGTTGACATAGGTGAACCGCATGATTATGAGGAAGATGGTTTGGAAGCATGTGTTTGTGATTTTTCTGAACATGTACATCTTTGTGCATTGAGGATGGAAGAGAAGAATCAAGAAGTGTTGGCGGCAAAAGGCCGACGACTGCCATGGACTCATCAAATTGAAAGCCTACCGGGCTAGATTAATTCAGATACAAAACCGTTTTTTGAATGTTCATCGAATCTATAGTTGAAAGACTTGCCTAGTATACCAACTCGGATTTTTAATTATTATTTTATGACCGTTACCCGAACCGTTTTATGTTCGGGAAATTTTATCAACAATAATACCGCGTGTATCGAGTAATTATTATTCTATTTTTAATTGTTTATTATATATTTATTGTATATAAACTAACTTTTAAAATGTTGCAAAATTAACCCTAAACTAAGCTTTTGTCCAAATATGTTTCCATTCCAATATCAGAAGGACTAAAGTGCAAATTGTATATTACAACCCACCAAACTCGTTACCATGATCCGAACCTGTTAGCACGATATACCCGATTATCTTAACCATTTACACAATCTTGTGGCTTGGACCTCAATTCTTGTAACGGTTATGGAAATTGAATCAAAATTCGTATTATACATTCCTAACACAGACTACTGATAATCTCAATTAATTTATAACAATCAAAATTGATTGGTTTTCTTATTTAAACTAGCCGACACTTCTTGTTCATCAATCTATATCTTAACGAGCTTTATAATGCAATTAAACTCGCGGAATCAGCCTTTATACCATCGCCAACATAAACCCTCTGCTTAATTACATTAACGTCTCAGCCTTCTTGTTGGTACATGTGTGTCAGTAGTTCATAGTCTAGCATTTGTAATCGAGTCTGTAATGTAATTATGTTTATGATTATGTTTATGTTTTTGTATGTGCGAAGTTGTCAACAAGTTCGCTTAGGCGAACTTGTCAAACAAGCGAAGTTGTCAACAAGTTCGCTCAGGCGAACTTGTTGAACAAGCGAAGTTATAGACAACTTCGCCTGAGGCGAAGTTGTCGTGCTTATTTAAACTGTTCACCGTAACAGTTTAGAGGGAGACTTAGGGTTAGCCGTTTTGAGCGAGTTTCAGGGTGAGATCATTTCACGTGTTTTAGAGTCTGTAATAGTGACCTCGAGTCACGTGTTCGGTTATCAATATAACGTGTTCGTTCATTGCTCGTGTGTTTGATTTATACATATTCTGCACTCGTATCTACCTACGCAGGGATTCCGCACCTGCGAAGATAGCGACATCCCGTGTACGATCCTTCCAGGAACCTACAATTGGTATCAGAGCCATCGGCTCGATTGTGAGGTTCGGGATTTCACGCGGGTGTAGAAAACGTCTCAATTGACCTATTCGCGGGACGTGTTTTTATTGGGATTGTGTTTTACTCGTGTTTGACAGTCATTTGCAAGCCATAACATCGATCGGAAACTGCTAGATTGACGAAATCAGATCTGAACAGTTTCCTTGTTCATCGGGCGAAGTTACCGTTCTTCAGGCGAAGTTGCCGTCACTGGAAGTAGGGTTTCGGCGAAGATATAAGGATTAAGCGAAGTTATCCTCAACTTCGCTTACCTCCCAAGTTCGCTTACCTCCCAAGTTCGCTCATCCTAAGCGAAGTTATTCTTAACTTCGCCCAATCAAGCGAATTTAAGGCCCAGCGAAGTTACACTTTCCAGCGAAGTTAACTTTCAAGCGAAGTTATTCTTAACTTCGCCTACTGTACTGTTTGGAAGATTTTTTTTTAATTTTCGGGTTTTCGGGTTTTCGCAAAGATGTCGTCAATTAACATCTCCGATTTAGTCAAGATGGAAGTAGAAGCGGGGTCAGCCACTAAGGCCCCGAGGTTGATGAAAGGAACTGACTTCGTGGCATGGAAGGACAGATTCATCCAATACATTAAATATCAGGATGCAAAAATGTGGGTGTGCATCCAGGATGGATATATCCCTCCAACTATGCAATACGAAGGTCGTGATGTGGTTAAGAAGTATAGCAAAATGGAGGACGAAGAAAAGAGAATGTATGAGGCCGAGAGCAAGGCCCATGCTGCTATAACAATGGCACTTCCTCAAGAGGTTCTCCATACGTTCCGAAAGTACACTTCTGCGAGAGAGCTTTGGGATTCTCTTGAAAATAGATTCGAGGGGAACGTGGGTATCCGTGCATCAAAGATCAAACTTTTAAAGACCCAGTTCTCCGTTTTCAAATATTTGAAGAACGAATCACTGGATGATATTATCACCAGATACTATCATCTAATGACAGAGCTTAACAATTATTCGATTGCTTACCGAGAAGAAGAGATCGTTGAAAAGCTTCTCGATGCTCTCCCAACGAAGTGGGAAATGTACACCGTTCTTATGAGGGAAGACAGAGACTTTCCTAAATATGATTTGGAAACGGCAGTAAACAAGCTCAGAACTTATGAGCTTAATATGGTTCGAAAAGAAACACCAACAGATCAGATACAAGACCCTGGTATGTATGGTGCAAAAGTTAACTCAGGCTCAAGTTCGAGGCCTGAATCAGCTGCTTATTACTCAAAAGGGGAGTCAGGTTCTGACTCTTCTCATGAAGAAAACGTTTCTGTAAACTTGAACGGTGATGTCTGTTTCGTTGCTGGAGGATCAAGTACTTCAAAGCCTCAAGCATCCACAAGTGGTTTCTCTGCAAATGCCTCAAGCAATAATTATTCCAAGATGCCTATGAGTGTAAAATCTGCTGAAGAGCAGTTTGCAGTCTATGCATCATTTATTGCTTCCTACGAAAACTACATCCAGGGTAAGATTGTGGACCCTGCTGTTCTGGATGAGGATTATGACCAGATCGATGCTGATGATCTGGAGGAGATGGATTTGCAATGGCAAATGGCAATGATTGTGAGGCGAGTAAAACGGTTTATGAAGAAAACTGGGAGAAAGTTTGTTGGTGGTAGGCCTGGATTCGACAAATCTAAGGTAAGGTGCTATAATTGTCAGCAATACGGGCACTTTGCCAAAGAATGCAGAAATGAAAGAGTTGAACGTGGACAAGGTCGGCCTACACAACACTCTGGAGTTAATAGAGAGATTAATGCCATGTTGACCAGAGAGGCAGGTGAATACAACTGGAACCTGCATTCAAATGAATCTGGTGAGCAGGCGAACATGGCTGAGACTGAGGTTGAAGAATGTGAGAAGGTTGATGGAAATGAGAAAGCTACTGAAGAAGAAACCGCTTTCATGGCAGATGACAAGGATAATCGCTCCGAGGTAAGTACTAAGAATATTTGTACTAGTTGTGAGAATTTGTCTGAGCAACTTACAACGATAACTTATCAGTACGTCCGTTTAGATGCTGATTTTAAAACAATTAAAGAAGATCACCATTTTACGAAAGCAAGAGAAAACAGTTATAAAATCAAAATAAAAGCATGTGAAAAAGACATTCAAAGCTTAAAAACAAAACTTGCTGAGAAAATCGAAATAATTGATCTTAGTTATGTAGTTTTAGAGGAAAAGACTAAATTGATTGCTGATCGGGAAAAACAGATTGCTGACCACCAGGTGAAAGTGGTGGAACTGAATCGCAAACTTGAGCAGTTCAGGAATTCCTCGGCAATTCTTGATCACCTCGTTAGTGATCAAGGTACCTCTGCGAAGAGGGGAGGAATTGGTTATCACGAGGTTCCACCACCTTTTAACCACAACTATACTTATAATCCGAGTGTTCAGAAATCTGTTGATTTCGAAGTTCCTCAGACAACTCCAATCAAGATTACAAGTGTAGAACCAAGTGTTATCTGTGGCGAAACGAGTTCGCCTGTTTCTAGTATTTCTGTTTCGAGTCCAGTCTCATCGGATTCGGATAAGTTGTCCGAATCAGGTAAGACGAAAGAGAAGGTAGTAATACCCACTAGTGGAGATAAAAATAAAACCTCTAAAAAGAGTACTCCACTTAACCCGTACGTCCCACCATATGTGAGACGAACGGCTGGTAACACTGCCTCTACATCCAAAACAACATTCGACAAGAAAATAGAGAGTAGGTGTTGCTTTAGATGTAACAAATTAGGACATCTAGTTGCAGATTGCCCTCTGAAGCCGAGATTCAGAGGCGTGAAGCCAAATAAAACTGAGCATAAGCATCATTTTGATACTGCAAAAAATGAAAACTTTTCAAAATGCCAAAATGTAACTACTTCAAGTTTTCATAAAAACAAACCTCAGCTTTTCAACCAAACCACAAGATATAACACTTTCAATTCACATAGGTTTGGAAGGCATTACTCTCCATCTGCAAGGAGATTTCCTAACAGGACTTACAGGAATTATCCTGATGCTAACTTGAGAAAGCCAGGGTACGGGACGTATCGATCCAAGACCAATTGGTCTTGGGTCCCAAGATTCTAATTCTTTGTTTTATTGTGCAGGAACAGTTGAACAGGGCTGCCCACAGTCTTTGGATTGTAGATAGCGGCTGTTCCCGGCACGTGACTGGTAACAAGAATTTGTTACAAGATTTAAAACCTGTTCAAGAAGCGAGAGTCAGTTTTGCCAGTGAGGTTGGAGGCAAAATAACAGGAAGGGGTATGGTAACTAACGGGAAGATGACGTTAGAAAATGTGAACTTTATTGAGCTGAACTGGATGATCAATCCCGAGTAACCATGTTTGTTTCGGTTTATTTAAAAAAAAAAAAAAAAAAAAACGTCACTATTGCTTAAAATTAGTCGGTTACCTCAGATTGATGGACATATCCTCGGATATGTTTTGGTCCTCGTTTCTACTTAGAGAATGAGGGTCGCCATTAACCAGATGACTGAAAGTGACCGGGGCGGTTATGATGTGTTTTCTTTCTGTCGCTGAAAATTAGTCGGTCATACATAGTTAGAAGGACACATACTTGTATGTGGTCGGTCCAGTTGATCCATTGGATCTTCAGGATTGCCGTTTACCTGAAGACTTTAACGTGATCGGGGTGACTGAAGTCAAAATTTTTTAAGGGAAATGAAATTACTTTTCAAGTCTGTTACTTCGTAAGAAGTTCGTTAGCTATGTTAAACGGAAAATTGATCTAACCTTGGAAAATGATATATATACTGATTGTGTGTGCTTAACTAGTGAAGTTATTAGGCTTAAAAGGCTTTAGGACAATCATTGTATGTCATGGTAACTTTTTATGGTGCGTAAAAGTAGATGTGATACAAACTAATTTTACTTGATTTTACGTGGAAACTCCTTAAGAGTTTTGCGTGTCTTCATATATATCTTTTCGAATGATAGGCAGAAAAGCGATTACCCAGTCATACACGAGCCCATGTGTGTTCTGATTCCCGTGAAGAAACCGTTTCAAGACACTGCAGTGATCCAGATTCGGGACTTGCAGATGCTTATTACTCTGGAGTCAATAAGTTTGTTAATAAAAAAAAGGGGGAAGAAAAAGAAAAAGAAAAAAAAATATTAAAATTCGTACTTATGAGATACTGTTACATTCAAGATTTCAAGATTTCAAGACTTCTCTATCATTGAGTAAAAGTGATGAACGGGAAACAGATAAAGAATACTTACAAGTTAATCAGACACTATGGGTCGAAGTCAACTCGGGTGACTTGGGGAAAACTAAATACGCCTCGTGGATAGATAGGAGACATCGAATTCTCTGAGTTATTTTCCATTTAAAATTTTAAGTCTTAATCTAACTCGTATCACAGAAACTATGAAAACCGCTTTAAGTTTTTACCTGCTTACAAGCTGTCACTATATGTCATAATACAGCTAAACACGGATCCAAGTGACAGTCACGTAGTTAGTATGATTCCTGTTAGGATCTTTTCTAAAACGTAGTGGTCCCTGACTAGACTGAAATTTGATCCCTTATTTCGTTAAATTTTTATAAGTTTTTCTATTTTTGTAGTTATATTATTTTATAGCTGGTTACTGGGTCATGATCATATTTGTTTAACTCTTTTTAGAAGATTCTAATGTTAATTGAAAATTGTTCAAACTTAAAGGGTTGATTCTGAAATTACAGGCGAAGTTGTTGAATCAGGCGAACTTGTGCCTAACTTCGCCTAGGCGAAGTTAAGCGTAACTTCGCCTGATCAACTCTGGCCCTATATAAGAAGTCAAACAGTGTAAAAAGTTCATTATTTACAACCTACGGCGAACTTATAATCAGAGCGTATTTTCCGGCGAACTTGATTTTCTTTTCGATTTCGATCTTTGATTCCAGTTTCTATTATTCATTGAGGGTATGTGTTGTCGATATCCTTCATAAACATACTCGTTCTTTATAGTTTTTACCCGGTTCGAGACCTCAGGTCATCGGACATTCAAAACCTAGTTTTTCGACCTTGTAATATGTGTTCATGGACGAGCTTTTCGTCTTAAAACCATTATTATGTGTTGTTCTTCACTCCTGGATAGTCAAATCGTTGCGAAATCATCGGATCTTGGCCTTTGAATCTGAACAGTCGCCGTTTCAGATTCAGGCGAAGTTAGGGTTTAGGCGAAGTTATCCGCAACTTCGCCTGGGGCTTAATTTCGCTTGAGGCGAAGTTTTCCACAACTTCGCCTGAAGCTTAATTTCGCCTAACACTTATCTTCGCCTGAGGCGATGTTGTGATAAGGCGAAGTTATCTTCAACTTCGCCTAAACCAATTTGTTTAACAGTTATTTAGACGAAGTTACAGATGAAGCGAAGTTGTTCCCAACTTCGCCTCACCTTTAAGTTCGCCTATACAGTTTTAATCACAACTTCGCTCATGGTATAACGCGAACTTGTGAGTTGCTTAACAGTTATCTAACTTGGTTTGTTTAGTGCAGATATGGCTGCTGTTGGCGGTGCTGGTGGTGATGACGGTAATGATCAAAGACAGTTCTTTCCAGCGCATAACCAGTATATCATGTTAGATCCAGACGCAAGTGGCGTGGAGGACTACAAGGAGATAATCACATTTCTCCTGCGCTCAAGGATCTTCCATGCGATCACGAATACCCTGCCTATATCACTACCTAACATTGAAGACTTTTGGCAGTCGGTAGAGTATGATTGCCGGGTTGATCCACCGGTGATGCGAGCAACCGTAAATGGTCACGTTGTGCAGTTCTCTTCAGAAGATATACGGTTGGCTTTGCAGTTTGGAGAAGAAACTAGGGATGACCCAACGGAGTTCGTCGCTCCTTTTCGTGATGGGGCATATCTCAGGATGGGTTATTCAGGTCCGTTGGGGGACACGCAGAGGAGAAAAGGATTTTTGCTAGATCAGTGGCGCTTCCTAATGCACGTCTTGATCGTGTGCATGTCTGGGAGGAAGGCAGGAACTGATGGAATGGGCGCGACGATGCAGTCTGCCATGACTGCCCTGACTTACAACAGAAGATATTCATTTAGTCAGCTGATATTTTACGAGATTGATCGTCAGAGAAGGGCTGTGGCGCGCGAGCGATTTATTATGTATCCTCGGTTCTTACAAATGATTCTCAATCATGTGGCTCCGTTGCTACCTCAGAGACGCCCTATTAGATACGTTGAATGTGTGACGAAGCGTATCTTTGCTCAGTGTCGCACTTCTAGCGCACGAAGCAAGCCTGAGCTGCGTCCCAGGCATACTCCACTGTTCGGGTATCTTGTCAACCCGGAGTATGTTCCTGCTGGTGGGGACGAGTTCAGAGACCCAAGACCACATCAGCCGGCAGCACCCCAGGCTGTATCGGCTGCTCCTGTTGTATCTACTGTTGCCTCTGCTGCTGTGCCAGCTGCTGCATCTCCTGCTGTGCCTACTGCTGAAGAAGTAGATCTTGATGCTGCTTTTAGCGGCCATGGATTGTTTGATATGGATGTCTCAGGTTCTCAGGTCATGGAGGTTACTAGAGCAGTTACTTCGGTAGCTGACTCCGATCTTGACGAAACATTTGCTGAAGCGAGACGACTAATGGTGTCTCGGGAGAGAACGACTGGAAAGAGGCCGAGAACTGTTGACGATGATGATGAGGAAGTTGATGAAGAAGAAGCAGTTCAACTAGTGCTCAGGCGTTCAAGAAGAGAACGGACAGGTATGGGTTCGGGAGCTGGAGAATCTTCAAGGCTGGTACGTTTTGCTCCACCTGCCTTGTCTGGTATGTCTCTTATTCCTTCTACAGCACAGGTTACTGCCGTCGAGACGTCGGCTCCAGCAGTTGTGTCTCTACCACCCCAATCGCTTACTCCACCGGTGGTAGTTGCACGATTTGTTGAGTCCACAGTTACTACTACTGCAGTGTTACCAAGTGTACCACCTGCGGTCACTTCTGCTGCTGATGTCCCGCCGACTCCAACGCCTACTTCAGACTCCGTAAGGATTGCTTCGCTAGAGCGGATTGTAGCTGAACAGTCAAAGACCATACAAAGCCTAGTGGAATCCAATCGCCTGCAAGCATCCCTCCCGGTTGCGCACGGGAAAGTAATAGATGCCTTCAAAGAGTTCTTGGCATCTCAGGGGGAGAAGACTTGTAGGGGAGATGAGTTGAGGACAAAACGGAGAGAAGATCAAGACGATGATCCCAATGCACCGGAAGGTGCAGGTGGTGAGCTGCCAAGAACCTCTCAGGCTCTTGGGGCTTCCACAGCTGAGGGGGAGTCTACAAGTGCAGCTGGTGACGAGGTGGTAGCGGTTGATGATGATGATGATGTCGAAGACGTAATCGACGCATTAAAAGAGCTGGATGAGGATGATGATGATTTTATGCTGGAAGAAGATGTGCTGCCAGTTGATGAGATTGAGAAGATCGGTGAGCAAATTACTGTTGAGAATGTGATAGAGGAAGGGGAGATTGTAGATGACTCCGTGGAACACGAGATTCCGGAGGTTGAGATGCCAGAGATGGGTGACAAGACTGTTGAGGAAGATACTGAATGGGAGGAACAACCGAATTGGAAGGAAGGTTGTGCTCACTGGTTCATAAAGACGAAGAAGCCGGCGATCCCTAAAATGTTCAAAAAGAGTTACAATATTAAGGGATACGCAGAAGCAAAGAAAGGTATTATCTGCTGGATATATGATGAGCAGCTGCGGCTCTTCGTGATCAAAAGATACGATGGAATTCAGTACTTCAGGAGAACGTTGAGATCTTTAAACACACTGCCTGAATGTGAGGTAAAAGATTTAGCCAGATTGGGATTGATAAACCGAAGTGAAGACAACATGGCTAGAATCATCGGGAAGATCGTGTGGAAGGAGTGTATTAAAGAGAAGAAGTTTGAGCTGATGAGACCACAAAAGGGGAAACTTGTCGAAGACAAGGATAGAGGTCTGAGAGCTGATGGAAAGCCTTGGATGATAATGAAGTATAAACCGATTCGGTGCCTTAAAGAAGTACCGATGAAGCTCATGCCCAAGGACGTGCTCAAAGATCTAAAATGGTGGTTCGTGGACTGTGAGACAGCGGAGGCGGTAATGGAAGATGTGGATGAACAAGAAGTGCTTAGGGTTTACGACCCGATGCATCTTGTTAATCTATCGCAGGCTGATCTGAAGATGCTCAACGAGAAGAAGATCTTCTACATTCCTGCTTGGAAGGATCAAGCTAGGAAATATCAAGGGGTGGTGTCGGTGTGTGTTAGAGAGGGAGCGCACGCGTAGAGATGCAAGATATTAAGACTCAAGATTTGAAGATCAAGATATGAAGCTACTGCCAAGGGGGAGTCTGTTGGTACATGTGTGTCAGTAGTTCATAGTCTAGCATTTGTAATCGAGTCTGTAATGTAATTATGTTTATGATTATGTTTATGTTTTTGTATGTGCTAAGTTGTCAACAAGTTCGCTTAGGCGAACTTGTCAAACAAGCGAAGTTGTCAACAAGTTCGCTCAGGCGAACTTGTTGAACAAGCGAAGTTATAGACAACTTCGCCTGAGGCGAAGTTGTCGTGCTTATTTAAACTGTTCACCGTAACAGTTTAGAGGGAGACTTAGGGTTAGCCGTTTTGAGCGAGTTTCAGGGTGAGATCATTTCACGTGTTTTAGAGTCTGTAATAGTGACCTCGAGTCACGTGTTCGGTTATCAATATAACGTGTTCGTTCATTGCTCGTGTGTTTGATTTATACATATTCTGCACTCGTATCTACCTATGCAGGGATTCCGCACCTGCGAAGATAGCGACATCCCGTGTACGATCCTTCCAGGAACCTACACTTCTTGGAATACTTGAAGTCATCTTCGCCAGGCATTCTTTTAACGATTAGCCCTTATATATCATCATATCAGGTAGATTATTTAGTGTTTGCCATTCTTCTTTGATCATTTAACGTAAACCCTAAGATTAATTTGATTAACAATAACGAGTTACGACAACTTATTTAGCTAGGGTTTATGTGAATTGGGTATTTTTTAACTCCTAATATATAAACTTCGTTTTCGAGTTATTATCAACTTACCACCCAGTTCAGTTCATTGTTTGGTTGTGTGGGTTGTGGATGGTGGGCTGGAGGGCGCTGGTTCGAAACCCCTCCAGACCCATTTTATTGATTTTATTTTTGGAAAATATATTGAGTATATCAATCTCTTTTAATCAATTAAATGGCATTAAAAATGTTATAAATATAATAATTAATCAACATCTTTATAAAAAACCGTCATATTAACTAGTTTCGTTTTCCGAACCTTGATTAAAACTATAAAAAAGAATTGATAAAGGTTTT